>NC_141467.1:85301101-86501101 GCF_009769465.1 Tauraco erythrolophus | reverse complement strand
ATTGAGATTAAAATAGTTATGTTATTTACCATCACCATTTATTGCAGACTGTAGTATCTCAGTACCCAACATTTCCAATTCTGTTACATTATCTTTTCATAAGACCGTACTTTATTTTATAATTACTTAGCTAAGTCTTGTAAGATGGAAGATTGAGACATCTATACAAGTAAGTGGGAGCACTTTTTTTAGGATAACTATAGAAGTAAAATATATTGAAATAGAACTATGGGGAGTATTTCAGCCATAATTAAGGGCTTCTTGCAACATAATCATAGAGGGCAGAAAATAAAACTAAAAACTAGTTATCAAGAAAGGATAGTTTATGATAGAATGAAAAGGGGATAATGGGACTATTTAACATTTATTTCAGTTTTGTCTTAAATGTCTCGAAAAGCAGCTTGGGAGGCAGTGCAAGACTTTTGTTATAATTTATGAGGAGAGTATTTTGGATATAAACTATAACTATTACAGTATGAAGAGGTAATCTTCAAAAAGAAAATAAATGTCAGATTCATGTTGTTCAATTTATCTACAGGCTTTTTTCCAGCTGTATCTCTTATGAACAAATGCTCATTTTTTCAGTTTCCTCCATTCTTTACAAATAGCATTTAGTACTTTCAGTTTTCACTTGAGGTTCCACAGATGGGCTTAATTTACCACTTCTGCCACAGATTTCCAATGTGATGTAGCACAAGACAGCTGGAAGTAATCACCTAAAAGTAACACACCCCACCTCTCTGTGTTTCATGGACGAAAAGAGACTCCCTGTTCTACTGCTGTGCATGGGAGGCAGGAAGCAGAAGCAGGAAGAGTTGTCCTCTCCTCACTCCACTGAGAGCTAGGGAACCAAGACACTGCTTACAGGGGGACTCGAGCTTTCATGTAGCTAAAATCGAGAGAGAAGAATCCTTGCTTCTCTCAAATGCAGATTGCCTAATTCAGCTTCTAAACTAGCACTTAAATGAATGAAGTCTTTCATATTTTGATGGTCTTCTAATCTTCAGCTGACTTTCTGTCTGGTACTTAGTATGCTCATTGCAGTTTATCACCAACCACAATAGATAACGGTCTCTCATCTACAAACGTGGTCAAGGAAGGATATGTCACTGTATTTCCTTTATACAGTGTCATAGATGAGATCACTCTCAGACTACAAAAATAGATACGAGATAGTGTATCAGGAAACACTTTTTATATTTGTGAACAAAAAAAAGGAAGATAATGACCTTTTAATGATCTTTCTTAATGCTAAAATAAGACTTTTCAGAATGCAAGAAACCTTCAGACAAAATAAAAGAAAGAAGGCCTTACTTTGTGGACAAGGAGATAAAAAGGAGAAAGACTCAGATTCCATCTTCCAGAGGATTTTTTGGTTTGATTTTGTTTCTTTGTCTTTAATATAGAAACAGTTCTAGGCATAGGGGCTGTAACAAGGTTCATTAAGCAGCTTATATTTAAATAACATAACAGAGAGGTAGCTTAAAACTGTTAAGTTCAGTCATTTGGGATTTATCTTGAAGTAAAAAATATTTGTGAAACAGGAAATGATGACTGTCTTAAATAAACGTATGGTACAGTTTGAATACTATCATCTTTTTTTTTCTAAGAAGCAGCAAAGAAAATTAAGTATAGTGAGTGTCAATAGCATGTAAAGTTCAATCACTTCACCCTGAATTACATCTAATGTCAAATTCAATAAATGATGCCATCTGAAAAATGTTTTCATAACAGATTTCAAAAAATTGACTGATCTTTTAATAGTAGTTGATGGTTAGAAATTCAAAAGCCAATGAGCAAACAGTGTCTTTTAATGAGGTAAATTACAGCAACATCACTGAATTTAGTAGTGGTTTCTTTTTCTTTGAATGATTTTATACAACAAAATAAAAAGTTCGAGCAGAGCCTTAGAACAATCAGACACCCATCAAGTCATCTTAGCCTAAGATGACCATGAAATAAATGTAGTCTCCTGCAAGTGTCATATTAGGACAAAAGAGATGTCTAACTTTTGACTGATTTCAGGAGACAGATATTTAAGTACTGCTGAAACTTGACCATCATTAGAAACATTTTGAAGGAGAGCTTTTGGAAGGACCTAGAGAAAAAGATGAATAAATTCTTTTGCTACAGAACTTAATTCTAAGAAGAAAAATAAAAATCATTCAATTCATTCATAAACTATGAATGTAACTGAAAAAATTGCTATTCTTGTCATGCTTTTTAGCAAACTGACTAAACTCATAGATGCTACTCAATTTCTTGTGTGTAATTCAATATTTTCTGTTCAAATAAAGCCTGAATTTTGCAACTTTATTGCTAAAATAAGAAGGAAAAACTTCCTAACATTTTAATCAAAGGGAAAGGCAGTACATTGAACCAACTTCATTTTATTGCTTACTGTAAGAAAAATCCTCAAACCATCAGTAGAAAAGATGTAAAAAGGTAGCTTTTCACAAGTGAAGCACTTTTAAAAATTCACCTTAGCTTACAGTATGAATTTAAAAACACCTCAATTTAAAAGACTCAGATTTTGTTTTGATTTAACAGAATTAATACAATATGAAGATTCTTTTCTAGTGAAAATGGTAACATTCTAAGCTTTGAAGTTTTTTATAATTTCAAGATATATTTTTTTTCTATTCACTGTAAATTACACAAAAAATATTTTTGACAGCTGAGGAGTACAAAAGTGTCTTGTTTCATATGGCATTGTTAACATTTAAAATGTGAAGACATTTTTAAAATTCAAATTAGTACATCTCTATAGCTAGAGGTCAAAAATTTATATGTGTACTTTAATAAGCATATAATGAAAAGAAACATTATAAAGAAGAAAAAGCAAAGTACCCTCCCCGTATTCATTCTGAAATAATTATGCCCAAAAGGAAAGGTATAAGAATGATTTCTTAAATTATTTCTTTATATACTTATGTTAAAAATAGTGTATGAATTAGAAATGAATTCTGTATCATAATTACGTTTTTTCCTCTTTTATTTTCCTTAACTTTTATGAAATGCAAACATTTATTGGAAGAGGGAAAATCATATAAATAAGTTAACACCAGAGTATCAGCTACAGTAAAGCCTTGTGGCCCACATATATGTAGGGCCCAACTCATGTGAATAATTAATAGTCAGGTGACACAGAGACACACACCTTTGTCATCTGGCTTGCTAACCTTGAGAGAAGTGCTTTATACAAGCTTTCTGCTGGGCATGGAGGACAATTTTTTGGCACAGGCAATCTATGGGAGCAGCTGTGCAAGAATTGTTTCTCACAAATAAGGAAGAACTGAGTCGCCGAGGAGAACAGCTCCAGTGCTGGCATGATACTCATCGGAGCGCTCCATTGCAGTGCACAGAGTGCTTGCTGAACAGGGGAATACCTCAGGAGAAGCCAAGAGAGATGCCAGGAGCCCACAGCTCATGTGACAGCTGCTGACAAAACCTCAGCAAGACCAGGAGCAATGGAGGCCAAGACCACCTCCCTTGTATAGAAGAATTCCCTAGGGAGTGCTAGTGACCAGGGCGGGCAAACAGGGTATGGCACACGAGTTTGTGTGGCAGTTTACATGGAAGGGTGCACAGGAAGAGGACTGTAGCTCTGCTGACTCCACCAGGGAGCAATGGTATCCACTCAGCAGAAAGCCACAGCCTCTCCAAGCTCAGCACCTGCCACAACTGACACAGCTTCCCAGACAGAGCTCCAGTGGGAACGTGCTGCCACCCAGGTGCCAGGCTGTAGGTGTGCCCTACTCTTACACCAGTACCGGATGGCAGCAGTGAGCACACTTGTGGGAGGTGTGTCCAGGGAGAGGAACTCCTCCGCTCAGTGACAGAGCTCTGGGAGGAGGTGAGTAGGTTGTGGCATACCAGGGGGTCCAAGACAGAGATAGACTGCTGGAATCGCACCCTGCTTTCCCTGAGACAGGCACAACAGGCAGACAGGATCCATGGTATGGAGAATTCCCTTTCTTCTCACCACTTGGCTGAACATGATGACTTAAGGGATAAGAGGCAACGGGGACAAGTTCCTGCCTACCGCAGCAGGCATGTCTCCTCTGAGACATCCCACCTTCATAACAGGTGTGAGGCTCTGCAAGTGGAACAGAACAATGACAAGGACGATGGTTCATTGAGCTTGGAGGAGTTGCCAAGACTAAGTTGGCTTATGCCCTGTGTCAAAAGAGCTTCCAAAAGGAAAAAAAAGCAAGTCACTGTCATAGGAGTCTCTCTCTTGAGGGGAACAGAAGGCCCAATATGCAGATCAGACCCACTTTTTAGGGAAGTCTGCTGATTTCCTGGGGCCTGGGTTGCAGATGTAAAGAAAGAGCTTCCTACCCTGATATGGTAGGACGGTTGGAGGAGGTTGGACGAGGCCAGGTTGGACGAGGCCCTGAGCAACCTGATCTAGTTGGAGATATCCCTGTTCCTTACAGGGGGGTTGGACTAGATGACCTTTGAAGGTCCCTTCCAGCCCTAACCATTCTATGATTCTACGGTCCTCAAATTATTATCCATTATTGATTTTTCAGGAAACAAGAAATGAAGTTGCAACAAGAAGTCTGAGGGCAATCAAGAGAGACTTCAATGCCTTGAGACAACTGGTTAAAGGATCAGGAACACAAGTAGTGTCCTTCTCTATCCTCCCAGAGATAGATGAGGGAATGATGAGGAAAGAAACAGGAAGAGTCAACAGATCAATACCTGGCTCCAAACCTGATGACACCGGCAGAATTTGGGGTTTTTTGATCATGGGTCGGTCTATATGACACCAGGCCTGCTGGCAGCAGATGAGGTACACCTGTCTTAAAGAGGGAAAAAGATCTTTGCACAGGAATTAGCAGGGCTCATTGAAGGAACTTTAAACTAGATTTAAGGGGTGAAAAGCATAAAACCAGGCTTGCTAGAGACAAGCCTGAAGGCAGCATGCCAATGTTTGAGGAATAGTGTGCTAGCAAGGACCTTCGGTCTGACATCTCATGGAGACAGGGGTTGGACATCCATGAGACAGCAAAGACACAAGGGTTATTGATATGTTAGAAACCATGGAAGCACCTGAGAATGGTCACACAGGAATTAGGACTTCTTCCCCTCAAAAGGTGGCAGGACCAATAGCCCTATTGAAGCACGTCTACACCAATGCACGAAGCACAGGCAACAAACAGAAGGAGTTTGAAGCCATTGTACAGCTGGAAGACTATGATATAGTTGCCACCACAGAAACATGGTGGGATGGCTTACACAACTAGAATGCTGCAATGGATGATTACAAACTCTTCAAAAGGGACAGGCAAGGAAGGAGAAGTGGTGGGGTAGCCCTGCATGTTAGGGAGTGTTTTGACTAAAGCTTGACAATGGTGATGCAAAGGTTGAGCGTTTATGTGTAAGAATCAGGAGGAAAGGCCAACAAGGCATATATCATAGTGGGAATCTGTATAGACCACTCAATCATGACAAAGTGACAGATGAAATATTCTATAAGTACCTGGGACAAATCTCACAATTGCTAGCCCTTGTTTTTGTGGGGGACTTTGACTTACCAAATGTCTGCTGGAAATAAAACATAGTGGAGAGGAAAGAGTCTAGGAGGTTCCTGGAGTGTGTGGAAGGTAACTTCCTCACACAGTTGGTGAGTGAGCTGACTATGGAAGACACCCCACTGAACCCATTTTTTGTGAATAGAGAAGGACTTGTAGGTGATTTGATGACAGGAGGCCATCTTGGGCATGGAAATAATGGATAAAGTTTTCAATTTTTGGAGAAGTAAAGAGAGGGGTCAGCAGAACTGCCGCCTTGGACTTCTGGAGGGCAAACTTTGGCCTGTTTATAAGACTGGTTGACAGAGTCCCTTGGGAGGCAGTCCTGAAGGGTAAAAGAGTCCAGGAAGGCTGGATATTCTTCGAGAAGGAAATCTTAAAGGTACAGGAACAGGCCATCCCCATGTGCCGAAAGATGAGCTGGCAGGGAAGAAGACTGGCATGGTTAAACAGAGAGCTTTGGCTGGAGCTCAGGAACAAAAAGAGAGTTTATGATCTTTGGAAGAAGAGGTAGGTAACTCAAGAGGACTACAAGGGTGTCCTGAGGTTATGCAGGGAGAAAATTAGAAGGGCCAAAGCCCAACTAGAACTTAATCTGGCTACTACCATAAAAGACATTTTAAAATAATTCTATAATTACATCAGCAATAAAAGGAGGGCTGAGGAGAATCTTCATCCTTTATCGTATGTGGGGGGAAACATAGTGACAAAGGGTGAGGAAAAGGCTGAGGCACTTAATGCCTTCTTTGCCTCAGTCTTTAACAGTAAGATCATTTTTTCTCAGAGTAACCAGCTTCCTGAATAGGAAGACAGGGAAGGGGAGCAAACTGAAGCCCCCACTATGCAAGGAGAAACGGTTAAAGACCTGCTACACCACTTAAACATGTACAAGTCTATGGGGCTGAATGAGATCCACACAAAGGTACTGAGGGAGCTGGTAGAAGTGCTCACGAAGACACTTTCCACAATTTATCAGCAGTCCTGGCTAACTGGGGAGATCCCAGTTGGCTGGAGGTTAGCAAATGTGACTCCCATCTACAAAATGGACTGGAAAGAGGATCTGAGGAACTACAGGCCTGTCAGTTTGACCTCAGTGCCAGGGAAGGTTACGGAGTAGATCATCTTGAGTGTTATCATGTGGCACCTACAGGACAACTAGATGATCAGGCCCAGTCAGCATGGCTTTATGAAAGGGAGGTCCCACTTGACTAGCCTGATCTCCTTCTATGGCAAGGTAACCCGCCTAGTGGATGAGGGAAAGGCTGTGGATGTTGTTTACCTGGACTTCAGTAAAGCCTTTGACACTGTTTCCAACAGCATTCTCCTGGAGAAAACATCTGTTCATGGCTTGGACAGATGTATTCTTCACTGGGTAAAAAAATGAATGAATAGCTGGGCCCAAAGAGTTGTGGTGAATGGAATTAAATCCAGCTGGCAGTCAGTCACAAGTGCTGTTCCCCAGGGCTCAGTATTGGGGCCAGTTCTGTTTAATATCTTTATCAACAATCTAGATGAGGGAATCAAGTGCAATCTCAGTGAATTCGCAGACAACATTGTTAAGTGGGAGTGTTAATCTGTTCCCACCTAACTTAAGAGGGTAGGAAGAATCTACAGAGGGATCTGGACAGGCTGGATCGATGGGTCGAGGCCAATTGTATGAGATTCAACACGAGTAAGTGTTGGGTCCTGCACTTGGGTCACAACAACCCCATGTAACACTACAGGCTTGGGGAAGAGTGGCTGGAAAGCTGCCTGGTAGAAAAGGACCTCAGGGTGTTGGTCGGCAGCCAGCTGAATACGAACCAGCAGTGTGCCCAGGTGGCCAAGAAGGCTAAGAGCATCCTGGCTTGTATCAGAAATACTGTGGCCACCAGGGCTAGGAAAATGATCATCCCCGTATAGTCGGCACTGGTGATGTTGCACCTTGAATATTGTGTTTGGTTTTGGGCCCCTCACTACAAGGAAAGACATTGAGGTGCCAGATCACATGAAAAGAAGGGCAAAGAAGCTGCTGAAAGGTCTAGAGTACAAGTCTTATGAGAAGTAGTTGAGGGAACTGGGGTTTAGTCTGGAGAAAAGGAGGCTGAGAGGACACCTTATCAGGCTCTACAACAACCTTAAAGGAGGTCGTAATGAGGTGGATGTCAGTCTCCTTTCAGTGATAAGAAAGTAAATGGCCTCAATTTGTGCCAGGGGAGGTTTAGATTGGACATTAGAAAAAAAGTCTTTCACTGAAAGGATTGTCAAGCATTGGAACAGGCTGCCCAGGAGTGATTGAGTCACCATCCCTGGAGGTATTCAAAACACGGGTAGACATGGTGCTTAGGGACATGGTTTAGTGGTGGACATAGCAGTGTTAGGTTAACAGTTGGACTCAGTGATTTTATAGGTCCTTTCTGAATGAACCTTTAAAGGTTCATTCCAACATGCAGAAAGTCAATCAGGTGAGACAGAAGACCAGCATGGGTGAACACGAAACTCCTGACTGAGCTCAGATGCAGAAAGGAAGTGCATGGAGGGTGGAGGCAAGAACAGGCCACCTGGGAGTGGGTCCAGAGGAGGGCCACAAAGATGATCCGAGGGCTGGAACACCTCTGCTATGAAGACAGACTGAGAGAGTTGGGGCTGTTCAGCCTGGAGAAGAGAAGGCTCGGGGCTGATCTTATTGCAGCCTTCCAGTACTTAAAGGGGGCCTACAGGAAAGCTGAAGAGGGACTTTTTACAAGGGTGTGTAGTGATAGGACAAGGGGCAACGGATTTAAACTGAAAGAGGGCAGATTTAGATTGGATATAAGGAAGAAATTTTTCACTCAGAGGGTGGTGAGGCAGTGGAACAGGTTGCCCAGAGAAGTTGTAGATGCCCCATCCCTGGAAGTGCTCAAGGCCAGGCTGGATGAAGCTTTGGGCAACCTTTTATAGTGGAAGATGTCCCTGCCCATGGCAGGGGGGTTGGAACTAGATGATCTTTGAGTTCCCTTCCAACCCAAACCATTCTATGATTCTATGATTCTATGATTCTATGATTCTATTTTTTGAAAGCTTTGTCCCCAGGTCTCACAGGCCTCTGAGCCTACATTTAGGCTTCATGGGTGTGAAACTGAAGGCAAAGTTAGAGATCATTTAACCCACTCACTTGGGCCCACACAAACCCATGGCACCAGATGGTTTGCAATTGCAGGTGCTGATGGAGCTGGCTGATGTCTTTGCAAGGCCACCCTTTATCACCTTCGAAAGACTATGGTAAGGAAGTAGGTTCCCAATGTCTGGAAAAAGGCAAACATTACACCTATCTTCAAAAAATGCAGGAAGAGAAGTGTGAGGAAATCACAATCCAGGCAGAGTCACCTAATTTTCTGGGAAAATTAGGGAGATAATTCTCCTGGAATTCAGATCCAGCCAGCCCCACGAAGGAAAAGAACAGCCAGCACAGAACTGAAATGAGTTACATGGAGAATTTCACTAACACTGAAATAATTTTAGAGATATTTTAAAATAGTTTGCAAAAATGTTTGTACATCAATCCCTCAGATTTGAATAAATGATAAAATGCGCAAAAAAGTAAAGCAGCTACCTATGTAACAAATTAATAGTACAGTGGCATCAGTTCTGGTTCGCCACAACTAGAGTTTTCTATCAACTTCTTCTCTAATTTGTATTTAGATTTGACTACTTGGTCTTGTACTGAATGTGTTTTTCTTCAGAAAACTGAAAATCATCTACCAAACGTTATAGGCTTTGAGATGAAAAATGTTTTGCATTTGGATGAATAAAAAATAATTACTTTTTCAAAACCAGATTTTTTTCCATATCTATTTCTTGCCCAAAGAAATCCCAGTGGAGCTGGTGACTTTGTTCTTTTGTCTCACATATTTTTAGTTAAAAAGAAAGGAGAAAAGAAATGTTGCCTGAAAACCATGAAATGCTGGTCTAGCATAAAATAGTCTGTTTATTTTGCTATCAGTCAGCTTGTCTAGATTTCCAGACAGTTCTTTGCCTCTGACACAGTCATATATAATGTGATGTATTTGTATATAACACATCATTGCTTGGATATGAAGTCAATAGTCATATTATAAAAAATCAAATTACTTCAGTTTTATTTAGAGCACTAAAGAAATTACTTTCAAATTATATATGCAAATATTTATACAAATACATAAAATTGATGTTCCTGTAAAATTCACAAAGTTGACAGCAATGGAGTTTATTGAGACTGATGATTTCATTATTGAAAATGTTTAAGCCGTCAATGTCTATTTCAGTTTAGCAAGTCTCAATTAACCAAAAAAAGCAAATCTTTACTGCTTTTAAAGAGGGAGAATTAGGCAATCCTGTTATAGTGCAGATTGAATGACCCATGCTTCTGCTGAATTTCACTCAGTTCCTTATTAAATCCCTTGGTCTGCACTTAGCTTGCTACACAGGAAAAAAAAATCAGAGCAAGAACTCATTAGGCGGATTCTCTTCAGGTAGTCTTCAAATCAACCAGTGAGGAAATTCAACATTCTATTTCTACATTTTTTTAGGGAAAAAAAAAGAGGTTAATTATTGATTTCCTTTGTTGTATTTTTTGGATGTAATATTTCTTATACACTTGGAAACTACAGCAAGCAGCTTCCTGAAGCCAATGACAGGGTGTTTATTTGGCAGAGAGTTCAAGGAAATGAAGCAGAGATAAGCTTTATTACTCCTTGTTTGAGAAAACGCAAGGAACTCCAGCATGCATAACATCTGCTCAGAAGGACTGCTTGCACGGCACGTATTGCCTTTCTCGGGTCTGGGGACTGGGGACTGAGAATGTACGTGAGGACAGCTGCCTCACTCTGCTTGTCATATAGTGTGTAGATCACTTCTGAATAACCTGAATGCACAGGGACAGGTTCAGATGAGGGAACTGGTTCCTTCTCACACTTTATAGGGTGGTGAGAACTGCCATATAAGAAAGTATGATGCATAGCATTGTCGTATAGGACTATATTTTCCCAATAGGATTGTATAATGTACTTCTTCCTCCCTAAAACATGAATACCTGCTTAGCCATCTTACCTAAAGATATTCATCTTCTTACAACCAGAATTTTCCCTTCCCTTCCCTTCCCTTCTCCCTTCCCTTCCCTTCCCTTCCCTTCCCTTCCCTTCCCTTCCCTTCCCTTCCCTTCCCTTCCCTTCCCTTCCCTTCCCTTCCCTTCCCTTCCCTTCCCTTCCCTTCCCTTCCCTTCCCTTCCCTTCCCTTCCCTTCCCTTCCCTTCCCTTCCCTTCCCTTCCCTTCCCTTCCCTTCCCTTCCCTTCCCTTCCCTTCTCCCTTCTCCCTTCCCTTCCCTTCTTCCTTCTTTTTCTTCCTAGTCAAATTGTGATTCCCTGAATTTGCTCATGGTGTGAATGCACTCCATGTTTTTGTTATGAATGTTAGTTCTGGTAAACTAAACTGTTAGAATGATCATGAACACCTCACAATGAGCCCTCATTTATTAATGTGATTTACTGGCTCAATGGAACTGGTGGTATAAATAATAATCTGTTACTTTTTCTCTCTAATTATGTTTGTGTAACGTAAAATCTGGGTGTCTCAGTCTCTCAAAAATAATTATTAATGTAGGAAAATATAATTAATATATTATTTGAATTTCATGAATAATTTAAATGTTTTCTTTTTAGGACTAAAAGACTAAGTCAAAACATTTTGACTTTGTTCTTATTTGCTTTAAGCAGATTGTTCTGAGATAACTGAGCTCATGCCAGATTGGATTTTCCACTGCTGGTGCACACACAATGCTAGCTATGAAAAACGCCACCTGGACTCTCTTTGACTCATGAACTGATTTAGTAAAAGGTTTAGGAGCTCTGTGTCTCAGCTATGCTAAGCAATATCTCATTGCAAAATTGTTCATTACTGTTGCAAGTCTGTAATTTTCACAGTGTGTGCAAATTTTAATTACAGAGGAATAACTGCAGCCTTGCTTGTTTTATTTAGCTGGTTCCATGGCAAAGATATGTTGAGGAATACAGGAAGATATATCTGAATCTAAGACCTTTGTTCTTTATAGTAACTTTTTATGAGAAGGCAAATGAATCTGACTCTGCTGATTTAACATTAGCCCAAAACAAATAACATCTTCCCTTAATATATGCCTCTGTTTCTCTAAGCCCAGTTTATATAATACATGAAATTACTAGGAATCAAAAATTATGATTCTTGCATCGCCTTGAACTGTGAAGTCTTATTTTTTAATTACTGGTAACAGTTTCTAATGTTAGTCATGGTGTCCTCTTGTAAGTGGTAAGAAGTCGATGGATATAGGTTAACCATCTGCTGTTATTTCTAGGAAGATAAATTATTTAAATATTTTATTGCACCTATACTGGCAAAGGTGAATCAGTCAGTGAAATCTCTATATAAAATGCCAAACAATGTCGTTATTGATCAGACATTGCTTCTAGTACAATATTCAGCCTAAGGAATGCAGTCTTTCACATAACCAATTGCATAGCTCAAAAAAAAAAAAAAAAGAAAGGAAGAATAAAAGAAGGAAAGAAAGTAGAATTCTCTCATTCAGCGTTGTCCTGAGACTGCTAAGAATTGCACACCTGAAAGAGACACAAAAGTGATTTTGCGTGAAGAACAGCAGGTGCTGCATCAGCAACCTTAAGTAGAAACTGGAACCACAGGAAGACAGGAAGAAAACTCCTCAACTTAAGAAAGTTTGTTAGTGAAAATGTAAATTGAAAATACTTGCCACATGTGTATGTTAGCATATTATTTTCTAAAGGTTAGTGAATATTTAGTGAAGTATAGAGCTGTGAAATATGATATAAAACCATCTCAAGTTGTTGCGGAGTTTGAAAGTTTGTATGGGGAGATGACATGAGCCTTGTCTGGTCATAGTTGTTTTGGCTCAGCAGCCTGTTAGCAGGGTGCTCTGGCTGCCTGGAGGCTTAACTGTGCTGTAATATTGCTGTATGCTAGCATGCCGTATGCTAGCTATATGGAGCTAAAAAGAGAAGTTACCTTCATTTGATTTTGGGCTAATGACTGGGTGAGAGCTTCAGTCCCACCCCACTCTGAAAATAATCCAAAACAC
Source organism: Tauraco erythrolophus (assembly GCF_009769465.1). NCBI lineage: Eukaryota > Metazoa > Chordata > Aves > Musophagiformes > Musophagidae > Tauraco > Tauraco erythrolophus. The sequence continues at coordinate 86,488,480 of NC_141467.1, read as the reverse complement.
AGAGAGTTCCTTTAAAAATTAAATTCCTTCATGTTTCAGCATGAGATTCTGCCTTCAGAACAGGAAAGTTTTGTGAGTAGTCACTCTCCTGAATTTCCTGGGTTATCCCTGCTGAACAAGTTTGCATTAATAATGTAATTAAGGACATGCTCTGCATTCCTCTTATCAGCTACCACCAACTATTAGTTTTGCCACAGCATTGCAATACTTGCCCTTATAGTGATTATTTTTTAAGAAACACTGTCCTTGAAATGTGAAACAGTATATTTGAAAAAAGTACCTATAATTTGTCTAAAAAGACTGTGATTGGAATTATCCTGCGTAAATCTTTTGGTGCCTAAAGCTGATCAAAAGAACCTACAAGCCATTAAAAACAAAAAAACAAAACCAAAAACCAAACTGCCATGTGCATCCTTATGCAAAACTCCTTGTAAACCTTTTCATACATGAAAAAATATCTAATCTATAATTGCAGTGAAAGAGAGGGATGCTACATTTTGCACTGGCAGCTCAGAAAGCCAACCGTATCCTGGGCTGTATCAAAAGGAGCGTGGCCAGCAGGTCGAGGGAGGTGATTCTGCCCCTCTACTCTGCTCTCGTGAGACCCCACCTGAAATACTGTGTTCAGCTCTGGAGTCCCCAACACAAGAAGGACATGGAGCTGCTGGAACGAGTCCAGAGGAGGGCCACGAAGATGATCAGAGGGCTGGAGCACCTCTGCTATGAAGACAGACTGAGAGAGTTGGGATTGTTCAGCCTGGAGAAGAGAAGGCTCCGGGGTGATCTTATTGCAGCTTTCCAGTACCTAAAGGGGATCTACAGGAAAGCTGGAGAGGGACTTTTTCCAAGGGTGTGTAGTGATAGGACAAGGGGCAATGGATTTAAACTGAAAGAGGGCAGATTTAGATTAGATATAAGGAAGAAATTTTTCACTCTGAGAGTGGTGAGGCAGTGAAACAGGTTGCCCAGAGAAGTTGTGGATGCCCCATCCCTGGCAGTGTTCAAGGCCAGGTTGGACGAGGCTTTGGGCAACCTGATGTAGTGGAGGATGTCCCTGCCCATGGCAGGGGGATTGGAACTAGACGATCTTTGAGACCCCTTCCAACCCTAACCATTCTATGATTCTATGATTCTATGATTCTATGATTTTGAACATCTGCATTGATTCTTACTGATTCATTTAGAGTTTCTCCCAGACCACCTGGAAATCAAGTCTACTGGTACCAGTCATTCAACTCCCAGTGTCCTCATGTCCTATTAATATGGAAGTGCCTGACTTTACTTAATATCCCATAAGGCTTTGCCATGTGATCAAACGCTCTGCTGTCCATGGGACCATCCATACCCAGAAGTTAAATGCAAGGAAGGTTTACAGAAATTATGATGTTGAATACCAGGAAAATAAATTTTCAGATTACCTAGAGCTTTACTGGACAAGCAGGATAGATTCTATTCTGGACCATATAATCACAAAATAAGTCCTTAATTAGTTTGTTTAGGTTAAAGGCCCAATTAATTCCAATTCAGTTAAACCTATAAATGCATACTGGTTTAGACATAAGATTAAATCTTGTTGATGACAGGGACCACTTGCTCAAATGTTTCCTGAAATTGGTCCAAATAAAAAGAGAAATACGCACACAGAGATACAGAATAAGGAATTAGACAAGAGATCTGGACATTATTTTCTATTAACTAAGTTCTTTACCCAGAAAGAACACACAAACAAATAAATCTTTCCAATGATGCTGAAGTCTGAAATAAAAATAGACAGGGCAAGGAGTTTCAAATATTTTTCTTTAAAATATTGAAAAATAAATAGCAAAGAACTGTTTTTAAACATTGGTAATCACTAAGTCTTGCAAAAGGAAAGACATATAACTTAGAGGTACAGAAAACTGATTTAATTTGATATGGCAGCTGTTTTAGTAAAAGCATAATTTTATTCAATCATCAATCACAAAATTCTGTAAAATGACTGCCCAAGAGTAACTATGATCTATAATATTTATTTTAAGATATCTTACAACAGTTATTTTTTAGATTTTACCTTTTGTTTTTGGAAAATCTGCTTCAGCAGAGCCTTTTATAAATTTAACCTTAATATCTCTTTAGGAACCAACACTGACAATAATTGGTGTAAAATACAGTCCTGGAAAAGTAGTAAAACATCTGAACTTTAGCTATGCATACTGAAAGAGAACAGAAGGGCTTCTGTATATTTTTCTGTAATAATATTCAGTGCACTGAACAAAAGATGTGGGATTGTTTTGGGTTTTACTGTAGGCAGAGTCTAGAAACATGTAGATTATGCAATACATTCTTCCTAGTTACTCTTTTATGACATTCTGTTGCAATTAATAGGAAAACCATTCAACTGCTAAAGAAAAAGCAAACCCCTGTAACATTTTAGAGAAGTGTTGATGTTTCAGAAAAAGTAGACAGTTGCCTGTATGCAAGCCAAGAAGGAAAGGCTGGGCCAAAGGGTTAGCATGCAAGTAGTGGACTTTTGCCAGGCTAAAGCATAGACTGGAAAGCAGACCAGGAGAAGTATTTTGGTATGCTCAGGGTCTTTCATTATGACTCTTATCCTGGAGTGAGTTATCTAGTCAGCTACACAGAGAACTGACAACCTGTTACATGAAATAGTCTTGCTGGGTCACTCTTGCTCTTTCTGTATGACTCATCTTTTTCTCTAAACTTGTCTTTTGCATCAGTGTTGTGCTTTTCTATCATTTACAGATGGTGTGTCCCTGCCTTTCCTGTAGAAGCTGACAGGCAACTACAGATTCTGAAAGCTCCAAAGTTCTGAGGGGCAAAGCTACAAATATTTTTAGTGAAAATGTTAGCTGTTAGAAACAAAGGCAAGTTGTGCTTCATGAAATTTTTTATATGAAATAAAAAAATGACAGCGGCACTAAGATGTTTTGTAAGGAGCTCAACTGTCATTGCTGAAATACTTTAGGTTTCCTTCTCTTTGGACTTGGATTCCTCCTTTTCAGGTTCAGTGCCCTCCTCCTGAGCTATCCCCAGACTGCCTGGGAGAGTGCTGCTGACAAAGGCTAAAATCGTGCCAGTTTGTAGTCGAGCAAACGGTAGCAGTAATGGTGTGTCAGCACACTCCCTCACCCTTTTTAGTTCACTGTTGTAGATATTTCCAAGTAGCCTTGTGTAGGGAAAAGCAATACAGAAATACATTAGCTAGCATAAACTTACTGGAAAAAAAAACAAAACAAAACAAAAAAAACCCAAACCAACCACTATATGGAATGCCTAGTCTGGATATGGCAGAGATTTAATCTGTGTCTGCACAAATGTCTTTTGGTTAATAAACTCTGTTTATTAAATGAGATACAGGTGTTTAGGCATTGTGCTGCACCGATCTATGGAAGTCTTGGTTCTGGGTTCTCTCATCGAAAAAGACATGATATTTTTATGGTCTGGCCTTGCACTCCTCATCACAATGGACCCGAGTCACCAAGATATGGAACATTATAGATCTGATTTTCTTCCCCCTCCAAAGGTTTTATGAAAAGTGATGAAAAACTTAGTGGTTTTGATGGGAAAGTATTAAGCTCTGTAGATAGCTATGCAATATTAAAGTGATTAAGAGGATATTCCAACTATTTAATACATTAGTGATACATTACGGGATTAAGCAAAACAAAAACAGATAAAATGTACTCATGCAGATAAAATTAAATAACTGAAGAAACTAGGGCAAGACTTTTATCTTTATGCTGTTTGGTGTAATCCAGGTCATACTGGTATTGATTTACTGCCAGCAAATGATTTGATAATTACTACAAAATGAAGTTGCTTTATCATATTTTCTACATCCATCTCAATTACATACAAGCCTTCAATAATTGCTGACTCATTTAGAAGTCTGAGCAGCAAGATAAGAACTGGAAAGATATTGATACAGATTTTGTTTCTCATCTTGGAGACTCTTAAACTAAATTGAGGTTCAGACAAGTAAGTTGTACAGTATAGGAAACTTTCCTTATTATCATCTAAATTGACTTTGCAAGTATTTGCGTGTCTGCCATTTCTCAGTGGCACAATATTAGTTTCCTACAAATAGGAAAATAAATTGCATCTAACATAGTACACTTTAAAGTCATCTAAATGGGTCAATAATTAAGTTCCAAAATATCTAACTGAAAATGGTGTTGTTTTCTTCATTTTTTACCTAATAAACTGTAGCACTGAGAAGTTTTGAAACATACCCGAGTATGAGCAGGGAAGTCAATAATACATGCAAAAAACATACTTCCATTCATTACATTGGGAACAAAGTAATATCCACATTGAAAACGTTCTGTTCTCAACAGAATTTTCCATGGTACCCTGTAACTTGCAATTGTATATCTAGTGTGACTTCCATATATAAAAATCCAATAAAGAACTGTGAGAGCTGGCCTATTTAGGTCACCAAAGGAATGAGAAATTAATCAGGTGAAGTCATTCTGTGATACTGTTTGCTCAGCAGTAAAACGACACAAAGGCACATCCACACAGTTTACTAAAGCTTAATTCATTTGGATACTTGTGATCAAAGGCTTTGAATAATTATAAAGAAATGTCAAGGTTGCAACATTCTAGCTAGAATGAATCAAAGAGGGAAAAAATAAGAAAGAAGGGAAAGGAAACAAAAAGGAATAAGCAGCCCAACAATGAAATTACATCCCAAAATTGCTTTTTCCAGGGGGAAAAAAATTTTGCTTTTTTCCACAGAAAATGCATTTCCTGAACTATAAACCAAAACAGTTCCTCTTATTTATTCTTCCAGACTTTCTGTGACTGTCAAAGTGCAATGGTGGCACCTATTGGTCTACAATATAAATGAAAATCACACTCTGCAAAGTTATTTTTTCCAAATTAATACAGTCCACTCTCTGTTTCTGCATGCTGAGAGCAGCACTAGAATGACAATTCCTGCATTGAGGTGACAGCATGATTCATAGTAATAGCTCTGAAATTAGTAATTTCTGATTCAGGATTCTTCCCACATGTTGTGACTGCATCCTTGAATTGAAGCACTGTTACAGAGCTGATCCTTTAACAAGTGGTAGGTCTATCAGTTCCCTCCAGAATAACTGGATGGATGCCCCCTTCTGTGCATGAGTCATTTTCTCTGAAGTTTCCTGAAAAGAGAGAATAAATAAGGAGAGCATACATGCGAGAATAGGTAATGGGAATCCTGTGTGGCTCAAGCTGTGAAAAATGGGGTTTGCTGTTTCTTAATCTGTCAGAAGGAAGAGTATATGGAAAAAGCTGAGGTGGGAGGGTGAAAGGACAAGCATAGATTCACAGCTGTCCCGGAGCTCACTGTCCTGGACAGGGGTGCTAAGCAAGTACATTGGTGATCTGCAGTTCTTTCAACAAGTTTGTATGTGTAGGCAAAAGGAATTGTTCGGCCTTCTCCAACATTTTTTTCCTGCCTTTTCTTATTAGGATAAAGACCTTCCCAGAAAAAGACACTGAGAAAATGAGTTCGTCTTCACTACGCGCAATAAGTGATAAATATTTGAGAGTATCACAGTGATTTAAAAGACAAAAAACAGATTCTACTTTGAAGAAATAATAAACCTCAACATTGACCTTCTCCTTGTCTTTCCCAGGCCTGCCCTGCCCTTTCCCTTCTCTTTCTCCTTCCCTTCTCTTCCCACTCTTGCCCGTGCATTTTCACCTGAATCACCTTATTTTAAAAAAAATAGCATATACTTCAGTTTTTTATACATACAAAAGAAACTGACTCTAGGCTATTTTTATGGAAAATAATTTACAATTTAGGTACTCTATTTAATTTTGTACCTGTTTTAAGATTGGAGAGGTATATAGACTAGTCAACATTACTAGTAAGATGAGACTATTATGACTTAGTACTACCTCAGGTAATGCATTCATATTTAATTCAGAAAGGGAACTTAGTTAAAGATATGAACGTTACAGATGCAAAATTACAAAAAGCAGAATTGGTAAAATGCTTTCAAGTTTCAGAGAATCTTTTTAGATACACTATATTAGAAATTCAGAGGAAAAGTAAAAAGACAAAATAAAAGCTTTCATGGTAACATTAAAGAATAAAGAAGATTATTAGAAGTATGATATAGCCTTCAAAAAGTGGAAGTCATGCCCAAATAATGTACAAAAGAACAAGAATTCTGACAAGTTAACAAAAAAAGTGAAACCAAAAGACATATAGGAGGAATGCCGAAACTACCAATAAAATCTTTTTCACGGTTTTGTAGGGAATATGTGGGAGAAACTGAGGGCTATTTGGTGATTGGTCAAAAGGATCGTTCAAGTAAATAAGTGAAAAAAACTCTAAAATAGTTCTTCACCTTGATGTTTAATACAAATGAGTCAAAGGCAATTTCTTTCCAAAGAGTTTTTTTGTAATATCACTTTAAGGAATGATCTCTCCCTGAAGCTGAAGATAGTAAAAAATGGATAAAGTGGAAAAGAAATATTTATTAGGACAAAGTAGTATTTAAAAATATAAACAACCTGAGTATTTACTCTTGTTTAACAGAGATTGGGGACAACAGGGATGGTTGGTCATGCAAGGAAACACAAATTTTAAAAATTGCTCTAAAGAAGAGCTGGGAAACTATAGGAAAGGAAGTCTGACTTTCAAGAGGGAAATCAGGAAAAAGTATAAAAAGCAGAGATGGCAGGTATATAGAACAGAATCTTTAGAATCTATAAATCTTTAGAATAAAGATAAAACTTTTGTTAAGAAAGTCAGCTTCAAAATCTCTTTTAGACTTATGAGGCATTCAATGAGAATGTAAACAAGGAATGAAGATATTAAGTATACTTTTATTAAAAAAAAAAAAACAGAAAAAAATACAGTGAGGTGCCCACACAAAAGGTGTGAAAGCAGCTAAGTACATTTGAGATAAAATGGAAGTTCTTCTCTATTAGAGGCAGAATAAAGCATGTAACACAGCTGGAAAGCATAAATGGTCAGCTTTCTGAAAAAAAAAAAAGGATATTGTCAATGGAATCTAATACGAGTTTGTGTTGTGACTCACTTTTGTTCAGTGTATTCTTAAATACAGAATCTGGAAAACAGAGTGAGTAGTAAAGTGAAAAGTTTGCTGACAGTATAAACTATTGGCAGTTGTTAAAAATGAAAGGTGACAAGAAATGTAGTTGCAAAAATATGTTACAATTTTGAATTATTGATAAAATACAAGATGAACTTCACCATTGATATATTAAGGCTAATGTGCATAAAAGCAAATAAGCCAAAGCTACAACTCTTCAACAATAGACTGAATTTAGATATTAACACTCTGGAAAGAGATACTAGAAGTTCTGATAAACATTAATTCTCTACATGGTTGGCTAACAGGTGGGTAGAATTACAGATTCCTTAGGTAAGATATAGAAAAGAATATATGCCACTGTCTAAAGCTGTGTACCTCCTCAAAACATGCAAAAGATAAAGTGGTAAGGATTTTTGGTAGTACAGAATGCTTTCAATGTATGGAAAATAAGGATTCTTCAGCTCAAGAAGATGATTGAATGAAATATGATGGTATGCTCTAAAGTTATAAATAAGAATGAGAAATTAAAAAGAAAATATTATCTATTCTTTCTTTTAACAAGAACTTAAGACAGATCATTGAATGAAAGAATCAAACATCACATGCAAAATGAAATTAAAGACTTGCTTATATAGTATATAATCCAGTTTGGAAATTAGGTGTGCAAAGTATTTCAGATGAATGCATAAATATGATGCATAGATATATTAGAGCTGCTTTCCTGCAGACTGATTTGATACCGGTCTTGTAAAATCACGAACATGTCACTAAATGTTAAGAGAAAAAAAACTCTTGATTTAGGCATGGCTATATGAAAATTCATTGGATTACTTGCATTACAGTTTAATGCATAAATAACTGTACACATTTCCAACTGTACTAAATCCTCAGTGGATTATGACTGTTGGTCATAAGGATCCCTTACCTGAGCTTTTAGGTCATTCTTTCAGATTTGGAGATTGCCAAGAACAGTGTCTTACCTTTTTTCACTTAAATTACCCAAAGAAAAAAGAAAAATCATGTTCTCAACTATCAATTTAATCTGATAATATGCCATAATGCCTTAATCCTGAATAAAAGTTTTTGTAAAATGTTAGTAGAGAGTATAATCAAGGTAGTTGCCTAACCAGCTTTTCTAATTCTTCCTTTTAACTTAAGTTTTCTAAACATAGTATTTATCTTGGATTACCTGGATTTATAGTGCTTGTTTTGAATGTAATTGAATAAAAATTTAATATTATATTTCTCTACATTTTTGTGTGCCATGTAAGAGATGCAGAGGCAGAAAAAGATATACTGTGATTATCTTTATTTCTAAGAACACTCAGGACTCTAGCAAAATAGCATCCCTCAAAATTCTCTATCCAGAAAATACTAACACAAAATGTGAGATTCACTAAATGTGAAAATTAACAGCTAGTTGAACTATTGCTTTAATATTGAGGAAGAATTTGACTCTCAACACAACATTTATTCAGCTTAGATTTTTATCCCCAAGCTAGTATTTTAGTTATAAATACTTCATAAAACAGTTTTTCCATTTAGTCCTGAGTTAACTCTATTGTAAGATTTTAAATATGTTGGAAAGGTTTATAAAATTGGAAAGTGAAACTTCTGTATCAAGTTCATGAAAAGCTCTTCTACGTCTATTATAAAACCTAAATAATAATATTTTAATATCTAATAATGAATTTAAATAGAAAGAAAAAAAATCCATTCCTTTTACTCTGATAATATTTGAACTTTTGAGCACATTAAGAAATATTAATTTGATTCTTACATGCCAGTTAGTTTCTGACTGCCAGAGAAACAGGAGATAGTTGTAGTTTTTATATCTATTTATTTTTATGAGTGTGAAGTTTCACTTAGTACCTAATAACACCTCAGAATGTTATAACAGTATTTGAATAATTTGAGTTTACATTGTCCTGAAATCAATGAAACTATTCACATAAGCATCAGTGTGCATGCATGAAATGAACTGCAATGAAATAGAACTCCATTTCAAGGGAGTTCGGGAGTTTTTAAGTTTAAATTAATGATTTAAATTAATTTAATTTCATTTAATCTAATTAATTAAATAATTTAATTTAATTTAATTTAATTGATCAACTACTTCTTGGGAGACTATTTCAGAACATGAGTCCCTGCTGTTTAAACATTTCATATTTGTAGCCTAAGATGACTGTAGCTAAAATCCGTTGCTACATATAAGGCAATATCATTCCCTGATGAAAAAGATCACATATAATGCTTAAGTAAAAAAAAAAAAAAGCACTAAGTGTGTTTCACTTACTGTTTCCATCTTTTACTGAACTTCAGGGTGAAAAAAACTAATAATCTCACAATATACACTATTATCTAGTCGATAGATTTTCTTGGGTACTCAAGAGGCAGGGACCAATGTAGGCTGTTTTCAGGCAAAGGATTCCCTCTGTCACAGAAACTGGCACTAACATTTGGTGATTTAATTAACCGTTACTGGGTTTAAACAAGAATGTAGCATATTTTCCTTGATTCTGATAAAGATGCTTATGGAACACACACATCTGCTTTTCATTCATAATATTTTACATAGACTGGCATGTTTAACAGAATTTTTATGTTAAATACATAATTAATCTATGAAATACCACAATAGAGTTTTGGTTCAATTGATAGTCATACTAACTTCTATTACAAGATGTAATGGCATAAATTCAAAAACATCTTTATAGTTGTCCTTGTTTCAGCTGGAACAGAGATAGCTGTTCTTTTTAGCAGCCAAAAGAGCTCCGTGTTTTGGTGTTAGTCTGAGACTTGCTCTGAGAAGAACGCTGACAGCGCACTGATGTTTATAGTTGGCACTGAGGTCTCAAGGGCTTTTCAGTTTCCCATGTTCTTGCCAGTGTGCAGGAGAACAAGAGGATAGAGAGGAGCATGGCTGGGACAGAGGGTCCATGACTCTCCTTATGATTTGTACTTAGACTTAGGATTGAGGGCCAAACTGGCCAATTAGTATTCCATATCATGCAGTGTCATGCCCAGTAAAAAACTGAGGGACAGCCGGAAAGAAGGGCCTTTGCTCTTCCAGGGCTCTCACTCTCAAACTCTCAGTACGCTCTCTCGCTCTCTCTCTCTCTATTTTTGGACCTCTCGCTCGTCCGGAATTGCGGTGTCAGGACTTATCTATTTCGGGATCGTTAGTTCGGGATGAGACAGTCAAGGGATGGTGAGCGATTACATCGTACGTCACTTGTTTATACACATTTATCATTGTACATATATGTATATATTCATGTATTATTAGTAGCAGTATTAAATTGCTCTTTTCTCAACCCACTGGTCTCTCTCCCTTTTCTCCTTTAATTCCCTTCCTCATTCCTGGGGGGTGGGAGAGGGTGAGTGAGCAACTGTGTGGAGTTTAGTTGCTGGAGCAGCCTAAACCTCAACGATAGTAAAGTAGGATTTTTGTTTGATGTCACTAAATATAGGCAGGCTTTGTGGTTTAGCCCAGCCAGCAGCTAAGCTCCCACCAGGTCACTCCCTCACTTCTTCCCCTCAATGAAGCTGAGAGGAGAAAAAGGACTGAGGGTTGAGATAAGAACAGGGAGGGAGCACCCACCAGCCACTGCCTCGGGCAAAACAGACTCTGCTTGGGGACAAATCAATTTAATTTGTTAATGGTTTGTTCACAGAGGAAAACAAGAAACAAAACCACAAAAACACCATCTTTGCTCCACCACCACCACCTCCACCCACCGCAACCCCATCACCTCTCCCTTCTTCCTGGCTCTACCTCCTCCCCCAGAAACCCAGGAGAACATGGAATGGGGGGGGGTTGCAGGTCAGTTTGTCACACATTTTTTCCGTTGCTCCTTTCTTAAAGGAGAAGGACTCCTTACGCACTTTTCCCCTGCTCCAATGGATCCCCTGCTCATGGGATAGTCCACAGACTTCTCCAACGCAAGTTCTTCCCGTAGGATGCAATCCTTACCCATCAGATTGCTCCGGTGTGGGCTTCGCCCCCACAGAGTAACATCTTTTTATGGAGCTGCCACCCACTCCAGTATGGGGTTCTCCATGGGCTTCAGATGCCTCTCCGCCTCATCATCAGTCTCCAGCAATAAATGGAGACCATTCTTTAGAATTCTTTAGTGCTTGCTGTCTGTTTCTCTCAGGTCTCGGTCCTCTCTCCGCTGCAGCCATGCCAGGCCTGACGAACCTCAGCAGTCCCAGCAGGACAAACTCCACGCGGCTGGCTCTCTGGGAGCAGCGCGCTTCAGAGCTTTCCAAGCCATGCTGCTACGGCCATCTCCAGCTGGGTACTGGTGGCCCAGGGGACTGAGGGGGCAGCCCCGGGCAACTCCTCCCTCTCTACAGTGTAGATCCAGCCCTGATTCGTGCTCCTTTGTTCCCATCTTAAATAGAGCATTTGCAAAGGTGCTGATTGGCTCAGCCCTGACTTGAGGGAAGGGGGGCTCTGGCCTGTCCAGAGGTCGATCCGAATGGTTTTGGAGTCATTGAAGCTTTTCACAGCTACTTACAGAGGCCGTTTCTGCAGCCCCTACCAAAGCCCCATCACGTAAACCCAGCACAGCAGATAACAATATCAATATACAACATGCTCCACATTGACATCCGTTTCTTCACTTATTCTCCAGTAGATTTGAATACATGAGTAACTCATTTTTGAGTGTGCTTGTATTACAGAATCACAGAATGGTTAGGGTTGAAAGGGACCTTAAAGATCATCTAGTTTCAAGTCTTCTGCCATGGGTTGCAAACCACCTTATTTTCATTACGAAACTAATCTGTAAGTAGGCCTCCCTTTTTTTCTTCAAAGTTATATAAAGTAGTTTTGTTTTCTTTACTTCTTTTATCATTCCGCCCCTTAAATCAGTGGATAACATTTGTCTTTTGCTGAAACTCTAATGATTTCTTGGCCAAACTGAGTAATATTACCTTTCTCTTTGTAGATTCTAGTAGTAAATCTACATTTTTTTTTTTTGCAGGTTCTGGTTTGGAAATGTGTATTACTCGCATAGCATTATTGACAAAAATAAGAATATATTAAAAAATATGAACAATACAAATATGCCAAACATGGTCTTGATGTTGTTTCACTAGACAGTCTACTAATATACAGGTTCAAGAGACTAGACTAGTTCAAGTAATGGAAATTCGCTGACAATCACTAAATGCATGTACTGAATCAGGTTGGGATGGAGTTAATTTTCTTCAGAGCAGCCCACATGTTGCTATGTTTTAGATTTGTGGCTAAATTATCCTCCGTAACATGCCAGTGTTTTGGCTATTGCTCATCAGTATTCAGACAGTGTTAAGGTCTTCTCTTTCTTCTACTCTGCCCACCATCCTAGAGATTAGGCTGTGAGTGGGCGAGAAATTGGGAGGGAATGCAACCAGGATGGCTGACTCGAACTGACCAAAGAGATATTCCAAGCCATTTAACATCATGCTGAGCACTAAAACTGAGAGGAGGGGTTTTAGGGAAGGTAGCCATTATACAGAGACTGGCTAGGTATTGGTCTACTTGTGGGAGGCTGTGACATTGCCCCACATAACCTTATTTCCCCATCATTCTATTTTGCAGTATCACTGTGCTTAAGATAGTACTGGCTACTGAATATTTATTTTAAATGTTGTTGATATGAATACAGAATCACTGCACAAAAACCTTATAATGAACTTTGGTATAAATACTTAATTTATTTTCCCAACACACATTTCAAATAAACAGGCTAATTACTTCTCTTATTCAAAAAAATAAACCTTTTTTCATTCCGGATGCAAACACCGTATATTTCTGTCCAAGGTCATACATTTGTTTCTGCCATAAGAAACTAATAGGACTTAGGTAAGTAATTAAAAAATATAATTGGTTTACACTTGTGTAGCTGTTTTTATCCATTATGCTGAAATCCTTTATATAAACCACAAATGAAAATATTAATGTAGTCAGAATTTATTAATGAAACACATTTCAAATATACAAAAAGAATTACTATATCTTTGTAGTTGAGATATTTCTTAAATACCAGAAATTAAAATATTAAACATCAATATGAAAATGATCAAGACTAAGTTAAAACTGTTATGGAAGACAACGTAAAAACCTTATTTTCAATATTGCATTAGACCTTTTTGGCTATCCCACCACGTTTTAGTGCTGAGCGTGATGTGAAATAGTTACATTTTCACTCCTGAAAAGAAATACGAGTATTTTCAGAAAGCTCTTACACAATCTCAACATTCATGCAAGATTATTAGCACACTTCTTGAACCAAAATGATCTGAATGTATTTCTGACTTTCTGTTTTACAAATTACTCCATTGCAATCAAATAATAATTCCTATAGACATTCTCCTTTTTCTTTCATGTCCAGCTTCTTTACACAACAACTGCTCTGTCTATCAAACAGAAATGAGTCTGTCATAGAGCCATAATCACACAGGGCTACCAGCTGGACACATAGATTATATTTAATTCTTTTGATACATATCTAGGCTGAATTTTCCTCCTCTATGGCAGTTACGGATTACTATTTCTTTTAGCTCTTGACTGCTGAATTTTACAACTTTTATTTCTGCATATGCAACTTTTTCCCTATTGTAGTTAAATTTCTATTTACCAACCTTTCTAATAAAGAAAGACTCCCTTCTTGCTGTACCAGAAGATGACATTTTTATAGAATCATAGAATCATAGAATCATAGAATGGTTAGGGTTGGAAGGGACCTCAAAGATCATCTAGTTCCAATCCCCCTGCCATGGGCAGGGAAACCCTCCACTACACCAGGTTGCCCAAAGCCTCATCTAACCTGGCCTTGAACACTTCCAGGGATGGAGCATCCACAACTTCTGAGCAACCTGTTTCAGTTCCTCACCACCCTCAACGTAAAGAATTTCTTCCTTATATGTAATCTAAATCTACTCTCTTTCAGTTTAAATCCATTACCCTGTTACCCAACAATAAAGGGATTAAAGTTTTTGTGTAAGACTTTCATGAAGGGTTTAGCAGGCAGTAGGTGATTTACGCATACCTAAAGAAACTAACAAGACGATCATCCTTGAAGCTGTTAGAAGTGATTAAAAAGGAGGCTCTTTATCAAGAACTGTCTGCCCTTGCAGGGAACATCCCAGAAACTGCATAAACTTTGTTATCATGTTTTTCTGAACTGTGAACATGCAGTGACTTGGGGGAAAAGGTAATTCTGGCAGGGAGAGATCGCGACCACCGACTCATGGACCACCTGCCTTAAACATACCCCAGACCCAAATAAAGGGGCAGAGGAAAAGGACTGAGCGTGTGAAGTAATTTACATGTAAAGCGAGAGAAAATCAATTGTTTAAGAATATGTAAATGTGTTATTAAAATGCATGATTGTAGTGCATAACTAATTTTCTTGGTGTCATCTGCAAACTTGCTGAGGGTGCACTCGATCCCACTGTCCGTGTTGCCGACACAGATGTTAAATAGCACTGGCCCTAGTACTGACCCCTGAGGAACACCACTCGTCACTGGCCTCCACTTGGACATAGAGCCATTGACCACAACTTTTTGAGTGCGACCATCCAGCCAATTCCTTATCCACCAAGTGGTCCATCTGTCAAATCCATGTCTCTCCAGTTTAGAGATAAGGATGTCATGCGGGACAGTGTCAAATGCTATGGACATGTCCAGTTAGATGATGTCAGTTGCTCTTCCCTTATCCATCAATGCTGTAATCTCATCCTAAAAGGCCACCAAATTAGTCAGGCAGGATTTGGCCTTAATGAAGCCATGTTGGCTGTCACCAATCACCTCCTTATTTTCCATGTGCCTTAGCACAGTTTCGAGGACAATCTACTCCATGATGCTGCCGGGCGCAGAGGTGAGACTGACTGGCCTGTAGTTCCCTGGGTCTTCTTTTTTTTCCCTTTTGTCTGCTACAACAGATGAAGACACATTTTGGAGGGATGACCCATGGATTAAGGGAATAGTATATACGTAAGGTTTGAGCATGACATGCATGGTATGGAATAAGGGGTGGATACTGTCCTGGTTTTAGCTGGGACAGAGTTAGCTCTTCTTTTTAGTGGCTAGAAGAGCTCTGTGTTTTGGTTTTACTCAGAGGCTCGCTCTGAGAAGAATGCTGATAGCAAGCTGATGTTTGTGGTTGGACATGAGACTCCAAGGACTTTTCAGTGTGCTGGAGTGCAGAAGCACGGTGGGATAAGCAGGGGAGCATAGCCGGGACAAGGGGGCCATGATTCCCCTTGTGATTTGTGGTGGGACTTAAGATTGAGGGCCAAACTGGCCAATTAGTATTCCATATCATGCAGTGTCATGCCCAGTATAAAGGTGAGGGGCAGCCGGACAGAAGGGCTTTTGCGCTTTGGCTCTTTCGCCGCTTCTGCTCTTTTGCACTTGCTGCGCTTTTGCTCTGTTGCCTTTTTTTCTCTCTCTCTCCCAGTACTCCCACTCTAAGAGTACTATTTCTCTCTCCCCCTGTCTATTTCGGGGCCTCACGTTCGTCTGGGATTGCAGCTTTGGGACGAGACAGGCTGCAGATAAGAGGGGGTGGTGAGCATCTACACTGTGTATTAAATCATCTGTATTAAATTGTTCTTATCTCAACCCACGGGTTTCCTGTTTCTCCTTTAATTCTCTCCCTCATTCCTGGGGGTGGGGGAGGGTGAGTGACCGGCTGTGTGGGGTTCGGTTGCTGGAGCAGCCTAACCCATGACACCTTTTTAAAGATGGGGGCTGTGTTTCCCCTTTTCCAGTCAATGGGAACTTCGACTGACTGCCATGACTTCACCAGACTGCCATTTATGTTAAACTTGTTGCAGAAAAGACAAGAGATATTTTTATAGTGTTGCCTGAGTTTTGATTTCTAAAAGAAAGATCATTTCAACTGCAAGTAATTCTTGTTCTTTGTGGGAAATGTAATACTTCACATGCTATCAAATTTTCCTGTGAACTTTGGCTCCTTGGTTTCAGAAGTCAAGTTATACCATTGAAAGAAAAGGAAAATAATTCTGAATATTACATTTTTTTAATATAGAATTTCTTTCAGTAAAGTAAGAATGTTTCTGTGATTTCTTGCTTTAAAATCTCTAAGATTAGTTTTCATAATAATATTTAAAGACATCTGAAGTGAAAAAAGACTAGAAATACTTCTGAATCCATGCAGTTTTTATGTATCTATCTCTAGAATCTAAAGATTAGAAGGAAAATTGAAGTAATTAATGTTCACACTGACTAACACATGAAATGGAATAATTTAATCTCTCTGTCTTATTATTTCTTTTAACTGCCATTACACATCTTCTTGATTATTTGGGTTTTTTTAGATAAGCATCAGGTCCAGTTCATAGAATAGAATCATAGAATCATAGAATGGTTAGGGTTGGAAGGGACCTTAAAGATCATCTAGTTCCAACCCCCCTGCCATGGACAGGGAAATCCTCCACTACACCAGGTTACCCAAAGCCTCATCCAATCTGGCCTTGAACACCTCCAGGGATGGGGCAGGTCCACAATCATTACTCAGACATTACTTAAAGACACCTCCTATTGAAAAAAAAAAAAAAATTTTAATATTACTTTCAGACAAAAGAATTTAGTTCACTGGTTGTCTGGTTGTGATTCTCATTAAAAATGAACTTGGTATCTCAAACTCTGATTATTACATTTTGTTAAACCTCTCTGAAGCAAAATATTCATTTAAATCTATACAAGAATTTTTATTAACTAATAAAGCAGAAGAATTATATTCTATGTACAGCCAGTTTGCCCTCTATTGCAATCTAGTCATTGTATTTCTGTGATGAAATACAGCTATGATTTAACAGAGCGAGGCAATGCTTTCTACCATTTTAATGAAAACAGCAGTGTAAATTGTGAAAACGAACTTTGATTTGGGCAGAGTATACAATCACCTTTTTTATAATAAAGAAATGTTAAAATTTCCTATGAGTATAAGAGATCAATGGATAATAATTTTAAAATTTTATCTGTGTGAAGTTACTTGCACCAGTTACATGTCTTCCTCTCCCTGAACATAGGTGTCCATTCAATACTGGCAAACAGGGAAAACCATCACTCACTGATGACTACTACCAGGAACACTTGCATAGCAATTTTCCAGGAAATATATCTCTTAGATAATGGTTATCATTTTGCATGACCCATTGAGGTCACAAGCCAAAATAATGGATGACAGGTTACTGCTACACTCTCAGAAGTATTTTTCTAAGGTCTTTGTTTTCTAAGTTTAGGGCCTCGTCTTTCTTTTATTATTGTTTTCTTAACATACCCGATCTCCTTATATGTCCTTCCTTTATTCTTCGGTTAACTGGAAGATTTACTTGATCAAGTAACGAAGATCCAGCTTTCTTTATGAATCTTCTTACCCCACAGTCATAACAGCAGGACCATTATGGTTTACAGCCACTTGAACATTGATTCAGCCAACATTGTGTTGGCTGTATACTGACGCAGGAAACTTTTCCTCCTAATGATCTCATTAGACTGTGATGAATAATCTCCCCAGGGAGGTCATCAAAGCCATGTCATCAGCATTATTTAAACCTTCTACTCCTCTCAATCATTTTTATTACAGCATTGTCTATGAACCCAAGCTAAGATTGGAAATCCCATAGTACTGGGTGGCTGGTTAAGTGCAGTTCTTACCCTGAAGAGCTTAACATCTAATTAGACTGGACAGCTGTGACAGCGATGTTCAAAATGTCACAAACATTTTTAAATCTTGCCACAGGTTTGTCACCAATATCACCTCAGGCTTAAAATGTAAAAAAATGTAAAATAACAGGACCAAAATTTTCAAAAATCTGAGGCTTGCACACAAAATAGGAAATAAGTGCCTGAAGTGGCATAAGTTAGTGTCTAGACATTTATATTCACAATTCTCATCCTCCCCTTTTTTAATTGTGCTGCTATTTTCATCTGTAGGAGCAATTTACTTTCTTGGCATACAGCCAGTGTCTTATCTAACTCCCTCATTTAGAAAGACTAACATGTTTAAGTTATTCTACAGATTAGACACAAACCTGAGCTAAACATAAATAACTTTTGCTACAGTTCTGTCCAAATACAACCTAAATCCTTATACACATATTTACAGACAAAAACATTCATATTCATTGGTATAAGCATTATTATAAGCATATATGATGGTATAAGCATTATTAAAGACACAAAGGATGTTGCAACACTGGCAACACTTTTAGTGGTTTATCTACCTAAGCAGATTTAACCCCTGGCTCACGGGAGAGTGGAAGGAACATGTAATCACCCAGATCTGAAACCTGTTAGCTAAATTTTACGTACAGTTCATCTCAGCGCTGAGTCACAATATACTCACATACTTTAAGTAAATATTCATACCCATCGCAACACTGTGGTATCCAGTTTTTTTACAGAGGAGCATTAGGAAGTGTGACTAGTATTTAGCAGGTATGATTTGTTCTCCACTTTGTCTTTTCTTCAAAAGAAAAATTCTTTGTGCAGTCATGTCGTACAGTTTAGTAGCGTTATATAAATGTGAGAAACACTGTGAGAGAGAGACGGAGTGGGGAGAGAGAGAACACACTTTCTTTAGCTCTCAGGAGATATTATAGTGTGAAACCATATGTGAATATGCAAGCATGTCACCTTCTTGCTTGGAAAAACGAGAAAACCTAATTAAAGTTTACACACTGGTGGATTATGTATAATTTACCCTCACTCAGAAAATGTACATAGTAGAATTTATGCATAATTTTAATTGTATATCACTTAATAGGTCAGTGTATTTCTTCCATCATTATACACCAAGTTGTATTTTCTGTGCAGTCTTATTTTGGGCATTATTACCACCTGACTATATTTAGTATTAAATTTCTCTAAGTGGTGAAAGAAGGATTTAGGAAGGCCTTATATGGCGCCCATTGATTAAACAGACTTATTGCCTAGTGGGCTGGGACAGAAGAGAAGAATTAGAGTACATGAGCTGTCTATGAGGCAGAGAGTATGTGTGAGCCTTGTAATCAAATGTTCCAGTGATTAAACAGAAAGCAAAGCACACCGTGTTCATGCTCCATGGGGACACTAGGCTTCAAACTTTTTCAGAGTTCAGTGAAGTAAAATGTAATGAGAAAGTCGTGGAGATAAGATCAAAGAAGACTTTTTCTGGGGAGACCTAGAATCCATGTTGCCTTTTCTTTCAGGAAAACCTTATTTAGGTTGTTCCTGCACATGGACCTCCATTGCTGAAACATGTAACCTTTAAATTAATTATTAAATAGCCAAATGCTAAGAAAGAATAGCACAATAGCCTGATGATCATGGAATTCCCCAGTCTGAGGAACATCTAGATCCAAATGAAAAGATCCTATGATTTTTTATATTTATAATAAAAATCCAAGTACTTCAGTAGCTACTTCAAAACAAAAGATCAGTACAATATAGTTCTCTGCTGGAGTGAGCCCAGAGGAGGGCCACAAAGATGATCCAAGGGCTGGAGCACCACTCCTCTGAAGACAGGCTGAGAGAGTTGGGGCTGTTCAGCCTGGAGAAGAGGAGGCTCCAGGGTGATCTTATTGCAGCCTTCCAGTACTTAAAGGGGGCCTACAGGAAAGCTGGAGAGATGCTTTTCACAAGGGCATATAGTGATAAGACAAGGGGCAATGGCTTTAAACTGAAAAATGATAGATTTAGATTAGATCTGAGGAAGAAATTCTTTACATTGAGGGTGGTGAGGCACAGGAACAGGTTGCTCAGAGAAGTTGTAGATGCCCCATCTCTGTAAGTGTTCAAGGCCAGGTTGGATGAGGCTTTGGGCAACCTGGTGTAGTGGAGGGTTGCCCTGCTCATGGCAGGGGGGTTGGAACTAGATGATCTTTGAGGTCCCTTCCAACTCTAACCATTCTAGGATTATATGAATCTACGATAACTGAGTAAGGAGAAAATTGTTCAGGTATAAAATCATGTCAAAACATATATGAGTGTTAAGCGAACCATTTTGACAATTTAGCTAGAAAAGAAAGGCTGACTATGGAAGTGTATTGGGTTTATGGGTCAAAGTTCTGGTAGTGGGATGAGGCTGCAGGGGTGGCCTCTGTGACTAGAGACCAGAGGCCGCGTCAGACACAACTGGTTCCATTCGGCTCTAAAATGCACACAATATAGGATCATCAGCCAAGCTAGCAGTGCCTCTGTAAGAAAGGGTAAAAAACAAGAGAAAAGTGAGAAAAATGTGAGAGAAACAACCATGCAGACACCAAGGTCAGTGAAGAAGGGCGGAAGGAGGTGCTCCAGGTACTTGGCAAGCCATGTCCCTGTCCTTATCTCAACCTGTGAGTTTTTTCATCTTATTTTCTCCCCCTGTGCTATGGAGGAGGGGTATGAGAAAGCAGTTGGGTGGGGTTCTACCAGCCAGCCCAGGTCAACACAACACAGTAAAAAATCTTTCAAAGAGACATGGATTGGAAGGTGAGAAAGATCAAGAAAGACATGAGGCAGTGGGCTGAACTGTGCTTCAACTTGGCAAAAAAATCAGGAATGAATTCATAGATATGAAGCAATTTTGTTGATCAGATTGGAATCAGTCCTTTAACCGGAGTGCTAAATAAGGATGATTAATGGCAGAAGTCATATTACAGCACAATTTTTTTTCTGAATTTCTTATAAATACAGACTTCTTGGAAAAAAAAGAATAAATATATTAATTCCAAAGAAAATGTAATAAAGTGTAAAAAAATCTATAGTGGCATACACGAAAACCAACTAATTTGTATCCCAATTGTGTCCCAAGTTCACCATAAACTTATTAAATAAGTTTACTATGTGAAAAAGAATAAACATCGTCAATGTAAAGAGTCATAATAGCTAGTTCTTCAGACTTTTCTTGCGATGACTTTTGGATTTTTAAATAGTGATGGATATATGCAGAGTATTTGAGCTTTTTTTAAAGTTAGCTTCAAAAAAAACAATTCAGAAACAGGAAATGCCTCAGGTTGTTTCAGATATTTCTTCTCTTTTCCATATTGAAGGCATGAATCTATATGGAAAAAACAGGAGAGACACAGCAAAAACAGTTAATGGAATGACTCACAGCTTAAGGCCATGATTCTTCATACACATAAGCACATTTAGAATAAGTATGTATTCTAAATAGGAAGCTGCAGATTAAAACATTAATAACCAGCATTATATAAACTTGTTAAATACAAGTCTTTGAATAATGAAATTCTGAGTAAATGCTCACATTTAGAACTATTTATCATGATTTTAGCTTTAAATTTGTGAATTACTGCAAAATACTATTTAATTAGCAAGGTTAAACAAATGCTAATCTAAACCAATACTATTTGAAATACTGAATTTTTTTCAGAGTCATTTAACACATGAAAAATGGAAAGGAAAGCACCTGAAAGAGGTTCCACAAAAGTAATTTTTGATGTTAGAAGCAAGATCCTTTACTAGCTATGATTTGGGCAAGAACCTTTACTAACATTACCAAAAAATAGGTAGTCTAAAAAAACAGGTTTTGATTTTCACATATGTCAATGGAAAAAATAATATCTTCATGTGCAGGAGCACTGCAATTTGATGTACTGGTTTTTGTTATGAAAAATGGCTTTCTACAAAGCAACAGATGCAGATTATTTCAGGATTTAGGTGATTTTTTTTCCAGTGACTCAATACAAATTTCAAGGAATGGAAGAATGCCTGCTTTGGTAGCTTGGTTCAGCATGTAATACCCTTTTCTTAGGAAGCAAAACAGTAAAAAAAAAAAAGTTTTCCTCCTTATAGCAAGTCCACTGAAAACAGTTCTTCTATAACTGACTTAAAACCCAAGCATCATCATAACAAAAATATTTTTGCAAAGCAATAAGCACAACCACCCTCTAAATTAGAAAAATAAGATGCTTAATCTTGTCTAGAATATTCTTGATGTTGTATAATGAGTTCCATCAGTTTCTACAAATCAGTATTTCATGATGTTTTGTCATCAGCCAATGAGATAAATGCACAGCAGCAACTAAGATGATAAAACGGTACATACATGATGGTGTCTCACACATGATAGTGTCAGAAATGAAAGAAAATGCTGCTTACAGTTAAATTAAGATGAGATTATCCTTTTTTCACAATTGATATCTATTTAAATTAGAAAAATATAAGGTGATGTATCTATCATACGACTTTCAGTAATACGTAAGGTATATTATTAAAATAAATTTCTTTTGTTTATAAAATTAATTCAGAATGTTTTGCTGATATCGAGAGATACAGTTTTAAATGCTCTCCAACTGTAATTTTTAGTATATTCAAGGACACAAACATAGATGTATCATGGGCCTATGCACATTCTTTGTTGGCAGCTACTGTACAGCAGTTTGCTACTTTTCAGTGAAAAGTGAGGCTGAGACTTTCAAGAGGACAGTTCATTAAACCAGAAAAACATTAGGTCTTATAAACTTGTCACAAAGTTGCAATATTTTCTGTTCTATCTTGCTTGTAATCCAAATACAATTTCTAGCAATGGAACTGTGATGGGTTTTCATTCTACAATATAGTACAAATTTAATTAAATGATGCACATTCTAAATAAAGAAAATGGTTTAGTCTCCCGACATTTCAAATGAGAAAATTCAATCACAGGAACAATGAAGTAAAGCCATTTTATTTATTTATTTATTTTACTCTTGATCTCTAAAGATTTGTTTTATTAGCCTGCCTGATATTTCACAATTATTTTGCCAGCTTGTAGATAGCTTAAAAAAGAATTGAACATGTATTTATGATAGACAAAAATGTCATCATTCACTTTACTTTATCTCATCCGTTGAGAAACTTTATTTTATTGTGATCGTATTAAACTCCAGGTCAACCGCAATTTATGCAGTGGTCTAGTGAATGTCATCTCTGATGCTAAAGAGGAGTCACACTTAAAATAGTTACCCAACTAGTCAAAATAAGTTTCAGCTAACATAAAATAATTTATGATAGCTGTAATTAATTAACTAAAAGTAACAGATAACAGAGTTGATTAAAATCTTTCCAAGTTCTCTGTGGAGATATCTCAGTTTGTTCAGGCAAAGTAGCAGAGCTTTGTATTCATCTACTTCTTCCAGCATAAGTACAGCTACCATTATGTTTTGCCTGCATTGAGTGACAAACTATTACTGCCTCCATCTTTCTAGGTCAGCAGGACCTTGTAATAGGTTTAACATTTAGAATTTTTTGGGAAAAAAAGCCAGTGATACCATTGTTGTGCAGGGATGCCTACAGCATAACAGTGTGTGTCAGTGAAGAAAAATTAAATGGCTGTAGTCTGAATACACAGAGTTTTACAGTACTTGAACATAAACTCGCAAAAATATGCATGTACATACATGTATATTAACAGCATATGCTTGGAAACAGTAAGACTTGGCAACATTAAAATGATCAAACAACAAACGCACTATTCTGGCAGTTCCTGACAAGGATGGGCAATAATGTTTCATCTTAGCATTCTTTTTAATCGAGTATTTACCCTACTGCAGTAACTTAAGAAACAACAGTTACAGCCCACATGTACTGTTAAATTTTTGCTTAAAAATACATGCATTATTTGTAGCATCTGCTCAGACTGAATATGTGAATTAGGTTTGTTTTTCTTAACAAGCAACCTAATCTCATATCTTCACAAGTGTCAGTGCGTAGTGACTTTTTAAATTTGAAGCTTGATATTCTCTAACACTCAGAAGAAGCAAAAGATTTTCCTTCTTTTCCTTCCTTTCTATTCCTTCCTTTCTCCCCTTATCAAATTGTTAATGGTAAGTGAAACCTCTTCCTGCTTAAGTTACTTACTCTACTGAAATACAAGATAGATTAAACCATCTTTCCCTGGCCTGCAGTCAGAGATTTTCTGTGAGAAAATCTACATGCATAAAGCAGAAACTCATACAGGTCACATACACGTGATATTTTTAAATCAATAGTATTTCAACTTGTGTCAGCCCATTGCCTCTTGTTCTTTCACTGGATACCACTGAAGAGAATCTGGCTTCCTGTTCTTTATTTTCCAATCAGGCATTTATAAACACAGGTAATATTATCCCGCCACCAACATCCTACACAATGAAACTGAACTTGCAACTAAGACTCCCACTTCTTGAAGCGAAACAGTCCCAGCTCTCTCAGCCTCTCCTTGTATGGCAGATGCTTCATGTCATCTTTCTGGCCTTTCACTGGCTTTACTCCTTTATGTCCATGACTCTCTTTTACTTAGGAGCTCACAACTGGACACAGTACTCCAGATGTGTCTCACCAGGGCTCAGCAGAGGGAAGGATCTTCTCCCTCAACCTGAAGATGATAGCCAGTATTCCAAAATACCGTTAGCCTTCTTTGTTGCAAGAGCACATCACTGGTTCATGGCCAACTTGGTGCCCACCAGGATACCCAGGACATTTTCTGTAAAGCTTCTTTCCAGCTAGTCTGTCCCGAGCATGTACTGGTGCGGGGGGTTGTAACTCAGGTGCAGGAATTTGCACTTTCTTTTGCTGAACTTCGTTAGAATCATAGAATGGTTAGGGTTGAAAGGGACTTTAAAGATCATGTAGTTCCAATCCCCCTGCTGTGGGCAAGAACACCTTCCACTACATCATGTTGCTCAAAGCCTCATCCAACCTGGCCTTGAACACTTCCAGGGATGAGGCATCTACAACTTCTCTGGGCAACCTGTTCCACTGCCTCACCACTCTCAATGTAAAGAATTTCTTCCTTATATCTAATCTAAATCTACCCTCTTTCAGTTTAAAGCCATTGCCCCTTGTCGTATCACTACACACCCTTGTAAAAAGTCCCTCTTCAGCTTTCCTGTAGGCACCCTTTAAGTACTGGAAGACTGTCATAAAATCACCCCGGAGCCTTCTCTTCTCCAGGCTGAACAGCCCCACTCTCTCAGCCTGTCTTCAGAGGAGTGGTGCTCCAGCCCTCAGATCATCTCTGTGGACCTCAATTGAACTTGTTCCAACAGCTCCATGTCCTGAATGCAGTACTCCAAGTGAGGTCTTGTCGTGGTTTTAGGCTGATCCAGCAACTAAAACTCACACAGTCTCTCCTTCTCCAATAAAGTAGAGAGGAGAGGAAAAAAAAAAAAAACAAAAGGACTGAGGGTTGAGGCAAGAACAGAGGGAGCACCCACCAACCATGGTCCTGGGCAAAACAGGCAGCGCTTTTCTCAAAGCAAAACAGTTTATTAATGATTACTTAGAAGGACAAAGGGAAATAAAAACCGATTACTTGAGAGGACAGAAAGAAACAAAACCAGATCTTAAAACCGACACCTTCCCCCCCCCCCCACCTTCCTTTTCCTCCCGGCTCTACCTCCTCCCCCCAGCAGCACAGGGGGCAGGGACTGGGGGAGTGCAGGTCAGTTCATTCCGTGCTGTTACTGCTGCTTCTTTCTTAAAGGAGAAGGAGTCCTTACACCCTTTTCCCCTGCTCCAATGGATCCCCTACCCACAAGGAAAAATCCACAAATTTCTCCAACGTGAGTCCAGCCCACTGGAAACAATCCTTCCCCACAGATTGCTCCGGCAGCCTGCTATCTCACCATCAGCCGCAGGGGAAACTCGGCTCCGGCACACCTCCTCCCGCTCCATCCTCACTGACCTGCTGTCGATGCGGCTGTTTCTCTCAGATCTCAGTCCTCTCCAGATGAACTCAGCCCAGTGGGCACCCTGGGAGTGGGGTGCCCCCGAGTTCCCCAGCTGGCTCCGCCGCCGCCATTCTCCGTGGGCGGCGCCGGCCCGACGCAGGCAGCCGCCCGGCCGGGAGCCAGGGAGCGGGGGCAGTGCCCTCCTCCCTTCTCTGGTCGATCCTGGGCGAAGCACCTTTTCCGGTTCCCTTGTCCTGACTTAAATAGGGCAATTCGCAGAGGCGCCCTATTGGCTCAACCCCGAGGGGAATGGCAGTCTGATCCGGTGGCCAGAACTAAGCCTAACCCGGATCCAAAACCGGGGAGGTCGCAGGGAGCAAAATCCCTCTCCTGCCACCAGAACCACCCCCCCCTCCACATCAAACCATGACAGGTCTCATGAGAGCAGAGCAAAGGGGCAGAATCACACCCCTCAACCTGCTGGCCATGCTTCTTTTGATGCAGCTCAGGATATGGTTGGCTTTCTGGGCTGGAAATGCACATTGCCAGCTCACGTTGAGCTTCTCATCAACCAACACCTCCAAGTCTTTCTCCTCAGGGCTGCTCTCAATTCATTTTCCACGCAACCTGTACTTGTGCTTGGGATTGCCCTGACCCACATGCAGGACCTTGCCCTTGGCCTGGTTGAACTTCATGAGATTCTCACAGGCTCACCTCTTCAGCCTGTCAAGGTCCCTCTGGATGGCATCCCTCCCCTCCAGCATGTCCACAACACCACACAACTTGGTGTCGTCAACAAACTTGCTGAGGGTGCACTCGATCCCACTGTCCATGTTGCCGACAAAGATGTTAAATAACACTGGCCCCAGTACTGACCCCTGAGGAACACCATTCATCACTGGTCTCCACTTGGACATCGAAATGTTGATAACAACTCTTTGAGTGCGACTATCCAGCCAATTCCTTATCCACTGAGTGGTCTATCCACCAAATCCATGTCTTTCCAATTTAGAGTCAAGGATGTAATTCAGGACAGTGTCAAATGCTTTGGACAAGTCCAGGTAGATGATATGAGTTGTTTTTCCCTTATTCAACAATGCTGTAATCCCACCGTAGAAGGCCACCAAATTTGTCAGGCACAAATTTGCCCTTAGTGAAGCCATGTTGGCTGCCACCAATCACCCATTTTTTGGCCATGTGCCTTAGCATAGTTGTTAGGAGGCGCTGTTCCATGATCTTGTCAGGCATAGAGGTGAGACTGACTAGCTGTTTTTCCCCGGGTCTTCCTTTTTTCCCTTTTTAAAAATGGGAGTTATATTTTTCTCATCAGTGGGAGCTTCACTGAACTGCCACGACTTCCAAAATATGGTGGATAATTGTTTAACAACTTAATCCGCCAGTTCCCTCAGGACTCATGGATGCATCTCATCAGGCCTCATGGATTTGTGAACCTTCAGGTTCCTTAGACGGTCTCAAATCTGATATTTTCCTACTGTGGGTGATTCTTCATTCTCCCAGTCCCTGCCTCTGCCTTCTGTGACTTGGTCAATTTAGCTAGACCACTTGCAGTAAAGGCTGAGGCAAAAAAGTCATTGAGTACCTCAGCCTTCTCCATATCCCGGGTACCCATTGCTCTCCACTCAACCACCATAAGAAGTCATTTAATCCTATGTTCTTTCACTGTTTCTGATTGTAGCTCACTCCACTCACCTAAACGAGTGATGTATGTGATGAATGCACAAGGTGCACAAGTCCATGGGACCTGATGAGATCCATCCGCGGGTCCTGAAGGAACTGGCGGATGAAGTTGCCAAGCCACTGGCTATTGTATTCGAGAAGTCGTGGCGGTCTGGCGAGGTCCCTGATGACTGGAAGAGAGGGAACATAACCCCCATTTTTAAAAAGGGGAACAAGGAGGACCCGGGCAACTACAGACCGGTCAGCCTCACCTCTGTGCCTGGCAAGGTCATGGAGCAGATTCTCCTGGGAACCATGCTAAGGCACATGGAGAGCAAGGAGGTGGTGGGTGACAGCCAACATGGCTTCACCAAAGGCAGATCGTGCCTGACCAACTTGGTGGCCTTTTACGATGGGGTGACAGCATCGGTGGACAAGGGTCGACCAATGGATGTCATCTACCTGGACTTGTGCAAAGCTTTTGACACTGTCCCGCACGACATTCTTCTCTCTAAATTAGAGAGGCATGGGTTTGATGGATGGACCACTCGGTGGATAAGGAATTGGCTCAATGGCCGCACTCAGAGAGTAGTGGTCAACGGCTCAATGTCCAAGTGGAGACCGGTCACAAGTGGCGTCCCTCAGGGGTCCGTGTTGGGCCCGGCCCTCTTCAACATCTTTGTCGGTGACGTGGACAGTGGCATGGAGTGCACCCTCAGCAAGTTCGCCGATGACACCAAGCTGTGTGGTGCCGTCGACACGCTGGAAGGGAGGGATGCCATCCAGAGGGACCTCGACAGGCTGGAGAGGTGGGCCCGTACCAACCTCATGAAGTTTAACCAGGCCAAATGCAAGGTCCTACATCTGGGTCGTGGCAATCCCAGGCATAAATACAGACTGGGTGGTGATTGGATCGAGAGCAGCCCTGAGGAGAAGGACTTGGGAGTACTGGTGGACGAGAAGCTCAATATGAGCCGGCAATGTGCTCTTGCGGCCCAGAAGGCCAACCGCGTCCTGGGCTGCATCAAGAGGAGCGTGGCCAGCAGGTCGAGGGAGGTGATTCTCCCCCTCTACTCTGCCCTCGTGAGACCTCACTTGGAGTACTGCGTCCAGTTCTGGAGCCCCCAACATAAGAAGGACATGGACCAGTTGGAGAGGGTCCAGAGGAGGGCCACGAACATGATAAGAGGGCTGGAGCACCTTTCCTATGAGGACAGGCTGAAAGAGTTGGGGCTGTTCAGCCTGGAGAAGAGGAGGCTCCGGGGTGACCTTATAGCGGTCTTCCAGTACCTCAAGGGGGCCTACAGGAAAGATGGGGAGAGGCTGTTCAGGAGGGCCAGTTATGATAGGACAAGGGGTAATGGTTTTAAAATAGAGGGAGGTAGGTTCAGGTTGGATATTAGGAAAAAATTTTTTACTATGAGAGTGGTAGAACACTGGAACAGGTTGCCCAGAGAGGTGGTGGATGTTCCATCCCTGGAGACGTTCAAGGCCCAGTTGGACAAGGCCCTGAGCAACCTGATCTAGTTGGAGATATCCCTGTTCCTTGCAGGGGGGTTGGACTAGATGACCTTTGAAGGTCCCTTCCAGCCCTAACCATTCTATGATTCTATGATTCTATGAATTTTGCATGTTCTTTTTTTTTTACCATTTACTTTATCGTCATGGTTGCAATTGTTCTCTATTTTAAAATATTTTTCTAAAATAACCTCAAAACTATTTTTTTTTTTTTTATATGGAATGACTTTTTCAGTCTCTTCACTGATTTGCCTTCCTGTTTCATTTATAAACAGTGTCCTGGAACGGAATCTGCAGAAAATCTCTTCCCATTCTGCAACAGGAAATTCTGAGTTTCAAAAGTTTCAGCCTATCCACTAAAAATTGAATCCAGGAGATTTTCTTCATCTTGAAATATACAGACTAAAGCAGACTAAACCTTCACTTATCATGTAAATTCTGCATTTTAAATAACCTCTATATAAACCTGGCAACAATGCAGCATTTAAAAATTTTAAAATTTGTTTCATACAGAACAAAAAATCACCACTAGCTAGTGCTAATTTATCATTTAAAAAAAATATATTTTCAAGACTAATTAGACAAAGATCATCATCTTTTTAGATAGTTACAAAATATCGTCCCTTTGTCCTCACTGAAATAATTGCTTCCTTCCTTCATTCTTACTATGTTTTTCCATTTTTTGGTAGATTAGTAGTTAAAACCAAATTGATAGAGATACAAGTATTTAATTAACATAACAGAAAGTATTTCTATCCTTCTGGGATCTCCTTTTGACTCAAATACATTTAGAGATTATATGGGGTACCTTTCAAAGGTCTCTCTTGGGAAGTTATGTGCTCAAGTCACATTTACATTAAAAAGATTTGTTTGTGTAGCTCCCTGTACACCATTTTGAAGACTTGCTTCTTGAAATATCAAATTATATTTTATTTGATAGATGTGAATGTCTGGTAAGACTAACAGAGTGAATTTTGTTGCTTGCTTGTCCTTCAGTTTAAAATTAGCATTTTGCAAGTTATTTAACTTATACTGTCAAGCATAGAGGAACTGAAACTACATACGCTTTCAAATACCTTTACTAAAATATTACCATGTTTAGAAATCCCTGATAGCACTGTTTTGTTTAGTTTCATTTTGTCTATCAATTTAGGGGTCACACTGCACCGGGTGATACTGGACAGCAATTCCTGTAATCAGCAAAATGTCCTTATAATGTATTTTTATACATATAAATATATTTTATATAGAGATTTATTTAATCTTCACATTAACTGAATCTTCGTAGAGCCGCTAAAGAAAATATGAAGCCTCCAGTTGAAATCAATAGGGACAACCTTTGGTTGCTACAGATTGCAGCAAAGCCTCCTTTGTTAAACGGAGAAGAGTATTCAAACCATAGCCTCAAACTTGGTGTTGATTCTCAATATTTTAGATCAGATCATTTTACTGTTCTATCACTCTCTGATTTTCTTCTTTTCTAATATTTTTCCATTTCGTTCATATTCTCTTTTATAACTTGAAATCTTATTGACAGTTAATGAAAAAATGTACTGGACAAAGTGATTAGAGTAACTAAGTTATTTAAACAAGTACTTACTAAAAGAAAAAAGAGCAGGTACTTTGTCTCACTTCTTCACAATTAATATCTGTGTTCATTAAGAAATTTAATTCTTTTAGGATGAAAAAAAAAAAGAAGAAGAAGAAATAACAACAATAAAAAATCAAAACTTGAATGAAGCAAGTACAAGCAAGTCCATAATAACTTGCAAGGAAAACAAATGAAGGATTGCTTACTGCATGAAGGAAGTGTTTGGAGAAGGTGGTGGCAGTTTGGTCAGTTTGCATAGGACTAAAATACTAGTTATAGTTACAGCATCTCTGATAATATTTTGAATAGTTTTTTTTTCTAATTTATTGTTTCAGTCAAAAGTTCCTTTATGTCAGATAATAAGGTAATATAAGGGAAAAAAATTATGGGAGAAATTAGATTCTAATGTTTTCATAAGGCTTTGTTTCAATGGTTTGGCTGTTTTTGTGAATACTCTCTACTGAACCTGTGAAAATCAACCTTAATTTGCTCACTTCATCAATATCTGAATAATTGCAATACAAACCTGATCAGTAAGACTTAACAAGATCATAGTAACTCTTCTTACGCAGCACATCGAGTTTCTTTCCATTTCTATTGCTGAACAGAAACACAAGACACGCACACCCCTCTACTCAGCTCTCATGAGACCCCACCTGGAATACTGTGTTCAGCTCTGGAGTCCCCAACACGAGAAGGACATGGAGCTACTGGAACGTGTCCAGAGGAGGGCCATGAAGATGATTCGAGGGCTGGAGCACCTCTGCTATCAAGATAGGCTGAGAGAGTTGGGGCTGTTCAGCCTGGAGAAGAGAAGGCTCCGGGGTGATCTTATAGCAGCCTTCCAGTACCTAAAGGGGATCTACAGGAAAGCTGGAAAGGGACTTTTTCCAAGCGTGTGTAGTGATAGGACAAGGGGCAACGGATTTAAACTGAAAGAGGGCAGATTTAGGTTAGATATAAGAAAGAAATTCTTTACATTGAGGGTGGTGAGGTACTGGAACAGGTTGCCCAGAGAAGTTGTGGATGCCCCATCCCTGGCAGTGTTCAAGGCCAGGTTGGATGAAGCTTTGGGCAACCTGGTGTAGTGGAGGATTTCCCTGCCCATGGCAGGGGGGTTGGAACTAGATGATCTTTGAGGTCCCTTCCAACCCTAACCATTCTATGATTCTATGATAATCTATAGAAAACAACCTGACAGGAGCCCACTGAAAGTGAAATACACTGGAGAGCTTTGCTGGAAGTTCTTCATCAGGCTCTTTGAAGGTAAAGTATGGCTCTGGGACTCTGTCTTTCCTGTGCTCTTGGTGACCACTCAATAGTTTGATAGAGAAAAACAGAGGGCAAAAAATTCAGAGTGTTGGAGAAAAAAAGAGAATGATCGGGATATGAAGTCTTTTGAAAGCGGAAACATAGGAGCTAGGACTGAGTGAGAAAGAGAGCTGTAACTGCATGGAAAAGAAATTACAGCAGAAGGAAAGGTCAGAATTGGTTAGACATCGACACTGTGACTAGTAAATGTGATAGAAGCAGCTGAGGAAAAGGGAGGGATGCAGGCAGAGGGTCGGAGGAGAGAAGGAGATTGCAGTGAGAAGCCCCTAAGCAGAGAATGGGCTAGCTAGGCAACAAGTTCAAAGAACCTGGATGACCACCACAGGATAAAGATGTGACACAAGATTTCAGAGACATGGGCAGGAGAGTGTGCTCACAAGGGCATACTGATTGCAGATTATGGAAATGAAGCCATTTTTCCCTGATGTTTACACGTATTTTTAGCACGTACTGGCACAGCATGTGGTGTGAACAGCGTGAAGTAAAATGTAGAGCAAACTGAAAGACTTACTCACATTCTTAAGCCCTCCTGTTCTTTGGAGCTAGGAAGCAAAATCTGCAGTACTTTGAGATACTATCACTTAAACATGAGTTTAACACGGTCTTGAAGGAAAAAAAACACAATGGTGTTACGTTGAAAAAGCTACCATGTAGAGGGTAAACACTTCTCTTGTTTTGCCTTTGTCATACTATTCATAGTTTGAAGAATTAGAATTATATGCATTAATATGTCACATAACTATCAATATATCACTCACTCTATTCATTGTTATTGTAACAAATTCACTGATCACATGAGAATATATAGTCTCTATCTCATGAAATAACATGTTCGAGATTATCTACTACATTTTATTTAATTTAAAAAAAGTTATTATTATTTTGCAAGATATTTTTGTAGGATGTGGTTTGCTCCAGTTCTTTGATTAATTTCTACTCTGTGCTATAAACCGTTTTAGTGACTTTCATTTAAGACACTCTGGCCCCTCCACTCTCTGTGGTAGATCTTTCCCATTTTGCACTGAAAAAGGCCTGAGCCTAAAGCTATGCCTTTTCTTTGTCCCGTGAATTTTATTCTAGTTTAGCTATGATTTGAAATATGAAGATAATATTTGCCTTCTCTCATTTCTCATGTAAAGTGTAACATTACACAGAAGTAGAAGATCAATAAAAATATTTTCACTCTTCCTAAAGGACAACAGGAGCAGCAGCACGTTCTGTGATGAGGAGATGGAGAGAATAGCAAGGCTGGATGGGACTGTCCACTCCTGATCATAAAAGCTATGTTTATATTAATAAACAGAAGAAGATCATACCTTGCATTTTTGCAATGGTACATAATCAATCATTTTGTTTAATGACTTTTCTGTTTCCTAGAAGAGTTTTGGCTGCGCCGGCTATCGCTGATGCAGACAATCCCTAGTTGTTATTAAAATTCCTGCTTCTCAGAGATAATCCAATTCAAGGAACGGTCCAGGAGATAATACTTTTTTTTTAAGGCGCTGTGTTTTGGAGGTGAAGAGAATTTAGCCAGATGGACATAACCTAGATTGTGCCATTTTCCCTCAGGTTTAGTGAACATGGCCTGGCTTTGTTCTGGTCAGTATATGGGGCTCAGCTCAGACTTAGCTGTACTGGAGATGTAATGTGTGTATGCCCACACACATCTGCATAGACACACAATATTTTCTCTAACAGTGCCAAGACGAGTTATGATAAAGTCAGGATATGCCATACACATCTGTGAATTTACATTCTGATACAGTCAAGGGACTGGAAAATTAATCAGTACACATAAGACTCAAGTTACAACAAATAAATATATTTTGCATTTCTTAAATTTCAATATTTGATGCTTGCAACCAAGCCGACATTTCCAGAGGTGCCAGGTTTTCTCCTAAGGAACATATAGATCTAAGTTTTTGAAAGTTTATATGTCAGTATTGTCAGAAATCATTAAGTTCTTAAAGACTCAAGAGATAAAAAATCAATGCCTGAGATTTTAGAAGGAATTAAAAAAAAAAAAGTTTAGAACAATCTTCTGTACTCCTGAAAAGAAATAAACATAATAGCAAAACAGCATCTGAGAGCTGCTGGCTAATTTTCTCTTCTCAAGCTTTTCTTTCTCTTCTTTAGTACTATATTATGGCCTCTAAATATAATTAAAGAGATTGCTGCATATTGTTTTGGGGGTCATATTTTGCCCTGTCAAAGTCTACCTCTTCCTATCTGTTTATTACCCATTTTAGTTACATGCCATGCTGTATTAATGTATTAATTAAGATTCTTTCGCTTAACAATTATACTGTATATAGGTCATTAAAAATAATTTACTTGGGTTTTTTTTCAAAGATTTTTGTCCGTCTAAATTAGTTACTAAGCAAGTTCTTGCTGTCCAAGATGTAGTCTCAGTTTCAGTTAATTCCTGGAAAATAACAGTTGAAACTAAAAGGAAATTAAACCAGACAGAGAGAAGTAGTTGTTCCTAACGTGTATATGGTGGTCTATATGGTGATCTGCTCATATGCAGAATGTAATTTCTTTGTGCTATAGACAACACAGATATAGAATCATAGAATCACAGACTGGTTTGGGTTGGAAGGGATCTTCACAGATCATCTAGTCCAATTCTTTGCCATAAGCAGGGACACCTTTCGCTAGATGGACATAAGCCAACCTAACTTTCAACTTTTCTTCACATACAGATGAAAATTTTTATTGTTTTTTTTTCTTTTTCCCTGTCAACAAGTTATTCTCTAACCACCTTTTTCAGAACATCTAACATTATCTTTTAGGAGTATATGGACCACTGTTCTGCCTATTTATGCTTTATAAATCTGAATATTTAAATAACAAATCTTGTAATTAAAATACTTTTCCTCCATTTTCTTATTTTTTGGTATAGTTAAGTCCTATATATGATGTTTCAAATCAAACTTACGGATAGATAAACCATTTTAGGTAACTGGGCTGAATATTTTTTGGGGGAGCTTATGAAAAAAAATCTACAAGCTTCAAGACAAAACTTTCGATCAAGCTCTCATCTTCACACTTTCTAAAAAAGAGAAAGAAAGAGATGTAAAATTGAGAAGCAAATTATCTAGCAAGGGAAAAAATATTCTAGAGAAACATCCCTGAGCAATCCATCAAATAAACTCTTTGACATCCCTGATTTTTTTAAGCACAAAGCATAGGAGCTGGTTTGTTTATCAGGCAAACCTCGACCTATGACTCTACCTGCCACGATCTTCTCCACCATCTTTTTGCTTCGTTCGTCTTGATTCTGAGCTGTTTCTTTGCAGGCTGCTAATGATCAACTTGTGTGGTTGTTTTTTATGTTATTGTCGGTTATGCTACAGAGACTGTGCTATGCCAGGATATTGCAATCAAGGACCTATGATCTAAGGCACACTGTCAGTGCCATGAGCTCACTTTCCTGCAGCCTATTGTTGTTTCCAGGCATATTTCCTCTCCTCTTAGACTTGAACACACTTGTTTGTTACTTTACTGTTCCTAAGCCTAACCCATGGAAAAGATCAGCATTCAGACTGTCTCATGGAGGCATCGGTGCTGGTCAAACCATGAAAGACCTTGAAAGCCTTCACATCTCCAGGTTTCACCATCATGTCTGCTGACACCCTACTTGCCTGTTAAATATGACAAGATAAGACATATATATTACAGAGGATATATATCAAACTGCTGTATGCATATAAATCATTTCAGACATGTAGAAAACCAGATTCCAAACTAAACCTCTGATCAAGCTCTCAGACATGTTATAAAGTCTGATAGAGAAGCTTTCGCCCTATGAAAGGCAAGTGGTTTTCCTCATCATCTACTTATGCAGAGACGTAAATTATTTAACTACCAAATTAATTTAAAATCTTTGAAAAAGATCTGTAAACGTGAGCTTTCCCTTGTCATAAAATATGACAGAAAACATTTTCCAGAAATCACCATTGATTTATACACTATTTTCCTTTTCTTTGCATGCTTCTGCCAAAAGTTCAGATACGAGAGGTCCCAATTTTCCACTGGTCAGATGTATGTGTGATGGTCATCATACGTAAGTACAAATTTTGCCGTATTGTAATTTCTTGGCTAGTTACTCAGTTATGTCCAAATAAGTTAACTGAGTTCCAGTTATGACATCCCATTTCCAAAAATACCTTAAACAGGGAAGAAACATAAATTTTCAAGAAAGCTCTGTTATACCTCTTACAACACGATTTTAGCACTTCAGATATCAGAGGCAGAAAAAGACCTCTGTGTTCATTCACTATCAATAAAAAATTGATCTCCACACTATATGCCCATCTGTAACACATACAGAACTGGAAGGAAGTTCCCATGAGTATAGAGCCTCAGGGTCTGCCAATGCCCTCTACCTTTCCCTGAGCACATTAAGTGCCATGTTTTTCCTTTCATTGCTCTCCTTTCATCCACTCTTCTAAACCTCTTTGTTCCTCTGTTTGGTTTTCATCTACTCTGAACTACTGCTATGGTACTGAATGCTGATGAGACAATAAAGTATTCTAACTCAGAAGGTTATTTTTCAGCTGTATTTCTTAGCATAACACAGCCATCCTGTATTGAAATGAGGAATTTCTGTATTCAGGTACCATTTAAGGGCAATTAACTCAGCTGCTTGCAAGTACTCTGGATGTGTGAGGGACTGCAGGCATGGGTCAACATCGCAACATGGACAGAGACTGGTAAGGCAACACCCTGTCAACTCGTGTTGCTGATTCTCACCCTCTGCCTTGCTGGTACTGTGCTCTGCTGCTTCAGTCCTAGCTCTGCCACCATCACTGTTCAGGGAATTTCTCAGTCTCATCTCTCCTTTTTGGCTTCTTAGGTCAGTCTGTCGGCATTTCTAATTCCTTCCTCTACCTGACTGTGCCTGTTACCACTTTCAACATCAATATGTGTACAGCTACATCAATCAGCTCTATTTTTTTTTTGGTTTTGTTTTTCAGAATTAGAAGGAAGAAAATGAAAAACTGAGGACTGAAGAGATCCTTGAAAGTCACTGAGTCCACCCCCCTACTTAGAGCACTCGTAGTGCAGTAAGTGCAGAAGTGGTCGTGTGAATGTTATGAAGGTGAAATACAAAATAACTTTTAAGAGTCAGCAAAATAAAAAAACATTTAAACAGAGAAAATGATGATGCATTTTGTCAAAGAAAGCAAAAATCTTAGGAAAAAAAGCCTTCACAGTAAATAATACAGAGGTTTTAAGTTCACTCTATTTTTCTCCTTAATAGAATAGTAATGCAGAAGGGTTGAAATTGAACAAATAATGTAACATACACGTCATATCATGCACATCACCATTAACAAAGAAAAGAAACAAAGTCAGATTTCTTTCACAAGCTTCATAAGAACTTGACTTGAAAGGACCCAAAATAACTCAAGAAAGATTTTTAATTTTTGTTTGGCTCCTCTGCTCCAGGATGGCAAATCAAGAATATATAGATGCTGCATTGCTGTATAGTATTTTAATCCCACTAAATTACATTTGAAACTTTTGAAAACAAAAGTTATTTTTTATTTTTCATTGCTGGGTTTTTTTCCATAGACAGTGTAGACTTCTTGTTTACCTTTTCCACTTAATAATCACTCACAGTGATCATCACTCCAGTGATCCATACATGGAGACCAGTGTCAAGCGGTGTCCCTCAGGGGTCTGTTCTGGGTCCAGTGCTCTTCAACATCTTTGTCAGCGACATGGATGATGGCATTGAGTGCACCCTCAGTAAGTTTGCCGATGACACCAAGTTGTGTGGTGCCGTGGACTCACTTGAGGGAAGAGATGCCATCCAGAGGGAACTTGATAGGCTTGAGAAATGGGCCAGTGCTAACTGCATGAGCTTCAACAAGTCAAAATGCAAGGTCCTTCACCTGGGTCGGGCCAATCCTAGGCACAAATACAAACTGGGCACAGAGTGCATTGAGAGTAGCCCTGAAGAGAAGGATTTGGGGATGTTTATAGATGAGAAGCTCAACATGAGCCGGCAGTGCACTCATGTGGCCCAGAAGGCCAACCGCATCCTGGGATGTATCAAGAGAAGCGTGGTCAGCAGGTCAAGAGAGGTGATTCTTCCCCTCTACTCTGCTTTTGTGAGACCCCACCTCGAATACTGCGTCCAGTTCTGGTGTCCCCACCATAAGAGAGACATAGGTCTGTTGGAGAGTGTTCAGAGGAGGGCCACAAAGATGATCCAGGGGCTGGAGCACCTCTGCTACTAGGACAGGTTGCGGGAGCTGGGATTGTTCAGCCTTGAAAACAGAAGGCTTCTGGTGGACCTAATAGCTGCCTTCCAATACCTGAAGGGAACCTACAGGAAGTCTGGGGAGGGACTTTTTACAAGAGTGTCCACTGATAGGACAAGGGGAAATGGGTTTAATTTGAAGGAGAACAGATTCAGATTAGATCTTAGGAAGAAATCCTTCAGTACGAGGGTGGTAAGACTTTGGAATAAATTGCCCAGAGAAGTTGTGGATGCCCCCTCTCTGGAGGTGTTCAAGGCCAGGTTGGACGGAGTAGCCTGGTCTAGTTGAGAGGCGTCCCTACCCATAACAGGGAGGTTGGATTAGATGATCTCTAAGGTCCCTTCCAGCCTATGCCATTCTATGATTCTAAGATTCTATGATCTTCTAGAATAAACACAAGATGCATTCAGCAATTCTTCCCATCACCGCAACTCTTGGCAGAATACAGATTTTAAATAATTCAATTCAGAGAAGGCGAAAGTGGTGCTGACCAATTGGTGGAAGCAACTTGGCGATATGAGAAAGCTGAAGCTTTTTCAAACTGCGTAGTGAACCATCACAATGCTGCTGATATGCTACACGGGTACTGTTTTTCTCTGCACAACTGAAAGTTATTATTTCTTGTAAGAGATACAAACTATCAAGACTATCAGATCTTATTATAGCTGGTGTTGCTATAATACCTGACAAACAGATGGATTATCTATATATATATATGGTTAGTAGCTGAAGATATTCTAAGGTTATTCTTCTATTTATTACCTCAATACAGAGCTCCAGCTTGTAGGCCAGATAACCTTATGAAAAAGTCCACAGAATTTAATAAGGGTGAAACAGTATAAATTTACTGAAAAAAACATTTCCCTTACAGAGAGTATTATATTCTTTCAAAAATTCTATGTGTGTAATTCTTTATTATAAACATTTATAGAGTGTTAAAAGTCTCAGGAGAGATTTGAATTCTCTGCTAAGCTTTACAGAAATTTCTCATACATATAAGCTGCCTCTAAAGGCATGTGTAGAGTTATTGCAGCAGTGATGTTTTTTCCATGAAGCATGTTACCACTGTTGGCTTAGGTTGCATCCATTCACCTTTAGCCGCAGTGCTGTTGTCAAGGTATTCCAGGAGCTTACTACTTTGGGAGAAGTCTCCTGTCTTGTTAGATGTCCTGGAAATTATCATCTGTACTAAACAAAGAGCAAGGACTGAAGAGAGGCTGTTGTTGATAAAGAAAAGGCAGTTCTGTCACTCTCCTGTTAGGCTTTATTTTAACGACATTCTCAGCACCCTCTAAGCCTGATCATTTCAACGGTCTACTCTCTAAGAGGATGTCAGGTAAAGATTTCCCAGGTCTTTTCTTTCAGACAGGAACAGCAGAGATTTAAGATCACTTCTGGCCCTGAATAAATCTATAAAAGCAGTATAAATACGGGTTGACCAAAGAAGATCTAAAGGGGGTGAATGATTGTTTCATTTTTCCCAGGAAAGATAGAGTTGTAGGAGCACTCAGGACACAGCAAACACACACTACAGTTACAGGAGGCTGCTCAGCCGGATAAGCATGTCCTGTAACTCCCTCCCACTTGCCATATCCACATCGTAACTGCTGCCAGAAACCCTTTAAGAACGATAAAGCAGAGAAATGTTTTGCCATTCTATGGTTTTAAAGAAGAAAAGTAGCCTTTTAAGATATTATTTCTTTGGAATGTATTGACATTTAGATTT
This sequence comes from Tauraco erythrolophus, assembly GCF_009769465.1. Taxonomy (NCBI): domain Eukaryota; kingdom Metazoa; phylum Chordata; class Aves; order Musophagiformes; family Musophagidae; genus Tauraco; species Tauraco erythrolophus. The sequence goes on along the minus strand of NC_141467.1, from coordinate 86,448,652 downwards.
TAAACTCTACATAGTTTTTGAAAGTTGCCTGTTTAATAAATTTTATAACTGGTAGGTTGACCTTGGCTGGTTGCCAGATGTGCACCCAGTTGCTCTCAGCCCCCTCCTCAACAGGAGTTGTGTGGAAATAAGATAGAAAATCTCAGGGGTCAAGATAAAGACAGGGAAATCACTTACAAATTACCATCATGCGAAAGACAGGCTTGGCTTGGGGAGAATCAGTTTAATTTATTACTAGTTAAAAATAGAGTTGAATGGTGAGAAATAAAGACAAGTTAAAACAACATGTTCTCTTTTCCCCTGAGTGGCGCAGAGGAGAGTGGGAGGCTACAGTTAGGCTGTAACTGTTCCTCTCAGCCTCTCTTTCCTCCTCAGACTTCTCTAATCCTCCGTGCATCCTCTCCATGAGCTGCAATCCTTCAGGGTAGAGTCATTCTCTTCTCCAACATGGGATCTCCCAGGCTGTAGCTTTCTCCAGGGCGTATTTGCCTGTGCCAGTGTGCGGTCCTCCGTGGGCTGTAGTGTGGATATCTGCTCCACTGTGGTCTTTTCCACAGGCAAAAGGGGAATCTGCTCTGAGCCTGGAGCACCTCCTTCTCCTTCTTCAACCTTGATGTTTGCAGGATTGTTTCTCAAACTTTCTCCTCCTTACTGCTGTGCAGTGTTTTGTCCTGTTACTTAAATACATTCACTCAGAGACGCCACAAACTCCTTTGACAGGTTCATCTGTGTCCTGCAGTGAGTCTGTTTTGGAGCTGCGTCCAGCACATGGCAAGTCCTGGTTCACAGAGGCCACCCCTGCAGCTCCCACCATTACCAAAACCTTGCCACCTACATCAAACACAAGAAGTCATAAGATAAATGATATTCATTGCAAATCTAATTATATAGAGTCACACATACACTGTTCCAAATTACACTGACTTCTAACCTTCTCATCAGCTTGTCTAACATTGATAAGCTGAACACATTCAAACATTTAAGAATAGAGACTGTTCAGCAGGGGCTGAACAGGGAATTGTTACACTTCTGACAGGCATAATATTTAAGAAATTATTCTGCATTTTCCCTGAATTTTTATGTTAAAATAAAAAGAAACCTGTTAAAATCTATGATACATGAAAAAAAGAGAGGTCTAGCACAGACATCTTTTAAAAGTCAATACTTTTAATCAGTTAAAAGTTGGTGCAGACCTAACATCAAGATATGTCTTTTTTTTTAGTATTACATCTAGACATAGCGCTGAAACAAACTGCACTAAAGCACAAGGAGTTCAATTGTGTGTTCATTGAAAATATGAAGTGATGATTGCAGCACTGATTGTCATAGCAACTGGAACATAACAGACATTAAACATTTTGACATTATTCTGAGGCATAGGCTCTGTACTTATCAACTTATTGACACAATATGAAGCAAGAACTCACACTTAGCAGGGCTACCAGCCAGTGTAGCACTGGGGAATGAAAGGTGTTAGGAAGTTATTGAGGACCTAATTGAAACAGTCAGGAATCCTGCAATGTATATTATATTCAGCCTATTAGAAAAATAGAATATTAGAAACTCCATTCCACACCAGAAGATAGGGATGTAGAGAAAAAAAATAGAAATAATGCTTGACTGAGCATTCATATCAGGCCACCAGTGTGAGAGAACAATGTGTTATCTCTGTGGTCTGTGGGACGGATGAAAGACAATTGGCTCAAAGTCTGCCAGCACACATGGGTCTGGAAACCTTCCTGCAGTAGCCCCATACACCACATCTCTCAGGTTAGTCCTTTGTCTTCGCAAGTGAGTTCACCTGTCTATGAGTGTAAGCAGCAGCAGAAGGGAATAACAGATGAAGAGAGAATTGCATATGGGAGGACAGGACCAAGAAAAAGTCTTATGAGGTATGGATATACATCCAGCTGGTATGAATTTGTAATTACGTAATTAAGTAAGGTTTAGGCCCTTCCTACAAAAGGTGGGCCATTTCCTCCTGGCTGTGGGAGCTGCAATGTATGTTGGTGAGCAACATCTGGTGACTCTGATGTGACTGAAGAATGTTTGATAGAATAAAGAGAGCTAGAGCCAGAGTGAGAATTCCTTTGCCAAAGAAGGTAAAGCTGCTACCCTGACAAAAAGAGGGAAGTGATAATTTATGGAGTCAGAATGTTATGGACAGAATGAATAAAATCTTTGAAACTATTTAACTGTGTCTCTGCACACTGTAAAGTTCAAAAAAACTAGTAAACAAAAAGGGGGAATTATGGATATGGATCCAGCTGGTATGAATTTGTAATCATGTAATTAAGTAAGGTTTAGGCCCTTCCTACAAAAGGTGGGCCATTTCCTCCTGGCTATGGGAGATGTAATAACCTGCTGTGGAGCTGCAGTCTATGTTGGCGAGCAACAATGAGGAGTGGCAGGTAATGTAAGAGATGGGATGACAAAAATTTAACATTTAAGATGTTTTCTTGCTTCCCCACTTTTCATTCATGCACAAGTTTTTAAGACAGGCTCCTTCATCTCTGAAAATCTGCTTTTGTTTCAACTTTCCAGGTGACCAAACACTGGCAGTTTAGTGTAATAAAAAACTGACCATGTTAAATTTTTGTTGCTGACCTCACTAGAGTCGGGAAAGGAACATAACTGTTTTACTCCACCATGACACGAATCATTGCTCAGCAAGATCCTTTCCTGTTGAAAGGAAGAAGAACTTAAACAGATATTAAAATATTAGTGCAGACTGCAACATTGCTATTAACAGTAGCAGCCATCCTCCCCCAAAAAAAAATAATTCTGAATAACTGCCAATTTACACATACATATTGTTATGTATGTTTGTATTAGCTGGAACAGAATCCTGAGACTTCTCCATGTGTCAGATCTCATTCATATTAGTAATGTGGTGTCGGTATACTGCCAACATTCACAACAGAACTGTTGCAGATGGTGTGTTTAAAATGGAACTGACAAACTCTCTTGTTTCACCTGAGGTACATTAAAATGGTGCAACACTTTATGGGAAAGCTGAAAATGTTATTCTAGATTAAGCTAAGGAAGATTAGAATAACTCCTCAAATATAATAGTCTCTTTTTTAGCCAGCTGAGGACTTCACTAGGAGGTAATGTGTTCAACATCTTCACCAGTCGTATTTTCTATAACAGTGCAAGAGTACAAAACAGTGTTGACTCATAGATTTCCAAGTTTCAGTGTTTTCTATATCTTTTTACTAAAGTTACAGAACTGAACATTGAAAATCATTCAAAAAAAGAAGTCTCATTGACATTAGTGTGGATATGTTCATGAGGTCAACAAACCCGATGTGTTATATGTTCCCTAAAATAAAATACTACAGAAACATAAATTGAAATAATGACATGAATATGCAATTTATCGAAAAGTACTCATTGGTCACGTTTTAACATGCCTTGGAAAGTTACTTCATCTAGGAAAACTGAGGGGGAGAGAGTATATCATGTGCCGCTTTAGGCAATATGATCGCTTTTTATATTTTAGATTGAAAGAAAACAATTTTACATTGTTCCTAACTTTGGTGTGAAATTATGGCTCAAGGGAGTTGCAAGTAGATTGTGGTTCCACTTCACAAGGCAGAAAATTGGTTGTGTAGATATAGCATAGATTTCTACAAGCTGTTCCTCTAATAGATCTCCGTCCGCAAGGGACTACGCATGAGAATTTAGTTCAGTCAAAGCCACTGAAAGATTGTGTGGGGTTTTTTTATTTTGTTCAAAACTGTCATTGAACACTATCAGCTGGTGTACTGATGATATAGATAGGTCTCCGTCATAGCCTGAGAATAGGCAGTGGAAAAATAATGGACTTTCAAGTACAGTTTCAGGCTAATTTGAATCGGCGATAGGATGATAAAGATTTTATATCCTAACATCAATTCTCATCATAAATATGATAAAATATTACTGATGTATTACAATAAATGAGTCTAACTTTAGAATTATAGGCACTGCTTAGGTATAAGCTTGTGCAGGTATAGAGTTTCACTGCACAATAGTAAAACAATGAGCAGATAAACCACTATTTCTAGTAATGTAAATAATTCCTGAAGTAGAAAGGTATTAGTATTATAGAAGAGTTGGGAAAACTCAACAAGGAGTGTTGTAGCATCTTCTGATTTAAATATGTAAGAATAATTTAAAATTAAGAAGTCACAGATGCAACTCTTCTTTCTTTGCACTCTAATCAAATCAGGTGCATTGATTACTCTTTCCACAGTTGTCCTCTCTTGTTATCCTCTCTGCTCCCCGCTCCAATCCTGCCATGCCCCACTGAGACTCAAAGGTGCAGCTGCTCAGCTATGAGCTACACCTGCTTGAACCATGGTCTGTTCCCTCTCATGCCTCCAGCAGGTACCACACTCCCTCGTCACTGCCTGTGAAGAAGCTGAACCTGACCCCAGAGACATTCTGCTCGCTTGGCTATAAGGGCAGTACGATAGCTTGGTGGCATGGCTCTCAGGAGCTGCTGACAAAACCAGCTGTGGCACCCAGCTGCCCAATTCCAAAGGTATCTACTGCAATTCTGCTAGGTTATTTATATGTGTCACACATTCTTCTATTGCTTATTCTCTTCTATCATTCATCTTACATTAAATTTTATTTGCTTATCCATACAGTAAACATGCATTAATATTCGTATCATTAACAGCATCATATTTTGCAGTCATTCAATACATCTTTCGATGCCATATTTTGTCATTTCTCTGTTTAAAGATTTTCTTCATATAACACTACAGGTATTTTCTAGAGACATCTGCTTGTGAGTCAGTGACCTACACAAGTTCCATATTGATTCATTGCACAGCTACAATAATTTGAGATCTCTCAGTCTGGCATAAGATTTCTTTAGCTTAGAGAAATTTGATTTGTTTTTCAAAAGAGATCTTTTAGAGTTCTTTTCTTCCTCAAAACAAATAAATAAATAATGCAATGCCTCTACTAAAAGCAGACATACTAAATATGTAACAGCATGTATTGAATAACTAGCTACAAACATAAGAATATCATTTTGCAATGTTATTAAAACTGTTATGAATTGTTGTCATTCAGTTTCCTTACAGGAGAGAAAATATGATATTGTTCTTTTCATTCTGAACTCTAGGAAATTTTTAACATATTCAGGGTTTACAGATGGTCTGGGTCTCCTTAAAGACTTGTGAATCTTCACCAGGTATTTTTTTCTCCTTTTTGTGGGGTGTGGTTTTGTTTACTTCTCCTTCCAATGAACTTTTCCCTTCCGTATATCAAGACCATCTCTGTGACTCTGCTACTACAGGTGTCTGGTGACTCTCAATTTATAGCTGAGCTTATTCAAAGAGGAGCTGAGAACCTCAAAGTATCAAAGTCTAACACCAAAGGGAACACCACTTGCTTCAGAGAAGTCACATTTAAATGTATAAAGGCAGTTTAAAGGTCTGAATTTTAAGCACACAAGAGAGAAATATTTTCTATAACTCTGCATGCAATCTCTTTTGTGAGTAAAAAAAGACATCTGTTTTACCTAAAGTCCTGCTTTTTTTTTTCTGTAGCCATAAATATCTAAAGCATTTTGCTTTTTTTTCTTTCATAAAGTGAAGATAAACACTCTGAGCTGTTTCCTAAAAAACATGGTGTACTGCACTCTCACCAACTGTTTATTCTCTTTTAAAACCCTGCCAGAGCTTTACGTTCAGCTGTAGTTCAAGCAAACAGCAGGGGAAAATAATACATGAACTACCCACTTTTTATCTATATTCAATTAAAGATTTCTTGAATAATCTGGCCGTAAGAAATATTTTGTGCTGTAAAACAATATCCTTCAAGGTAAAGCTTGAATTTATTAAGAATATAATCAAGTTTTATACCTTCTTCACTATTCAGTCTGTAATCTACAGCTCTCTTAGGCACTAAGAACAATTCATTATAACTCAACAATACCATTAAAAGGTCTTGAAGATGATTCAATTTTTTTAGTCAGCTTTTGAAGTAAATTCATGTTCATAAAACCTAGTATGTTTGGTTTATTCTAGAATGAAATTCTTCTGACAGTTATTTTAAGAAGAGCTAAAGTCAAAGATGCAAAAATTATGTTTATGTACTAAGATATAATACGAAAAAATAGCACAAATCAAAGAATTCATAAATGTTTGATAAATTCAGGTTAAAACTTAACCTTAATTCTGGATGGAGAAATAACTATTATGCAGGGTTTTCCTTTTCTTTAGTTTGACATGAGTTTAGATCTAATTTACTAATTATGCATAATACTGGGGTATATTGACTTTTGTCCAATAAGTACATCTTTAGATTAAGCCAATACTTCGAACATTTCCCTTTCAAAAATGATGTGGCTCCTTGAATATAGATTCAATAGAAAGCAAAATAGGAAAATTAATACTTATCCTTCCATTTAACCTTTATGAATGTTTAGATACCTGACAAAATTACAGTTGGACAGAAAATGTTATAGAAAATGGTTGTAATAAACAATGGTCATATTTCCCCCAAACTCCTTGTTTGTATATTCCACTTGATAGTGACCATTGGCAAAACCAAAAAAATAAAAAAAAAAAATTGATGATTCCAAGAGGCATGTCGTCTCTGTCATCTGTGATACTTTGAAAATCATTTTTATCTTTGGTTAAAAAGACAAATCTAGCCCCAGAATCTGACAATTGAAGGTCCAATTAAGGCCTTCAAATACTAAAAGGACACAATTTGATCTTACAACAGCTGTTCATGCTAGGACAGTACCACAAAATACAGCAATAACTGTCTGGTAAATCCTCAGGCAAGAGAAACTGCAGATCAGCAGTGGTCCTCTTTGCCCTATGTGCAAACAGAAACCTCCAATCTAAGAAAGCTCTACAGCCAGACTATATCTTCTCAGTTAATTGACCATGTTTCCTACTTTTGCTGCATCTTCACAGTTTATTTTCTGGGAGTTGTTGACAAATTTTTCAACAGGAGTGAGGGAATCTTGACAATATCACCTACTAGGATTACAAACAATGCTGAGCTATAAAAGCTAATTTTAGGAGCTCTGAAGACACATTTGTGTAGATGTACTAGTTATATTTGACTCAGGTTTGAAAGCTAAATTTACTTTAAAAGAAGAGGCTATACAGTAGTTACAGGATTTGAAGAGCTTGCACATTAAGCTAAATCTATAATTCTTTTTATCTTACTCTTGATGTGAACATGAAGATGAATGCATTGTTTTCCTCCTTTGTTTGTCCAACTATATTAATTGATATATTTAAATAAAATAATGAATAAACATTTATTGAATGTATAAAAGGACAAAAATCCCATTTTCATTTAGGATTCTTACAGAAATTAGGTTTATGCAGGTAAAGTGTATATTTGTGTTACCTGAGGATCTCTGCATTCAGTTTCACTTCTAATTTTTTTAATCTTTAGAAATTTCAAATAAATTTGTTTTTTTAGAAGAGTAGTGATGTCATAGATACAAACTTCCCACATGTTTTGGGAAAATAGTTGGCTAATGGATGAAGGAAAGAGAAACCCCACTGAGAAAGTAATTTGTTGGGTAACCGAAAAACTCAAGTTGGACACGTTACCAGACACTGAAAATTCACTGAGAAGAAAGACACTGTATGTGCCAAACTATCAGAAAAAAAGCTCATCATCCTGTAATATATTACAGGATTCACAAACTTGACAAAGCAATTGCCAACTAGGCTCATGGAATTACTACAATTACTTATGATCAAGTATTAACATATACGTGTGGGCACAAGGGCTGTAATCAAAAAAGTGGGAACTGTGTTTCAGAAATTATTCTGAGCAAGGGCTAAGAGACAGGAAACTGATCATAAGAGTGAAAGTGTTACAGTAGTAAAAAAAAACTAGTAACATTTTTTGTAGTATAAGTAGTGAACATTTCCATCTCTGTAAGTGTTCAAGGCCAGGCTGGATGAGTCTTTGAGCAACCTGGTGTAGTGGAGGGTGTCCCTGCTCGTGGCAGGGGAGTTGGAACTAGATCATCTTTGAGGTCCCTTCCAACTCAAACTGCTCTCTGATTCTATTAAGCCATGGTAAGAGTATAAAAAGGCATTTTACTACTGGTCAGATACAATTAATAATTAATAATTTCTATTTATATTTAATTTATTCAATAAGTAATATTTATTAATTGATATTACAAACCTCAATACAATTAATTACATTTTCAGTATTGGTTACATTTTCAAAAGGAGCTGGAAACCTTTAGAGGACATTTAAAAAATCCATTAAAATAATTGTAAAGCCAGGATAGAACATAAAATAGTAAAAAAATAGAGTTAAATTGCTTTAACTTAATTCAAAAGAAGGCGGGGGGTGGAGGGGAGGGGAGGTGACTTGGTAACAATGTCTAAATGTTTTATGCAGAGGAGATGAGGACAATGAATAGCGAAACAGCTTCTCAAACTAGTGAAAAACAGGATGTGAAAGGCAGGTCTGAAAACAAATATTCTGGTGTGTAAGGATGGTCAGTCTCTGCTTTTTTTTAATCTTTATTGTACTCATGTATTCCTTTATGCTCTGCACAGAACTGATCCTGCAGAAGCACATAAGTAACAGCTGTACAATGTAAAATATATTATATACAAGGATAAGAATCAATCTGCATGGATAAAACCAAAATATATTATTTTCCAGATTTCAAACACATGCTTTTCCCCATTAAAATAACAAAATTAAAAAAAAAAAACCAACAACAAACCCCAAAATAATATTTGACTATAAAATATTCAGGTCTAATAATTCTCCCTTTATTCGTACTGTAGCCGTCATGCGCTGCACTTACAAGACAGTAAAGCATCCATATCATTCTGAAATTGCTACTTCTTAAATTTTGAGACCAAATATTATATAAGACAGGAAGAAATCTATTAACCTCACAGTGAGGATGGGTCTGTGATATGATTTGCTGAGTCAGGGGTAGTCAGAGTGCATGTAATGCAGCTGTCCCATTCCCATGTAGCCAGAAAGCCATTGCTACACAGAATGAGCTCAGAGTAAAAGCTGGGTCACTAGTGTCACTGGTGTGTTTCTTACCTTACATACATGACAGTAAGCTTTTTATAATAAATTTTAGACAACCAAAATAAAAAGGGTTGCTATGCCAATTCTGCCTATAAGAAACATTACTGTCAGCTGTGTATGTCCTTGAAAATCAGTTTTAAATAAAAATTGGGATGGAGAGAAAGCTAAAATTGGCATCTGTCAATAATTTCTATTCACAATTAAATTTGTGTGCTAAAATGAACACTGTGTTTAGTAGCAAGACATGTTTTTTGATAGAATATCTACTTATATTACTTAGAAGAAATTAGATTAGATAGCCACTTGGATGGAAAGAGTACAACTATTGAAACTTTTTTTCATCTTACCAGTTTTAAAGACAACTTGAGAAGTCCGTTATTTTGGTTAAAAGAAGTTTCTGCGTTCTATGTTATTTAATATAAGACAAATGGACCTGTCGTTCACACTTTCAAAGGCAATAAAACTAAATTTGGTCGTCGTTATATACCTAATATCTCTAAAATGAGGCTGATCTGGATATCTGTCATTAAAGGCACCCATAGTTTAATACATGATCTAGTCTGTGAATTGAAGCTCCTAGTTTAATTTTACATTCAATGGTTGAAATCAGTGAGGGTGTCCTAATTTCTTTCAGTTTGGCCAGAAACTTGCTTCACATCTTTTGTGGTACTTTGACGGTTTTCATAGGAAAAGATACTTTGGAATGTTCCCACAGTTAAGTGTGTGTATATATATTTTCTTTCAGATGAGGTATATATAAAATACACAAGCTAAATGTTCTAATTCTAAAATTTTTCATAGATCTTACAAAAATGCAACACAGGCTTTATATAATGATTCACCTTTTCTTACTCAGATCGACTAAAAGAGTAAATGGTACAACATGATCCTTAATTGCCACCATTTAATTTAATTCTTTATGTTAAAATAAATTGGCTCTGTTCCTGGTTCATGTTCTCAGAGAGGCTAATTTTAACTCTTCCTCATAAACAAAAAGGGTAATAACAATTTGTCTTTAAAGCAATTCCCAGCGCTCACAGGTAACTTAGATTTGAATGTGGGGGTTATTTAATGTGAAAATTTTCCAAAAACATTCTGTGAAACATTTTAATCAATATGCATATAATGATTTAAGATTATCTCCTCTAACCCATTATTTCGAAAGGTCACTTGTTTATGACTGTATATACAAGGTTCTATTACTGTTACTGCTGCTATCGATAATACTATTTTTTCCAATTCAGTTTTATGAGTGGAATAATTCTACTGGCTTTGCCTACCGTGCAGATCTGGTCAGCAATTACGAGTCATCCTCCCATCTTTGTATTTATTTTTGCATTACTCTCCAGTGCTTAGATTTTTTTTCCTACTCTTCTTCACTTTATCTGTTTACCTTAGTAAATTAATTTTATTCTCATCGGTCTTTTTTTTTTTTTTTTAGTTTCTGTATAGCCTTTTATGCAGACTGGTATCTGCAAACCTCTGCAAAATTAGATGACTTTGCTGAACCATCAAAACAGTGTTATAGACGACTATCCATAAGTGCAAGTAAGTATTGATGGAAAACAAAATAGGCATGTTGAAAATGAATGTATGAAGCTTATGCAGAGCATTTCTAGAGCCAGGCACTACATTTGTCAATATTTTCTCTTGAAGACGATCAGTAGCACCACACTCCACAGCTGAATACATATCAAATGATGTATCTGCTGCTATCCTGCATTCTCCTGACAGTCTACTAGGAATTTGATGCACTGCTTGAAAACGCTCTAGGAAATCTGAGAGAGTGTTAACTTTTAAATCACAAATTTGAGATCTACAGGAAGTGCAGTTCATCCTTCTGGTGAACCTTACTTGACTTTCTTGCTCAGATGTGCTCAACATCTTTATGTGCAGCAAATAATTTTCTTCTAAGATTGAAAGATGATGTATGTGTTCCAAACATTTTACTCAATCAATATTCCAAGAAACATCACTAGTTTTTTCAGAAGTTGGATTTATCTGAATTAGAGGAAATACAGTTTATCTGAATTAAAGGCAATTTTAGCCATCAAGGTCAAGCTTTGTGATCAACATAGCAAGTCTTTCAATGGAAAAGTGTCTTCAACTTCTACTCTGTTCTGTGCTCTGGATAAATTTTAAAATAATCAGTACTGTGACTGAACTGAATAAGCCTGAACAAATAATCCAAACAGTATTCTGCATGAAAAGGACAATTGGCTATATCATTATGTAACCCCTGAAATTGTTAGTAAGTTATGTAGGTCTGGGAAGGCAGAAGAAGCCTCTACATGAATAGTCATGATGCTTCAATGATGACCATAAACAGAATTTATGAACAATTGAGAAATTAATTTTACCCTGGCCTGCTTCCTTCTCATTCCTATCTCAGCTTCTGGTGTAACCTTCCCCCACTCTCGGAGACATCATGGGTTGCTGCCTGTCCTATGGTGACTGACAGGTTTGTCTGGCCTTGCCCATCTGACCACCATAGAAGTTCGTCTCAGGCCAGACTCTAGGTTGGTTAGAGCAGACCTGTGGCCACTAGGTTGCTGTTAGAGCAAGCTGGCACCAGCTCCAGCCCAGGCAAGCCCCGCCACGTGCTGAGCACTGCCTTGGCAGCCCAAGGTGATGCCTGTCACCATTTTATAGTAGTGGCAGAATCCCATTTACAGACCAACCATTTACAGTCATTAAGGAAAGGAGAGCAAGTTATGACATTTGTTTGCAAATTTGGCCTTGAATTTTCTTTGAATTCAGAGCTGGTTTGATACCGTTTTATTCTGTGTCTCTCAAGATACATCAACAATAGCAAACATTGATGCTGCCTGTATTTATTTGCACCCCTTTGACAGAAACTTTATCTTGTAAAAGGCTGAAGTGTTTGCTGACCTCTTCCGCGATGCTCTGCTGCATCTCTATTCCTGCCTGCACTGAGCACTCTTTCTTCCCTAGAAAGATTATTTAAGCCTAACTTGCTATGCATTTTCATTTTCAAATCAATAGTTTGGTAAATCATTTCGGCACCAAAACCACAATGGTCCACATTAATGAAATGTCCAAAGTTTATTCTTGACCCATTCACACATAATGTGTGAGTCAGCCTGTGGGATGCAGATGGCCATATGTGTTGATGTTCTAGAAATAACACACAAGAATGCAGTGACCTAAGCTACTATATTTAGTATCAGAGCTCCTTCCTCACTGTTACAAAGTTTTGAAAGCTTGGGATCATTTAGAATTTTACTGAGCAAGAGACAAGGAAGGATGTGAAAATACACATTAAAGCAGCTTGTTTTCCAGGATAATGTAAACAGATGTTCTGGAAAAGAATATTCATTGTTATTGAATTTTAAAAATTGCACCCTTATATATATATTCATCTTTCAAAATTGAGGGAAAGAGATTAGAGAAACTACTATTTTTCAAGCTAAACACCAAGGGAAGTTTCTTTTTTTAAAAAAAATAATTTGTGAATTCTGTCATGGTGTATAGAACGATAAATGAAACTGCCTTCTGCTCTTGCTAATCTGGGATGATGTAAAACCTTGGGAAAAGAGTACAACATAGTAATTTGGACAGTGATCTACAAGAATGGACTGCTACTATATCATCCATTGATTAACAATAAATATTTGATCATAGATATTAGTACTTTTTTTAACCTCTGATGTAGCCTTAGTTTATAAAAATACCTGTTCGTATCCTCTGTCCTTCTCCTCTCTGGTACTACTGGCATGCGCACAACAGAATATGAAACATATTGAAGATAAAAAAAAGACATGTAGGTAAAAATTTAGCACAGGTTGATTCCTATATAATAAGGATGTTAAACTGAGGCAGAGTGAGGATCCCTTTTCCTTGCCAATTCACTACACAATTGTTCTAACTACTGTTGAATGTAAGGAAAGCTATGTATACATAATCAAGCAGTGAAGAAGTAGTCAGCAGTGTCTACCTTCACTATCCAAGCAGGTAAAAAACCCTGGAGAAGGGGAAGGATGGAAGGTGGTGACTTCTGGCACCAACAGGTAGGCTCCCACCCCACATAATGGCTTAAAATTGCCAAATAGGTGCACCACTCTCAAAGTTGAAGAGGACCTAGGTGTGCCTACAAGCAAAGAACCTGGTCAACCTAAAGCTAAACCATGCAAAGGCTACCAGAAAGAAATGGCAACTCATCGTAATACATGACTCCTTGCTGCAGTGGACAGAAGCACCCATCTGTCATCCTGTTGCAGATGGAGTGATGCACTTCGCTTGTAAGAGAGAAGCAATAATATATAAAACTCTCTATATAATACTAATAATTATACTACTAATAACATATATATACTTTGTTGAAATGAAACACTGAGTTAACAAAGTTCAATGATAAATATGACAGTAGTTTAACAATATTCAATGGCAAGGTATACTGCATTATTTACTTCACAGAGGACAGGATGAGAGAGAACTGTCAAGCAGACCCTCCCGTTGAGTTAGGAGGTTCAGAAAGGACCCCCTTGCTTTCTAAACTCCTTCTTAGAGAGAAGTCTGGGTGTGGCTGCATCCAATCTTAGTCTCAGACTTGATCAATGGTTTATATTTAAAGGATCATATATGTGTAATTAATCCTTAGCTAAGATTTCAATGTTTCAGTGCACTTATTTCGAATTCATTTACCAAGTATCTTGACACAATAAGGAGTCTCTCAACCTAGAGGAGGTTGTCTACTAGTTATAGTGTAAGATGATTGACTTATCATCATATTTGCATACCCGCAAGACGTCTGTGTGCAAGGCAATTAGGCAATTGACTTTTTTATAAATCTCTATTTGAATCATACATATTGTTAGGGAAATTCTATATTTCCAGTCAAAGTACAAGCACAAGTACAGGCTGGGCGGAGAATGGATTGAGAGCAGCCCTGAAGAAAAGGACTTGGGAGTGCTGGTGGATGAGAAGCTCAACATGAGCTGGCAACGTGTGCTGGCAGCCCAGAAAGCCAACAATATCCTGGGCTGTATCAAAAGAAGTGTGGCCAGCAGGTCGAGGGAGGTGATTCTGCCCTTCTACTCTGCTCTTGTGAGACCCCACCTGAAATTCTGTGTTCAGCTCTGGAGTCCCCAACACAAGAAGGACATGGAGCTACTGGAACGAGTCCAGAGGAGGGCCACGAAGATGATCCAAGGGCTGGAGCACCTCTGCTATGAAGACAGGCTGAGAGAGTTGGGGCTGTTCAGCCTGGAGAAGAGAAGGCTCCGGGGTGATCTTATTGCAGCCTTCCAGTACTTAAAGGGGGCCTACAGGAAAGCTGGAGAGGGACTTTTTACAAGGGCGTGTAGTGATAGGACAAGGGGCGATGGATTTAAACTGAAAGAGGGCAGATTTAGACTGGATATAAGAAAGAAATTTTTCACTCAGAGGGTGGTGAGGCAGTGGAACAGGTTGCCCAGAGAAGTTGTAGATGCCCCATCCCTGGAAGTGTTCAAGGCCAGGTTGGATGAAGCTTTGGGCAACCTGGTGTAGTGGAGGATTTCCCTGCCCATGGCAGGGGGGTTGGAACTAGACGATCTTTGAGACCCCTTTCAACCCTAACCATTCTATGATTCTATGAAATGGATTTAGTCAAGCATCAAGAAAATCTTGATATGTGAAACTTTGATTAAATGTATTTTTTGTCTTCCCATTGTAAAGGAACAGGAAAAGGAAGACTTCAAAACCAAGAGAAGCATACAAGTGAATTCTCAGAATTTCAGTGTAGACTTTAACCATATATTTGTAGTTTCAAACAACAATTTATGGTTTTACAAATTCATAACTAATTATATGGATAAGTTTAATTTCTTTCACTTTATAATATGTTTGTAAATGTTGTATGTGGGTTGCTATAAACAACGTATAGGATATGTAACCCTCCGATTGCAAGATAAAACTTTTATTTGTTAATGTTCTTTTGATTGGGTAAAAATTAAATTAAAAATAAATAACAATCAGTGGGAAAGATGCCCACTAGCCTGACTTGTATGAAATCAAGATCTATCCAGTTCTTCTTACTAAAGAGAAAATATTGTATTTCTTCATTCCAAGGAATGAAAATACCGCATTCTGAGTTGTAATGTAATTCAAATCTCCTATCTATACATTGAAACTGCCTATTTATAGATAGAAGCATTATTAGAGAAACATATCTTTAGAAAGAAACAAACTTTTTAAAAGATATATCATAAAGTATGCTGAGCCTTATATCAGGACATCATGGAAATAAATGTTTAGAATAAAAATTTGTCTTTTGATCCAAAACACAACTGATCTTTCCTTACTCACAAATGGTGTTGACGAGAATAACAGATCTCTT
Organism: Tauraco erythrolophus; assembly: GCF_009769465.1. Taxonomy (NCBI): domain Eukaryota; kingdom Metazoa; phylum Chordata; class Aves; order Musophagiformes; family Musophagidae; genus Tauraco; species Tauraco erythrolophus. The sequence goes on along the minus strand of NC_141467.1, from coordinate 86,433,258 downwards.
CAGATGGGAGAAAAACTTCATGCTAAAAGAAATACAGCACAATATGAAGCTGCCATTACATTAGTTGCCTGGCAGAATTGGCAAAGATGGATTAAGAGATTTAATATAAGCATGCTGGAAACATAAGGAGAGAATTAATGAAAATGCTGCTTTGTCTGAGATATTCAATGACATAGTGTGTGTTTCACATCCTTTACAGCCTGTATTGACGGTATCCTTAAAATGAAGAATGTATTTAGCTGTCAAAAGTATCAACTGAAGAACTGTTCCCCTACTTGGAAAGGAAAATCCAGACCTTGGGATTTCATAGATTTCATAGATTTCTAGGTTGGAAAAGACCTTAGAGATCATCGAGTCCAACCATCCCTAATCCCCATTAAACCACATCCCTAAGTAGATCATCCACTCTATTCTTAAACACATCCAGGGATGGGGACTCAACCACCTCCCTGGGCAGCCTATTCCAGTGGCTGACAACCCTTTCAGAGAAGAAATACTTCCTAACATCCAACCTGAATCTCCCCTGACTAAGCTTATACCCATTTCCTCTTGTTCTATCACCCATCACTAATGTAAAGAGCCCTTCCCCCACCTCCCCACCATCCCTTCTCAAGTATTTGTAGGCTGTAATCAGGTCTCCCCTCAGCCTCCTCTTCTCCAGGCTAAACAGCCCCAACTCCCTTAGCCGCTCCTCATAAGTTTTATTTTCCAGCCCCTTGACCAGTTTAGTCGCCCTTCTTTGGACCCGCTCCAGGAGCAAAATGTCTCTCTTAAAGCGAGACATACTATAGGGGGAAAATACTGATGATGAAGTGCATTGTAATAATATTCAATCAACATTCATATATATTTCATAATGAAAAGCATATTTATTTTAGCCGTGGAAACAAACCCATCTCAGGATAACAAGTTGTAGTGGAATGTCCTGCCCATCATTAATTCCATTTGGAAGAGGCGGCAGTATGCATATGACTTCCAGAGGCAATTCAAACCTGAGATTTACAGCATAATTGTGGCCCAGTCACCTTTTTATTTCAGCATATGGTCTAAGAATAATTTTTTAAAAGGCTGTCTTCAAACGTTATTTTACCCTGTGCTGTTAAACTAGCATACTCTTTGGAAAACTTACTGAGGTAGAGGGAATTAGAAGAGTAAGATCTTTGTTTATTCATTTTTCCCTTACACATTAAAGCTGTGGATCGGTGGTTAAAAGCAAGCATCATAGCTAAAAGTTTTGTCAGTGAGTATTAGAATACATAAATATACTACAAACACATTGACATCTGTTGATGTTTTCACTTTATTTTCTAATTGTCATGGTTTAACCTTGGTAGGTAGCTCAGCCCCTCACAGTTGCTCACTCGCTCCCCACTCACTGGGATGGGGGAGACAATCAGAAGGGTAAAAGTGCAAAATCTTGTGAGTTGAGATAAAGACAGTTTAATAAGTATAGCAAAAGCTGTGTGCATAAGCAAAGGAATTCATTCACTGTTTCCCATGGGCATGCAGGTGTTCGGCCATCTCCTGGAAAGCAGAGCTCCATCACATGCAATGGTTATTTGGGAAGACAAATGCCACAGCTCCAAATGTCCTCCCCATTCCTTCTTCTTCCCTGCAGCTATATAAGCTGAGCATGATACCCTGTGGTATGGAATATCCCTTTGATCAGTTGAGGTCAGCTGTCCCAGCTGTGTCCTCTCCCAGCCTGCTCACTGGTGAGGCAGCAGAGAAGCGGAAGAGGCCTTAGCACTGTGTAAGCACTGCTCAGCAATAATGAAAATATCCCTGTGTTATCAACACTGTTTTCAGCACAAATCCAAAAGGTAGCCCCATACTAGCTGCTATGAAGAAAATTAGCTCTATCCCAGTCAAAACCAGTACAATAAGATTTACATTTTTGCTTCCCTCTCACCTCCAGATGTACTTCAGAGAATTAGAAATGTCTCCTGCTAGCTGCAAGTATCTTTACTATAAGGTTGAGATTAAAGAACGCGGTTTTCAATATGAGAGAGATTTGTGTTTTGTGGCATTTCCTATTGCACATCAGGCTCTAGTTATTAATTTTTTGCTTCTATCAACTGTATCCACTAAATCTTTTGAAGTCCAGATCTTTGTTAGGGCTTGACCTATGTAATTTATATCATTGAGAAAGACATGAAGCAGAACGTTCGTTATTCTTAAATGCCATATAAATTTTTTGATTTTTTGTCCCTTACAGTAGATTTTGATACTGCACCAGATATGTTAGAGACCAGATTACTATAGCAAAAATTCAGGATGTGGGCAGACAACTTGGAAAGATGATATCTTTGCAGTATGAATAAAGATCATATATGTTTATTATAATAGCATAAAAGCCTGATTCATCTTCCCCGAAAGTTCATGCAAATCTTTTCACTGACTCCCACAAGAACTGAGTTACATCTTCAACTATCATAGATCTTACTCATGAGGACAAACTGTCTGGAAATAAAAATAAAAATTACTCATGAGTAAGAATTTCAAGACTGAGTTCACTAAAACAGATAACAATAGCCTAGATTACACCAGTATCTAAATGCAGCAATCTGTAAAAATAGTGCCATGACAATGTTATTGTAGGCTGACATTAAATAAATCTAGTTGAAATTTTATGCAAGAAGGATGAATTCAGAGAGAGTATGAAGAAGCTTGTCTTGCATATCAGTACCAATATAAAAATAAACTAAGAGTGACTTAACCTGTCAGAAAGGTATTAGTCAGAGTATCATGGAATAACTGTTCTCCAGTAAGTATTAGTGTTCAGGCTTTTACAGGAGTGATGGAGAAAAATAACTGAAGTTGTGCATGGAATGATTTTTTAAATTCTTTTTTATTTTATGGTTTGTTGTAGATTTGGGTTTTCTTATTTTGGGGGGGGCGGTGTTGTTGGTTTTTTTTTAATTTTGAAACATGTAGCTCTTAGTGTCTGTGCTTACTGAAACTCAGCTACTGTAAGAAACAGCATTTGTACCCAAGAATTTTCTAGAGAAACTGGTACAGCGAAGGCTCGATGCAGGAAGTGGAAGGAGATAGGGATAGGGATTTTGACTTACTGGGAAGAGAAACCAAACCAAAACTATTTTATGTCTAAGATTATAACTTTTTCAATTGTGGATAAACAGTTCTTAATACAACTTCACCAGCCTAACTTTAGGTTCCTAATGAATAATTCTTTCATCAATTGTTTTAAATTCAGTATTAGGCATAAAGGGTACATACAATCAGTTTGGAAGAAAAGGAAGTTTATCTTGAATTTAACTAGAAGATGGTTTCAGGCAGTGTTCATCTGTGAGGAGAGGGCAGGATCTGCCCTTAGTCAGATGCAGCTGGTCCCAGCTGGCTCTGCAATGGACCCATGACAAACACAGCTGAGTCCAACAGCCAAGCTGGTGGTGCCTTTACAGTAATGTATTTCGAAAAGAGCAAAATGCCAGAGGGCAGAGAGGAGTGACGGGGGAAAAAAAAAACAACACACAAACATATGAGAAATGATCCTGTGAACACCAAGGTCAGAGAAGAAGGAGGGGAGGAGGTTCTCCAGGTGTTGGATCAACAGTTCCTCTGCAGCCCATGGTGAAGACCACACCAGAGGTGCTATCGACACTTTAGCATATGGAGGTCCCCACACCGGAACAGGTGGATAATTCCTGGAGGAATTGAAGCCCAAGGAGAACCCATGCTGCAGCAGATATTCCTGAAGGACTAAAGCCTGTGGAGGACCCATGTTGCAGCAAGTTTATCCTGAAGAAGGGACCCCATGCTGGAGCAGGAGAACAGCATGAGAAAGGACTGAGAGGCAGAGATGAACTGTTATGAACCATCTGTAATGCCCATTCCCCATCCATCCTGTGCTGCTCAGGGAGGTGGAGGTAGTAGAGAGTTGGGAATGAAAAGGCGAAGATGAACCTGCGGGAAAAACGTGTAGGGGGAAGGTGCTGTTATAATTTTGTCCTCGTTTTTCTTCTTTCAAATCTGTTTAATTGGCAATAAATTAAATTAATTTTCATGAGGTCTAGACTGTTTTGTCCTTGATGATAGAACTGTTAGACTATCTTGTTTGTTCACATGTGTTTGAGATACATGTAAAAAAGATATTCTTGTACTCTACAAGGTCTTGCAGCTCTGAACGTAAAGTTACTTGACACAGGAGAATAAATTGCCTATCTGTTTTTCACAGAAATCTACTATTCATAATGAGTGTGCTATTCAGTGGGGATTTGCTAAATGGATTAAAAAAACAATAGGAAGGTTTCTCTCAACATCTTTATTAGAGGAAAGAGAATTCATATAGCTTAACCCAATTACTTAAACTACTCAAAGGATTGTGCATTGAAGAAGGGAATGTACCAAGAAATACAATTCTAGCTGCATTACTTCATTGTTTCTTCCTTTAATTAGTTTTTGAGTAAATTTGAAGATTATAAAAAGGGTTCTTAGTTACAACACTAAATACAGAGGTCCAAGATACAGTTATTTAAATAGGACCTAGCTCTCTTAATAATAAATAAATTAATAAACAATATCCTTAAAATAGCACCTTATCACTTGGTTAATCCAAGGTGTCTAACATCTGTAAGATTTTACAATGAAATATACATTTTTTCCTGAACATCAGTTAAATTTTATGGGATATTATTAAGAGAGAGAAGCATATATTAGTTAAAATAGTACTTTAAAATACAATTATATTATTTTTATATTTTGTACAAAAGTCATCTACCAGTTTTCCTATATGTAAGTGAAAGAGTAACTAGACTTCTTGCCTTTAAAATCTAAAAGTCATTGTAGTAAGCAAACAACGTATTCTTTACTGCAATAATAAAACAAAATGCAATTTACCGAGAAAACATTCAATTAAGATGTGGTGGATTGAACTTGGCTGGCTGCCAGTTGCCCACCAAGCCTCTCTCAGTCTTCCTCCTTGACAGAACTGGGAGAGAAAATAAGATGAAAGCTCATGGGTCACAATAAGGGCAGGGAGATCACTGACCAATTACTGTCATGGGCAAAACAGACTCAACTTGGGAAATTAACATGAAGTAACAGACATATCAATTTAAGAGTACTGAATAGTCTGAGTTTCTTATTGCATGATTTTGCTTCACATACGTGTAAACTTCTGTCTGAAAAATCTGCAGAGGAACCTTCAAGCCTCAATCATTCAGTGATTCTGTGAATGTGAAAACTAATATTTTGATAAAGAACTAAATATAAAACCTTTTTCCAAACAGTTTGAAAATCACATCATTACCTGAAAAATCAAATTAATAAGATGGATTATGAAATGGCTCTAATACGGTTGTGCCTTTCATTTTACATGAAGTTAGCAGAGTAGTCACACAATTTTTTCTTCTGTGTTTGGGTATCAACTGTAACTTCAAGGTTGTTTGAAGCTACTATCAATGAATATATTAAAGCAAACACTTTTGTATTTTCAAGCTTGCTTCTTTATCTCTTTTGTAACATTATCGTTCATGTACACAACCTTTTTTTCTTTAAATGATAACTTGTTTCTAAAAATTCTAACTCAGTTACCAGTTTTCATTTTACAAAACAGACCTTTATGTGGTTACTATTACTGCTTAAAGAAGAAAATTGGATTGACTAGTATTTTCTCTGGCAAGGAGCTTCAAATAGCAGTTAAAAGAAACTGATTATGTATGTATGTAGGAATATATAACACGAGACAAAACACTTTTCCTTAGAGTAAACTAGAGGACTTTAGTGACACTGATCTGGACTCTTTAGTGACACTGACTCTTTTGTTAATGGACCTGTCACTTTCCTGACATTTTTTTTCAGTCCATTCCTATTTTATCAAAAAAGTGAAATGACTCAGCAATTTATATGACAAGAATAAAGATCATCTACGTTTTCTATAAGTCGTAACGTTGAATACTTTAAAAAAAAGATCACTGAAGAAAAAAGTTATCCATAAGAATGGATTCTAAAGATACAATCAATGCAATAGTATATCTAATATCTGCGTCTGAAAGCAAATAAATTATTAGCAAATGATAATGGGGTAAAGTATGTTGTTGAGTTCTTTCAAATATTTATTAAAAACATCAGTTTCAACTACAGAAAAATTTTGAGAAGAGGTTGTGAGTAAACATTTTCTATAAAACTTAGAAACAGCATGACAACAGTGTTTTTTGAAGGCTTAAGAATGTAAACTTATCACTCACAGGTTCAGTAAGAAATTGTTAAAGTTCTACACTCTCCCATAAAACACAATAAATGATGCTAAGGATGCAGGATGAATGCCTTGTAACAAATTAATTAGGAGCTGAAAAAACTGTGACTTCGATGAATTACCAAATATTTTAGGGCTTCTGTCTGTAAATACACACAGAAAAGTACACCATTGGGGGAAAATGTATCAAAGAAATAGCAGATATTGATCACTATCAAAAAGAGATGTTATCAAGAACATAACCTATTTGAAAATCTTAAAGTTTTCTAAGTGCAGGATCACATGATGGTAACCCCATAGATGCTTTGAAATATTGTTTCCTTTAAAAATACAGTATCAGAAGTTCCAGAACAGCTGAATTTTCAAGTTTTGATCATGACTGTTTACTACATGCTCATAAAACCAAGAAGACTGTTCATCTTGCTCGGACAGTGCTGTTGCAGTGTTTAGCCTTATTTGCACTCTATCTCATTAAGTAGTCTCTGCAATGATGGTAAATCATTCTTGTAGCATGTAGAAAGTCAGTGAAGCAGACAATCTCTGAAGTAACATACATACAGTCCACGTCTGAGGAAAGAGTGCTATGGAAAAGCTGTTCTTCACCACCTTTTTTCCCCCTGTGCTGACGTTATCTTGTGGTGACTCTTAGAGTACATGTAGCCTTGCAGATGGGAAAAGGGTAGCATTTCCCTAGCCAAAACGCCTGCCTTTATAAACCTTTCCAGACATAACATACTATCTTTACATTTTCTAGAATGTTTTTCGTATACATATGTATATGCACATGCACTCTTATATCTATATATTCATCTCACATTCTTAAAGCAAGGCAATTCAGGTATTGTTTCTATGCTGTCTTAACACTAGGAACACAGAGTGATTTCTTCTTGGAAAAAGCAAATGGCTCTAGTAGTACTACGATTGCATTGGTTATATCTATCTGTAAATGGATTATGAGGTCTCAGGATAAATACCTGCCTTAGTGATCACATAAATCACTTTTATTGGCAATTTTTGCTAAAACAGAAGCAAGTAACAAAGATATTATTTTTAACAGTATTTTGTAAATAAAATACATTCTTGATTCATATTTGTAGATATCATAGAATCATAGAATCCTAGAATCGTCTGGTTGGAAGAGATCTTCAAGATATCCATCATATTCTCAATGAAAATAAATTAATACAACAAAGATATGTCATTATCTTGTGAATTTTTCTATGTAAAGGTATGGAAAATGCATAGCTCGCTTCCTGACTCATGGTTATCCAATAAGTTTCCCTATTACAGGAGATTTGGATAGGTGTCAAATGAAGACATATAAACATTTTCAACTAATTCAAAGTGAAATACTATCACTTTTCAGACAGTTCGTAATTTAAATATATAGATCTCAATCCAGCTGTTTTCCTTAAATCCTTTCCAATTTAGTAATAAATATTCTTCCTTACACATTCTATCCTGCTATTTTTTTCTTAAAGCATTGGAATCCTGTGCACCACCTGTTTAATTTGCATCCAAGAGCATCTTAGGATATCTTATAAATCTAGAAGATTTCTGGTTTTGTTATAATTTTTCCATCTTCTCAGTTTTTCAGCAAGTCCACAGCTGAAATTAATATGCCTAAGAAGTCAAATTTGCCATCAATAACAAAAGTTGCAAAGGAGTGAATGATATATACACATTTAAAAATGGATTTCAAATTCTCTTTGCAAATCTAGGATTTTCTGGGGAGAAGTTTTAATGTCAGAAACCACTGAAGAAGATGAAAGGAAAGGAATTTTTAGCTACTATAAAACTTTTTTATTATTATTATTAGTTTCTTTTTAAGCCAATAAAAAAACTAACTTTCCCATGTTCTTGCTTTTTTTGGATCATATGAGAAAGTGTTTATCTGTGCATGAGCTGTAAAATACAATAAATACTGACCCACAAAAAGCTTGCAGGTGATGTAAAATGTCAATGTTGACTATTTAGAGCTGAAAAACAAAATAAAAAATCAGAGCATTGAGTGATAAAGAGATTAAACTGAAAAACAGTGCAAAATTTTTTAAAAAATACAACTTCCATACCTACAGGTAAGGGCTCAATTTATAATATTCCCATTTAGGAAAGAAATTTTGGAAACATTACAGCTAGTTTTCAAAAAACATTAGTTTAATGTAGAGAAATGGTAAACATGACAAAAAATTGTTCTCCTACAGTCTTGAGAATTAAAGAGTGCTTGTAGAAGGACAAGAAACTATGCAAGTTTTTCCATGTGAAGATAGATTAATAGTCTAGATTTTTATACTTTGGTAAACATAATGAGCAGAGGATATGTCACAGGTCCTTATGTTCAAGAAAAGAATAGGCAGTGATGATCCATTTTTTCCTAATTCCAGAACTATGGGAAAGCCAGTAAAATCAGGAATCATACTGACACAAAAGGAGACAATTTCCGTAAAACACAGAATTAAATTATGGAATTCATTTGACACACAACTTTCTGGAGATCAAAGTATAAATATGTTCAAAATCAGTCAAAAGTTTAAGTGAAAAAGGTTTGTCTCTTGATATTAAACAGGATGGCCCAAATCTGTTTCTAGAATATTATTCAATCTAAAAAAGTTAAATTGCAACTTGTCTTGAGCTTTCAACTCTATGCAATTCAAATGTAAGAAAAGGGAAAAATAAACATGACAGTGGAAAGAAACTTTTTGGTGTAATTTAGTTTATGCATATTTATTTTATTCCCCATTGCCTTGTCTTCTGCATGTAGTACATGAGTATCTCAGAAGTCATAAATATGAGACCAAAAAGTAGTGTAAAATCCAGGATAAGTCACTTCATCTTGTATACAGAACCAACATGAGTGTACCCTGCAGTTAATACATGTCCAGAGACTTTTGAAAGTTGCTGGGATCTCAAGTATGTAAAATGAGCTTTTCAATTTACAAAAGTCAATATTTCAATTAAAGTGCTAAATGCTTTTCAGAGAAATCCACTGTGACCAATTACTTAGGTTCAGTTAAAACGTAAAGAAGTCTAATACTTACCTATTTCTTGCTAGCAGAGGGAATGATGAGATAACATGATAACATCACTGAACAAAGGGAAGAGTGTAAGATAGGAATGACATATAGATGTTAAGTGAATTCACTGCAAGAAATCAATATTTCCAGGGATACAAAAAATCTACTGATATAATGAATTCTTTTGCAGTTACAATTGTTACACTATTGCATTAATATCATAAAATGGCATCAGAGAAAAGGGAAAAAAATAAAAGAGGGGGAAAAAAATTACTTTTCCAACAAGTAAACTTTATAGAAACACTGTAAGAAAAAGCAAGTTAGGAACAGCTGATTTAAAATATGATGAGAAAAATTGCCAATGAAACTTTGTCAAATGAGTGTAAGCAATGGAAATGATAAGCTAAAACACCATGCTTATAGGTATGCATTCTCTTTTTTCCAACATATTGATATATATCTAGGTTTGGTAAAATTTGTTACAGTTATATATTCAGAAGGGCATTATAGAAGCTTATATGTATAGATCAGTGATGTATTTGTAAGAACACATTTTCTTCTTAGCACTGAGCACAATAAGGATGTCACTGCTTCAGTAACCATAAAACCAGCCAGTGTCACATTTCAGAATGATTCGGCATACCATGTCAACAAATTAAACTGGAAAGTAATCTTCATATGTATGCCCAATGGCAGCAATATGAATCTTCTTTCACATATTCTGGAGTAGAAATCACGTGAGATTTTCTTTGCTTGTCCAGAAAACATAGTACATCCATAGAAGAGTTGCTAATTACGTACGCGCACAAAAAGACAAAGCACATATATTTCCAGTAATTGATTTAAAATACTGGTGGAAAGGGAGAAATCATTCCTTGGTAATCTATCATTGATCAGGCAGCAGAACTGGACCTTATAACATTAACATTGAGCTGGAGGGTGGGAGGCAGTAGAAAGGGGCCTGGAGGCTGTTTTCTGGACTCTGGAGACTGCGCTGCACTGAGAAACATTTCCTGCTTGTAACAGATTTAACTTTCTGGTTAATGTTAGCTGCATTTGGCTCTAAAAGCAGAAGACAATAAGGGCAAGTGCACAAGAGCTTTTAAATAATCCCTTCATGTATCCTCAGTTCTGGAGATTTTTAAGTTGATCTAATAAACAAATTAAAATTATCTCCCATTTATAGCTAAATCCAGTGATCCTTTCTCTTGAATATCTTGCCCAGGGGACTTGAGGCAGAACTGAGCTGATTGTCTGACATTACATTTCAGTCACCGACAGGGAAAAGGACGACAATCTCAAATCACAGCTTCTTTACACTCTCAGGAAAAACAAGTTTGCAATAAGGCTATAGGTCTAGATCTGTAGTAAATCTCGAAATTCTCAAAGTCTGCTTAAATATTTTACAATAATTTACATAATTATGTGGTCAGCCATGGCTTAGCGATGAAACCATAGCAACTCAGCAGTAACACTCAGTAAACTAATTTTGTTTGCACATGTATTTATTTATTTGTTTCTGTCCTCGATACTACACTAGATGTAAAATTATTTAAATCATCTGGAAATATTTATTCCTATTAGCAGCTGTAAAATACCTTAATATGTATTGCCAAGTATTAGAAATTCTGAGTCATTACTGAGAATAGCTTAATGTGACTTATGATTGCAACTTTTAATTAAAGTATCTCTATATTAGCAACATTATCTTGAACCATATGTCTCCCACTACATTATGTTAGCGACTTTTATGAATCATATTATGTACATTTATTAGAGGTAAAACTAGTAAAGATCAATTAAACATTCTAATCAAAACTGACTTTCTCCTTTCATTCAGATCCATGGTCAGCTTTATTGACCTTCTTAAGTCATGTCTCTTTTTCCTGTCATGTCTGAAAAGTTACATTCTTTCCTAAAATATCTGATAAACTGTCCATATTATGTCTTGAAACTTTGTTTAGCATTTCTTAAGACTATTTTTTACCAGATTTCTCTGTATTTTATCAGCTACATATTTTTACATACAAATACAGAATGGTTTATTTATGTAGTAGTGGAAAGTTCAATAATCTTTTTCTCTAAGAGAAACATTTACTAATATTATCTTCCAAAATATTAATTGATAAAATTTGACTCAATTATATACTGTTGAAAATTATCAGTTAAAAAAATAGTAACATATTTAATTCGAGCAATAATAGTTTAAGTTAGTAAAACTGGTAATAATTATAGTTAGAATCATAGACTCATAGAATGGTTAGAGTTAGAAGGGACCTCAAAGATCATCTAGTTCCAACTGCCCTGCCATGGGCAGGGAAACCCTCCAGTACACCAGGTTGCCCAAAGCCTCATCCAACCTGGCCTTGAACACTTCCAGGGATGGGGCATCCACAACTTCTCTAGGCAACCTGTTCCAGTGCCTCACCACCCTCAGAGTGAATAGTTTCTTCCTTATATCTAATCTAAATCTAAAAACGATCATGCTTTTTTTTTCCTACAGGAAAAGCTCAGCAACACATAACATTTTATATTTAATGGCATACTGCCTAGATATTTACAGTGAAAAGCGATGTTACTGATAATTTCATCCATCATGGGTGTGTATAGCACATTTCTTTTGCGCACAATGCACATCATAACAAATTCTGAGCTGGTACAAATTGAGATACCTCTGCTGGTTTCAGCTAATAACGTATACATAATTCTGCACCCAAATCTAAAACTTAATATTTTCTTAAAATGTTACTTTAAAAATAAATTAACATATACTTGGTGTTTATAATAAATTTGATTCTTTTCTCTGTTAATGAAATTACTTTCTCAAAGTGATTTTAGCTTTTTTAAAATTTGAAAGATACTTTGGAGATTAATTTGAGCTCTCTGGATACATTTTTGAGGGCAGATTAATTTGCCATTGATGATATAGACAGTTGAAGTTAAAGACTTTTTCTCATTAGGAACTCAACTTTTTCGATGTAAATTCCATGTCTTTGTCAGGCTAAGTAAATGCTACTCTAAGTTTAATTTTTACAACATTTAAACAAGATTTTTTTAATTTTTTTTTCTTTTTTATTTAAATGCAATTTTTCTCCTATCTCAAGCCATAACATACCTATACATACCACAGCAGTAGTATGTTGAATAGGTAGAAAGCACTGTGTAACTAATGAGAGAGTATGCTTGGGCTTTGTTCGAATTGCCAAAAATACTGATCCACTTGGATAGCCCTTCCCTTAAAAAAAATCAAAAACACGTAGAATTAAAATGAATTAAAAAAAAACTCAAAACCCAAACAAAACACAAAAAACCCCCACAACTCACGACCAAACAACAAAAAAAAACCCAACAAACTCTCTTAAATTATTGTGACTTCCTTAGAATGAAGCCACTTGAAAAACTTTTTACACTGGACAACAATCTGAAACAGTCAAGATTTCCAGGAAGATGTAATCTGTCATTATAACAACTGCTATAGTAGAGAAAAAAAAAAAAAGCTCTTGAACACATAAAAGAACTGTCTGTTTGCCTGGAAGGTTGTCTGTTCCCAACTACAACAGTTGTTTCCATTAGATGGACTGATATTATCTTTCTCACAAACATTGCTCACAAATATCCTTAACCCATCACAACTAGAGCAATGTCATAACAAGAGCAGAGATTGTTATAAACTAAAACACCCTAAGCCTTTCAAAAGACTCAGGCATTGAGTGCATGCAGTGAGAAATCTTTTTTATCCGATGCTTTCAACCTATTTGAATGGTTCTGCTTCTGCTATTTAAATTCATTCTACTGAGCATCTGTTGGTAAGAATCAATTAATTTTCTCTCCTCTGATTTTATATCATGCCTAGTCTCCACTTGTCATCTCTTACAACACTAATATTTTTTGTGCAACACCTGGATAACAGAAAAATAACAACATTCATATCCATGACAATAAATTTCAATGCTGATGACTTATACTGGATATTGCAATATCTGAGTGCATAGGTTGCCCTGGGAAACACTTGATTTAGAGAAAGAGATGAGCAGTCACCTCGTCTGGCAATCTTCAGGGGCTTTCAAATCAGGGTCACCAAGAAACAAGGCAGCAGGTTTGTGAAGTGCTTTGTATTCTTTCATAGAGCAAGCGTCTTTTATTTTTATATCATTGGATACCAGATCTATGCTAATTCAGATACGATATGGTTTGAAGTTAATATAAAAACGAACTGAACAATTACTTGAGCTTAGTTTAGCGACTGCAAAACCCTGGACTCAGTGGAGGTATGTTGATCAAACTCAAACCTTTTCTTCTAGCCTGTACATAGTCTCATAAAACAAACACAAATGAAAAAACGAAGCTCTTTGCCCTGAGATCTATGCTGAACAATTGCCCATCATACAGGACATTAGCTGATGTATTTCACGGTTGGTGTCCTAAGAGGATTGTTGAAGACGATGTTGAAAACCCCATAAATAAAAAATAAGCAGCAGAGGAAGCCAGCACAAAACCTTCTTTCCTCAGATTATCTACACTGTAAAGAAACTCAGGACAATAATCAGTTCTTTCTCAATGCTTTATATAGTGGTAAGCACAAAAACGGATCTCAAAAAATAATTAAAAAAAAAAAACTATTTGAAGCTCACATGCAGTGAGAATTCAAGTAAATGAAGACAGGAAAAAATATTTGAATATTTGCAGAGGTAACATATATAAATATGTAGATTCCTAACACATCTGGATACTGCTCAGACTCAGAATACCTCAGACTTACACATTATTTCAAAAATGAGTTAAAACAAAATTTTAAAATAGATTTCAAATTGTAGACTAAGATAGCATCCTGATGAAGTTTAATAATACAGTAATGCATATAAAAATAATGTCTCTGAAGAAAAATGAAGACTCAGCAATTGAAGAAGAAGAGGTGCCACATTGAAAGAAATCAAACTTTCTTTTCAAGAGAAAATTGCTGTATATTAAACACAAGAGATTTGAAAGAACAAGAGTGAGAATGGGAGGCAGAGGAGAATCCATTCTGACTACTTCAGAACACAAACTGTAAAACCTTGACAAATTCCTTCTTTCAGACTTTGTCACATTTGCAAAGGCAAAAAGAAAAATAAAGTAAATGTAAAAGCAGAGGTAAATTCACATAATAAAAAAAAAAAGAAAATTGAGGGCTTCGACTGTGCAGTGGAAACTTTTGAGGCTAAAGAAACAGCACAGGGAATGTACAAATGGGATTTCAGATCACCTGAGGTTCATGTACTGCCTGCAGCTAGATGAGTGCAATCCAGATGTGTAGTTCGCCTCATTCCAAACTGGTATATATCACTTGGAGCTTACTTGTCTTCTAATCCTTCCTGGACCTCAATAAGCCTCACAGAGCAGTGTAAAGTGAGAAAATAATCTAGTGAGAGATTTGAACAATGTGGAAGATTCATGAGGAATTAAACACAAATGAGAAGAGTGGACAGAGCACGAGAATCAATTTACTGAGATGCTGTAAGGGATTTTGATCTCCACTCCTTCCACAAGCTCCAGAATGGGAGCTAGCATCAAACAGGTTTCTGTCACACAGTGATATGGCCATCTTTTTCATCAGATTGGGTAGAGACTGATCCTGGTAAATTTGATCGGTTCAAGACCATCAACATGTAGCTTAAGAGTATAGTGTAAAAACATGACTGTGTTGGGAATGACTCCTTCAAGACCAAATCAAGAGATACAGGTAGTTTGTGTCATCAGGAATTTAAAAGTAGAGCTGTAATTCAAGCCCCAGGCTGAATGCTTGTATACAGATCTAAAATCACTGCATATTCTACTTTTATGGTACTAGATTAAAAAAAAATATGTTAATATCATCATAGATTCATAATTTTGCTTCTGTGGATCTGCCCAGGGAGGTGGTGGAGTCCCCATCCCTGGAGGTGTTTAAAAACCGTGTGGATTTGGTGTTGAGGAACATGGTTTAGGGACCCTGACAGTGCAGGGTGAATGGTTGGACTCAATGATCTTGAGGGTCTCTTCCAACCAGATGATTCTATGATTCTGTGAATCCTGGCATAGCTACATGTGTAAGTACTCTCAAACATAAGCAGTTTAGGAAATGGATTTGCCTTTTTGACAGCAGAAATGTAAATAATAGGTTGATTATGTGATTTGTCTAAACTCTTACACCCAGAATAACATGAAGTGAAATAAGTTCCCTTTTTGCCATATTTCTTACCAGGAAAAGTAAGACCTATAGATGATACTTTATCTACAGAGGATCATTTTGTGGTTGTGGTAAGCTCAGTAACAACTTTTTAGAAAACACAGTTCCTAGCATGAATAACTAGGGAGAAAATGCATACACTCATCTTGTATTTTAAAGTGCTTAGTAAGTTCAGTTGTATACTCAGTTATTGTGCCTTAATATTTATGTGAGGACACCTGGACTGAACATTTTTTTTACTAGTTCTTTCCATTTCTGTTCAGTACTTTGAACATTTCTGCAGTTGATCTGTCGATTGCCCTTGTAGCTCTAGTGGTTCTGTTTCATCATCTTACATGGATGAGCTATCCTTCCTCAGACACTGATGGAAAGTCCACATTTTTGGAGTTAATATCAATGTCTTTGACCTTTTCTTTTTTTGCAATGTCTGTTACACAAATCTATGTTGTGTGCACTCAAAGAGATCTTATTCTCTATGAGGAAGAATAGTTTCACAAAATGCTTGAGATGAAACATCAGTGTAAAATGATTATAAGGCTTCCATTTGATGAAAAGAAAAAAATGAAAAAAAACTCCTACAATGCAAAATTGTATTTTGCCAATAAGGAGATGTACTACATAAGGAAATGGATTTTCAGAGTGCCTAGATCCAAACACTGATATCATGAGGAGACAATAAGAATTTTCTCACAAAACTATCCGTCAACCATGGTTTATGTGCACTGCTATCATGTCAACAGAAGACAGCAGAAACTGGATAGTACACATGACCATTTTTCAAGTGTAGTACACAATACTTAGCAGTGCAAATATACATCTCACATATTTGTAATGTAACATCTGCAGTGGTAACTTTCATTTCATGAAACATGAAAATAATAAATTTTATACATATAGAGAAGGAGAAATAAACAAATAGATTTAAAAAAAAAAAAATTGGAAATGAGGAAATGATGTTGTGAGGTGGCATAGCATCTTTCCCTATGATATGTACACTGGCCACACTGAACTTCCTCTGGAAAACTATTGAAAGACTTTGGAAAAGGGGGGATCAGGCGTACAGAGAAGTGGAAAAGGAAAAAAAGGCAATTCTATGATTCTATGATTCTTGTCTAAAGAACATGTTGTCTTCACTTGTCATTAATTTTTTTTTAGAATAATTTCTGTTCTTTGGCATAGCCAGACAATCTCATGACTCCTTTTGTAGTCTTATGTATATCAGTCTGCCAACAATTTCTGACTATGGAATCTTCCATTGAGAAATAAAATTAACCTTCATTTTTGACTAACTTTCCCAAGGTTACCAAGCAACACATCTTCATCAAGAATTAAAAAAAAAAAAAAAGAAAAGAGTAAATCAAGACATTTTTAAAACATAATTTGAATGAATAATGTTGACCTTTTTACATTGTCAAGTGCACTGCTGGAAGTAATTTAGTGTTGTCTCCAGTTATTTTGAAGCTTCATATTTTCATACACTATCATTTGCAAAATGAATAACTGTTCTATACAATTGTGATTTTTTTCCTAACAGCTTCTTTTTAAAATGCTCCATATGATTACAGTTTCTAAAGTGCAGTCTTCCTAAGAGCTGTGAAGAGATGAGGTTTTAAACATAATATTATAAAGAACATAAATGTATCTGAAACAGTGAAAACAATTCTCACATTTAAAACTCTGTTTAAATATTTTTTTTAAAACACAAACATACCATATACAGAAACCCATGAGCTTAAAATATTCCCTAGAATATCCTTGAAACATTAGTGATATATTTCACTCAAATGGTCCCTGAAATTCTCGTGAGATATTCATAAAAGCTACACAAGATGTAAGGAAAGTAATATCCAAGAAAATTTAATTTCCTGTTAAAAAGAAACAAAAGTTAAAGTACACTAGAATGTGTTAACTGAAAGGTCATTTTTCCCAGTAAAAAACATTTAGAAGAAGGCACCATACTCTTCATCATAATCTCCCAGCCCCCAGCCAGGCAAATCTTGCTCTCAGAGATGTCCTTTTGTGCCGGGTTTGTGATGGAGTGTACCTGGGGTTTTGGTAGCAGGGGAGGGACTGCCCCTGTAAGAAGCTGCAAGAAGCTTCCCCTGTTTCAAAACCGGTCAGACCACCCTCTGGCCAGGTCAGACCCACCCTCTCCTCTGGCCAGGGTTGAGCCAACCAGTGCCTCTGACAATGCCCTATTTAAGAAGGGGAAAAAGGAACCCGAACCGGGCTGGATCTACAGTGAAAGGAGGGTGGAAGCGGGGTCTGGCTCCTTCAGCCTCTCCTGCGGGTGTCTGCCTTCTCTGGGCTGCTGTCACTTGACTGGAGATGGCCGCAGTGGCACAGCTTGGAAGGCTCCGAAGTGCTGCACTTCCGTGGCGCCCACTGGGCAGAGTTCATCCTGCTGGGGCTGCCGAGGTTCGAGGTTCGGTGTGGCTGCAGCAGAGAGAGGACTGACATCAGAGTGAAACATCTATACGGACACCAAGGTCAGTGAAGAGGGAGCGGGAGGAGGTGTGCCGGAGCTGGGATTCCCCTGCAGCCCGTGGTGAGGCGGCAGCGGCCCCCGCTGCAGCCTGTGGAGATTAACGGTGGAGCAGAGACCACCCACAGCCCGTGAGGGACCCCACACTGAAGCATAAATCATAGGGGGATAGGTATAGGAGTAGGCATAAGACCACATAAAACTATATTAGCTATTATTTCTATGGATAGGTATAAGAATAGGCATAAGACTACATAAGACTATATTAGCTCTGTGAAATGTTAGAAGTTATGAAATACTAATCCCTGCTGTGAAATACTAACTACCCAAAAAGAAGGCCAGTAAGAGAGACAAAATAAACGCTAACAAGGTTGTAACTCATGATCTATACATCCATAGGGAGGAAGGGAGATAAAGACTAGCTTACGTACCATACACCCATAGGGAGAAAGAAAGACAAATAGGAGAGATAAGGACTAACGAGAACTGACATTTGTCTTCACACAATAACAAGTAAGAGACAACCAGATGTTCACTCAAGGCCAGGCCAGACTGGAACTGGTTTGGCTCTGCAAGCTCAGCCAAACCAGGAATTCTAGGAAAGAAGTGAAAAATACACAGTGAGGAAGACCTACAGCCTTCATCCTGAAGACCCCTGCCCACAACCACCAGGAGGCGTGTCAAGGAGGAGCCTGAGGCGGATCCTGAGGTGGGGACTATGGAAATGATTTCCTGGAAGAGACTGCCCTTTTGGGGAGAGGGTTATGAGTATGTCTGTATAAATACAAGAAAACTGCTATGGTGGGTGTGCATGTTTGTGGTGGAGCGATCCCCCGTGCACCCAGCGCTGCAATAAACATACCTACTTTACAACTTTCCGAGTTGTGGAGTCTATTTCCGCCCGTCAGAAATGCTTGTGCCTGAAAGAGGTCATAGAGAATTGTCTCCATGGGAAGGACCCCTCATGCTGCTAGAGACTGACAACGAAGAAGAGATGCATTTGAAGTCAATGGAGAACCCCACGCCGGAGTAGGTGACTGAGCCCTAAGAAGCCATGATTCTGTGGGAAAAGCTCCAGTTGGAGCAATTTGATGAGTAAGGATTGCATCCTGCTGGAAGGACTCATGTTGGAGAAGTCTGCAAACTACTTTTTCCCACGAGGAGTGGATCCGTTGGAGCAGGGAAAAGAGTATAAGGAGTCTTCCTCCTTTAAGGAGCAGCAGAAACGTGTGATGAACTGACCTTTAACCTTTCCCCACCTCCCATTCCCCATCCCCTGTACCACTGAGTGAGGAGATAGAGCCAGGAAGAAGGGAGGGGTGGAGGGAAAATGGTGTTTTTAAGATCTGGCTTTGTTTCTCATTATACTCTCTGAACAAACTGTTAACAAATTAAATTGATTTGTCTTTAAACAAGTCTGTTTTGCCCAGGGCCATGGTTGGTGCATGCTCCCTCCCTGTTCTTATCTCGATCCTCAGGCCTTTTGTTACATTTTTCTCCTCTCCACCACACCGAGGGAGAGGAGTGATCAAGCGACAGTGCGGTAGCTTATCTGCTGACTAGGCTAAACCACAACACCTGTAATACAGAGTATGTAATTATAACCCCAGAAAGGTAATAGCTATCTTTAACATACTCCCAAGACAATGAGCTTTCAATTTCCCAAAAGCACACTTCAGAGTTCTTTAAAAAAGTCCTTCAACCAAAGTGGAAGAAAAAAGAGGGGTGGGAGAACAGTAAAACTACAAACACCCATGAGAGGTGACCACAGGAACAAGCCTGTCACTCTCCAATTAGTGAAAACAAGCACAGGTCACCAAATAGCTGAGCCTTCCCACCCCAGCTGCCCTCACACTGGTGTATCAAACATGATAACTACCTGCCATTACTGCACAGTCCTGTTTTAGTAAACTCAGACCTGTATCATTTAATACTGAAAGCCCAGTGGGCACTAAAGCCTCTCACCAGCAAACACATCCAAACTCACATTTGAAGTTATTAAAAGAAAGGAAACAGCACTCCAGTTAAATTTAACCTTTCACACATGAGCACCTCACTACCAAGTACCTTATGAGTGGCTCATTGAGCTCATCCCTCTCCATGGTGGGTAAAGCCTCAGCAGTGATCATGGCACCACAGGAACAGAATAGTGTTCCCACTGAAATCAAGGGTAGCTCTGCCTTTGATTTTACATCAGAAAGATGCTCTCAGTAGAGAATCCTGGTGTCTGCAGTTTAATGAAGCCATCTGGATAAACTGTAGCTGAAGATACCCATGTTTTCCAGATCAGCTCCTCTCCATCTATTCAGACAGCAATTACCTCATTTCAAGACATCACAGTTAAAAGAACTTAAGTTTTTACGTGGAAGTATTTGATGTGTTTTCAACAATGCAAGTAGCACAGTTTAATGAATATTCACTTTTTTAAAAAAAAATATTTTATCATCTACCTAATATAGCAAAGCTCAAGAGTTCAAAAAAATAGAACAGAGTTTGAATCAGCCCCCGTGGTGGACGTTCAACTGTTTGCTTAACTCTATACTGAGATCATATCTTTAGGAAATATACTCAGCTAGAATACAAATTAAGATAACTGTATGAACTGCAACTTTTCCAATGAAAATGACGGTTGCTACTTAATTTTAGTAGCTGTCCGAAGAGTCATAGAATCATAGAATGGCATAGGCTGGAAGGGACCTTAGAGATCTCTTAGAGTCACCTCTGGGTACAAATGTTTGGCTGTCAAAAATAATAAAATATCACCTTCTGCCATAAACAAGGGTTATAAGAAGACATTACATAGATCTAAATAAAATCAGTCTGGCATACGTGGATTTGAGGGTGTCTGAACAATCTCATTTTCCATTTGTTTGCTGTATCTAAATAGAGGTGATAATTAACTGGGAAATATGTGGAAATAAAACCAAAACAGGAAAAGCTGCCACACATAAAAGACACCTTGCATCAGGCTTTATCAGTGTCACTCATTGTGGCCAGGTATTGAGCTGCAAAATGCCAGATTCTATAATACATAAATGACCTTGAACAAACTCTCCTGTCTAGACTTGGCACCCTGAAAGGATGCTGCTGCAGTTAGAAAAAATATCTGACCCAAATATGTGTATTCATAACATAGATCAGGCACTAAACTCTCAAAAATGTACTAACTTAGATTATAAATGTCATTAAAATATCGCTGATGGTTCCTTCATTAGCTGCTGACAAAATAAAAATATTAAAGGAAAAATAGCCAATTAAAAATACCTGCAAATAATGCGACATTTTAATGATGTATAGAAACATAACTAGTCATTAAGATGGACAGCCAAGATGATCCTAGAGGGATAGTATAGATGCTTTTCCTAAGCTTTGCAATTAGTGCCTACTTATTGCAGTGGCAGGTAGACTGGAAATACTAATAGACAGATGACTCTCTTAGGATGTCTTCTGTGACCAATTTTGATTGTGTCACAGAATTGAAACTCATAGCTCATTTTTAACCTGTTTGAGGGCAAGTCAACTAACAAAAACATGTTTAAGATGAGAATGTTGTATGGCCGCCTCAGTGAGCATATGTTAAGATGCGTATACACAGCCATACCTATACACACACACAAGCATAATTGAAGTAATTAATAAAACCAAGTTTAATCAAACATGCATAAAAAAATTAATTCCTCCATACAGCTTAAAACTGTTGGGACTAAGATCATTTTTTGTGCAGAAAGCTATCACTGTCAGAATAAGGTAGATTTTTATATAGCTTCTGTTCAAGGTTTCCTAGTATGTTTGACCTCAATTATAATTTCTTTCAGAATATGTAACCACTTTCTCAATTAAAGCCAATAACTAATGATTCACATGAGAACAAAGCACTATTTAAAAGAAAAAAAAGGGTTAATTTTGATGGTAATAGATCATATTTTTTCCCAGAACTTTTCAAAATCTATTCTAATAAAAACCAATTGATTGCATTTAAAAGCATTTTTATATCAGGTGATGATTTACATTACATTTTGAGAATAATTGTCTCCTTGAATGAAATAACAACATATATTCAGAAACATTTCTTCTTGGTTTGCTTGACTCTCTTTGCTAGCAGATAATCAGTTAGCTACAATGTATACGGTTAATTTCACATCGGTTGGAGAAAAAATTGGTCTCCTTCAGTTCTATTTTTTTATTTTCTTCATATTAAACCAAAGAATTTCCAGTGAGATTTCGTAATTTTTATTTTTACTCTTTTCTGATATATGCCACTTTTATAATAGAGTTGTTTTTGTGAGGCTTTTTACAAAGATTATTACGTCTACATACTGACAATCCATTTATGCAAAACTATCACAAAGTTATTATTTCTGCTAGAACAGGTCCATCGTGCAATGCAGTCTCTTCATCTTGTTTTTCTCTTCATTTAGACATTTTAAATATTAATATTCATCTTTTTGTTCTGAAATAAGAGATAGTTAATGCGTTCAGCATTTGCTTATTTTGTGGGTTGGGAGATCATGTCAGTTCTTTTGTGCTATGTGACAGTTCTCCTTTCCTCTTTTATTCTTAATTTAAAGCCCACTTAACAACACATGGCAGTTTTGCAAGCTCGAGGTCAGTGACCCTTTTTAAATGCAGTGAAAGTATTCATAAGAAGTTTTCATCCAATGCTCCAGAAACTGGGTCTCAAGGTTGCCATTGAATCACTTGCACTTGGCAAGAGGAATAAGACCTATATTTTTCTAACTTAATTTTCGTTTCAGGTATTAAAATTATTCGTAGATTTTAAAATTACAGTCATTTCAATATTTGACTGCTTAAGAATCTTGTTGTTTTCCTTTGATGTTACTCTTTTATTGTCTATATTTAAAAATCCTTACCTGCAAATATTACTAAAGTCCTTATTGTTTGTTATATTATCTGATTTCATTACGAAACTGTAAAGGTATGGTTGTGTATTTAAGAGATAAAGTACATTACACCAGAATTTCCCAAAACAGTTAGGAAATGAGGAACAAAATATTCTGTCCGGAATTATTAAGAGCTAGTATTTGTAAACTGGTTATGTATCTCACTTCAGTACAGCTGCAATGGAAATGCTGGAGCTTGTTCAGTCTTTCTGCCTTAAATGGGTCTCTCATGAAAGAATGCATGACAATGACCATTAGACTGAAGTAATTAAAATTTTCTTAGCCCAAACCAGCTCAATGAATGTGAAACGCAAGAACTGCGGCATAAAGCACTATAGCCACAGAGCAAAGCACTTACACATTATTTCAGAGAAATTCGTACTGTGTTCCTTGAGTCAAAGTCATTCTCAAGTGAGCATGACAGCTTTCTGTTTCAGAAATATCAGTGAAAGAAGTTGAAAACAGAAGATCATGTAAGAATTCCAAAATAAAAATAATAATTGTCCTAAAATATTATCATATAAAGCCTAAGTAAATCAGGACTGAAATTAAAGCAAACAACAAAAAAAACCCCTCATGGACAGAACACTTCTAGCAGTCTGAACTCTTCCTTTGAATGACTGTGAAGTAAAAATGAGGAATAAACTGAACTCTAAAAATTATTCTACAGTTTCATCAAATCAGTGGTTATAAAAGATAAAAGACTTAAACATTATGTATTATAATACCTAATTACAGGTCAGAATGAAGTTCATTTAGTTTCCTAAGTGCAAGTGACAGCTGTATGATGACAGTTACGCCTGCATTCATCAATCAGAATGACCAAGCACAGTCCTGACAAGGTTCTCCAGAGGATCTCACTGCAGTGCTTATGTACCTCCGGGTACAGGAATCCTCTCAAGTGACTCAAGGCTGGACATTTAGCAATAGGAAATGAAAAATGACTTGTCAAGATGAAGTAAAAAACAAAACAAAACAAAACAGAGATGCAAGAGCTGACACAGTGGCAAAAACACCTCATAAAATGGTAGTGGCAGTGCCAGCAGGAATTGTTCCTGCCTGTGTCCAGACGTAAAATAAAATAAAATAAAATAAAATAAAATAAAATATTTTATATATCTCTCAGGTTAGAGAACAGTTTGGGCAGCAGTTCTGCAAGTAAGACAGAAATTTACGTTTAGTTTAGTGTTTAAAATCATGCTTTCAGAATCATATAATCAGACAAGGATAGTTTTCTTCTTGACTATACACAGTTTAAAGCAGTCTTAACTCTAGTCAAATCATGAACCACAAAAAAAAAAAAATATCCAAGGGTTGAAAAATAAAAAGCATGAATCACAGGACAGATAGAAATTCAACTGGGGAAATAACTCTAGCAAAGCATCAAAACCACAATCAGTAATGGAACTTAATACCATCAGAATCTTATTTTTTGTTAAATTTCAATTTAATCTTATTATTTCCACGACAATTTGAGAAACTTTAAAACCAATTAAAGCAAAACAATAGCAGTAAAGCTGTACAGCTTTTTCCAAAGTTCTTCACAATTTAAGAAATAATCCACAGGTAATCTTTATGTCAATTAAATTTTGAAGAGTGTTTAAATCTTTTGCTTTCTGATCTCCAACACAGCACACATGAGTGATGTCCCTATGGTCCTCCCAGGTGGTCTGTTCTTGTCTCCACCCACCTCACACTCCCTTCCTGCATTGAAGCTTAGCTGAGGATTCCTTTCTCATCTGTGTTGGCCTTCTCCCTCTCCTGATCAACTTTCTGCATATCGGCATGAACCATACTGTGTTTTGAGGATGTTGTCCTTGAAGATCAACCAGCTCTTCAGGGCCGTTTTGCTCTTCAGGCCAGTCTCTTTCGAGATCTGAACAAGCAGATCCCTCAACAAGCCAAAATCTGCTCTCAAGAAGTTTGTGGCTGTAATTCTACTGTGCAGCAGGTGGAAGTGCTCTGAAGGCAGCTGCAACCCATGGAGAGTCCATGCAGGAGCAGGTTTTCTGGCAGGAGCCATGGCCCACAGGGGACCCCCACAGGAGCAGTCTATTCCTGAAGGACTGCACCCCATGGAAAGGACGCACGCTGGAGCAGTTTTTAAAGAATTGCAGCCTGTGGGATGGACTGACATTGGAACTGTTCATAAAGGACTATCTCTCATGGGAGGAACCTCATACCGGAACAGGAGAAGAGCATGAACAGGAAGGAGAGGCAAAGATGAAGCATCATGAACTGACTGCAACCCCCATTTCTCATCCCCCCGCACCACTCAGGGGGAGGAGGCAGAAGTGTCAGGAGTGAAAGTGAACCTGGGATGGAGGGAGGAGTGAAGACTAAAAACTAAAAACTAAACTGGTTTTAGTTTTTGGCTTTTTTTGCTGTCCTACTCTCTTATTAACTGACAATAAATTAATTTGCCAAGTTGAGTCTGTTTTGCCCATGACAGTAATTGGCGAGTGATCTCCCTGCCCTTATTGTGACCCATGAGCTTCCATCTTATTTTCTCTCCCAGTTCTGTTGAGGAGGAAGAGTGAGAGAGGCTTGGTGGGCACCTGGCAGCCAGTCAAGTTCAACCCACCACAGCTGCTAACACAGCATAGAAAAGCCTCTTTGATTTTTTGGGTTGATATTTTAATCTAAACTAATTAAATTCAGATTCAATTAGTGAATCTTAATGAGGACAGTTTTTATATGGTAATTTATGTGATGTGTACCATATACATTCTCAAGGAGGATTGAACTGATCCTATAGAGTACTTTTATACAGATTATGAGAACAGAATATTTTTCTTCTCTTTTATTTAGTGTGAGCTTTTGAACTATAACTGATCTTGTTGAGTGTTATCAGTAATGTCACCCTGTTTCATGACCTGCAAACAGTTCAATAGCTTATGTCAGGGCATGAAAACACCTTGGCTTGAAAGGATTGGAAAGGAAGCGTTTTATCCACCTATATCACCCCAAAATCATGAGGTAAAGTGACAGTTTATAAACTAAATAATAATAGCTTTGAAACATCTTTTTAAAGAATCTATTCCCTGTAGCAATGGGATGTTGTTTCACTTAGCTTCTTTGTGTTTTATTACAACATCTGTCACCTGAGAAAAGCACATTCATTCCGCATCCCTAAAGAGAGACTTCTATAGGCACTTGAAAACTGATACACCTGATGCACCACTACTTCCTTGAACAATAATGTTTTCAGACAGCTTTTTTAACTTTTTTTTTCTTAGTCAGGTGAAGCATGTTGAAAAGGGGATGTTTTTCTTAAAACATGCTTCAGACCAAAGCATTTTTTACCCTGTTCCTTTGAATCATAGGATACAGCTGCTCAGCCAGGAAGGACTTCTTCTCTAGCAGTACTATTTGACTGGTTGGCAAGCTCCTTCAGCAGTTTGTGGTAGCAGCTCTGGAGCTACTTTTGGTCAGTCATTTGCTTATGCAGCTGATAGCATTTTTGTCTTCTCTAGCCTCAAGGAATCACTTTTTTTTATTTTTTAAAACTTTTTTTTTTAATCATATGTTCTTCTTTACTAGAAGGCACATTCATTCAATATGACAGCTACATCGGTTGAACAGGTGATTTTAAAATAGCTCTAAAAAATCCAAATATTTCTCTGGTTACCGGCAGATGCTTCATTTTTTTCTTAATTCAGGCTACAGAAAAGTTTTTAATTGATTGAGTGAGAGCTAAATGGATTAGTCTTCAGCTCAATGTACTGAATTACGGAATGACTTATCTGTGTATGCGGAACAATCTACTGCGTATAATGTATTAGATATATCTGTCTCATTGACAGAACATTTTTGCATTAGATTTTCGTGTCCAGTTTATGGTTTCCTGTAATGTGTAATTATGTTTATGTATTGGTTCAACATGCTCAACATAGATTTCTCTTTCAAGTTATCTGTGGAAATCTGTATGCAATACTAAGTGAGGAAGGCTCCAGAGTCATAAGTACTCAAACCTACCCAAAACCTTTTACTGATCTAATTTGTGTCATAGAAGACTACCTATATCAGTGAGTTTCTACATAGATGTATTCTCTAATGGAGCAAGTAATGCTGGAAACCGTTTCCAGGCACATAAACAAGAGTATCAGGAGTAGTCAACATGAATTCACCAAAGGAAAGTCATGCTTGACTGACTTGATAAACTTCTACAGTGGCCTGGCCAGTCAGGGGAGAGCAGTGGATATAGTCTACCTGGATTTCAGTGAGGTCTATGACACTGTGCCAGACAAGTTGTTGATGCATGGGCTCGATGAGCAGACAGTGAGCTGGACTAAAAACTGGTTTAACAGATGAGCCCAGAGGGTGGCCATCAGTGACACAAAGTCTAGTTGAAAGCCAGTGACAAGCAGTATACCCCAGGGATGAGTACGTAGTCCAATCGTGTTTAATATCTTCATTAAAGATCTCAATGCTGGGTCAGAGTGTACCTTCAGCGAGTTTGCTGATTACACAAAACTGGAAGGAGTGGCTGGGAGGCTAGAGGGCTGTGCTGCCATCCAGAGAGATCTCGGCAGGATGGAGAAATAGGATGACAAGAACCTTATGAAGTTCAGCAAGAAGTGCAAAGTCCTGCAAATGGAGAGGAACAACCTCAAGCACCAATATATACTGGATAGAATCATAGAATCATAGAATGGTTAGGGTTCGAAGGGACCTCAAAGATCATCTAATTCCAACTCCCCTGCGACAGGCGTGGACACTCTCCACTACACCAGGTTGCTCAAAGCCTCAGCCAACATGGCCTTGAACACTTCCAGGGAAGGGGCATCCACAACTTCTCTGGGCAACCTGTTCCACTGCCTCATCACACTCTGAGTGAAAAATTTCTTCCTTATATCTAATCTAAATCTGCCCTCTTTCAGTTTAAATCCATCGCCCCTTGTCCTATCACTACATACCCTTGTAAAAAGTCTTTCTACAGCTTTTCCGTAGACCCTTTTTAAGCACTGGAAGGCTGACATAAGATCACCCCGGAGCCTTCTCTTCTCCAGGCTGAACAGCCCCAACTCTCTCAGCCTGTCTTCATAGCAGAGGTGCTCCAGCCCTCGGATCATCTTCATGACCCTCCTCTGGACTCACTCCAAAGGTCCATGTCCTTCTTGTGTTGGAGACTCCAGAGCTGAACACAGTATTCCCGGTGGGGTCTCACAAGAGCTGAGTAGAGGGGCAGAATCATCTCCCTTGACCTGCTGGCCACACTTCTTTTGATGCAGCCCAGGATACAGTTGGCTTTCTGGGCTGCAAGAGCACATTGCCGGCTCATGTTGAGCTTCTCATCAACCAGCACTCCCAAGTCCTTTTCTTCAGGGCTGCTCTCAATCCATTCTCCATCCAGCCTGTACTTATGCTTGGGATTGCCCTGACCCATGTGCAGGACCTTGCACTTGGCCTTGTTGTACTTCATTAGGTTCTCACAGGCCCGTCTCTCCAGCCTGTCAAGGTACCTCTGGATGGCATCCCTTCCCTCCAGCATGTCCACAACACCACACAGCTTGGTGTCATCTGCAAACTTGCTGAGGGTGCACTTGATCCCACCGTCCACGTTGCCGACAAAGATGTTAAATAGCACCAGCCCCAGTACTGACCCCTGAGGAACACCACTCGTCACTGGCTTCCACTTGGACATTGAACCGTTGACCACAACTCTTTGAGTGCAACCATCCAGACAATTTCTTATCCACTGAGTGATCCATCCATGAAATCCATGTCTCTCCAGTTTAGAGACAAGGATGTCGTGTGGGACAGTACCAAATGCTTTGGACAAGTTCAGATACACAATGTCTACCTGGACACCACTCACCTGAAAAGCAGCTTTGCAAATAAGGCCCTGGAAGTCCTGGTGGACACCAAGTTGACCATGAGCCAGCAATGTACCTTTGCTGCAAAGAAAGTATGGTATGCTGGCCTGCATTATCCAATGTATTGCCATCTGGATATATCATACCTGGACAACTGTGCCCAGTTCTGGGCTCTTCACTAAGAGAGACATGGACATACAGGACAGAGGCCAATAAAGGGCCACTAGAGATGATTAAGGGTCTAGAGTATCTCTTATATGATGAAAGGCTAAGATTCTTCAGCCCGGAGAAGAGAAGGCTCAGGGAAAGCTTGTTAATATATATAAATATATATATAGAAACACCTGAAGTTACAGTGTTGTGATTTAACTCCACTAGCAGCTAATGACTACTCAACCACATAGGTGGTTGGTTGTTTGGGAGTTTTTTTGGCTTTACACTAGAGTTCCTACATAACACCATAGAGTCCAACCTATGCTAGGCTTTGTAGCTACCATAGTAAGACTGGATGTATTTATTCTGGATTACAGTTGTTCCTCCTGATCAGATTAAGTATTTCCACTATATTCACCACTTTTGGAGAGGGAGGAGCTATGTTATGAAAAAGAGTAAGAAGGTCTGGTACATCTGCTTTTATTTTAGAGAAAAGGTTTAGAGAAACTTGTCCCATTAAGTTCAATCTCTTCAATTATTCGGATTTAATGATCAGGATTCAGTCTTCATCATTATATCTGAGGGCTTAAAACAGTATCTGAGCACCTCAGACACACGCCTTTCAGTAACTTATCTTCAAAAGATATAATGGAACGTTTTTGTTCAATCCTTTAATGGAATTACCACAATTTAGAAGATGACACAATTGCTCTCATTTTATGAATATTTTCTGAAATCAAGGTGTGGGCATATTATTATGCTCAAAATATTGTGATGGACAAGCATAGAAAAATACTAGCTACAAGTTAAGCCAAGAATATATTATTACTCTAATCAAAAATTTTAATGACACAACCAAATCACAAAAAAGTTTATTAGGTCAGGCATGTCCATAACAATTTTACATTTAAAAGTTGTAATACAAGAAAACTAGTCTTATAGTTCACTTCCCTTTTCCTGTGATGCTATAGTCACTGTTCACTGCTCCTTCAGTTCCTAAGATTGAGTGGAGCTTTCTGCCTTTTGTTGGCAGGGAGGGATTACAATGGTTGTCACTAGCCTGAAGCCTTCACAGGGAGAATGTGGTGTTTAACGGTGCGTGTTCCTCCTTCACTTTGCCAGGACTAGCATTATATTCATGCTTCATTCTCATCAACCTAGGGTCCACTTGGGGTCCTTTTTCTTCTGACATGCTTCATATTGTGTACACCAGTCCATAACTCATTTTACTTTTGACTTTTTTAAGTATCATCTGTTGAAGGTGAGTTAGATACTGGTTATTTATCTTTTGTGCTACTCCTAAAACTGTAAGGTTTTTAATCAATTTACATTCATATCCATAATTCACCGTTGGGGAATTGCTGACAGCCTTGGCACCTCTGGTACTGTTTAATGTCTGCTGCCTTCTATGTTGCACCAGCTTTCTAGGGCTAAAGTTCATTCTATATATAATAACGACTTGTTACTCGTACCTTTATGGAAATTATTTGTAGTGGGCATTACAACACAAAATAATAGCAATTTAAGAAAGAAAACGCCTAATCAACCCTAATTAGATAAAAGCCACATGGTCATTAGATAGCTGTTAAAGCTAAACAAGCTAAAATAAGCTAAGACCAAGAAGTCCAGACAAGCTGTGAGATCCTGTGCTACCAGGTCAACACATAGCCTGGGGCTTTTACTGACAGCAGCACAAATTTTACTTACCAGGTTATATTATCTCAGGTTTCTTTTCTAGAAAAGAATTCTTACTTTCTCAAAAGCATACTTGGATGCTGTAGAAAAATGTGTACTTCTCTTGTTTCTAAAAATCAACAGCTCAGAAAAAAATAATGAAACTTATATGGTTTTGTTTTGAGAATTTATTTTGACAGTCTGAGATCTGATGTATAACTTTGTTTTCCCTTTCCTAATACCCTGAGAAATGATTCAAACAGCCCAAGTTCCTGGATAAAAATATGTTACACATGTAAAGTATGTTGTGAATAAGAACAGGGGAAATTAGTTTTTTATTTCAAAAAGTCACAAGGAATTCCATCTCCTAGAAGTTCAATAGCTAGATTGTAAAAAACTGAATGTTACATTTGCCTTAGCTGTTTGAATAGATGGTTTATGGAAGTAGAATAACAATTTCAAACACATTTCTCTGATATCTGAGAAATGACAAAAACCCACAATAGTAAAACTATATCATTTCCTGTACAAAATAAATATTTAATGAATGCCATAAAAGTAATCTGTCACTGTGAATACAGAGGTGGTTATATTTCATTATAACTAATATCATTACAAATACTAGTATAGCTCATAAAATTATCATACTTTTGAAAACTTCCAGCTGTAATATTTGACACTATCATCATCTAATATAGTTAACTCTATAAGTTAGTTTTCAATCTACTCAAAATATGCATTTTCTTTTGCAATATATTAAAGCAATAGATAGGCTATTCCATTTTTATTTTTACACAAAGCCTTAGTAGTTTAGTTTACTGTTGTTTATATTTGTCCTTTCCTTCTAAAGTTAAAAAGTTTGAATTTAGAAATTTCTCCTACTGCAGTATGTTTTACAGTATGTCTTAGACCATGCATATACTCTCTTTGCAAAATCACAAGCATCTGTGCTGGTTATCATGTTTACTTCAGTGTGTAATTAGAAAAGATAAGCATCCAATTCCAAAATGTATAGCCTATCTTTAAATTATCCACTGTGTGAAACTACCAAAACTTGATTTTCCCTAAGAGACACAAATGACATTTCAAAATACACATGCTGCTAGGTCTCTCCATATCACTTATTTAGAAACACGGTGTTAATATATGAAAATCAGAAGCCAAACATAAACAGTAATAGAGTATTAAATATAAGCAGGACTTAAAATATGACCTGATTTATGACTAATATCTTCGGAACTAGAAAATAAAGAATAAAGTATAGAGAGAAATACTAAATAAATATTTCCAAAATAATTCTTCAGAAAGAATTGCACAAATGTATTTTTGGTTTAAATTACTAAAGAAATTTAATTACTTCAATACCAAGTTGTAGATTTCAATCTGAGCTGTATCAAAAATCTGACATGAACACTAATACTAAATTCTACCCTTCGTACACTTCTGATTCAAAATTTTTATGACAATATTAAAATATTATGGATGAATATCACAGTTGTCAGTATTAATCTCTCCGATACCTATATTGATGAGAAAGGTAGGAGGAGAACATAAAGTCAGACTATCTACTTTTAGAGGAAAAGCAAATAAGTATCTCTTCAAAGTAATAAGTCATTTATGTGGGAGTTTCTTTTAGCACTTAGTCAGCAGAATTTTCTAAATATATAGTTTATCAAAATTCATGGTTAGATTCATGTCATAGAAGAAAGATAACATCAGGCTTCCTTCTAGTAGCAGTAAAATTACATGAGTGTCTGCAAAAGCTTATTTCAATTACTGACAGAGTAATAATACTCAAATTTCTATTAATTAGGTTTACAGCTTAAAAGTTATGCTGAATACCTAGAGGCATTATATACATAGTAATATATTATTGACATACATATGTTTTAAACTGTCAGATATTCTTGTAACAATAATGTTACCAGCAAATTAAGCTGCTTGTCTCAGACTAAGACTGTCAGATATAAATTTGACAGGCCAATGAAGAGCGTCAGCTCGGCAAATTTGTAATGTGAACCATCCAGAAATCTATTTTGCCTCTTTTTCCAGCATCTTTCAAAGCTACATAATCTCCTAAAAGAATTGCTTTTGAAAATCCATAGTGTATTATCTGAGAGAATTAAGGATTTAAGAACTTATGTATTCCTATCTTTACACATCTCTACCCCTTATGTAACTTATATTTCTTTCTGAAAATTACTTTCAAAGTAAGAATAGATATACTTCAATTAGTACGAATACAATTAATGCTATTTTAATAAATTCAATAGTTGTTTCAGATTCTGTAATGTTAATGGATCCGTTTAAAAACAGTTATTTTACTGCCAAGAATTCAAAAATTTCCATGGACAAAAATCAATTATGAGGTATGAACTAAGCTTTAAAAATAATGGAAGTCACAAATAAATTAGAAAGCTATCTCCATGAAATCATCTTTCAGGCAG
This sequence comes from Tauraco erythrolophus, assembly GCF_009769465.1. Lineage (NCBI taxonomy): Eukaryota > Metazoa > Chordata > Aves > Musophagiformes > Musophagidae > Tauraco > Tauraco erythrolophus. The sequence goes on along the minus strand of NC_141467.1, from coordinate 86,400,343 downwards.
AAAATCTTTTTTTTAGAAGAGTTAAAAACTTCACTCGGTAAATTGTTGCTTATTCTTCTAAAAATCAGTATCTGCTAAAAATCTGTTCCACAAAGTAGTAATCTTATTCTCCAGAGGTGGATCCTCTCTCTGGACATATACACAGGAAATAAAGCATTTTCTACCATCATTTTCCTTCATCTTTGCCATAAGAAGGACATAACTGCCTTTCCAAGAACAAAACCTCTTCCAAGTTCTTTGTAAAGTGCTATGTCACTGTGAAGGAAAACTAGGACTGATGAGCAAACAAGGGAAAACAGAGTGCAAAATATTTTCAGATTTCCTTCACATCAAAGAGGAACAATTCATAATCCTTTTAGCGCTCACTGAAAATTAACACCTGAGTAAGAAGCATTTCATTAAAGTTAGGTTAAAGCAAGTCTGGACTAATGTTAGCTTGATGTCAAAGGAATCTGAAAATGTTTTATGGAGTAATTAGGTTCAAAATGAATTGAAAATCGTGAATGTTATCTGACAATTAAACAGAATAGTCTCATTAAAAAGAGACCTCTTTTGTGTTTTAGGGGGTTTTTTTTTAGATATAAACTGATATTAGTGTTTAAAAAAAATAAAATAGTACTGTCATATGCATTCAAAGAGAATGGACTGAAGATAAGTGATTTTAGGTTTAGAATTCATACAATCATAGAATCATAGAATTCTATGATTGTATGAATTCTGAATCATAGAATGGTTAGAGTTAGAAGGGACCTCAAAGATCATCTAGTTCCAACCCCCTGCCATGGGCAGGGAAACCCTCCACTACACCAGGTTCCCCAAAGCCTCATCCAACCTGACCTTGAACACTTCCAGATTATTTCCAATTATTTCCAATTCCCTGATTATTATCTTTTTTAAATCTGATTTTGTGTTTAAATGTCTTTTAAACCAAAAGGGAAAATTATATACTACCATTACTTTCATCAGTCTCACGGTCTCCCAGCTTTCCAAAAAGATTGTGTCATGCTTTAACTCCACCTGGCAACCAAGCACCACACCGCTGCTCACTCCTCACCAGTGGGATGGGGAAGAGAATTAGAAGAGTAAAAATGAGAAAACTCATGGGTTGAAATAAAGACAGTTTAACAGGTAAAGCAAAAGCCGCACGCACAAGTGAAGTGAAACAAGCAATTCATCCATTACTTCCTATGGGCAGGCAGGTGTTCAGCCATCTCTAGGAAAGGAGGGCTTCATCATGCACGATGGTTACTTGGGAAGACAAACGCCACGACTCCGAATGTTCCTCCATTTCTTCTTCTTCCCCCAGCTTTATATACTGAGCATGACGTTATATGGTATGGAATATCCCACTGGCCAGTTTGGGTGAGTTGCTGTGGCTATACTCCCTTCCAACTTCCTCTGCACCTGCACACTAGCAAAGCGCAGGAATTTGAAAAGTTCTTCATTTCTTAGCAACAACTAAAACCATCAGTATATTGTCAAAATGCTTCTCATACCAAGTTTTATACTAAATCCAAAACATGGTGTTATTCTAGCTAACAAGAAGAAAATCAGCTCTATCCCAGATGAAACCAGAACAGCGTGTCATCTGCATCTCAATTCCAAGCATCCTGAGGTGTTCTCTTATACTGTATAAAATGACTTATTCCAAGTCTATTTCTGAGGATTTGAGAAATGAGATGTCAGCATCTGAACTTTATTAGAATATCACTTCCACTCTTACCTAAAAGTAATATCTTACTTGCTAGAGTCCTATAACTACTCTTCAGAAAACCGCTTGAGAGTTGCTGAGTTCCATTGTATCTTAGCAACTATACACTAGAATCCTGGAATTCTTCACACTATACGATGAACTATGAGGTGATATTAGCCATGTGTTTTGTATGCAATGTTTTAGTAGAGTACAAAATCCCCCTGAAGTATGGTATATAGTGACTACACCAAGGTACAGAATTTTGAATGGCAGATGAAAATCTGTATTTCATAGCTTAGTCCTCTTTCACATCATTTCAGACCCAACAGAAACTGCATTATTACTGCAGCAGAATTTGAGAAATTCAGATACAAAAAGTAGCATGCTGGGATGACTAGTTTCCCAGTCAAATTGTTCTGCATGCGCTCCCTCACTCTCTATTTTTTACTATTAACTATCCTGCCCAAACCTCATCTCACGCATCTGCAAGTTTTAGCTTTCCTTGCACTAGTCTGACACTGGAAAATTAGAGATTTTTGTAGCTGTAACAACATATATTCTCAACTGTCTGGACAAACTACTTTTGTCAAAACATCTGAAGGTGTGATTGGAAGTATTTGATTTTTTTTCAGTGCATGTCAAATCATCAGTTCATCTGTTTTACCAGTCTACAATGTTCTTGCTCATGAGAACACTGAATTACAAAGCCAATAAGGACATTGAGCTACCTGACCAAACAGCGAGAAAGTTTCAGAGCTGTATTCTCCTGGAAATAATTGGCTGGATGTTCAACATAACCGGGGAAAGAAAAATTTCAGATAAATATGAAAAGGCTGTCTTACAACTAACTAAAACATATTTTGACATATGCATCACTAGTGAATTGGGAGGGGGGAGAGGGAAACAGATCAATCCTTTTTACTTCAGTGCATGATTGCTATCTATCTTATTTCCCCAGAAAACTGTATCATGGTGAACCATCCATAGCTCAACAAACTGAAATGAAGTAAGCCTTATGTTTTGGGGTTTTTTTCTGACCAGGGGCTAAGAGTCAGAATAACTAGGTCGGTATGAAGGAAAAAAAAAAAAAAAAAAAAAACACCTCTTTTCCCATAGTTATTTTTTGCGAAAGCAAAGCCTGAAAGATCTGCTTGTTGACTTCAGAAAACTAACAGAATGGCATGACCAAAATATCTGCAGGAGTATTTGGAGCTGTAAGACAAGAATACTACATTACATAAACAAAATAAGAATTTCTAGAGCTGTCTCAAAGTAATTCTGTGTATCTGCCTAGTAGTGCCTTGTGCATGGATATTACCTCCTACAGCTGCATTGCTTCAGTACTGTTGTGCAGCTCCCTTTCAGGCCAAGCACAGTATCTTATTTGTTTGGCTAGATAGATTTCAGATTTAAAATGAAATGCAAAATTATATCATGCAGTTTAAGCACAGCCATAAGCACAGGTTCTCTTAACAGCTTAAAAAAAACAAAACACAACCGCATATACTGATCTGGTGTGGGTCACTGCATTGTCTGAGTCTGAGATAAAGGAATAGAAACTGGTTCTGATCTGGAAAGTCAAGAAAAAAGCTTGCTTAACAGAGCTTGCAATAGAGTAAAACTAAGACATTAAACATACATGGAGGATTATGGCTATTTAGAAATGCATATTCTTATGTGTTTTTTAAATTTTTAATTTAAAAAATAAAATTCAAGAATGCCGTTGGCCACTATCTCTAGTTACTAGCTCTGAGGTGAAAAAACATGAATCCCAAAACCTAGTAATATTACATGGTGATACAACTTGTACATTACATGTCATAACTTCCCTGGGGCTTAAATTGTGCTGAGATAAAATCTCACAAGTATTCCAAGGACAGAGAAGGACGAAAAGAGAAGTCTGTAAACTGAGGTAGGTTCATTCAGGGAGATAAAGAAACTACCAAAGCATCCAGATGACTCACTTTTGGATGATGACCATAGGGCTTCAGTGCAGAAATTTTCTGAATTATGCAGATAACTTGAAGGAAGAGCATCTTTAACTTGCCAATCTTCTGATAAATCATTTATCATGTAACTGAAAAGCTGCTTTATCCCATAAACTTATAAACATCCTCCATACTCCCATGGTTTCAGTATTGCAGGCAGAATGCCCTGTAGACATATATAAAATTTTAAACACTGCCTTTTAATTTTTTTTCTCAATACTGGTTTAAATTCACATTCCAACCAGGAGGCATTCTAAAACTAAAACCAAAGAAACTGTGAGTTTTAAACTTCAAACATAGCTTGAGGGATCCTTTTGTCAGAGGAGGAGACAGTACAGAAGGAAACTTTTGAAGCTGGGGGACTGCATGTTATTAAATGATGGCATTTCACATCTTACATCTCATACTGAATGATTTGTATGGGTAGAAGATAGGCAACATGGATGAAACACTGCTCAAACTTAGAAAATAATCAGGACTCTCCTTTGACTAGTTTAGTTAAACTCTTCCTTAAGAAAAAACTTAATAGAATTGTCTGAATTGGTCACCTAGTTGATGCTGGAAGCACACTAGATGCTGCAGTTCCAGAAAGAGTTCTCATTATCACCACCAATATAGAATACACACCTTCTACATAGACAAATGATCTTATACTAGATCCTGTTAAATTTATGAATCTATCATAAAATTTGAGAACTAAGAACACAGGAGAAAAGAAGCTTTATGATATTAAATAACTTTCAGGAAAGAAAGAATGTGGCAGGTGCTTTATGGATGCATATGTTTATTTTAATTATAAGAGAAGTAAAGCTACAGTCTGCACTGATTTTGATCCCTTATGATCAAGCCTCGGAGATCAAACCTCAAGTTATTTCTTACCCAAAAAGACCTCCTAGTTGTGTATGACAGAGAAAGAAATGAAGAACTTTTCTTAAGTGGTATTCATTTTTCTTTGGATAATAATAGGGTAGCAAAATCGATGTTTCCATAGGTGAAACCAAAACACTGGAAAAGAAACACTTGGAATATGAGATAATTTCTTCCTCAGTGTATTTTAAACCAATCATTAAACAGAAGCAAGAACACAGGGCTGCTTCATGAAGGGGATGACCTGGGAGATGAGTGTGACCGGAGGGCAGGCCATATCCAGCCAAGGACTGAAATTTCTGTAACATTCATCTTGTCACACAAATGAGAAAATTAAGCCCCACAGTCCTTAGTTCAACAGCTACTTGGAGACTGCATTGCTCTTCTGAAACTATGTTCTCTGTAAATCAATAGTAGCTATTACCTGTGGTAATGCTTGTGTGGTAGGAGCTATATTACAAGTGAATACAGGAAATAGAAGGGAATAAATGGTACTATTTTTTGCGGGAAGGCAAACCTTACTGGATGAAAATGAGATCAGAACACACTGACAAAAAGATATGATAGTTAATAATTTGCATAATACTAGTAGTAAAATATGTGGGGGAAAAACCTTCAGAGTTCAACTGGTAAAAGTTAGCCCTAACAAAAGTTTCATCCACTTCATACAAGTGCATGAAAGAGAAATGCCCAAGGGAAGCTCTCCCATAGACTTCTGCAAGACCAAACTGGTCCTCTGCAAATGAAACATGAGTCAGTGAGCTATGAAAGTAAATTAAAAGACTCCTATCGAAAAAATCATCTGAAAAGACATCTAGATCCGAGCAAGACAGCTTATTTTACCACTTACTGCAAACAAGTCAGTAGATGATACGATGCAATTCATTGCACTATTCATGGCATATGCTCTACAATACCTATGTTTAGTGAGATGAATTACACTCTTGACTATACCTGTATTGACTATGACAGCATAGACAAACAGATTCAGTTGTAATTGCCTATAGTGTAAGCAATACGAGCATTGTGGGTGGCTACAATTAATTACATCATAAGGCACAAAGTGCATAGTAAGTGAATTCCACTTTTCCCAAACCAAAACAATCTGTGGTCACAACATTGATGCCAGCTTCAGAAACAAAAGAAAAGTGTAAAGTACAATTTCTTTCTCTCTATTGCTCTTTTTTAAACAATACACTGCAGGATTTTGCTCTCTATTTTCTGTGTCTTAAGAAAACATGGGCTTAAGATTTTTTAAGTTTACTCTGCAGTGCTGAGGACTAGAAATGGACAACTCTGAAATGAAAGCTAAGGGTTACTTCACAGGAGCTGACAGTTCTACATGGTGAACAACATATGTCAATGACTCACTTCCAAATTCATTAATAACCAAGAAAACTGCAGTTACTTTCCACACTGTAATGCATGTTTAGCAAACAATATTGATTGTGATTTCTGTTATTATTTAACTTACTACTTAAAAGTTCCCTTCTAATAACTCAGAAAACAACTATTTAATAAAAGTTTATATGGTGTGCCTACACTGACAGATATAGATTGATCTCAGTTCACTTCGTGCAAGTGAAAGTGCAAAGTGATGGGAGCAAATGCACAAGGCAATTCAGCACCAATATTGAACCAATCAGATCTCAGTCCTGATGCAAATTAATGTGCATCCAAAATAATTCCTACCAAGATATTCAGCTAATGAGTTAGATTCATATCCAACAAAATAGCAAAGCATTGGTTTGGGCCATGTGGGGCTTCAGGTTCAAAGCTTCCAGTAAATGGACATCTCCGTATCACGCTTGTCCAGGCACACACACTGGTAGCCTGAATGACTAATGATTACTTGCTTGTTCCATGTATAATATTTGGTGACCAATTTATTATTTCTTCCCTCAGAAATATTCACCTTATTCAAATACTGTATTTTTCAATGTAAACGATAAGATCTTTTATTCATAGGCTGCTATTTTTCATAAATTCATGGACTGCATAGTACAATAGGGTCCTATCTGATGGAATCTTCCACCCCAGAGCATATCTGTGAAACAAATTTTAGAGCCTCTTTGAATAGGAATGATGAATAACAGCAAGTACTGAAAAGAAATAAGGTCAGTTCTGTTATAATTGCCTGAAAATCACCATTTTCCAAACATCTTAGCCAATGTATCCACAGTCATTTGCAAATGACATATGCCATGTTACCATTCTTGGCAGCCTTAAAGTCTAGATTGTGTTTGAAGGCCTCCAATACAGCCTGTGATGATATTCTTCTGTGCCCATCTGTCAGCTTTTCAGACCAAATCAGTTAAATGCTTTTTGAAGACTATGCTGGTCACAAATACCCTGCCAAAGAAATGAATAGAAAAATTTAAATATATCAATAATAGTTTCTTAAAAAGGCAGCTAAATTCAGGCCCTTTTATAATGTTAAATTATCATCATCCATTAGCTTCTGCAGATAGAATAAAAAAGTTGGCAGAATCTTTTCTAAATGATTTTGATTGGCATGTTTTTGTTCAGTCTGAATAAGTATACAGGTTTCTGTTCAAATACTTTCCAAGAGACAGCATGTAAGCACTAGAAATTGTGACCTAGTAAGGTTTTAGCTAAGATTGGGAAGAAGTTTTTTCAATATTATATGTAACACTATTTAAATATATTCATAACATGTCATACAGTTCGAGATGAAAAATGAAATACAAGTTAACAGGAAAAATAAAAAAAAGAAAAAACAATCCTACAGTATAGTATGGACCTGAATTTATGTCAGCCTTACAATACAAAAATTTAGGGGCTTTTTCAGGTAGTACAGTTGCCCAAGAGTGTGAATTCAGACAGAACTACAAAAGAATGCAGTCTTTTTAAATTTATACAAATATTATATCATAAAAGAAGAAATGCCTACAGTTTAGCTTTAAAGTTTAATTGTAATAACTGTTGAAAATAATTAAGACATCATCAAAAAGTATGCCAAATTAGCTCAGCAATTTGATTATAAGTCCTTTTAATAAGAAAACAATCTTAAAACACTCTGTAACACAGCACAAGAAACATCACATCTAAGTATAGTTTTTTCAAAATACTTACTTAGGTATAGTTTTGTTAATTTTGGTGGTTAAATGCATCAAAGTACTTAAAGTGGAATTATCACTGAAATAACTTAAGCTGGAACTTAGCTAAGAAATTATGACTAAATCCAGATAGCGAATAGCCCTTTCAATATGTTTGAAGCACTGACTCTTCCTTCCTAAGAGATTCTAGAAATTGTTTTGATGCTCATCAAATTTCAACCACTGTGGATCCATATCCATTGTCTCAGCTTAATTCTCACCAGCACAAGATTATAAAGACAGTCATTCTGCACATAAATTTCCAGGATAATTTAATTTCACAGAAAAATTATTTGGAATTTGAGATAACAAACACAATGTAAAATTAATTAAATTTGATTTATTTAGTTTTTAAATCAAATGTAGTCAAGGTTTATCTTGAAAGCAGTTGGATATTTTTCCTTTCTTGCGCATCCTCTAATGATTAGAAACCTGTCTTTAAAATTTACAATCTGTCCAGTTTGAGGCTAATTTATAGCCATAACACCTGTGCCAACATTTTCCTTCAGCCTAAATAACAGTTCTCCCTACATCCTGTTTCCTTCGGTGATGTATTTATGGAGAACAATCTGATGTCTTCTCGTTTTTCATTTTGCTGGTTACACAACACCAGCTCTTTTAATCCTCTCTCATAAAACTGACTCTCCACTCCATGGTAAGAGTTCTTGTCTATGCCTTTTCCAATTTTAACTTGTTTTCTGTGATCAAGGTAACCAGTGGTTTAGATGAGGTCTAAGCAGTGCCTATACAGATGCCATATGTGTAAAACTGTTATGGTTTGAAGTAGGGGGGGAGGTCCGGGTGGCAGAAGCTGCCCATCAGACCGGACTCCCATCCCCCTCGGGGCTTGAGCCAATCGACGCCTCTGCGAATTGCCCTATTTACGTCAGACAAAGGAACCGGAAAGGTGTGCCGGTGCCCAGGAGCAAGGAGAAGGGAGGGAGGGGCACGGCCCCGGCTCCCGGCTCCCGGCCGGGCCAGCGGCCCGGGCCAGGCCGGTGCCCACCCCATCAAGGATGGCGGCGGCGGTGCCGCTTGGGGAACTCGGGGAGAGCTCCGCTCCTGGGGCGCCCACAGGGCCGAGTTCATCCAGAAAGGACTGAGATCTAAGAAAAACGGCCACACAGACAAGAGGTCAGTGAAGATGGGACGGAACAACGTGTGCCGCGGCTGAGTCCCCCTTGCGAGCAGCCCCTTGTAACCAGTCCTCAGTGGAGCAAGCAGAGACTCACTCGCAGCCCGTGGATGACCCACGTTGAGAAGAGATGCCAGAGCCTGAGCACGGTACGCATCTAGAGTCCGTGGGATGACCCCCGCCGATGGGGAGGTGCTTTGTTAAAGGAGATGCCTGAGCCTGAGACTGTTGTGAATCGTGGGCACAGGTCGAGGTGCGTTTACGCATCTCAGTCTGTACGGAGACGCGTTTAAGGTCGATACGACGACCCACGCCGGAGCGCATTTAAAGTTTGTTGATGACCCACGCCAGAGCGAGTGGCTACAGCTCCTTAAAAGCCCAGGACTGGTAAAGCCCGCACTTGGGGCAAATCCGATGGGGTAAGGATTTGCCCCTCAGCGGGCAGGATTCACGCTTTTGCCGTGAATAGGGGATCCACTGGAGCAAGGGACAATGGTGTAAGGACTCCTTCTCCTTTAAGAGAAGCGGCAGCAACAACATGGAATGAACTGACCTGCACTCCCCCATTCCCTGCCCCCTGCACCGCTGGAGGGAGGAGGTAGAGCCGAGAAGAAGAAGCAAAGCGGGGGGAGTGGTGTTGTTTTTAAGACTTGGCCTTGTTTTCTTGTTATCCTCTCAAGTAACCATTTTTGTGTGCTTTCCTCTTTCTAGGTAGCTGTTAATAAATAGTTTTGCTTTTAAGAAAACAGCCTCTTTTGCCCGGGACCGTGGTTGGTGGGTGCTCCTCTGTTCCTGTCTCGATCCTCAGCTCTTTTATTACATTTTTCTCCTCTCCATTTTACTGGGGTGGGAGAGCTGCGTGGGATTTAGTTGCCGGATCGGCCTAACCCACGACAAAAACAAAACAAAACAAAAAGTAAATTAAAATATATTTTTCCTAAAGTCATATTTGTGTTCCTTCAGAAAAGCACAACTGATTTGATTAACTAATATCATCAAATTATTTAGATCCTCCTTCCTTTACTCCTTTTTTAGCTGGTCTGTTTTTCAAAAAAGCACCATAAAACTTTTGTTATCACATTTGGTCTCTATTATACATTTCTAATCTTTTAGTTCATTTGTACCTTTCTACAGTTTCCAGTCCTTCCAACTTTTTGATGTAAATATCATCAATGCAACCCTACTTTTTGTTTTTAGCTCATTAATCCATGGTTAGTAAAAGAACAACAAACAAAACCACAACAATAACATCAAACACAGCACCTCATTCTGAAAACCTATCACTAAGGTACTCCTCCACTAGAAAGTTCCTTCTTAACTCAAAAATCTCAGTAAAATCCATATTTATCTCACTTTAACTAGTTCTTCAACCACCTTTCTTGTGTTAAGGACAGCATGTATTCTTGTCATATTATAACAAATGCTTATCTGAATTGTTACAGATTTAATCTATTTCCTTAATTTATAAAATAATACTTAAGAAGTCAGCAGTGCTGAATATTGGCATGACATGCATTAGCAAAATCGTGCAGTACTCTATCCAGTTTAGTTTTTATCTGCATTAATCACATGATCAGGGCTTTTAAAAAAAAATTTCAGAACTGGAAAAAGTCCAGTAATTTATAGATGATTAAAAACATAGTTTTGGAAAAAGAAAATATTTTATATCCAATGCATTGATAATTGGAAATGTTTTACCAAAGCATTGTATTTTATATCTGGCTGTGACGGTTGGGCACGTTATCTGGATTTATGATGAGCTCAGGGAGCTAAGGAATCATGGCTTTGTTAGCACAGATGTTCCATAAATGGGAATTTATTCTGAAATATGTTAATCAGCTTTTGGATCCTAAAAACTTATATCAGATAACTCTGCATACAATTTAATTGCATATTAAGATATATAAATATTAAAATTACACTATTCATCATTCTGTCTAGGTAAAATTTTAAATCAGAAATTCATATCAAGTGTACTCAGCTAGCTGTAGCTTTGTCATAGCTGAAACATAATAGTAAAAATATAAAAGAGAAAGAGTAGTAGAAGTTCAAATGTTAAAACTGTTATGGTTCTGTAAAAATTACTGATCATCGTCAATACATTACAGTTAAGGATTTATAATGATGATTTATGTAAACAGTAGTACCGGTGTAAAATTCTAATTTTGATATCTGTAATAAAATCATATCTTTTCAGTTATTCTAATAAAATCAAATTCTTCTGTACATACACTACAGTGTGATCTATAACAAATATTCATAAACTATTCTTCTGAGGTGTTTTTTTTCATAAAAATTAAATATTTCATAGTTGAAAAAAACATTAGTGCAACAGACCTTCCAAATTAGCCAATCAGAAATGTAGCATGTTCTTAATCATTTTCTGTTAATAACAGCAGAGTATAAATCTTTTATGTACCATTTCCTCTCAGAGGATACGTTTTCATAATCTAACTTTATAAAAAGATGCACCTTTAAAAACCAAAATAATTCAAACAAAATCGACTAGAGCCATCTTTAAACACTATGAAATCAAAGAATGAATTTTTATTTTAATATGGGCAGGGGTGATGCTCATTTCCCCTAATCACCTTCATCTCAATCACAAAGTAAGAACAACAGGCAATTGACATTTGGAGAACTCCAAGCTCTGTTAATTCTGTCAAACACCATTGCCACATAATAGTGAAAAGTCGGCTTCTTGCATCTTAAGATTTACAAGACTACAAAGCATTCAGTAACTATCATCTGAATGGCTACTGAAAATGCTGAGAAAGTTAACACTTGTTAATAGATAAGCAAGATAGAGTTGGAATTAACTAGAGAAAATGTAATCGTTGATTTGCTTCTAGTCTTTATCTAAAACGGAATAGTCTAATTTGTAAGTAAAGACAATATGGGTCAAAACAAGAAGGCTTAAATTTAATGTATGAATTTCTGAACATCACATCTTTTAGAGAAAGAAATTACATTTCCACTACCACTACAGTCTACATATAAAACAATGATTTGCTTGAAATAATTTCTTAATGCCAGCATTGCTGAAAAAGAAACAATTTCTCCAAAGTTGGTGGCAAATATTCTTGTAATATATATTGAAATTCTACCTGGATCAATCTTCAGCCAATTCACCTTCAGCCAATTCACCTGCATCTATTAGATCCAGGCACTGAAAGAAATAGAATACTTTCCTATCTGTCTCTAATGAAAACACACGGACTTTGTAACATGAACATTCAGATGACTACATAGCCCAGCCATTAGAGAGAGTTTCCTCAGGCCTGATGAACAGCACTCCAAAATTGGCCTCCATCAGACCACGTAAGAAGTCCACACTCTTCTTGACGCTTTGATTGGAAACAGTGTATTAACATAGCGTAACCAACAACAACAACAAAAAAATACATGGCCAGACACGAGATAAGCATGTGAGCAATGTGATCACCAAAAGTGTGAAGATGCATGTAGTTGCGCATAAGAGACATCCAAGTAATAGAAAGTTGCAAGACAAAGCGAAGCACAAGGGACAGCAAATAGATAGGGCATCCTGCCAAACACACAAGAGCCATGAATAGAGAAAAGCAAAAACAAGACAAACACAGGAGTGTTGGGAGAAAACTTCCCACTTTTGGGAGGAAGTCAAGTAGCACAAAAACATCAGGCAAAGGCATGTAAAATCAGAAAAGAGAAGACACTTTTGTTCCCACTTCTCTCCTTAAAGGGCTCATGACTGATCTCCTTGGCTTTGGTGACTAAGAACCACCAACAGTTGCAGTTGTCAGTGCTCACTGTACAGCATCAGCTCTGTGGCATTGTATATACATGGTTAATTTTAAAATACTATTAAAGACTAAGAGTTTTGTAGGTGTTGTCGTGATGATTAATAACAAGAAAGAACTAATCATTAGTACAATATGTGATGTTATTGAACTAAATTAGTAAAGTCTAGTTTTAAATTTTAAAAGTCTTGATTTATCAGTCTTCTAAACACTCCCGTCAACATGCAGCCTATTTCTTTAGCTGATATATATTCATATACAGAAATGAATGTTCAGCTTTAACAGTTTTCAATCACCGAATGACAGCCATATGATGCAGCATTTAAAATAACCATCTTCAAATACACATTGTATACATATATATTCTTTATTTGAAAGAATAATTTTTACTTTATAACTTTATTTCTCTATTTTGTCTAACGACTGTTCTCAGGGAACTTACTATACTATGTAGAAATTATGCCTGAATAACATTTATCTTTACTCATAGTGTCACTTATATTTGTTCTACACAGGACTAGCTATCCATAGGGAACTCAGCAGTCCACATGGAAATAGAAGAAAGTTTGTATCTCAGTTCAGTTCAATTATCTGTCTTTTCTTGCACCCATAAGAAATCTTTAATAGGAGAAAAAAAAATAAAAAGTCACAGGCTCTATTCTAAATCAATAAATTTTACTAAAAACCAGATCTATTACAAATTATTCTCCCTGGTTAATCTCAGTTTCTAAAACTTGGTTTTCATATTGTATTGAGTTAAAAGGATGAACAGAGACATCATGCTTCATTTACTTGCTTTGTGACTGCAGTCTACTTTATAAAATAAACGCAAAGTTGCACACTAGCAATTCTGTCTGCAGAAACTACTTGCCTGTTTTATTTTCTTGCAGGATCTTCCTTTCTCATCATACTTACAATGGATTAAGTTCACACAGTGGCAACAACACTGTAAGTCTTGAGAAATGTAAAAGTTCAGAGTTAAACTTGTCATGCTATTACTAACTGTAATGACATTGTTATTTCTTTTTAATTAAAGCATCTGAAAGACCTTTGACACGGTCCTCGATAATATCCTTCTCTCTAAATTCAAGAGAAATGGATTTGATTAGTGGACTGTTCGGTGGATGAGGAATTGGTTGAATGGTTACATCCAGAGGGTAGTGGTCAATGGCTCAATGTCAAGATGGAGAGTGATGACAAAGGGTGTCCCTCGGAGGCCTGTACTGGGACCAGTACTGTTTAATATCTTCGTCAATGAGATAGACAGTGGGATTGAGTGCACCCTCAGCAAGTTTGTGAATTACACCAACCTGAGTGGTGCTGTTGACATGCCTCTGGAATGGGATACCATCCAGAGGAACGTGGATAAGCTTGAGAAGTGGGTCCATCTGAACCTCATGAAGTTCAGCAAGGACAACTGCAAAGTCCTGCACATGGATCAGGGCAATCCCTAGTATCAATACAGACTAGAGGATGAAAGGTTTGAGAGCAGCCCTGCAGAGAAGGACCGGGGGGTACTGGTGGATGAAAACCTGGACATGAGCCAATAATGTTCCCTTGCAGCCCAGAAAGCCAACTGTATCCTGGGCTGCATCAAAAGAAGTGTGGCCAGCAGGTCGAGGGAAGTGATTCTGCCCCTCTACTCTGCTCTCGTGAGACCTCACCTGGAATACTGCGTTCAGCTCTGGAGTGCTCAGCATAGGAAATACATGGACCTGTTGGAACAACTCCAAAGGACGGCCACAAAGATGATCCAAGGTCTGGAGCACCTCTGCTATGAAGACAGGCTGAGAAAGTTGGGGTTGTTCAGCCTGGAGAAGAGAAGGCTCCGGTGCTCCAGAGAAATTATTGCAGCATTTCAGTATTTAAAGGGGACTTTCAAGAATGATACGGACAAACTTTTATCAGGGCCTGTTACGATAGGTCAAGGGCTAATGGTTTTAAACTAAAAGAGGGCAGATTTAGACTGAATATAAAGAGATTTTTTACAATGAGGGTGGTGAAACTCTGGAACACGTTGCCCAGAGAGGTGCTAGATGCCCCATCCCTGGAAACATTCAAGGTGAGGCTGGACAAGGGTCTGAGCAACCTGATGCAATTGAAGATGGCCCTGCTCATTGAAAGGGATTTTGGACTAGATGCCCTTCAAAGGTTCCTTCCAATTCAAACATTCTATGATTCCATGAAAGCAGAGCTACAGGAACCAGCTGTAAAAAAAAAAACCTGCAAGTACTCAGAACTCCCTAACTGAGGCTGCACAGACCAGCCTAGGGCTGGTTAGGAACCTTCTAACCTCTAAGTAAATTTATGTCTGAGACAAGATATCAAGGGAATACATGGACTGTCCTTTTTTTTTTTTTTTTTATTTCATTTTATAACTCATTACTTTTTTCCAGAAGATATCTTTAGTCATATTCAGAAGCTTTGTGCAAGGAGAACTAAGTAAAATTTCATCATCTTTTCAAAATAGAACCTCAACAGTACAATCTATTAAAATTCATTCCTATGCCATACTAGTAACACAAGCATATGGAAAGCCATTAAACATCATTTAAATTTGCAATCATGTCATATTCATTTGCTCTATGCTGGGCTAGGCAACACAGAAAAAAGGCTAGTAAGTATAGCATTACTAATCTGATTGAGGAAATGAACTGCAACATCAGACGACTGTTGCAGAGAATGCGAAGTGCCTAGAGCGTCTGAGTAGATATCCTGGATTTAATCAGGATTTATAAGCCTATTAACATAAACAATAGTGTTAGACAAGTTCATTTAAATTTGCTCACAAATGGCCACAGATACAGCCTTAGGATCTGCAGAATGTTCAGATGTTCCAAGTATAAGTGTTACAACTGCATTAATTAAAAAGATTTAATGAAAAAGTTTGCTTTAAAGCTAGCATAACATTTCACCCAATAAACATGAGTATATTCAGAGCAGATTCCCTAGGGACCTTTCTTTACCACTGACCCATAAATGATATGCAGAACCGTAATTAAAGCTCTTTTCTTTTTCAGCATGCAGTCCCATTGGGTTTTCTCCCTAGATCTGACCCCTGAAGGGTACATACAAGAATAATTAAAATATTTATTACACCAAGAAGTTTGTACTTTGTACATTTAACCTGAAAAGGTTTATCTATGCAAACAGAGAAAGGATTTGTATTAAACTTATCTTTGGTGAGGAAAACATATTAGCTGTTAGAAAGAACAAAAAATATGGTGTGTTACAAAATAAACGGGCTTGAAGATAATTAAAAACATTAATGTTGATCATCCTACCTCCAGTTCAATGGGTGAAAATAAAATAATACAAAATAAAAAAAAAAAATACAGTTTACATATATATCCATACATAACAAATATTTTTGATTACTATTTTTGGAACCAAAAAGACTCTCCAAATCTTTCTTGCAGAACATGTCTCTAGTATTTCAATGGATACTTCGTTCTGATAAGGAAAACATTCCCAGACAAAAGTGACATTGCAGAGTTGCTTGTTCTACATACTGTCTTAGTGCACAAGTGCTTGTGTGCGCAAGGGAAAAATATACATGAAGAATCCTTCAGCAATTTCATACTCTTCTGTTTGAGCAGCATAGTGACTAAAGAGCAGCACTGTGGCCAAGCAACTCCCTGTTTCTGGGACAGAAATAAAAAGCAAATGTAGATAGAACAGACAACAGATAGAAAAGCAGCAGGTGAAGTGTGAAACAAAACTCTTCCAATAGCAAGGATGGATTAATTGCAAGAAGATCAAAGTCTTATGTTTATTGTATGAGGCAGTGTAATGAGCAGTATATACCAAAACCCAGAAGATTTTACTTGTAATTCCAGAATAGACTGGTAAAACAGACATGAGACATCCACACTTCCTATTAGTTCTTTATCACCTCCTATTATATGGTAGATGAACAAGAATTATATCATAGTGAATGAGGTGAGCCCACTGCATTTGTTATCACATCTTTCAATGCAAATTCTGGCAGTCCTACTAGACTTCATTGCATAATATGCCCTGATGGCATCACAAAGTGTGCAATTCACATGTGTTTGCCCTCTAAGCAGTTGTAAAGTTGGAGATGTATAATTATTTTACTGTGTTACATTAACTTATCCCCAATAAGAGGTTTTTTACTTGAGATCTGTGAGGTTCATAATTTAGCTTGGTAAAGAAGATGACAGTAAGGAGCTCCTGGAAGTCTTTGCAGCTCCCAAGCTTATGCAAAAACTAATTGTTATGCCAAAGAGAAGCAAAACTTGGCAGCACCCATTTAACAACTCTTCTACACAGAACAGTGTTTGACCTAAAACCTTCTGAAGTTAATAGATGTCAGTGAACTGCGGCAAAGGCTTTTAATGGTCAGATTGACTTACAGTATTCTGACTGTGCTCTGAACAACCATCAGGAAATTGATCTTCCACAGTACAGACAAATGAATAAAGGAAAAGCTATTGCTTCATACTGTACTGGATTTGATCTTGGGAACAAAGCTGTATTCACAATAATGTGTCAAGAGTTTAGAGCAAGACATTTAATTTTTTATTTATATTTTTAAATGTAATACATATTTTTTAATATGTATAATGGCGATACTAATACTCCCTTACTCAGTACTGGACCCCTTTAAAATATGGGAAAGGCATTGAATAAACTTGTTGTAAAAGGAGATTCTGAATGTTATCATTAGTCTCATTATGCCCACCAGACCTTACTTTTATGAAGAAGTAGGAAAAGAGAAACAATTCCTCTTGCAGACAACGTACAAATATACCTATTCAGTAACTTGGTGCATGTTACATCAGTTTCCCTGTTTTCATTCCTGAAACTTTTATTTTGCTTCTAAAATACAGTTGTTCTTTTTACCTGTTTCTGGCTAGTCACTAACTCATAAGGGATATCCATTAGTTAAGATTCCATTAATTTGCTTATTTCAGTAGAGTCACAGGATTGCTGAACGGACTTTAAGAAGCTGTCTCATTCAGTCCTCTACCCTGACATTGACACTGTTCCATAATTTTGATTGGTTTTGGTTTAATTCTTTATAAGAATTTTGATTTATTTCATTGGATAGTTTCCTCTGGTCTTGATTATACTTAAAATTACATTTTTAATAAATAGTTGAGTCATGTAAAACATGTAATGGTATGATTGCTTTTGCATATATCTTCCCTTATGAAATACTTCTTTTCTTCATAAGAAGTTAACTGCAGTAGTGAATTATTCATCACCTACAGTGCTCTTATGTCTTTATCGGCGCCACACCACACAGAAACTTCACACATATACCAATGTAGATTTTTTTAAGAGCATATCAAGATTTTACATATTTAATGTATTTGAGAAGTTATCTGTCAACTAAGTAATTGACTAAAACTAAAAAAAGAATTTAATAAGTCTTGAGAAACTTGCTGTTTTTAGGGGGCATGAGATGGAAATCAAAATCCTTAATAAGTTTTGTGGAAAAGAGAAATTACTTCAAAAGTCCTTCTTTCCCTTATTCCTACAATTTGCAGATGATAAGAGAACATAGCTCACAAGTACCATGATGCTCAGTGTGTGTTGTGTGACAAATTATGACTGATAGGTCTTGGTAGTTTTAATTAAAACCTTGATCTTCCTCTCATAGTCATTCCTAAATACTAGATTACACTCACAAAATGTATGATCATAGCTGTTTTAGAATACCTTTCTATTCCGGTGTAGCAGTGGTATTTTTCTCCCCTCTGGTATAGTCATTCAATGGGCAGAAGAGAGATACAATTGCAGTAGTAGGTCACTCTCATTAGTATATACTGCCAATACAGAAGAGTGCAGTTATTAAGGAGAAATTATTGAGAAAACTGTCGTAAAATATAATTATTTCAGAATGGCTATACCAGTTAATTTCTCTCAGTTGATAAAGTCCATGGAATTGCCCCTGCCCACATAGAAAAGATTTGCATCTATTGAGATTCAGAAGTACAAGCTGTGTTTCTGAAACTGTTCCTGACTACATAAATCCTCTCATTCAGTGCAAGACGCTGTGATGCATTATTAAATGATTTGTCTCATACTTTAAGCTAGATTAAAAGATTCTGCATTTTCCCCAGACTGAAGAACTCCAGAAACTAAATGTGACCAGAACTGGCCACAGAAATAGAATTCATTAGTAGCTTACTCCAGCAAATCTGAGTGTGGTAGTCTCCCTACCCTAGACCCTTTTCTCAACCGATATAAACCAGTTCTCCTAACTAGTGTAGAATATTCATGAATGTGACAACTGAGAACACAAGGAATCAAATAAGTGGGGTTTTTTTTTAGAAAAATCTATACCAAACTGACACAAATGAAGAATGCAGAGTTGTGGTTATTATTACCTTAACTCAAGACTGTTGTCATTGTTTAACTACATTATACACAATTTGTTGCTTTTCTTTTCGCATAAATCAAAGCATATCTTGAGTCTTTGGCTATCACCAGTTTTCGAACTGCTAAACCAGTAAGTCACTGGTTGATCTTATTTCTGTTTGATTTATAAGGATATTTCTCTGTAGAATTTTTTCAGTTCAGAAAAAAAAATCCTCAAAACAGAAATTCCAAAAGAGTAGGAAAAATACAAGATGTTCTATTTTGGAAAATCCAATGGGATAAGAATTTTTAATCATCAGAAGTTTTTCACTTGCAAAGTTTTGATACAAGTCTGAGCCACAGAATACAGCTCACCTTAGTACAGCTCCCAAGGCTTCTAACACGAAAACTATCAATCTGAAATTCTTAGATTGGATCAGTTCAGAGATCTCAAAAGTTTCCAGAGTTCCTTGCTGCAGATACAGAAGCAAAAAGGCTAAGAGGAGAGTAAAGGTAGCAGCTCTGTAGCCAGAAGACTGAAATTTCTTTGGATTTCCTAACTACACATCAGATTAGCATTTCTACTCCTAAAGCAATGGTCACATTTGCATTTCTGTCCAGAAACAGAAACTTTAGATCCCTGAAGGCTTTTAGCCCTGTGACAGTCTACACTGCAGCATTTACCTGGAGCTACAGGTCCTAGGCACTCCATCTTTACTAGGCAAAATTCCATTTAAGTCTCCTCCTAGGTTCAAGAAATAAAAAAAAAAAACCTAGATTTCATATCTTTCCTAGGAGAGAAGTAAGTAAGTGAAACGATTCGTATTTTTACTTGTTAAAAGGGCAGAGAATAAAACCAACTTCTTCAGGTTTGTGTCTAGTTCATTGAGTGGTTCCTGTCCTGGTTACAAGTTCTAATAAAGATAATCAGCCACTTAAGAATTTAAACAACAGAAAAAGCAGTGATTTAATTCCAGTCTACTTTTTGCCAGATGAGGGAAATTTTTTCACAGTACCTCTTAGCTCCATGAGTCAGTATGATATTATTTGAACCGTAGCAAATTTCACACTGATTTTTCTTTACTTCATATTTCCCTAACGTAAAATAGAAAGTAAATATTCTTCCTTTTCTTATCTGAGTCTTGGGGCTTGTTAGTTACAATGAGACAGCACTGAGGGCAAAGAGAAAACACTTCAGTATTAAGCATGCCACTATAAGGCAGCTAGCTGATTTAAAGGATAACCACCCTTTTCCTTCTGGCTGCAGATATCCATCATCTTTCTTGCTCCTGAGCTGGCTCAACAATTGCCCAGGAAGGGGAGACACACCACAGACTGAGTGATGGAGAGAAGAGGAATAGGGATACAGCAATCCCAATTTACATCATCTTAATTGCTGCAGGATACCTGTAGAACAGCTTGATAGTCATTGAAACTGGTCTCAGTCATCTCCCTTTCCACAACAACTCAGCACAGGATGTTCTCAGTTTTTCCCATAGGGTGTTGATCTGACAACGGGGTAGATGTGGTCACTTCTTCTGCTGGGTTAGTGTTCTGTTTTTGTAGAAAACATACATTGGCAGGCAAACAGCTCTTTGAAATTCTAATGTACATTACCCAACTGCACAAGAGAAAACCTTGCAACTCAGCAATGATATGTACTAGGGAAAAGTGATGAAGGTGGAAAAAAGTGGGGTGGGGGGAAGCAAAGCAGTATTTTCCTACTAAAAATGAGAGAGGATCAACTGAAAATAAGTAGCAGCATTGACCAGACACGGTGCCCTTATCTGGGAAGATAGTGCTGGACCATTGTAATTTTCTTTTCACCATATACGGGATGTTTAAGATACACTGGATACAAGTCATCTGTTCTTTTCACTACACATACCTCTCAAGATTAAGAATATTGTCGTAAATTTCATTGAGTTAGTTCTAATAATCAAATTGAACCAATGAATAAGATAGAGCTGTGTAATCTCATTAGGTTCTTCAATGGCCAGAGTAGAAAAAATGGAAAATCAGTGGACAATGGAAAACACTACACAAGCTTCCTTTGGAAAGTGTTTGAAATAACTATAATCAGTAGTGCAATAACTCCTCCCACCTATTCATTTCTGCAGGGAAAGGAAAGGCCAGAGAACACATCCATAGAAGTAAACCCTCAGAGGTCTTTCAAGTATGATCAAATATGTAAATATTTTTCAGTTCTATTTGTTTTTCTGGAAGGAAATAATGACAGATGCTGGAATATAGGGGGCCCTGCTATGAGATCATGACATGAGGTCTCTTTTGCAATCCTGATTTGTATTAGATAAAGTATGCTGCGAGATGAAAGAGAAAATCATGTTTCACACTATCACAGAAGAAAGTATTCCTCCATGTAGAAATATCTTCTTTTAAAAAATTAGTATTGGCTTATGCTTATGCAAATTATATTTGAAAATTCTATTAATGAGAAATTTGTATTTACATATTGTAGTAACTATTTCAGAGTAACTGAATTCTCGCTTTCTTTCTTTTACAGTAGTACACCTCTCATTGCATCTTTTCAGCTTCCTAGTATTGCTTTTCTAACATCTTTTGAGAAACATGTCATCATTAATTCTTTTCTACCAGCAATAAGTTGCTTTTAGGGATTATAACAAGAAAATATAACTGCGAGCTTGGAGAACCTGAGAGATGCTTTATCAACGTCATAGACTGCAACCCTCTCTCTTAGATAAAGCATTCAAAAGATGAACTTTGTTATTTCCCACTGAGCACAATATGCAAATGGAAGTATTTCATTATAGCTAAGTGTTACAAACAATCAGTGAAACTGGTGTATCCAAGATTAAACAAACATAGATTGTCATCAAATTCTTTATGAAATCTCAAGATGATTTCTGCCTTTGTTTTCTCTTAAAAAAAAAATCATCTGTGAGGTACAACTATTTTAACGTCCGAACTTCAAAGTAAACCAGGAGTAAAGTTCACATCAATGTCCTTAAGAAAAAAATAAAACTAAATACAAATATGAAAGTAACTCTTACAGTTCAGATGGATTATTTTGAATCAGAATCTTTTGCCAATTATAAAATGACAAAGCTAAAAGTTCAGCAGATAAATCTTAAACAGAATTACTGTGTGCTCAGATTCAAAGATAGATGACAGATTATATATTTGTTTGCCTTGCTGAAGAATAAATGATGATAGGCCTTGTAATATTTTAGGATAAGATGCATAAGCATGATTTCTTTTCAAATCAAAACTTAGTTCAGATGCATTCTAAAATATGCTGAACACTTTTCAGGAACTCAATATTAGCCTCAGCTTTGGGCCAGCTTGTTAGTCTGTTTTGCACTTGAAAGGAAGATAAGTAGAAGGAAATAAACTCCAGTGCAAGGTTTTAATAAGCCCTTTCCTCTTTGTGAACTCAGAATTTCCTTGGAGCATTCAGAGAACAGGCCCTGCATAATCATACACAACAGCGAGCTAATGAGAACTTCCAGTGACTCACGACATTTGTCATAAAAAATCAAGATGTTTTAATTTACCACTCCTCAAACAGTACATATTGGCTTATTGTTAGAATTTTAGTCTTTATTAAAACCTGATCTAATGACATTTAAAACACCATTTGAACACTATTCCCCAAATTCACCAAGGTATACTACCTTACAAGCATCTGGATTCCATCTGAGTACTTCAAAAAATTTTAATTATGTTATTTTTTTGATCCTCTTTAGGAAATTAATAAACAAATACTAATGCACTTCTTACCAAACACTTCTGATGTATTCATACGAGTTATTCAGAAATTTCAGTGCTCACACTCTTCTTTATAGATACGAAAGTTTCCACAGTACCAAGAATTTTCTTTAATGTCTACATTCATTTCTCAAGTTTTTAAATTATTTTTCTTTTAGATAGTTTTGATCGTTTTGATAACAGTTTTGATTTCCCTGTAAACACATTTGTTCCCCACTTGTTTCCTGAATAAAAAAGGAATAAAAAGAAAAATAATAACTCCACAGTTGATGCATCATCTTTAAAAAAAAGATATCTCAACAGTATTATTAATTCAGCACAGTTTGCATCTAGCCAGAATGATTGTTACTGGCAGCCAAACAAATCATTAAAACTAAAATCTTCCTAATATTTAAATACTTTGCAGATAGATCCAGAAGTAGAGTATGAAACACATCTGAAATAAAGAATGAAGGCAGAAGATCATACAACTGAATTTATCTGACTGGAAAAGACCACCACAGAACTCCAATAAAGTTTAGGGGCATATGAATAAGAGATGGAGACATCTAATTCCTCAGCTAAATAGGGCCACTGCTCAGCTATTAGCTTCTCCACAAAGACGACTTTACTCTGAGTCTTTATGCATAGATCTCAAAATCTACAGGAAAAAAAAAAGACGTGAAGTAGGAGCACAAAGGAGTGAAGCACACAGAAAGAACAAAGTGAAAAAAATGACTATATAAAGAACAAGACTCTTCACTCGTAGCCACATCGCTTTCTGAAGCTCCACAGGTCCACACTCATTTCCCAGTTTCTCATGAATGACTTCAAGGTTCAGTCAATTGCCTTCTAGTGCACCCAGCCCAGGGAGAGGAATTAGCCCCACTTGTTCCTCCAGTCCCAGTCCAGAAATGAGTAATCAGGTTCTTTTCATCAGTGAACTGACAGGCATCAATCTCATGAAGTCTATTTCCTAACCTTCCATGCTTTTTCCTCTTGCACCCACCTTATTCTCAAACTAATTTCCATTCCAGAAGAAAGTATTATGAAGACAAATCCTCATCTGTGTAAACGAATTGTCTCTCACTAGTCAGGATTTTTAACAGTTGATGATTTTGTCCAGAAGGTTATTCTGAAAGGTGCAGTACATGTTGTCACTGAGACACTGCTCTCTAGCTGCAGCCTGGTGTATATGTGTTTATATTTGTACGAATTCTTTCTGAGTCATCACAAGCACTATCAAAAAGCTGCTTTTCTTAGAGACTACAGCAAAGCTCTGATGACCCCACTATTAAAAGTGTGAGCCTCCTACAGAGCAATTTGCTATGGGATTTGGGGTTTGTGTGGAAGTGGAGAAGATATTTCCTCATATAGGCTTTCATAAGTTCCATAGAGTCAGTTTTAGTAGTATACTAGATCTGTTATTCTGTCTCCTGTGTAGGCTGCTCAAAATGGGTAATCCTTCTATATCATGCATATTCCAAGACCACTGTCAAATACTTTTCTAAGTTTACAAGATATTATGAAGTGATCAGACCTCTTGTCGTGGTTTAACCTCAGCTGGCAACGAAGCACCACACAGCTGCTTGCTCACTCCCCCCACAGTGGGATGGGAGAGAGCATCGGAATAGTAAAAATGAGAAAACTCATGGATTGAGACAGTCCAATGGGCAAAGCAAAAGCCACACGCACAAGCAAAGCAAAACAAGGAAATCATTCACTTCCTGCCATGGGCAGGCAGGTGTTCAGCCATCTCCAGGAAAGCAAGGATCCACCATGGGCAACAGTCACCTGGGAAGACAAACACTGTCACTACAAAAGTCGTCCCCTTCCTTCTTCTTCCCCCAGATTTATATGCTGAGCATGATGTCATATGGTATGGAATATCACTGGGGTCAGCTGTGCCAGCTGTGTCCTCTCTCAACTCCTGGTGTACCCCCAGCCTACTCGCTGGTGGCATTCGGCGAGAAGCAGAAAAGGCCTTGATGCTGTGTAAGCACTGCTCAGCAATAACTAAAATATTGCTGTGTTATCAACACTGTTTTGAGTACAAACCCAAAACACAGCCCCATACTAGCTGCTATGAAGAGAATTAACTCTATCCTAGCCAAAATCAGCACACCCCTTTAGAAATCAAAGCTGGCTTACAAGAACCTTTGAATATATTTAACAACTATTGAAGAAGAAATCAAAATATGCTTTGAAAACTGTAATATCTTTTACCAGTATTTCTCCCCAGATAATCTGGTGTAACCTTGGATAAACCACTATACCTCAGTGCAACTCAATTCCCCCATCTGTTTAACAGCAATAATACTATAATCAAAGTGATAAATAGCAACTTCAAAATTTTCACCTTCTCTTATTGTCTGGAAGTGTTAGAAGTCAAATAGAAGTGTTAAGAATTCCATCTCTTCTCTTGGTAAGTTGAAAATGTACATCTGAGGACAGTCATTTGGTCCTAGTGGTGGAAAGATTTAAAAGGATTTTTCAGAAGGAGTCTGGAATAATTAAGAGTACACTGAAGCAATACCAAACTTGCATTTTAGAGCAGAGCAGTGAGCCTATTAACAGGGTATTCTCTTTCTCATATTTGCCATTTTTCAGAGGAATGTCTCCAGCTCTTGCATTGCTTCTAGCCATGCAATATCAATTTCTCACAAATTATAGCTTTCCAACTGTGGCTCTAAGTGTGAGGTTGGAGAGTGAGTTTTAATTTTAGATAGAATAATATGTCATTGCATTTGTATCTCTAAGTGTCTTAGAGTTTTATAAAGACAGTTTCATTAAAAATTTGCTCAAAACTCATTTTTTAGTTTATAAGGTGAAATTATTTTTATGTCTCCATTTTTTATTATTTGATTTTTTTTAAATCCCAGTTTTTGATACATGAAGGAAATGAAGACTGTCTTCATAAGGAAGGAAATACCTCCCTCTTAGCAGGCTATTTGTTCACCTTGGTGTGCAAGACAGGGTCTTGCAAAGAGGTTGAAAACAGCAGAAGAAGTCAGAGCTACATCTCCTGTTTCTGAGTGAGCATCTCAATGAGCATGTTTCTAAATAAAGACAAGCCACAGCAAAGAAAACCTCAGTCCATCACGTGAAAGGACTGATTTTGCTAGAAACTCTTTTCTTTAGTTAGGCATATGTCAAGCTGGTTAGGCTAAAATCAAGCTCTTATATGATTTTGATGGTATATTCTCCTTCTAGACCTAAGATAGAATTCAGGCCCAGTTAAGCACCAGTCACTTAGTCCTTCACGGTAGTTTTAAGTGACAGCTTTTAAGTGTATTCAAAACAACAGCTCTGAAGACTCTGAAATACCCTTAACTTCAAAGAGGGACATATAAATTACATAGCAGATAATCAGAGATTTCCAACATTATGATGTTGGATTTGGGCATCATGGGTCATTTCAGTCTTTAGTATTTAGGTATTAAAATATTTTATAGGACAAAAAAAATGTGGTGAAAAAATAGGGCAAGGAACTGGCCCTTGTGTCATAGGAGATTCAGTGTTATGGAAACAAAAGATTGAACAAAAAAAAGGATAAATCTGCTTTTTTTTTCATTAACAATAACCATATCATTGTCCTCTAGGACATTTTTAGTACTGTCATGGTTTGAAGTGGGGGGGGAGGTCCGGGTGGCAGAAGCTGCCCATCAGACCGGACTCCCATCCCCCTCGGGGCTTGAGCCAATCGGCGCCTCTGCGAATTGCCCTATTTACGTCGGACAAAGGAACCGGAAAGGTGTGCCTGTGCCCAGGAGCAAGGAGAAGGGAGGGAGGGGCACGGCCCCCGCTCCCGCCTCCCGGCCGGGCCGGCGGCCTGGGCCGGTGCCCTCTCCGTCGAGGATGGCGGCGGCGCAGCCGCTTGGGGAACTCGGGGAGAGCCCCGCTGCCGGGGCGCCCACCGGGCCAAGTTCACCCAGAAAGGACTGAAATCTAAGAGAAACGGCCACACAGATAAGAGGTCAGTGAAGATGGAACGGAACAACGTGTGCCGCGGCTGAGTCCCCCTTGGGAGCACCCGGTCCTCGGTGCAGCAAGCAGAGACCCACTCGCAGCCCGTGGAGGACCCACGTCGAGATGCCAGAGCCTGAGCACGGTACGCATCTAGAGTCCGTGGGATGACCCCCGCCGATGGGGAGGTGCTTTGTTAAAGGAGATGCCTGAGCCTGAGACTGTTGTGAATCGTGGGCACAGGTCGAGGCGCATTTACGCATCTAAGTCTGTACGGAGACGCATTTCAGGTCGATACGACGACCCACGCCGGAGCGCATTTAAAGTCTGTATGATGACCCACGCCAGAGCGAGTGGCTACAGCTCCTTAAAAGCCCAGGACTGGTAAAGCCCGCACTTGGGGCAAATCCGACGGGGTAAGGATTTGCCTCCTAGCGGGCAGGATTCACGCTTTCGCCGTTAGTAGGGGATCCACTGGAGCAAGGGACAATGGTGTAAGGACTCCTTTTCCTTTAAGAGAAGCAGCAGTAACAACTTGGAATGAACTGACCTGCACTCCCCCATTCCCTGCCCCCCTGCGCCGCTGGGGGGAGGAGGTAGAGCCGGGAAGAAGAAGCAAAGGAGGGGAGTGGTGTTGTTTTTAAGACCTGGCCTTATTTTCTTGTTATCCTCTTAAGTAACCGTTTTTGTTTGCTTTTCTCTTTGTAGGTAGCTGTTAATAAATAGTTTTGCTTTAAGAAAACAGCCTCTTTTGCCCGGGACCGTGGTTGGTGGGTGCTCCTCTGTTCCTGTCTCGATCCTCAGCTCTTGTATTACATTTTTCTCCTCTTCATTTTACTGGAGTGGGAGAGCTGCGTGGAGTTTAGTTGCCGGATCAGCCTAACCCACGACAAGTACCATAAAGAAGAATTTGTACTCTAACTCAGAAATGCAGAATAGATGGCAGGATGTCTGACCCTGCCTCTCACCTGTAGCCTTGCTGGAGCATAATACTAGAACCTAGTTCAAGTAGCTCAGCAAATAACTTGGTTCATCTTACCAGAAAACAAGAGTCCTTTCAATGATAAGTATTTTCATGCCAGGAAGCAGAATTATTACCATAGATTTATTAGTCAATAGTCAAATATTAGAAAGCTGAACAAAGGCTCATTTAATTGATAAAAATACATGTTTCTTTATATTAAAAATCCACAAACATTATTTACACCTTTCCTCCTAAGCTGTTTTCTGACCAAAATCATCACAATTTTTGTTCAGGGGCTACAGTGTAGTAGACAGCTGCAGTCTATTTCCTCCTGTGTGATTTACATAATCCTTAATTCATATATTGCATCTGGTTACAGAGGGCATTGTCACTTTTGTAATAGCCCAGTAAGTGTTATCTTTTGTGACATGTATTAAGATCAAGATATTCTAAAAATTAGACCTTAGTATGTTTTACCATTCCCATTGCGAAATATTCCAGAAAGGGGCTAATTATTAGCTCTGAACAGTGCTTTATTAAATTCCTCCATTTGCTCAAATTACCTTTTAACCTGACTGAAAAATTCAGAGGATACTTGCATGAAAAAAGATCTATATATCATGTATTTTAACAAATTGAATTTTTGTGCTGGTACATCTGGCCACCTATTTAAATCATGTTAGTTTCTGATTAAGTGTTGTCGCGACAATGACAAATACTTTTTCTTACAAGAAGCAGTAACTCTTGAAATCTGTTCATTGGCATTCTATTGTAAACACAAAACCAAGATCATTATCTGTCTTGATTGCAGCTACATATTTCCCTGACATTTATATTAACCTTTCTTAAGGTATTCAAGGTGGCAATTTAAAAAGAAATATAAAGGCTTGCAGCTCAAAAGGATCACAGTGTGTCTGTTCTTGTGTCACACTCGCAGATAAGCTCTTTAGAATGACTCGGCACCTGTACCAAAATGCAGATTGCTTTTGTAAACACATAACGGGCTGGCATCTATGTTATTCGGCAAGTCCTCGATTAATTTGTGAGAAGGCACCATGCCAGTCTAGGAGATGAGGAGGAGCATTGGCAGGAAAAACAGTATATACGAATAGAGGTAAAGGCATGATTCTCAGCTTGAAATGTTTCTTCACCTGTGATTAAGAGGATGTGTAATCACTAGCCTAGCTGTAAGCCCAATTAGCCTTGAAAAAAATATCCACTGCACAGCCAGGTATGGTGAGCTTATGACCTTGGTGAATTAAATGGATTCCTGTGTGTTTTCCTTCTATGAGCTGAATCTCTGCTTTATCATATTGCACTCAGCTGAAAGCAAGGATGCAGTTCCAGGATAAATCAATAAAAGGTCGTTTGCTAGTGTAGCGCCTATTCTTAGCAGAAAGCCAAGTGAAAGAGACTTAAGTGACACAAATAACATAGGAGACTTAGAGTGTTTAACCTTCTGGACACATATGCAACACAATCAAATAAAAATACTGGCTTAAAACATAGATTTTCCATTCCAAAAGGCTGTTCTAGGACAGAAGCCTAAACCTTCTCAGAACCTTGCTTAAGTTGTTGGGGTTGGTGATATACTCGCAAACACCATGGTTTTGGGAGACTGACTATATCTTTTTTTTCTGTTTTGTACTATTCTGTACTATTTTGTCCTGTTTGAGGACTCTGGCACAAAACTGGACAATCTTAAGCCACCTGAGCTGCTGCATGCATGTAAGGGTTGGCTCTGAGCAAAAATGAGGTGAAATGTACTGACTTGTATATGAATGAATAACATAAGTAGCTAGATTTTACTTGCAGACTTGTGTGCCAGCTAACATGCACTTAGTTAGCCTGTGCAGCTCAGCTAATGCTCATTTGTGTCTATCCTAGATACCTAAGACCTTACAGACTGCATCTTGCCCTTCAGGAGTCATGACTTCATATGAGAAACATGACAGTGAATGGTTTCTTGGATGATGGGTCAATTTGTTACTGCACTTCCTTCGTGTGCTGCACAAGGAAACCAACCAACAATCATAGGTTGTGGGTGACCCGTTATGCCTGCTCTTGAAATTCTCCTTCTCAGGAGCAGGGGGGTTCAGGAGGGGTTCAGGAGTCAGATCTGCCACAGCAAATCTGGTGGCAACAGCAGCCTGTCCATGGCTAGTATGGACCTTACTTGTTATGTGTGTGTCACTGCACCCAGGGAAACAGTACCCATCTGCATCAGAGTCCCATCATAAAGTAGGAAAAGAGCTTTGGTGGTTTGCAGTGACTCTGCGACGGTACATGAAATTAAAAGGTCAGTTCCATCTCATATAGAAAAATGTCATCACAGAAGTCCTAAATGTGAAAATGAAATTGTTCCTTAAAAATATGTTTGTTTTAACAAAGTTCCGGCGAAAATAAGCAAGACACAGACAAAAAAAAGCTGTGTAGTTAGTGCTGACAGTATAGGACAAATGATAAAATTATTACTAATATTCTGTATCATTACTAGTTTTCAGGTCAAAAAGCAAAGTTAGCAATGATTTTATTTTTTACAGGTTAAACTGTACTAGAAGTAATAGTCATGAGACTACTCTATTCTGTGAGTGATTTAAATTAGAAGGTACTTTTGAGCAGGATGGATGAAAGTCTAACTATTTTGGTGCCAAATGATAGCCAGAATATCACCATTAGTATCCTTGTGCAAGCAGTAGATAGAAGTTGTGATAAAAGAGGGTAGCCCATAAATATGGGAGGATGAAGTTCCCTAGAGCATTGAAAAGAAACACAAGAAACAGTTTCACTAAAGGGTCTCAGGAGAAAAAATATGCTGAATGGCACTTCACTGAACAAAAATAAAGCTCTTAATTGGACCAAAATCCAATGAAGTCAGTGGACTTCTGATGACCTCATAGGGCATTTCACCAGGCCATTCTCTAAAGAAGAGGCTGTTTAGGGGCCAGAGAAAAGATTAAAATAGTCTGAAGATGGAGTTATGTACACTAACTATGAGACAGTGAAAATACTGTACTGCTTAAATTTGGTATCACCAAAAACCAACTCTTCTGAAGTCATGTTAGCTGGGAATTCAAGAGGGACCTATTGCTTTCTAATGTCATACTCTCCTAGACATCATTTAAATGTTCTAGTAGGGCTGAATTTCATTTTTTCATTCAGGCAGAGCTGAGGGACTTTCATTCAGGTCCTTAGAGCTTTATGACCTACATGTAACTGTTGGCATATTTTTCAAACTGTATTCCATTATTTTGATAAATTAGCTTTTCTGAGTTGTCTTATGAAGAAAGTGTCATTTCACCATGTTTTTTAGCTGTTTGGAATTTGGTGGTGCTCTATTTCTGTCATTTTAATACTTATAGACACTTTTAAATTTATTAACATCTGATGCCAATTCTTTCTTCAGAAATTAAATATGACAATTGAAAATCCTTAGGCATCCCACACAAGCTCAAGTGTAAGAGATTGATTTTGGAATATGCAAAAGAACAGTTATTAAAACTGTCAGAAGATACATGGAGGTGTATTAGATGCGGAAAGTACTTTAGCTTCTTCCCCACTGTACACATCCCCAGCTCACAGAGTATTAACAACTTAGTTGACTCCTCAGCTCATCATAGCAGGTAGAGCTGATTTACACTGGAGACTCTAGAGAGCATGACTGCAGCCCCACCACCTGAATATTTTTGTCACATAATGTTGCAGACAGACCCTCCCAAGTCAAATCAGTTTTGGCCTGTACACCTCTCCAACCTGTTTCAGAGCTGTACCATCACAACATACATATCCTGTTTCTGTAAAGATTTTAGAATTTCAGAAACTGACTTCATTCTGAACAAAGACACAAAAATCTTTCTCTTTTTCTTTCTCTCTATATAAACAGGGATATTTATACACATGCTTGTGTATGTGAATATATGTCAAAATAATAGCAGTTTTATTTTTAATATATTTTAATACCAAAAAAAAGGGAAACAAGTATTTCAAAACATTTTTTTAAAATATCTCTTTCTTCAAAGTTTTTTTTTTTCTAAATATAATGTAATGTACTGCACTTCTCAAACTGCTTTGCTAAAATTTTTACAAACGTTTTCAAATTCAACAAATTGCAGTTCATTGGTCAGCCACTTATGTAGCATCCATGAAGAACACTATGAATGATGAAATAATTAAAATACTTCTCAGAAAAAGCAAGGCAGTTTGGGAAAGTACGTGTAAGAACTCTCCTTTCCAACGACTGTAATTGCTTGACAAAAAACACTTGTCTTAAAATTGAACAGACTGCTAATCAAGTAAAGTCTACTCTGATGCATTCTGGTGCAAGGACTCATGCAGAAGCTTAACATTCAGGATGCACGTCATGCATTGCATTAGTGGGCGGTTCACTTGAAGTACAAACATGATTGTTTGAAGATTTTGAACTTCGACCTTCTTGTATTTAGCATTAAGCTCCATTTTTAGAAGTTTACGTAACTGTTCAGGGACATGAGAGAGAAAATAAGTAGGTTTCAGAGTTGCTGGAAGCTTATGTATCCTAATGTGTTTATTGTAATTTACATTTGAAACCTAGCAATTATTGCGTATTAGCCTCTAAGGTCTACCTGACACATGAATGCTTTGATTAAGTATGTGTCCTACAGTAATCAAAACAGAATGGTTCTCTTCTTTTTCCTTGATTTGTCGGTGCATTATTTAAGCCTAGGTATGTTTTAGGCAGCTATTAGTTTTTTTTGCAGATCACAATGGTGGGGAAAGATGAATCTTTCTTCTTATGACACCTACAGAAAATTTTTAGTAGATAGCCTCCTCTCACCATTTATACTTAATGATTTTTGTAACCTGAACCAACTCCTACTCTCCGTTTTTACATTGCCACAACAGATCTTATTTTATCTCTTAGCATATGATAACATACTATTTGTAAATATGTACATTTAAAACTTATATAAAATGATGCAAATTGCTGCAGCATTAGCAACTGATAGACAAGCAATATTCAGATTACGAGATGGATTCTCAGAAGCTCTTGAAAGAACGAGAAAGGAAGGCATGTAGTAAGGAGCCAGTGCTTGTAGCATTATGAAATCTATGCACAGGTTATTACATATGAATGTACCCATCAGCCACCCAGTGGTCATAGCTGTTCACACACATAGCATAACACAATAAAAATCACCTGAAATGTTTGAACTAGAAGGCAGGGAACACCACCTCCCTTTATCAGAAGGATTTAGTTCACACTCCAACAAAATTATAGACTTGTGTGAGAAAGGCTCAGAGGGATAGAAAACATACCTGACTGACATTAATAGAGAAGAGCCTTACAGTTCTAGTATTTCAAATCAACAAGCATACCCAGAGATCACTGGTGCTCAGATTGACAGATTCTTAATTTTGGATATTGCAGTCCCAGCAAAACCACATGCACTGAAGTGGTGTGTTCTCAGCACACCTCACTGTTGTTTCATGTTTGGGTCCTGCAGAACCCCCTTCCCCTGTACTGGGCTGCATCACGCTGCATATACTTCATGTGGTTCCATATGGTTATCCTGGGTTTTAAATCCCCTTCTTCTCCTTGTTTTTCTTAACACTCTCCATGTATAATGCCTCTTTGGGTTAGCGATTCTTGATTGCTCTGAATCTAGGAAAGGTCCAATGCCAGTCAGGACAGCAAATGTCTTATTTCATAGAAACTAAGCAAAACAGTTATCAAGCAATTCCATATGATGTCTCAAACTGTACTAGTTATAC
Organism: Tauraco erythrolophus; assembly: GCF_009769465.1. Classification (NCBI taxonomy): domain Eukaryota; kingdom Metazoa; phylum Chordata; class Aves; order Musophagiformes; family Musophagidae; genus Tauraco; species Tauraco erythrolophus. Next base: position 86,367,019 of record NC_141467.1, on the reverse strand, counting down.
AAAGATGCCAAAATCACTACAATAATTTACTACTAACAATAGTACTAAGAAATCTACAGCTGTGTTTTTATTTGCAGATTTTACCCTATTTTTAAGATAGCTAACTACTTTTTCTATTATTTCTGTTTAGTTTCCAAAAATAATTTTTAAGTTTCTTTCCTTATATTATTTAATGTGTTCAAGTATATTCTCACATATTTGGGAATACTGTTCTTTTTTTAAAAAGGGAAGAATTACTAAATTGGCCGTATTTCTATATTACTCATGGTATATAATAGTCAGATAGCTCAATCACTGGAGTGGGCTTCAATGCATGAAAATGACACAAAACAACTAAGAAAGTAGTCTTCAAGGACTGGAAATTATAAACTTTTCTTGATATTAAAGTAATAGTCCATAATTCCTTCAACGTTGTCATTTGTGTATGAATTCTTCTAAGGGTAGATTACAACATTCAAATAAAATTCTGGTTTTGTTGTTACTGTTAAAATTTTTTTAAAAAAAATAAAAAAGCCATAACCAAAACCTCATACCATTTTGAAGCTTTCTGCTTTCTGCTATTTTAAAATAACAGAGAAATTATTTCATCAGAAACCGTGTCTTTATTATTTACAAAATAAAAATTTTAAAAGAGAAACAAAATCATTTTTCAAATTCCGGCTGCAAAAGAAAAAAACAAATAGCTGCGTCCTCAACTATCACTGGCTAGACATGGTTTTGTTTTTTACAAAATTTTGGAAAGAAAAATGCACCCATGTAGTTGAGAGACACATTTTTCTTGGATATTGTTTCCTACTTAGGCAACATCTACAGAATATAAGTAATAATTGTGCTAAAAGGATGAAAATCAAGTTTTTTCTACAGTTGTAATTGTGGTGTAGCTGGGATATCAGGGGTGTGCCTGTGTACCTACCCAGTGCGATTAGTCATTAACTTCCTGGGTGGCCCAGAAACTCCCTAGATTTGTGGGTGAAACAACAGACTAATTTGAGAGGTCACCAGAGAAAAGTTGATCGCTAAACTTCTAGTACCATCACATCAAAGCATTTGACTGCTTGGTGCAGATCCTTGACAGGTAAGAATGATCCTCGAGATGATTCTGGAGACTCCTCCCATCAGTCCTTGCTGTGTTTGCTAACTGATAAGTACTATATATGTGTTTCAGTGTGATGATTAATATCCTAGATGAAGAGTCTGGCTGTCCCAGACAGTTTCTGCTGTTGAATAGACTAGATTGCACATAGATTATTTTAAATAGTAGAAACTTTCTATTCCAGTAGGCTCAGGAGTGGTCATATAGGATGGTCTTTTGTGCATAGATGAGACAGGAGATGTTTTTACATAGCTTAAGATAATCAATAGTGGTGAATCATGCATGTGCTGGAATAGTCTTACAGGACCACAGCTAGCTAGACACAAGAATTCATCAAAATAGCAGTTTGGTGAGCCTCACCTGATGCAGCTGAAGATGCCATTGCAAGGACTTTTGCAATGAAGATTCTTGTTACTATCCAGACAGTGACTAACCATCCCATTTGAGAGCATCAGTTCCCCACATGACCCTTCTCTCAGGCAAAAGATCATAATAAACTATACAATAAATTGTATTTTTCACAAACACTTTTTCTGAGACTGCCTGTACAACACTGCTTTCCGTTTGTCTCTACCACGCTTGGGTGATCCGAGCAAGATTTTTATCCTTCTGTTGTAACGTGGAGTTATCCATAATGCATTGAGTTATTGGTAATTCATGTACCTGAGCTTGGATTTGTTTAAAAGCATGGAGTGAACTCTCGTTTAGATGATAGGAAGAATGAAAAATCTAATAATGCTCAGTACTGCAATATTATTAACTGCAAATATAATCTTTTGGGGAAAGGCAAAAGATTATTTTGTTAAATAGTAAACACTACTTTTCTCTTTTTACAATTCAATTACCTTAACTTGTGACTTACAATGCTTGTATCACTAGAATTTGTACTAAATGAGGAATATGCATATACTTACTTCCTCTCAGTTGGCAGCCATTAAGATCCTACAGAGACCGGTAACTTCCTGAGAAATTTAGGAAGAATTATTGGTAATAATCTGACCAGTTCTTATGAGAAAATTGAACTTTTTTTTTTTGTACACTGTCATTTCACTTTTAGAGCACTCTGTATCATTGATGGATTGCACCAAAATGAAAAAGTAAAGACACACCTTGCAAAATAAGTATCTTGTAGTGGAGGCAAAAATATGTCTCTTGAAAATTAGAAATATTTCAATATAAAAATCTATACTAAAATTTCAATGTAAGTATAAATGAAGACAAGTAGAAAATCACAAGAAATGAAACATAGCTTTTAAAAGAGGAAAAATATAATCAACTTTTCTTTCTGCAAACCAAGCAGCAGCACATGGATACGTTTCACTTTAAGACAGCAGTTTCTGGTTTGCTATATAATCAAGCTAACCCTGCCTAATCTCCTGTGCCAGGATACCTCTCACTCGTTTTATGTTTCTTTTGTTATCTGCTGCAGAATTTAGCTTTCCTTACTGTATCTCTCTCCTTGCATACAATGGATAAATGGAAATTTGCTTTTCTTTTTTTTTTTTCTTTTTTTTTTTTTAACATCAGTGCCATTTTAGCAAGGGAGAAAAGGAATATTATAACTAAGCAAAACATCTGGTTTATTCCTCTCATTCTCTTGGTTTGCTCATGCTCAGTTAAAGTGTTCTGCCAATAATACAATTATGTAAAGTATTTAGAGAATAACTCCTCTTGAGTTGGGAGAAATATTTTTATAGAACTGTGTCCAAAGCAAAGATTGATTCATTTTTATTTGGGATTTTGTGTTGGATTCTTCTGGTTTTGTGTAACAACAAAAATCAGTAAGTTATATACCCCACACTTTAGCATTCTTACTGTGTAAGTCATCACTAGTTGATAACATTGTAAATTCAGCTTTGTCCTTGTCTACATGACTTAAGAAGTTTTGATCAACATCCTTTACTGCCAAGGTCATGTTCAACCAGCATAAATTCTTGCAGGGAAGACAAAGGTCTTTACAAATGTTGTGAAGATACTAAGAACATAGAACAACTCCTGTTAATAGTTGGGGGAACACTGTTGTGACAAATAACTGTCAAAACCTAAAGACTTACAAAAGGCGTCTGCAAGTATGTGCTGGATTTCAAACAAAAAATTATTCTGACATTATTTATAACTATTTTATTAGTTTCCACAAATACCTCTATCATCTGAGCTATTTTCTAGATGTGAGAATACTGCCTGAGAGAAAGTTTCACAAATGCTTTTGAAAATACATTTGTTCAAAGATCTTTGACAGAAGAGATGATGTAAACATGTTAAAGTTACTTTGATTTCTTTCCTGTTTATAAATTATTCTGTGATCAGGGCAGGGAGCAGAAACAATTCTCTACAATGCAAGTAAGTGCTTTCACTGCTGGTAAATAGATAGCCTGATAATGCCAAGGTAATTTGTGCAAACCAAGGCTACAACAATATGCATACACCTAAAAAAGTTTATGGTTCACCACATTACTTTGTGGCATGAGAATATTAGCCCTTTTGAAACACAGTGTAACAATCCATAGACTGAAATGAGTTATCATAAAGAGTTTATAGTCACCTATGAATAATGAATAGCCTTTTAAATTAATCCTTTTGATAAATAATTTTGAAAAAGAGAAAAAATAGTTCTTCACTAAATTACTTACTCCGAACAGTTCATAGTGTTAACTATTCCTTGGACAGGTATTTCCTCCTTACTAGGACTCCTTATTATGAAAGCATATATTAGTATTGTCATGGTTTGATGCACGGGGCGGGGGGAGGTCCGGGTGGTAGAAGTTGCCCATCAGACCGGCCTTCCATCCCCCTCAAGGCTTGAGCCAATCGGCGCCTCTGCGAATTGCCCTATTTACGTCGGGACAAAGGAATCACAAAGGTGTGCCTTTGCCCAGGAGCAAGGAGAAGGGAGGGGGCACGGCCCCTGCTCCCCGGCGCCCAGCCGGGCGGGCAGGCAGCCCGAGCGGGGATGACACCATCCACTGAGGATGGCTGTGGCAGAGACACTTGGGGAACTCGGGGAGAGCCTCGCTCCCGGGGTGCCCACCGGGCCGAGTTCACCCAGAAAGGACTGAGATCTGAAAGAAACGGCCACACCGACACCAGGTCAGTGAAGATGGAATGGGACAACGTGTGCCGCAGCTGAGTCTCCCTTGCAAGCGGCGCCTTTGCAACCAGTCCTTGGTGGAGCAAGAAGAGACCCAGTCGCAGCCCATGGAGGATCCATGTTGAGAAAAGATGCCAGAGCCTGAGTACGGTACGCATCTAAAGTCCATGGGACAACCCCTGCCGATGGGGAGGTGTTTCATTAAAGGAGATGCCTGAGCCTGAGACTATTGTGAATTATGGGCAGAGGTCGAGGCGCATTTACGCATTTACGCATTTAAAGTCTGTATGACGACCCACGCCAGAGCGAGTGGCTACGACTCCCTAAGAATCTGAGACTGCGGTAAAGCCCGCACTGGGGCAAATCTGACGGGGTAAGGATTGCCTCCTGCAGGTAGGACTCACGCTTTCGCCGTGAGTAGGGGATCCACTGGAGCAAGGGACAATGGTGTAAGGACTCCTTTTCCTTTAAGAGAAGCGGCAGCAACAGCATGGAATGAACTGACCTGCACTCCCCCATTCCCTGCCCCCTGCGCCACTGGGGGGAGGAGGTAGAGCCGGGAAGAAAAGGCAAAGCGGGGGAGTTGTGTTGTTTTTAAGATTTGGCCTTGTTTTCTTGTTATCCTCTCAAGTAACTGTTTTTGTTTGCTTTTCTCTTTGTAGGTAGCTGTTAATAAATAGTTTTGCTTTAAGAAAACAGCCTCTTTTGCCTAGGACGGTGGTTGGTGGGTGCTCCTCTGTTCCTGTCTCGATCCTCAGCTCTTTTATTATATTTTTCTCCTCTCCACTTTACTGGAGTGGGAGAACTGCGTGGGGTTTAGTTGCCGGATCGGCCTAACCCACGACAAGTATAAAGCAGTATGGAGAATTAGAAAATATATATCTAGTTTGTTTTGCAGTACATTTTGTTCCAAATTTCTGATACTGTATTAAAATAGATATTGTATTAAAATAACATAAGTTCAATGTTATATTTACATTGAGTCATGATATTTGTCCCAGCTCACCCAATGCTTGGGGTTTTTTTTGTTTTAAAGCAAAAGAAGTAAGCCTCTACCATGTACATCATCTCAGCATTTATTCATGACCTTGAGTAAATTACGTTTTCAATTGGAAAGACATATTCCATGTAATGATTAGCTGCTAAATCATATTACTCCAGGAAAACAACAATGTCTTTGGACTAATCAGTAAAAATCCATAAATTAACGACAGAGCAAAAACAGAATCACAGAATCACAGAATGTTAGGGACTGGAAGGGACCTCAAACGATCATCTAGTCCAATCTCCCTGCCAGAGCAGGAAAAAAAAAAGAAAACCATGAAAAAGTCAATAGATTTTTTTTTTAAATATATCTCTAACATTAAGTTGACAGCATCACATGTGATTAAAAGAACAAATGCTTAGATAACTAGTGAGAGAAGTCTGCCACTGCATCAAACATAATGGTTGTACAAGTCATTAAGTATGTAAACCTTTTAAAGATAAATGTTTTAGAAATTAGGTTTGAAAAACAATGGCACAGACACAATATAGCTATAGGGGTTCGAATGCTATTATTGGACTGGAAAAGGCCAAGTACCAGAAAATTTTTTTTTTTTTTTCATCTCCACAGTTAAAGTAACTGTAAGGACAAAGAAAATGGTATTGTGAATTAGATATCTGAGGTTGCCTATCTCGGATCTTGACTGTAAAAGCATTAATCCTTGAAAATATGCTTGACACTCCTATATGGCTGAAGAAGAATTATGCATTTTATTTCTGGTGCAGCATCTCTTAACGTGAAATCTAGTCAATTTTATTTTATTTATAACTTCTGTGAAGAAAGTGAGAAAAACTTTACATGTTAAAGTGTTCAATTTTTTAAACACTGCAACCATATAACAAATAATAAAATAGAGAAGGCATTAGTGATCAATCAGTGAACAGCAAATAGTATTATCTCAGTGGAAAGGTGAACATTTCATTTCAGGAGAAAAAACATCAAAATTGCTAAAGTGTTTCTGACCATTATGGAATTAAAGTAATGTCTTCTCAAAGGCATGGTAAATCTCAGAAATAACTTTCCAGTTCTGTGTCTGGTGTGCAGCCTGTAGGTAAGCATACAAAACACACTGATATTTATGAAAGAAAGTTCATACACAGAGTCACAAGGCTACTTTTTCTAAATCCTCACCACCACCTCCTTCTGCTACCTCATACTTGGAAAACACAGAAGCAAGCAACAACAACAACAGATTGTGTCTGATCAGTCATATAATCCTTCCCAATGCCAGAAGATGAAATACTACAGCATAATGTTTGATTATTAAATCACCAGTAGAAAGAACTGAAACTATTGTGATAATATTGCAGATATTGTGAAAAATCCATTCTGTTACTGGTCTGCTGTAAAGGGGACATTCACAGCTACACAAATTCCCCATCCAGTAGAGATTACCTTGAGCATCAAGTCTTATTCTGTGAACACACTTTTCTTGGAATGGCTTCAGAAAGAATAAAAAGCATGTAACAGAATCATATTTTAGAGCTTATTGTAGATATCAATGCATGTAGATAGTTAATTGTGCTAATCCCACTGCTAAGAACATGCATGTTTTTCATGGCTGCATTTGGCTACCCACAGTGGGCTGTTATAGCCTGTCATAACTTCAGAAGGAAGCTCAGCAATATTGTATGTCTTTTCCATGTTCAGCTAAGGATTTCTAATAATCAGGTCGTGAATCGGTTTACTTCATCACCCTGAATTACATCAGCTATGTAAGCCATACATCATAGGCTCATTTTCTAACTCTGTACTAATAAATTCTACTTTCTTCCAGAGGCAATAGAACATCGCAACTTTTAATGTTCCAGTAAGTCTTACCTATGCTGTATAAATAAGCAAAAAGATGTATACGTTCTAAAGTATAAGTCATCTCACGATATGCTTCCAGCCACTACGTCAAAGGTGGCCAATCTATCTGATTTTATGAGCTACACGATTTTAAGCGGCTGGAAAGTGCTAGATATTTGCCAAATAGTGGCCACTCCAAGATGTGAGCCGATACTACCTATGTGGCTTATTTCTCTCTGAACCCAGGGTTGTGAATTACCCAGAAGCCTCCTTGCTATAGAATCATTGCTGTTCCACTATACAACATAATCAAGGTATCAGATCCACACTTACACTAACAAATAAGGAGCAGACCTAAATAGCAATTTGGTATAATTCAAAAGACTTTTAGTATAGACAATAGTCTTTGTTCTGAATGTATGATCTTGCACTTTGCCATTTGTGACTATTTAACTGGGAACTTCATATCCCTCTATAAAAGCAATACAATCTCAATATTATTAATGGCCTTGATAGTGTCTGTTTTGCAAATTGTTCTTGCAGAGAGTTTATACAGTCTGAGTTGTTGATAAAACTAGGCAACATCTATTTAGTGTTCTTTGTTGTAAGGAGACAGAGCTTTTTAAAAAGCTCTAAAATGTTATTTTAATGTATGAGTCATTCATTCTCAACAACTAGGTTTACCACTGCAAAATATTTTTTATAAGCCTCTAACAGAGACATATTTTACTACATCATCACAAAATCATTACTCATTTTTGCATGTCCTTTATTCAAATGCTACATTCTGAAAGGATAGCATGTAAAGAAGCTATCTATTTTTGAGAGAAGCAGTGGGACCAATTTAACAAGTGATGGTAGAAATAACAGTCAGCAAAAAAAAAAAAAAAAAGATTCAGCTTGGAAAAGTACAAGGTTATATATCTGGGGAGAAATAATTCAAAATTAGATTCTGTAGAGGAGAACTAGGGAGAGTAGGAATACTTAGAAAGACATAAGGACAGTAGTATACAAAAAAACTTCCAAAATGTTTATATTGTATTAACATAATCAATAAAGCAAATCTGTTTCACAAATCTGCAAAGATCAGGAAATGTTTATTGAATCTTAATATAGTCTAGTAAGAGCATACCTTCCCAAAATAATCCTCAGTACGGCATTTCCGTGATGCAGAGAGCACTGACATAGACACTGACATTTCAGTCTTAATTTTACAGGTTTCTCACATAAAACAAACTATGAATGGCATCACAATCTCACCGAAGAAGCAACTGTTGAGAAGATATTTTAAAAATATCCATCACTGGATGCCTGGATAAGAAGAAAAATATCACAATTAGTAGAAGACTTTCAAGTAGTGCTGGAAGTGGAATAAACCAATACTTTCAGTGAACAAAATAGGTTATGCAAAAGTTTTACTTTCAAAACAGCTGCTGGGGTTGTGATAAACTGCTAGAATAGTTTTGCACTTGTATTTTCCATATGATGTGTCAGCATTTGCCTCCACATTTTTCATCTCTCTGCAGTAAACTAGCATAAAATGACATCCTTGTCTGTTCCTCAAAATCTTGGTTTCAATAAATCCATATTTTCTAAAAAAAATATTTTTATGTAAATTCCTGAATAGCTCTATTTTTAAGCTGTTTATGTACACAGTGGGAATATGTAGGGAATACATATATCCTGAGGAACCTGTGAGACAGTAATATAATTTTTCCTTCTATATTTGGCACGGACATATATCTTACTGCTAGTGCTGACCAAAGGACCATCTTAGCCACCTTCTCCACTTCCTTTGGTAAATTTCCTATGACACATGCTTCGCATCGCTTGGTGGATTTGAACATGGAAGCCATTTAACTTATACAATATATTAGGTCTGACTTTAGGCTTGGAAAATACACAGTAATTATTTTGTTGCCTTTTAATTTTTTTTAAAACTAAACTACTCCTCTGATGTCTTATGCAATATTAGTATCCCATTGCACTGAATGCTATGCAAAGATATTTGGCTAACATTTGGCAAATGTAGATGTGAATAAATATTAACAGCTTTCATTTAGTTGTCTCATCAGTATTGTGATCATTCAAAATACTTTGATCTGAATGCAGACAGAATTTTAGCCAAAACCAAAATAATACATATGCAATCATGTTTTTTTATGTGAAAGGAAAATAATTACTATTTTATTTTATTTTATATTTTATGTAATTAAATTTTGAAAGTTGAAAAGACCCAATTACTTAAAAATTAGAGACTAGTGAATGTTTGGACATATTAAGCCTGCGTAAGTAATTTCTGTGTCTGTTGAAGTACATCATCTTCACTATTTTCATGCAAAATTTTTATATAATTTACTGTTATTGCAATGGGTTATGCATATGCATCCCTTGGAAATAACCTTAAAGAAGTCAGTAGTGGCACATGGGCTAATAGAGAAAACCTCAAAATGAATGACACAGCATTACAATATCACGATGGCATGACACAGCTAAAATACAGCTGACATCAAGCCTGGCTGAATAAACTCGTATCTTTCTGTGACACATACGGATATACCATAATTTAGATAAAATTAGATCTTACTAAATATGATAATTAAATACTTATCTTCTTTGTATGATGACATCTTTTTAATTTGATTTTTACACATACACATAGAGTTTCCGAAATGATCTAAACAATTATTATAATTTTAATCACTTACAAACAATAGACCTGAAAATATTGAAAGAAAAACAGCGCTCTCACCAAACCAAAAGAATTGTACTATAAATATAGATTATATGAAAAAGAAGAGGAAAACACAAGTCTCCTAAAGGAGAAATCAATACTATTGATACCAGAATAAATGGAATGACACCACAATCCCATTAACAGACAAATTTCCAACAACTTACTGCCTAGGAAGTGTAGTAATATCAATACTCTCCAAATGTGATTTTCCAAACAACATTTTCTTGTGATGAATGAAACAGCTTTCACTGAGTCAAAGAAAGTTTTTTATTTATTAAAATAGGAAGAAGTATGAAAAAAAAACAGTAATAAAATAACATAGAGGTTAAACTATCTCGAGGTATATGCATCATAACATTGCCTTCAACATACAGTGATACGGGAAAAGTCAAAAAGAAACAGAGTGAGACTATGTAAGGAGTAATTCTTTAAAAGTTATTGACACTGCAACCGTAGTTTCAATGGATAAAATTAAGCTTGAAACAGACTAAATTAAGACTATTTTATTTATCAACAAGATACTAATCTCAAAAATGAGAGAGAAAAATGAGTATAGAAGGAAGAAAGAGAAAAAAATGTTTCTGTGAATTGTACCCAAATTGTTGTCATTATTCTTCTTCAGGCAAAATTATCACTGATTTCAGTAGTAGTAGTTTTGATGTTATGAGAATAATAAGCATTCCTGCTACCCAAGCCAATTACATAAAAAATATGAAAAGCTGCAGCCCCAAATTGGTGAAGCACAAGGAGTGAGATCTGAAGTATATGTAATCCTTTCTGCTTTCAAGTTACTATTATCATTGCTTTGCTGGGACAGTTTGCTTGCTTTTTCCCAGTCTGCTATCTTCAGATGTAATTAAAATCTATTTTATTTAATTAAAAATATTTTAAATATATATACACAAATGTTATTAAATGTTTTTCAGGCTATAACTGCTTGAAGCCATTCGCAAAGAAAACAGTTCAATCTGACATCCAATTTTAGGAATTATTTCTTCAGTAGATATTGTGATTCCCCCTTATTTTCATTCTTTGCTGTATTCTTCTGAAATTTAAACATAAAATCTAATTTACTAGGGTAGCTGAACATTTTACCACCACATTTTTCTGTGAGAGCAAGAGTTTTTCAAAGTTTCATGATCCTGAGTTTATAAATGTTCATCAGTTATTGAAGCCTTAATTGGAACTTGCATTGGAAAATATGAAATCATAGCTGTTGACTCTATATCTAAACAATGTTTTGTTACATTGCACAAAGAAACAAAGAAATAAGACTATCAGTTCCAAACAGATAGGCTACATATACCCCGTATCAATGATCCTACTTAATTTTATCCATTATCTCAGCCTTCTTTTCTTGAATATGTATTTTTATAGAAGCCTGTGAGTCTGTGGCAATTTTAGCAAAGGTGCCCTTCCCAACAACGCTTCGAAAGGCATTTTTACAACGTCATCCAGAAGAGAGGTCAAGAGTCCACTAAGTTGACCACATCATTACCTAATTCACTGTAGCTCAGAAGTATAATTGGGAGAGGTCTACTAAGCCCAGCCAAACCAAGGTATATCCCTACTTTTCCAGTAATTAGGAAAAGCCTTCCAAGCATAAATGTATTTCTTTAGATAGCTGTGCTGGGTTTGTGTGAAGGGGTTCTGGTGGCGGGAAAGGGCATTCACCTCCTGTACCTTTGTGGGCTTCCAGAGCAGGTCAGACCCATATCTGACCAAGTCGGACCCTCCATCCCCTCAGGCCAGGGTCGAGCCATCAGGGCCTCTACGAATTGCCCTATTTAAGTCGGGGACAAAGGAGCCGGAGGGACTTCGTGCTCTGGACCTGGAGTGAGGAGAGGGGGTAGACGGGGGCTGCACCCCCTCCCCCCGCCACCTCCCGGGCGAGGGCTGCCTGCGCCGGGCCGGCGCCACACACTGAGGATGGCCGCAGCAGCGCTGCCTGGAGAACTCAGAGAGCGTCCCATGCTGGGATGCCACCGGGCCGAGTGCAACCTGAGAGGACTGAGATCTGAGAGAAACGGCCACACAGACACCAGGTCAGTGAAGACGGAGCGGGAGAAGATGCGGGAGCGGGAGGAGGTGCCAGAGCGAGAATTCCCTGGTGTCATGGTTTTAGGCTGATCCAGCAACTAAAACTCACACAGTCTCTCCTTCTCCAGTAAAGTGGAGAGGAGAAAAATATAATAAAGGGACTGAGGGATGAGAGGAGAACAGAGGGAGCACCCACCAACCATGGTCCTGGGCAAAACAGACTGCGCTTTTCTCAAAAGCAAAACAATTTATTAATGGTTACTTAGAAGGACAAAGGGAAACAAAAACGGTTACTCAAGAGGACAGAAACAAAACCAGATCTTAAAACCGACACCTTCCCCCCCACCCTTTCCTTTTCCTCCCGGCTCTACCTCCTCCCCCCAGCAGCACAGGGGGCAGGGACTGGGGGAGTGCAGGTCAGTTCATTCCGTGCTGTTACTGCTGCTTCTTTCTTAAAGGAGAAGGAGTCCTTATACCCTTTTCCCCTGCTCCAATGAATCCCCTACCCATGAGGAAAAATCCACAAACTTCTCCAGCGTGAGTCCAGCCCACTGGAAACAATCCTTCCCCACAGATTGCTCCAGTGTGGGCTTTACCACAGTCTCGGATACTTAGGGAGCTGTAGCCACTCGCTCCGGTGTGGGTCGTCACGCAGACTCCAGATGCCTCTCTGCCTTGTCGTGCACCCCAACACGACCATCCTCAGGCTCAGGCATCTTCTCCCCATGGGCTGCGAGTGGGTCTCTACTCCACCGAGGCTGTCCTGGTTGCAGGGGGGCCGCCTGCTATCTCACCACCATCTGCAGGGGAAACTTGGCTCCAGCACACCTCCTCCCGCTCCATCCTCACTGACCTGCTGTCGATGCAGCTGTTTCTCTCAGATCTCAGTCCTCTCCGGGTGAACTCAGCCCAGTGGGCACCCCGGGAGTGGGGTGCCCCCGAGTTCCCCAGCTGGCTCCGCCACCGCCATTCTCCGTGGGCAGCGCCGGCCCGACGCAGGCAGCCGCCCGGTCGGCAGCCAGGGAGCGGGGGCAGTGCCCTCCTCCCTTCTCTGCTTGCTCCTGGGCAAAGCACCTTTTCCAGTTCCTTTCTCCTGACTTAAATAGGGATATTCGCAGAGGCGCCCTATTGGCTCAACCCCGAGTGGGATGGCAGTCTGATCTGGTGGCCAGAACTAAGCCTAACCCGGTTCCAAAACCGGGGACGTCACAGGGACCAAAACCCCTCTCCTGCTGCCAGAACCACCCCCCCCCTCCACATCAAACCATGACACCCGGCAGCCCGTGGTGAGGTGGACACGGACCCCTACAGCCAGGACAGACTCAGTGGAACAGAGACTCACTCGCAGCCTGGGGAGAAGCCCACGCTGGAGCAGAGATGTCTGTGCCTAAAGGAGGTCATAGAGAATCAGACTCACGACGAAGTAGGGATGCGTCTGAAGTGTGTGGAAAACTCATGCCGCAGTGGGTGGCAGTTCCCTCAGGAACCGTGACTTTGTGTAAAAGTCCCACACTGTTCCGAACTTCTCTGTACTTCCTCATTTCTCCTTCCTTTCCCCACAAATCTACTACATCCTACTGGGCAGAGTTCATTCCTGGCAGGACTGCCGAGGTTTGTCGGGCCCAGCACGGCTGCAGCAGAGAGAGGACTGAGAGAGATGGGAGAGAAAAGACTACACAGACACCAAGGGGCAGTGAAGAAGGAAGGGGAGTAGATGGAGGATGGCTTTAACTTGAGCATGAGATTTTTCAGCAGCTTGATATTCGGCAAAGAGCAGACACACAGTGGTCAATTACGTGTGCTTCTGGAAGGCTTTCCATCTGCTTTTGAAAACATCCCCTTGGCAATAAAAAGGGCCGAAGCACTTGGGCACGTGTTATCTTTCCCAAGTGTAAGCACATGGTGCGAATGCTTCACTTCTGTCCCACACCTGACAGCAGACAGCATAACCATCCCGATGTTGGGATCCAACAGCGCGCAACATTTATTTCCTGGACAGTTTTCATCTCACTCTTCTCCCCTTCTTATTTGTGGACTTGATAATGTTAGTTGGGACAAGAAATTTTCCGAGATCTTTTCTAACACAGAGTCTAAGAAATATAGTTGTGGCCCTTTTGGACCTGAATCCTCTTTCTCAATTACTTTTGCTTTTCTTCCTTCCCTTGCCTTTCATTCTGGGCCTAGGCAAAAGAGCTGGAAGATTCTGGAAGGCTGAAGGTGGAAGCTGCTATTGAGAGTTCCATCATTTGCATAGCTTAGCTCCCTCCCCCTCCCCCCGCCCCCTCCCCTGCATGCTTCAGAATGTTTGGGTCACAATGGCAGTTTTGGAATGCTCCCTGCCAGTTGGGTCAACAGATCCAGCGCAGTGGGTAGGTGCAGTTGGAGCTCCTCTGTCTGGCCCAAATCCTCCTGTACTGGGGACCCAGAATAGGGGAGATTTGAATTTGCAGGTCTCCTTAGGCGACCTTCAGGAGCTGTGGGTTGTGGATGAGGACTCGCTCTCTTTCTCTGCTCCAGTGACTGGTGCCATTGCTCTCAGGAGGTGGACCAGCTTCAACAGGTGAATCTGCATTTCCCTGCTTCTGGGGGTTACAGGAGCTGTTTGGGAGGCGAGGGAGATGTGAATTCCTGGTCTTGAGCCAAGGTGGGCAGAGCAGAGATGGCCTGTAATTAAGCTGGCCTCGATCCTGCCCCTGGAATGTCCCATCTGCACAAGGGCGCTAAAGTCCTGTTCTGCTTTGCAGGGGATATAAGGAATACAATCAGCGAATCTAGTGTGTGGTCTTTCTGACCAAATACAGAAGCATTTGCTTTAGAATAAGAGAAACAGTACCCTGAACTCCCTGCTTGTACTGACTAACTCTCCATTGCCTAAAAACGGGCTCGAGGTTGGCTGGGAGATGGGTGTCTGCGGTAGAGACATCCACGTTTAGTCAGAGGATTCACATCTCCGTCTCCATGTGCCTCATCAGGTCTCTCACGACTCCGCTGTTAGCCCTCATTGAAGCCAAGCACAGCCTCTGACTCTTTTCTTTCTCTCTTTGTATTTTTTTTAGCAGAAAGGAGGATCAGTCTTAGCCGTTCAGTTGCAGAAGAAAGTTTGTGTTGGAAGATCACGCATGGATCTTCAGGTAGGTCTAATGAGATGCCTTTTCCTCTTCTGTTCCTCCCTGATAAGCTTAGGCACTCGCTGTTTGCCCTGTTTCTGAGGGCCGCTGCCCAAGGGGTCTGGCATTGCCTGGGGAGATTCTCTATGTCATTTCGCACCGTGAATTCACTGGCATGATGTGCGTGTAGGACGTAAGCTAACCAAATTGCATCAAGGTGAAAAAAGTGCTCTGTAACTTCCAAGACATACTACTGGAATAGAATCCAAATATACGTAATTTGAACCAAAGGTGCTTAACAAGTTAGGTAAAAATTTTTAGCATGGCACTATATTTTTAGTTCGGCTTTGCAGCTATTTTAGATTTAAACTTGGAATTGAAACCAGTTTGCTCAAATTGAGGTGGAAAACATATTCAAATAGCCAAGGATTTCTTTCAAACACGAGTAAGCAAAGTAGCAGCTAGAAAGGGTGATTTCGCTTTCAAGTATTGCATATCTTTGAAGCCAAATCTCCAAGTTCCTGATCAAGCGGCCTAAAAAAATAGTCTTTTAATTCTGAGTCACAACTCTTCCAGTCCACCCCCTTCTGAGAAATGATTTGAGGTGTTTCTTGCTAGAGACGCAGGCACTTAGTGGTTGGGTTGTGGCCTCTCAAGACTTCTCTCTCTTTCTTCAGAAGACTTTCGGGCTGCAGCAAGCGTCCAGATGTCACTATGACAATGGAGGATCCAAAAAAGAAGCCAGCAAGCTTCCAAGGAGGAGTTGGCGAGTCAAAGGTAAAAGCCTGAGTCCCACCTGTCCTGGCGAATGGCCTGCCCAGCTGTGGGCTGGTGGCACAGGCCACCTGCAATTCAGGGTCTTGGGCACAAATCTGCTGCAGTTCGGTACCTGCCTCCTTCCTCTCAAAGGAAATCAAACACATAAAGGAGATCCCTGTTACTTAGTTGAGGAAAGGGACAAGAACCTTGTCTTGAGATCCGTTTGCCTCTTGGGGAGGACAGACTTGGGCACAAAGAAGAAGGGTGCCCTTCTACAGGGCTGCTGGCCCTGTGTGTCCGTGATCTGAGAAACCAGGAACAAATCCAGGGCTTGCCTTCAGGGATGTTTGAAAACTCATGCAACTCCTGAAATTCACAGCAGACAGACAAAGGAAGGATGCTTGTGATGCATTTTGATTTTGAAAACCATCTTGGCATGGTCATTTCCATCCCGTTTTCCCTCTTGCCTTTTCCTTCCCAGGGAGTGAAGCCGACTCCAGCTCTTCAAGCAGCACAGGCAGCATTTCAGCGCCTGAGATCCGTGTCTCTGCTGCTGGAAGCCAAAGATCGTCTTTTTCTCACAAGTAAGCAAAGCACTTTTTCCTGGCTAGTGCAAGTGTTGCTAGTGCAAAGAGAGACTACTAGGTAAGGTCTTGCAGTTAAGACCTACATTACCAGACTGGGGAGTTTTCAAACAGTTTGGGTGACACCACACTCTCAGGCAGCACTTACTGCCATGAGAACTGTAGGACGAGAAAGAAGAAAAAGATGCTGTGTTTGGAGCACCGAACCTGTCAAGGTGCCGGATCAGCCGAACTGTAGGAGTGATATTCTGTGACAGTTTGGGTTTTTTCCTTCTTTTCAGGCAATCAGCGAGAAACACTACTTGTGCTGACAGTCACGGCGTTAAGCCACAAAATCCAGAGCAGTATGTGACTCCTCTGCAGCAGAATGAAGTCACAGTACCTCGTCTGCAGACAGAGCTGAAGGACTCTGAGAGAAAAGTTAAGCAAAGGTATATTTCACTTCAGAAATCAACGTTAGAAAGATTTACTCAGGAGCATTTAGGAATGCGAATCCTGAACGATTTTACTCATTTCTTGACCACATCAAGTTTTCTTTAAGCAATGTAATTATGGTCAGTCTGATTAGGTTGTTTTCAGGTATTTCACAGTTTCACGGCATGCTCAGTGAAAACGGACCATGCACTTTCCTGTCTCTCTTCTCTTTCTCGAACTTTCCCAACAGAATCTTTTCAAAGGAGAACTTTTTTCCCGGTCTGATTTAGCATTGACATGTTTTATCGATAAACCGTTTTCTGCCTGCAAGCATGTCTTACCTCAGTCTCTTGTTCTCCCTCGCTCAGGGAAACAGGAGTCCCCTTCTGCCCAAAGGAAAGAAAAGCTCTTCCCCAAACCAGTGTGGCTGCTTGTGCTTTTGTCGCTTCAGTATCGAACTGTTCCCAAGAGCCCTTTGGGTGGACGCTTTTCCTAAGAGCGCCCTGAGAGCGGACTCTCCAGCACACACACGCCAGGCGGGCCCAAAGGGCCGTCTGAGTGGAGCCCCAAGACAGGGAGCCAGCGATCCCTTGGTCCAGCTCGGGTTAGCCCCCCACCTCTGCATCGGCAAGGGCTGGATCTCACGCAGGGGCTCTTGAACTTGAGCCGTCAGCACAAGTGTGACACCGTTTTTCTTTTGCTACAGGGAAAGAGAAATAGAAGAGCTCAAAGCTCAGCTGGGACGGATGAAGGAAGAGTGGATTGAGGAAGAGTGTAAGCATGTGGAGACAGAGCTGGCTTTCTTGGAAGCAAGAAAGGAAATTGAAGAACTCAAGCAGGCGATGGAAAGCATGAAAAAGAGCTTGGCTGAGAAAGACCAAAAACTGCAGCAATACTTCCTAGACATAAGCATTGAAAACAAGAAGCTGGAATCTTTGCTGCAGAGCATGGAGATGGCTCTGGACAGCTCTGCAAGGGATGATGAGCAGTGCCTGGAGCACATGTGTGACTCAGACGGGAAGCCGTTAGCGTCATGTACCGCGATGCCAGACAGCCTTGTGGCAGACGATGGAGCTTTGGAGGAGGCGGCAGGTAGTGGGCTGCTTCTTCAGGAGGACACTAGAGCTAATGGGGCTGATTCCTCTGAAGTGAGTCTGCCACCACGAGCACTGAGACAAGTGATGCGGCTCCCTCCAGTTCTGTGCTCCATAGGGAGAGGCTTGAAAGAGGCCTGGAGGAACATCTCACTTCTGCCCAGGAGGAGGAGAAAAGCAGCAAAATGATGGTGAAAAAGGCCATTACATAAATAGTTATTGTTTATTTAGTTGTTTTATTGTAAATTTCCTTGATAATCACAAGTTCAATAAAGCATGTTAGAAGCGTTAAACCTGTGCAAGTGTTTTGTTGTAGCAAAGCTAGAAAAACTGCCGCGTCCCAGCCGAGCTGTCGGGCACAGGCTGAGCGTCAGGAGGCACGGCATCAGGGCAGGAGGGAGCACCAGGACCTGGAGAACAGCATTAGACTGAGGAAACCAAAGTCCATCTCCAGGGGTAAGTGCAGGAGGCAAGGGAAATGACCCTGGGCATTTGAGAATATGACATTTAGCTCTAAAGAAGCTGTGCTGGGTTGAGGTGATGGGGTTGTTAGTAGGAAGAGAGGGGCTTCAGCCCCTCCAGTTGTCTGGATTTAAAAACCAGTCGGATGGGCCTCTGGCCAGGTCAGACCCCCATCCCCCCAGGCCAGGCCGAGCCAGTCAGTTCTGCTGTGAATGCCCTATTTAGGATGGGGACAAAGGAACCCGCAATGTGATTTCGGACCTGCAGGGAGGAGAGGGGGGAGGCAGGGGCTGGTCCCCCTCCGCAGCCTTTTGGGCGGGGGCTGCCTGTGCCGGGCCGGCACCACTGGCTGGAGATGACCGTGGCGGCACGGCCTGGAGAAATGTGAAGCACCCTGCTCCCAGCGTGCCCGCTGGGCCGAGTGCATCCAGAGAGGACTGAGATCTGAGAGAAACGGCCACACCGACACGGGGTCAGTGAAGATGGAACAGGACGAGGTGTGCTGGAGCTGAGTTTCCCCTGCAACCGGTGGCGAGACAGAGCAGAGATGTCTCCCACGTTGGAGCAGAGATGCCTGAGCCTGAGAGACATTGTGGAGAATGGGACACATGACGAAGTAGAGACGGATCTAAAGTTCGTGGGACAATCCACACCCGAGAGAGAGGCAACAACTCCCCAAGAATCCGTGACTGTGGTAAAAGCCCGCGCTGGAGCAATCCGATGGGGAAGGATTGCATCCTGTGGGTAGGACTCATGTTGGAGGTCTGTCGACTGCCTCGTGAGTAGCAAATCCACCAGAGGACAGGAAAAGGGTGTAAGGACTCCTCCTCCTTTAAGAAAAGGAGCAGCAGTAACAACATGGGATGAACTGACCTGCACCCCCCATTCCTCGTCCCACTGTGCCGCTGGAGGGAGGTTACCGGGAAGAAAGGAAAGGGGGTAAGTGGGGGAGGTGTTGTTTTGGGTTTTTTTTCTAAGATCTGAATTTGTTTTCTCTCTATCCTCTCAAGTAACTGTTAATAAATTGAATTGTTTTGTCCCCAAGCTGAGCCTGTTTTTCCCGGGACCATGGTTGGTGGGTGCTTCCTCTGTTCTTGTCTCAACCCTCAGTCCTTTTATTACATTTTTCTCCTCTCCACCTCACTGAGGGGAGGAGTGTGAGAGCGGCCTCAGGTCGCTTAGTCGTGGGCTGGGCTAAACCATGACAATAGCTTTTCATAATTGTTCTTCCCTACAAGCTACCCCTAAACAAAACTATCAGAGAAATGGCACTCTGGCAATTGAGTAATATGTCTTCAAAGTAATGTGCTCTGATAACAATTGCTAGCTGGGAGCCATGCTAGAACACTGCTGTCATTCCAGTCTTCTTTTTTGAAGGTCATTGTTACTGATTTTCAACACTTAATTACTTTTAACTGTCAAGAAAGAGAAAAAAAAAAACTAGTTCCAATTCAATAGTATGTAATTACATCTGATTGACGTCTGATTGGCTAGCAAAATTGAGGGTAGTTTAACAAAGAAAAAAAAAAAGAAAATAAATTGGGACCAAAAAACTAATTCTGAAATATTTGCTGGGCAAGCCAAAGGAACAAAAAAAAATGTTTTTCTATGGACAGTAAAACAAAACAAAACAAAAAATCCAAACAACAAACAAATAAACAAAAAAATCCTAACAAAAATATAATGAAGTAAGATGTATCTTTTCATTAAAAGTGATACAGAAGAGAGGTCAGGAAGTTTCCTCTCTCTCTGCAGAAACAATGCAACAGACAATAAAACAGTGAAAGGAACGGCGGGTGAAAGCAACAGCATTAATGATCTTGGAGTTTGAAACCAGAATGCAGACAGCCAGGTCTTCAGCCTTCTTTCACCTATGAAGATGTAGTAAATTAAGTACTTTAGGAGGATTAAACCAACCTGGGTTAAATCCAGCCTGAAGCACTGTACAACTTTCCTATATCATGTTACCTGGACAAACGATTACACCAATACCTCAAATTTCATTTTAAATAATTCATATTCAGATTCAATTGTTTTGGAAATGTTAAGAGGATATGGTACACAAATTATATTCTAAAAAAAAAGATTTTCTGAAATGTCACTTTTAGGTGGAGAATATGAAAATAACTATCACCATAAACAACAGCACTGCTCTAAGAATACCTTGTTCACAAAAGGTTGCAAATAGTATTGACAAAATTGCATTCATTATTTTGTTATCCCTGCATATGGTGTGTCAGTATTCGAGGCATGCTAATATAGAATCATAGAATCATAGAATGGTTTGGGTTGGAAGGGACCTCAAAAATCATCCAGTTCCAACCCCCCTGCCATGGGCAGGGACACCCTCCTCTACACCAGGTTGCTCAAAGCCTCATCCAACCTGGCCTTGAACACTTCCAGGGATGGGGCATCCACAACTTCTCTGGGCAACCTGTTCCAGTGCCTCACCACCCTCTGAGTAAAAAATTTCTTCCTTATATCTAACCAAAATATACCCTCTTTCAGTTTAAATTTGTTTCCCCTTGTCTTATCGCTACACACCCTTGTAAAATGTCCTTTTTCAGCTTTCCTGTAGGCCCCCTTTAAGTACTGGAAGGCTGCAATAAGATCACCTCAGAGCCTTCTCTTCTCCAGGCTGAACAGCCCCAACTCTCTCAGCCTGTCTTCAGAGGAGAGGTGCTCCAGCCCTCGGATCATCTTCGTGGCTCTCCTCTGGACTTTTTCCAGTAGCTCCATGTCCTTCTTGTGTTGGGGACTCCAGAGCTGAATGCAGTATTCCAGGTGGGGTCTCACCAGAAAGTTGTATATATAGCCTGTATTTTTGGTCCCATTGGAAGTGCTAGTGGAAGGTTTTGGTGCTGTGAACTATAGTCCTTATAGACGCAAACTGTACCATTAACTTCAGTAAGATGCTAGGTGCAAAACCTCATTGTTCTCTACTGATTATCGTTGTCCTCTATGGCAAAAGTAGAACCTATACATCAGACCTGTCTTATATACTCACACAGACACAGTCTGCTGGACCCAGGTACTACTTTCTGCTCATCAGGCACCTTGATTTAGTTATTTTTATACCTTGATTAGTTATCTATCAATTAGTTTACTAACAATTTAAAAAATTCTTAAAATTTGTACTGTCTCAGGTCAGCAGAAGACAGAGAAAAAAGTTATGAGAACATTTAAGCTTCCAAAGACCATAATTTTGGAAGTTTACAGGGAGGAGAATACTGACATTGTTTCAAACATGAGCTATTGAAACACTAAAATGCACATCAAGAGGTGCAGTTTCCAATCAGTATTGTCAATCTGCCACTTACATGTTTGAGAGTTTCACCATTGGCTCAGTAAGTTCAGCATTATGTCCAAGGACTTATGGCTCAGATGTGGAATTTGCTGCTGCATCTTTGAACTAGGATATCTATCTGTTTGTCTATTCCTTTTGTGCTAACTTAGTTAATATCAACACTAAATAGGCACAGCTAAGGTACACATATGATGTAAACTTTTCAAATAATGTTTTTGTAGCTAAAATATCTTCAACCATCTCTAAGATTGTATGAGACTTTTTCAATCTTTTAGCAGTATTACTGTCATCAAAGGACAATTACAGGAAACCTTTTTTGAGGATATGATGGTGTCATGGTTTGAAGTCGGGGGAGGAGGTCCGGGTGGCAGAAGCTGCCCATCAGACCGGACTCCCGTTCCCCTCGGGGCTTGAGCCAATCGGCGCCTCTGCGAATTGCCCTATTTACGTCGGGACAAAGGAACCGGAAAGGTGTATGCCTTTGCCCAGGAGCAAGGAGAAGGGAGGGAGGGGCACGGCCCCCGCTCCCGGCGCCCGGCCGGGCCGGCGGCCCGGGCCGTGCCGGTGCCCGCCCCGTCGAGGATGGCGGCGGCGGAGCCGCTTGGGGAACTCGGGGAGAGCCCCGCTGCCGGGGTGCCCACCGGGCCGAGTTCACCCAGAAAGGACTGAAAACTAAGAGAAACGGCCACACAGATAAGAGGTCAGTGAAGATGGAACGGAACAACGTGTGCCGCGGCTGAGTCCCCCTTGGGAGCACCCGGTCCTCGGTGCAGCAAGCAGAGACCCACTCGCAGCCCGTGGAGGACCCACGTCGAGAAGAGATGCCAGAGCCTGAGCACTGTACGCACCTACAGTCCGTGGGATGACCCCCGCCGATGGGGAGGTGCTTTGTTAAAGGAGATGCCTGAGCCTGAGACTGTTGTGAATCGTGGGCACAGGTCGAGGCGCATTTACGCATCTCAGTCTGTACGGAGACGCATTTCAGGTCGACATGACGACCCACGCCAGAGCGCATTTAAAGTCTGTATGATGACCCACGCCAGAGCGAGTGGCTACAGCTCCTTAAAAGCCCAGGACTGGTAAAGCCCGCACTTGGGGCAAATCCGATGGGGTAAGGATTTGCCTCCTAGCGGGCAGGATTCACGCTTTTGCCGTGAGTAGGGGATCCACTGGCGCAAGGCACAATGGTGTAAGGACTCCTTTTCCTTTCAGAGAAGCGGCAGTAACAACATGGAATGAACTGACCTGCACTCCCCCATTCCCTGCCCCCCTGCGCCGCTGGGGGGGAGGAGGTAGAGCCGGGAAGAAAAGGCAAAGGGGGAAGAGTGGTGTTGTTTGTAAGACCTGGCCTTGTTTTCTTGTTATCCTCTCAAGTAACCGTTTTTGTGTGCTTTTTTCTCTTTGTAGGTAGCTGTTAATAAATAGTTTTGCTTTAAGAAAACAGCCTCTTTTGCCCGGGACCGTGGTTGGTGGGTGCTCCTCTGTTCCTGTCTCGATCCTCAGCTCTTTTATTACGTTTTTCTCCTCCCCATTTTACTAGACTGGGAGATCTGCGTGGGATTTATTTGCTGGATCGGCCTAACCCACAACAGATGGGAAAAGAATACCTTCAAGAAGCCAATGGTGGAAAAGTTTATCTTAACGGACAATGAAAGAATTAACATACCTGAAATACGGACTCAAATATGTGTGCAAGCTGGTGCTAAAGCAATACCAATGGTTGTGCAAAAATAGAACAGAAGTAAGGTACGAAATCTGTGCCTTTCACAGCTGTTAACTTCCTGTGTCTGGTCAAATCTACCTGATCCTTTATCCTGGATTTACAAGTGTTAAAGGCAAAGTTAACATGCTGGCACGATTTCAAATATTAATCTCTCAATGATAATTATTCTTTCCTTATCTTTATTGCAGAAAAGACAAGTGATATACATATCAAACAAGGTTTAATAAGCAATACCACTTTTCACAAAATCCCAGATGCATTTAAAGATAATGGGAAATGGTATCTTGAGAACTAGAGATTTTGGTTTTTGTTAGAATCAAGTGAGTTTTACATCTGCCAGCCCTATGTGGATGTCTTAGATAGCTTAAAAAGCCTCAAATGTTACTGAATATCTGCATGTGGGAAACTGATCTGAGTCTTTGCTGTCTGGGTGAATAGCTCTAATTCAATTTATCAGCTAATACCACACTTTAGCTCTTTTCAGTATTCTATTCCTTTTGCTAAAGGATGTGCTTCTTGTTCAAAGACAAGTGCTGTTCAAAGTCATTCAATCAGATACACAGGATTATCATAGAATCATAGAATGGTCCACTCTGGAAGCGAATTTAAAGATCATCTAGTTCCAACCCCCCTGCTTTGCACAGGGACATTTTCCACTACATCAGGTTGCTCAAAGCCTCATCCAACCTGGCCATGAACACTTCCAGAGATGAGGCATCCACAACTTCTCTGGGCATCTGGTCCAGTGCCTCATCACCCTCAGAGTGAACAATTTCTTCTTAATATCTAATTTAAATCTACTCTCTTTCAGTTTAAAGCTATTACATTACCCCTCGTCCTTTCACCACACGCCCTTGTAAAAAGTCCCTCTCCAGCTTTCCTGTAGGCCCCCTTTAAGTACTGGAAGGCTGCTATAGGATCTCCTCAGAGCCTTCTCTTCTCCAGACCGAACAGCCCCAACTCTCTCAGCCTGTCTTCATAGGAGAGGTGCTCCAGCCCTCAGATCATCTTCGTGGCCCTCCTCTGCACTTGTTCCAACAGGCCCATGTCCTTCTTGTGTTTGGGACCCCAAAGCTGAACGCAGTACTCCAGATGGGGTCTCATGAGAGCAGAGTAGAGGGGCAGAATTACCTCCCTCGACCTGCTGGCCGCACTTCTTTGGATGCAACCCAGGATACAATTGGCTTTCTGGGCTGTGAGAGCACATTGCTGGATCATGTGGGGCTTTTCATCAATCAATACCTCCAAGTCTTCCTCTGTGCTGCTCTCAATCCATTCTCTCCCCAACCTGTACTTGTGCTTGGGATTGCCCTGACCCACATGCAGGACCTTGCACTTGGCCGTCTTGAACTTCATGAGGTTTGCACTGGCCCACGGGTCAAGCATGCCAAGGTCCCTCCGGATGGCACCCCTTCACTGCATTGTGTTGACCACACCACACAGCTTAGTGTCATTGGCAAATGACAGTTGAAGGTGCACTTGATCCCACTGTCCGTGTTGCTGACAAAGATGTTAAACAGTGCCGATCCCAATACTGACCTCTGAAGAATGTTACTCATCACTGGAGATTGTCACTCGGGCCTGAAAGACCTATCTCTGAGGAGGTTTCCTGTTGCCAAGACATTTGAATCAACAAGGTCTAGCTGGTGTGAGGAGGAAGATCTTTTCACAGACTCCTGTAAGAACTTTCCTGAAACTCTTTTCTAATTAAACTGCATTTTGACATCTCAGTCTTCAAGGCAGCTAACAAAGCACAGGTGGTGTTTAAGCCCAACCTCATCATTTGTCATTCTTCAAATTTACAGTTGCTGAATCCTGTTAACTGGACCGCGTCTTTCCTACTCCCACTTTAATGGAAGGATACAAAATCTGACAAGCCAATCTTTACTTGAACAAACTTGGAGAAGACTATTGCATTATTTCTCGATTCCCAAAAAATCTTTAAAAGCATATTTAGATATGGATGCAATAGCTCCAGCAAAAAGTGACAAGACTAGATGTTAGAAGTGTTTTCTACTCCTCTTCCCCAGTATTAAGTAACTAGTCCTCTTTCCTATCAGTCCAGTGGCTTTAAAACGTTTTGTTAGAGGAGCTCTGAGACAGTGATTGCATTTGTGAAAGATTCATTTTAACACAATGTCTTTCTTTGCTTAACAAGCTTTTACACTGCTACATAGTGTTTATATACTTAAGGCATACATCATACTTCACATGAAGCTCAGTTACAGATTGAGAATGTCAAGCATTAATACACAGTTTTGTATTTTTATTTTATTTTCATCTCTTGCATAACATAAACCAAGTGTTTTTAATTTTATCTTCTTTCTATGAGAGATTAAAGACTAAATTGGAGGTAAAACATGGGAACATATAATTCCACAGTGTGACCATTGATGCATGACAGATCTGGTAGTAGAAACATGTAACCTCTGCTAACACAGTTGAAGAAAAGGCTCAGTTATTAACAAGCCTTTAAAAGTTACTGAAACTTGATAAAAATAACTTTCACTATGATAAAAAACATGACAACATTGTGTACTTAATCCTAGTAAAGTCTTCCTGCCTCACAAGCAAATTGATAAAACACATTCTGTCTTTATACTAAGGTCAGTCATGATGGATATCTCTGATTTGCTGCCAACATTAAAAATATAAACTGCTGAACTGTCGGGAATATAATATTTGATTCTTTATGTTTCATGTAAGCAAATTCAATATCTTCATTTTCTGGGCATATGACTGCCTGTAGTAATAACAGGTACATGGTAGTACCTCAAACTCTAACAATGTTAGTGCCAGAAAGTCTGTTTGTAGAACAAGACAATAAAGAAGGACGGCTGAGCCCCTTCAGTGCTGGTCCAGCCCCAACCAAGCTGCTGGGCATCGAAAGCGCTATGAAAGTGCCAGCTGTGGCCACTGAATGTCATTTTTTACATCACTAGAAAATGGCAGCAGGTTTCACACTGGGCTGGAAGCAGGTGGAGTATGACAAGTTACTAAAATAAACCTGAGCATACGTAAAGACAGTGGAGGAAGAAAGCAGAGATGTCATGGTCCTCCAGCAAAGAGAAGGGAGAAACTCCATCACTGAGAACACCATCCCTCCTGCCAGGCCTCTCCATGGACAACCAGGATAACTGCAGACAGAGAGGTGGAATTGCAGGGAAGTTTAAAAGTTGGAATTGCCTTATTTATAAATATGTAAAGGGTGACTGTCATGAGGATGGAGCCAGGCTTTTCTCAGTGGCATCCAATGACAGGACAAGGGGAAATGGATATAAGCTGGAACATAGGAGGTTCCGCTTAAACATGAGGAAGAACTTCTTCCCAGTAAGGGTAACAGAACACTGGAACAGGCTGCCCAGAGAGGTTGTGGAGTCTCCTCTGGAGATGTTCAAAACCCGCCTGGACGCGTTCTTGTGTGATCTAATCTAGGTGGTCCTGCTCAGGCGGGGGTATTGGACTAGATGATCCTTTGAAGTCCCTTCCAATCCCTAACATACTGTGATTCTGTGATTCTGTGATTCTATTAATGAGCTTATCAATTAATTTGGACCACAAAAATAACATATGCACTAACTATAAATTCTTGTTTATATTGTGTTCCCTCTGCCTGTGAAAGGGTTTTGAGTGTAACTGTATCCATCTAGGATTTTATGATATAGGCATCCATTTTCTCAAATTTGAAAACTTACCTATCTATGAGGAAAATAAAATCCAGCATGTCATAGAAATATTTGGTATTTTTTACATTGTTTCTGAAAATAATATAATATAATATAATATAATATAATATAATATAATATAATATAACATAACATAACATAATACGATACAGTACAATACAATACGATACTCCCTCCTGTTGTGCACTTTTAAAAATGGTGCTATGTTTACTTCACATTACAATAGCATAATTCTCAATGGTGTTTTTGCTATTTAATGTCCTAAACAAGCTCTTATTCCTTCTTGTGCCAGTGTGGCTCTGCTAGTGAATTTGGACTCAAGAGTAAAGTAATTGAATTATTTTCATGTAAAATCTATAAGCAAGGGACAAATCTCCAACTAGACTGCAGCACTCAGCATAAATATGACATGGATTTATTTCTTCTAGTGAATCTTCATAGTGCCATTTCAGTCTAATCAGATTTACTAACTTGACCATACTGTAATTTTTCTTTATGACACAAATGTTCCTTCAAGAGCCACCTGTCTCCAGACAAACCTTGTAAAAAATCCCGAACAACAATAATAAAAAACACTCCCTTCAGACTTTGAGACAGCATATGGCAATTTATATGAAAATAAATTAATTGTTAACAAAATTAAATGTCTGTAGGAAAAAAATCATTATAAATGCAATTCAGAGCTGTCATAAAATGGCTTGTCATCAGCAGAGAAAACAAAAGCTGCCAGATTCAGAAATAATATTTTGTATTAAATGTATTTTTGCATTTTTATTTCTTTTCAGAGCTACTGAAAGTACATTGGAGAAAAATGCCTAATAGTGTGTCTTTTAGACGAAGACAAAACTGGGATATTCTATACGGCTGATCTAGACTAACTACAAAAGAAATAAACAGCATTCATGTAAGCTATATGGATTTGTTAAAATTATTAACATCGGTTTGGTTTGGAGTAAATTGCATAATACTTGTTTTACAGAAAATAATACTGAAATTCAGTGACATTATATTTAGGATGAATAAAGATAGAAGTCTCAAGTCCTAATGACCAGAAAAGAAATACTGAGCTCTATTAAAAAAATAAAAGTTTGAGATTAACAAATGGATTTTTCTTATACAAGGGCAAAAAATCCTTTGTTGTCGAAGTAATTTTTTCAGTCCTTAGGTGTCAATGCAAATATATCCTCAGCAAGTTTGTGTTGATATCTATATTGTTCCAGAAATTCATATAGACAAAAAAGACAAGTATATCCATCTTTCCTATAGATTGATGAGACTGAATACCCAAATATGTTATGGTTTCTTATGTTTTTCTATGTGATTTGGTAGGATGGAAATGCAGATCCACATATTCCTAATTTTTAGCAGGAAAGAAGTAAAAAAATGTTGGAAAAGGAAAGATTTGTGTAACAAACAGTATGATCATCTGTAGCTGTGAAGCAGTGAATATATTTTAACGGGGAATACCTTCAGTCTGGTCTTCCTGCATGAAACAAAATTTAGGAACAAGTTGATCCTGCAAGATTTCTGAGACAAACTAGACAACTTGCCAATGGTTTAATTCAAACACAAATTATCTTTACTGCAGCTATAATTGCTTACATAGTCATCAACCTGATTCACAAATGGTTTTGCTTGTAGAGGCAGCATACCCGGAAAAAGAAAAACTAAGTTCTATCCCAACTTGTGCTGTATGTCTGTACGTTTCACTCTAGACTTAAAGACAACATACTGCTCAACAAATACACATGTGTAAGTTTTCTCTGATATAATGTGATCATGATGTTATGTATTGCTCAGTAACTAAACGGTGCTGTCTGACAGACAGTTTAGTCATCTACTCTGGCGTCTTTTCTTTTGACTAAAAGAGTCTATCGGTAGCTCCAGTGTGAAAAAAAAATATTTTAAATTACTTTATCCATCCCAGTATAACTGATTCATATACTGGTAGAAAGGACAGAAGGATGACTGAATTGGTTTAAGGTAAGAAGTTGAGCATGTATTCAGGGAATAGTAGTAAATACTATTTTCAGCATGTCTGTTCAGCTGCTATCCTGCTCTCCTTCAAGGTAACAGTTGTTTCTTTACTGGCTTTCATGAAATGCACCTGCACTCTAAATCACTCTTTCTTTCAATAACCTATTTATTTTTTATTTTTCAAATTTTAGAACTTTTTCAGATTTCATCATTTTTCTAAGCTTTTTACAAACAATGAAAGATTTTTATACCTGCCAACTTTTTTGTCCAAATCAACTATTTTTTTAATTGCATATCTACAAATTAAAGAATTTGAACCCTAAGAGACTATCATAGAAGAAACAAACAAACAAAAAGAAAAGGAAAGTGATTAGCAACTCCAGAACTTATACTACTTAAATTTTGATCCTTTCACTGAAAGACAATTCAAATAATTGTATTATAGTTCTATAATCCCCGCTCTACTAATGGTTTCTTTCTTATCTAAAGTAGCCTTACAATGTCCTCCATGTAGTTTTCCAACTCCCTCTAAATTAGAGTTGAGATACTACTACACAGTCCCTGCTGTTTTTTATAATGTTGAATTTTGAAGAGTTTAATTTTATTTGTTAAATGCATGAATAACACTTCATTTTTACAAGAATGGTAATAAAAACTGCAAGGAGTAGAAAGGGAATATTAATAAGAATCTTGAAGCATACTTTACCATAGCTAATGACCCCAGGCATTTCAGTCTGTGATATCAATGAAAAATCATGAAAACCTGTCTACCCACTATATTACACAGTATCAGGGCAGCCACCAATTTGTATACAATGATTAATCAGATAAAGTGAGTCATATATATATAGCAGTATTTTTATCATAATTTTAAGGCCTTTACTTAATCTGTCAAACTACACCAAATTCAGAAAATTCTTTGGGTTATTAGTAAGTTTAGGAGAATTAGCAATAGCTTGTGGACATCTGTGTTCTTTAATCAGCAGGTTAGATCTCAAGTGACCAAAGTCTTTTCTGGTAGCCAGTAGAAATAAATTATCTGGTGTCCTTTGGCTGTTTTGAAATAAGTGAAACACTGGGTGGCCTGTGGCATGTTCTAAACAGGTCACAAAAAGTACAAGTGTTTTCTTGCCAGCTTTCCAAACAGACTACAACTTAAACACTCTCACAGCAGTATGAGCCAAATTTGCTGAATAAAACCAACACATCACCATGTAGGTGGTTTGTGACAGACAATATGCACCTGCTGGTACTAATCAGGGCTCCCTTACCTTCCCACACATGTCCAGTAAATCTTTACCTACTTGTCATGCAGAATGTGGCCATGAATGAATTAAAAAAAAAAAAAAAAAAAAAAAAAGACAAAGATAAACCTTTAGCTGATTACCTCTTACTTTCAGCCAAAATCAACTACATTTATTTTTGTTTAAGCTTAAAAAAATTAACTTTCTGAGAAAGGGAAAACATTGGCTTAAAATTTAACTCCTCCTTGAAATTGTCTTTTGAAATAACAATTTCAAATTAGTTTTCTTGGATCAGCAGAACAATTACATGGTAGCACTCTTCACATGGTATTTTGTTACATTAGTTTTCAAACTTTCAAAAAAGAGGCATATCACTTCCTAAATAAGATGTAGCAGCTTAGTGTCTTCTGTATGCAGCATTTGCACTAAATATTTAGTTCAAGCGTGGAAACCTTGCAAGCTAAATACTGAAGACATAACGTA
This sequence comes from Tauraco erythrolophus, assembly GCF_009769465.1. Lineage (NCBI taxonomy): Eukaryota > Metazoa > Chordata > Aves > Musophagiformes > Musophagidae > Tauraco > Tauraco erythrolophus. The sequence goes on along the minus strand of NC_141467.1, from coordinate 86,336,385 downwards.
TTTTGAATGGAAACTAGAGACAGCTGCCTGCCAAAACTTTCTCACCTTGATGTTCTCAAAAGAAGTCTAAAGAGAATCTAAGCAGTTTTTAGATTTCTGTATGATTTGATTAAAGATCTTTCTACTGCTTCTTGAGCTTCATGTCATTCCTCCCTTCCCTCCCTTCTTCTCCTCCATAGTTATTATACTCTTTCTAGGTTATCTATCTCTACGAAAGTTTCCCTATTCTGACACATCTGTAACTTCATACTAGTCTACATTTTTTCAATGCTTTAAGCTGTCCTGGCTTTCCATATTTTTTGGTCCCTTTACCTTTCTAAATTACAGATGAGCCCAGTAATTTTTTTATTTTCTGAGCTGGACCTGTATCACGATGATATCTAATCCCAAATGCTTTAGTACAGCTAGTGATTTTTTAACATATGGCAGCTGGAAAAAATTGAGAAAACACTGGAAAAATACTCATAATTACCATAAATGTACATATACCTCTGTTTAAGATATTTGTTAGTTTCAGTTTTAGTCTTCTGCTTTTAATTTTTTTTCCAGTAATTACTTCAGCTCAGGTATATTACAGCCAGATCATAGAACGTTCTGTGACCTTTGATTTAGCAGAAAGTTTCTGAGGGTTGGTGTTAGCTTTGATGGTACCTAGTTGTGCTTAAATTAATCCCAAACAGTCATGGAGTGGTTTATTAGAGAAGCATTAACAGTCAGGCTGAGTCTCAGCAGTTTAAACTGTTTCAAAGCATGCTGTGATTTATTGAAGACATCACCTAAGTTAGGGGCAGAGATACACGACGTGCCCTTATAACCTGTTTGTAACGTTTCCTTTTTGTAGCCACTGCTGATTGACCAGTGGGATGTAACAGCAAAAGGCAGCTATTTGTCTAAGCTGCCTACAGTTTTGCTCTTTTTTTAGAACAGTGATTGCCTGTGCTGGCATAGGTCTCTTCCTTCTCTTCTCCTCTGATTCTCTGTAAGAGCATATGAGTTGTTCCAGCAATGACCTCTTTAGCTCTTGAGTTAGCTAGGCTCCTGACCAATTTTTAATTCACTAAACCAGAAACAGTCCCCTTGATTGTCAGTGAGTAAGCGCCTCAGCACTTTCAAGGAACAAAAACTGAGGTTATAAAGGATTATCTTGGTAGAATGATACATCTGCTGTCTTGGTGGGTTATCAGGCTTGTATTTGAAAATTTACATTCTGACTCATTTGCAAGCAGAGTAAGTACCGTAATATTCTGTAACAATACTTATTTTTTTCTAGGAGAATGTGGTTTTTTTTCTTTTTTATTTTTTCTTTTTTTTTTCTTTTTTCTTTTTTTTTCTTTTTTATTTTTTATTTTTTCTTTTTTTTCTTTTTTCTTTTTTTGTTTTAACTGACAACACTGTTCAGAAAACATAAATTTATTACAAAATAAAATTTCGTAACTTTGAGTATCCTGTTTTGCTTAACAGAACACAAGTAAAAGATCATCTGTCCACAGGAATGAAGGAATTGAGTCAGACTACATAGTAATTCAGAGGGTGGAAAAATCAGCTTTTCTTCTTTGCAAAGTATGATTGCAGGTCATCTTTGGAAGGCTCTGAGTAGTTTCATTTTTCCCTGTACTGAAAAAATGAAATACACAAGAACTTTCCAAATGACTATCAGAAAACTTTGTATTTTTCTCAGTGGAAACACTGGGAAGCTCATTTTATTGAAGTGGAATCTGTTTTTAAGCAAAAAAAAAAGCTTGATATGGGAAAAATACCAGCTAATAAATCCATGTATCCATGTGAAATTTCTGCTGATAGTTTCTGTAAATGTTAATGATTGTTACACTAGGTTAAATATTAGCATCCTCTAATACTTTTCATTGGTTATTTCCAGCATCATGTATGACATTATTTTGGGGTTTGAGTTGAGTTCTTTTTGGATGGGTTGTAAATATATCAAAATATTCAATAAGTTTATAAACTAATTTTGTGGGTGCGTGTGTGCATCCACCACTAGGTCTGTGACTCAAAAATGTGCTGGACAACAGAAGGTCTTTCTTGACACATGGTATGGATTTCTTGACACATGGTATGGATTAGAGTGTTTAAACTTTGCAATCCTTAGAGATGGCCAAGATCAGAATCTATTAGCAGAAAAATTTGACTGAGGCAGGTAAAGGTGAAGGCAAGTCTTTTGCAGGAGTTACAAAACTGATGAGTAAAATGCTTTAATAGTACTGAAAGTCAATACAGCTTCAACAGCTTTAGGTCTTCATTTCACACGACTTTGGATCTTGCATTACCATTTTATCAGGCCAAAGCAGATATGAGGTAAATACTTCTGATTTACATGAGCGCAACCCAAAGATAAAGCAGCAGTTCAACTTCTACTTTAATCAGCACACGAAGGCAAGAAAGCAAATGAAATAGTTCACACAATGTACTTTAAACTTTTTAGAATCAAGTATGAGATAAAACTGTAAAGTGAATTACAAGAAATAATATAAAAGAAGATTAAAATATCTTAACAAAAATGTAGCACTTAAATAAAGCTGCTTATGAAAAAATAAAATGTACTTTAAGTTTCTGTGTATAATGTTTGGGTTTTCGACCTAATTGTTTTGAGGAATATTAAAGTAATGTGTTACACAGATCGAGAAAAAAAAAAAAGAAAAAGAAGCTGTAGTTAAATTACTCTTTTCCTAGGTCAGTAATGTTTCAATCCTAACTCATGACTGAATAATCATAATCTTTTTCCTCCTTTTCTACTCCCTTAAGGACATTTTCTTTATACTTAAGGAAATTTGTTTTGAAGCTAGACTATTGTCTTAATTAAGTTACTATCCATGTGAATATCCTTAAAAAAGTATTCAAGAACTTTTCATTACAGAAATATTACATGAAGTTATTTTTACTAGCAGATGATATTAGTGTATCTGATGGATAGGGACTTAGTCTATTGTTTGTCATTCAAGTTATTTCAGGGCATATATGAAATTTCTGTAGTAGGAAATTATTTCCTAATTGAATGAACTTTACATGTTAGACTTGTGCATTGTTTATTGCAGTAGATTGTAGCAATCAGAAATACAGCTGGGACTTCCTGAATCAGGGAGTCCAACTCATTTAACTCCAAAAAGTGCACACTTGAATTTGGTTTGATAAATCACTCCTTAAACTCTATTGACTATACAAACTCTTTCTCTTCTGACTGTAGGGTTAGTAGCTGTTACATTTATATCTACATTATAAACATGTAAGGCAGGACGGGCCTGACATTCTACATGCAAAAAATTTTATTCACACTCGACAAGGTTGTGTACCTAGATACAAGGATTTTAATGTTTATGTTTTATGAAGTAAAATAATTTATATAACCAAAACAATACTGTTTGCCTAAATGGACAAACATATCCAGTAGTGAATAATAAATGGAAACAGTGAAAAGTTGATAGCTACACCTCTATGATTAATTTATTTATTTTTTACTTTATCTATAAAAGCAAGAGAAAAATGTATTTGATTTATGACAATGTAGTGTTGTTTTCCACCTAAACATTTTTTTCTTCCATTTTGTGTAAGTAAAAATAGTTACACTGACACAGCTCACAGCAAAAGGATATGTTTGAGTAAGTAGAGTCCTCTATGTACAAATAATTAAGGTACAAATAATTAAGGTACAAACTGAGGGCATGGTAGGACTGGATTCAGTTTAGTCATCTCTGCATGTATCTCTGTGAAATTCCTAACATCTGAATGAATTGTCTCAGTCAACATATTGTACAGTATTCAGATGGCATTTCATTATTCTCTTCTATTGAAGCTGGTTTAATTTACATTAAATACTTAAAATATTAATTGATCTAATGAAAGAGAATGCAAATGATAGCAACACCATACAATCCTTTGTTTCTAAGACTTGATCTGTTTTTCTACCTCAAAAGCCTGTATTGGAGGTTTTAGAGGACTTTTCTACATCTGTTGTCTGAAAGATCCTGGAACAGGTTGCCCAGAGAGGTGGTGGATGCTCCATCCCTGGAGACGTTCAAGGCCAGGTTGGACAAGGCCCTGAGCAACCTGATCTAGTTGGAGATATCCCTGTTCCTTGCAGGGGGGTTGGACTAGATGACCTTTGAAGGTCCCTTCCAGCCCTAACCATTCTATGATTCTATGATTCTATACCTATCAGAAGCAACTTGTATGTGTACAAAATTTTGAATTGAGGTGCCAGACCTTCAGATATGACCACAGGGCAGCTGAGCTGTGTCTACATAGTCTATCCACTGCACATGGAAGCATCCGACTTATTACGAATGTATAACGCAGCCGTTCTGCCATTAGTGGGTCTGATGTTTCTCAAAAGTGCCAGATCTCCAACACATCCCCAAAGGACTTCACACATGCACAGCTCACTTGTAAAAAGTATGCTTACCTGGTCAAGTATTTCCTTCAGTGTATTAGTCTTAAAATCTGTTTCATTGTCTTTTAACTAGAGAGAGTATTTGACAGTATCTGTTCCAATGTAAATTTGAGTACTTCGCATACATGAACAGTGTCAGCAGGAAAGTCTGTGAAAACCACCCACTCAGAATTCAAAGTTAGGGGACTCATGAGAAATGCGGTTTCATGTTTACGCAAGCACAGTGAGGAATTGAGTCTGGGACTCCCACAGCCCAAGACATTACGTATTTAACTTAGGTAAAAGAATTGTTTACTGTGCCATTCTATTCTGTTAACCATGAGAAGATACTGCACGTGAAATTACCTGGTGCATTGAGATAGAATCTGTGAGTAATTTATGATTTACTAAATCTACATTTTTTTTTCAGTATATATTCCAAAAACAATGTCTAGACCTATGTAAGAGTGAGATTGTGGCAGAAAATTATACTCATTGGGAGTCTGAGAGATGTATACCAAATTTCTTATAACTGATACAATGCCCTAGGTTACAATGTAAGATGTGCCCAAAGGTATGTATTCTATCACCATCTTCATGAGCTGTTGAAGCCAGGTGGGGCGGTGTTTTCCTTGCCTCCTCCTTCCAGACTATCTTCTGTTAATGGGCCCATCAATGCCTTGCCGCACGACTCATGGATAACTCCCTCCAGGAGCGATCTCTGTTTAATGGGCCATCAAGGATCCACCGCCAGACTCACAGAACAACATCGGCCCCACGGTGAGATGCTCCAGCCGGGAGGGGAGGGGGCGCCTCGCGACTGCGCCCGCGCCCAGGAAAGCGGCGGCGGCCGGTCTGTCTGTCGGTCGGTCGGTCGGTCAGTCGGGCTCTCTTGCAGTCACCGGGGGAGACGGGCACTTCTCGGGGCTCGGTGACTGGCTGGCACAGCGCAGTCACTCGAGGCCCGCTGTGTGCCTTCCTCCCAGACCCGGGAGGCCTGGGTTGGTCGGTACTGACACTGCAGAGGAGCAGCTTTTCTCCCCCACTGGATTCCCAGAGGAGCAGCTTTGTCTCCTCCACCGGGTTCCCGGAGGAAGACCGGGCCCATCTGCAGCACCGTCGGCCTTTCAGAGGAGGCCCGCGCCCTTCTGCGGGATCGCTGCTTCCGCGGAGCCACGGCTGCCGTTCCCGGAGGGACTGCAGCCACCATCCGATCGGGCTGCTGCCAGCGCCCTGACCAGCGGGGTGTCAGGTCGTATTCTGACTCTGTCAGTGGATTTTTTTTTGTGCACTATTGCATTTGTATTTTTTTCTTCCCTTCTCTTTAATCTTCCTAGTAAAGAACTGTTATTCCTACTCCCATATCTTTGCCTGAGAGCCCCTTAATTTCAAAATTCTAGTAATTCGGAGGGAGGGGGGTTTACATTTTCCATTTCAAGGCAGGCTCCTGCCTTCCTTAGCAGACCCCTGTCTTTCAAACGAGACATACAGTCAATTTCCAAAACTTTGGCCAAATTCTTTGGTTGTTCTGTCATAAAAAGGCTGGATCCTGGAGCTGCCTTCTCTGTATACCGTTGCTTCATAGGTAGTCTATAGATGGCAAGTACAGATTTGCCTCAGTGAAGTACTATTTTATTGCACTTAGACATGTAATACTCCATGTGTCCTGGAAAGTGTTTTCCATTCGTACCTTAGCCTGTCCATGTGCTTGAATGCAGGTGGCAAGCGATTCCAGTCTTCTGTAAAACTCAGAGCTTGTTATACTCTACAGACACGGAGAACTTGGGCACAGTGCTATTCTGCGAGATCGTAATTAATGTGTATTTTAACTCACAATTTTTTACAGCAATAAGTATGTCAAAGATTGCAAAATATTCCTTAACCTCAGTACTGAGAGCCCTACTTACATTTCTACGTTTTTACAGAAAATTACATTTCTATGTGTATTTTTCCTCAGATAATAAAGTTATGAAATTACAGAGCACTTTCTCACATCACAGATCAAAACACAAATAAAACAGAGTGGAATTATACTAAAATGTTTGATTCAAGAAAACATATTACTGAAGAGAGTTACAATAGATTAAACTAAGTTAAATAATAAGCAATAATTGTTGGTTTCTTGTTTCCTGAAAAAAAAATTCCAGTGTTTCAAATGACAATAACTTTCTATGCAGCTGTACTCACTACAGTTGATATAAAACGACAATTGACAGCAAGTTGTATTGACAGACCTTGGCTTAATATAATTACCTCGGCTAAGAAAGGTTCTGAAGAAATTAATTGTGGTATAATAGCATTTCTATTTTACGGCACTCTAGTATCAGAAAAAGAGAAACCATCTCATTTTTAATTAATACGTTTTATTGCTTCTGTTTACAGTTACTGAATTATGTCATTTAATTGAATTTTAGCTCTTCAATTAATATTACACAGCATATTAATTATGCAGCAAATGCAGATAAAGCAGCATCTAGTTTTTTAATACAATTATATTCCCATATCTTTGTGAAGGTTGCACACCCTAACCTAAGACGATAAATTCTCCCACTCAAGGTACACAAAACAAACAGAGAAACAAGAAATTAACCTTAAGCTGAACTTTGAGCTGCAGATGGAGAGTGTTGTCCATTGAGAATTCCAGGACTCACTCAGTTCCCAAAGCATGGGCCTCTGGTGTCACCTGTGCTGCCTGAGGGTGTATCCCTCTGCCTCCAGCTGCTGTGGGAGGCAAGCGTGTGCTTCCCGCAGGTCCTGAGCCATAGCTGCCAGAACGGGGCAGTTGTCATGAATGCTCTTGGACATATAAAATGACATGGAGGTTTGTTTGTGGGCAACTGAATGGAGTTTTATCAATTACCAAGGGTTTGTCAAAATGTGCCTAGTTAATTTTGGAGCCACTGGTTCGTGGTGTTTCTGGTCCTTTTTCCTTGACTTTGTTTATGTTCCATGTAGTGCTTGGTTTAGATCATGTCTTGATCTTTATTCCAAATTTTCACTATGGATTCAGATATGAAATAACCAGCATGTAGTCATCCTGCCTCAGGTGCAGAGCAGGAATTTCGTTAGAAACCTGGGGGAAAAAAAAAAGAAAATGTCATCGTTTTCCATTCTACAAGAGAGCTATAAACTCATCTCCACCATCTAGACCTCTACTGGAGGGTTAAAAAGCACATAGAAGTTTCTGTTCCAGTTAGTTGCTTATGCCCTGAGAGCTACCTGGAAGAGGGAGGAGGTCAGTTGGGCATCTGTGATGCAGTCTTCTGGTCAGACAAACATGTCCAAATTTTATGGGTTGTCAGAATCAGTACAGCTCTGTTCCTGACACAGAGGTTTTGAAAACATTATTTTTTCATTCCGAAGACTAAGTCTGAATTGAAAAGCTTTTTTTTTAAAAAAAAAAAAAAAGAAATAAAAAAGTTTCCTCTGTGCTCCTTAGCAAGGAAGTAACAAAGAAGAAAAGAGATGGGCTTTGTTGTCAGAAAATCTCTGCCTTTCATAGACTGAGCAATTCTGAGCACAGCTGAGGTCCAGCACATTTGTCGACTTTCTTTTTTTCTTTTTTTTTTTTTTTTCCCTTGCTCCAGGGAAGGACTGTCAAGTTCACAGGAGTTAAATGGCTACCAAACCGTAATGTGGCTTATCAATCTCAGTGACAGCACTGAAAGGAATCAAGAATGTTTCACGCTTAGTGCTGCAACATCTTCAAAATCAATGTGCATGTCTGAAGAGACAGGTTTAGAGTCAAATCAGGAGAGAACTCAAACTCCTTTACGGATATGCATGAGGCATATACACATTATAGATTTTCTTCCATTACATTTCATTATAATCATGTAATTCCAAAACATATTTTAGAAGGATAGGTGTAGAATTAATTTCTTACACTCACAGATGCTTTAAGGCAGGTTCACTTTGGTTTTGCTTGTCTTTTGAATTAATTGCTGTGTAACTTTCAAAAACAAAGCTACACTACAAATTAAATGAGCAAAATGCCCACAAATTGCTTCAACAGACATGTCTGTTAAATGCCAATATCCAATTATAAATATTTTACTTAAAATTTCCTTTATTTTTCCTGCCATTACAATTTTTTATTGTTTCTTCTCAGTTTTCATAAAGATACTGTATATACGTCTACCTGCAGGTATCTACATATAAATGTAAGTATTTTATTTTCCATGGTAAATTAGGAAACCAATTTACCTGGTAATTTGAAGTGAAACACAGGTTAGCTTCAGCTGATAGAAATCTTCATTGTCAGCTCCACTTCTTGTAGTTTAGGAAAAATATAAATATTTACAACTGCTAATGAATGAGTGCAAAGATACCTATTTAAAATTAAAGAAGGTTTACACTAGCTAGTGGACTATAATAGGTTTATTTTTTTATATATATGAGGACTGCTTACATAAGCTATACTTTTAAAATTATGATAATTTGAAAAGCAGATTCTATTGCCTTTATAGCAATGTAATATTTCTTAGTTTTAGCCTCACAATTTCGCAATGTGTAACACAAAGTAATTGCTTGTTCTTGCACAAGCAATCCTTTGTTCTTCAGCTAAGCACTCTGTTATGATTCACTAAAAATAAATATTGCTTTGTTTTTTACCTAAGTTAAGAGAAACCTGCAGGAAAACAATTCATTCCATAGATTATGTGATATGGAATGATAATTCATAGAATCATAGAATACCTTGAGTTGGAAGGGACCATAAGGATCATTGAGTCCAACTCCTTACTCCTCGCAGGACTACCTAGAACTAAACCATATGACTAAGAACATCATCCAGATGTTCCTTGAACTTTGATCTTCTTGTTCAGCAGCTACTCTTTTAAGCATTTTAAGCTTGGTTAAATATCCTGGAACATCTGCTGATTCCTTCGTGTTGTTCTGCTTAAAACTTTCCTAAGATTCAAAGACGAGTCTTTAGATCATATATTCTATATGAACTGTACATAAGACACTGAGTCATTAGGCATCCAATTAAATCTAAATGAAACTGATATGAGATATACCACAGTTGTAAGAAGTCTTTAAGCTTCTTTGTAGAAATAGGTAGCTGGAACAATCAAGGCCTCCAAGAGAACATGTGCTGCTATGAGTATGCAAGTTCACTCATGCCTTCGACCTACATGGGCAGAGGAGTACTGTTTGGCTATAGGTATCCTAGAATATAGTTCCGTTTTAGACCTGGTCTGCTGTATTTAAATGTAGAAAGGGAACGTTCTACTCCTCCTTTGTCCTTCTACATCCTGGCTGCAAGCTTTTGAGATTTTTCTTTTCACAAGTGTTTTTGCAATCCCAGCATGAGTTGGATGCAGGGAAGGAAATAGAAAAGCCCAGAAGGTGGGGAAGCCAAGCCAGCCAGCTTCTTTCTGATATCTACTTACTACAAGGTGTAATGAGAAATGGCATAAATGAGTGAAACAGAAAGAAATTCCAACACAGCCATCACAGGGAAAACAAAGAAACATAACTAACGCAGGCAGAATGTGTCCCAAGAACACGAACATCAGAAAAAATCTACAGGAATGGCTTTTGAAAGTGATAACTTAATGAAAACACTTTTAATATTTGCAGATAAATTTTTTCATGGTTCATTTCCCCAGAGCATAGATAAACAGGATTTTGCATATTCCTTTACAATTAATCAGCTGTATCAAAGAGAAAAATCCAAACTATTTTCACTTTCTCCAGTTAGCTGAAACAAACGTGTACCCAGTATTTCTCAGGATCTACAAAATTAACTGCTTACTTTAACATGCATTGACGATACTGAGATTGTCAGTAACTCAACAATACTGAGATCGTCAATTTAACTCAACATCTCTCATTAAATTCTTTAAACATCCACAACAACATGTCCACAACATCACACAACTTGGTGTCATCTGCAAACTTGCTGAGGGTGCACTCGATCTCACTGTCCATGTCACCAACAAAGATGTTAAATGGCACTGGCCCCAGTACTGACCCCTGAGGAACACCACTCGTCACTGGCCTCCACGTGGACATTGAACCGTTGACCACAACTCTTTGAGTGTGACCATCCAGCCAATTCCTTATCCACCAAGTGGTCCATCCATCAAAACCACGTCTTTCCAGTTTAGAGACAAGGATGTCGTGTGCGACAGTATCAAATGCTTTGGATAAGTCCAGGTAGATGATGTCAGTTGCTCTTCCCCTATCCATCAATGCTGTAACCTCATCATAGAAGGCCACCAAATTAGTCAGGCAGGATTTGCCCTTAGTGAAGCCATGTTGGCTGTCACCAATCACCTCCTTATTTTCTATGTGCCTTAGCACAGTTACCAGGAGGATCTGCTCCATGATCTTGCCGGCCACAGAGGTGAGACTGGCTGGCCTGTAGTTCCCTGGGTCTTCTTTTTTCCCCTTTTTAAAGATGGGGGCTATGTTTCCCCTTTTCCAGTCATTGGGAACTTCACCAGATTGCCACGACGTCTGAAATATAGAATCATAGAATCATAGAATCATAGAATGGTTAGGGCTGGAAGGGACCTTCAAAGGTCATCTAGTCCAACCCCCCTGCAAGGAACAGGGATATCTCCAACTAGATCAGGTTGCTCAGGGCCTCGTCCAACCTGGCCTTGAACATCTCCAGGGATGGAGCATCCACCACCTCTCTGGGCAACCTGTTCCAGTGTTCTACAACTCTCATGGTAAAAAATTTTTTCCTAATATCCAATCTGAATCTACCTCCCTCTATTTTAAAACCATTACCCCTTGTCCTATCACAACTGGCCCTCCTGAATAGCCTCTCTCCATCTTTCCTGTAGGCCCCCTTGAGGTACTGGAAGACCGCTATAAGGTCACCCCGGAGCCTCCTCTTCTCCAGGCTGAACAGCCCCAACTCTTTCAGCCTGTCCTCATAGGAAAGGTGCTCCAGCCCTCTTATCATCTTCGTGGCCCTCCTCTGGACCCTCTCCAACTGGTCCATGTCCTTCTTATGTTGGGGGCTCCAGAACTGGACGCAGTACTCCAGGTGAGGTCTCACGAGGGCAGAGTAGAGGGGGAGAATCACCTCTCTCAACCTGCTGGCCACGCTCCTCCACGGCCTTCTGGGCCGCAAGAGCACATTGCCGGCTCATATTGAGCTTCTCGTCCACCAGTACTCCCAAGTCCTTCTCCTCAGGGCTGCTCTCGATCCATTCTCCGCCCAGTCTGTATTTGTGCCTGGGATTGCCACGACCCAGATGTAGGACCTTGCATTTGGCCTGGTTGAACTTCATGAGGTTGGTACGGGCCCACCTCTCCAGCCTGTCGAGGTCCCTCTGGATGGCATCCCTCCCTTCCAGCGTGTCGACGGCACCACACAGCTTGGTGTCATCGGCGAACTTGCTGAGGGTGCACTCCATGCCACTGTCCACGTCACCGACAAAGATGTTGAAGAGGGCCGGGCCCAACACGGACCCCTGAGGGACGCCACTCGTGACCGGTCTCCACTTGGACATCGAGCCGTTGACCACTACTCTCTGAGTGCGGCCATTGAGCCAATTCCTTATCCACCGAGTGGTCCATCCATCAAACCCATGCCTCTCTAGTTTAGAGAGAAGAATGTCATGTGGGACAGTGTCAAAAGCTTTGCACAAGTCCAGGTAGATGATATCCATTGGTCGACTCTTGTCCACCGATGCTGTCACCCCATCATAAAAGGCCACCAAGTTGGTCAGGCACGATCTGCCTTTGGTGAAGCCATGTTGGCTGTCACCCACCACCTCCTTGCTCTCCATGTGCCTTAGCATGGTTCCCAGGAGAATCTGCTCCATGACCTTGCCAGGCACAGAGGTGAGGCTGACCGGCCTGTAGTTGCCCGGGTCCTCCTTGTTCCCCTTTTTAAAAATGGGGGTTATGTTCCCTCTCTTCCAGTCATCGGGGACCTCGCCAGACCGCCACGACTTCTCAAATACAATGGCCAGTGGCTTGGCAACTTCATCCGCCAGTTCCTTCAGGACCCGCGGATGGATCTCATCAGGTCCCATGGACTTGTGCATCTTCAAGTTCCTCAGATGTTCCCGAACCTGCTCTTCAAGTACAGTGGGCGGTGGTTCATCCTCACAGTCCCTGCTAGTTCTTTCCACAGCTTGGGCAGTAAGACAAGAGGCTTTATCAGTGAAAACTGAAGCGAAAAAGTCATTGAGTACCTCAGCCTTCTCTATGTCCCGGGTAACCAGAGCACCAGTATCCTTCCAGAGGGGGCCTACGTTCTCCTTGGACTTCCTTTTGTCCCCTACATACCTATAGAAGCTTTTCTTATTGCTTTTTATATCCCTTGCCAAATTTAATTCCTTCAGGGCTTTAGCCTTCCTCACTTGATCCCTGGTCACTCGTACAGCTTCTCTGTATTCCTCCCAGGCTATCTGTCTCCGCTTCCACCCTCTATAGGCTAACCTCTTCATTTTCAGTTGGTCCAGGAGCTCCTTGCTCATCCACGCGGGCTTCCTGGTCTTTTTGCCCGACTTGTTCTTCATCGGGATGCACCTCTGCTGAGCTTGGAGGAGGTGCTCCTTGAATGTGGACCAACTTTCCTGGGCCCCTCGTCCCTCCAGGGCCGCCTCCCATGGCATTTTGCCCATCAGGTCCTTGAAGAGGCCGAAGTCCGCCTTCCTGAAGTCTAGGGCACAGAGCTTGCTGTATAGTTTCCTTGCTGCCCCATGGATCTTGAACTCCACCGTGTCGTGGTCACTGCAGCCAAGGCTATCCTTAAGTGTCACATCGCCCACCAGTCCCTCTTTGTTGGTGAGCACAAGGTCGAGCATGGCACCCCTCCTTGTCGGCTCCTCTATCACCTGCAGGAGGAAGTTGTCGTCCACGCATTCCAGGAACCTCCTGGACTGCCTGTGCCCTGCCGTATTGTCTCTCCAACAGATGTCAGGGTGGTTGAAGTCCCCCATGAGGACCAGGGCTTGTGACCGTGAGGCTGCTTCTATCTGGCTATAAAGCGCCTCATCTGCTCTGTCCTCCTGGCCAGGTGGCCTGTAACAGACCCCTACTGTAACATCGCCTATCCGTCCCCGTCCTCTAATCTTGACCCATAAGCTCTCTGTCAGCTCCTCCTCCAACCCCAGGCGAAGCTCCACGCACTCCAGCCGGTTGCTGATGTAGAGAGCGACACCCCCTCCTCATCTCCCCTTCCTGTCCTTTCTAAAAAGCTTATACCCCTCCATGTTGACACTCCAGTCATAGGAGTCGTCCCACCACGTCTCCGTGATGCCAATAAGGTCGTAGCCCTGCTCATGTGCACGCATCTCCAGCTCATCCTGTTTATTTCCCATGCTGCGTGCATTGGTGTACATACACTTTAGCTGGGCTCCCGACAAAGCCGACTCGCTGGCTGGAGCGACAGGGGTTCTCTAGGACGGCAGTGTAAGATCGTTCGAACATACCTGCGATCCTTCCTCAGCTTCTGGACCCTCGGTGGATGGATATATATGATGGATAGTGGCTTAGCAACTTCATCAGCCAGTTCCCTCAGGACCCGCGGATGCACCTCATCAGGTCCCATGGACTTGTCCACCTTCAGGTTCTTTAGATGGTCTCGAACCTGGTCTTCTCCTACAGTGGGCTGTTCTTCATTCTCACAGTCCCTGCCTTTACCTTCTAAAGACATCTGGATTACTTCATCCAGTCTTGTGCTTCCTAGTGCTAGAAAGTTATGGATAAATGGGATTAAGTTCAGTGAGAGGCCACCAGGATGGTCAGGATTGGAGCACTTGCCCTGAAAAAAGTTGAGGGATTTGAGCTCATAGGAGCCTGCCAGTACTCGTGGGGAGGTTACCGCAAATACTGAGCCAGTCCCTTTACAGTCATGCATGGCAGGAGGAAGAGAAGTAGTGGTCATAAATTGAAACAAGACAGATTCTGACTATATGTTAGGAGACACTCTTCTCTATAAGCACAGCCAAGCATTGTATCATATTGTTTGGAGAGGCTGTGCAGTATCCATACTTGGAGGTTTTTGAAACTCTCGGTAAAGCCTTGGGCAAACAGGTATGATCTCACAGCTGACACGGAGTCCCCTTCCAACATGAGCCATCTTGTGATTCTACATGGAAGAGATTTTTTTTCTTTTCTAGTTTACTTTTGGTGACAAATTCTGAATGTCACTGTTTGGGGCAGATTCTCTTCTCTGTAATGAACACTATTGGCAAGGTCTGAGGCAGTTAGGAAACTTCATTTGACTGCTTAATGCATCACATTATGCAGAAAATTATCATCAGCATAAAAATTAGCTGCCCATGCCCACAATGGGACCATTTGTTTATGTCCATGTTTTCTCAGTTAACAGTCTTATCTCTCCAGCCCATCAGCTAATGCTGTGCTGTAACTCTCCATCTCTCCCAAATCCATACACTGTTGACAAAAAAAATTACCTCCAGTGCATACTTGATAGATTTTTTTTGTTTTATTTAAAGACTTTTTGAACTATGCTGTTGTTGTACTGAATAGAAAGCATAGATGAGTTTTGTCAACGGCTCACTGGCCTGTAGAGAAATTAACCTCACAGAAAAAGTGGACACCACAAAAACTTACAAAAGTTTTGTACTTCTTGTGGAAGTTTTTTTTTGTTGAATAAGGAGAAAGGATGTAATATCAAATGCCACCTCCCTTCTTCTATGTCTACTTCCACAAACATAAAAAGCAGTTTATTTTAAAATCTGAAAAGTTTGAGGATGCAGCAGGTTGAAATACATATACAATCATCTACTGAAAATTGTCTTATTGGATAGAAACCGTGCATTGACCACTGGTATGTTTTGTAGTAATATAGTTGTAGTAATATATTTGGTTTATATAGCAGAAGAATAAGAGAGAACAAGGCTTTTTGGTTTGTTTGGTTAGGTTTGATTTTTTTTTTATATAAATTAATTATAAATTGACTTCACTGCAGTAATTACAACCTTTTTCCACTTTTAACATTTTTTTGTGTTCTTTCCACTTGGTGCACATAAAGATCTTTCTTTCAGTATTTATACTGCTATATTCATAGTTTAAATATGAAATCTTTATAACCCTGTATTTGTAAAACACCTTATTTCGACGATATAAGCTAGGTAAATGAAGAAATTTTTCCTGTATACTACAGGACAGTGTAACATACATTTCCAACTGCCCAGATCAACTGAATAGACTTAAATTTCCAGAATGTTTTCAATCTACCTGCTTTTCTTAAGCACTAATGTCTTGAGACAGGTACAGAACTACTTTCTTTCTAAAAATTTATTTTCATCTTCATTTTCATCTTTATTTTCATCTTTCATGCTTTCCTTCTAAAAATTTATTTTCATCTTCACCTTTTATTTTTGTCATATGTTCTTCTATTTAAAGAGACCTTTTAACGTGAAACGTTTATGGCTAAGAAAGGGCCATTTATTATCGGTTTTTAGCAAAGAACTGGATTAAAATGTTCTTTTTTTTTTAGCAGCTCCTTCTACTTTGCTGGCACAGTAACAATTCAACGCATTCCTGCCTCTAAGAGTTGTTTTGATACTTGCAGCAAGTTCTAAATGAAAGACAGGATAGGTACTGATGGACTTAAAGTTCTTAGGATACAAAAGAGTGTTTTCATCTCCAGAATTCTCACAAAAGAAGAGATGTGGTTGACATCAATGGCATCAGGATCAGTGCACCCCTGTAATTAAGATGGCTCAAGAATCAACATTTCATTTAATGAATGTCATTTACCTGATGCAAAACATCACTGCTTTGCTCCAATGCTTGCCTATTGCTTTCTGGAAGGCATTGATTTTAACATATATACTTAGGGCCTTATTACTTCAACCAAAGGAAAGAAAGTGTATGATAGCTGGGAAGGATAATTAAAATAATTCTCCATACAGCTTTACTTTAATTATTTATTTATTTCTTCTCCTTTACTCGCATATCCTATCCATTTTTCACACAGTTTTTCAAATCTCATGCTTTTCCTGTGACGAAGAAAATCTCACATTCATTCTAACACCTTCAAAGCTGAATGGAATTTTTAAAATAGTCATTATGTTACCTATAAAATGCTACCTGGGAAAGTGTTCCAAAACACAGGCTTTAATCACAGTAATTCATAGATACACAGCAACTTTCTAGCTTAATTCAAAGGTTATATCCAGTTAAAATAATGTACACACATTATATCCTAAAAACTTGCTAAATGTTACCTATCATGTTCCTTTAAAATTTCCTTCAGTGCTAAGTATTGTTACCCTAATTATTCAATCAAGGAAATTAAGGAAGAAAATTTACCACTGACCAAATATGAAGAGAAATTTTGTCCTCTGCTTCTGCAGTGATTTCATGTATTAATCTAACATTAGATAGACCTGGACCAAGACCAAGACTCAGAGAGACAGAGAGAAAAGCTAATTCAAGTTATTATGCTACATTATCTTTGTTCCATTCAAATCTTTCTAACAGGCACACATATGTTAAAACACTGCAAACTGTGCCTTTTACTCTAACATTTAGATACCTCTAAAATTCAACATATTACAATTAAAGTTTAAGAAGTTGGTATCCTCCAACACAGTCTTTGAAGGTAAACTGTAATATTT
The DNA here is from genome assembly GCF_009769465.1 of Tauraco erythrolophus. Taxonomy (NCBI): domain Eukaryota; kingdom Metazoa; phylum Chordata; class Aves; order Musophagiformes; family Musophagidae; genus Tauraco; species Tauraco erythrolophus. The sequence continues at coordinate 86,319,432 of NC_141467.1, read as the reverse complement.
CCTAGTCTGGGGATCACTTAAACAACTTGATTTAAAAAGATAAGAATAGTGTATTTCAGAAGAATCAGCATTTCTAATGATGAATTGTGTTTTCTTCACTGACTCAGCTACTTTGCTGTTTAGTTCCTTCCAGAGTCTGACATGAATATCTTATCTCCCTTTTCTGGTGATTTATTGCAATTTGATTTCTTGAGCTGTTTCATCCGTCGAATTTGTGATACTTCAAATCTGACTTCACCTCTACCTTTTTGCCTGAAACACTCCTCCAGTAGATATTTTTTTCTTTACTGTCTGTTGTGACAAATGACATACACAGAATTAAAATAGGCTTTTAGCAAACTCTTTAAGCTCTGTAGTAACCTCTTACATGACAGTCTAGTGCTGTGGTTCCCTGCTCAAGGATCCTGCAAAGAAGACAGGGAAAAGAAGTCTGTATTATGAAGAAGTTTTCCTATTTCCAGCAGCTAACACTGTTAAGGTAAGCTAAGACTACACCTACACTGATAAAGTCAGTAACTTCCAGGAGTGATCCTGACATAGCGTCTCCAGGAAAAGGGGCATCAAGAGGATTGTGTCATGCTGCTTAGGGCTGATTTGCCTTAGGATGGATAAGCTCTATGCACATGACACTAGGCCTGATCGAATGTCCTCACAGCTCTAAAAAAAAAAGATTGTTTTCATGTCTTTTTTTTCCAATGCAAAGTGTCTAAAAAGATGTAAAATGAACAGTTCTGAGTATCATATGATAGAATGAAGCTGAGGGTTTGTGCAGAAAGAGGGTATGTATGCTGAGTGTGGTATGAAGGTGTTTGGGAATGTCTGAAGGTGTAAGGCCTGCTGGGATAATATTTCAGGCCTATGTAGGGAGATGAGAACAAACTTGGTGCAGTTTTATACACATTGCCTACAGATATTTGTCCCTGGAGTATACCATCTTTAGAACTGCAACTAGCATTTGGCTTTTAGATAACCTGGCTTTACCTTGAAATAAGTCCTGTGGGTGAGCTGTTATACATATAAATCAGATGACCAGAGCACAAGCACTGGTGGATGGACTAGTACTGGTGTTCTGGTGAGCAGTGTTAGATAATGAGCCTACATTGTAGGCATAACCCGTGATTGCTTGCCAAGATCCTCACTTTGTTTATGTGAAGCAAAAGGAAGGGATGCTGAACACATAAGCACTTTGGATCTAATATTAGCAAAAGAAAGCACTCAAAATCTAAAAAATATTAGAAAAAAAAATCTTTTCTTCAGAGGACAAGTGGAAACTCAAAGGTTTCTTCTATTCTCCAGTTAGGACTGTGGACTGAATGTCCTGATGAAACCTTATTTGGATCAGTGAACTAGCTAATGAACTAGCATGTTCTGTCCATGTCCAGCCGGGAGAAGACAGCATTCAAACAGGAGCATGCCATTAGTGTGTTTAACTTCAGATTATCTTTGCATTCTTTTTTACTAGGTATAATGTTTTTCCCTTCTTATGGCTTCTTACTTCTTTTTCTAGACACGTTTTTTCCCTTCATAAATAATCTGATCATATCAACTAAAAAAATCCTGACCTTCCATGCAGCTAGAAAATAACTTGCTGAGGGAATAAATATTGTCTAGAACATGAAATCTTAGCTATATTCATGCCTTCTATGAGATCTCTGCAAGTTACTTTTCTGCTGTGTGCATTTGTATTTCTGCTGTCCTAAGCGTCTCACCTTGAAAGATCTTTGAGACATGCCTTGGCTTTCATGACATGTTTCTACATGGGACCATTGCCTAATGGTCTAAAGCTCTCAAATGTAGAAACGAAAGTTAATGGTAAAATGTACTCTTGGAGCAAAAACAGCACACTCTTAGAGAAATTAAGATTAAAAAGCAAAACGTAATTCTTCCCTAGTGAATCCAGCTCCAGTCAAATTCTTAATTTAACATGGAATTATTCTAAATCTGTGCCACTGTCTCAGGGTTTGAGATAATAAAATAAGGAAGACACACATAAAATTCAGCTCCTGGGTCTAAAGTATTCTGTCAGGCAAGTTCCCAGCTGGTTTCCAGCTCCAAACTGCCTGTTCCTGTTCTCTGTTAGGAAAAGTCAAGACACCTCTCTAGGCTTCAGCTAATCTACACATAATCAGTCCTGTGACACATAAACAAAAGCTGTGCTTTGCATAGATATGAGTTGTCATTTGACAGGAAATTTATTCTGGGTGAAATGCTTCACATTCCGCAAATGCAGATATGCCAAATCTTTTAAGTGTAAAGCTGTAAGTCAGAAAATGACCTTATGAGTCTTTCTATTCAGAACTGTATGACATCCTGAATGAGTTCAGGAACATGCAGATGGCAGCTGAAAAAAGACAGCTGATTGCAAAGCTCTTAAAGATTATCATGAAGAACAAATATGCAGTCCATTTATTTTTTAAAAAAATAAGCGTATTTTCAATTCATTGGAATGCCTCTTTTATTGTGCCTCAAATAGCAGTGCTATTCCAAGCGAAATACCCTGTCAGGATGCAGAGTAAAATGCTGAATTAATATGTACTGACATTCTAACTTCAATATGTGGAGAAAGCATGTGAGAATCATAGTTGTAGACATCATTATTTTACAGCTCCCACCACTGTATTGCCACAATGAGAATAATGTCTTTCCCCAGAAGTTGTAGATTGTGGTTTGTTGCAAACCCCTTGCATAAGCAAGCAAGAGGGTGGGACTCTTTCAGGCAAGTAGAGGAATATGCACTTAGTAAAACCAGGATATTTATCAGGATAGGAATCTTGGAGGATTTTTTTTAATATGAATTTCTTTTTTGATTACAATTCGAGTTATCTTTTCAGTTCAATTCAGGATTGCATATTCAAATTTCATGCATTTTCTAGCATATATTTGACGTGGCATGAGTGTTCATCTCTTGGTTATTTTAAAGTCAATATGAAAGAATTTTCATAGTAAATACATTTTTAAATTGCAATCAGGAGTTTTTGTTCTGGAAACATCTCTTTAAAGGTACTTTGCTGCATGTGTAAGCTGATCAAGCTCAGGAACATCTTCTGAACAGAAAGCTCAGTAACTTTTCTTGTTAGCAAGCCTTAAAACTAAAGGAATGAAAATGGGAATGCTATAAAAATATTTTTCTATTTCATCATGTAGCTTATTAATGACAACTTTATTCTATGTATCTTTGGATTTTTTGGATGTTTTTGGGTTTGGTGGGAAAGTTAGCTGGGGGGTCACTGCTTGGGAATTGACTGGGAATTGGTAGGCGGGTGGTGAGTAAACAAAGCATTGTGCATCAATTGCTTTGTTTATTATTATTATTCCTCCCCCTCCCCCCCCCGCTTCCGTTTCTGTCCTATTAAAGTCTCTTTATCTCAAGCCACAAGTTTGTGGGTTTTTTTTCCCAATTCTGCCCCGCTTCCCACTAGGGGGGGAGAGTGAGTGAACGGCTGTGTGTTCCTCAGCTACGTGCCGGGTTAAACAACGACGAGAAAGCATGCAGCTGCATGACGGAGCAGAGAAAGCAGGAAAAACTGTAAGATTTGCTTCAAAGGTCTACTCCTGAGCCAAGCTGAAATATTAATGTAGGACTATCCTTACGAATCTGGTAGATTTAGTCCCAAGGTGCTAAACTACCTGAATATCAAGGGCTCTGTTAAAATGAGGAACACAGGTATAAATATTTGAGAAACAAAGGAAAGGGAAAGGGAAGAAAGGGTAAAGGCAAGCAGAAGGAGAAAAGAAATATTGCAGGAGAAGGGGAAGAGAAAGAGAAAGCTTAGGAGAAGGGAAAGGGAAAGAAGGGAAAGGGAAAGGGAGAAGAGGAGAGGGGCAGAGCGGCAGGGGAAAGCAGAAGGGAAAAGGAAGGAGAAGCAGAAGAGGAAGTGGAAAGGGAAAAGGAAAGAGAAAAGGGGAAAGGGAAAGGGGGAAAGATCATCTAGCCTTAGAAAGTATTTGAACAGGCTTATTTCAGGACTATGATCTTGAGAATTTTCTGTTTTGAAAAAAAATATTTTTCCATAAATCTGTTCTTCCTGCTGTTCTGATCTGGTCCATCATGGTTGTATTTCTCTGATTAACAATTCTAGTGTTGTGGGTTTTTTTCTGCCAAAAAAAGTAGGTTCCATGACATTAAATATTAAATTACTTTCGAATTTTCTTTGTGTTTGCTTTGATTATAGCTGAGGGGTTTTTCCCTGGTTATTAACAATTCATTGTGCCTGAATACTTTGAAAATAAAATGTTTAACTTTTTAATCTGAATAATTTTTAAAGTTGTTTTAAAGTATAAAATATTTAAACTGTGACAAATTGAAAATGAAACTTTTGGCTTCCTTTAATGAAAATAAAGTCTTTTATTTCAACATGAACGAAGTATTTCACTTAATCAAAATAATGTTTGGGTGTTTGATTTGCTAAAAGCAATGTTTTCAATTTTATGATTGGTAAGAAGTGAAAAACCCACTATTTGTCCCAGTGCTCATATTCTCATGATTGGGGGATTATAAATAGTTCTGTCTTGAACTTGAATAAATTAGAAATATGTGCTAGGAGCTGCTGAATCTGGTAGCCCAACAGCGGCGGGGCTCCTGCATCTCCGTGACCCCAAGTCCAGCCAGTACCAAGGCTGAGCATGTGTTCCATGTAGGCATACACATCCATTTTATGTACACACGTGTACACAAAATACACATAACGACAAGGCCAGCCACATAAACAGACACAGGCAGAAACACAAAAACTCTTGAAACAGAAGTAGAGACTCGAACTAGATCTATCTTGAAAACCAAGGGTGGAGAGCCCACTAACTTTTTGGATAATCTGTTCCTCACAGTGAAAGAAGTTATTAAGAGGCAATGACTCATGGTTATGGCCCCTTATTTTATCTTTTACCACTATCAGGAAGAGTTTAGTTTGCAGACAGGATGTAACTCTTTAAGTGCCATTCAAGTAGTTACATGCTGCTCTTAGAGCACCCCTTAGCATCCCTTCTCCGAAAGAAACAAGTGCAGGTCTCTCAACCTCTCCTTGAAGGTCATGTGCTCAGGGCCTCTGACCATCACAACAGCACTGAATTTGCTCCAGTTTCCTAATACCCGTCTTGAACTGGACGTAAGTATTCCAGATGCAACCTTACTAGCAAAGGGGGATAAAAATTTGTTGAGTCTCCTGGCCATGTTTCTCCTAAAGCAAGTATGGTACGTGTTTTGCTTTATTTGTGAAAAGAGTGCAATGTGGACTCGGATTCAGTAAAACTTTTAGAGTTTTAGCTTTGACAAACTTCATAAATTTTCTGTTTGCTTAATCAAGTTTGTCAAGGTTCCTCAGAACTGGAGATTATTCTTTCATTGTGTCAATTATTCCCTTTACTTCAGTGTCTCTGCAAATTTATTTTGGGTGCTCTTTGTGTCATTATCCACATCACGGATAAAAATACTGGACAATATGGGTCCCAGTATCTCCCTGGTACTATTATCAGCCACCAACAGCACACATGCTTATTGATTCCTATACTTTGAGCTTGGTAATTCATCTGGTTTTCAACATGCAAAACTGTTTTCTTCCAGACCTCAGCTTCCAACTGAGAATGCAGTGAGAGATGGTGTCACAAGACTCACTAGCATCCAGCAGTGCCATGACCTCTCTTCTCTTATCCATACAGAAGGTAACTTCATTTCAGAAGGCAAACAGGCTGGGTGAGCATTGTCCTTGATAAATTCAGATTGACTTCTGGTTTCTGTCCTGTCCTTTACATGTGTGGAAATAGATTGACTCTATGACTCCAAGATCTGTCTAGGAAATGAGGTGAGGCTTATTGATCACAATTTCTGAGCTCCTTCTCGTTCTTTTTAAAGAAATATGCATCACATTAACCTTGTTCTGGTTGTCAGTGATCTCTCTCAGTGTCTGTATTCCCTTCGTAGATAATAGTCTTGCAATCAGCCAACACTTTCATTGTATCCAAGTGAATTCCATCTCACAGATGGATTTGGAAACATGTTGCTTTTCTGAGTGGTCCCTCCCTTAGTGCTCCCCGACTGTTGCTTGCACTCCTTCTGTAGTGATACTTGCAGTGATATTTGTCTCATTGGAGGTATTGGAGTCACGTGTTCTCTGAATCCATTGACTACTGGCAGAATTCATTTACTGTTGTAGAATTCCTTCTTGTTACACTTTAAGTGTCTAGCTAGTTTTAGCTCCAACTGGATTTTGGCCTTCTTGATTTTGTTCCTAAGTCCCTAGTAATGCTATTATAATGCTTTCATGTTTTCTGGCCTTGTTTCTACTTCTTGTATGCTTTCTTTTTGCATTTCAGTTCATTGAGAAGCTCCTTCCTTAGCCAGGTCGGTCTTTTGCTGAAAATCCAAGACTTTCCACCGAACAGAATGTTTTGCTCCAGATTTCTCTGTTTTCATTAAAACTCAAACAGCTTTTTCTCTCCCCAGCAGCTTCCTAAGAATTCCAGTGAGATGAAATTAGCTGATGTCTGCTCTTCTAAAACTTTTTTCTAACCTTTCCAAACTCATATATAAAAGTCTAGAGAATTCCTTTTTTACTAGAGGACAGCTGGAAGTCAGAAAGTTGCCAAGAAGAACAGAAGTGGAAACTACTTTCTGTAATGCTATCAACAGTCCTTAATAAGGCCCAGGATCCTAAGGGCTCTAAGGTAATTCATTCCACTCTGCTAAATAGAAAATTATTAAAATAACATCACATACTTTTATAACATCTTCTCTCCAGGGTTCTCAAAGTGCTTTGTGATAATTAATTAATTAACTAAGCCTTGTAACATGACTTTGGCCTAAAACGCTACTGTACTCCAATGTGCAAATGAATGTGCTCATAATGAATATATCTATGTCAGCTGAAGACAGGTGGGGTGCCTGTAAGTTTGCCTACACTTTCAGTTAAAGTAAACGTCTAAGAAAAATGAGATTAATTGCCTTTTTGTGATGCCTGTCTCTCTTCATTGGCCAGAGGATTTCCTTAAGCAATTTACCTATATCCAAAAAGAAACTCTGTGCTAAAGAGTCATTATTCCAAAATCTGACCAAGTTTTGTAGCAGAGGGACACTTCAATAAATGGAACAGTAAAGGATAGAAAACAAAGTTTGCAATTTTTTTAAAGTATTGTTTATAGTTATGATCTATTATTCCAATGGGGAATAAATTTCAGAATCTTTTTTGAGATTTGAAAGCAGCAAGTGGAAGAATGTATTGGAATAAGCGGATGATTCTTGCACTCAACTAGGAAGTGGAAAATACAGATTTTAGGAACTATCCTTCCAGGCTGGAGCAGGATCCTGAGACAGAGTCCTCTACATCACTGGTGAGACCGACTATTACAAAATACGTTTGTTTGGTTTTTTTTAAATAGCTACTTCAGTTCTGATTGCTATGTTGCAAAAACAGTATTTGTTGAAAGGCTCCTGTAATAGATCTACAAAACTCATAGATGTGAAAATTCAGAAATATCAAGTGTTGGCTATGAAACTAGGCCCTTCCCCATGATACAAGTCAAAGACTTATATGGGAAATTTGCTTTTCTAAAAAAAAAAAATCTCTATACAGTAGATATTTAGCATTAGGTTCCAAGATTTCATAAGATGACTGCTTTCTCCAACAGACATCCTGCTATAGTGACAAGTGATACTGTAGTGTCTAGATATACAGAAGGAAGGGATAAGGGATAAAAATAGATGAGCCTTTTTAATGCACACAACTTAATTGCAGAATTGTTAGTTCTGCTCAATGAATGTCAAATGCATGAACAAAATCAGACAATAAACCTTCTTTTCAAATTAATGCAGTATGAAGGCTACAGTTACCAAACAGATTAATTCAATTTTCATTGGTATGGTTTCATCATGCCAGTCATGACTGTAGTTGAGAAAGACATACTTAGAGACTGACTTTCTACTCTATTTCAAATTTCTTGTTTTAGAGAAGAAACTTAACTGGTTTTAATAGTAATTTACTAAAGTTTTGTTTATATCATTTTCATGAACAACACCCAAATAGTCAAGATGTTTCTAAGGTAATATTAAGGAAACGTTGAACACAAAACTTTTATGGTTATGATTCCAATGGACTGTAAAGAGACACTTCCTATTATTTCAAAGTTAAATAAGCACATAAGACTTCTTTATAAATATCCAGTATGATCCCATCCAAAATTTCTGTACAAAAAACTTACTTGCTTCTATTGAGCTCAGAGTGCTTTGGCTGATAAGGAACAAGGTATAGAACCCAAAGGAATCAGACTTAGATAGTTTAATACATAACATTTTGAATAATGGATTATTATGGTTCCACATTTTGGTTATGCATATGACAAATCCATATGTACTTCTCAGGATGCTGGAATAACTATGACCAACTTTCAAAACTCTTTATAAGCTAAACCTTCTTAAAACATATTGAGTTACATGGTGTAATCCAAAATGGACACAGATAGACAAAGCTTTCTATTTAAAGGTAACTCTTTAGCAAATCTTAAAAGTATATATTTTATCTGACACGGAATGACTTATGAAATTAGTTCATTATTATTCCAGCTGTTACATCTTTATTATGCTCAATCTTTCATCTGTGCACTCAGCTTATTTTACTTAGCTTGTATGAAAATATAAAAAAAAACTACAGTGCAGAACACTTTATATAACTATATGTTTTCAAATGGCTTTATGAATAATAGCTGAACATAGTATTGACTCGAATCCAATTTATCAGGAATAGTGCATAGATTAGTACTTAATTTGGCAATTAACCAGCTAACCCATACACAGAACTGTTCGATTAACAGACGAAAATACATTTGCAAATGTTGAAAGGCAAGTGAAAGCAAATGGAGGTTTCTGCTGAAGAGAAATAAAATAAAAGCAGCTGCAAAATGTAAAGAACAGTGATTCAAACTGAGTATGGCTGTATAAAAATCTAGTGTGAATTTTAGTAAATACTTTATTTTGTATTTTGCTCTCTAGCTTTTAATGCTGCTTCTGTAAGGGCTTACTCATTTTGTTCCTGTTAAATTTTAGAATTTTTTTTTTTTTAAAGGACTACCTTATCAAATTTGTTTTCTGTGTTTCCCAGTAGATATTTGACTTTAATCTCCAGTTTGTGTTCTTTTTACATTTCAAATGTGTGAATGCTTCCAGGTTGTTTTTCAAAGACTGCTGGTTTTAGGAAGCAGAATCTTTGATGTGGCCCTTACCTGAATTATTGCTAACATTGTAATATCTGTATTTTTCTAGCTTAATGAGGTTTCATTTTAGTCTGTGCTTTTTTTTTTTTTTTTAAATGGACTAAAGGAACGGCAAATAGAAGCAAAGCTGAGGAGGGTGTATGAATTGCATAATAGAAAATTTACAGAGTATGAAGCATAAAACATATTCTCTAGTGCCAATTCCAGCACCTTGAAAATTGCTGAAAACCGTACCTCCAATCCGCAGTTAGAAGCAATGGTGGAGGGTGATAGAGAATACATGAATAAAAGTTGCGCTTAATGTAAAAACATAAGCAATTAAAATCAGGCAGTTAATTTTAAATGACTGGTAGGAGGTAAATAAGTGGAAAGGAGAGCTGATCATGCAAGAGAGAGAAGGACATCATTAAATCATAAGTAAAGGTATTGTGGACTGACTTTTAAATCTCTGATTTTAGCTAGAATAAATTACTTTATGCACCTCCGCACTTGCCATAAATGAGAACAATTGACAGAATTCACCCGCACTGTGCCTGCTAAGGAATATATGTGGGAACTTGAGAAGAAGAAAACTCTAATGAACATGATCTGGGAACAGAGATTGCGAAAAAGTTTGCCAACCTTTCAAATTGTAGTGGACTGCATTCAAAGTCCAGAAAGTCTCTTTTGTTTCTTTGCTCATAAGCATATGAGAAGTAAGACTGGCTGCACCGAGACCAAAGATCTCTCTAGAACAGTGTCATATCTACGGGACTGGCCGAAAGTGCATACCTAAGGTAAAAAATAAACACTGGGCAATTATGGAGTGATACTTTTCTGAATACTCTCCCACCTTGGATTTGTGCGTCAAAGACTTCGTGAATCACACATCATTTCCGTAGTAAGTCATAGGGAACTTTTTTCCTTTTCCCATGAGCTTACCGTACTGTCTAGAAACTGTAAGCTTTTAGTATCTATCACAGCCTGTGTGAGGAACTTTCACTCCTTATGAAGTGAGTAAATACATTGACTGATGTGTAGTTTTCAGATGACTGAAAAGACCCTGATGCACAGCTTAATGAACATTGTGCAGCGGACAGAAAAGTACTGGAAATCAAACCTGTCATAACATTTCTCGGTCCACAATTTACAGATGCAGAATTGTATTTGGAGGACTTTAAGTACTCAGAATGACAGGACACAGCAATAAAAGGCAAAGTTGTCTGTCTGACAAAAGTGTGCAACAGAATTTACAACCTGTATCCCAGGATCATACGAATGATATCATAATAAGATATCTGTAGATGCATTACAAATGGATAACCTGATGTCAAGGAAGAAAATTCTGTTCTTGTATTAGTGTAACACAGCAGGAAATAATAAAAAAAAACCAAACCACAAACAAGTATATCTTCAGATTAATGGAAAAGCTAAGATTTGAAGTTAAGCTCAGGTCCTCATCCAAAAATCAGCTTTCAAAGTGACCTCAAGCCAATTTTATTTTAACAAGGTGAATAAGTCATTAATGGATTTCAGATTGACTAAATTTCTGCATGACTACTGCCAACAACTCCAGCAACAAAAATGAGGAGTAGGATTAAAAGATATCTAAATATTTAGCAGGAAACTCCTAGCAAGAGTTAAAGCAGAAGCTAGAAGAAGTACATAATCCCTGTATTCTGCCATGTATGGCAAGTCAAGAGCACTATATATACAAGGGGACTATAAATTTTATTGCGGACTGTGACAATGAGTGTAGGGTGGAACACATTTTACTAAATGTTTTTTCATCATAACATGTTTGGTTCATCTGAGCAGAATCATTCCACAAATATACTGCTATTTCAACAGTGTTTTCAATGAAAAAGACTTACAGAAGTTAATCAAGTGAAGGCAAGATCTTTCAAAAGGACAGCTAATACCTTTCCTTAGCCAATGTGATATTTCCTCAATGAAAGTGTTAGAGAGAAGAAGCAGCATGAAGTGCATCTAATCAAAATCAGATACTATGCTCCAAAAGAGAATCCCAGGAGACCAGCACTCCTGGGATTAATTTCTTTACTACAGTATGTGAATCTTTTTGCTGTCCCTGACTCTTTTTGACCAGATTCTGATTTTGGGGATTAGACATTGTTCTGGTATGTGTTGTTTTGTTTTTAATCTTTCCTACATTTGCAGCCTGTTTTTGAAGGTCTGTCAGACTTCATCTCATTTGTTCTCCTCTACTCTCCTCTACTTACAGTATACTCCACCAACTTTTCTTTCTTCAGAAAGAGAAAGTTGTGGTATTGTACATATTGTGTCACTATGTATGTGATATTGGCTGGTTATTTTTTCCTTGCACTCTGTCTCCTGCCAAAGTTCATTTATTCAGTAGTCTTCACCTGTCACACAGTAAGAAAATATTAAGGAGGTGACACTTCATAGGAATAATGTGCCAGCATGAGTCTTTTAAGATGTAGCTTTTGAAAATGTTCCTTAAAGTAAAAGACTCATAAAAGATATAATAGCTCAGAAGTAAAATACTCCCCTTATTTCACACGTTTTTTTAAAGAATAGTTTATTATGTTTGGAATCATTTAAGTTTAAAAATGGCACGTTGTGCTTTTGACATGTTAGCATTCAGTGTCAATAATGTTCAAAACATAAATGCCTTGAATTTGTATACATACAGAATAGGTCTCCCAAATTACTTTTGGCAGCCAATACATACATTTTTATTAGGACATGTTGTCAGAAATTTTTTTTATTTTCTTTTGATACAAAGAAAGTGTAAACAACAATATGAAATGCTTTTGCCTAGCAAAGGTGAAAATGAAAGACACCAAAGATGTCCTAACATTTTCTCTTATGCTAATATTTTGTTTCAACTCCAAATAAACAGACAGTTTCCATATAATACACCTGACATGTTTATTAGAGCCTTCTGCAAGAGTAATTTCCTTCTTGGTGTGTTCTTTCACAGATTGTGTTATTAAAAAGGAAAGAGAAATAGAGAACAGGGAATCAAGATCAGATCTTCAACTGATAGAAAAAACGTAACTTATTCAAAAAATTTTAGGAACAATATTTTCACAGCTATTTTAAACAGCAATATCTATATTAAGATGCTATAAATTCTATTCACAGTAATATACTTTCAATGACAGACTCAAAGCACAAAGACCCAGACAACTGCCTTTGCATGAAACAAGGCCAAGGAAATTATATTTGACCCAACAAAAGCCAGCACTTTATGTATGATAACAGATCCAGATCCACAGAAGGCTAAACCTTCATCATTTAAGCTATTATGGCTGTTTTTACCAAACACAGATCCTCATTCTGAGACATACTGCCATAAAAAGGTCAAAACACAGACCTCAAGAAATTCCCTCAATGACATGTTTTCGAAAGTCAGAATATACTGTAAGACCAAAAATCAAACTCTTAGAAGAAAAAAATAAATACAACAATAACTGCTCATTAGTCATTCATACATCAATGATTATCAAAAACACTCCCTAAGAGTATTTTTAATAGATATCAGAATAACAGTTACCTTCATGGTTTCTATAGCATTCACACTTCAGTGCCAATATTAAGACCACATGAGGTGAAAGTGTCAGAGTTCCCAGAACAAGTATACTGTGTTTTCACATCAAGTACAGACCATAGATATAGGCATGATATTTCACTTTTTTATTGTCCACAGTGAACTAGCTAAGTGCCGTACAATCCTGAATCAAATAATCTATTTTGATACTTTCATGTGTAGAGTATCCCAAATTGCATTTACATTAAGAATAACTGGAATTTGCTAGTTACCACAGTTTCTGAAGAACAAAATTTTTGTGATCAGCTGTAATGTTCTGTGAGATATATATCTCTAGATTTTTTTGGACAGGCAAATTTATAATCTTAAAATGAAATATATGCATATGTTTACATTTACTATTGTCTTTTCTGTGTACCAGAAAAGTGCGTTTATCTTAAGATTAAATAAAAAGCTATAGTTTCCATATACATATTTTGCTACAGTGTCTTTAGATGCGTTATAGATTTCCAGTCTTGATTCTGCAGCAAAGCAAGGAATTATGGCCTGACTTCCCTTACATGTATCAGTTTTCCACTGCTAGCAATTATTCCACTGTCTCCGGTACTTAAACTTAATTCATTGTAAGATAAATTGTAGGAAATAGTATATCCAGACTGGAATATAGATATTAGTCTCTGTGTTTACATACAGAAATACGATTGCTACCTGCTTTTTTTTTTTTTTCCCTCTTGCTTTTGGATAAGTAATGAGTTCTGCCTCCCCTCTAATAGGCACACAGCGTTCAGCTGCCCCTCTGCAGTCAGCAATATGGGATTGATCTCCTCCGCTGCACAGCTCCAAGACTGCCAGGTGGGAAGCGATTAGCATGAGTTGGATAAGACTGTGAGCAAAAAATTGGCTTGTATGCTTTACTGGTGCACTCTGATTCTTGCCTCTGCATGGTACTTGGTTTCATATTTCTCCAGCCTTAATTCTAACAGAAAACAGCTTGCTGCTGTGTCCTTAAGGCCTCTTGTCTCAGGAAGAAGGTCTCATTTTTACCAGAGGCTTATGGCACTGAAATCCATTATCTCATTTTCTCTTTTGAATACTTCCAAGATAAGAAGTCCCGTTACATGAATGCTAAGTCTGAGTCAGAGAAAGTAGGATGTTCTCTTATTCTCTTAAGATTAGTTCCCTAACTTCCAGGCTATGATACTGTCAGCTGATAACAGATGCAGCTTATAGCTCTAACACATTGCATAGAGCTAGAGGCATTTCTGATTTGAAATTGGGGAGGGGGAAATCACTACAGGAAAGATGCACTTTTTAGATGGAAAAAAAACCCATATCAGCATGATATGACAGACTGTGAGGGAACTAAACTGCCCTGGCTGAGTGGGAATCTAAAAAGTTAATTTTTTTCCCTGTATTTTTGCTAATGCCTAGTATTTTTCTGTCCTTCCTAGAAGTTCACCATTTTTCTTTAGGAGCAACAACTGCGTTTTTTTGGCAAAAGAAAACATTGTTTTTCCGTTTTAAGCAGGGAGTTTTTGTAGTTTAACAGATACACCCTCCAAACAGAAAATGAATAAAATCATGGCCTTATCGGTGAAACTGATTTTATTTGCCGCAGAAGTATACTAAAGCTATTATTTCATAAATTTTGTATTAAAAAATCGATGAACTAAGGAATTATGAAAAGATTAAAGCCGTTGTAAATATCAGTGGTCATCCAGATACAAATAGAAATAGAAATAGAAAGGTTCGCATTGATTCAACATTCAGAAAAATGTATAAGTTCAACACATGACTTAAAAAAGCAGAAATTTGACCTTGAGCAACAGTGAGCAAACAAAAATATTCCAATAACAGCAAAATAATAAAATGTTTGCTGTGGTCAACTTTTAAATAAGTAAGAAAAAGTTATCCATTGTTTTATTCTAAATAAATCCATTGATCTCTTTGAACACAAATTTAAAATCTTGTTTTAAAAATATTACAACAATTATAGTTGATTAAATTAAGAAATCAAATACTATAAAAGACAATGGCTCATATGTAGGAGGGTGGTATTACCATTTCTCAGCAGACTATTATGTCTAACATGGAATTGGATTTCAGCAGTTATCTTACATTACATGGAGAGATAATAGCAGTGAATATGTACCATTTACTCTTTTTTTTTTTTCAAGTTATGTTCTGTAGATGGTGATTTATTCTAGATTCAGATTGTTTTAGATATAGTATATTTATTTTTAAATTACTTAGATAATTTGTATAGTGAAAAATAATGACAAGAGATGCAAATTTGAGTGTGATTTAGAGCAGAACTCTTTTTATATTTTTCGTATTTTGTAAATAACTTCAGTTTAGTGAAAACCCAAAGCCCAGTAGTGGTGATACCTTTCTCAAGATATCCTTAAGACCAAAGGCATAGTAGAATAATACATTTGAATACTTTTCATTTTTAAACAAATTCCTCAAATTTATTTTGATTTTTTCTTTTTTCTTTTTTTTTGTTATCTGTTTCATATAGATAATGCAGTGCCTTACCTGTAAAGACCACATTTTAAAACTGCCGACTATTAATCTGCTCTGAGACCAAGTCTATTCAAGAGAAACTGCATTTTCCCTCACCATAAGGTTCCTTTCCCCGGCTTCTACAAAGAAAGATTTGCAGTAAGGAATCAAGTTCTTGAAAGTAAAAGATTTCATAAAATCCATTTGAGAATATAAATGTATTAGATGAGTTTGCTTACTTACTTAAAGGTGGACAGCTTAGTCATTTTTTTTAGTGGGAATCAAAAGCCATTTCTTAGGGATTGTTCCCCAGAACTGAAATTTGACATGATCAATACATTCCATGAAAATTATCAGTTGGAGTATACCATGGGGACCTGAATGAAAATTATTAGCTGATAGCACTAAGCAAAGACATTTTCATGTTTATCTGGTGGGAGAAAGTTTGAATTCCTGAGCAAGACACCAAAAATGAAGATGTGAAAGTATAAGCCTTGTGTAATTTTTCGGAAAATTCTCTGGACATTGTGGAAAACGTTTTATAAAATAATATTCAACTTGCTTCCATTCATTAAACATACTTGATGTTGCTGATCTAGCTAAAATGGTCAGTTCTTGAGGCATAATGGCCAATAGCTTAATAGCAGTGCAGATTACAGCTACACACTAATGAACATGCTCATACGTGTCACAGGGTGAAACCTACTCGAACACACCACTGAGAGAAAATGAGCCCTTAGCTACATCCACCCAGCTCTAACTCATTGCATGATGCCGTTATCTGCTGGGAAAACAAACAGTGCTCAGGCTGCCAGAGAGGCACACCTGAAAGTTCTGGGTCACATGTACCCTCTGTTAATTTTTTAAGGTACCCATGGGGAAAGAAAAAGAGCATAAACAAACTGTTCACTTTCCTTCTTGGAGATGGGAGGCCAGAAGGTGATAATAACACAGGAGATGACTGTTAATTTGCTTTAGATATAAAGTAAAAGAGGTTGACCTGATGAATGTCCAATGAAACCGTTAGCAACTGGTGCCAACCGTGAGAGTTAGAAAACAATAAATAATAGAAATGTTAATGCCGCAGTGGAAACACATTCATGTATGCTCAGCACCATGAGGAAGGTTGAGTCCCAGGTGGCACTACTATGCCACCAGCCAGGACTGGAACACACGGATGGGTCAAAGGGAGTGTCCTGTCCCCCAGTGCTGGTCACAGCCAGACCAGAGGGGAAGGAGACTGAGGCGGCGGTCATGTGTATTTTCAGGGCGAATTCTATCTGACACCATTCTGTTTCAATATTTGTAGGATCCTCACTATTAAATTGATTAACTATAAGGTCTGTGAGAAAATACTGTTCTTTTCATTTGCTGCTTCTTGAATTGAGAAGATTCATGTATTAAAAGTAGCTTTTTGGGGTTGGTTGTTTTTCTATTTTTTTTTTAATTAAAGAAAAAATATAATCAAATGCATAACTTGAAGGTAGAGAGACTAACTTGGCTGCTTTCAAAGCAAGTTATTAATACCTCAGGGACTGATGTTTTTATGCTTAATAAAGTGTTAAGACTGCTAGATGGGAGTAATTCAAAACAATGATGTATCCATGTGGTATTTGTAAGGTAGGAGCTTTCTTGGATTTTACGTACCTGATGTTCTTGCAAGCCCCATTCTTGTGCTTACAGGAATAACCAGAATTGTAGCACGGTGCGTGTGTGCCCATGTATGTGTGCTGAGCTGCTGTTAGGATTTAGAGTTTGTATCTCATTACTATATACTTCTTTTCCATGAGCTTCTTCTCTCAGGGATATTTAGTGATTTTAAGCCCTGTTACTTGACAAAGCTCTATGGATCTTTCTTTGTGTGTATGTATTGTAATGAATTCATTGTATTTGATGTGTGTTTGATATACACTTTTATTATTACATTGTCTGCTTGAATTAACCATTTAATGAATAAATCCCTCGATTTAATATTTTCAAATACTTCTAAAATAAATTCATAACTGAAAACAATCTCCCTCTTCTTCTATCCTCATAAAAATACAAATATTTCCATATGTTTATATTTTGAAATTAAAGCAAATATTCATACAGGCTTCAGACAGAAGCTATGAATGTTGAATTTAAGCTATATTATATCATAAAAGCTGACATATGGACTATTTAATATCTTCCTTTTCTTGAATCTCATGGCAAAATCACACTGATTTCATGGGAGTATGATGAAGACCCCATGTAATATCTTCATAAGAGACACAACTTTGTTAGTTGCAAAACTTAAATGCAAGAAAAAGTCCAGAATGATGACCTTCTTACAGGTCCAGATTTTGAGAGGAGTTGCAGTAATTGGTTTGTTTCAAATCCAGTCTTCACACTCTTCTTTATGGAAATATTTTTTTGGATATATTCATCTGATGATTCTGACAGTGGTACGTTTCCTGTATAAGCTTTCAATTAATCTTATATATAAAGAAAATATATATCAGCATATAAAATGCCACTAATAATTTTCAACCTGTAATAATAATTATTAACTTGTATTTTTTTGAGACAGCACTGAATGAAATTATTTTTTTAATACATTCTTAGCAAGTAATTCAATAGTTGCTGGAATGAATGAGGGAAAAAAAGGCTATTCTAAATAAATGCAATAGTCCATACAGAATTAATTGTACTGTGAAAAGTGAGGGCATATGCATGAAAAGACAGGAATATTTTTCATTTTCTTTTTATCTATAAAAAATAGAGTTTAAAAGTGATGTTATAGCTTCAGGTTATTTTTAAAATAACAGATACAAAGAGTAAAATTAACTTATATTTCTATCTGGCTTATAGTGAGATCAGCTTTGATTTAAATTTATTCAGCAGAATTACATTTTTCCTATATTTAAGATTTTCTCCCTGATTCCTCAAGATGAATGACAATGTCAAGTTAATGCACAAATACATTTTTTTAAAAACTTTTGTTCTATATTACTTTCCAAGTACTTCCAAAAATTAAATGGCAAAATTTCATAACTGCTTGTCAGAAATTTGGCTAAAGAAGCATCTTCTCTACATAGATGCATTTCTACACACAGAAATGGACAAATACACAGATAGCTATCTCAGCTGTGAGCTGAGAAACTTGTAGAGCTATGTATAAATGTGATCCCAGATTGCTCTGTTGCCTGCAGTGGAAACATTTCCTTCTCCTTACCAAGCAAGGTTGTTTGGAGACATCATTGAACTTTCCACTAAACATCCTTTACAAATGAATCAAGGACAACTACATTCTACATTCTCTGCTAAGCAGGAGTTATTAAGTCTGAATAGCTTTTAAATGCATTGGTGTGAGTATTAATGAGACATTCTTGGTCCCTCATTGCTCTGGGAATACAGCTCTGCTTTTGTGATAGTACCATTCTGCACAATCTTCAATACGTATTCGTGTCATTAAAACACGACTTGCAATTAATGAACAGTATCTAAGTGTGTTCTGTATTACATGGATAGGACAAGGGGCAATGGATTTAAACTGAAAGAGGGGAGATTTCGATTAGATATAAAGAAGAAATTTTTTACATTGAGGATGGTGAGGCAGTGGAACAGGTTGCCCAGAGAAGTTGTGGATGCCCCATCCCTGGAAGTGTTCAAGGCCAGGTTGGATGAGGCTTTGGGCAACCTGGTGTAGTGGAGGGTTTCCCTGCCCATGGCAGGGGGGTTGGAACTGGATGATCTTTAAGGTCCCTTCTAACCCTAACCATTCTATGATTCTATGATTTGTTATCTATTATAGGTCATACAAGGTAAGGCAATAAAAATACTGTATTGTCAAAATAGAACAAAATCACTTGGATATAAATTTGAGTAGCTTTAATTGTGTTCTCTCTGGGGAAAAAAGAAAGAAAGAAAGGAAGAAAAAAAAGAGGACAGAAACCTTGTAAAGAAATGATACTTCTCTTAAAACTCTATAATTATCTTCTGAGTAGACTAAGCACATGTAGAATGGCCTCCTGAGCTACAGAGGTAGAGGACTAGAATAAATTATTTCTACACAGGGTTGATGCAGAAAATTTCACGAGTGAGTACACTTTAAAAACTTTTGTGCTGAAAACATAAACTTTCCTCATAGTACTGGAACAATCTCTTCCTTAGAAAGAGAGATCTGTGGGCAACATGTACGACTGATTTTGAGGCATTTTGCCTTTTGCTCTTGGCAAGAAGTCCTTTAAAAGGAAAAATAAGCTGTAGACCATAATCTTCAATAGTGATTTCTTGTATAAAAAGAGCTAATTTTCACAAACGCTTAATAAATTATTTGATTTTGTCCAGGTTTATGATTATGTTTTTTATTATTTATCAGAGACAGAGGTGTCAAGGAATTTCACACTAAGTATTTCTCATGTATTTAATACTTAGAACACATGGTTGGAACTTTATTTAAGTTTCTCTCTTTCGAGATTTCTTTTGTCACTTTGTAGAATGGCTTGTTAAGTGTCTCTTTTTGATAAATGTGTTGTAAGCTATCTAACATTTAGTTCCACATCCTGGAGACTGTGTATTTATAGCTACTATACTGTACCCTGGTAAAGACAGATGGCAATGAAGCCAACTGGGAATTTCTGTCTTCCTTTGTTCACTGGCCTTTTATTCAATGACTCCTAACATCACATGTGAAAGAACACCAAAGAATATGGAACCAATCACAATAGAAGCAAGTAGTTCTAAGTGCAGAAAAGATAATTTATATCTGCTCAATAAATAAATGAAAAAAGAGTATAAATTATGTACAACAGTTGAAAACATATTATAGACAATATTATAATCGTATTGAAAGGTGAAAATATACTTTTGAAATGGAAAATCTGGAATTCTTATTCTCATAACGTAAATTGTGAAATATATTTAATTCTTTTCTCATGTAACATTTTTTTTTAATCATTCAGGCTCCATATAACTTGCCCTGAAGAAGCTTGAGGGCAAAAATTTTACCTGAAAGCAATCTTTAAGTATAAGAATATTTTAAAATAGCTGATTGAAACTGGAATAGTTTCTGAATACAGTATCAGATTATTAGTAATGAACTGAATAAGAATTATTGTCACAAAGAGAATTCCACTCTCTGTGGATTCCAAGATACCTAAGAAACTTTACATTTTATGCTAACAAAAAGTTTATGTTAATATAACATTTCAATTAAATTCTATGTCAATCACTTTAAAAGGCTAATGAAAGTATTGACAAAAACTATGGTATCTATAAGGTGATGAAGAAGACATTCTTTTTCATTTAGGTTATTTTGTCATTGATTTGGAGGGCTAACATGTGTATTACTTTACTGCACTGGAAAAGATAAACTCTGAAGGTCGCTTGCATGCCACATTTCAGAAATTGTTTTCATCTCACTGCACAGAAAATGTTGCTGGCACTGTAGCTGTGTAATCATTTTAATCTTCTGGCCTCTGACAAAATGGTAGCACTAGGAGGTATTGAACTGTTTAGGTTTGAGTACTTCAGTTGCAGCAGGAATTTTTGTTTCTTTTGTTGTTTTTGTTTTTGTTTTTTTTTTTTTAAAGGAAGAACATTCAACGACTATTGAGAACAGCAGGGTTTGGAGTGGATTGTATTTATTTTATTCACAGCCTTCTTTGTTTTAGTACTTCTGCACAGATCAATTTTGTCTTGAGCCAATGATCATATGGAACAACACTACTAGGAAATTTTTTATTCAGCCAATAAGAGCAGTGGGCAGAGAATTCACACTTCTGTGAGTTAAGAACTAGATGAAAGACTACAAAGATTTTTTCAAAGCTCTGTTTTGATCATGCTATACAAGTTCTGTGAGGAGATGTATAACAACTGAGGTGCTTTATTGGACTGAAGTAGCTAGTACTGAGAGATTTGTGAAAAGGACTATTGCAAAAGTGTACTGGAAAGTAAAGGTGAGAGTTGAGGACAGCATAATCTCTCATGAAAAGACATCATGTTATGCTAGAACCGTTATATTTCGGAGCTGTTCAATGGGAAGACATATATCCACTAAAAATCCATTAAGACTTATGCTGGATGTGTCTCAGAAACAGACACAAGAGGAAGAATCAGAAAGTGAGGAATGCCTGTGAGGACAGGGTGCCAAAGACAAAAGTGTGACTGATCAAGCCATGAATCAGCGTGTGGACATGAAATTGAATCAAAAGACCTAGATGGGAAGGAATCCTCATACTTACATTCTACTAAGACATCTGAGCAGAATACTGAACACAAAAACTAGAAACTTAAAAAAAAAATCCACCAAAATAATTTTTTTTAATGGCTGTTTTGAGATTTTTGAGCTTAAGTTTTTTTTTTTATATATACTTTCCTCACTCAAAATATCAACTGTTTATTACTTTTGCCGGGATCTCAGCAATTTTTTTTTTTTAAATCAATGATAAAGCTTAAGATTTTACCTTTTAAACTAGAAGAATAAAATAACTTCTACTTTCACCTCTTAGGCTGAAGCCACCATCACCACTAATCTGATTTATTTTGCACAAAATGAGCAAAAAGGAGAGACTAAATTAATATAATATATCTTTTTAAAAAGTTTTTCGTTAAGTAGAATATCTTCCTTGACTGGAATAATTTTATGTAGTCTCCTTTCTATTCTATTTCTGAGCAGTTTTAATAAAAGCAAAGGAATATGTTCATAATGTGAGTATATATTAGAGAAAATAAAAAAGAAAAAAAAAGACAATAACTCTGCAGCTTGATGACCAGAACACTGAAATTATATCTGTTATAATACTGATTTATACCAAATGGAGAAACTCAAACAGCGGAAACTGAGAATACTCCAAAGCCCAGTAGTTCAGAGGCTGTAGCTGAGATCTTGGCTTTTATCATTGTTCTGATGTCACTGTTCATATGGAAAAAAGTTTATATGTGACTGTCATATATGTGGCATAATAGCTCTCACAGACTATAGAACGAGTTATGAAGGTGAATCTCCCTCAATAGCTTCGTAAACAGTTCCAAAATCTCTTACGAAACTACCAAAAAAAATCCACAAGAGTTTACATATTTAACATGGTTTTAGTTCTTTTTTCAGCTGAAATGCTAATTTCTTTTATTGATCAAAATGGTGATTAAAAGGGTATTTTCTTGTAAATCAACAATTCACCATGAACCTAGAGTTGTTTAGTCTCAATACTCCATATTTTTCAAGACTCCTTTTTTCCTATTACTGAGTCATATCACAGAACTCTATGGTGTTTGTACCTGAAAAAGTTGTCTTGATTCACATCTTTTATAACATAGGAAAGACAAGAAATCCATTTTATGTTCTCTTGATTCAATCCTCTAGCATAAATTCAAATAAATCTTTTATTAGTTGGATATAAAATAGTGCTTAAAACAATGAGCATTTAGAAAACTGATATTTTCCTGTCCTAGTTTTAGCTGGGACAGAGATTTTAACAGCTAGAAGAGCTCTGTGTTTTGGTTTTACTCAGAGGCTCACTCTGAGAAGAACGCTGATAGCAAGCTGATGTTTGAGACTCCAAGGACTTTTCAGTGTGCCGGAGTGCAGAAGCACAGCGGGATAAGGGGGGAGCATAGCTGGGACAAGGGGGACACGATTCCCCTTGTGATTTGTGGTGGAACTTAAGATTGAGGGCCAAACTGGCCAATTAGTATTCCATATCATGCAGCGTCATGCCCAGTATAAAAGTGAGGGTCAGCCGGACAGAAGGGCTTTTGCGCTTTGGCTCTTTCGCCGCTTTTGCTCTTTTGCGCTTGCTGCACTGTTGCTCTGTTGTTTTTCTTTTTCTCTCTCTCCCAGTACTCCCACTCTCGGAGTACTGTCTCTCTCTGCCCCTTTCTATTTCGGGGCCTCGCGTTTGTCTGGGATTTGCAGCTTCGGGACGAGACGGGCTTCGCATACGAGGGGGTGGTGAGCACCTATCTTGTGTATTAAATCATCTGTATTAAATTGTTCTTATCTCAACCTGCGGGTTTCCCGTTTATCCTTTAATTCTCTCCCTCTTTCCTGGGGGTGGGGGAGGGGGAGTGACCAGCTGTGTGGGGAGGTTCAGCCCAACCCACGACATTTCCAAATACTGTCTGCTTAATATTTTTTTACATGAATGTGAAACATGCAAGTGTTAAGACGTAATGGATTCTTCTTTCCCCCAAGGAACATTAAAACAGCAGAGATGTAAAAAAAAATTAGTGTAGCCATTGTCTATTAAATAAATGAAATATGATTTTGCTTTAAGAATTACTTATTTATCAGTCAAGATCAAATTTAGAAGAAAAGTAAAATGACGTGCCGATAATACAGAACTACTGTAAATCACACTCTTTCTCCACTGTAGTTTGTTTTCTTTTTAAAAGTACCTAAAAGTGAAAGCTTCATGCAGACAGAATAATTTTTCCAACTTTCAGGTACATAGCTGTCCTAAGCAAAAAAGCAACCCTGCCCATTTGTACATTTTCTGTTGGCAAAGTACAGGGATCAAATATTGTAAGCAGCAATTTTAAATAGCTTTAAAAAAATAATTTTATTATCACTATTTGAGGAAAATCTGAAGTGTCAATACATGAAAATGAAATATCCAAAATAAAATATTTTTTTAAGTAACAGAAAACTATAGACTGTTAAGAAGTATTTGAAAGTTATCATGATATGGCATAATTTCAGATATAAAAGAATTCACTGGAGAGTACTCTGAAATACAAACTGCTCTGTCATCTGCTTGATCATTCATGAGATCATTTAAGTTGGAAGGGAATTCAGATGTCTATTCCAAAATTCTGCTCAAAGCAGAGTCAGGTCTTAGGTCAGACCAGGTTGCCCAAAGCTTCGTCCAGTTGGGACATGAAAATCTCCTTGGTACACTTAGTACCTAAGGCTACTTAGTGTGCAGCACACCTTAAATTCAGGTTAGTACTCCTTGTATTTAATAACAGACATCTTTAAGCTAAGCATATAGCCAAAACTAGCTAGGCCAGCTCTCAACAAATGAAGACACCCAGACAACTTCAGGGAATAATTCATCCAAATATACCTTAAGTATTTATCTAAAATTAAGATTAATTTTCCTTCACAGATGTTTCATTATATTTTATACAAGTAGAGAAACTCATACTGGTTAAAAAGGGAGACTAAAAATAAGTTTAAACTGAGAACCTAATTTTTGGCTGGCTTTAGTTAGGTGAGATGAATTTTATGCTTTATCAGTTACGAAGTATTGCTTTTGAAGGTACTGACTGTGGCTTATAAAGATTACTTGAAAACATCAGTATTTTAACCTCTTTCTTTTTGATATGATGCAAGCTGTAAGTATGAATCATCAAATAATTCAGCTTGGAAGCAGACTAAAGAAGTTTCTAGCTCAAACTCCTGCTGAAATTAGGTACAACATCAAATTCAGACCAGGATGCACAAGGCTTTAGCCAATCTGGTCCTGAAAATCTCCAAGCATGGAGTCTGTACAACTCCTCCTGTTCATTCCCTATGCTGCACGTATTAGTATAGAGGCATTTCAAAGAGGCACCCAAGTGTACTGATTTCCCAGTATAAACTTGAAAGCTTCCCCCACTAAAGTTGTTGTGCAGGCATTTCTTTCTTATGCTGAAGCTTGAAGTAATTCCACTTCAGTCCTGTTTGGTTGACTGCTTTTGTTTGGTTGTCCTGTTTTGTTGACCACCACTTTGGTGGTCCCTTTTGTTTCCATCACCTTGAATTTTCAGTTTACCTACCCCATCTAAAACATTCACACTTGTTTTTACCAGTTTGTCCTGCCTGTTGGGAAAGATAATGTTGCCCCACTTAGGTGGGTCCCATCTCTTCCAAGCAGCTTTTGACACTCTAAGAGAGTCCCATAATTGTAGAACCTGAAAAACTAATGCAAACACCAGCTGTGCAATCAATTGTTGACCTATAAGATTGGCTGAGTCCTCCTAATGCCCTTCCTTCTCGCTGGCAGGATCAAGTCAAACACCATCTGAGTTCATATGCCTGTTGAACACTGCCCCTGTAGACAAACTTGGTAATTTCTCAATCACCTCTGTTCATATCATTGGTGCCTATGTGGAAGAGCAATAGGGAGTAATAGGCTGGATTAGGCCTTGGTCCCTTCTCCATAAAGTCCTGAATGCAAGTCACCAACCTCTTCAGATGACAAGTGTGGTCAGAAGATGATACCCTCTCTCCCTCATATAGTGACTGTCCTCTCACCACTTCCTCTTTGTGGTCCTCAGTGGCTCAGACCCAGTCATCAGAGATGCCTTATTTAACAGCACCCCAGCTCCTCATCAGCTATGAGGGTGGTGAGCCTGTTCTGTAACTGCAAGTAATCAAGTGAGGTAGGGTGAAACAATGATGGAACAATCCTGCCAAACTTCAGCTGTTGATCAAATACACATGTGGTTGTTTTGCAGATAATAACAGAGGTCCTTTTGTAACTGAGAGGGGAGAAAGAGAATGAGAGACATGAACAGTTAATCTGGCTTGGATTTTGAGCATGTTTTCTAGGACAGATGTTACAATTAAAACTAAAGTATACAGACAGATCTGTCAGTGCATGAAATAATGGAGGAAAATGCTACCAGCAATTACCCGCCAGCTAGCTGAAAACGATAGTCTGCCAGATACGCAGAACTGTATTTCATGTTAATGATCCATTTGCAGATCATGCCACTACTTGATTTACAGTAAATTGAGAAAAAAATTGCTACAATGCATGTTACCTTCCCTGTTGCAGCCAGAATGAAGCAGAGATGTGCTGTCCTCTGTCATGCCATAGATGTTATATTCCCTTGGTGATTATACAACAAAATCCTATGGCTCTTACAGACATTCTAAAATTCACATGAAAAAGCAGAAGCTTCTGCTATCTAAATACTAGAGGATTATTACATAACTTCATTCTTCCATAAGTTTTCTGCCATCCTCCTGTCCTGATTTCAGCTGGAATAGGATTAAATTTTCCTCCTAGTAGCTGGTACAGTGCTGTGCTTTGGATCCAGGATGAGAATAACGTTGGTAACACACTGATGTTTTAGTTGTCGCTGAGCAGTGCAACAACTGAGCAGTGCAACAACGAAGTCAAGGACTTTTCAGCTTCTCACACTGCCCCACCAGCGAGGAGGCTGGGGGTGCATGAGAGGCTGGGAGGGGACACAGCCAGGACAGCTGACCCAAACTGGCCAAAGGGATACTCCATACCCCATGACGTCATGCTCAGTATATAAACTAGGGGGAATGTTAGCTGGGAGGCTGCTGCTTGGGAACTGGCTGGGAATCGGTTGGCAGGTGGTGAGGATTTGCATCACTTGTTTTGTATATTCTTTTATCATTATTATCATTATTTTCCTTTCGTTTTCTATCCTGTTAAACTGTCTGTATCTTGACCTATGAGTTTTACTTTTTTTTTTTTTTTTTTTTTTTTCCAATTCTCTCCATCCCACTAGGGCAGGGAGAGTGAGCAAAAGGCTGTGTGGTGTTTAGCTGCCTGCTCAGTTAAACCACAAAAACTATCTCTTTACTTTTAATGAAATGACATGCTGAACTGTACTATGTTAAGTTACTGATACTGTGCTGGTACAACTGAACCAGGTTTATTGCAATAGCTCTTCTTACTTTAGCAGGATATTGAAATCAATAAGAAATTCCTACTCTCAAGGAACAAGAATAGGTTTTTTTAAATTCTCTGAGAAGGCTCAGTAAAATAAGCACTGAATTGGTTTTGCATACCTTCCGGTTTTTAGATAATGGTAGAAGGACATGAGCCTTATAACAATTGATCTTACAACTGAAGGCAGTGAAGACTTCAATTGCCAGGAGTAGATGTTTTTCCAAATGCAAATAGAGTTTGACTAACTCTCCCCTCCCTTTCTGTGTAGGCAAGGTTATGTAATTTGGTGAAGAAAAAAAGCACTCTGTACTAGCAGCATCATCCCAACTCAAACTTGTGGTTTAGCCTCATCAAAGCTTTCCCAGAAATTGGGCACAGGTTTTGAGAGGCTTGTACTGTTGTCACCTTGGGCTTGCACTGCAGGGCCTGGCATCCAGGACATGGTCATGGAGATAGAGAGGCTTCATGGGCAACTGGGGAAAGGCAAAAAGTCCTGTTTTCCTTACCTGCACTGACTTACATGTAGCTTACCTGCCAATTTGCGGTGTGCGCACCAAATGCATTCCTAATACAGGGTAATATGGCTGCGAGGAGTCAAAACGCGGGAGTTAAAAATAGGAGTATTTAAATGCCTTCAGTATCATAAGAAGTTTGTACATGGATTATGGACTGTTTTGGAAACCAAGTCTGAACAATAAATATGTTTTTTTTTTCCATCAGCTAGCAGAGAATTATTGGTTTGATTCAGTATGACATCCTTTTGCAGTCAGACCTCATGACGTAGTCCCTTTGGACAGCGGGCGTTCTCATTGCTCAATTGACAAATGTGTATGGTAACTTACAGTATTTATTAAATGAAGTTTACACAAAAAACCTTTACTGAAAAGTGAGGGATACATGTTGAAGTTATTCTTCATGAATATGAATACTACTCTACACTACACTGGTGCAGCCCCATCTCAAGTACTCTGTGAAGTTTTGTGCGCCTCAATGTAAAGAAGGACATCAAACTATTAGAGTGTGCCCAGAGCTGGGCAACCAAGATGGTGAAAAACCTTGAGGTTAAGACTTATGAGGAGTGGCTGAGGTCACTTGATTCGTTTAGATTAGAGAAGAGAAGGCTGAGGGGTGACCTCATTTCAGTCTACAGCTTCCTCAAGGGGAGCAGCAGAGGGGGACGTGCTGATCTCCTTTCTCTGTTGACCAGCAATAGGACACAAGGAATGAAGCTGTGTCAGGAGAAGCTCAGATTGGACATTAGGAAAAGGTTCTTCACTGAGAGGGTGGTTGGTCGCTGGAACAGAGTCCTCAGGGAAGTGGTCATGGCACAAAGCCTGTCAGAGTTCAAGAAGCATCTGGGTGATGCTCTTAGTCATCTGGTTTGATTTTAGGCAGTCCTGCGAGGAGTAGGGAGTGGGACTCGATGATCCTTATGGGTCCCTTCCAACTTGAGATATTCTATAATTCTATGGTTCTATGAACATCAGATAGGAATAATAGAGCTTTTGAGGATTCAGGATACAGAACATCTGCTGTTTTGTTTTTCTATGACCTAATACTGTTCTAATATAAGCCTCACATTAGCAATATCCCATCATTCCTCATGCTAAGAGGGGAAAAATATGAAGGTGCTTATAGCCTAACAGGGAATGAACATTCATTCCAAGTGAAACAATATATCATGGTTATTTTTCTGCTTTTTGAGACAAAATGCCAACTTTTTTAAACAGGTTGCTCATGGAAATCAGAAGAGAAAGGAATAGTATGGGGGGAAAAAAGGGGATGTAATGCTTGCCCTTGTTATTTACTTTCCATCTGTGGTGTACATGTGCAATATTGTCCACATTCAAAAAGTTAGACACTTCCTTAAAATGTTAGACTGTTACACAGTTTCTAGGTGGCACAGCACTGCGTGTATGGTGAGCCTGCCCACAGAACCCTGGAATGGACAGACTGGCCATGAGTGTGCGATGCAACCTCTGTGTACAAGCTACTGCAAACACACTCTGCCAAATGAGTAGCATGTCAGAAACATCATTTGACTTCCCATTAAGAACAGGTTTATCAGACATCTAGGAAAGCCAGAAAAATTAAAAAACTCAAAAATCTGTCTGAACAAGATTCCCAGGCTGAAAATAAGATATGTTTAGGGAAAAGGGCAGATACATGGTTGCTGTCAGTCTGAAGGAATAGAGCAGAGACTTCAGAAAATGAAAAGGGAGGGAGGAAATATATGAAAAGAGGAGGATGTCATTGTCTCAATCATAATCCTAAGAACCGTTTGATTTGTCTTATATTTTGGCAGGTTTGTTCATCTTAGCGGTGGTAGTCTTAAACGCAACTTTAAGCACTGCCAAACAAGGCAATGAAAGTCATACAATATTACATAGCTGGTGAATTCAGCTTTACCACTTGCTTAGATGATGACAATCCTAACATTAGTGAATAAATGCAGACTTTTTTTTTATTAAATAGAATATTTCAAATAGGTTTCTTTTGTCCTCTACCAATCCCTTTTCCATCTGATGTCAAAAACACAATGTGAAGAATCTCATACTTCTTTCTGCAACATGGGTGTGGCTACTGAGTTTGCTGAAATGCTTCCAATTCTTAAAGGGGTAAGAAAGACCAAAATCATACATGAAATGTGTTTATAGATACATTTTCCTTAGATGGAATTCTTTGATAGAAATATTGTAGCCTTTCATAAGTGAAAGTTTCAAAATCACTATAATCGTGACCTTGACAGCACAGGCTTGTGTGTCAGTTACCAGTAATTTAATGTAGATCTGTAACTTTGTGGTACTAGTAGGCTCTATAGATTTCCATATTTGCTATATAATTTCAAATTTCAATATGATGTTAATTTGCAAAGACTAGAGAGTTGGTGGGTTTTTTTATTTCACATACGTGAAAGCTTTATTCATTTTTATTCAGAATTAAAATAGCATTCTTACTTTTATATTTCATTACTATTTTTTAAGCTGAACTTCTCTTTTCTTATTTCATCTATTTATGTATCCATTTTTGCTTTGAACTACACAGCCTCAAGTGCATTGCTAATATCATTGCAAGCCATGGAAACATGACTTTTAGGAATATATTGTGTTCATAACTGTTTAGCCTAGTGTTTAGGATCTCAATTTACCAGCGGGAAGAGATCAGGTTAAATTATACTCTTTCCTGAATTTTGGACCTCAAAAAATATTTGAAAGATTTTATGTGACATCTTTTCCTCACAAGGAGATAAATAGAATAATCTAGCTAGACCTTTACACTCTGGTTTTCTGTGTTTATTTTCCAACATGGAACAAGACTTTCTCATTTATTTAGGCCTTAAGATATATTTATTTCTTTATATTTATACTTGTACATAGTTTAAATTAATGTCTAAAAATAGAGAACAAAAATCTTCCCCTTTTTCAAGGTATATAAAAAATGTACATAGTTTCCTATGTGGCATTAATGCCAACTGCATGGATATTTCCTGAGAAAAACTCTTCCCTTCCCCTTAGTATGTGTCTAAGGTTTTTGATGTAGACCTTATTTCTACAACTGTTTCTGTGTATGCCTTACTTTAAGTTTCCTTGGGAGATGATAGCCAGTAGAACTCTACCACCTGAAGCACCAAAAGGCCCTATTAAAATGCCTTCTGATTAGTTAAAAAAACCCTGATTAATCTTTTGCTGGCAACAATAATAATATTTTGCTACCAAGACTAACCCCACAGCTGTCACTTGAACATTATCATGGTTCTTCTTTGTATTGCATCTCCAGTAGGGCTGCTCAGTTGCTTATCCATTGTATTAGAGACTGATAGTGTTTCTATACTTGATAAAATGAGCACCTGACTGTGGAATTGTTTTATTCATAAGCAGTCTGGACCATGGATTGCAAAACAAGAAAAATGACAGGATATCTGTGAAAAAGCCACAACTTGGACTGTGTATCTGAGCAGGTGCTGCAGCCCTTGAGTCCAGTATTACTTCTCTTTTCTTTCAGCTATATCCTACAATTCACTGGTAGTATCTGAATTACTGCAGACATATATGAAACCATGTAAGTTGTTTAGAGAGATAGCAAAGAGAATTGTGTTTCTAAATTTCCTAGAGGCTACAAATCAAAACAGAACAAACCAAAGTAAATTAAAGAAAACCAAACCATATCAAACCAAACCATGTTTTCTATCAATCATCTTATGCTCATTCCAAAACTGAATTCTGTAAGACACCACAAAAAGCAGTAAATTTCATTAATATTATTTACAGTATTGAAGAAGTTGTATTACCTGAATCAGTTCCCAGTGGCATCGCAGCAGTACTGTCAGGCACCTTCCCTACTGCCCTTCATTCATTTCTGCATCTCTCATGCATGGTGTATTTCTGTATCTCAGCCCTTCATGATTTACTCGCTCTGCCAGCTAGTACTATGTCAGACTATTCAGTCAAATCAAGAATATTTCCACTGATGACACAGTACTACAAATTCCCTGTTTCTTAAAATGATGTTCTTTAGAAGTGTGCATTCACTATTTTTGCTTTGTTTTCTTTAACTTGATTAAACAAAACAGGGCTATATCATTCAATTTCAAGTAGCTATTTAGAACTGCTATAATACCATCGAGATATTTTTTTATACTGCACTACCTTATTTTTCTCATTTGAATTTAAAATTATAAGTATTCACTGTTTGGCCAGAATCACAATAACAGAAGTCTTTATGGAATAATGCACAACCCTGCCAGTGAAGATATTTGGTACAGTGTAAGATCACTACTCTATTAAACTGTCCTGTTTTAAGTGACCTTTTATTTGGCAGGCAATGCCTTCCAATCAAATTAAGAAAAAGAGAAAAAAGAAATAGCACAGGTTTTAAAGTACAATAATCTGACTTGGGAACAATAATAACAAAACTAGAGATGACAAGCTGCTTGATGCAGTACATTTGACCTTACTCCATTGCACAGGATATTTGTGCTGATATCTGTACGATGGTTACATGGAGTGAGCAAAAAATTACTATATTATTGCTTAATCCTTTCCAACCTACCAAAAGCAGCAATACAGTTCTAAAACTACACCTCACATATACTTTGTCATCCCTGTAGCAACATGTAGGGATAAATCCTCAGCTATTTTAAGTCATCACAGTTCCACTTGAGATAATTAGTGAAACTGATATGACAGGATTGTTCTTAGATTGATGTTAAAAGCATTTAACTTATCACAGCAGTAGGCATATAGCTTGCTTTTCATTTCCACTTTGGAGACCCTTGAAAAAATGCAATTTGATATCATTGCTATTGCATTGTATAGTTGTGATGTTATACTGGGTTTGACTTTTCGTAATTTTTATTTTTCCTTTCTGCAGAAATTTGATTTCTTGACCAGATTTCATCATTTAAAAAAAAGATTCCAGTATGTTATATTAGTGATCAAGCAATGAATTAAATCAGTAGCTTTTACAGAGTGTTATCATCAGTGTGAAACCTTTAGTTATTTTATTCAACAGATCTGATCTTTTTCTTCAAAAAATTGTAATATATACTGGTATTACTCCCAGTTCTATATCTACTTTACATATTAAAAAAACAGATATGATTTGTAAATCAAGTACAAAGTGTCATTATAATAGGACGTCTACATTGCATCAGCAACACACTTAGTGGGAATTATTAATTTAGTGATATATAGGACTAGACTGTAAACTATTTTTCATGGACTTTATTTTCACTGTCTTTGACAAATAATCTAAGAGTCTTAGCTACCTGGGATACAATATACGCATCTGTTTTTTCCCATCAGTACTGCCAGCAGTCACATTGTAGGGCTGTTCAATACATTACATCACTGAGACTTTGCGGTGCAATTTCCAGACATTTCGTTTTCATGTCAGTGTTAACAGAGGTGATATAAGTCAGTACAGTGAAAAAGACACCTTTTGCTAGCCCTTCATCAGGGGTAATAAATGGATCATCCTTTATAGTCAGTAACAATCCAGACAGTCATTGTCACTATTTTAGATTTTTTATTTTTCCTGTGAAAAACAAAACTGGTCTAGTCCATGGAACAGTGTCACTAGGTCAGCTCTTTCTTGATTAATGAAACTTCGTCATTTACATTAATGAATAGGAAATTCTTATTGGTGCCAAACACATCAAAGAGTTTCAAGTTTACCAGCTTATGACTGCTACAGTGCCAAGAACATTCTTTCAGTACAAAAATGTACACAATAGCATGATTGTGCATTGTCTCTCCTTGGCATATTCATTAATATCTCATCCTGCCCAATGTCATAGTAATAACATTTTTATCAGCTCTAACCAAATTATCTTTTCCCTAAGAATAAAAGTATAAAATTGGCTATTCAGGGGAAAGGGATTCAGAATTTTGTCTTATTGTTCTGAGAGAGAGGCAACTGCTAGCGACTTGGGACTTTGTTGATATCCTTGATATGATTTGAAGACATCCAACTAAGGTATGCTCTGACTTTGAAGAAAATCTAAGGAAGCAAACACTGGATTCAGTTCTGATTTAATAGTAACTCTTTATTAATGTGGAGTTTGACACATTTCTGAAAAAACATGTTAATATCAAAGGCAACAAATACTAATAACTGCTGATGTAAGTACCTGTGATATCAGCTTGAGCTAGGTAATAACCTGATTTAGAGTCAACTCTATATTTAAAGAAATAATTAATTTCTTAATTAATAATTAAAAATAATTTTTATTAAAAATATTCATTTTTTAAATTTGTCTTTTTCAGAATTATTGTTATCATTATTATTATTATTTTGGAAGGAGACACTCAATTTGAGCAAAATGCTTCTAGAAATTAATCAGATTCACACATTTTTCAATCACAAAGTTGCTATTGTTTCTAACTTATACCTTAGATTAACTCTAGAAATATCTTTGCAGAAGTGTTTGGTATTGAGAATGACATAAAGCTCTTCTCAGTCTTCCAAAAGTAGATTCCTATATTTTCTACAGAACAGTTTATTGTAGATATGTGAGGTAGGCTTCCTAATGTGTTTCCTAATATGATCTCACATTTCTGTGAAAAAGAGAAGAATAAATACAAAAAAAATCAGAAAAAATACATTTTCTAATAAGCGCCACAACCTTTACTCCATAATAGCATTGTCAAAACTAGATTACTTTTTTCCGGAATTTGAAAAACCTTCACTGACGTGAAAGATTTCAAAGCCATTCTAACACAGCTTAATTGTATCGTTAAGTGACAAAACTTACGCAATCTCCAGTGTTAATTGACAGTCCACCTTGAGTTCATCTACTTTGCTCAGCCAAGATAAAGGAAACCAGCCACCTAACTCACTGAATGCCTGAAGGCTTGTTGAGGGAGCTACATGCCCTGCTCTGACATGAGCACAGTGATACACCTGATCTCTTGGATTCTGGAGCCGTTCAGGTGCCAGTTGCTGACAAATCACGCAAACTTCATAACAATAATGATACTGAATTATCCATCATCTCTTAAGTAAAACAACTGCTACTGCTCTGAACTGATTATTCGCTTCCACTCAGCTTCAAATATTTAATATTTCCATCCTAATGTCACTGTTTCCTGGTAGATTTTTCCTCAGCACAAAGCACACATTAGCTGTGTTCCTTTGAATTTTGATGTTGTTCAGTATACATTGTATGTAGGCTGTATTGTACACAGTATTATCTGTCACAGGGTGTCACAAAAGGCACAGATAGCTTATAAGACAAAACAAACTAGACCTATTAGCACTGAATCCTTGCCAGAATATTAAGTATAAAGATTTCATCAACTGAGAATGCTGCTATAATTAAGAAAATAACATTTAAGATTTCAAAAGTGTTTTGTAGTACTTGTGGAAGGGACCTTAAAGATCCTTTAGTTCCAACCCCCTGGCCATAGGCAGGGGCACCTTCTACTACATCAGGTTGCTCAAAGCCCCATCCATCTTGGCCTTGAACACTTCCAGGGATGGGCAGCCACAACTTCTCTGGGAAACCTGTTCCAGTGTTTCACTGTCCTCATTGTAAAAAATTTCTTCCTTATATCTAATTGAAATCTCCCTTGTTTCAGTTTAAATTCATTACCCATTGTCTTATTGCTACATGCCCTTGTAAAAAGTCCCTCTCCAGCTTTCCTGTAGGCCCCCTTTAAGTACTACAAGGCTGCTATAAGATCACCCCGGAGCCTTCTCTTCTCCAGGCTCTGAACAACCCCAACTCTCTCAGCCTGGCTTCATAGGAGAGATGCTCCAGCCCTCAGATCATCTTCGTGGCTCTCCTCTGGGCTCACTCCAACAGCTCCATGTCCTTCGTATGTTGGAGGCCCCAGAGCTCAACACAGTTCTTCAGGTAGAGTCTCAATGAGAGTAGAGTAGAGGGGCAGAATCACCTCCCTTGACCTGCTGGCCACACTTCTTTGGATGCAGTCCAGGATATGATTTGCTTTCTGGGCTACAAGCACACATTGCCAGCTCATATTGAGCTTCTCATCAATCAGTACCCCAAGTCCTTTTCCTCAGGGCTGCTCTCAATTCATTCTCCGCCCAGCCTGTACTTGTGCTTGGGATTGCCCCAACCCATGTGCAGGACCTTGCACTTGACCTTGTTGAACTTCATGAGGTTCTCACAGACTCACCTCTCCAGCCTGTCAATGTCCCTCTGGATGGCATCCCTTCCTTCCAGCATGTCCACAACACCACACAGCTTGATGTCGTCAGCAAACTTGCTGAGGGTGCACTCGATTTGAGGGTATGATGTACAGCACAAAGTGTTTACTTAGGTTCTAACCAGTTTTAAAAGAATTAAAGTGTAAAATAATTAAAAGCATAGAAAATCATAGAACATCTAATCCAACTTCCCTGTCATGGGTGGGGACGCCTGTCAACTAGACCAGGCTACTCAAGGCTCCGTCCAACCTGGCCTTGAACACCTCCAGAGAGGGGGCATCCACAACCTCTCTGGGCAATCTATTCCAAAGTCTCACCACCCTTGTACTGAAGGATTTCTTCCTAAGATCTAATCTAAATCTGTTCCCCTTCAACTTAAACCCATTTCCCCTTGTCCTATCAGTGGACACTCTTGTAAAAAGTCCCTCCCCAGACTTCCTGTAGGTTCCCTTCTGGTATTGGAAAGCAGCTATTAGGACCCCCCGAAGTCTTCTCTTTTCAAGGCTGAACAATCCCAGCTCCCGCAACCTGTCCTCGTAGCAGAGGTGCTCCAGCCCCTGGATCATCTTTGTGGCCCTCTTCTGAACACACTCCAACAAATCTATGTCTCTCTTATGGTGGGGACACCAGAACTGGATGCAGTATTCGAGGTGCGGTCTCACAAGAGCAGAGTAAAGGGGAAGAATCACCTCTCTTGACCTGCTGACCACGCTTCTCTTGATACATCCCAGGATGCGGTTGGCCTTCTGGGCTGCATGAGTGCACTGCCGGCTTATGTTGAGCTTCTCATCTATAAACACCCCCAAATCCTTCTCTTCAGGGCTACTCTCAACCCACTCTGTGCCCAGTTTGTATTTGTGCCTAGGATTGGCCCAACCCAGGTGAAGGACCTGGCATTTTGACTTGTTGAAGCTCATGCAGTTAGCACTGGCCCATTTTTCAAGCCTATCAAGGTCCCTCTGGATGGCATCTCTTCCCTCAAGTGAGTCCACGGCACCACACAGCTTGGTGGCATCGGCAAACTTACTGAGGGTACTGCGGTGGGAGGCATACGTGCCGTCTGGGACTCGGAAAGACTGAAATTCCCTTTTCCTTCCAAGAAGATGCTTTTCCAAGAAGAAACCGCATGAGGGAAGCTGTCTGTCTTTGATGTTTGCATGAGCCAAATGCCATAAATCTGGAAGACGGACCTTCATTTGGAAATCAAATGCCAACGTCACGTGCACAGTTAATTTTGCTGTTAAAAGGATAGATGCTGGGAATTTCTGGTGGTTATATATATATATACGTATATATATAGAGGAAGCTTTTATATAAAATGGCCCTTCATTCTCCACTGCTGTCATCGCCGCTCCCGCTCCACCACCGCCAGCCGTGGAGGTGTGCTCTCGCCGTCTGAACATGGTTGCTTGTCGTACCCCTCCAAAAACTGAACCATCTCCTTGAACTCTGCAAAGTGCCCCTCGCCCCCAGCCCCTCCGGCCGGAGCTGGGCTTTGCCCTCTCCCGCAGTCCTTCGGAGGGCAGCAGGGAAACCCACGGCAGCCAGGAGTGCCTCGGGGGCGCACGGGCAGGTACGTGGGGTGTTGTACACGCGCTCATCGCCAGAGGTGCGATACAACACGTTGATTTGGGTTTGGTTTTTTAAAGTTGTGCTCGTCTTCACCACGTTGTGCTCTCCAAAGCAGGACTCGGTGAGCTCAGAGCAAGGTCCAGACCCGTGCTCTAGGCTCCGGGTCGCAACACCATGTGTGTATGTATGTATATATGCACATATGTATATATTTATACAACAGGTGTGCACCTAGTACTTGCTGCTGTTTTTTCTTTGGTGGTAAAAATGTGATGTTTGGCTCACAGTACTGCTACGAACTCGCAGCCAGACAAGCGGAAGGTGTGATTTTTTGTGTGTCCAGAGTTGTCCTTTTTCCTTTCAGCTGCAGGAAAACCCAAACAAGATCTGTCAGGTTAAACAACTGGTGAAGGAAGCGGTGGAAGGATCCTGTTGTATAAATAAACGGGTAGTAAAAGTGAGAGAGCTGTGCTGTTCAAAAAGAAAATACAAATGCATCATCTAGTGTTCTCCCGTATAAGATTAATTTTAACTGCAGCACACTCCACATTATCCTTCTAAATGCTGCTTCACCTGCTCCTTACAAGAAGGTGTGGTGACTTTGGTTCCAGTTGGAGGAGCACTTTGAAAGTAACTCTCCTCAGGGAACACATTTTATGCATGAAACTAAGAATTTATTGTTAGGCTAATTAAAATCTTAATCTGATCAAAATCTAGCAAACAGCTGTCTTTAGCCCTGTTAGAATTATATCAAGAGTCCAAATATAGAAAAACCTCAGTGTTAATATGCTTATAAACTGTTATACATGAGAACCCACTAGGAGCTACGCTTTTTCTCTGGTATCGTGCTTGCACTTCCAATGTCCCTCTGGTCCTCTGCTTAACAGCACCAGAGTTCTTCAAGCAGAGACATAAGGGGGTGCCAGAGCAAGTTATCAGCAACCCAGTCTCTGTGCTGGGTAGGGTACAGTTTTCAAGGTGGGAGTAGGGGCATGCCTTTCTCCTTATGCTCAGGGCTATTCTTCAAATGGCATCCAGTCCCACCTGGATGCTGCACCACAGCCTCTCCCAGTTCTGGGAGACACCACAGGCAACTGCCTGTCGCACAGTGACTGGTTTGTCCAGCTTCATCGATCTGTGACTGTCACAGAAATTTGGCTCAGGTCAAGCAATGGTCTTGTGGCCACCAGGTCATTGTTAGAGCAATCTGGCTTTAGCTGAGGCCCAGGCAAGCCCTCTCAGTTGCTGAGCACTGCCTGATTTGATGCCTGCTACCATTTCATTATAATGTGGCAGAAATCTTATTCATTGGGCTACATTTGACTTCAAAAATGTACATAAAAGAGTAAGCTCTTTCTCTCCAGATAGTGCTGGTATATAAGTGTGTGTGTAAAAGTATATACACATATACATCCTTTTGCTAACTTTCTTCATGATAAAACTTTGAGTAACAGATAGAAAAATTCCATTGTTTAGGTCAACAATGAAGACTTACCGAGGAATCACAGTACAGTGCATCTTTAAGCAATATGAAATCAATAAATTCATGCAACCTCATTGGTGTTTAATCTGTTTTTGGAAAATAAATCTGCCAGTCATCAGAAGAGTATTATCACTTCCAAAGATGGTAGGAAATCTTTAGCTGTGATCTTATTTTTCTTTAGCTCCAACACTCTTTTATAGTCTTTGCCTTCTATCTTTCAGCATTAACCTGAGGTAAACTGATGTGCACTTCTCAAGGTGTGCACATTTTTGGTTTAGAGGCATGGCAGCAGGAGACACAGTATACATCCAAAGAGTCCTGCTGCAGGAGGTACACATTGAATCTTTGCAGAACAGTAAGCATTTGACAACAGATAAAAATACAATAAATTTTACAAAGAAAAGAAGGTCAATTCCAGCTAAAATGCAAACTTTTACATAGTTCAAAAGAGCTGGAATTCTCCCTGCAGAGTTTATCTTACTGTATTTTACTGGCACAAATTTAGAAATGAAGATAGTGGATCATTTCTTCAGCTGTAAAATCACTAGGCATAAGAAAGTTTCTTGAATTATATTGCAGATTTATATACTTTACAGAACTAGTTCTATTTAGCAAACCTTGAATTATATCCCACTTTAGCCTAGTATATTTTGAGTGCTTTGTCCACTTTATTACCGAACAGCCTAAACACACATTGTTCCATTTTCATTCAAAAGACATCCAATGTAATGATATGAAATATGTACTTTATTGCCATGTCATTATTCTTTTCCCTTTCTCCTCCTCTCCATCCACTTCTCACAATTTTTCTTACATAATTATGTTTTAGAATGTCAATTCAGTCACAGATACTTTGGTTTTATAACCCATAATGTTTTGGAAGACAGGAACATTGTTCAAAAGTATTCAAGGAGATATATAAATCCTCATCTATGATTGTGTTACTATAGAAAATAACAGAAGACCATTACACACCATGTTCCTTCCATGGTTACTTCATGGTGGGAACTAAGTTCTCAGTTAATTGTTGTTCAGCTCTCAGTTACTACTTTCAACTATCGCAAAGTGTTTTTTCCCAAACTGTGGACTAATTTTTCAGAAACAATGAGGCACTAAGACTGGCTCCATGCAGAGACAATTTGGATCCGGCATGGCTTTTTAATTAAGAAAGACAAATAACTAGTGTACAAGGCTAAATTTGATCTGGAAACAAGACAGTGTCTTTTCACTCAGTCTAGAATCTAAATTTGTGATCTGAGTGGAACCAAGCTGACTTTGGTAAACCTGCTCTGGTGTCCACGTCACTTTCCTTAATTGCAAGACTTTCCTGGTTTCCTGCACCATGCATCCTTGATTTATTCTATATAGATTGAGTGGTGTTTCTTATCTCCAGCTCAAACTGGCTTTCCTGTGGCAAGACTGCATCTTGCAGAGACACTTGGCCCTTACTCTCTGTTCCCAGAGCTCCATGTTGTAGTAGCATTAGTAATTTTAAAATATTGTTATGAAAATATTCAGGACCAGCTCAGAGCCAGCAGTTCTCCTTAACTAACAATGCCTTTCCACCACCCTTTGGGAAGCTGTCTTAAAAACGCTTGAGTGGTCTCCTATGGAGATTTCAGCAAAAGAAGAACTGAGTTAAACCAAATTGGAAATTGTGCTGAGTTACAAGACAGGGCAAGGGGCTCATTTAGCATATATCCAAAATGTGTATCACTGATTTCTCCTCCACATAGAAAATGAGGCATAGCACTGTGTAATTCCAATATGATTCAACAGACAAACAATCCTGAGCCAACTGCTGTTGTAACATTTTGGGAAAATTCTTTTCATAGTTACATTTGATATGACTTTCTTAAATATACCAACTATGAGAAATTTCATAGAAAAATAGTAAAATGGGAAAGCTCTGAACAGAAATTAAATCAATACTGTTTCATAGACAACTGTATGTTGTTTGTGCAAGTGTATATAAATCTATTACGAACTAATAGTAAATTAGGGAAATTTGACTAAAAGAACTAAATCATTAAAATGTATATTATATACATTTATATACAGCTTATACCTGGCAACTACCTCCCACAATAAGAATAAGGATTCTATTGTTCAATGGGATTTCCTCTTGTAGGACGCTTGTACTACTACAATATTTCCATTTACCTATAAAAGCAAATTTTCACAAATTTCAGTCCCTGAAATTCATATGGAGTAATCATTGCAAACCATTCCAATAAATTACCTGCAATATAGAGTACAGTTGGCAGCCCAAAAAAGCTCATGTTTAACCAAGATGCCCATGAAAACTTAAAAGGGACAAGTAATATATGAAAATTTCCTCTTAAAGTCATAAGATATTAGTCTAATGCCTAAATGTATGTGAACTCTCAGTGTTCCTACACATACTAGATCTCAGAATAATGATGCTAAACAGCTAAGAACATAGTTTTGTATATGGAAAATCTGTAAAGCCTGTCTAGGATACCCATCAGAAAAAACATTACAAATCATGGTATTGGAAGAAGAGTTGCCATTATCTGCCCTTGACAGTACAAGGGGAATCATATTTTACAGGTACTTAGGATAGTGAATGGATAGTAAAACCACTGTCAGATTTTCAAAGTATAGTCATACTTTTAAAGTAGCTGTTCTCAGGACAGCTGCTAATAATGTTTTAAACAGATGTTCAAAAAAAAATCACGAAGTTTTGGCAGTGAAACAATTTATATCTCTAGAAGGTCAGTTCTAAATTTTATATGATGAGTTGGGATGAAACGTCCATCTACACGGACTTCGAGAGTCCAACAGATCAAAATAGTGTATAGAGAAACCAAGGCCTTGATTTAGTTTAAAGACAGTATCTCCTAGCTGCAGTTAAATATATGCTTAAATAGTAACCTGAATAAGGTACCTCTAGTGTCTGTATAAGTTTCCACAAGACTTTAATCAAGTTTAAGCCTTTATACCTGAGATGCAATCCAATTCAGTTATCATCAGACTATCAATCAAAACATCTGAGACTGAGCCACTTAAAACTTAGGACTTGGGAGTGCTGGTGGATGAAAAGCTCAACATGAGCTGGCAATGTGCACTGGCAGCCCAGAAAGCCAACAGTATCCTGGGCTGTATGAAAATAAGCGTGGCCAGCAGGTCGAGGGAGGTGATTCTGCCCCTCTACTCTGCTCTCATGATACCCCACCTGGAATACTGCATTCAGCTCTGGAGTCCCCAACACAAGAAGGACATGGAGCTGCTGGAGCGAGTCCAGAGGAGAGCCATGAACATGATCCGAGGGCTGGAGCACCTCTGCTATGAAGACAAGTTGAGACATTTGGTGCTGTTCAGCCTGGAGAAGAGAAGGCTCCGGGGTGATCTTATTGCAGCCTTCCAGTACCTAAAGGGGGCCTACAAGAAAGCTGAAGAGGGACTTTTTACAAAGGTGTGTAGTGATAAGACAAGGGACAATGGATTTAAACTGAAAGAGGGGAGATTTAGACAGGATATAAGAAAAATTTTTCACTCAGAGGGTGGTGAGGCAGTGAAACAGGTTGCCCAGAGAAGTTGTAGATGCCCCATCCCTGGAAGTGTTCAAGGCCAGGTTGGATGAGGCTTTGGGCAACCTGGTGTAGTGGAGGGTTTCCCTGCCCACGGCAGGGGAGTTGGAACTAGATGAACTTTGGGGTCCCTTCCAACCCAAACCATTCTATGATTCTATGAAAATTAGAACCATTCATGATGTGAATTCCTTCTGAAGTAGGAATTCAGTTGATAGCACTGCCTCTCTAGCATGTAAGAGAATAACCACGAATTAACTTTTGATGCAATGCACTCTAGTCAAAGACAACCTGACCTGGTGAGACAAACTGTTCTAAAGTGGAAAAAATTCAATAGCTTAATCCCAGGTCTCTCACCATAATTGTTTCTAATGTTAACCTTTTCAAATAGAACTTCTATAGCTTTAGAATACAGTCTTAATAAGAGGAATGAATTCATGAGTTAGTCTAGCTCCTGAAGTAGGGAATTCAAATGAAAAAGTATATTCCTCTAAAATGCATCGAGAGGACTGTAATAGTTTCTCTGTATGTTCCAGACTGCAAGATGACAATCGGTGCAATTGTGTTTTCATGCAGGTAGTGTTCTCTTTGCATCTAATTCTGGACTGCTTTTATCTTATGTTACTAGCAGTATTGTTGCTACTATACTACAGCACAATTCCTGACCTTTCTTACTTTCATTTTTTTTTTGATTACCAGTGTTTGGAGTCTGTGACTAGTGAGATCTGTGAGTTGGAGACCATGGATGTAGTAAAGTCTATGCTGAAGCAGATAAATTAGGAAACATCAAATGACAGAACCTAGGAAGGAGAGATCTGAAGTTGAGTTTTTTGAGACCAGAACTTTACAAATTAAAAACTGACTTTGCCCAGAGAAGTTGTGGATGCCCCATCCCTGGAAGTGTTCAAGGCCAGGTTGGATGAGGCTTTGGGCAACCTGGTGTAGTGGAGGATTTCCCTGCCCATGGCAGGGGGGTTGGAACTAGATGATCTTTGAGGTCCCTTCCAACCCTAACCATTCTATGATTCTATGATTCTATGACTTTGATGACATTTTCATCAACAAACATTTATAATGTCCATGACGGAAACTTTGGACATCTCTCTCTTGAGTTAAAGGTGGTATTCCAGATGGGAGATAAGGTCTGAATCCTCAGGCTCAACTAACAAGAATTGCCTGCTTCAAAGGAACTTTCCCTGATTACTCATTTATTTTGGTCTGATTTTATGGTTAAGCCCATAGAGTAAAAAAACACTGACAGATGGAATTCCATGTAATAGCAGAACAATTTTTCCAATTCTAGGGACTAATGCTCCCACTTTAAACATGTCTCTAACATGTCTTTAAAAGGAGCTTCATCTGCATAGCCAGTATTGACAATCAAAACTAAGATTCTTGCTATGAAAAAAGAAGGCATAAATTTTGAACTTTTCCCCCCTTCTTAAGCATTTATATGACTAAATTGCCAAGAAGAGTGTTAAGACACTACGTATTAGGTATTCAATACATTCTTTGTAGGTGGCACCCACAGTGACCCAAATAGGTGCTAGGAAAAGGAAAGACGGAAGGAAACGCCCCAGATGAAAGCAAATCTATTCTTTGTAAATGATCAGCAAATTTCTTGTATTAATTCTATCATCTCTAGCTTCTCATCTTTTTCAAAGTTTAAAGTTTGGCTCTTATTATTTCTCTTTGCTGTGCTCTTATTATTTCTCTTTGCTGTTGTGTGCTGGCAATATTTACAAAAAAACCCAGTATATAAAGTCTCCTCGTTGTTTTTAACACACTTAAACAAAATTATTTTAATGTTATGAACAGATATTCATAAAATCTGCCTTCTCTTCCATTTTTTCTGAATGATTCAATAATTTTATTTTACCTATTTTTTCTTTCTAAAGCACTGATATTTATAAAATGGTAACAACCACTGAAAAAATATAAAGACTTTGACATCTTTCTAAAAAAAGAAAAGCAGTATAAAGACCTGCATGATATTATGTGCTTTTGATTGTAAATTCTGTAGAGCAGATTAAGTTTAACAATGATCACATACAGAGTTAATGTCTGTTCCAATAATGTTCATCTTCATTATAACCATTACAAATTTAGACAAGATTAGTGATGCTAATCTTAGACAAGATCTTAGACAAGAGAGATTCTAGGCAGGATATAAAGATTTTCTTGTCTGAAGGATCAAAAATAAGACATGAGATAAAAGTGTATATATCATTTATATGTGATACTTTGAATGTTTTTTTATAAGGTTCTTCCTAAGATATTAATAAGGGTAATAAATAA
Source organism: Tauraco erythrolophus (assembly GCF_009769465.1). NCBI lineage: Eukaryota > Metazoa > Chordata > Aves > Musophagiformes > Musophagidae > Tauraco > Tauraco erythrolophus. The sequence goes on along the minus strand of NC_141467.1, from coordinate 86,275,032 downwards.
CTGTGGGTAAGAAAGAAACAGCTTTTCTGGATTAAACACAGACACACTAGTCAAAGAGTCTGAATAAAAGTATTATATGACAGTAGGGTCAAGTGAATCATGGAAAACTGAATTCAGTGGGACAAGCAATCTACACTTGCAGTAAAACACATAAGATTGTTGAGACGTTCCCTGACAGCATCCTATTAAAGGAAAACTAGGAATGGCAATATCAGTGGTCTCATTTCTCTGATGTCATAAATCGCTAGGGAATTGTGAGAAAAGTGAAAGACAAAAAGGAGCATTGGAAAAAGAGAATGAAAACATGAATTCTGGAACCTGGCAGAGGGGACAAGTTTTTTAAAAAGTAGAGAAATTAAATTACTCAAATATCAAAGTGATCCCATCTTAAATAATTTTGAAAACATTATTTCACAGAAGATTCCAAAAAATAAACTTTGATCACTATTGCAAAATTTAGTTGTGGATTCCAAACGCTAACAATGGACAAAAATTGAGTTTATTGTCCTTTGTCTAACACAGATATTACTCTATTTAGCCATTCTTCTTTAGCTAATGTCTCGAATTATAGATTAGAGCTATTTAAATTATCTTGAACTAGAGTATCCATTATTCTATGCAGCACTGTGGTAACTGCTAAATAACAGTTGGAATTAAAATTCAGCAAGTAGTATTAAGCACTTTCAAAAGTTATTAATACCAAGATATCTAGCATGTGTCTCTGAAATGTTGAGAGACTTGGAAAATTCAGTGTTCACAATATCTCTTTATCATGTTACACTTTAGTGTACTAAATCATTGAAATATATATAGGCCAAAACGAGGGACAGAACAAGGAAATCTAACTTTAATGTGACTTTCTAAAAAAATAAATTACATATCTTGTAAGAGTGAATTGCTTGACTGATTTCACTGTATTGATCCCTGTAACATTCACTTTTTCTATGAAAGGAAAAAAAAATCAGATAATTTAATGATTCGAAGTGCTCCAATTATTCACAGCTGTGCCAAAACCAATTGATTTTCAAAGGAAGAACAGGGAAACTAGAATAACTCCTCTGAGTAATGGACAGCTAAAAGAGAAGAACTAGAAACACTCCCTGGCTTCCTCTGTGTTTAGATCTTGGAAGAAATAATCAAGCCTCAAACCATCTTTCAGATGTCTGCAACATCTGCCTTGCAGTCAATACTATTTTCCCCAAGAGCAGAAATCTTTCTTTAGAAGTGAAATGCCTACACTGCCATGAGCAGACTGAGCAAGCAGTAAATTATTTTAGAAACAAAGCTGAATAACACAGGCATTTATTTATTTTGACTCTTAAGAACCTTGTTTCTCATCAGAGGAGTGCTGCAGACCTATGTGGTGTTTTAAACGTGTTGTTTGACACGGAAAGAAACAAAACATCAGAGACATTTCCTTGGCGCTTCATTACAGCAGCTGCACAAACGTACCGTGCGACAGCATATGCAGATATGATACTTCAGATAGCTGAATGCCTAATCCGTGGCTGAAAGCGTTTTACCTCGTGTGTGGTTCCATCAGACTGTATTAGAATAACAAAAGGTCCACAATGCTGCTCCAAGAAGTTTTTGTGAAAGCAGTCCCTAGAACGACAATATTATATTAAATGCAATGCAGTTGGCTTCAAGTTCAGGGTTGAAGGAGACCTCAAGAGCAACATTCATTGTAGCAGATCAGTGTGATTCTTAATTCCTGCTAACTGGTTCCTGGACACCAGAGAAACAGGCCGCTCTGAAATGCAGTGGAAAGATATAGTCCAAATAAAAATCTTCTGTAAACTCCTAACAATTTAAGTGAGCTGTAGGTCACCCTCATAGACCTTCTGTAGTTGTAAAATGTTTTTGTTTCAATGTTCCTATAATGTATTTAAAGACAAATGTCAATGAGGGGGAAAAGATGCACATTTACTTAGGACTATAAGGACACTTACATTCACAATCATTGACTTAAGGGAAATTTATTAATATATTTACGTAGTGGTAAAAGCTCTTCCAAGTCATCATATTATTCATAAGCTAGAAACATTTGTAAAACATGACATTCATGCAATCAATCAGTATTGATCAATGACAATTTAAGAACTCCTAAAACTACTGATGTCTTAGCTATTAGTAAGTTTGCAAGAGAAACTTTTTATGAAATCTTACTGGGGAAAAGTTATCAACTACTATATCTTTTGTACTTTTTTTTTTTTTACTGGATTGCCTTTAAGGCATTCTAAGGGAAAGAAAATGCTTCTTTTTGATTTATGTAATATTCACCCTTGAAAATATCTTTTTTTCTTTTTTTTTTTAATGTTAATTTCACACATAATAAAAATGCCAGATTGAGGATTCTGTAGACTGAAGAGTTTTTTGTATGAACAATTGGAAAGAAAATGCAGGTTCTTCCATAAAATCTTTGATTTTTTTTAGTTTTATTTAGAGGAAATCTCTCCTCTGGTAGATTAGAGTAGGTCAACTTTTTCCAAAGAAGTTCTTTGAGACTTTCTTGAGCAGAAAGCAAACAAAATTAATAGGATTTCAATTTTTTGAGAACATCACTTCCATCTTGGCTTTCTTTTTGTTAAAAGAGGATAAAGCAAAACCAGAATAATACAAGTTTAAAAGTCTTTGACCAAATGATGGATTTCATCACCCTTATTGTTGACACTAGTCACGCTATTGACTACGTGCTCTTTCTCTCTGATACTTTCAGGAACATACCTACTAAAATCAACTAGAGGGATCATCCCTTCAGACTGAGTTAGAGAGTGACACCACTAGTATCAGAATAGGCAGATGACATTGATACATTGCTACATGATGGATTGCCTTCACTGAGACTGCTGGAGTCTTCCCATTAGTTTATTTGAACACTACACACCACACAAAGACACCTGGATGCTAGGGCTTTCAGACAATATTAATGTAGAATGAACTGGAACAAGTGGCCTAGAGGCAAAAATATTTTAATTTATCAGTATATAAGCCACATACTTATTATTATATCTTTATTTTGAAGATAACAAAGTCTTCACTTTTTACAGAATAAATGTCTGAACTCCAAAAGAGTGCCAGTCACCGGTCATCTATTCTTTTTTATTACACTTTAGATCTTCTGCCTGCCACAGACTCTACTCCATACAGCATTAGTTAACTTTAGGTACAATTTGATTACAAGCTTAAGCCACACTTGAAGTCCATGCAGCAAGTATGGTAAAACACTTAGTAGGAGTCATTTTGACCTGACATGTTTAAACATGGGATTTTCAAAAATGCGTCCTGCTCCCACTGTAGTCAGTGGGCTTTTAGCCCTGCTTCCAATGGGAACTGGGTTTCACACAAAGCTTCTTTTTACTTTTTGAGGTCCATTCTACAAATAGATAATAAAAAAACCACAAAAAGTTCTGTCAGGTACAAAGAAAGGCAAAGGGGAAGAACAAGTGTGTTCTCTGTCATACCGGATTGGAGCTTTAATTAAACTTTTGCTCCATTACTTATTTTTCTGCTCATTATTCTTTCTGAGTTTAAAAAGGTTAGGGGTTATTCAACAGAACCAATAATCACCATTTCCTTTATTACTCGATATGAATGCAGACATACCTCATCAAAAGTGGGACAAAAGCAGCTGGGCAAATATGTATACTGTATTCAACTTGCAGCCTCATTCACAAGGGTAAATAAGGGTAAATCGTGGCAGTGAGATGTATGCAAGAATCAGGCTGGGGAAACAGTTTCAAGAGATCCGTCCCTGTCAATACATTTTTCATGTCTTTCTCTGTTTGCTTAATATATTTTTTTCCAAATATTTCTAAATATATTTGATTCATATTTTGTGATAATCTGTAAAGAGTATCCAAACTATATCACATTTTATTACTGCATATTGTACTATTGTAATAATGGATGGATATGCCCTTTGCTGGTGTGCTGGTTTTGGCTGAGATAATTTTCTTCTTGATAGCTATGTGGGACTATGTTTTGAATTTGTACTGAAAACAGTGTTCATAATGCAGAGATATTTTCGTTATTGCTGAGCAGTGCTTACACACTCAAGGTCAAGGCCTTTTCTGCTTCTCACATCATTCTACCAACAAGTAGGGTGGAGGTGCACAAGAAGTTGGGAGAGGGGAGGGGACACAGCTGAGACAGCTGACTCCAACTGACCAAAGGGATATTCCATACCATATGATATCACGCTCAGCATATAAATCTGCAGGAAGAAGAAGGAAGAGGGGGACATTTCAAGTGATGGCGTTTCTCTTCCCAAATAACTGTTACATGTGATGGAGCCCTGTTTTCCTGGAGATGGCTGAACATCTGCCTGACGATGGGAAGTAATGAATTGTGCTGGGTTTATTTCATGGAGTTTTGGTAGCATGGGAGGGGCTGCAGAGGTAGCCCCTGTGAGGAGATGGGAGTAGCTTCCCAAGTTCCAAAACCAGTCAAACTGGTCTCTGGACAGTTTAGAAGCCCTTCCCTCTGGCCAGGTGTCCTGGGTGGGTGGCTGCCCATGCTGGACCACTGCCACTCAATTGGAGATGGCCACGGTGGCACAGCTTGGAGAGCTCCGAAGAGCCTCATTCCCAGGGGGCCCAATGGGCAGAGTTCGTCCTGCCGGGGCTGCTGAGGGTCCTTGGGCTGGTCAGGCCCAGTGTGGCTGCAGCAGAGAGAACTGAGACCTGAGAGAAATGGCTACAGAGACACCAAGGTCAGTGAAGATGGAACAGGAGGATGTGTGCCGGAGCTGAGATTCCCCTGCAGCCTGTGGTGAAACAATAGGCTGCCCTCCTGCAGCCTGTGGAGACGTGGAGCAGAGATCCACCTGCAGCCCATGGAGTTTGTAGAGGATTGTCTCTATAGGAAGGACTCTCACGCTGCTGGAAACTGACGACAAAGAAGAGATGTATCTGCATCCATGAGAAGAGAATCCATACCTTAGCGGTTTTCCCACGTTACTCCATGGGAAAAGCCCATGCCAGAGCAATCTGATGGGTAAGGATTGCATCCTGCAGGAAGGATTCATGTTGAAGAAGTCTGTGGACTACTTCCCTTGAGGAGGGGCCCCACACTGGAGCAGGGGAAGAGTGTAAAGATTCCTCACCCTGTAAAGAAGGAGTGGTAGAAACAACATGTAACAAACTGATCTACAATCCCCCCATTCCCTGACCCCCAGCACTGCTGAGGGGAGAGGTAGAGCCGGGAAGAAGGGAGGGGTTGGGGGAAGGTGTTTTTAGGATCTGGCTTTGTTTCTCACTATCCTCTCTGAAAGAACTGTTTTCAAATTAACTTGAATTGTCCCCAATTAGAGTCTGTTTTGCCCGGGGCCATGGTCGGTGGGTGCTCCCTCCCTGTTCTTATCTCTACCATCAGTCCTTTTGTTACATTTTTCTCCTCTCCACCCCACCATGGTCGCCGAGTCAGGTAGCTTATCTGCCAGCTGGACTAAACCACACATGAATGAATTCCTGGTTTTGCTTTGCTCTCATGCGCAGCTTTTGCTTTACCTATTACATTGTACTTACCTCAATGCACGAGTTTTCTCACTTTTACTCATCTGATTCTCCTCCTCATCCCACCGGGAAGGAGTGACTGAGTGGCTGTGTGGTGCTTAGTTTCTGGCTGGGGTTAAACCACAACAGCTGAGTGAAAAAATGGCTGTTTAGCCTGGCCCAAAGAGCGGTGGTGAATGGAGTTAAATCCAGTCGGTGGCCAGTCACAAGTGATGTGCCTCAGGGCTCAGTACTGGGGCCAGTTCTGTTTAATATCTTTATCAATGATCTGGAATCGAGTGCACCTTCAGTAGGTTTGCAGATGACACCAAGTTGGGAAGGAGTGTTGATCTGCTTGAGGGAAGGAAGGCTCTACAAAGGGACCTGTACAAGCTGGATCCATGGGTTGAGAGCAATTGTATGAGTTTCAACAAGGCTACGTGAATATTAGAAAAAAATTTCCTCACCAGGAGGGTTGTCAAGCATTGGAACAGGCTTCCCAGGGAAGTGGTTGAGTCACCATCCCTGGAGATGTTTACAAGACATGTAGATGTGGTGCTTGGGGACATGGTTTAGTGGTGCACTAGGCAGTGTAGGTTAACAGTTGGACTAGATAATCTTAAAGTTCCTTTCCAACCTAAATGATTCTATGATTGTATGATGATGCTTATATCAGTATTACAGATTTGTTTTGTACTTTCCAACCAAAACTTCTCTCAAGTGACCCAAGTAATTCTTACAAAAAATGATGGGTTTTTTTTGAAGTAACAACAGGTAATATAAAATTTTCTGAATTATTGTTGTGCTTGTCTTAAACTAATCTTTCCAGATCCTTGTTTTTCCTCCTTGTGTTCTCACAGAACTAAGAAACTGCTTATGAAAAACAATACTAGGTGCATGATCTAGCTCTATGCGCAACCTGATTGTATAGATTCCTCTATTTGTCTGCCTATATATGACAACCAAGAAGTATTAAAACCAACAGTAAGCTACTTCATAGTTCTAGTTAAATATAACACATTACTTTCTCAGTGTCCATGAAGCAAAGTCACTTTAGCTTACTACTTTATATGTATATATAGATGGATTGTAATGGCCAATGTACAAACCACAAGGACTATAGTTCTAAAAAGCTTCCACTTAAATACTCTGCAGCAGTGCTTCTCTGCTAGCCTAAAGAATATGCTTCCTTTTGGACATTATTTGTAATAACTAGGAATGAAATGTTTTGTAACCTCAGAAACTCATTCCTCATTTGATAGATTTGCAAATTTTCTTTCTCTAAATCAAAACTTTTGTGCTTTTAAAAATATTGTTATTGAAATTATATCCGTCATGCTGGGATACACTTGAAAACTGATTTCAGTCAGCTGGTAAATTAATATGACAATGTAAATCTTAAGTTACTTTCCCCTTAAGTCTTTCATCAATATATTTTTACAATTTGCTATATAAGTACATCATTGGAAAAAGGAGTAAGGAAAATGCAGCTACAATTCATGGGAAGTGAAAGGCTCTCAAAATCAGCAATTTCATTTGATTACTTAATGATTTCTGGGTTATTTGAAACAGTCTGTTTATTCTCAAATGTCCAATCATATACTAAAAAATAATAATGGGGGAATAATATGAGATGTTTGAAGGAATCAGTGCAGAACATGTACTGTAATTCTGGCAAGGAAGTATTTGCTTAAGTGAATAATATTAATGAATAAATGAACATTGTCAGGAAGTAGTCAGCTTTCATATAGAAAAAACAAATCTATGAGAAAGCTTAGATATACTAATTAAAGACTCCAGCCTTATAGTAAATGCTGAACACCAAAAGATTTATACACAGACTTAATTTTTATAATCCTGAGCTTTTTGAAATATATTTTCTGCAGAAAACTGACATCTGTAATAAGAAATAAACTACATAGGTTATTTTATCATAATTTAAAACTGAAGATATTTCTGCAGACACAAGAATAAAAACTAAAATAACATTAATCTCAGTGTTATTTTGGAACTTAAAGGGAAACATGCGAACTGAAATACATGCTATCTGTAAATACAAAAAGTGTCATAATTCTGCAAGAAAATGCACAGGAAATCTGCCCTTTAACTCAACAAAAAATGTCATGATATTTGCAGGTTGGAGAAAATAACCTCTTTGACAAGAGTTATTTGACACATTGCTAAAACATGCAGTTTTAATGTTGCTTGCAGTGCCATTTCAGTCTCAAGCCATTATGCAACTCTGGACTGTGCAAGCTGAAACACTGACTTTCTGGAACAGTGATTCAGTGATGACAATGATGGCACAAACAGTACAATCACACTTACCTTCAGACCAGCAGTCACCTGGTACTAGCCTTTACAGGATTCATTTGTCTTCCAAAACCTTCATTGCAGATCTTTTATCCTTATGTGACATGAAATAAATCTTTAGGAAAAATTCCTTTGGCCTGAAATAAGAAGTTTTCATGAGAAAATTGTCAATGTTTGGAGAAGAATTATACCTCTAGTGTGATAAAACCAGATAGTCCATTACTTCTCTTACAGTTAAAATCACGGCCAGAATACACCTACGGAATACACGTATAGCTCTTCTGTACCTATGTACAATTGTTCCCCTCTGTTCCAATCCAAAGTTATTTACATTTGGGCAGCACTCTTACAAATGCTGCTTTTATATGATGCGACATTCATTAGATTTGACTTAAGCCTGAAAAGAAGTAATTTTCAAGAATTACAAAGTACTTGGGCTAATCATACATGTGGGAAGCACAAAAGCATTAGAATTTAAGAGAAAGGAGGGAAAAAAAAGATAACTTCCTGCTCTTGTGACGGAATTGTACTTGTGCCGCTCGTGAAAGATGTTTAGCAAATTTCTTTTCAAGGAACGTCACATCTGGAGGCTCCGTGACCTCTCTCTGCATTCATTCTACTGCTTCACTGCCCTCACTGTCAGAAAAAATTCCTCCCATCTCTACAATGTTTGTCCATTACATCCTATTGTATTAACCAAGAATATGTAGAATATTCCTTGTTTGCAGAAAATGTTTACATACTTGAAGACCAAGACAGACCCTTACAGAACTCTGTTCAGCATATCTTTCTCTTCTGAAGCTGTGAAGACATAATTCTTCAGTCTCATAGCTGAGAACAGGAAGATTTTTAAAAGTGAATGCATGCTTATCAGCTGAGTGATCTGCCTCACAGCCTGTGAAATCTGACATATTGAAAGAGTGAGGACAATTTGAATTAGAACACACTTTGTTCCCAAAGAGACAGTGCAAATTACAGGATTTAGCAAGGCTACATCATATCTACCTACAGGCTTCACTGAAATGCCAGATATGGTTAATACAGTGTGTCATAAACACACTGAATGCTATTCTCCTTCAAACAAATAAATCATAAATCATTCCTCTGTCATTCTACATTCTTACTGCCTACAAGCTCCAAAAGCAAAACTTTGTACATGTCAAATCTGTTTTTTGGTTGGCAGTCAGGGAGCAAGAACTGCAATGCATGAGTCTAGCTAAAGTCAGATTAGATCATGATGTCATACCCACAGGAGTAGTAGAGACACGGTCTGACTGCTTGAAAAGGAAGGAGTGAGACTCAGATTTAGTGGACTGGAATAAGGTGCCAGAGAGACATCCTTTCCAGACAAAGTATTACTTGAATGTGCAGCAGGTGTAATACGATTTCAAATCAAAATGACAGTGTTCTGCTTTTACTGATTCCCATGTATGGCAGCTCTGCCCTGGTAATATGCTAAGAATAATATAATAATATAAAAGGAAGAAGGAATAACTGTGGTGTAGAAAGAAAAAACACATTCATCTGGTAGGCAGCAATGGCAAAGATGGAGATGGAAGGAGAATAGGTGGTTGGTACTAAAAAGAAGCATCCTATGTGCAAGAAGTGCAGCTGAGGGTCAGATATGACTATGCACGATAGAAAAGCAAGAACAACAAGGATAAGTATCATAAACACCTTAGTCAAATCAGGGCATAATAATTTATGAATGCTGGATATTGGAGAGAATTTGTCATATTATTGCAATTTTTCTATAAAAAGCACCACTATATTGATATTAATAGAAGTGGAAACATTTTATTTTTGAGATTAGATGTGATCTTCACTGCGGCAATTTATCACAAACAAGAAACCCTACTTCAGGAGCACCCTGACATTTCCATGTACAGAGAGAGAGACTGCACCATAGTAGCAAGTCCTGAATATATCAGAAAGAATCACGTTTTGTTATCTGAATATTACCTTCTCCTTATTAACACGTGTCGTGACTGGAGCAAAGCAATATATGCAGCAATTTTCATGGGAGTGGAGGAGTAATCACTCACTATCAATTTCATCTTCTAGAGATGATCAGTAAATACATCTAAATATATTGCTACTGATTAGAAACTCTAGGATTCAGGTTAATAACATCTTCTAACTGAGAATTTAAGTCACCAATATTAGTCTAATGAAACAACAGCAAGTCACATTTGATGATCACAAGGGTTCAAAACACAGACCTCATTTGAAGTCCCAGCATGAGCCTGAGATAGGTCTGATACAGCCTCACAGAAAACAGTGCTAAAATTCTGCTTAAAAAAAATACTAATATTTTATGAAATCTGCTTTGTTTCTCTGGAGGTGATATTGTAGCTTCATATATTCTGTTCAGAATATTCAATCCTAAGAGCTTAATGGACTTAATATATACTAAATTAATTTTAAAAATATCAGGTTGGAAACAGCTTCTTGAGATCTGCTGCTGCTCTCCCCACCAACTGCTCAAAAAGAGCAAACTCTAAGTTGGCATATATCCCAATATTCTATGCTCGCTATCCTAACTTAATTAAAATGAGCAGCAGACTACGGTCCCTGAGAATCTATAGTATTTCTAAGGCTAAGTTCTATACCATGATTATTTTTAATACCAAATTTCCCCAACCAATATACAGAGTAATCTTAACTACATTCCCTTATCCTCTCAAAAAAAAAAAAAAAAAAATCCATGAATAATTAATCCAATTAGTTTTAATGCTATCCAGAGTGATTTTTCTCTATTTTTATTTTAAAAACATATTTCTGGACAATCTGAGCACAGCTAGGTTGTGACTTGCTTACCCACCACTTCTGTCATTGCGCCTCTCAAGATTAATTTTTGGTCTATGCTACTCTTTTTGGTGAAGAAAAAGAGAAGGAAGGAAGAAATAAGTAATTACGTGCATAAGCAATATAGAACTCTTTTAAATGAAAAAGGAAAAAACAAGCACCAAGAGAGAAAAGAGTAAATGTTGATATTTCATCGAAAAGAGGAATTCAGCTGCCTAGAACCTAGAAAGGCTGAGAAAGTCAAATCCTGATACACAGGTGTGTGCAAATTCCTTAAAGAAATATTCCTATTTTATTACTTTTTTGTTAATTGACCCTCGCAAAAGAACAAAGTTGTTATTTTCTGATATGTTGGTAGAGGCAAAAGAGGGAAAAAATATCAAACTGATAAACAACATTCTCAGATTTCCATATGGATACCCTGTGTTTTCTCTTTGGTTTCCATGAATCCAAGCGAGTTCTCTTCAAGGACCTAATAATGAATTTATCATGCTTCTGCGTTAACACAAAGTACTGAAAACTTTCTACTGAAAGTAAGTAGGGACAAAATTAACACCATACAAACTTCTCAAAAAGAAGGTTAATATATTCCATGTTTCCCAAAACACTAAAATTGGTCTTATTTTCCCTTGCCAGCTAAATGCCAAAAGTGCTCAACCATTTGCAATTGAACTGTCAGCGTCGCTGAACAGATCATCTTTTAAAAAGCTAAGTAGTATGCCACGAAATGTTTTTGCAAGATTTGAGATTCAAAAAGAATATTTTTAAGAATGTCTCATCTACACCAAAATAAGGAATAGAAGCTCCACCCATGTGAAACATTCTTCAATATATAGAATTAGTGATCTGAAAAGTCAATAGAATTTAATATCTATCCATATTTGTTTGCCACCTTGATGACACAAAAATTAAAGTAGTTCATTAGAGTAGATTTCCACACGTATTTTAATACTTCAGGATACCATACCAATCTCTACATGTGTGGCAGAATTTCACTTACTTGTATACCTTAAAACGTCTTGCTCTGTAGTACTGCAACATAGGACAATCCCAACCCTCAGTCACACTGAGTAGCAGCTACATTCATTCAATGTAATGAACTTCTTTCAGTCAAAAGTTCACATCTGTTACTCCTTTGAATTTTCTGATCCTTCTGTCACTCTCTCCCTAAGGGTTTAGAAAGACCCTAAGGCAATAACCAGTAGGCACTCTTGCTTCCTTTTTTCTATCTCTTTCAAAAGAAAAATAAACTCTGGTATTATAAAGAAAAATCAACTCTGTCTTCCCTCAAGCTGCCCATACCTGAAAACTACTTGGCCCTCTTGCGCAGCCATACTCCATCCCTCTTCTGTCTTTCCTGCTTGCAGGTTCCTTCAAAAGAAGAGAGCGGTGGGGCTAGGTTACCAATCAGCTACTGTCCTACTGAACAAACAGCAGCTTTGTTGAACAGCGAGAAAAACAGAATCAATCTATTCCAACAAGAAATGTATCTCTTTACATTGTTGTCTTGAAGTGTGCTCAATCTATAGGAATTGTGGGGGAAAATGATCAACCCCTGCAACTTCTTTTCAAGAACTTTCTACAAACTTTTTATACTTTTAGTTCTAAATGTTTTTCTATACCACACTATATTTCTGTTGTGTGATGTACTAGCTTTTCAGCAGGGTAAATGTTCATAAACTGCTGACAGCAGATAGTAGTCTGAGAGCAGCACATGGTGCTGACACCTTGAGAAACACTTCCTTTTGAAAACTTCTTTTCCAAAATACATCTATGTATTTGGATGGCTTTGAAATCTGCTGAGTAAAGGGGAAACTGGTTACTCTATGTGATTCAAATTTAGAGGTGTTTTAGCCATGATTACACTTTGCAGAAAGATAAATCCCTATGAAGAACAGCAAAACCCAGTATTTCAATAGTCTCTAGTCTTCTCTAAAACCTGCAGTTTCATTGCTCTAATGTTGGCGATGTTGGCTACTGCCACTTTTGGGAAACAACTGCTTAAGATATTGTTAAAGGAAGACATTAAATCTCTGGAGTATGAAGTGCCAGTCACGTATCAAAGAGAATCAACAAAACCTTAATTTAATGCAGGAGCCCAACAGGCACTGTGAGCCTACACTGTAGATCCAGTATTTTTTAAAAGCACCTGACCTGTTCTGTTCTGTGCACACATTTCAAATATTTCAGATTTACTCTACCTGCTTAGATCAACTGTGCATCATGCTTTGCTATCCATGCACAAAATAACATGTTTCTGTGTAGAAAAATCAAAGAATTGACCTGAGTAAAGAATTCTGTGCCTACTCTATTAATTTCTAAGGATTTGTCTGTGCCTTCAGAAGATCATAGCTACAGCATGATTGCACATGGTGTTTATATGTAATGTCTGAATTATATGGAGATACAGGGCTCATTTCAATTGCTCACATGTGGCATCTAGTCTCATTTGAGTTAGCTGGGATGTCTTGTCTGTCTCCAGTTGTCTCTTCATAGGGGCACTAATGTCTTAAGTTGTACACCATTTTATTCAGCCCTCTGAAGATGTCACAGGTAACCTAAGGTATCTCCCATAGCTCAAGGAGACTATATTTATGGAAGTGAATCCTGCCTCTAGGTCAATACGCTCAACACTATTCAGCTGATCAACTAGCAGATGCCTGCACTGAGATTAACCCAACTGTAGGCTCCACCATCCTTCAATAACAACTCCAGGCTCTGCATTAACTAACTTTCCAGTGACTATAGTAGGAGTTAAGATATCTAGCCCACGTGTAGACTCAGTCTTCTCATAGTAACCCTATGTGTAAGAAACCACCTTAAAGAATCATGCAAAAACATATAGTCTCTCAGGACTTTCAGTCACTGATAGAAGCTGTATATTTTTGACCACCAGAAGATGCGTTTTCAATGTAGTCTAGTCCAAAATTCCAAGCTCCTAAACTAACTATAAAGAGAAATACAATAAACTTCTTATCAGTAACTATTTTTTTCCTGACTTCAAAGTATCCTCTGTTTTCATTCAACTTTTTAAAATTCAGAGTCAAGTGAAACATCAAGAAAGTTTTCACTGCTTCCAGACAGTGATCCTTGCCAATTTTTGATTTTTTTTTTTTGAAGAACACCATCTGATAAAAAACCTTACTTACCAAGGCAAACGAAAACTATATACCATCCGTATATCCTCTCTACTCCAGACAACTCTAGCAGACAACTACATCATGCATTTCTTTTTTTTTCCTTTTTCTTTTTTTAAATGTGAGTTCAACACATGGCAACACAAGACATCACTAAATATATTAATTCTGAGTTAGGAAGATGTCTGTTATGGCTGTTATTGAAAATTTTGTTTCACATAACCCAACAGCTGACATTATAAAAGAGACCTTCATTAATAACTTGTATATAGTAATTTTTTCAGAGAACTGTAAGATTCAATGGAGCATGAATTAAACATACAAGCATGGAAGATTAACTTCAGAATGTTTTGACTCTAAGACTACTAATCAAATGTATTATCTTACAAATGGTATGAAATTTGTTTTATAATTAATACAAATTGTAAAAATCCACACTCAGAACTATTCTGTCACACAAAGTCACAGTTTTGAAGTTAATAACTGTGCACTGATACACATCATTCTTTAAAAAAAAAATAGCCACACAAACCCCACAAAAACTTCAAAAAATCAACGCCCCTAAAAATCAGTAGTAGCTACTGCTTTTTAATCCACTATCTGAAATAAAGTAGTAAATAGTTCTGACTTTGATACAGGGTTTTGCTGGGCTTTTTTCTCCACGTTGACAATTTGTCTGGTACATGAATATGAACTTCTCCCACTAGAAACAATTAAGCCTCTTACTGTCTTTAACAATGCATTCTTACTGCTTTAATGAAAAACATTTTTTGTGACTTTAATACTAATTGATTGATATTAAAAGAATACTAAGTGAATATGTGTTGATTTATTTGTGTGTTCCTTATGACAATTTTATAAATATTAATTTTATTTCAAACAAATAGTGACTTAAAGAACTTTAACAGCATTGGTACTAACTCTTTTAGGAAAAATTCCTGATAAGAGAAGATAAAATTGTTAAAAGTTTCAACTTAAGTTCTAACCTATCTACACATGATTCCTATAGATCTGGCCACAAAATTTTCATCAAGCTTCCCTCAACAGTTTCATCTCAATTATTATCCAAGCATTTTTTGGCTTCTTTCCCATTCAATTGCTCTGCTAACCAGTGCAAGATAAAAAATAAAGGCTCTCCACCTGCTTGGATAAAAATTTGATCAAACGTCAAGTAACCTCAAATGGATAAAATCAGAAGAAATACCAACATCTAAGCAAGAACAAAAGATTTTAACAGCTGAACAAAAACACAGAACAAATAATCAGATTCCATACTACATTTCTGTACTGGTCCATACTACATTCCCAGAACTAGGCTTCCATTGCCATAATGAAACATTTCTATTAAAGTTTTATAATGAAATTACTATAATTGATCACCCTGATAAAAAAGCAGAAGTAAAATCAGTTTTAGAGATTAATATCACTGCCTTCCGTTTTTTGAATAAGTATTACAATAACTTTAGCATATAACTCATTTTCAGAATAAATATTTTATTTCTTTGATAATATTGCCTTTATGTTGTTCTGTTCTCTGGGAGAATTAGGTATTTCCTAATCTCTAAAGGCAGTGTTCCAACTCTTAGTATTAAAAAATTATAGTGTAGTAGTAAATTCAGATAAAAAAATTAAAGAAAATGTCAGTTCCTACAACAGATAATAACATAACTTTAGAATTACTGTATTGTAACAATGGCCCAAAATTACTTTGAAGACAGTGCTGTTTATTTTAGTGATGAATTAGCATTCAGTAACTTCACAGGTTGTAAGATTGCAATCTGATGATAAAACTAAATAACTAATATTTTCTTCCTTACTCACATGTAAGATGGAACAACTTTTCTGCAGCACAAAATGTTCAGGTAGCTTAAAAAATAAACCTGATTTAATCTTGATTATAGAAAAAAGCAAACCTCCACAGTATTTCCCAAATTAAGTATGTTCCTTTTTATGTGAAACCATTTAATATACACTTTGTCTACTACAGTGAATGTTAACAGTCAATATTAATTGTACTTAGAAGGCAGGATTTCAGATAGCTGGTACTACAACACATAAAATGCGTAGAAAATAGAGAATATTAAAGTGCTGTTTCACCTGGCATGAAACCCTAATGAAAGCATTCAAATACATAGTTTCTTAACTATTCTACTGTATTAGAATCACAGTAAAAGACTGAAGAATCCAGATTCTTCTATCTCTCTCTTTAGGTATTAATACTCCTTTTGGGCCTGTCTTTCGCAATATTCACCACATTTACAGAACAAAAAGAAAAAGCAGGATGGATTTCAGACACCATTTGTGAAGACATACTGTTCAGGTCTAGTGTATTAACACACCACATTAAGATATTTATGAAACTGAATAGGATTACGTTGAAAATCTAGTAGAGTATGTACGAGCATATGTCACTTGAAACGATTAATGATGACCTTATAATCAACTTGAAATAAGAAATATTATTGCTAAATACTTCACATGTGCATACGATTACTCTTCCTGCATTAAGCATATCATTTTAATATTTTTCAGAAGTTGAAAAAACACAAAACCCTGAGAATTTCTCTCTTAAAAATTTTAGATGTGACATCTTAGCCTGTACCCTGTAAAAATAGAGGGAAGACTAAGAAATAAAGTGACAAAGGACTATACTGATAGACACTCAAAAAACCCACTTAATCACTGGTTATTCAAAGACACTTAGGTAACAAAAACACTGATTGCAAGCTAGCTTAAATAATAAGTACACCACTACTTGTTATTACACCACTTATTGCAGCCTTTCAATACATAAAAAAGGCTTATAAGAAAGATGGAGACATACTTTTTGCCAAGGCCTGTAGTGATGGGACAAGGACAACGGTTTTAAACTGAAAAAGGGTAGATTTAGATTGGACATGAGTAAGATGTTTTTTACAATGTGGGTGGTGAGACACTGGAACAGGTTGCCCAAAGAAGTTGTGGATTGTCCTATGAGTGGAAGTGTTCAAAGCTTAATTTGATGGATATGTGAATCATGGGAAGCTATGGAGATCACCTATTCCTATATGCCACAGATAAAGATGAGCAATGTGACTAAATAGTAACACATGATGCAGTAATACCATGCATAAACTGGGTTATCTCAATTTGTAGTTACAGGACTGTAAACTGAGAATAGTTTAATTTAAACGAATATAAACCCAATCCAGTTTCACTCTAATTTCCATTGAGAATTGGGAAAAATTTTATTACCTAATACCTGTTTCTATAAGGAAAGTTAATAGTAACTTTGCTATCTCATTTCATTGCAAACATTTTCAAAAACAAAAAAGTTACCTAAATGCTATCGATATCCTTTTTTTCCTTCTTTTTTTTTGTTTGTTTTTTTTTCTGACCTGCTACTCACAAATGAAAAGTAAAGATTTAATATTTTATATATACAGTACACTTTCCACTCTAGTAGGGCAGGAAACATAATTATGAAGACATATTTTAATATTTAATCTTAGCTGAAAGTAAACATCAGATAATAATGAAGTTTCCTGGAAAAAATCATGGCCCAACACCCACTTTATTGGCTCAGATATACATCGCCTTGCCACACAGAAGCTGCATCCCTTGTCTTGTCTCAGACCATAGAATCATAGAATCATAGAATCATAGAATGGTTAGGGTTGGAAGGGACCTCAAAGATAATCTAGTTCCAACCCCCCTGCCGTGGGCAGGGAAATCCTCCACTACACCAGGTTGCCCAAAGCGTCATCCAACATGGCCTTGAACACCTCCAGGGATGGGGCATCCACAACTTCTCTGGGCAACCTGTTCCAGTACCTCACCACCCTCAATGTAAAGAATTTCTTCCTTATATCTAACCTAAATCTGCCCTCTTTCAGTTTAAATCCATTGCCCCTTGTTCTATCACTACACGCCCTTGTAAAAAGTCCCTCTCCAGCTTTCCTGTAGGCCCCCTTTAGGTACTGGAAAGACCAGCCCAACAAAAATTCAGTGGAGCTAATCCAGAACAGAAAGAAGATATAAACCCCCAAAGAATGCAACATGTAAATATGTTGGATATACTCTTCAGTAAACAAACTAGCAGCTTCTCCAACACTGACTTCTGAGCTATTGCTGCTAAATTTAGGATATACTCTCAAAACTACCATGCCTCGTCCTTTCCTCCTTTCCCTTCTGTTGATAGGAGACAATACATTTTCTGAATTCAGCACTGAATTCAGTTTAGAAAGTGCACTCCAGCAACTCATATGCATCCTTAATTAGTCTTTAAAATGATTTTCTGTTATAAATTACTCACATTCTTTCCTTACCCAGAAGCTTCAATCAGAAGATTGCTGAAACAGACTGAATTTAATGCAAAAGAGGTTTGAGCGGACAGTGCTCTGTTTTCATAATATACTGACACATCAGTGCAGTGGAAGAAAGGACAGAGAATGTCACATAATAAACCTTAACACCATGGAACAAGGTATGAAGGGATGAAAAATGGATTAAGAGTGACTCAGATGCACAGTAATCTGTATTTGGCCCTGGAAAGAAGAGAGAATTTCAGTTTTCAGTATTCCTTAGATAAGAAGATGAAAAATCTACTTTTTTATTGCATCATTCTATCATACATGGTCATATATGATGCAGCTGGACTACATTATACTCACCACACAAATCAAAAGTGCAATCATACCAGGTAGTGTTGATCTGCCTGAGGGTTGGGAGGCTCTACAGAGGGACCTGGACAGACTGGATTGATCGGCTGAGGCCAACTGTATGAAACTCAACAAGACCAAGTGCCAGGTCCTGCACGTGGGCCACAACAACCCCCTGCAGCGTTACAGGCTTGGGGAAGTGTGGCTGGAAAGCTGCACAGCAGAGAAGGACCTGGGGGTGCTGGTCAACAGCCGATTGAACATGAGCCAGCAGTGTGCCCAAGCAGCCAAGAAAGCCAACGGAATCCTGGCATGTATCAGAAACAGTGTGGCCAGCAGGAGCAGGGAAGTGATTGTCCCCCCATACTCAGCACTGGTGAGGCCACACCTTGAGTACTGTGTCCAGTTTTGGGCCCCTCGCTTCAAGAAGGACGTTGAGGTGCTGGAGCGGGTTCAGAGAAGGGCAACAAAACTAGTGAAGGGTTTAGAGAACTCGTCCTATGAGGAGCAGCTGAGGGAGCTGGGACTGTTTAGTCTGGACAAGAGGAGGCTCAGAGGGGACCTTATTTCTCTCTACAATTACCTGAAAGGAAGTTGTAGGGAGATGGGGGTCGGTCTCTTCTCCCACGTTATGAATGACAGGACGAGAGGGAATGGCCTCAAGTTACGCCAGGGGTAATTTAGGTTAGATATCAGGAAAAATTTCTTTACAGAGAGGGTTGTGAAGTATTGGAACAGGCTGCCCAGGGAGGTGGTGGAGTCCCCATCCCTGGGGGTGTTTAAAAACCGTGTGGATTTGGTGTTGAGGAACATGGTTTAGGGACTCTGACAATGCAGGGTGAATGGTTGGACTCGATGATCTTGAGGGTGTCTTCCAACCAAATGATGCTATGATTCTATGATACTATTGGGCAAATTAATAGATGACATAAAAAAAAAAAAAAAAATCCTAGAAATAAAAGCAGAATTCTTGCTAAGAACGTTCTTTGGTAAAGAGAAATTTAATAAAGAATAATCTTACCTCACTCTTGATCGAAGGATATTGTCTTTCTCCAAAACAGCTACCTTTAAACTTCAGGATGAAAAGAGGAAAATAAGTCTTTCTTAAGTCTTATAACAGTTTAAGTTATAATTTAAGCACAAATTAATTGCTTTATTTCTTGAAAAGGAAGGATAACACTCCAGAAATGTATCCTTAACACATACTATATCTCATCATTTTGGATGTATTTGTATTTAGAATTTAAACTGCAAGTTAAAAAAAACCACTAAATATGATTGCTTAGAACTTTGAGAGCTTTACAGAGGCCTCACTTCCCACTTTCTGGTAAAATTTACCAAGGATGCACATGTCTTGAGCCACTAAGCATGGCAGACTGGCTGAGTTTCTTCCTAAATAATTACTGAAAGACAGCAGGGATTTTGCTGAATCACTGGTTATGCTTAAAACTCTGGAGAGTGTTAAAACATGGGTATTATTGAATAAAGTAACAGTTGAATACAAAGTCTTGAAAACCTGAATTACGGAATATGGAACTACAACTACTATAAAGAACGTTCTGGAAATGGAACAATATTTTTTGTAGACATAGCACTAGTATGCTTGCCAACTGACACCACTTTCCTCATACTGAAAATCACGGTCTTCTATAAATTTTAACTACTTTTCAAGAAACAAATGAACTGCATTTTCATTGTGTTCAAGTTACATATCATGGTTACGAGACTGGAAACCTATTTAAGATATACAGGTAGCATCATAGTGCAAATAATTTTCTGGTTTTGATTAGCCAAGAAAAACCTCAGGAGCAACCTTTATTGCTGTAAAGTGTATGCTAAGCAAAGTTTCTAGGGCAAGTTCATATCTTCTTTTCAGAAAACGAGTAGAACTAGAAAAATATTCTAATTTAAATGCATACAGCATTTCAGACTGAAAAATAAAGAGCAGTTTTCCGACCTTAAAAGCACCATTATGGTTGGATAGCATCTCAGTAACACCAAATGCAACAAATGGAGAAAAACAAAATTACACATAAGGAAATTCAGGAAAAAAAAAAGTATAGGAAAGAATTCATTAACAACTATTATAGTATTTTCTAAAATATTGTTTGGTTTTAGAAATTAAAAAAACAATAAGGGAAAAATTCAGTTTCTTTTTCTCTTTGCTGTTTCATCTATGGTTAATGTGAATAGTGTGCATCTTAATAGTATTATTACTCAGCTATGCTGGAGGTTTATTGTTGGGTTGTGTAGCACTATGAAAACCATTCCAGAAGTCCCCAATCCCTTGAATAACAGGTCTCAAAACAAAATCTTAAAAATCTTTAATTTTTTAATTTTTGTGCTTTACAATAAGACCACATAGACATTAGATTTAGATTATAATAATTCATAGCACATGTTTTGTAAGTGGCTATTTCTTTTTCTGAGTTTTAGAATTTCCAGGAAGAGATTCTATTGGTAAATAATTACAATATTAAAAATCATGTTTTAGACATGTTTTGTCTTGCAGACTGAAAGCTCCTTTAGTGATGTGCTGAAGAAAGATTGCTACATGATTTCATGATGATTTTTTTCTAATTCGTATTCTGCCTTGCAGCTGGATGTATATTCTAAAATGATAGCTCTGAAAGCATTCACTTTCCTCAGAGGAAGAGAGATTTATACAAGAAATCTTTCTGTGGCAATATTTTATTTTATTTTATTTTATTTTATTTTATTTTATTTTATTTTATTTTATTTTATTTTATTTTATTTTATTTTATTTTATTTTATTTTATTTTTTAAAACAAAGAGCAAAGACTAAAATTTAATTCTGGAGCTCAATCACAGTAAAATGAAGAGACATTGTATCATGAATGCAGTTCTAACCTCAGCATCCAGAAGTCTACCATAATGCACAATAGCCATAAGAAAAGCACAGCCCATTTAAAAGAGAATAACTATTTACATCTATTTTAAAGCTGGACACATTCGTAATTTTCATACTGAAATTAATGGAGAAGTGTTTTTAATTGTATTTGTAGTATATTAGTTATTTTCCCAAATATTTTTACAGTGAGAAAACTACATAAGTGATAAAATCAATTTTACCCTAGAAATAAAGGGTAAATATCCTAGAGATGTATGTATGTTTAACATCTTTATCAATGACCTGGATGAGGGGATTGAATGTACCCTCAGTAAATTTGCGGACGACACCAAGCTGGGAGGCTGTGTCGATCTGCTCGAGGGTAGGGAGGCCCTTCAGAGGGATTTGAACAGACTGGATCGTTGGGCTGAGGCCAATGGCATGAGCTTTAATAAGGCCAAGTGCAGAGTCCTTCACTTGGGGTATAAAAACCCCAAGCATCACTATAGGCTCGGGGAGGAGTGGCTGGAGAGCTGCCTGGCGGAGAAGGACCTGGGGGTGTTGGTTGACTACCGGCTTGATATGAGCCAGCAGTGTGCCCAGGTGGCCAAAAAGGCCAATGGGATACTGGCGTGTATCAAGAATAGTGTGACCAGAAGGAGCAGGGAAGTGATCCTGCCCCTGTACTCGGCACTGGTGAGGCCGCACCTGGAATATTGTGTCCAGTTTTGGGCCCCTCGCTTTAAGAGAGATATTGAGCTCCTGGAGTGAGTCCAAAGAAGGGCAACTAAACTGGTCAAGGGGCTGGAAAATAAAACTTATGAGGAGCGGCTGAGGGAGTTGGGGCTGTTTAGCCTGGAGAAGAGGAGGCTGAGGGGAGACCTGATTACGGCCTATAAATACTTGAGAAAAGATGGTGGGGAGGTAGGGGAAGGGCTCTTTACATTAGTGATGGGTGATAGAACAAGAGGAAATGGGCATAAGCTTAGTCAGGGGAGATTCAGGTTGGATGTTAGGAAGTATTTCTTCTCTGAAAGGGTTGTCAGCCACTGGAATAAGCTGCCCAGGGAGGTGGTTGAGTCCCCATCCCTGGATGTGTTTAAGAATAGGGTGGATGAGCTACTTGAGGATATGGTTTAATGGGGATTAGGGATGGTTGGACTCGATGATCTCTAAGGTCTTTTCCAACCTAGAAATCTATGAATCTATCAATGAATCTACAAGGAGAATTAGATCAAGTACCTTTTTCTGGGAGACACAACTAGATAGTGTTAGGTTGGGAATACTATTCGAGAGACAATTGTATTAGCAATATTATGAGTAGCATCACCTGAAAGAAACTGTTTGGAAAATCATATCACATCCATACATTTCTATGAACACTGCCCTGGAGTATATCCTATATCATCGTAACGGTGAAACTGCAGCCTTAGAGGTACAAATACATCACTGTGATAGTGTCAGTTTTGCTTCAGAGGCAGTTCTGCCAAGTGTTCTTGCCCTTTACCTCATATACAGCTCACAGTTTCTCTTGTCTAGCTCCAATAATAGCAAAATTTAAATTCACTTGGGGAGTTTCTCCTTTATGCATATGAACACGTAGTTATAACACTGATTAATCATTGGTATTGTAAACAATATTTATCAAAAGCACACATTAAAAAAATATGTGAAATATGTTCAACTTCACAGCTAAGCATTAATTATTATAATAGATTTTGAGACCTCGGTAGGTCATTTGGAGAAAAGTTATTAAATCTTTCCTAGCTTATCCTGGAGTTATCAAAAGAATGACATTAATTATTAACAAGATTTATTAAAGAAAACTGTGAAGAAGTGTAGGTAATGATTAATATTGCTGCTCAGATGGCAACACTAAAGTACTCAGCTGAAATTTGATACAAAAAAAAAGCACTACAGTACCCAGTCAGCATGGTTTCCCATACACACTGGGCAACAACGTGCTTGTAGAGCAATGGAATAGAGCAGCAAGGGTCAGCAGACAGAGACTATTCTTGTTACTGAATTAAATGTCATCTGTCTTACAAATTAAGCAAATGATGCATCCACATCTAGCTTAACCGCTGAGGACTAGAGAACTTATAAGAAGCCAAACTTCTGGAGGTGAAGTACACCTCAGAGTAATTTCAGGATTGAACAAAGGAGATTTGTTAGATCTCTACTGAAATTGCCTATCTGAAGAGGAAGTGTAGTAAGGCCTTGTACTCATGAAGTCATGACAGACAGCTAATGTCTAAGAAATATTCTGGAAGACAAGAGAAAGGGAACATCTTCCTGTAAACAGGCAAAGTTATATGTACCACAGCTTGAAGCACAAAGTCTCAAACACACCAGCCTGAGGTGTTTCCAGAGCAGTGACAACCGTGAAGGCTGCGACACACTTTGCAATAACAGTGAGGTGGTTGCAAAAATGAAGCAAGCGGCCATACAGAAAGAGCTATTTGCAGTTATACAGGCTTCCTCTCACATCCATGGCATCCGCACAAAGTAAACAACCCATATTCCATTTATGAGCATTCCTGAAAACACTTCTTTACAGTTGCAAGTAATGCCTCAGCATATACTTCATTTCTACCACGCATGTCTATTTTAAATAATAAGTGGACCATAAGAGGCCGATGAAAGATGTTGCTTGCATGTTATCAGTGTTCTGATGCACTTCGGTACATGTAATTCCCTTTGCTTGTCTAAGATTGTTAAAGAAACAGTTAGGAAACCTGAGGAGATCTGAAGGAAGTCAGACATGGTCCTCTCTTCTCATCTACAGAGGAGTTTATCGAATTCAAGAGCATTTATTCTTACAAACAATTTCAGTCTTAATAAGAAACATTTGAACTCTGTCCTATCCTTTCTGCTGAAAGCTAAAAATAAATAAATAGGAGAGAGTACCTTACCTATTTTCAAACACAAGGACCTCACAGAAAAACTTCAATTTAAAAAAACTAAAAAAAAATACTAATTTTCCAAATTTGGAAATTAAAAACAGGTGTCTAATTTCTGTAATTTCCTTTCTAGAATTGGTAATCGGTTATCGAAACGCAATCTAAATTTGAAAATCCTTAATAATTAACAAATCTTGCTTTCCATTGTATATCTGAACAAAGGAGATAAAAAGAAAAAGTTACAATCAAGTAGAGATATTTTTAGAGACTTTTTATTGTCCTGACTCCTATCCTGTTCAAGTCCATAGGAATTTCATTATCATGTTTTTTGGAAAGAGACTGAGTGCAACAGTGAGCAATCTAGAAAACATAACTTTTAAAGATAATGAAATATAACTAAGTATTTGAAGCTAGATAAAGTAAAATTATTTTTCTATTAATCCTTTCCTCAATAACCAAACCTTTCTCTGACTACAAAGCATACAGTATAACAAGGAAAAGGGTCAGGAGTCAGTAATTACTACATATTTATACATTTCTAGAGATTCATGAAAAGTGTAAAAGCAGATATGTACTTACCCTAACAGTGTAAATCACAAGTCATTACTCTGTTGACATAAATGGAGCTATTTGAAAATAAATCTGATATAATTGTCTTATTTAATGGAAATTTCACACTTATTTAAAAAATACATAATAGAAAGCAGCCACTCATCAAGGAAAGAATAAAGCCAAAAGGTGAGGTTGTCAATTTGTCAGCTTTTTATTTATCTTCCTCACACATTATATCATTCAAAGACATAAACAACTTAGTGTGTGTTTTTGCACCTCTTTAACAAAAGTTGCTGATAATTAATCCAGATTCCTTTAACACTGGTACGGGGAAAGGAAAGACAAGAATACTTACAACAGAAAGAGTAGTGAGCTGGCAAATGGATTAGCTGTGACTGAAAATCCTCTAAATTATAAGTACATGTATACCCTCACTTGAGACGAAAAGCGTAATTAGTAAACTAGATATGTCTGAATATATTCTTTGAATTGTACTACCTAAATTACTGAAACTCTCTGTATTCGGATAAATGAGATTTTTTGTTTGTTTCAAAAATGAATTTACATTGAACACTATGATATGCAGTCCTAGAATTTTTTGCAGCAAGGAGTTGATGAAGCCCATATGGGTCCGAGTGTACAAACCTAAATCGCCATGAAAGAATAAACTTTTACCAAATTTCTACTTCTACAAAAATAATAATGGATCTATTTCATTGTATGCCTTTCAGAACTATTTTCGAAAGGTCAGATAATCAACTTAGGTTAATGATGACGTTAGGGGATCTCTCCTGATGACAAGTGGCAAGCACAATCTTAATTTCACCATTCCATTTCTTAAGGTGAAGTTGAAAGTGTATAGGACATAACAAAGTTTTTAAGACACAGTGGACAACGTATGAGTAAGCAGAGAGGGCACACTTCAGTTCTTGATTCACAAAATAAAATATTGAAAAGTCATAAAATGTACATTTTAAAAGCAGATGTATTGGTCTGTTCCTGCCCCACGTTGAAACCTTTTCTGTTTGGGCTTCATCGTCTATGAATTAAAATACAAAAATATAGCTCTTTGTGTATTATATATTGATGTAAAACATATGTGAATATTCTTATATCTTGAATTTAACTTCCTAGTAAATTTAGGCCAGAATTTTCAGGACAAAATTGCAGTTCTGCTTTCTTGACTAGAAAGAAGCAGGAATCTGCTCTACTGTTGTCCCAAAACCTGGGGTTCGTTCACCTGATGTGCAATATGCCAATCCACACATAGACAGAGTAGAGTTATTTCCTTTTATTACGTATATACTTATATATGGGTGCCTGTCCCAAGACAGCACACCCCGAGACTCCAAATCGATGGTTATTTATATACCAAACCTCAACATAAACCTTTTTCTTATACATCTGCATTGTTATTCTGTTAAAAGACTGATTAATATTTCTTCACCTAGAATGCAAATTAGAACTCATGCTCAGTTTCCTACTTCTATTCTCTTTTGAGTAGGTGGTATCATTGGGGTAGGTGGTCAATGAGTCAGCGTTTGCAATCTCTCCCTGCTGGAATTACCTTTCCCCTACTTACTACCTTCTTTCAGCAGTTTCAGGCTGTTCTTCATGGATTGTTGATGAAGCTAGTAATTCATCACTTCAAACTTCTGTTTTAGACAGACTTACACAATGCCACATTGCTTTAAGATCCTGGTTCCACAATTTACCTAAATCTGGTAGAGTTATTTTCTATACCATAGTATTTCAACATCACTCCCATATGTTCAGCTGTGAATGTGACTGAAAGAGAGATTCACTTTAAGTAACAGCAGGTAACTAAGCAAGTCTGTGACCAAATTAATTGTT
Source organism: Tauraco erythrolophus (assembly GCF_009769465.1). NCBI lineage: Eukaryota > Metazoa > Chordata > Aves > Musophagiformes > Musophagidae > Tauraco > Tauraco erythrolophus. Next base: position 86,248,479 of record NC_141467.1, on the reverse strand, counting down.
CTGTGATGGGAAGCAAATAAATCCAAAGTCCAAACACAGAATCAGTTCATTCTGGTACTCAAACAACAAACTGATGTAGCAGGAGACCAACTTGGCTAAGAAGGGAACTCATGGTGGTATACAGGGCCTGGAAGCCCTGCTTCAGTCCCTGGGAAAGTTATTGATCATGTTCTCTTGGAAGCCATTTCTGGATGCATGAATGAGAAGGCGGCGATTTAGAACAGCTGGTGGGGACTTACCATGCACAAATCAGGCCTGACCAACCTAGCTGGTTTATATGATAAAACGTCTGGATTTGTAGACAAGTGAGGAGTAGTGGACATCATTTTACTTAACTCTATCAAGGCTTTGGACAATGTTTCCTGCAGCATTCTTGTAGTTGATTTGGGCCATTAGAGTTTGGATACGTGGGCTACCAGATGGGTAAAAACCCGATCAGGACAGACTCTACATGGAGACTGGTAGCAAGTAAAATAATACAGTCATGGAGGGTACTGTTCTCTAGTTTGCAGATTCCACAAAACTGGGCAGACCAGTCGATACACTTGAAGGTAGCCGTGCCATTCAGAGAAGGCTGGAAGAATGAGTCAACAGGAACGTTGTGAAACTTAACAAGAACAAATACAAAATCCTGCAGCTGGGAAGGAAGACCCCTGGCAGCGATACAGGCTGGAGAATGACTGACTGAGGACCAGTTGTGCAGAAAAGATCCTGAGACCCCTGGTAGTAGACTGCAAAATTAACATAGGCCATCAGCGTGCCCTGGCAGCAAATAAAGCCAACAGCATTGTAAGCTCTACGAACAGGACACAGATGGCAGATTGACAGATGGGTTACACTGCCTCTACAAAGCACCTGTTAGACCTCATCTAGAATAGTTTATCCAGTTTCAGGCCCCACAATTCTGCGAAAACATTGATCAGTTGGAGAAAGTTCAGCAGAGAGCCACCAATAGGGCTGGGGGTTGGAGCCAGTCTGTGAACAGAGACTGAAGAAAGAGGATTTGTTTAGCCTGGAGAAAAGACAACTTCAGAATCACCTAATAGCACCTTCCAGTATCTACGAGGAGGTTACTGAGAAGGTGGGATCAGGCTCTTCTGACTGAGCACTTAATCACTATTCTTAAAATCATGGTATATCTTGAGAAGTACGTTAGGAAATCAATTGCTTTGCTTTATATTTATGAAAATGTTTAGAATCTTCTAGAACAAATTATTCCTCATTGGAAAGCAAAGATAAAACACATTGTTAAAACACCCACATGGATCTCCAGCAGTCAACGTACATGCTCCTGCATAAAAAGGAGTGTTTGATAAAGAAGATTATGTGTTAAGTTTACTTAGCATAATGCACAGTACATGTTCAACTGAGTATTATATCACTTTCTCTAAACTTCAAATTCCAGTGTACTCCGAAGGTAATTCAGTATTCACTTTGCTTAGCACAGACTAATCTAAAACAAACACTGCAGATTTCCAACTGACATTCTGAATGTGCACTTGACAAATGGGAAAGGAAAAAATTAAGCAAGAAGAGCAAAAGGAGAAAAAAAAAAGCAATATATAACTACCTCAGCTGGAAAGAAAAAGACCTTCTCTGTCTCATTTGCTGCAACTTAGCACATGTATTTAAGATGTCTAAGAATCTGTCAAAGAGTTTGGCTGTGTTTCTCTCTCCCTGGTCATTTTTAACTTCCAGATAGTGACAAATAACTATATTCTACAGTATTATATGGGTTTCTTTTCAATTAAATTAAATACCAGTAAGCTTCCTCTAGCTTAGGTATAACCATTTTAGGTTAATAAACGTGGAGTTTAAAAATATGAGTGGTTATACTTCAGGAACAGATTAAGCGTTACATGACTCACAAATATTAATGAAAGCAATATTATCAGTATGGGATGTTTGTCCTAAGGAAGACGATTCATAGGAAGTAGGAGAGACTTCAGGAAGTGAGAGATCTGGGGTTTGATTAATGTTATTACATCAACTCTATTGGTACCATTTTTTATCATTAATCTTTACAATAACTTCACACTATTAGAAAGAAACACTTCTGCTATCATAAAACAGTGTTTGTTTTACCATGCATACCTATATTGCATATGTTTTTCATTACATTAATGCAATTTCAGTACAAAAACCATGAAAAGTATAAGACTTCAATACAATAAGACTGCAATTGTAAATATATCTCTTCCCCCCATAATCACTTTTTTAGCAATATTTTGTCCTTGCTCAGCCAAAAAGGTAAGTTCCAAATTTCAGTTCAACACTCAACACAGATTGTGATATTCACCCACAAAAAACCCCTTAATTCTCAACATAATTCTACTTGATCTCCTGCATAAATCTTATTTTCTAGACATTTAGCTAAGTTATGCTTAAGCAAGAGAGGGAAATTGATATAATTTCACTGTTTCCAATGAGAACATAACGGATGTATCATAGGTTCTTTTTAGGTTTAAGCGATACATTTTTAAAACATAAGAATTATGAATCATTTGTACAAAATCCAGTTGTAAAATAAAACAAAAGGTTTAAGCTGAATAGAAAATACATGCAATTTGTTTGAACACATAAAATAACCAATGTAAGAGAAAAATTAAGAGGAAAAGAAGAAAGTAAAGCTTAGGTCATTGAAAGCATAGCACTGCAAGTAAGACAATATCTGGGAAAGAAGTTTCAAGGTCCAGAAATGCAAGTGCATTTGAGTTTTGCATTTCGCATGGAATAATATAATTCTTTGAAATATCATTTTCCACAGGTACCTCACAAAAAAAAAAAAAAAATCTTTGAATCTTGAGGCCAAAATATTCCACCCTTTACTAAAAAATTTCCCTTGACGTAAGAAACTGATGATTTTTTAGACTCAACAGGCCACATGAGGGCTCAAAGAATTTCCAGTTCTGGTTTCCCATAGAAGGCCTGTAAAAAAATGGTGTCACATAGGAGGAACAAGACACAGACAGGCCTTTTTATATTTCTGTACTGTCCTAGTTTTAGCTGGGACAGAGGAGTTTGTTTTTTTTTAACAGCTAGAAAAGCTCCATGTTTTGGTTTTACTAGGACATGTACCCATCCACATGGCCCTTTCAATGCATAGTACTACACGTGCTATGACAGGACGAAAAAAAGAGGACTCTCATTGTTCTTTTAGTTTCAAATGACTGTTATGTTCATTGTTCATGATGATTCATAATATCTCTGACTTACTTTCCTCCTATGTTATGTTTCAAAGAAACAAAACTACTGGATTATTTTGTGGGATTTTTTTTTCTTTCTTTTTTTAGTATCCCATGAAAATAATGAATTAGAGATTATTAAGAAAATCATTCTTAAAATCCATGAAAGATTTTGGTTGCTTTAAAAATGCAATATAATAAATAGTAGAAATCATAAAATGAGGAAATTGATTTGTTTCCTTAATAGTTGTCTTCAGCTAATCAAAACAAACTTTAAATATTTGTATATTTTTTCCACAATATAAAGTAAAATCCATTCTGTTACACAGTAAAAGTATAATAGCTCCACTCTATCCAATCTATCAAAATATTCCCACTCAGCAGTAAAGAATAGAATAAATTGCGATCTCTCTTTTTCTTAAATTATCTGAACAAACAAACATGATTTTATTTTATTTTTCCTAACTAAATTTCACAGGAAAATTTATTTAATTAGTTTCAGTCCTGGGAGTTTCAAGGATACCAAAGAAATGAGTTATAATCCTTTGAAATTTATCAATAAATGTTTAGCAGGAATTGTAACAGCTTCTTATCTATGGTTCAGAAGAGTTGTTAGATGTCATTAAAACAACTCTAATTTAACAACAGATGTCTTAACAACATCACTTTCCTGATATTGTCCATACATCTCCTATGCTAATAAGCAGCTCAAATCAAAGGCCTTTCAGAGATCCAAATTGTATGGCCTTCACATCACAAGGAAGGCAAGGCCATAGGAACATGTATCGTGTATAATTGAGAAGGAATCCACTAAACAGAATGGTAAATCTTTTTCTGAAATTTGTAGTTAAGTCCTCTGACTCTCACAACAGAAATGAAACTCTATTTATACATTAAAATTGTTTCATAAATTTTAACCAAAATAGTTTACTATTGATCTGATATTAAGACAACACAAGGCTGCCATTTTGATAATCTCATTAATTGCTTAATTTCTGCAATACAAGAATCTACATAAAATACACCAGAGAAGTAAACATTTTTATCTTATCTTCAAAATCATAAATTATACTGTTAACATCATAGAAGAATGCCCTAGCAGAAAAAGACCCAAAGTCTCTCATCCATAACTTAAAGAACTTAGGAACAAGTGAAAAGATAAAGGAGAAAAAAGTCGCTGGCTTTTAAAGCTTTTCAATGTTAGGTTTAGCTCTGCATCTTCAGATGTGCAATTTGAAGTAGAACAGCCTCGCAGATGGTGTAATTGTATTCCTTCAATGCAGGTCCTCAATGCACAACTGATTACACACTGATATTGACTTTCTACACACCTGTGTATACATCTGGCAATATATATTTCAAAACATATTTTAGAACTAGTACTTGACTTTACAGATAAATGAACTTTTTTCAGTGAATCATTAATCATACAAGAAATGTAATTTTGGATAAACCAAATATGAATTGAATCGACAAGTAGTTTTCACTAAAATGAAAATCATAAAATTTCAAAGATACTCAAACTATTTTTTCTGACATGTTCAGAAATCTTTGTTGGTGGTGATAATGAAGAGTTAGATTTATGGAATACAGAGAGAAAAGGGGGGAAAAAAACTTTGTTTTTTTTTCATAAATACAAATATTGCTTTCTGCAGGGACCTTTCTTTATCTAACCTGTGCAATGCAGAACACAGTCAATGTAACAAATTAGGAGCAAGTTTCTGGCATTTCTCTTAACCATCTGGTGCAAGAGTTCCCTCAAGGGGCAGGTGCTCCAGGTTGTCACCCTTCCAGCAAACAAAAAGACTCAAAAAAGGTTTCACTTATCTGACCACAGTGACCCAAACTCTTAGCTATTAAGTTCATGAGTTTCCATCTGGGCTCCTTATTTCAGTAAAAATTGAAGAGATTGGCTATGAAAAGGAACACAAAATAACTAGGAATTAAAGGAACTAAACAAAATTTAACCGTGTGTTTGAGCTTCCCTGATCTTTTATGAGTCACAAAACAGAATTATAATAGTTATTTATATATAATTTTTCATTGTTATTAATTTCTGCTTGTAGTACAGTATGTTAAGGGTTTATTGTCTGTTATCGTTCAACTACAAGCTATTGTAATGGGAGTTGAGCTTGTAACAATTTTTTGGTCAGATGTTAAATACAATTTACAGCATTTTCAATGACAACTTTTTGATATCCCTGAATGGAAACATTTATTCTTGTGCAGTGGAAGTGAGGTACTTAGTTTTGACCTGATACGAAAAACTGTCAGGAAACTGCCATCCTGAGGCAGTAGCTCACAGCAGGTCAGTATACAGTACATCAAAACCTTGAGGTTCTTCTTAGGCCAGGAACTGCCATCCCCTTATTGCTGATGATCCCCCTTGAAGTACTGGAGTCATGGGTTCACTGAGGTATAATCTATCCATCTAACCATCCCTTAGACAGAAGTGATAAAATGAAGTACCTGAACTGTAATTCTTATTCTTAATTCCTAAATTAATGAAAATGTATGGATTGCAAGTTTAGATTTTGAGTAAAAATTTTCCTATTTAATGCATTCACTTTTTTAATAACTGCAGCAATAAAATTGTGATTCCTTCTGAATTTTAGAATTAGAGAAGTCTAGAATTAGAAAATGTAAATACGGAAATGGAAATGATAAATGAAAAACAATATATTTAAAAAGAAAATTAATCTAGCTAAATAGGTCACTTTTTAAAAAAAATATTGTGAAAATCAGGGTGGGGGTGGGATGGAGTGGTGTTTTTCTAGGATCACACAGGCCTTACTTTATGTATTCCAGAACAGCTCTGTTGCCCAGGGAAAAGACACTAGTAAAGACATCTTATGACAGAAAACATACAACTCACAACCATATAATACAGTTAGAAATTTTCCTCAGACCAAAATACTATTTGGTCATAAATGTTTGTCTAGAGACCTTAAATCTAGCTACCCTAGAGAAAAAATTCTCTTAAGATACGCAAGATAACAGAGGGTTACTTAGCAAACCAGAGCACATATAGTGCCTTAGAAAAAGAAATTTTAAAGACATAGCTTACTAAATTGTAGGTTATAATGATTACGGGTTGACATCATTCAAGCAGTCCCCAAACACAACAGAGAGAAAGTTCGAGTTGGGAGAGTAAGGGCACTGAAACCTTCTAAGCTTAATACCTTTACAGGCTTGATATTATCTAGCATAGACATATTCCAGAACTGTATGAAAAAAATTCTATCATGAACTAGTTATTCCACTGAGGTAGTAGAATGGGCTTCACTAGAAGATGTCCCTTAGGCAGAGGGATGAAGAAATGCATCATCCTTTAAGCAAACTCTGCTCTCTCTCCCCCCGCTATTATGTGGTGAACAGTGATCAATAAACTACCTCAAGATTGACTATGGAAAGAAAGATTTCTTGTGCACTGCAGGAACTGCGTACTGATGATCTTCACTCAGGTCAGTAAATAAATTAATCAACATTTTTGCTGTACTACAGTGAGGTGTGAAGCCATGTACAATAAAAAAGGGTAGCAATAAGGTATTGCACTGAACACTCTCAGGTTGGCTACTCCTCTCAGAGCATCATCTGCTAAAAGAGTTCCCGTTAGATGTTCACTGATCATTGTAAGCCTTGATATATAATACTGCACTGGGCTCATTTTCTAATGCTTAGCACTATTCCAGAATACTTTGTTGATTAATACTGGCAAACCATTCCTGATTAATTCAGTCTAAGGTTGCTCACCTCTTTTTTTTACATTACTAATTAGTGGGTAAAGCAAAACTTTGCACTCCCACAATATGCTCTCACACCTATGATATTCACTGGCAGCTGGCTTTATGTTGTTACTGCACTTTGGAGAATCATTCATTTAGTATAAGATAAAACATTTTAACTGTTCTAATTATAAGTTCTTTTTCCTTTCCAGTGTCTCACGTACTATTTCTCAGTCATTAACAGCAACATTTACACATTTTCATATCTTGTATCATAAACTTTGCTTCTGTTGTGTGCTGTAGCAATCTTGACGAAATCTCACAAATGTTCATAACAAATCAGAGATATTAATAAACATAGTAACAAGTAAGCAAACTTAAATAAATGAATTGAATTTTAAAGCAGAGGTTAGGTAGAATTGAGCTCCCTAAACTAATCACTTCAATAGAAAAAGCTCAACAAGGTCAAGGGCAAGGTCCTGCACGTGGGTTGGGGAAATCCCAAGCACAAATACAAGCTGGGTGGAGAATGGATTGAGAGCAACCCTGAGGAAAAGGACTTGGGAGTGCTGGTGGATAAGAAGCTCAACATGAGCCGGCAATGTGTGCTTGCAGCCCAGAAAGCCAACCGTATCCTGGGCTGCATCCAAAGCAGCGTGGCCAGCAGGTCAGGGGAGGTGATTCTGCCCCTCTACTCCGCTCTTGTGAGACCCCACCTGGAATACTGCATTCAGCTCTGGAGTCCCAGCGTACGAAAGACTTGGAGCTGCTCGAGCGAGTCCAGAGGAGGGCCACGAAGATGGTCCGAGGGCTGGAGCACCTCTCTTATGAAGACAGGCTGAGAGATTTGGTGCTGTTCAGCCTGAAGAAGAGAAGGCTCTGGGGAGATCTTAGAGCAGTCTTCTATTACTTAAAGGGGGGCCTACAAGAAAGATGGAGAGGGACTTTTTGCAAGGGAGTGTAGTGATAGGACAAGGGGTAATGGCTTAAAACTGAAAGAGGGGAGATTTACATTAGAGATAAGAAAATTGGAGGAAGAAATTTTTTACAATGATGGTGGTGAAACACTGAAACAGGTTGCCCAGAGAAGTTACGGATGCCCCATGCCTGGAGGTGTTCAAGGCCAGGTTGGATGAGACTTTGAGCAACCTGGTCTAGAGGAAGGTGTCCCTGTGCATGGTAGGGTGGTTGGAACTAGATGATCTTTAAGGTCCCTTCCAATGCAAAGCATTCTGTGATTCTATGAGTCTGTCTAAGAATATGGATGCCTCCCTGCTTGAAATTTTTTCTCCCTGGGGTTTTAACTATGTACTGACTCAGAATTACTCCAGCATGAGCAGCCTGGTTATTATGTTCTTTCTAAATTTCAGTGGATGCAGAGGAACCCAGGCGTTTCTCAGAACATGCTCAAAGCACAAGTATGCTCACATACAAATGTAGAATATTTAATCCCTCACAAAATATAGTTATGACTGCTGTCTATTCTGAAATGACTGGAGACAGAGCAGCTGCCTCCAGTCTTTCTGAAGTGGTAACCTACGGATTAAAATACTTTCTTACGAACTACCACACTGATTTCCAAACCCTCCTACACCTATATTTCCAAAACACACATTTACAAACAACTGGGAGTCAGGAAATAGATTAAGGGAAAAGCATCCTGCAAGGCTTAATGCCCTTGTGAAGCCCAGGTGAAATGAAGGAGAGGGAGATGAGAAAGAAAACCCTATTCCCTGCACTATTTCTGCCTGTCATCCAGATACTATTCAATGTAACTAGAGAATTAATCCTATGAGCTGTGAACAATGGGCATCTGAAACGCTAAGGAGTCAGTTGATTCTGCCAACCTACTCTTGCCCTGTAAAGCTTGACTTCTTTTTTTCAAAACTCAAGACACAAAAGCAAGCTGCAACCCCAGTATATTTTAAAGCTTTTGAGAATGGAGCTTGTACCTTGTTGGCAATTTATGTGGATTTTAACTTCCTTATGCTGAATGACACTCTTCTCCCTGCAGAGGGTTTGCACCAGCAGGCCATTACATAAAAAGTAACACCTTTACTGCCTGTTTTAAAACAAAAAAATCCTGCTTTGAAATACATATCTCAGGAGAGGCTTCTGGGGTCTCAGCATCAAAGATATAGGGTCCTTCAGCACATGACCATGCTCTCAGGAAATGTGGCTTTACAACACATTATGGCAGACAGCAATTGTTTGTGGCATTCTTAGAATACAGTGGGAAAGTACTGCACTGTTTCCCCCAAAAAATGTGTTATCTTATTGAAAAAAAGCAAAGAGTAGTTTGTGATTAATAACAGGAAAGAAATCTACTAGAGGAAAGCATGACAGTTTTTTACCTCCGACACTTAAATTGCATCAGGAATCACTGTATTTACATTGTAAAGTAATGGTACAGTAATAACTTATTGTACTCAATGTAGAAGATCACTGGAGTGCACTGTTAAGCTGCAGCCACACGATTTGACCCCTGACCAAATGCTGGCTCACGTTAAGCTGACTCACCAGGACATAGAAAATAGCTGGATGTGACAGGTAACAGTCACAGACAGCTCCATGAAGGACATCTGGATCTCACAGGTGTGCAAGGGGAGTTATGTGGGAAAGGGCTGAGCCTCTCAGACTCTTGGGAGCAGCACTGGGATCCCTCAGGGAGTGTAATCACCAATGCCAGCAGCAGCATGGTAACCATGCCAGTAATGTCATGCACCACCAAGCTCACCCAGGTAGCACTGTAAGAAAAATCTAATTTGGGTATGGATGTAGCAAATCTGCGAGCAAAGGGGAAAAAGCAAATAGGAGTAGGTTGCACGCTAATGGGACAGGGAGGGACAGATACAAGTGTGGCAAAAAAAAGTCAAGAAACCAGAAAGGGGATAAGAAGGCAGGCAACGGAGGTAATCATTTGCTATCTGTTGGGGATAACTGATGCGCTTGATCACGGCAGCTTGAACAGGACAAGAAACAAGACCAGTTGTCCTGATGACACCACTCAAGTCAAACCCACCCTTTTTTTTCAGGGAGATGGGGCAGGAGAGATGCCTAAGACAAGTACATACAAACAACCAGGTATCACCGTGCCTGCAGTTGTCCCAGGTCCGATGATATTGTCCTCTTCCTGACCTCTTTTTAACATATGTTTAGAGATTGTACAAAAGCAATTGGCAAGCTGCATCCTGGTCCAATCAATAAGCTCATCACCAGGAGGATGTTCAAACCCTCTCAGATCATTTACCATCAGCCTGTCAGCAGCACCCTGCAGCTAGGTTGATCAGTATCAATTGAATTAACCTGCGTAGGCATGCAAGTAAAAAGGCATGAATTAAATCTATAACAGGATTTAATTTAACCATCATGAGCAGTTAGGTGGTTGTTGACTTAGTCTTTCACAACTATGACTAACTTAAATTTCATAAGCACCTTTGGAGCAATATCAGAACTTTCGTATGATAGAAAGGTAAAATATTTAAGATAGAAGTGAAGCCAAACACTGTAAATATTGTGATCAAATAAAAATATAACTGCCATTGAATTGTAAGGTACCTTTTCACAGTCCTGAAACTTTTTAAGACAATGCATGAAAAATGTCAATTTCCACAGCTATCGTATGTATTCAAATTGTTCTTAATCCTATTTTGAAAGGTACTTTACAAGATTTACACCCTTTCTCTAACAGAAGCTCTAGGTTTATTATTGAAGAAAACTTTACATTCCATTGACATTAGAAAAACACTTAATGAAAGTTAACTGTAAAGCCATTAGATGGTACAATTACAGATGGTCCCACAAGTGTAGTTTCACATTGGGAAAAATAAACAAAACCAAACCCCAATGCACACTGACACTATTTGCTGAAATCTTCCTGAACTAATTTCCTGGGAGCGTAATTGTATAATTTCTTGAGGAAAAAAGTTGCTTTTTTGTGGTTTTTTTTCCTTTAATTTTAGAAATCTTAATCACTACTCGCCTTCTGAACAGTCTTTTTAGTGTTCAAATATTAAGAGCATTAAACTAGTGTATAACTACTCTAGCAATTGTTTTTAGCACTTTTTCATTAATCATATTGCAGTTTTAGTTTTATTCATAAATTTAATTACTTTTTTGAATTTCTATACCAGAACCTGTCAGCTTAATCAGTAAACTACATGTGGAAATTAGTAAGTTCAGAGATCCAAACTCCTCAGAGAAGACTGGATTCTATTCATGTTATGTAGGTACTTTTTTTCTAGTAAGCATTCAGAACCAAAGTTATGCTGACTAGATTTTATGGACACTGACAAAACATACCAGTTTTCTATTTCAGTGTGTTAGCTCAAATTTGTTTTTCACATGTATCACCACATTAATTTTATTACCCATAAGAGAATGTAGAAAGAGTAAATTAAGGTCTTGGCTATAATATTTGCAGAAAGTCTACATTCTTGAAGCAAATTTAACTATCTAAATATTTTGCACTACGGTAGGGTGACTATTTGCTCAGATGATTTTAAAACAGGTATTTTTTGTTATAAGCTTACATTGGATATTACATTTTCCTTGTCAAATACAGGACAAAGTAGAAAAACAGAAGTTAGTAGTTGTAATTCAACAATATAAAATTTCAAATTTTTTTAATAGAACACTTTATTGCAAAGAAAAACACTTAACTGCATGTTTATCCATAGATGTGCATTATGGGTCTGTGTGCATGTGTGCCTATTGGGAGCACACGCTCATCCTCGCTATCAGCTAGACCTGGAGACACAGGGCCGCAGCAGCCTCACCTCTGGTGGACCAGCAGATTTGGCAACTCCTAACAGTCCCTACTCACAAGACTACTGTGCTTTTCCCCACCGCGTATTCAAAGTTAAGATTTAAAGGACTTGTCATTTTAGATAGAAAAGAGAAGCATTTTTAAGAGCTAGAAATAGACACTACTGAATTTTTAAGGGATAAAGAACAGCTCAGGACAAAGCCTATGTTATAGATACAAAGATGAGTGCCATGTAAAATGAAAAAATCGTGCAATGAGAGCTTTGCAGAAGAAGTTGAACCGCAACAGAAAAAGACAGAGATGGATTTGTACAGAGCAGTAAAATTTAAATACTGAAGTAGGATGGCCTTAATTACAGATAAAAGCTGGCAAGCTAAAAGTAAGAAGTGAACAGAGAAGAGCTGGGAAATGGCTGTGATATGGCAGTGAGACATGAAAGGAGCAAGGCATGACAATAAAGTGAGAAATGGTCAAAAATGTGGTATTTTCATATTGCAATTGAATTCAACTAATTAGCTAGGGAAGAATGAAATTAGGAGAGCATTAACCCGCTCTTCTGAATTTCTAATTAATGAAGTAAAAACATTGCCTAAAGAAGTGGAGTTTCACAGAGGTGAATTTTTTTCCTAAATCTTAAATTAGTAAATAGAGAGAGCCTATTCATGATAGCTCCAGGGGGAAAAAAAAAAACCAACAAAATTCTTCCAAAAATTTTTATTGAAATGATAACTTGTTTCAGTATCAAAAAAGTTCATTCCTTCAAGTATCCCGTAACCCAATGTATCAGAATGCCTGAAGAGTATTCATTACTCAAACTCTTGTTTGAGAGGTTGTGGATTATCTGCCTTAGCATCTTTTTTTGAACTTGTAACAAGACTAATTTAGTATTAAAAAATCATTTACAAATATACTTAAAAGTACTGGTTATACTACCTGGTTAGTAACAAATATATAGTATCATGGGTTCTGAAGGACTTAACTATACCATTTCCATCTGAATTCTCCAAACCACAGTTAAAATCTGCGAATTATAACAGGTAAACAATTGATCAATATGTTGGACAAAACAATTTAAAAGAACATGGAAAATCACCAGCTATTTCTAAGGAAATGTTAAAGGCTTTTATTTATTTCAATAAAATAATGAGACCTAAGAAAACCTTATATTTAACTACCCAAGAAATTTTCATAGAAGATATTTTTTGGTTGTAAGGTTATGATTTACATAATTTGGTTGTAAGGTTATGATTTAGCATAGATGATAATTCCACACTCTGAAAGTATGAAAAGATCCAGGGGCTTCTGGAGCTTTCAAAGATGTACAATGAATTTTTGTGAAAAAGGGAGAAAGTTTTTGTTAAGGCTGTAACTGGCAGAGTTGTGCTAGCAGATACTTTGGCTCAAAAATTGTGCTACTGGGTTTTGCATAGTCTGCTCTATTTCTACAACATTGCTTGTTTCTATTAATCACACATCCAGAAAGAGACAGCAGTGATGGATGATGACTGAAAACATCTCAGAATATCCCAAAGGAAAGAAGCAGCAGCAAGAAACAGCCTATAATATATTATTCTTATGCTGGAAAACCTGGGGCCAATTACTGCCCCTTCGACAGACACTGCATCCAGCCTTTTTATACTGAGGACCTTGGTATGAGACAGGACAACCAAGAGCTTTGATGTAATGCTAATAATTGCATGCTAATAGGCTTCCTTTCAGCTCAAGTATAACTCAGTGCTGGATTTCTCTTAAAGAAAAGCATATTAGTGGAGGTAAACGTATAACTCCTGGAAAAAAAAATTATAATAAAACTTAAAAAAAAAATTAAATAAAACTGGAACAGTAATATACATAAGATATCAAGCTACATCTAAGTTCCTATTCTAAAAGGTTAGGAAGTCTATTAGGTTGCACACAAAAATATGTAAGCTGTTTGATGCTTTCAAATTATATAAAATTGCTAAAAGAGGCAAAATTTGTCTCACTTGTATATTCATCAATATTTAGTCTTTGCTAAACTGCAAAATGAAACTGTTCACCAAGTAAATAAAAAAAAAACATCAACAAAGCCCCATAAAGCACTAATTATACTTCTGCAGTCCCTCAAACTACTGCATCCAGAGAGAATCTCTATTTTTGGTCATTAAAAGTGAGGAAGATTAAATGAAAATATATACATTATACAAAGATTTATTAACTTTGAGCTCATACAGTTTTGAAAATTTTAAATTAGTTCTATTTTTTTCTATTTTAGCACTTGACAGAAATCCAAAACTGCTTCTCCCTCTCACATTATCCTTTTAGTATTGCATCTTCAGTGCAGTAATAATTCACATAAAAGGAATTATTGAACACATACTGAAAAACTGAAACAGTACTTGACAGGGGGCTAGATTTAATAAAAACTCTGTCCCTCTTAATACCAAAGATTACTGCAAAAGTTATCAAATTTAAAGGAAATTACTGTACAAGTGAAAGTATACACACAGTGCATCACATAGAATATGTGTCTTACTGTGATGGCAGAGTAAAATGGCTGTAAAGAGAATGAACATAAGGAAACAATAGAATGTTTCACTGTAAATGTAATGTTATTCTGAAAAAGTCATAACGATAATTAGACTAAATTGGCTCCAGCTAGTGTGTACTATGTGGCCACTTTTAGTGTATCAATCAAGGGAAGGCAATTTTATCACTACTTGCTGCAAGAGCCTCTAACTACCTTATAAAGTAAAGACTCTTTTAAAGGAAATTTATGTAGTTATAAAATAGCCAAATATTAAAATCTGATTTATAGGACTGGGGCTAAAATGCAATTTCTTCTATATTAACTTCAAAATTAAAAAATAAGTTTGTACTTGGGAACTCAAGGCTAGAAGGCTGCTGGGTCAGTGACTTGAGCACCCTATTATTGAAGGCAGACATATTGTATAAGCCTTTTCGTATATTTCTTAATCTTCATCTTAGAAGGTCGTTGGATATTTGTCCTTCACTATGACTAATAAAAAGGAGTTCCAGTACATGACTATTCTGATGGTTAGAAATTACTAATTAGCAACATAAATTTATTCATGCTCACATTAGACTTTTTTTCTTCTTTTGACAACTTTATCCTTTAGCTTTGAGAAGTCTCTTCTTGCTGGATGTTTCAGTGTCTAAACAGACAGCATTGATATTCCGTCTCCTCTTTCTTCTACCTAAGTAAGACAAGACAAGTTTGGAGTTTTTTTTGTTATAGGAGAAGTTCTACATTTTTATTTTCATTTTAGCTGTCCTTCCCTATATCTGCCGGTAGATTTTATCTGTGCAATATCCCAACAAGATTTCAGCTCAGTCCTGTGCAATAACATTCTCATCTCTCCTGGAAATACCTCATGCATTAAAATATTAAATCTCATTTACCTTTCCCTGGCTGCAGTCATACACTGGAGAGGCTCATAGACATGCTATGGTAACATACCCAGATTTTAATGGGCTGTCTTCAGGTCATCAGCTGAAAGCTTGTCAGTACTCAGGATAACTCTGCTTTTCCCAATTTGCAAGCTTAACCAAGATTTTATATATCACAGTCTGATTCCTTCATATTTGCTGTACTTTTTCTTGATATCTAATCCATCAGTTTTCTGGGTTAACACACAGTTACTTTTAAACCTATGTCATTAATATTAAGAAGGAGGTAATAAAAAGCAAGCAAGCAAAAATCACTTGAACATGACTTTTTAAAGTCAAGCATAACTTCCTAAAAATATAAGTACATGCAGAAGCTCTTTTATATCTACCTAGCTTGTGGTCTGCCACAAAAGAATTGTTGCTCCTCTAAAACAATAAAATCCCTAAACATTATTCTGAAATAAAGAAGTTCCTCAAAAGGGATCAGTACATGTACAAGCTTTTTGAAAACCTGGCTCACCTATCACAGATTGCCATAGGAAATATATTTTTATTTAAAAAAAAACCAACCACAAAACAAAAAAAAAAAAAAAAACAAAAAAAAAAAAAAACAAGAAAAGCGAAATAAATAAAAGAGGGGAGTAGGGGGTGAGAGAGTATGAAGACCAACAAAACAAGCTAGTATATACATTTTTAATGTGAGATGGGTTAATGAAGCTGCATACAATTGAAAAATAAAAGTAGAAAAGCAGAAATATACCTATCCATAGTCAAACCCAAAAATATTGGGATGCTATGTTGGAAATATAGACAGTCAAACTGAGATTAGCATTTGAGCCTTGGAGGAGTAATTCTGTATTTCAGTGAGAGAGGAATATGCAGGTAATTTTACCTTTCTAAATAGAAGCGATCCCAAGAATACCTTTCTCAGCAGTGTTTGCATCTGAAAGGAACGTTAACAGTACAGACAGCATTTAAATCTGGGCCTGGGAGTAGACTGAGCATTGTAAGATTTAATCACAGCATCATCTCAGCTGTAGTGCAGTTTGGAACACAATTTTGTGCACCAAAACCCCTCTACAGTGCAAGGGAGAAGCAGTACCTTACAGTAAGATCTACAAGACAACAATGTGGTTAAAGACAGTTGATAAAAGTCACTGAGGACAGTGACTGCCCTTTGAGGAGAAAAGAACTTTACAAGGCTAAATATAATGCTTCTATCCACAGTCTAAAACTGTCTTGAAAGTAAGCTTTTAAAACTTTTTTTTTTTTTAATAAGCACCTGACAAAAACTCATTTCTTTCCTTTGAAATACATCATGATAGATAACAGAACTATGGATTTTACTTTCAGTTTCTTGATGAATACTGGGTAGCCTGTTAAAAAGGTTGAGGTAGGCTTATGAAAGGATTTTTTTTGCCATAGCTGAGCATTCTCAGTGGAGGAGGCTTGCTAACTGCAGTGTCTGTGAAGACTAAGAGATAACTCATGCTAAAGTCTTAGACACAGAATAGTGAGGGGGAAAAAAAAAAAAGCTTTTTCAGGGATCTGGAAAGGATTGTATAGAGTTTTGGATCAAGGAGTTACTTTTCACCAAAGGGAAGGGCTGAACCTACAGGGATGCAGAAAGTAGAACTGTTTTCTGGTTCTGCTTGAAGATTCTTTTCTCCATTTAAATATTTGTCCAGTTCTAGTTTAAAGAGAAACGTTAGGTTTTGGAGACATATTTTTGATCCCTTCCCTCCAAGAAAAAGAGTGATAATTCCACCAGGTGACTGTGACCAACATGGGGTCCTGCAACTGAAGTGTGAAAATGACACGCTGATCCATGAGTAGCTCCACCTTGATTCTCTAGGTAATTTGGTCTTTCATTTGATGCTTTGCACCTTTCTTTCTGCAATCCCACCTGTAAGGTCTCCTGCAACAGTTGAGTTGAGAGGCTTAGGTCCCTGTGCTGCAAGGATTCAAGGCCCAGCTCTGATAAGGCCAAGCTGTGTGACGTTAGCTCACACTTCTGAGAAAATTGCTAAAATGTGAGAAAGGTAAATGTACAGGTAGAGTCAGGAACTTTGAGACAGGGGTCGTTAGTAGATAGACAAATACAAGCCCCTAAAGGAAGAAAGCAAGCAAGCTAGTCAGGACAATTCTATTATATGTATATAAGAATATTGTAAAGATAAAGTCAACTTCAGATTTCCAAAAGATGCACGGCACTGCATGTTGTGAGAAATCGAACTTCGAATTAAAGTGTGCTCTGATATGCCTATCAGCTCAAGCTCCACAAGGAGGAACTATGAATCCTGAATGTTAGTTAAACACTGGACATTTCAAAGCTGAGGTGTTTCTAGTGATGTGCTAAGGCACAATTATAGGTACTTAAGAATATTTTTAGCTGGGGAAGCTTTTCGCAGCTACTTAGAGGGGCCATCTCTGCAGCCACTCCCCTGCCACCAAAACTCCATCATGTAAACCCAGCACATATACATAAGATGATTTCTTTAAACGACTCTTCCTACTTTCTTTCCATTCTGTACTCAGATACATTTTCTAGCCATAAACACAAAAGTTTAATGCAACACTGTTCTTACTAGCAGGAAATATGAGATCAAATTACAGAGTGTAAGAAGCAAACCTAAAAACAATCAAAACATATACTCCAACTGCGTTGACAAAAATATGCCTGTTCTGATTACTAGTGATTAACAATTATTACTATCAGTGGCAGAAAGCTGCAGCTTTATGTTTCCCTACTGTGATTGCAAACTTTCTCTATTGTAATATTTTTCCAAGTTTCTCTATAAAGCTGGAGATCCTGGCTACTCTATTTCTACAATTATATCCTGTCTAGAGTAAGAATATATTTATTTTTTTTTTCTCAAAGACAGCAAGTTATGTGACTGTCTGTGTATGATTTGTTTTGTTTGGTCGGTTTGTTGTTATTTTGCATAAATGGTTTCTTACCTCTTCTTCGACTGTTTCTCTCCCGGATGATTCATTTTTTTATTTCCATATTTATTTTGTTATCAGATAGATAGGTATGTTTTCCTGGGTATTTGCAGCAGTAGCAACATCATGCATTAGTTGTCTCACTTATTGTGATTTTTTTGCATTTTCGTTCCTCTATTTCTCCCTTTTTTTTTCCTCTTAAATATAAATATTAATGTAGACCTTGCCCTGATGAAAGAGACTTATGTGTCAGAGACCTCTATTAAAGGTATTTACCAATATGGATGAGCATCTGAAAAGAAGATTCCTCATTTGGGGATTTTACATGATATTGCTGTGCCTCCAGATTTTCTTAGTGTTGCTGTTATATACTGAAATGCACAGAAAAGCACAAACACTTCTGAGTAACAAAAGTTTCTTCTGTATGATGCTACTTCATGGCCATACTGCCATAGGGAGTCCTGCAGGGATTGACTTATTTCCCCATAAGCCTGTTGGTGCCACCTAGCATTAGACTGTCTTCATGCCTCATAGTCCCAGAAGCAAACGGTGGCTCACAAAACATCCTGTTAACCTTCGCATAAGTTGTGGTAGGTTGACTTTTGCTCGTCACCAGGCGCCCACTAAGCTGCTCTTTCACTCCTCCTCCATCAACAGGACAGGATGAGAAAATAGGATGGAAAAGCTCATGGCTCAAGATAAGGACAGAGAGATCACTCAGCAATTACCATTACTGGCAACAAAGACTAAACTTGAGGAAACTAATTTAATTTGTTGGTAGTGATACCTGAAAAGGAAACTGAACTTTCCAAGACTTGTTTTAAAGTTTTAGAAAGCAGGTATTCTTTATTGCAGCGCTGGGTGCACGGGGAATTTCTCCTCCTAGCGTGCACACCGGCTTCTGGACAGAAAATCAGTTATACACTATAGTCATGCATAATTCATAACATATTTACATATTCTTAAACAATTGGTTAATTTTCTCTCGCTTTTCACGTAAATTACTTCGCATGCTCAGTTTTCCTCCTCCGCCCCTTTCTTTTGGGTCTGGGGTGTAATTAGGGTGGGTGGTCCGTGAGTCGGTGGTCGCGATCTCCCCCTGCCAGAATTACCTTTTCCCCCAAGTCACTGCATGTTCACAGTTTAGAAAAACATGATAACAAAGTTTATGCAGTTTCTGCAGTTTCTGGGATGTTCCCTCCAAGGGCAGACAGTTCTTGATAAAGAGTCTCTGTTTTAATCACTGCTGACAGCTTCAAGGATGGACGTCTTGTTAGTTTCTTTAGGTATGTGTAAATCACCTACTGCCGACTGAACCCTTCATGAAACTGCTACACAAAACTTTAAGCCCTTTATTGTTGGGTAACAGTAGTTAATAACAGAATAGGATAGAGTGTAATAAGAACAAAACTAAAGAGAGTTTCCCCCAACTCCACCTTCCTCCCAGGCTGAACTTCATTCCTATATTCCCCACGCACACGAAAGACACGGACATACTGGAGTGAATCCAGTGGAGGTCTACCAATAAGGTCAGGAGCTGGAGTATAGACATGACACAAGAGGAGAGGCTGAGCGAGCTGATTTTGCTCAACCTCAGCCTGAAGAAGAGAAGGCTCAGGCTAGATCTTACTGCTGACTTCAACTACATAAAGGATTGTTCTAGTGAAGATGATCTACAGTCTTCTAGGACATGCAAAATAATAGAAGAAGAGACAATGACAAAAAGTTGCAAGAAGGGAAATTCCAGCTAATTACTGGGGGGGGGGGAAATCATCAAAAGGAAAGTTAGAATAGCAAAGCTGCAAAGTTCCTGCTGTTAGAGCTTTAAAATCAGGCTGAACAAGACCCTGAGCTCCCCAGCACAACTGAATCTGCTTTGAGCAAAGGACTGGAATAGGTGACACTGAGAGGTCCCTTCCACCCTAAATTGTTCTATGATTATGCGATTCTAATTCAAGGAGTGTTCTGACAGCCAATGTACAATTAACAAAGATAGTTTAAAAACAGATGTGAGACTTCCTCCTTACAAAAGTAAACACATAAATTTACTTTCCCTTCTGTATATCAAGCACAAAGTCTGTGAAAAGGATATTTTCAGTTTTCACTCTGTTCAAAAACACTACATGCAGAAGGAAAAATGCTGTATATAAGGAAACAAAAAGCTTCTTCCTCTGAAAAGAGACCTAGGCTGAACTGAACCACATAATCTGCTGACAGTCGGGCACCAAAATCTAGGATTAAAACAGTGAGTCAGTGAAAATTTTTTCATAGATGATACATCATGCAAACTGTTCAGTAAGCTGAGCTATTCAACAAATACATCTAAATGACACGAATTTCTATGTCCTGATCCAGTTATTTCTGCGCTGTCATTCACTCCCTTGACATCACGTATTGAAACACAGTTTTAGTGTTAATTTTTTAATAAGAAACACATCTTATTTCCTGTTTGAGTTTTTATCATATAGAGACAAAAATAAAATACATCTGTGTATAATTACATCTCTACATAGTCCCTATATACCCTCATTTCAGTATTATTTGGGAATATGTCTCTTATCAGCTCCCAGGTGTTTGTTTTGTTTAAATACAGAATATGGGAACATAACTATACTCCCATGACAATCTCATGTATCACAAAATAGGGGGAAATTGTATTTAGTCAGTGTCTTTCTGGCCCCATTTCTTTTCTATAGCTGTTATGGCTCTTCTAGTCACTCCAGCTTTTGTATTTGTTTTTATTCTAATTCTTAGGAGCTCTCTCTTGCCTTTGTTTCTGCAGGGTTTTGCCAATTAAATACAAGTTTTTATTCTCTAAGGACTAAAGTGAAAAGATGCAGTTCTTGTAACTATCTGAACAAGAAAAACGTAGATCTATAAAAAGGCCCAATTTACCCATTAAAAATCAAGTCATTTCATATTACAGATAATAAATTCTAGATGATTTGAACACTGACTATACCTTGGTGCATAGTGACACTTGTCTACACACAATAAGTCTCTTTACAAGGGGAGTAGCATCATTATCACCTTTTCTAATGGCTCCAACTGGCAAATTTGGTAAGTGGTAGCAGAGCCTTCTTTTATGTCTAATTCATGATTATTTAAAGACACAATCTTGCAAAAGCAGCTTTTAGTTCAGGAATGGCCAATTATGCGAGTTGTCTTGAAGATGTAATGAGTTTTGGAAAAAATAACAGGGTGAGTTGTCTTGGTTTGACAAGACGGGTCTGCTAAGGAAGGCAGGAGCCTCCCTTGAAATGGAAAATGTAAACCCCCCTCCCTCCGAATTACTAGAATTTTGAAATTAAGGGGCTCTCAGGCAAAGATATGGGAGTAGGAATAACAGTTCTTTACTAGGAAAATTAAAGAGAAGGGAAAAAAATACAAGTGCAATAGTGCACAAAAAAACCCACTGAGAGAGTCAGAATACGACCTGACACCCCGCTGGTCAGGGCGCTGGCAGCAGCCCGATCCAATGGTGGCTGCAGTCCCTCCGGGAACGGCAGCCGTGGCTCCGCGGAAGCAGCGATCCCGCAGAAGGGGGCGGGCCTCCTCCGAAGGGCCGGCGGTGCTGCAGATGGGCCCGGTCTTCCTCCGGGAACCCGGCGGAGAAGACAAAGCTGCTCCTCTGGGAATCCAGTGGGGGAGAAAAGCTGCTCCCCTGCAGTGCCAATGCCGACCGACCCAGGCCTCCCGGGTCTGGGAGGAAGGCACACAGCGGGCCTCGAGTGGCTGCGCTGTGCCAACCAGTCACCAACCCCCGAGAAGTGCCCGTCTCCCCCGGCGACTCCAAGAGAGCCCGACTGACCGACCGACCGACCGACAGACAGACCGGCCGCCGCCGCTTTCCCAGGCGCAGTCGCGAGGCGCCCCCTCCCCTCCCGGCTGGAGCATCTCACCGTGGGGCTGATGATGTTCTGTGGGTCTGGCGGTAGATCCTTGATGGGCCATTAAACAGAGATCGCTCCTGGAGGGAGTTATCCATGAGTCGTGCGGCAAGGCATTGATGGGCCCATTAACAGAAGATAGTCTGGAAGGAGGAGGCAAGGAAAACACCGCCCCACCTGGTCTCAACAGCTCATGAAGATGATGATAGAATACATACCTTTGGGCACATCTTACATTGTAACCTAGGACAGTGAGTGCTTGCCAAAATGCCAGCAGCTTTCTTGTGCTTCATCAGTCTTACAGTACGATTACATTTCTTTTTGGTTATTTGACCTTTGCAGTCTCAGACCAAGTTACTATTCAAGCTCGCTCTTTCTGAATGCCTTCACTATGAGGCAAGTAAAACTTTGATTTTATATTGGTGCTGCTTTTTTCAATATTCTTAGAATATTTTTTCTGTCGTTTACCATCAACAAACCTTCTGTACAGTCACAATACCATAGCATCTTCTGTAACCCACTATATTCCATGGCCCATCATGTTTCATGACGGTAATCGACTTAAAAAACTTTATGTGAAGCTGAAATTATTTTATTTCTCTTTCTATGTTTCATTAAATTATACTTGGAGTAGAGTTAGCTGACATTTGAGGTAAAATTTAATCCCCTGGTTTTGAGATATGTTTCACTGCAGGTAAATGTAGCATCTAAAAATCACGTTTTATTATTAGAGGTAACATACATTTACAAATATTTTCACGACTACATCGAAATATGGTGCAGCTTACATGAGATTTTTTTAGATGGCACTGCTTTGCATAGGTTGTGATGTGACTGTACTACAGTCTTCTCAATCTGCAGACATTTTGTGACAGACAACATAGTAAGTAGCACTCAGTCTGGGCATAATTCATTCAGAAATTGTCTTGCATATGAGATGACTTCTGTCTTAGAGACAAGCTCTAAAATCTTCTCTAGATGCATATACTTGAATGGTGACTGGCATGTTAGTATCAGAGAGTCTAAGCACTGATGCCTTCTAGTGCTTCAGTGCTACGTCATGAACATTGCCAAGTACTGTCCTTATGTAGCAGTTGTCTCAATGGATCAAAGATGCTTCTTGAAACATATTCTATGCACAAAATTCAATCTTATCCTGAACTTTCTGTAATGATTCTTGTCCTGTGGAGGTTACATGGATGACAGAGACTTCAGTTTTCTGTCATCTGGCTTGAATCCATGAAATTGTGGATGTCAGTCTTTTCTCTCAGGCAACAAGTGATAGGACGAGAGGATATGGCCTCAAGTTGCACTAGAGGAGGTTTAGATTGGATATTAGGAAAAATTTCTTCCATGAAAGGGTTGTCAAGCATTGGAACAGGCTGCCCAGGGAAGTGGTTGAGTTGTCGTCCTCTGGGGTATTTAAAAGATGTGTAAATGTGGTGATTAAGGAACATGGTTTAGTGGTGGACTTGGCAGTATTAGGTTAACAGTTCGACTTGATGATCTTCAAGATCCTTTCCAACCTAATCAATTCTATGATTCTGTGATTCTAAATGAGTATATATCCTACTGTAGCGGTTTAGGCCACACAGCCGCTCTCTCACTTCTTCTCCAGTAAAGTGGAGAGGAGAAGAATGTAATAAAGGGACTGAGGGTCGAGACAAGAACAGAGGGAGCACCCACCAACCATGGTCCCGGGCAAAAAAGACTCAGCTTTCTCAAAGCAAAACAATTTATTAACGGTTACTTAAAAAGGAAAAAGGGAAACAAAACCAGTTACTTGGGAGGGTAAAAAGAAAAAAAGCCAGATCTTAAAACCAACACCTTCCTTCCCCTGCCCCTTTCCTTTTCCTCCCGGCTCTGCCTCCTCCCCCCAGCAGCACAGGGGGGCAGGGACTGGGGGAGTGCAGGTCAGTTCATCCCATGCTGTTACTGCCACTTCTCTCTTAAAGGAGGAGGAGTCCTTACACCCTTTTCCCTTGCTCCAGTGGATCCCCTACTCACGAGGAAAAAAATCCACAAGCTTCTCCAGCGTGAGTCCTACCAGCAGGATGCAATCCTTCCCCATCGGATTGCTCCAGTGCAGGCTTTACCACAGTCTCAGATTCTTAGGGAGTTGTTGCCACTCGCTCCGGCGTGGTTCATCACGCAGACTCCAGATGCCTCTTTGCCTTGTCGTGCATCCCAACACGACCGTCCTCAGGCTCAGGCATCTTCTCCCCACAGGCTGCGAGTGGGTCTCTACTCCACCGAGGCCGTCCTGGTTGCAGGGGGGCCGCCTGCCATCTTGCCACCAGCCGCAGGGGAAACTCGGCTCCGGCACACCTCCTCCCGCTCCATCCTCACTGACTGCTGTCGATGCGGCTGTTTCTCTCAGATCTCAGTCCTCTCCAGGTGAACTCAGCCCAGTGGGCACTCCAGGAGTGGGGTGCTCCCCGAGTTCCCCATCTGGCTCCGCTGCCGCCATCCTCAGTGGGCAGCGCTGGTCCGATGCGGACAGCTGCCCGGCCGGGAGCCAGGGAGCGGGGGCAGTGCCCTCCTCCCTTCTCTTCTTGCTCCTGGGCAAAGCAGCTTTTCCAGTTCCTTTGTCCCGATGTAAATAGGGCAATTCGCAGAGGCGCCGATTGGCTCAACCCCGAGGGGGATGGGAGTCCGATCTGGTGGCCAGAACCAGGTCTAACCCGGTTCCAAAACCAGGGAGAGGTCACAGGGAGCAAAGCCCCTCTCCTGCCACCAGACACATCCCCCCCCATCAAACCATGACACCTACATATTTTTTTTCACCATGAATCAGATTGTATCTACCCTGATTTTGATATTTTCTGCTTGAGCAATGCAATAACTTTCTTTAGTGAATGATCATATTGTTTCTGAACTAATGTTGAACTCTCAGTTCTTCAAATGTTACAGGAGTATGTATCAAATTCCACAGAATCCACTGTTGTGCTGCAGCTTTCTGTTCTGACCTTGTGCAAAAATGGATAGATTATTACACTTTTAATTTTCTTACAGTGTCTTGAAAATTAATGTTTAAATGGCTTATCAACTCAAGTTTCTCAATATTGCTCGTTCTCATCTAGAATAATGTAGCAATGAATTGGTGCCATCTTAATAATCTACTAAACTCTCTATGAATCAGAGAAATCTAAATTTCACTTCTATCTCTGTTAGTTCACAGACAGGGCAAATTCTCTTCTGGTAAATAATTTCTTTTTTATCTGGATAAAATTCTGAATTTATCACTGAAGGCTACATATCCATTCATCATGCTGTCATCCTTGTGTGGAACTTCCCTTTCAGACTTCCCTGAATCACTTCTAAATACTGTCTAACCAGCTTTTTATGTAGAGCCAGGAGCCTTGATGATCACCATAGTAGTTCTGCACTCTGTCTGCTTACTGCAGACTCCACTGCTTATCTCCTTTCTAGTTATTAATTGTACTAATCACAAAGTACTGGATAATAATTCTTGTCTCATATATATCAGGTAAGTTTGGTGTTTTAAAATGACATCTACTAGACATGTAGTACCACACTCCTTTATTTGGATGGGGTCAGGTTCAAAATTTTATTTTAGCTCAATACTACGTCTGACAATGTATATACTCATTTGTAATATTAAGGTTCTATCAGGCTGCAGATTATAGCTTATTTTACTTTCTGATACTGCCTGTGCATGTATTGAGTTGATCATATTGAATTTCAATTAGAAAGTTTTGCCATTGTCCTCAGTAAATTTATTTCTGGACATGGAAAAATGACGAACTAATTTCTGCATTTGTGATGCCTTATTCCAAAAGATGGAAGATCAAGGACTGGCATGTTTCTACAGCCATATGTGCCGTTTCTCTGAATGAGTTCTCAGTTTAACTATGTTTTTCTGACTCTGAAGTGAGCTGATGGGTCCTCTAAATCCAGCTTTGATTATTGTCTTGTGCAAGAGCTTATACCACCTTGTCAGTGTTTGATTTCGACATGATTACTTGTTCTTTGTCCTGATATGATTTACAAGTCTTTGTAGAGCACTAGTAAACTTAGTTTTACCTCTGAATATATTTCTCAGTTTCCAAGCATGCAGGGAAGGGATGCCATCCAGAGGGACCTTGATAGGCTGGAGAGGTGGGCCTGTGAGAACCTCATGAAGTTCAACAAGGCCAAGTGCAAGGTCCTGCACGTGGCTCGGGGCAATCCCAAGCACAAATACAGGCTGGGCGGAGAATGGATTGAGAGCAGCCCTGAAGAAAAGGACTTGGGAGTGCTGGTGGATGAGAACCTCAACATGAGCCGGCAATGTGCGCTGGCAGCCCAGAAAGCCAACCGTATCCTGGGCTGTATCAAAAGGAGCATGGCCAGCAGGTCGAGGGAAGTGATTCTGCCCCTCTACTCAGCTCTCGAGAGACCCCACCTGGAATACTGTGTTCAGCTCTGGAGTCCCCAACATAAGAAGGACATGGAGCTACTGGAACGAGTCCAGAGGAGGGCCACGAAGATGATCAGAGGGCTGGAGCACCTCTGCTCTGAAGACAGGCTGGGAGAGTTGGGGCTGTTCAGCCTGGAGAAGAGAAGGCTCCGGGGTGATCGTATAGCAGCCTTCCAGTACCTAAAGGGGGCCTACAGGCAAGCTGGAGAGGGACTTTTTACAAGGGTGTGTAGTGATAGGACAAGAGGCAATGGATTTAAACTGAAAGAGGGCAGATTTAGGTTAGATATAAGGAAGAAATTTTTTACATTGAGGGTGGTGAGGTACTGGAACAGATTTCCCAGAGAAGTTGTGGATGCCCCATCCCTGAAAGTGTTCAAGGCTGGGTTGGATGAGGCTTTGGGCAACCTGGTGTAGTGGAGGATTTCCCTGCCCATGGCAAGGGGGTTGGAACTAGATGATCTTTGAGGTCCCTTCCAACCCTAACCATTCTATGATTCTATGATTCTATGATTCTATGATTCTATGCAGTATTTTTGCTTCTTTTCTCTTCTCCTTTTCTGACTTCTCTTAATGTATGGATGTGACATTTAAAATGCTTACCCATATTCCTGGACTGATGTGCTACAGTCAACCCTCAGATCTCATTGACTACTGGCATATTCCATATGAAAATGCACAGTTTACTCTTTAGTTTCAAGACTTTACTGTTTGATACTTCTCATCTTCTTGTGATCCTACACCACTTGAGAAGCATTGTCAACCCTGAGATCACACAAAACTTTTTTTTGCTCCCTAAACATTCCTTATAGCCTGTATAAGAAGAAGGTACCTCAGTGGCTTGGTGTATGCTTGTCAAGAGATCTGTAATGAGATATGCACGACCTGTGTACATATAGGGCTGCTCTATCCAGACGAACGCCTGTACTCACCTTGTTGTTTCTCCGCTTTCAGATTCTCACATTAGACTCTCCAGGTTTCAGTACCAGCTACAGCTGGCTATAATTTTGTACAGTGCCTGTTTGAAATCCCTGTATTTCCCGTTCAGAGTCAAAAGCTGCCGCTACCAAGAAGATTGTCAAGTGGAAGTAAGGATTGGCTTGTAGATTCTTGTGGTGAGTATGAACTCCAATTTAGTACATCCTCTAGCTATCTGAAGTGTCAGATATAACCAGGTCAGTAACAAATTTTACAGTGAACTTTCGTGACCTTCGTTCACAGCTACTGACATCAGCAAGCAAGAATTGTAAAACAGAGCACCCCAACACACTGCAGAGGACGTGTCTAGACATCCCAGTCTCTCTGTCTCTTGAAAGGGCAAGTACATTTAAACAATATCTTGCAAACCCCAATTTTTTATCTTATTCAGTTCTTTTTATAGTGGTTTCCTATTTAACCATGTTATTTCTAGTTTTCCTCCTGTAATTTTTCTTATTTTGCCCTAGGCGAACAATTCTGCATATACTCTTTGCTTTAGACGGCCCACATTTACTAGGTTTTCTTGTTAATATCAGAATCAGCGATGCGTCAGGCGCTTGGGTAAGACTGGGATCTTATGAAAGGTGCTTTTTTGACTTACATATGACTAATTGCATTGACAGTTCAACATACTTCACTGGGTGTTGCTCATAACACAGAACAGTGCAATTAGAGAGCTGTTGAACACTTGCCTCCCAGTACTGTCCAAAGCCCAAGGCAGAAAAACAGGGATAAGCACTGATGGCACATTCCTTTTAATCTATGTCAATTTTTTTGTCAAATATGCATGTTCCTCTGAAACACAGGATATTGTCAGATCAGGAGCTTTAAGCAGAAAGGTGTTTCAGTGGAAGACCTCTACTTCACACCTTTTTGGTGGTTAATAAGAGTGTGCACAAGTCATCATCTTCTTTGCACAGATGGCAGCCCCACAGGCTGCTCTGCGACTTGTGAAGGAGTAGACAGCTGCTTAGTTATTTTCCTTGCTCCTAGCAACTGAAAAAATTTCCAGCAGTGAGGGCAAAGATCTGGCAGCTTCTTTGACCTCATCCAGTCCTCTGTTCTTCTCTCCTGCTCCCCACTGTTTCACATGCTCCTCCTCTAACCTTGAAACTAATCAGGGTTGGAGAGTTTAAAATCTTTTCTCTTGCTGTAACAGCTGTTCCAAGAGGGCTTGGGTGTCTTTGCACCCTCAATCATTTCCAGAGCAGAACTGTTATGTCTGGATGTACAACTTTAAAGATAAAAAAACCCTGACATGTTGTCAGATCATTAGTTTGTATCAGCTGATGTTGTCATGCTGTTATATGAAACACTTCTTGAGTCCAGTATTTATACAGGTCAAGGCCAAAAAATACCAAAGGACTCCCAAGCCCTTGTAGCTTTGATGTTTAAAAAACTAAGTCAGACTGTCTTGCTTCAAATCTATTGGTTGTTTTGTTTGTTTTTTTTTTTTTACAGTTTGTATGCATGTTTTATAGAGAGGCTATAGGTCAGTGGCTGGAACACAGCATTTTGCTCTTTTACTGACTTGCACTCTTTGATATTGACCTCTGTTTCTCTATAGAGTTGGGGAGAGGCAATGGGTTACATACTATCTTGTAAGCTTAACCTCTGGCTCCGGAAAGAGTAGCATGTTTTAAAGATTCTGGTGGTCACCAAAAGGTTGTATTTTAGGAGTCTCTAAGATGCATTTAAATTTCGAGTGTGGGTCCAGGAAGATGTAATGTCATTCCTAAATATCTGGGCTAAGAGTTGGAGTAATTTAAGTGGGAAATACCACAGCTACTTACAGGGAAACACTGGAAGAGATTTTTTTGAATGATAGCATTTGTATTTCAGGGAAAGGGTATGGTTTTCAACTAAAAACTTGGATTAGATAGGCCAAGCATAACTATTGCCATGCTGTAGGTGTCAGAGCAGGATTATAAATTTGGACTTGTGATCAAGGACCATTTATGTAATGACAGCTCTCTAGAGGTGAACTGATAGATCTGTGGAGCTTTAGGAAAAAGGGGAAGACATTTTCCATGTGGACACGCAGGGAGATACAGAGCAGCACCTTGCACCTGTGCAGTGAAGGCAGGAATTGTAAAACTGTTTTTCAGTATCACACTGACATCCATGTCAATACCATTTAGACACAGGATGCATATATGCTATGGGTTCATTAAAAACTTTCCTGGAAGGCAATGGTCTTCTTGAAATTACCATTTCATGACAGACAAATTACCAGAAAGTGAGTTAAATGTGTTCTGTCTGCAGTAGACAGCACTGAAATGTACAGGAAGGAGGGAAAAAAACAAGCACGGAAAGCTACCAAATCCTATCAGTCCTCTTATTTCTATCTGGGCTGTGAATTCAGGTTTTAGTGTATTATTCAATCACTTGAAAATTTCAATGACTATTTCTTTATACAACTGGCCTAAGTTTACAAATCATCTCTTATGTTTTGGTTTGCTTTTGATGCCATGTCAGTACTAAGTTCTATACATTAACAATATGTTGCTTTTTCTTTCTGAACTTGTGAAATCCCTCTTGATGTTGATGCTTCTGGCAATTTTTTCGTAGCTTTTAATTCACCGTGAGGAAGCATATGTGATAGAAAAATGCTACTGCTATTAACTGCAGCAGTGGCTGGTTATTCTTAGTAAAGCTTCCATTATGTTCTATTATGATTTTTTGATTGGCAAGGAGATTCACAATGAGTGTTATCATGAACAGGAAAAAACTGCATCAATTAAAACAAATTAGCATCTCTGATGGAAGTGCACCGCCATGAATGAGAAGGAACCTAACATATTTTTCCCCGTTCAAATTGAATCCCCAAACTTCATTTCACTTTGTACTGATAGAACTAAAGACTTATACAGACTCAAAATTTACACCAAGGTCAGCTGCTGCCCAGACTTAGCCTTAACTTTACCAATAGATAAACAAGAAATAACTCTAATTTTCTAAACTAAGGATGCACTGCTATATCTCACCTGTAGAATGCCCTGCGTAGTCCCTTGCTTTTATGTATTTTTCTGAGTTCCGAGATCATACCGCAGGAGAGAGGAGCAGAAAATTAATTGCACTGAATTCAAATTATTTTTCCAGCTAATGAACTTGTCCAGAGGAACATCCCTACAGGTTTTCTACTACCTTTCTCTGTATAAGTCTTTATTTTCTCCTATAACTCCCAATGTAAATGCTCTCCAATATTAATTTCCTCTATTTATTCTAAAAAAATTAGGCTACATTCTCCAACAAAAAATACTTCATGAATTAATCTATCAGAGATAAGTTTACTCACTTGTCCAAAACGCACCACTTTAAGCACTGATGGCACTGCTACATCTTGCTTAAAGATCTGTTCTGTGCTAAACTCCATGTCTACCCATGGTTGCTACTCCCCTTCTGATACTGGATGTCATAAGAAGCAGGCATAGCTAAGAGTTTACCACAGAAGAGAGGAGAAAAAAGTTTCTCTATTTTTGCCAGATACAGTTTAGGGGAAGGGGAAAAGGTATTTAGAATTTGGAGCCTGAAAGGAGAAGAGAAGCAGATACTTTAAGAGAAGCTGGGAAGTCTCAGACTGAGCCCTATACTGAAGGAGTACTGCAACATATGGAACTGGTCTCCTTGGCTGCTTTATTGATGAAATGGGTGGATAATAAACACAGTCTAGGATACTGTGAGTGCTAGAGGTAAGGGTCAGAGTCAAGGCATAGTAGGAGGTATCTTGCACTTAGCTCCCTCTGTAGATATCACAGAAGGTCATATAGTAATTTAAATCTTGGATGAACAGTGGAAGCAAAGAACCAACAATGCAGCAGAGGCTATAATTTGCTGTGAAGGAATAATTTCTCTGATTCTTAAAACAAACAAACAAACAAACAAACAAACAAACAAACAAACAAAGTTGATCAGTTTATAAATATTAAAACAAATAGATGAAAAAAAATCATCACCACCAAAGCTAGTTTAACTGGCAAATTAAACCTACACAGAGAATGTCTGCCATAAAAATTTTTAATTTGATATTCCTCCTGGTTTTGATTGGGACAGAGATAGTTTTTATTTTTAGCAGCTAGAAAAGCTCTGTGTTTTGGATTTAGTCTGGACTAATTCTATCCCAGTCAAAACCAGGACAGCAAAAATCTCTCTTTAAATATACTCAATGTTTTTTAAACATTATTAAAAACTTAATGTTTTTAATTGAAAATAAAGAATAATCAATCCAACTGCAGAAAGATTTAAGGTTTTTAGTCTCTGTTTTGTAGAAGTTACTCAACATTTTGGTGATAAATTTAAATATTTATTTTGTGGACAAAGAACAGGGACAGACTAAAATAGTATAAACATCCATTGAAAAAATTAGAAGGTTGAGTGTTTAGGATTGTTGTTTTATTCCTGTTTCACACAAACAGTGAAATTTGAGATGGAAAAAAAAATATGGAAATCTGTAAGAATACAACTTTTATATTACATCCCTATTTATAGTTGTTTAATTTGGTCTATTTTTACACAATAATACATAATTCTGTCACTTCCTTTGCATTATTTCATAACTGTGGTGAGCAGACCCTGTCCAAACACCAGGTGCCCACCAAAGCTGCTCTGTCACTCCCCTTCCACAACTGGACAGGGAAGAGAAAATATAACAAAAGGCTCATGGGTAGAGATAAGGACAGGGAGAGATCACTCACAAATTACCGTCACAGGCAAAACAGACTCAACTTGGGGAAAAAATAATTTAACTTATTGCCAATCGAATCAGAGTAGGATGATGAGAAAATAAGAACAAATCCTAAAACAATTTCCTCTCACCTCTCCCTTCTTCCTGGGCTTAACTTTACTCCTGAATTCTCCTCTTTCTGAGTGGTGTAGGGGGACAGAGAATGGGGATTGAGGTCAGAACATCACATGTTGTTTCTGCTGCTCCTTCCTCCTCAAGGGGAGGACTCCTCACGCTCTTCCTCTGCTCCAGCGTAGAATCCCTCTCACAGGAGACAGTTCTCCATGAACTTCTCCAGCTTGGGTCCTTCCCACGGGCTGCAGTTCTTCACAGATTCCTGCATCATGGGTCCATTCCATGGTGTGCAGTCCTTCAGGAACAGACTGCTCCATTGTGGATCTCCCGCGGGGTCACAAGTCCTGCCAGGAAACCTGCTCCAGCATGGGGTCCTCTCTCCTTGGGTTCACAGGTCCTGTCAGGAGCCTGCTCTAATGTGAGATCCTTTCTTCATGAGTCCACAGGTCCTGCAGGAAGCCTGCTCCAGTGCAGGCTTCCCATGGGGTCACAGCCTCCTTCAAGCATCCACCTGCTCTGACACGGCATTCTCCATGGGCTGCAGGGGGACAGCCTGCTCGCCATGGGCTTCACCACGGGCTGAAAGGGAATCTCTGCTCCTGCACCTGGAGCGCATCCTCCTCCTTTTTCTTCACTGACTTTGGTGTCTGTATAGATGTTGTTCTCACATATTCTAACTCCTCTTTTCTGACTGCTGCTGGTGTTGCAGAAGTTTTTTTTCCCTTTTCTTAAATATGTTAGAAGCGCTACACAGTCACTGATTGTCACAGCCTTGGCCAGCAGCAGGTCCATCTTGGAGCCAGCTGGTATTAGCTCTATCAGACATAGGGGATGCTTCTAGCAGCTTCTCACAGAAGCAACCCCTGTAGCTCCCTTGCTGCCAAAACCTTGCCATGCAAACCCAGTACAACAGTCTAGTAGATTACATAATAGACGTCTATACTTTCCTGTATTAATATTGTTTTATACAAAGCTAAGTTATACTTCTTTCTCATTTAAGTCTTTTCAAGTATCTATAAGTAGTTACTGTACTCAATTTTTGTCATTAAATAAAGCACCATGCAACAACGTTAATCTAATGCTGTGTTTTAAAAGGCTTAATGTTTTTATTTATTAATCTCGACATCTGAATTCTTTACATGTTCACTGAAATGTAGAATTGATGTCATTTGTATAGCATGTAGATTTGCCTATTGTCTTGTTATGAGTAAATGCAGCCAGTAGTGAAACAGACATCTCTCTTTGATAATCTTATTAACAATTTCTGTATAGTTTATTGTCAATATAAGAAATATTCTTACAGAAAATATGGAACCAGTTGTGCAAGGTGTTTTAATTCGATGTAACAAAATTGTGAAGACAGTTAGAATATTATGCATATTAATAGGAGTCCACTTCTTGAATACTGTCTACTTATATGGTCCACTTATCAGAAATAATATAATCAAATTAGAAAAATAAAAGGACAGACAGGATGATCAAATATATAGCTTCTTCTCAGGAACAGCTATGTAGACTAGGGCTATTCAGCATGACAAAGTAATATAAGTGTTGTTGATATATATGTAAAACATAATGTGATATAGAGACACAAAACAAATAGTGAGCAATCAAATAACACTAGGAGCTGACTAGTTTAAAGAAAGTAAAATGAAATATTTCTTTGCATACTGAGAATTAAGCCCTGGAAGTCTGCGAGTCTTGAAAGTTTATCAGCACTTTAAAAGCAATTAGAAAAATTATTGGAAGAAAAGTCCATCAAGGGGTCTTTATCCCAAAGCAACTGTCTCTGGATGAAGAAGGGTGCTGACCTGGGGAGTTTCAAGTTTCTTTCTTTGAATGTTGTGAGAATTTATGGAAAGTGGAGAATTCCCAGTGTATCTGAAAATAGGTGCACAGTTAGGAGGCAATACTGAAAGTGTAAAATTGTTTTATTTATTTCTCTCTTGCATTCTCTAGAGTGTGACAAAAAAACCCCTATACTCACCAAAGCCATTTTCTTTAAGCTATCAGCTGAAATACAGGGTACCACCTGATTTCCCAATGGACTGAGAGGCAGTGTGTGCTACTCAACTGACTGAGCAAAAAGGCTATTGGTAAGGCATGAACTTCACTACATCGTCCAGCCCTTCCAAATTGTGCCAAGAAATATGCTACAGCTGGTAGATTAACCCTGCTTCTCAGTTTCTCATAGGAGGAACAGTAAGTCACTCTACTTTTGTTTCACAAAAAAAAGTGGAAGGAAATTGCATCTGTGCCATTTACTAGGCACATTTATTATTGGTTTCTTTTTTGAAGAAGGAAAGCATGAGGCTTTCCTTTTCTAAGTGGGAACAGAAACATTGCTGTAATAAGGAGGAGGACAGAAAACAATATACTGTTTTGAGAGGTTTATGTAGGACGTTTAGTTGAGGGACTATTTTATAAGATGGGGAATATGTTGCCACATTATATTAATTTTGACTTTTTAATGTTTTGTTACTTTGTTGAATCACATAGCCCTAATGGAAATAATTTGTAATTCTTGAAAAATTAAAATATCTTTCAGAAAAAGCAAGGAGATTTCACATAGAATTTAAATAATTTCATTGGGGAGTAGAAGAGTCCTCCTTTACTTTTTCTTTTTTTAAATGTCTCTCTATATTTTTTGAATTTCCTTTCAATTAAAATTATTAGAGGAGCAAAAATTTCCTCACAAACATTTCAATGAACTAGATGGCCTTTTATGTCATCAGTTATTCTTTCTCATCAATAATTTATGAGACCTAAGTCTTGTTTCAAATGATGTTCATAGAAAATGAGTTTTAGGCTAATAGTACTTTTAAATTTTTTCATGAAACAAGGTTAGTTGATTACATTATATTTCAGCAGTGAAATTACATGTAAGTAAGGTCATCCTGTCAACCAATAGATAATATGACTTAGATAACCACATGAATAGCAGTTTTTGGCTGCAAGTAACAGAATGCATCTTTCCCGCAATGAGTTTGCAGACATGTAATTATTCCAATGAATATGTTCATAGAAAAGCTCTAGGAAAGTTTGAGTAGAAAAATATAGTGAATGACGTAATCTGTTCAAAAGCAATTAATGAATTGTAAATGAGAATATTAACTTAGAATAGTTCAGCTTTGTGATTGAATCTGTCACTTTGTTACACTGTTCTTTTTGCAAATAAGCATTGCATATTCACATATAAAAAATGACAATGGAAAAATATCATTAAAGCACAAATTATTATTATACTTGCTATCTAACATTATTTGTGTCAGCCAGAATAATTAGATGCTTTTGACAACATACAGTGTGGAATCAAATATATAAACAAAGACTATAAACACTTTAAACATAAAGACTGAAAATCACAGAATCACAGAATCGCAGAATGTTAGGGATTGGAAGGGACCTCAAAGGATCATCTAGTCCAATCCCCCTGCCAGACCAGGACCACCTAGATTAGATCACACAAGAACGCGTCCAGGCGGGTTTTGAACATCTCCAGAGAAGGAGACTCCACCTCTCTGGGCAGCCTGTTCCAGTGTTCTGTTACCCTTACTGGGAAGAAGTTCTTCCTCATGTTTAAGCGGAACCTCCTGTGTTCCAGCTTATATCCATTTCCCCTTGTCCTATCATTGGATGCCACTGAGAAAAGCCTGGCTCCATCCTCATGACAGTCACCCTTTCCATATTTATAAACATTAATGAGGTCCCCCCTCAGTCTCCTCTTCTCCAAGCTAAAGAGACCCAGCTCCCTCAGCCTTTCCTCATAAGGGAGATGCTCCACTCCCTTCATCATCTTTGTGGCCCTGCGCTGGACTCTCTCAAGCAGTTCCTTGTCCTTCTTGAACTGAGGGGCCCAGAACTGGACACAATATTCCAGATGCGACCTCACCAGGGCAGAGTAGAGGGGGAGGAGAACCTTTCTCAACCTACTAACCACACCCCTTCTAATACACCCCAGGATGCCATTGGCCTTCTTGGCCACAAGGGCACATTGCTGGCTCATGGTCATCCTGCTGTCCACCAGGACCCCCAGGTCCCTTTCCTCTGTGCTGCTCCCCAACAGTTCAGTCCCCAACTTGTACTGGTACATGGGGTTGTTCTTACCCAGATGCAAGACTCTACACTTGCCTTTGTTGTATTTCATTAAATTTCTCCCCACCCAACTCTCCAGCCTGTCCAGGTCTCTCTGAATGGCAGCACAGCCCTCAGGTGTGTCAGCCACTCCTCTCAGTTTAGTGTCATCAGCAAACTTGCTGACCATGCACTCTATTCCCTCATCCAGGTCATTGATGAATGTGTTGAACAATACAGGTCTCAGTACCAACCCTTGAGGGACTCCACTGGATACAGGCCTCCAACTGGACTCTGTTGAATCAATATTTCCTCATAGTGGATTTTCTAGAAAAAATAATTAGAATATATATATTTATATATATTTATAAATATATAAAATAATTAGAATATTATATATAAAATATATTATAAATAATTAGAATATATTTTTCTAGAAAAAATAATTAGAATATAATTAGAATCAATAATTCTTCTAGAATTCTAGAAAATCAAAGCTCCACATTTTGTCATTGTTTCTGAAAGTACTTAGCCCTTTTGGAGTCAAATTTTATCCATGAAGTTATGTGCTATAGTAAAATCTTCTGTAAAACTCACATGCAGGAGAAAGAGATGTTCATACCATCACAACGAATACTAATTTGCAGTGTTGATCATACAAGGAGTGGGGTCAATGCTTAAATGATTAAAGTGACACAACAAAACTTATTCTCCCTTTTTTAAGTTAGATAGTGTTGAATTTTCCTTTGAAAGTATTGCATGAAACAATCTTCTTTGAAGAGGTATAGTAATATTAATGTAAAAACTTGAGGCTCAGAGAACATTAAGAAAATAAATTGAGCAAATGTAATTATCTGGAAAACGCAGTATAATTATCCCAGAGAGAAAACATAAACTCTCCGTAAATATACACCCATAAATATATATAAGCATGTAAAGTATATTGAAAAGAAAGATGGATTATCATTAAAAATTGAAAAGATATCATGAGAACATTTAAAGAAGAACGATAAAAAAAACTAAAGTTTCATATAAAGAGCAAAATAGTAGTAGTTCAAAAATCTAGTGGCTGGGCCAAGGTAGTGTAATTCAAACACTAGGTATATGAATTTGCAACAGCATCTTATGTAAAATCTTCCTTCGCAAATATATTTTGAATTGATCTTTTCTATAGAAATCTCATGGCAAATTCCAACACAGGAAAACTATTGCTAGATGTTTGCAATACAGGTTCGTGATTGGGATGGTTGAACTGTTTGTTCAGTTGTTTGGTAGAAGGAATGTAGGATGGAGGAGCTGGAACCTTCTAGGCTAAACTGCCTGACTGAGACAGGATTGCCTGAATAATCATATTTTGTTATGAAGGAAGCTAACAACAACATCTGCATTTCTGTTGCTTAACACTTTTCATTACGATGAACGCTCTTGGCCTTCTGCTCGAAGCTGACCTCTGCTATTTGGAAAAAGAGTATCTTATAGATCACAATTTCTTTTCCTTGTAATATAAAATGCAATCTATTCTCTGGTAAAATATAATCTTATGAGAATTACAATTTCTTTACCACCACTCATATTTCCTGAGAAAAGCGCACATCACTGTCACAATATGGTTAATTTATTGTCCCAGAAGTTACCAATGCAGTAGTAGTATGGTGAGTGTAAGGAGAATAATTATGGAATTGACTTCAGTTAGATGATTATATACTGCTTTTCCCCAAAACTCTTAGCCACCTTCTGTGCACAGAGGAAATATAAAAGAAGACAGAACTTTAAGAGGTAGAAGAGGTATGTCCTTATCCCATGGACTAAAAGGACAGAAGGATGGCGTGTTATTATGAACACACTCACAGCACAGAGTTAACATTTCCCTAAAAATAATAACTTAAATTACAGAAGATATTTTAAAGAAAAAAAAATAAACACACATAATTCATTCTTTCTGGTCAAGGAGAAGCTCCTTGGTGCCTCGTACAAAGCAAAAGCTCCTTCATTTATGTCGTGGTTTTAGGCTGATCCAGCAACTAAAACTCACACAGTCTCTCCTTCTCCAGTAAAGTAGAGAGGAGAGAAAAAAAAACAAAGGGACTGAGGGTTGAGACAAGAACAGAGGGAGCGCCCACCAACCATGGTCCTGGGCAAAACAGGCAGAGCTTTCTCAAAGCAAAACAGTTTATTAATGGTTACTTAGAAGGACAAAGGGAAACAAAACCGATTACTCGAGAGGACAGAAAGAAACAAAACCAGATCTAAAAACCGACACCTTCCCCCCCCCCCTTTCCTTTTCCTCCCGGCTCTACCTCCTCTCCCCAGCAGCACAGGGGGCAGGGACTGGGGGAGTGCAGGTCAGTTCATTCCGTGCTGTTACTGCTGCTTCTTTCTTAAAGGAGAAGGAGTCCTTACACCCTTTTCCCCTGCTCCAGTGGATCCCCTACCCATGAGGAAAAATCCACAAACTTCTCCAGCGTGAGTGCAGCCCACTGGAAACAATCCTTCCCCACAGATTGCTCCGGTGTGGGCTTTACCACAGTCTCGGATACTTAGGGAGCTGTAGCCACTCGCTCCGGCGTGGGTCGTCACGCAGACTCCAGATGCCTCTTTGCCTTGCTGTGCACCCCAACACGACCATCCTCAGGCTCAGGCATCTTCTCCCCACGGGCTGCGAGTGGGTCTCTGCTCCACCGAGGCCGTCCTGGTTGCAGGGGGGCCGCCTGCTATCTCACCATCAGCCGCAGGGGAAACTCGGCTCCGGCACACCTCCTCCCGCTCCATCCTCACTGACCTGCTGTCGATGCGGCTGTTTCTCTCAGATCTCAGTCCTCTCCAGGTGAACTCAGCCCAGTGGGCACCCCGGGAGTGGGGTGCCCCCGAGTTCCCCAGCTGGCTCCGCTGCTGCCATTCTCCGTGGGCGGCGCTGGCCCGGCACAGGCAGCTGCCCGGCCGGGAGCCAGGGAGCAGGGGCAGTGCCCTCCTCCCTTCTCTCCTCGATCCTGGGCAAAGCACCTTTTCCGGTTCTTTTGTCCTGACTTAAATAGGGCAATTCACAGAGGCGCCCTATTGGCTCAACCCCGAGGGGGATGGCAGTCTGATCTGGTGGCCAGAACCAGGTCTGACCTGGTTCCAAAACCGGGGAGGTCACAGGGACCAAAACCCCTCTCCTGCCACCAGAACCCCCACCCCCTCCACATCAAACCATGACAATTTATGATTTATATTTACATTACTGTTTAGTACACATGGTGTTTTGTTAAAAACAAACTGAATCACTGTCTTCTAGACCCGAACAATCTTCATGCACCAATATTAACAACTATAATTGTAGTGGTGCTTCAGAGGTCAATAGTCATCTGAGACTTCCTAAGGCTCCTTCTCTCTTGTTCCTTTGTGCTTTTTTTTCTTTCCAAAGGACAGCAGGGCCCATTTATTTTGGTGGTTAATAATTAAAGTCAGTTCAAAGGCACATAGTGAAATCAAACTGCTTAAATTGTTGCTACACGATTCTTGTAGAAAGAATAGTCAAAACACAAGTTCAACCTGATATATTTGTGTAAATTTATGAAGAAACAGGGCATTTGGTTTTCTAGGAAAGGTATCTCTCCTGAATGCAGACAAGTCTGGTTTGATTCCCAGATGTTCCACTTGACTGCACGGAGAAATATTTGGTCCCCTGGATACCAATTTCTTCATCTATAAAACAGGGAAATCATGTTTACTGCCTTCTTATTTTTTCTGAATATTCTGACTGAAAACTGTTATCATTTTTAAATTGTGCAAGAACAATAGCTAGACAGAAACTAAACAGGCTGATTTCTGAACCAATTGACTTCTTATATGTGAGTAGCACTTTTGGAAGTGACTGCCTAATTAGCATGTCTCTTCCAATATCTTTTTCTCAAGAACAGAAAAGAAGTCAAAACTCATGCTTGCAGTGAAACTAAAATATATCTGTTTCAGCTGCTTTCTTGCCTCTGATATGAGATGTCTGTTATGATATGTTGGATTTATACATACTTGTATTTTTTCTTCAGTCACCAATATTGTGTTCATCCAGGAGAAAGAAGTGAGCTAATATTAATTTTGCAACATATACACCCTGTGACTGAGGAATGAAAGAGGGTAAAAAAGTTGGATTGATGAGACATAGCATATGCTCACAGAGGACTGATACTGGACAAAACCACAAAAATCTATATAATTCTTCAGGAAAGCAACTAAATTGACTATTAGTAGGACCTTATTAGACTTTTCCAGTAACATTTTAAATTTTTGTGTCATATTCTGCTTAAATATGAAATCTGCTAGAATTAGGTGTTTAAAATCATAGAATGGTTAGGGTTGGAAGGGACCTCAAAGATCATCTACTTCCAATCCCCCTGCCATGGGCAGGGAAATCCTCCACTACACCAGGTTGCCCAAAGCCTCATCCAGCCTGGCCTTGAACACTTCCAGGGATGGGGCATCCACAACTTCTCTGGGCAACTTGTTCCAGTGCGTCACCAACCTCTGAGTGAAAAATGTCTTCCTTATATCTAATCTGCCCTCTTTCAGTTTAAATCCATTGCCCCTTGTCATAGAATCATAGAATCATAGAGTCATAGAATCATAGAATCATAGAATCATAGAATCATAGAATGGTTAGGGCTGGAAGGGACCTTCAAAGGTCATCTAGTCCAACCCCCCTGCAACAAACAGGGATATCTCCAACTAGATCAGGTTGCTCAGGGCCTCGTCCAACCTGGCCTTGAATGTCTCCAGGGATGGAGCATCCACCACCTCTCTGGGCAACCTGTTCCAGTGTTCTACCACTCTCATGGTAAAAAATTTTTTCCTAATATCCAATCTGAATCTACCTCCCTCTTTTTTAAAACCATTACCCCTTGTCCTATCACAACAGGCCCTCCTGAACAGCCTCTCCCCATCTTTCTTGTAGGCCCCCTTGAGGTACTGGAAGACGGCTATAAGGTCACCCCGGAGCCTCCTCTTCTCCAGGCTGAACAGCCCCAACTCTTTCAGCCTGTCCTCATAGGAAAGGTGCTCCAGCCCTCTTATCATCTTTGTGGCCCTCCTCTGGACCCTCTCCAGCTGATCCATGTCCTTCTTGTGTTGGGGGCTCCAGAACTGGACGCAGTACTCCAGGTGAGGTCTCACGAGGGCAGAGTAGAGGGGGAGAATCACCTCTCTCGACCTGCTGGCCACGCTCCTCTTGATGCAGCCCAGGATGCGGTTGGCCTTCTGGGCCGCAAGAGCACATTGCCAGCTCATATTGAGCTTCTCGTCCACCAGTACTCCCAAGTCTTTCTCCTCAGGGTTATCCTATCACTACATGCCCGATACTTTTAATGTCTAAAATTATCTAAATCCAAGATTTATTTTCCTTTTTCCCTTTTTTTTCTCCTCCCCTAACTTGATTTTCTCTCTGGTACCAACCAAAGATATACCCGAAACTATGTTTGAGTAAGCCTTTAACCCCAAAGCATTTGCAAAGCACCGATGAGTCAGAAAACCATGGCAAATATTTCTGCAAAGGTCTACTGACCTTTGCTAGACATTGGTATTTCCAGGTTACCTATCTGATGAGAAGTGTTCAAGAAATCTTGAATATTGATGCTTTGCTAGTCCAAGCAAGATTAAGAACTATTGGACCTCGAGGGCCACTTATGGAGACAACCACTGTTAGGATGCTGTGATTTGAAATGGTATGTACATAAACGAAGTAGAAGTTGGAGTGATCCTAAGATGTTAAAAAAAAAAAAGAAACAGAAATTGGTGTAAATTCTTATTGTAGAGAATATGGTTAAGTAAATGGGGAAATGAAGCAAATAAGACTTAGTTTCATTTTTTCAAGTTAATTAGGCTTAAGCATACTTCTTGCTAGAAAAGCACAGATAAAAAGTTTTTTCTTAGTTGGTATAGACAAATTCTAACACTTTTTCATGAGCTAGGAATGAGCAGTTTTTTTCATGAGCAGTTTGAATCCACCTCAAAACTGTTATTTTTCTTGAAGGACACACAGTACTTTGTGACAAAACTCCTTCAGGTCTTAGCATAGGCGTGTTTGAATAATTCCCTATAACTAGGGTTGCTGAAATGTGTTCCAAATTAGTTGGAGAAGGATTGTATCTCAAATTTATTTTCCTTTGTACCTAGGTGCATTTTTTTTCAGTTGTTTCTTATCTTTCATAAATATAATAAAAGCCATTTTAACTTGTTGCTTCAAGAGGGTGCCTAATCCTCTCTCAGCTCTCCTGGTGTTATGCATAAAAGCCAATTGAATAGTAAGTGCTCCTGGCAGTTCTAATTATAGGCTAATTTGAAAGTCATTGAAGAGAAAGGGAATGTCCAAATAGTGAATGACAAAACAGAACAAGAAAGGTAGACAACTGACCTTGATTACAACCTAGAGCTGTCACTAAACATTACAGAAATCCTTAGGAATTGTTATTTCATAAATTATTTGTGACACCTACAATAAATATTGAATTAGGTCTCCTGTAGTGTACTTAAAGTAAAATGAAAGTGTATTTAAAGTAACAAGATAAAATGGTACTTATTATGGCCCAAATAAACCCTCATGTAGCTTTAATATGATACCTTACCTCTACAAAAAAATTCCTATAGGCTTATGCACTTG
Source organism: Tauraco erythrolophus (assembly GCF_009769465.1). Classification (NCBI taxonomy): domain Eukaryota; kingdom Metazoa; phylum Chordata; class Aves; order Musophagiformes; family Musophagidae; genus Tauraco; species Tauraco erythrolophus. Next base: position 86,205,674 of record NC_141467.1, on the reverse strand, counting down.
TGCAGACTTCTAGTAACTTCACTAGGGTTTTACTTGCTCTTTGGGACTGATGTGTAAACTTCGAGCTTTTATGAGTTTCTCTTGAGTCTTACCTATCCTCAGATGTTTATAGCTTCCCTCATGCTATTAAGTTAATCAATACTTTTTTTGTTCAATACCTGCTAGAAAATCAGTCAAAATCAGTGAAGTGCTTTTTATGCAGCTCCAGAAATAATTTTGTAGTTAACATACTGCTACCATGTTGGCCTGAATCACTAGACAACGTGTTTTTTCTGATGTTTCATCTGGGAGAAGAAATTGACAATTGAAACTTGATATGTATGGTAGGATGTATACTCAGATTCTAATAACGTAGTTGTTTCCTTGGGAACAAAAGACTTTTTTTCCTCCCTGTTCATAGCTCTGAACTTCTTACTTCTACAGTCTTGACCTGAAAGGTTCCTCTTAAGGTTTTGCCAGAATCTCTGTGTTATTAGAGACTGTCCGTAAAAGCAGTTAAACACTGCTCCTTAATAAAGGAAAATTAAAATAAGGAAATTTTTTAACTGCTAGTTTACCAGTAGAAGTCTTCTAACAGTACAGTAAGAGTAAAACATAAAACAAACAAAAAAAGACCTGCTCACTCTTAAGGTGGAGTTTGTTGTGGTAGGGAATATATGACAGGATTTCAGTGCAACAAAAATCTGAGTTATTACTTCTAAAACTAGAGAAATTCTAATCAATGTGTTCAACACAGGGATAGCTTTATCTAAGTTTTAAAAGTAACATTATTATAGGGACAATTAATCACTCCTAAATTAATTGCTTATTTCCTAAATTAACTGTTTTACTTCCCATATTAAATAAATGTCTCTGAACACATCAGTTATCCAAACTGATTACACAGGTATCTTCTCTCCTTCCTAAAATATCTGAAAAGAATATACATTTTTGTAATCGCATATTATCCTCTTTCACAGCTCATTTAAAATTTCCTAACTGTTGCTTTTGAGTATGTCTAGATGTAGTCTTTCTGAATGCCCTATAGACCCAGTTAGGGATTAATTGGTATGTGCACTAAAATTTCTTAATGCTAAGGTGTGCCTAGAACTCTAGTCTTCTATTTCCAAGATAAATGATCTAATCACAAGGCTGTTATGCAAAGATTAAGCATAACAAGCAGTGGTGTTAGGGTGACTGCTGTATAACTGGCTGCAAGATAATTCTCTGTCTTTTGAGATCAGGCTGCCAACCTTGCCAAGACACCTGTAGCTTGAGAAACTATCAAGTCTCTTACAAATTACTGTGTAAGTCTAGACGTTATCAGTGTTAGGCTCTGTTGGAAAGTAGTAGCTCTAGATAACTATTTGGAACTTGTGTGGTTTTAGGATTTGTTTAAACCTAAAAGGAGCATACCTCACATAAAATGCATAATGTTGCACAATGACAGCCTTAGCCAAGTGACCTTTTTGTTTTGCCAGGTGACATTTTCAAGCCCTATACAATAGTTTTTACATGGATGACAGTTTTGGATAGGATCAGTTTTTCCACAGGATCAGCATTTAATAGAACAGTTTCCCATAACTTTATACAGTATTGGCAATTTCTGTCATCTCACACAATAAGTGTATCACGTGTACAGAGTGTTATTCAGCAATTCACCACTTCTTAATCAGACATTGTCATTAGTTTCCCCTCTCCCCTAGTGGGTGAAAACTTCATCTTTTAAGGAGATTCTTCAAGGAAAATTCCTAGTTCCATGGTAAATGTAGGATTCGGACACTCAGTAATATCTGCCTCTACAGATCCACAGTCAGTTTGACTAAGAGAAACAAGATAAGTCCTCTTCTTCCATGTCTTTGCTGTGTTCTGTTCATCTGAGTAATAATAATCTTCTAAATGCATGCACAAGGATTGTACAAAAGGACTGTACAAATCTTGTTAAAATCTCTTTTTAGAGAATATATTTCATAGAATTGTCATAGATGGACAGTTCCGATAAATTATTACAATTTCAATTTCTAATCTGTTCTTCAATTCCACTGGGGTTTGTGATCTTATATTCTTTTAAAGTTCTTTTAATCTTTGATACAGATCACCTCTGTTAGAAGACTCCAGACTGGGTAAAGTTTCCCATGTCTCTTACTTGTTTTGTGGGAAAACCTTTGGTTTAAGTCAGCCTGTCATCTCTTTGACATTTTTTGCCATGAGAGAATAAGAGTTTCACAAAACAGCTCTGTAAAAGAATGTTTTGTAACAGCTGATCTAAAAAAGACATAAGTGATTGTATCCAGCTTTTGGGCTTTTATGGGAAACTTCTAGCTATTGTCATAGGCTTTGTTCCAGTAACATCTATAAAGTAATCAGATTTTGGGTTGCGCTTTATCTTTTAAAAAATTCTTTTTGTCAGAATATGAAATTTCTGGTGTCCTTCCAAACCTTCTCCCATCGTCTTTCAATGACAACACAAACTTAGCATTTCTTCATTGGAGCCTGTACCTAAAACATGGGCTTGCTCTAGCTACCTAGATTTTGAGGGGAAAAAGCCCATTTGGGCACTTTTGGTTTTGCTTATTCTCATTAAAAAAAAAAAAAAAGAAAAAAAAAAAAGAAAAACTCAAAACCAAACAAACCAAATGTTGTCACAATCCCATTCTATTGATCACAAAATTCAGACAGTGGAGACCGACTTTATAGTAACTTTGTCTCTTTCAGTCATCATCTTGAACTTAGAGCATTAATCAGTCTTCTCCCATATACTATGGTTTTCAGCTTTCTTAATTTTCCTTAAGGTTGTCTCTCATCTCCGCATTTCTTCACTTAATGCCTTCTTTTTAAACCGAAGGATGGCACAGCCTCCTTCTTCACCTTTACCTCCAAAGACTGAGAGGGATCGCTGTCACTATGACACTGTAATTGCTCTCTTTCTGAATTCAGTGGAAGTCAGTTTTCAAGACCATAGCAGTAGACCTAACTGTAAAGTTCCCTTTAAGTATGAGAGCCTCTCTCCAGCACACCCTTTCTGCATGTTGCACAGATGGCATATGAGGATGTAAATGTAAAGAAAAAAACAAAGTATGATGGTTCACACAGGTGCCACGAACATGGCATGAGTTGGGTTGTTTGTTTTACTAACTGCTGCACATCAGAAAGTGATTAGGCAGCAGACATAACAGGTGCTTTGTTTGCCAGTGGCAAATTTTGGACTCCAGTCGAGTCATTAAAGCAAATCAGAAATACTGAACAGATATTTTCCGTGTAATCAAACAGGCAGAAATATTCAGGTATTCCATTATTCACTGCTGACTGAACTGTTTCAGATAATTGAAATGATTTATTTTTCTACTGCTCTTCTGCAGCTGCCTGGTCTCAAACATTTGTTTTAAATTGTTTGACGGGAAGGATTGTTTGACAGGATAGACTACATTATTTTGAATTTTAACTCTGAAGAGATGGAAATGCACTGGGCTAGAAATAGCTAGCAGGTTCTTCAACAAATGAATAGAAGTACAAATCTCCCTTACATTGCCACACAAAATCATAACACGTTCCCATTGTGTCAGTTGCAAAAATTATGAGCGATCCAGAAAAAGAATAATAAAGAGTCCTGAGTGAGTGAAATAAGTACACATCAGAATGTCAGATCATTTTCCACTTATGTAAATTTTGATATTTATAAGCTAGACTAGACCTTATTGAAACAAAGAAACTTTGACCTCCATTCATCATTGAACAGACACAAATTTGCTGCTGGATTTCAGACATTGGCAGAAGGGCAAAAACTCCTGTCCTGGAGGATGGGAGAGCTGTATTCAGAGTTGCTCCTGGCCTTATCAGCCCTCTGTACCTACTAGGGTGTGGAAAGCAGATGCTTCTCATCATCTGAAGCCCCACACCATGAACCTTTTTCTCACCTCATCAGAGTGGGCAGAAGAGCAATTGCAGCACCATGTCTCATGGGACCTTCTTTTGCTTTTGCATTTAAGATCCCTATAAATTGCTAAAGAATGAAGAATAAAGCAGAACTGTTAAATGCTGTAAATGCTGTGGGGCAGTGGATCTTCCACTGTATATTGCTGAAGAGTGCTGGGGAACGTGTATGAGGAGACAGAAATACATACGTGAAAGCTTCAGAAGAAGAAGAGAAAATCGATTGTAAAGTGTAGATTTTGTCTTTAAAATACAAGGCTGTAAGTAGGAAAATGGTTTTAATCCTCTTCTGCTTAAGAAAAACAGTTGTGTAAAATTGCTGTTAAAGCTATATTCCCATCGCTAAATTTCTTTTCGGACCTGACATGATCTACAAAGCCCCCACATTTTGTTTAGCAACTGGATCAAATGGGATATTGAGAACTATGGATCATTAAAAATACATTCTTATATACAATGTTTAAAGTCTCTAACCTTTAAACAAAAATAATCATTCAGCTATGCCTTGTGTATAAGGTTATTGTATGTTCTTTTTCAAATATCTGCCTTAAAATACCCATGTGTCAGAACAATATGGAAAAGTGATAGTGCTCTTGGATCTCTTATTTGTCTGTTTTGTTCTGCTTTCCCCACCTGTAATTATGAAAGATGAAAAAACAATTTTTTTCTACTTAAAATATACTCTCACTACAATAAGACCTTTCAAAAATGTGATGGTTTTATCTGTTTCAGTCTAGAAAGGTATGAGAATATATGTTCAGGATATTATTAAAAAACAGAAGCAGAAAAGAATGGAAGATGAGTACCAACAGTTCTCATAAATTTGAGATTTTTTTTATACATATTCTCCAGTTCCTCAGGCTGGGAGAAGAGATTTATGTTCAGCTGAGCCAGAGCTAGAGTAAAACGTTAACACCATCAAAATGAAGGAATTTTGGGAGGGTACGCCTTCCCCTTTGTCCTTACATGGTGGCTCAATTAGAAATCTAACAACTAGATTTCTTTTAACTGAAAGAACTCAGCTTTGTATTTGAAAATCCAGACAGTGATCCTGTTGTTTCGCTTCTCAACCAGCGGGATCGAGTGCACCCTCAGCAAGTTTGCTGACGACACCAACCTGTGTGGTGTGGTCAACATGCTAGTGGGAAGGGATGCCATCTGGAGGGACCTTGACAGGCTGGAGAGGTGGGCCTGTGCAAACCTCATGAAGTTCAACAAGGCCAAGTGCAAGGTCTTGCACGTGGGTCGGGGCAATCCCAAGCACAAGTACAGGCTGGGTGGAGAATGGATTGAGAGCAGCCCTGAGGAGAAGGACATGGGAGTGCTGGTGGATGAGAATGAACATGTCTTTTTTTATAAAAAAGGGTTTAGATGGATTGTCTTTGATCTTTCTCCCACACTATTTCAGATGTAATAGAGATATTAGCTTTCCATAGAAAACTTGCCTGTGGTATTTTCGACTTTTACGTTGTCATTTTTTATTTTCCTAGCTAATGTAGTCATTCTGCACAATATATTTCTAAGATCTGATATACAGGTTTAGTTTTTTTCTGTTTGTTTGTTCATCTGCATTCAGTTGATGTAATACATTGTTCACATACTCAGCATTTATTCTGTTCTTATCTATCTGCAGGGACTGAGAAGTGTTTAGAGGCCTGGCTGAATAAAGAAACCACTTGGCATATAAGCAAAACAGTCTTTGGTAATTCTCCTATCATTTAAATCTTTCTTAAATGTATTCTTTTATTTGACATATGTTTCTTTTAATGTGTTTATATTCAAAGAACAGCTATTGACTCCAAAAGGCCCTGTACTGGTTATTTGATTTTCAAGCTTTTTATTGGCAGTGTTTAAGAACGACATTAAACACACTGTGTACAGAGATCCTCTCTTTGTCTTGGAATTGTTGCATCTGCTATGAGATGAATAGCACTCAGATTGTCTTTGGTAATCTCCCTGACACATCCAGCTCTCCATTTAGGTCTCCTGTCTTATTTCCCTGGCCTATAAATCTTCTTCCCTGTCCTAGAAATCAGTTCTCCTACTAAGATCTCATTCAGGTTTGGTTTGTTTTCCTGCTTTTTTTTTGTTGCTGCCAGTTTCATGTCAGCTAGATTTGGGATGGGAAACAGACTGTTCCTCAGACATCTAGATAAAGTGGTTTCTCAGAATATCTTTGTTCAGGAATACTTGCATAATTAACCACAGAAGTATATCACTGCAGAAAATTACTAAAATACTAAAATGCACATACCTTTGAAAATTGAATGATTAAAGCAATAAATCTATTGGTGATTCTCATGAGGAGTAGGGAGTGAGACATGCCACCCCTACCCTAAAAAGATTAAATTAAGCCATTTAGAATGTAGAACTTAATTTGTAATTGCCCAGTATGTTAGTAAATATTCAATTTATAATACGTTAACCTAGAAGAAAGAAAATTCACCTGGTATCAAAGCTTGAAAGTTTATAGTTCTGATTTAAATTTGAAGTGGATATAGGCAGTTTGTTTTAAGTTTTTGGGATTGAGGACTGCAATAGTTCTTGGCTATTTCTACCAAAAAAGAATTCTGCTGTGATTCTAAAAGTATGCCTGAACCATTTTTCCGACAGAATCGATGTTTCTCATCTAGCTCCATATCCTGTCATGCAGAGGTAAAACAGAGATATATAAATTTGGTGGAAAAAAATCCTAATGTTTGGTTTTTTTTTTTCTCAAACAACCAATTGAAAAGGTAGAAGCAGGAAAAAAATTCTATTTGTAATGAACACAAGATCTTCCTTCTTACTGATGCTAATACTTATTTTTGCAGCTGTCTGTCTTCTGACTTTTCCCCTACTTTGGTGTGATTGCTGTGGTGTGATAGCAATGATTCTTTTGGTTCTAATAGCTTTGTCATACCCATTGACCATCGCCAACAGAGGTGTAGGTATTCAAAAGAAAGACCTGTTTTTTACAGAAGGAGGTGACAGTGTGGAAATATGTATATACAGTCTCAAACAAGCCCCAGTATTCAACTGGGCCACTGTGGATCAAAAACTATTTTTCACTTCAAATCTGTGTGAAATTGCCCATGCAATAATAATCTGCACAAAAGTGAGTTGTTTAAAAAAAGAAAGGAGCAAATGGATTTCGAACAGTGTTTATGTAACGTACACAGAGGTTTCTATTTCTTCTCCCTAAACTCACTAAGGTGTTGCTATTTTAGTTCACAGAGGAAAATAGATGTCAATATGTAATACTATTTGAAAGCAATTCCCCACTGCTTATGGCTATGTCTCTCTCTCTCTCACCACAATTCCCAATTCTGTCTTCTAGATAGATATTCTTCTCCTTGTCTTCTCCTGTCCTGACTACATGTCATTATATACTTATTTAATATTCTTTGTTTCTCAAATTTGTCCTGAATACAGTTTATCTCTTAAGCCTTTCACTTTATCTGATTCTTTAAGTTTGATGTGCTCATAACTCCTTTAAATTCCTTATTTTGTATATTAAGGATATGAAATCTGGCTCTGAGTTACAGCATCATAGACTGTATTTTATTAATCTCAGCTGAGACAGAATTTTAATCTTGTTAAAACCCATTTCTATATATAGAGATAATAGTATGTTTCTATATGCATTTGAACAAAGCAAGGTATCCCGACCATTCTGTTCTTCAGCTGGAATACAATGCTTAGCTTTCTCTCCAAATTGTTTGAACTTAAGGGTTATGGTTTCCATGGAAACATGTGACAGTCTGTTTGAGCATCAAATATTTTCCTTGTTGTAGAAGTTAACTCAGCAAAATGTACAGTGGCCCTAGATAAATTGAAAATCCAGTCTGCTGAAGCACAGATTTTAATGGGAAGGATTGCTTATTTTTCCCCAGTATACAGATCTACAATAACGTCACCTTTAAAGGAGAAAGTTTTAAGTGATTGTGCAGTCTGTCCTACAAACTACTATCTGTAGTCACAACAATAAAAATAAAACACATAGTTTTCAGTATCTATCTTACTTTACATATGTGATCATCAACATGATCTACTATGAATTTCTATCAAAAAAGACGAAGAAAATGTAACCATTTTAGTCATAATGCATTATTAGAACTTCAGAAATATCTGAAAGAGTGGGTGATACAGCATTTCTCTGTAATTCCTGAAATATTTAATGCATTCTGAGTTCCAATCCAAGGTTCCTGTCTCACATAAAGTTGGAGACGCACATTCTCCCCAGCAAAACCAAGACTTTATTTCATCCAAGTTTTCTGTCTCTCTCCTGCAAACTGCATCTACAACTCAGTTAGCAAAAGGGGCAAGGCAACTTACAACAGTGTAACACACTGGATATGGCACTGCATTCCTTCCAGATAAAATTCTCACTGAAGTCAAGAAATAATTCTTTAATCCCTAGAAGTCTATATTGCCACCTAACAACATGCAAACTCCCAGAAAATACAGTCATCTCAAATCTATATTTTATCAAGGAGTGCTGTGTCTCCAACAGAAGATGTAATGACAAAATATAATGCAAGACAGCGAGTAGTTTGTAGTTATGGGTGCTCTATAGGGAACATTAGAGGAAACAGCAAATAGATATTTAAGTTAATGTTTTATACAAGTATAACATTATATTGACAGAAGAGTGCAAGAAAATGCCTTGAGACTTTTGGCAAACTAGTCAAACATCCTCAGCAGCTGCCAGTTATCTTGCCTAACTAAACAAGTCAAGATTTAAAAATTGAGTATTTTTAAATTCTTCTTCTCTCAAGGGGTAACTCAAAATCTTGTGGTTGTATAAGGAGGTGATTCTGCCTCTCTGCTCTGCTTTCGTGAGACCCCAGCTGGAATACTGCGTTCAGCTCTGGAGTCCCCAACACAAGGACATGGAGCTGCTGGAGCGAGTCAAGAGGAGGGCCACGAAGATGACCCGAGGGCTGGAGCACCTCTGCTATGAAGACAGGCTGAGAGAGTTGGGGCTGTTCAGCCTGGAGAAGAGAAAGCTCCGGGGTGATCTTATTACAGCCTTCCAGTACTTAAAGGGGGCCTACAGGAAAGCTGAAAAAGGACATTTTAGAAGGGTATGTAGTGGTAAGACAAGGGGCAATGGCTTTAAACTGAAAGAGGGCAAATTTAAATTGAATATAAGAAAGAAATTTTTCGCTCTGAGGGTGATGAAACACAGGAACAGATTGCCCAGAGAAGTTGTGGATGCCCCATCCCTGAAAGTGTTCAAGGCCAGGTTGCATGAGGCATTGAGCAGCCTGGTGTAGAGGAGGGTGTCCATGCCCATGGCAGGGGGGTTGGAACTAGATGATCTTTGAGGTCTCTTCCAACCCAAACCATTCTATGGTTCTACGATTCTATGACTCTATGCTTATATGCATATACATAAACTAAGTATTGTGTACAAATCAGTTTTAATGTCAGTTGTATTCATAGTGCTCTCCTCAAAAATGTTTCTAGAAACTGATATTAAAAAAATTTGGGAAATAGTATCATTTTAAAATGTTGCTATTTAAATTGTTTTTGAAAGACCTTACTTTCTTAAGCAGTTAAATCAATCCACAGTCTGTACAGCTACATAGTCGTGTTAGAGTGTTTGTAGAAAAATCTGCAAGTGATTTTAAGATGGCTATAGATTCTATAAATAGTTAAGAGATTTGCTGTTGTCTTTTTTTTTTTTTTTTTTAAACTAGTGTGTGTGAACTGAAGCTGCCACTGCTTAAAGCACTGATAGTACTGAAGATTAGAACAAAATGTAGGGAAAGGTTGTTAACTATGCAATCTTGAACAAGGTGCTGAAGTGGAGTTAGAAGCATACCTCTAAAAAGAGAAATAGTATATTTGACAGAGAATACCTTGATAAAGTCTTATTTACATTTGAAAGCCAGCTGAGTACTGCCAGAAGGATTATTTTTTACAAAAGAGAATAAACAAGAATGACATTAGAAGTATTAAAATTTTAAGCCATGCAGAAAAAGGAGGAGTTACTTCTCACATAATTATTTAAATATCTTTCTAAGCCTTCTGCAGCCACTGACTTGATATTGTTATATAGCTATGTTTACTTTTTCACTCAAATTACCCTGCACAACCAGTCTGTCCATGAGTAAAAAACCACTTTTTTCACTTATTTTTACCTGTGAGGTGGAAAGGTTATTTTCTGGGGCTTATTGTATCTTTATTAATTAATGACTTACCTTCATAGATTGACGGTGTATATTTCCTTTCCATACTAGAGAGCAAGGGGTTCTCTTGGCATGTACATTGTAGGTTCAGTCATCCTCACCCAACTTGGTTCTTTCCTTCCAGTCAGTAGCTCAGTAGACCAATTCTTTTTACTGATTAGATTTCTTTAACATTTCTGTCATCTAATTTTGTTCATTTTTTTCTAATACGTGCTCACACTGCTGAGTGAAGTCTTTAACAGCTTTATTATACAGCTAATATGCTGCTCCTTTCTTTTAGGAAATGGGATTATTTAGCTTTTGGTACTACAGGTTCTATTCATTGCCACAGTGTGGATAAATCAGTCAGAATCCTTAAAATAGAGAAAGGAATCTGTGCAGTTTATAGATTCATCAAATGGTTTGAATTGGAAAGGATGTTAAAGATCATCTAGTTCCAACCCCCTGCCATGGGCAAGGACACCTTCTACTACATCAGGTTGCTGAAAGCCTCATCCAACCTGGCTTTGGACACCTCCAGAGATGGCACATCCACAACTTCTCTGGGAAATCTGTTCCGGTGTTTCACCACCTTCAGAGTGAAGAATATCTTTGTTGTATCAAATCTAAATCTACCTCCTTGTCCTATCACTACACACCCTTGCAAAAAGTCCCTTTCCACCTTTCTTGTAGGCCCCCTACAGGTACTGCAAGGCTGCTAGGAGGTCTCCCTGGAGCCTTATCTTCTCTAGGCTGAACAACCCCAACTCTCTCAGCTTATCTGCATAGTAGAGGTGCTCCAGCCCTCGGATCATCTTTGTGGCCCTCCTCTGGACCCACACTACAGCTCCATGTCCTTATGTTGGAAACCCCAGAGTTGAACACAGTGCTCCAGGTGGGATCTCATGAGAGCAGAGTAGAGGGGCAGAATCTTCTCCCTTGACCTACTGGCCACGCTTCTTTGGATGCAGCCCAGCATACAGTTGGCTTTCTGGGCTGCAAACACACATTGCCGGCTCATATTGAATTTCTCATCAACTAACACCTCAAAGTCCTTCTTTGCAGGCCTCCTCTTAATCCCTTCATCCCTCAGACAGTATTGATATCCCAACTAATGTATTGGCTTGGCCCAACCTATGTGCAGGACCTTGCACTTGGCCTTGTTGAACTTCATGAGGTTAAATTTCACATAAGCCCACCTCTCAAGTCTGTCAAGGTCCCTCTGGATGGCATCCCTTCCCTCCATTGTGTTGACCACACCACACAGCTTGATGTCGTCAGCAAACTGGCTGCGGATGCGCTTGTTTCCACTGTCTGGTGCTGACAAAGATTTAAACCTGCACTAGCCCCAAAAGTGATTCCTGAGGACACCACTGGTCTCCACTTGGACATTGAGCCGTTGACCATAACTCTTTGAGTATGGCCATCCAGCCAGTTCCTTCTCCACAGAGTTGTCCATCCATCAAATCCGTATGTCTCCAATTTAGAGACAAGGATATCATGCAGGACAATGTCCAATGCTTTGCATAAGTCCAGGTAGATGACATCAGTTGCTCTTCCCTTATCCACCAACGCTGTAACTCTGTGGTAGAAGGCCATCAAATTTGTCAGACATGAATTGCCCTTGGTGAAGTCATGTTGTCTGTCACCAATCACCTCCTTTTTTCCTACATGCATTTAGCATAGTTTCCAAAGCATCTGCTCCATGATCATGTGAGTCCCAGAGAATGGTTGATTAAATATTCCTGGTAAATAAAGGATACTGACACTTAAAATAGATTAGGATTTAATTATAAAAGCAGTGAGTAGCAAATTCCAACTATTTATAGGACAGCTAACTGTATCTTTCTCCATGATGAGAACGATTGTGGAAGTAGTAATCATATATGACTCCTATTTCTTCTATTTATTGGCAGATTGTGTTGTGATGTGGTGTGTTGTGCTGTTACACACAAAGGGTAATAGGAATGCAGAGTACAAGCAGAGAGGGGGAAGATATTCATGGCTCAAAGGAGAACTGCAAGAGCAGAGACTGAGATCTAAGACGAACAAGTAGAAGACAGACAGGTATGATACAAAAGTAGCAAAAGAAAAAAAAGATAACTTTTTTTAGTCCTGCATAATATTTAGTGCAACCCAGAAACCCACTGAGAATTGTTGAATTGAAAGTAAACTTGAGGAAAGAATCCATCCTGAAAGAGTACTGGAGAGAGGAGACATTTGCTTGCATATCTCTGACTTCTATGCTACCTTACCAGACACTCTGAGTTTTCTCCATTTAAATTAAGTTTTAAGATAAAGTTCCAGTAAAATACAACTTTTAAAATTCAAAGAACTTTACTATTTTGATATGTCCTGTTTTGAGGTAAATGTGCATGCTGTAGTGTCTCAGACCTCTAACCAAATCAAGGTCTTGTCTCAATACATCACTGTCACGGTCAGTACATATCCAAGAAAAGTGTGCATGCAGAGATGAAGTGATTAATAGATTTTGACAGACTACATGCTGAAAATCAGGACTCATAATCCTGTAGCTGGTGAATACCTCTTCTGGTGGTTGTTTAGCCAGAAATGCCCCAATACTCTCTCGTTACCAGAGTGACAATCCCAGTTCAAGCTGAGCTCCTGACTGGAAAGGCTAGGATCTTCCAGCCGGTGACAGAAAAGTTCATGCCTTTTCTGCTGCTTCTAAGGAGATATCTCTAGTCTGTTGAACTAGAAGATTATTCTGCAGCAAGTGTATTTAAACTCTTAGCTTACATTTTCTCTCTATACATGCTGAGAATTTAGATTTTTATTTCAGTAGGTGCAAAAATATCAACAAAATCACAAGCACGAGAAGGATCAACAATCTAGTTTGTAAAGCTTTTAACTCCTGCGTAAGTCTAGCTCTATTTTTATTATAATGCCTTCAAACTAACAAGATTATTTTGAGTTGAATGAAAAGTTGCATTAAAATGTTTTAATTTGCTGAATCCTAAAAAAAAAAATCCCTTTTTGTTGGTCATTCACCAATCAAATAGGTAAAAACCCACATATCAACAGGGTCTTAGGTAATATTTTGATGCTACAGGGTTTACATCTTGTATGAGTGCCTGCTTCAGGGTTTTGTTGTTTTTTTTTCTTTTGTTATGACTGACATATACCAGCAAGTGATGCATCACTTTTTGAGAAAAACTTTTCATTATGATCCTCCTACACTCTAATCTCAACAAGAAAATTTATAAAACACTCTCATCTTGTTTATTTTTGTCTTTATTTATGCACATGCTAGAATGCTACAAATAATTTGTTATTTATGAGTTATTTTTATATCTATTTAGTTAATAAATCAGCTGCCTTACAGAAGCTCTCTTCATATCAGTATTTCTGAGAAAACCCAACTCAAAAATGATTCTATTCAGTTTCATAACAGAAAGACTTTTAGGGAGAAAATACTGTTGTATTTTTTTCTTCCCCGCCCCCCAATAACCTGCTTTAAACTCATTGCATTAGTTTATATGCTAATATTTCAGATTTTATTGATTTTTTCCCTATTGCATGAACACAGTATAATATTACTGAAAGGAAGACAGGAAGGGAAAATAGTATCTTTGTCCAATCTAATTTTTAAAACATATTTTCACATTCCCTTTTTCCCAGTATGTTGATTATTTTTTTCTTTGCATCTACTGTCCAGTAATGTAGGCGACAATGAGACTGTATAGATCTAACTGCAGTTGAAAGACAAATTCGAGGTATTATAAGTACAGCGAAAATAATTTAATGTGATGATTAGACAGATAGTTGGGTACTAAAAGACCCTGGTTTACTGAACATGATGAATTTAAATGCAAAATATAACTAAACTGTGTTACTCATTCCCAAAGAAAAGGGAAAAAAGGTGAACAAAATGAAGAAATAAAAAAGAAACAAACAAAAGAAAAAAAGCACCAAAAAGCTTCAAGCAATTAGGCACAGAAGGGAACAACCAGATGAATGTGGGTTCATTGTAAACTACAATCTTATGGCTCCTTGCTCACCTCTTACTTTATAAACTGGTTTTAAGTCTTAATTTTGTATTATTGGTATTAATATGCTTCTGTAACTATTAACCAAGTATTAATGGTGTTCATAAGGAAGCAGAAAATTTAATTTATTTCTTTTGCAGATGTTAACTTGTACTTCTCATCTTCAAAATAAGGAGAAAATATCTTCACCTTTTTTGATTAAAAAACCTGCATACTTAAGACCACAACATTTGATATATGTCCACCAAGAAAAAGAAATAGTAAGAAAGCAACAGGAATTTCAGCAGACCAGTTCAATAGAACTACAACGAATGGTAATTAAAGAATTGAAGAGAATGTTGCCTCTGTGCTGTCTAATCCTCTTATTCTGTTGTTGTTCCTTTAAACATTTAAGAGATAGTCTAACTGATATTAAGTAAAATTTTAAAGGAAATGTTTAATGATAATTAAGAAAGAGACTTTTTTTAAAAAAAAATATTTTGCTGAAATTTCCTTATTAAAAAAAAAATCTTAAAGCAAAATTACTAGGAAAAAAAAGACCTAACTTCTTAAATATTCAGTCTTTATATAATATCCTTGGGATAGTAAATGCAAATCTCTGTGTGGTAGTTCTTTTGATTTTCAAATATTAGTTTACCATTAAGAAGTCAACTGTACATTATGTTTTCTGTATCTGGACTCTTATTCAGGTTACTTATAAAAAGCTATGTCCCTGTTTTCTCAGACTATATCAAATAATGTTTCTGTTGCTACTTTACATGATTTAATTATGTAGAGTCTCCTTGGTCTTCACTTACCAGTATATATCTGTGCTCTTTATTGAGATGCTTTGCTCTAACATAAAAAGGCTAAGAAGTATAAGACTTTATGATCAGATCAGATGGACTGAAATCTGTTATTTCCCTAGCTATGTACTCAGGGCAAAATTAAATAGGACTATCACCTGTAATACGTGGTGTAATTAAATCAGTTTCAGTGGCACAAGAACTAAATGCGCATTCCTGAAATAGTCTTGGGTAAGCTGAGTTATTTACAGGTGCAGTTCGATTTACAGGACTATGTTCAACTTCATAAGCTGTGTTCCTAGATGTGAACTGAGAGCTGTAAGAATGGATTTCAGATTTCTACTACTGACATAGGCAAAGGATATTCAGAGGTCAGTTGCTTTTAGAATATTGTGTTTTACAGAGTGATGAATTAACACAAAAAAATGCCAAGAGGATGGAAATATTTTTCCTGGCTTTATAAATTAGGTAAACAAGGTAATAGTCTTGAGGAACACAGGCTTCTCTGATCTTTCTCAGTCTGTGCTGCCTGTATGCTTATTAAACAATCAGTGGGAAACAGATGGAG
Source organism: Tauraco erythrolophus (assembly GCF_009769465.1). Classification (NCBI taxonomy): domain Eukaryota; kingdom Metazoa; phylum Chordata; class Aves; order Musophagiformes; family Musophagidae; genus Tauraco; species Tauraco erythrolophus. The sequence continues at coordinate 86,190,244 of NC_141467.1, read as the reverse complement.
TCTGAAAAACAGCTCATCTTCTGTGAGTGGGAATATTTGTGCACAAGTTGTGGGTTTTTTTTTTTAACCGAAGAACGAATACTGAAGAAAGCATATTTTTAACCAGTTCATGATGATCACCATAAGTACATCTTCACTCACAAGGAAACTGAGTTATAAACACTGCTACTGCCCTTTCTAAATCTACAAACAAAAAAAAAGGAAACTAAGGGTCTAGAGTCAATAACATTTGACTTAACCTTCCCAGATAGTCTCAGTCATTCCATATCTACAGCTCACAACATAAAAAGATTTTCTTAATTCTTTAAAAGTTCTGAAGAGTTCTTCGAGAAATCAGACAAAATACAAACTTGTTTACCTAAAAAACTTTGCATGCAGGTAAAACTATTAACTTGAAAAGGAGTTTAATTTAATTAATTCACTTTTAATTAAAACTTTTTTGTGCAGATTTTCTTTCCATGACTGAAAAATCATGTCATAGGAAGTAGAAGTGGCCTTGGTAACAATTTGCATTTCTGTATTTCTGTGCTTTAAATGTACAATGACTGGAAGGAACTGTTGTGCAGGACAGGGAAAAGGTAAGTAAAGGTTGCAAATTTGTCTCTTCTGTTTTTTTTTTTTCTGTTAATTTCTTTTCTTGTATATGGTTCTGCAATATATTACTCAGGATGTATGAGCAAGTACTCAGAAGTGGGAAATGCCATAAATACAGTTGCTTTTATAACTTCAATTAGGCGTTTTATACATAAATTCTGAAAGGGTTTTTTGATAGACGATTTTCTGGTTCTGAAGAAATAGAAATTTTGGTGTAGCAAAACCAAAATGTAAGGCAAAATGGAATAAAATATACTAAAACATTAATCTGGCTAAATTCAACATCACAATGCTCTGAAACTCAAGAAGGAATAATACAATTGGAAGATTGTGAGATTACTAAGGATTAAGACAAACTGATGTAGCATGACAGGACAAAATCAGGAGAGATAAGGCACAGAACAAACCACTGTGAAACAGAGTAACAATGAAAAAAATGTCACACATAAATTAGTAGAAAACAACTGAGGAAGGCCTTTGCAAGGTACTCTGAAAATGGAAGGATGATGATAGATGACAGAAATGACAAGTTTTTGAAGCTCGTCTTGCTCAGTTTATACTAATATAAGTAGCTGTGATCAGAAGCTTAGTAAAACTAATGACATATATAAATGTGGAAGCTAAAGTGAAGATACGAATGCTTAGATTGGTTAAAAACTCTCAGATGAAGTAGAACAATAGATATTCATATAAGCTACATAAGGAATTGTGCATTCCTGAGTGTTTAAAGAAAAAAAATCAGAATTTGTGAAGGAAAGGAGGAATTCCAAAAAATTCCAAAGTGGCAATGGTATATGCTGTCTTTAAAAAGTAAAAATAAAATTAAAAAAAAAATATTATGATCAGGGAATTGCAGCTAATCCAGCCTAGCCTCAGTACACAAAACATACCCAGAAAACCTGGAACAAAAAAGTAAACCATCTATTTTCAACAGTCAACATGAATCTGTCAAGAGCAAAACAAATCAAAACAGCTTAATATCTTTTTATGACAGGACAAAAGTTCTTGTAGGTGAGAGAAGAGTAGCAAGTGTCACGTCTTAATACAGAAGCAGAGATCAGAATGCCTTTAATATTTTCATAGACAAGTCAGGCAAACATTGTCTGGATGAAACCATAATAGAATGGAATGTAGATGATTAAACAATGTTGAACAGATAGTCCTCAAACTGAAAGCTGTATCAGTCAAGGCACTCAAGGAGTCTGTTCCAGGTTTCCGACTACTCACTTTTGTAATTCAGGATTTAGACACTAGATGAGAAAAACATTACCCAGTTTGAAAAGGATATGAAAATTGAAGGAAAAACACGAGTCCTTTGAGTACATTGAGTTGGTAACAAATCAGCAGAGAGTAACAGGGCTGTTCAAAGAAATGATAAAATATTGAAATAAATGGGATTGTTAAAAACAAATAAGAAAACTAGAAGGATTACGTGATAATGATCATCAAGGGTGTTAAAGGCTGTCACTAGCAAGAAAATAGACTGCTATGTCTGCAAGGAGTAGGACAAAAATTAATGGTCACAGACTTATCCAAGAATATACACTTCAAATTATTCTAGTGATCCCTGCAGATACAGCCACACACTGCAAGAATTTAGAGCTCTATCTTTTTCTCACTAATTGAGGAAGATAGCACAGCACCTGTAAACTGGGTCTGTAACCATTAGTCAAACCAACCTACTGACAGCCTGGAAAGAACTGAGCTAAAGTGAGATATGGTCTCATCTGCAAGATCCTTTTATTTCCCTTATTTTATTCTTTTGGGATTATCTAACTGACACAGATACAGTAATAACTGTGCAGAAAAGGAATCACTCATAAAAAGTTTATGGTTTAGGGTGCCATGATATTCAGATTTAGTTTGAGAACAATTTATATACCCTTTTCCACGTATTTCAGAGTAGCTGGCTATTTCCAGTATGCTTTAATGTGCAAGTTTAGTCATCGTAATGTGCAAGTTAGTGTCAGGAAACCCTTGTTCTTTCTGCTAGATTTCGCTAATGTAGAAACAATCAATCAGCACCACTCACTTAATTCCTAGTCTAACAGTCTGTTTACAGTGGAGCATTTGTGATGTTGCCTGTCGGTTCTCATTACCTTTGGATCAGTAGCTTCTCAGAAATGGCACTGCCAGAAGCAGTTGACTTTGACAATAGAAGTGCATTTAATAGAGAACTCCTATGTGTAAGTTAGCCATTTCACGGTAGACACAATAAATTATGTTAACTTTTAAAGACAATTAAAACTAGGCACTCTCTAGGGTTCTGTGGCTTAAACTGTGTTTGAGCAAAGATAACAAGCTTTTAGGGCAATGCCTAAAATGTATCTAGCAAACCTCAAATGTTATCAAATGTGAAGTTATGAGAGAAAAAGTAGCCTTGTGGTTTAAAAATATGACTTATATCCTTTCTTTTAAATATTCTCCAAACCCTAACTGCCTCAACATTTAAAATGTGATTTTTCTTTCAATTTATTCTATCTGTTACAGTCTTAACTCTCATAAGATCTCTACACTATTTGTTGAGCCAGGAGAGATGCTTTAATGAGCAGAAATTTCATGTCTCTCTCTTCATAACTATCTTCTCTTTCTAAAATAAAATGTTATTTATCCCTGGAAAGTTTCTGCCACATCATGCACCTCTTTGCAGAAGTATTTTAACTTCTTGAAAGTACTGTTACATGACCAAAAAAACCAAATAGTTTTCCAAAATACTAATATTTTTCAGAAAAGAAGTCACAGACCATTTACATCAGAGCTACAGGATGAGAGTGGTGTCAAAGTAGAGCCTTTAAGTGGTCATTGAGTTAACAGGGTAATTCCTCCATAAATGCCATCACACAGTGTTGTAAGGGTGTTCTTGAGTGTAACGTTTGCTGTAAAGACACACTGCACACTCTACTGGTGTGTGTCAGGCATTAACATGTGTGATGGCTTAAATGTGGGAACTCCAGCCTCCTTAGCTGCTCTAGCAAATCTGCTTTTCCAGCTCTGGAATGTTTCCAGCCTCCTTAGCTGCTCTAGCAAATCTGCTTTTCCAGCTCTGTCAATGTTTTTAGCTGATTTTATGAATAATGTTTTATACCCTCATCTCCTGTATTTACGTATTTGTGAATGTGCGCTTAGTAACTTTTGCAGTTTGGTAGTTTCTTGCAAAATGTGATCCAGTGGTAGAAGTTAAAAGATGTTTCTTACAAGTTTTGATGAGTGATGTTTGAAAAGACCCCAAAGAGAGAAAGATCGTAGAATCATAGAATCATAGAATGGTTTGGGTTGGAAGGGACCTCAAAGACCATCTACTTCCAATCCCCCTGCCATGGGCAGTGACACCCTCCTCTACACCAGGCTGCTCAAAGCCTCATCCAACCTGGCCTTGAACACTTCCAGGGATGGGGCATCCACAGCTTCTCTGGGTAACTTGTTCCAGTGCCTCACCACCTGCTGAGTGAAAAATTTCTTCCTTATATCTAATTTAAATTTGCCCTCTTTCAGTTTAAATCCATTGCCCCTTGTCTTATCACTACATGCCCTTGTAAAAAGTCCCTCTCCAAGATTAATCATCTAGTTATTAGTTATTAGATGTGGGAGCCATTGAAAACCAAGACCACAATTGTTCTTACACACGGAATGACTTGTTTCATGTTCCAGAGAGATTTTCCAGGTGGTTTACTTTTTTGTTAAACTTAACTTTCATCTGAATTTTTGTCTTTATCTACAAGTCATTTTCTTTTACTTTCTTAATTCTAAGTATATTCCAGGTGAAAATAAATGCTGAGAATGCTAGCCTTGTTCAAAAAATTGTTAACTCATAAAGAACTTACCCAAAATTTTCTGTCAACTTATGATATTCACACACTGCAGAATTGAGAGCAATCTGCAACTAACTGGTAGACAGTATTCTAATAGCACACAGTTTAAGATAAGAGTCTGTCAAATATAAGGAATTCACACCCAGAACATTAATCCCTTAAAAAGCAAAAAGGAAGAATCGATTTATAAAAGTTAAAGTATACACAAAGTAATAAATACAGAGGTTTTTGTGATCCCTCATACGTTGTTGACCTTATGAGTTATGATTATCTTTCTTTTGATCACAAACTGCCTTCAGTCCTGCTTATAGTTTTTTTGTTACATTCCAGTCAAAAAAACAGATTTATCAAGTGAATAGGCAAGGATTCTCAGTGGATGGTTTCATTCTATTCAAGGATTAAATGATTTTTAGTATCTGGTGCAGAAACACATAGAATAATGAGAAAAAAAATATAGAGATAGATCAGCTATTTCATTTGCCATTTCCATAACACATAAAATGATGTAGGGCTTTTGCAAAGAGGTACAAATCACAGTACCTTCTTCACACAATGTTGAAAAACACTTCTTGTCATGCCTGAGCAGTTTTAAAACTAGAGAGTGATATTTATTTCTTATCAAAGAGATTTCCTATCTTTCTAACAAAGTTAAGATGTAGCTTAATATTTGAAAAAAGGTATCTGAGGGACAGGAAACTTTTGAAACAGGAAAACAAAAACCAAAACACAGCAACAACAACAACAGAAAGTTGTGGCTGGAATTTTTAAATATCTACTTCAGAAAAGCTTTAAACGCGTTAAATGTACCCAAGATAAACTGTGAAAATTTATACTGCTTAAGCCTATTTTGCTTATCTTGCCAGACATACTCAGGTGAATGTAATATGCTTCTTGAACTGGTTTTCAAATAACCTGGGGCAATCAAAACAGAAGCACTTAGAATAACAATTTGTTTTGGAAACTGCTTTTGAATGTAACAACTGAAAGTGAGCACATTGGTGACCATGCCCTTATGATTTTAACATCGTCTTTTTTTTTTTCCCTCTCTCTCTTGGGAAAATATTTAATATAAAATCAAGTGTTTCTGTAAGGAACAAAACCACTGATCCTATATAAATCACTTGATAAAGAGATCATTTGATAATATCTGCTTACTGTGTTAATTTCTGATAAATCACGAACTGATAGTATTTTTTCTTGGATTTCTAACAAACTGGATTCTATTTAATTAATATTCTAGATTATTATTCCCCTCTGCTTCTAGGAAAATGTGAATGTAGAGTAACTTCTCAAGATATTTCCAAGGGTTTGCCAGCATTGCTATATTAAGTGATATTTAAATAATTCGAAAACTCAATGAACTATAATAACTTGTTTTATTTCTCGTAAAAATTCTGATATATTCCAGAGAAAATGAAATATATTCAGTTTCTGAGTTATTGAGTTCCTACTTCTCAGTACAGTAAAGAAAAGATTTCTTTTACTTCTTTCCTGCTTTCATTTTTCAAATTAATTAATTTCAGGGTTTGCATGTGACTATATAACCTATATGACATAATCTATTAGCCTTACTTAAAAAAATAGAAACTATATTTGACAAAGATTGTTTAACCATGCTATTAATTTAGATAACACCAGACATTATGACATATTATCAGTAATGATCTGTAAGACTAATCATTACTCCAGAAAAACAGGTACATTGACAATGGGACAAAATGAAACATTGTTTTAGTTAAGGTAATTGTTCTTTAATTTTTTAAGCAAAGGAAATATGATAGCTTTGCTATCACAGGGAAAAATTATTTAAGTAATTTGACATACGTAGGAAATTAAGTGGATACAAATCTTAGAGTGGTTGTGTTGAAATAGGAATTGTTGTGATTTAGAAATGCTCCCAGGGAACCTTCTCATTTGAATCTGAGTTCTGTTTAACTTGATGATTAACCTAACTTGACAAAACCCTAGGCAATTTAAAATCAGGAGTACAATTCCTTAAAAAAAATGTTCAGTCATGCCTTAAAGCCTCTTAACTTATTGCTTAAAATAAGCAAAAATAGGCTCTCAAAAAATTTAACCCTGCTCATGAAGTTTCGTTGCTGATAAGATTTAAATCTTAATCAGTTCCTCTCTTCATATAAATTCAATTGGGTGGTTTACAGCTACGATTCTTCTACCCTTTTATTTTGCTGAAATAAATTCTTCATGTTGTTTTTCCTTGTTCCTTTTCTTAAAGATTATTCTCTTTGCTTTCGTGAGCCTATTAGTGTTCTCATATGGTCATGGGGATGAAATAAAATTCCTTTTGACTTTGTGGGATAATATATGAGCTTTAATATTTGCTTCTTTTTTCTTTTGAATACTTATGGTATTTATGTCAACAATCTCATCAGAGGTAACAGTAAGCTTTTAAGTCTGTTGTCTATATCAGTTTGTTACAGTGCCTAAAACAATGAAATGTTTTTTTACAAAGCAAATTTCTATTGTATTTTTTAAGAAATAACAGCTTTAAAAAATGCAACAAATCCTAGATACCCCAGACAGTAAATCATACCACTTTGTAGGACTAACAAGTAGAATATATTTGGAGGCTGACATGTATGTAATAACTGTGTAACAGTTCTAAAGTTTGGGATTTGCTCCATAAACACTGGCAAAGAGCATAGGCCAAGGGAGAGATTTAGTCTCTTTAGTTTCAGTCTCTCAATTAACGTGCTTAGTTAGAAGGTGAGCCTCTCAGGAAATTCTCAGCAGAAAGACAGCCTAGTTTGAGAAGAAATCTGACTTAGGCACCATGACTAACCCTCTCTCTACAAAACTATATGCTTTATATTTAATTATATGCAAAAACTTTCCTATGATTCAGCCAGTTGGCAAGCCCTTCTTTCAAGGCTGAATTTCTATATGAACTTATGCAACATACTATCCTAGTTTTGACTGGGGCAGAGTTTTTTCTTTTTAACAGCTAGAAGAGCTCTCTGTTTTGGATTTAGTATGAGATTTGTTATGAAAAGAATGTTAACGACACACTCATGTTTATAGTTGGTACTGAGACATCAAAGACCTTTCAACTTCTCTAGATGATCTTTGAGGTCCCTTCCAACCCTAACCATTCTATGTTTTTGCCAGTGTACAGGAGCACAACAGGCTGGGGGAGAACACGGCTGGGACAAAGGGTCCACAACTCCCCTTGTGATATGAACTTAGATTGAGGATTGAGGGCCAAATTGGCCAATGGAGTATTCTATATCATGCAACGTCATGCCCAATATATAGATGAGGATTGACTGGGAAGAAAGGCTCTTGCTCTTCTGGGGGCTCTCTCTCAAACTCTCGGACTCTCAGAGTTGTCTCTCTCGTTCTTCTGAGGGGTCTCTCTCAGCATTCTCTCTCTCTCGCTCTCTTTTTGGGCTGAGAGATTGTGGTGTTGGTACTTATCTGTTTCAGTATTGCTTGCTGGAATGAGACAGACGTTGGTCACCAGGTGGTGAGCAATTGCACTGTACATCATTGGTACATATTATTATCATTTAATATACACATATATATTCATATACTAATATTATTTTATCATTATGACTTTAAATTTTATATTATTATTATTAAATTGTTCTTATCTCAACCCACAAGTCTCCTTCCCTTTTTCCCTTTAATTTTCTTCCCCGTTCCGTGGGGGTGGGGAAGGGTGAGAGATCAGCTTTCTGGCATTTAGTTGCCAGCTGGGTTAAATCACGATGCATATCTAAGATTGAACCAAGTTTGCCTGTAATTTATGTACTGAAAGTCCCAAGAAGTGATCACATCTGCTTACTTCTCAGGGCTGCTCAACACTGCGTAAGATGAAGTGAGGACGTCTCCAGAGACATTAGTCATTTAAGTGACCATGTTTAGTCTTCCTACAGAGAGCTTAGGAAGCCAATGCTCCTCTTGTTTTGATACCTAATTTCAACTGAAATTGTTTGTTGAAACTTTCTTGGTTTTGCCTGTCTATTGGTTAAAGCATTTGGAAAGCTAGTAATCTGAAGTTTAGCTCTACATTACTTATGTCCTAGGAAGGTTCCCTACATTTTAATGAAACCATATTACCTCCTTTCCTCAATGTTCTTGTTAAAGCTGAACCACGTAGAAGCCTTAGGCTAGGGGAAGAATGGGTAAGAGTGAACCCAATATTTATCTAGAAGTCAGACTTTTCAGTTGCATCAGAAGAGTTGACTGAGTTTGAGACATCTAAATTTAGCCTCTTACCTGTGCCTACTTGTGAGCTAGGTGTCTAAGCTCCATTATGGTCTAGAAAGCATCTAGGCTGGCCCATTGAGAAGAGATCTACTGTAGAATGAGAGGAATTTTCTTCAAGACTCCATTGCTTGTTCTGACTACTTCTCTGTAGACTGCAATGGGATTTTTTATTCCAAGTCCACAAGTAGGCATTATAACCATGTAGCCCTCTAATGCAGCATTGCCATTGCTAGTAGTAGGTCATCAGTTTTGCACTGAGTTTGCAGTGCCTCAGGACAGAGGGTTGCCAGGCTTGGCCTCGGAACTTTTCTTGACCCTCCAACAGCTTTGTCGTACCTACTTTAGCTGTGACAGCAATTTTTCTGATTCACCAGATCTAAGTCTACTTTGTTTTACTTTTGTTTATGGTAGAATCACAGTAGCAAGCACTGATTCTCTGTAGAATGAGATATTTCCCACACTTAGATAACGATGCAGCGTAGAGAAACACAGGACTTCTATGATAGAAGAAACACTGAGAAGTGAAGACATAGAATGTGATGCAGAACAGTACAGACATGGGATATCAAGTGGTGAGACACAGACTCAGCACTGCAGACCTCCTGGTTATAAACAACTTGCACACGGTCATTTAAAGAAATGCAATCCCAGAGTTAGAGAAACCTGATTTTAGGTGTAACAGAGCAAAGAAATATAATGACATATAATGGTCAATTAATTGCCTGCACTAGACACATGAAAAAGTGGAAAACTGTGTTTAATATGAAAGGTTCAGGTTTATAGTACCATTGCAGCATATTCCCACGAATATTCAAGAATTGAATTGATGTATTATATCTAATAAACTAGATTTCAATCTATCTGTCTTGGATTTTCCCAAACAATACACCTGGATACTTTCTAATAACACAAAGAGACGGAAAGGTATCTTTTTATGAGGTTTTTATTAAGCTTTCAAACATATACATTTACCATACTATCAACATTCAGGTGCTGCAATAGAATAATGCTGTATACAACAGAAAAATCCTGACTATCTCTACCACTGTATCCTATTCTGAGGATTTTGCTACTATAAAACAGCATCAGTTTTGCAATAAATAAGCCGAGTATTTTGTACCCTATGTGATGTTTCACCACAGAAATGTTGCGTGTATGTGCTCACCACAGAAAGAATGTGGTCTTTAAATATTTTTGGGAATATACTGATTTAACCAAAAGAGAATGTTATGGTATATTCTTATAAAAATGCCCCCGAAAAATGCTTATACATTGTAAATACATAAACTCCTGAGCTGTGTACAGCTGTTTGGTTGTACAATCAGCTGCAGTATGACTGATGTATTCTTGCTAAGCTGACCTTGGAGGGTAGACAATTACTTCAAACCATTTAAAACTGTTTAGATAGAGAAAAATCATGTCCATTTGTGACAAGCAGTCATTTGGACAGAAACACTAACTAAAAGAGTCAAATACGGTCTGCCAGCAGACTGCCAAAGGCCATGATCCATTAAAATGTAATAACAAAGACCTGGACATAGTCTGTGGGCCAAATCCTGAGGTCAAAGACATTTCCCTTGGAGAACAGAATTGCATATTCAGAGGTGACATTCTCTCAGTCCTGGTACTGTTCCTATGAACAAATGTTTCCTTTATATAGGGTTACAGCAGCATAAATCCAAATTTCAACTTGCCTAGTATAGCATGGATGAGAGAAATCCTTAGCAACTGTAAAAGGAACAACTCTGTCTAGGGTCTACAGGAAAATGGAAAGCTGATATTTAGGACACGCTTATGCATATATATATATGCTCAAATCTTTCTGATCTGCTTTTGATGCCAATCAGTGAGACACACCTATTTTCACAGTGCAATTTCCTGCCATTGCAGGTAGTAGCCAGCTATTCTGTGAAACAATCTGAATTTCATCCCTGTTGACTAGGATGGCTCGAGTATTGAAACGAATGTTTAGACATTTAAACTCCAAGATTCTAACAAATTTCCGAGACCCTGGAATATTCTTCTCAAGACTGAAAATGCTGGATCATGATTTCAAATGCAAGTTTATGTTTTGATCATTAGGAAAGGAGCAAATTAATAATGTCAGCAGAAAGAATGTAGTGAAACTATTAGCTATAAGCTCCAGTCATCCCAAAAAGAGCAGAAAGATGTCACAGCAGTGCAAACGTGTGTTTATTTGTTTTGGTTTTGTCTAGAAAAATCCCTTTGGTAGATAATATTTTTGACTGTATAGAAGTAGAAAGTATTGCTTGGAGCCTGTAAAATTTTGAAGAATACCATATTTTGATAAGAAGATTAGAATGATCATGCCAGATCAGGAATATATCTGTCCCAAAGCCTGTCTTCAACAGGACAACAGAAGGTGCTTGAAAAACGTCAAGAATAGGGAAAGTGTGTGCTGATTGCTCACTTCCCTGAAATATCTTTCCAGCCCCTAGTGATCTGTGGCCCGGAGACTTTCAGACCAAGAGGAGTTATCTTTTGTATTTAATACTTTCCAATTGGACAATGTCAGCTATGTCGTCACACAGTCCTTGATGAAAGTCAGATCCTTCAAGATGAAGAATGTGTATATGATTTTGTCCTTTCCTAAGTAAACTTCACCTTACAGTAACAGTATCATCTTTTAACTTTCATAAAATTAAATTCCATAAACCCAGTAGCGTTCTTTATACTTGCTTCGTGTGTTTGCCCTATGATTGTTTTCTGCTCCCTGTGCACCTGCAATAATGTAGGTGTAGTTTGGTCTTTTTGATACAATCCTTCTTGTTCATATGGCTTATGAGCATCTTTAATTTTGATGATATTTGTATGATTTATATTAAATCCTTGAGGCACTCCCAGATTGTACCACAGATATTGGTAGTTTTGTTAGTTTGAAACTTTTATCCCAACTGCTTTCATGAGGCTTGTAACTCTCTGGAGACACTCCCTGAGTATTCATGGTTTGAAAAGCTATATTGGCTTTAACCATGTACTGAGCTTCCAGCTCACAAACTCTGTGTGCTACATTAACTAGCAAAAAAATTGGGAGAGTGGGGAAGAATTTATGGCTTTCAAGTCTGACTGGTGCAGTTCTGCCAGAAATTTTTATTTCCTGTCTTCTGTTGTTTCAGAGTTTTAACTTAACCAGTCTCCTCTTTAAAACTTGCAAAAGAATGCAGCAGAAAAGGCTGAAATACAAGAATGGGAAAAAATAGTGCTTCCATTATAATGTGAAGCTGTCTAATGTGTTCAGTTTTGGATTAGGTACTCTGGAAAGAAGTGGTGGTTTTGTATATGATAGTCCGTGATTTTTTACGGCAGAGATCAATTTGTCATTTATGGTTTATCTGTTCATTCATCTTGTAATTCTTCTTTTCCCTTCCAGCTGAAAACATGAAACAACCAGGGAGGAAAGATGGTAAAGGTTTACTTAAAAAGATCAATTGTACTTTAATGTGATTGCTTTGCTTATTAAATTGAAAATTTGCAGTTTTATCAGTTTGACATATGAATAAAAATGAGGTATTAAAAAACAAACAAACAAACAAAAAAAAACCTCATAGAAACATCACACTTTTTTTCTGATTATTACACAATGGTAGACAAAAAATAGCAACAACAATTTTTTTCTAGTGACAGAATATGTGGCAGATTAATGATTTTTATTTGAATCTACATTTTAGTTCATTTTGCTTCAGGACGTGAGTTAATAGGATATTGATGGCATTTGAACTCAGAACTATGTGTTCTGTAAATAAAGATTGTGTAAATTCTAATAAGTCATTTTACCACTTGATCTCTGTACCCTCAAAATATAGGTAAGTTTCCTAAGGACTATTACAGAAAAAAGAAATATCTAAAAAACACACATGCAATACTACATGATTTTTTCCCTTCCCAAAGATGAATTTTCACTTCCTTGTTTACAGAAACTATGCCTTGGGTTCTGTAAGGACTTAAGCATAACAATATATTTGGTTACAGCATTGTTTTGGCAGATGTTGAGCTTTTTTCAATTTCTTTTTCAAGTGGACCACTTCATTATAAAAATGTTGCTGTTCAGCCAACCAGATTCTTAACACATCAACTAGTTAGTTGGTCCTGTTCTTTTGGGATAAGGGGAAAAAGGAAAGGGATAACACTGAAAAAAATCCAACCAAACAAACCAAAATATATATTCTTATAAAATGCAAAGCTGTATTTTTGTTTATAAAAGCCAGATTCTGGAGATTGGATAACAATAAGTTCATTTGTGGAATATATTATCCTCCCTCTGGCAGTTAATAGAGTAAAAATAGTACTAGATGTTTACAGCTTTTTATGTTGTTAGCTCTTGATGTATGTTCTGAGCAGTTAAGTAAAATCAGCACTATTTTTTCAATGGCATAATTTCAGTGTGAATCAATGTGCCATGTGAAAAAGATGATAAAAGTTTAATTTTCAAACTAAAGATTATTTTTTTCTTTTAGAAATAAGCCTCATTTTTAACCCAAATATGATATGTAGTGAAACTGTCATATTTTTTCAAGGCATAGAAGAGTACATTTATTCAATTTGCACAGTGAATTTTAACTGTGATGTGCATAAAGTAGCATATTAAGAAAATATCCTTATTAAATTCTTAAGACAGAGATAAAACCACCTGTTAGCCCTATGTATGCTTCCTTTACTTTTCTATATATTTCTTTCTTTTTGTATTCGTTATTATCTCTCTTGAAAGGTATTGAATAAAAAAATTTACTCTGTCAATAAGTTCCTCTGTTGTTTTAAGTGCCTGCAATAATAAATCATAGTATTACTTTAATAAATTTTAGTTTCTTGAGCTCCTAAGTTTAATTGGAGACCTTATCTTATTATTACACCACCTAGTAAAGACATGTAGCATAAGAGTTGCTATACAAGTGAGACAGTGAGCTGTCCAGGTTGACAGAACACATTCACATGTTTAAGATTCACTGGCTTTTCCAAAACTGAAGTATACCCTTGCAAATGGTGTTGACTGTGTGGGTCATATACTCGGGTACCTTTTATCACCCAGAAAGTATAAAAATAAAGCAAAAAAATATGTCTTGTCTTCCTCTGAAAGCTGATATTGGCCATCACTGCAATAATGATATTTTTTTTTATGCTGTACCCAGTGGAGGACACTGTGCCAAAGAAAATCAGAAGAAAAAGTAAAAAAAAGAATGAATAAAAGAATCATTTGTGACTGTTCTTTCGGGGCATAGCTTCCCAATGTGCCAAAATAGGAAGCACTTCAACAAACAAGTATTTGGTGAAGAATGTTTTCAACACAAATAAGGAAGTTGAAAACATGCCACACTTTCAAGATAACATGTTTTAAGCTTCTTGAAAAGTAAAATGCAGTTAGTGCTTGAAATTAAAATTGCTCAGTGTTTAGGGATGGAGAATGGAAAAGAAATTAGTTAAGGTGGTGGCAGAATGCAAAGTTTCAGATTCAATTCTTCAGAAAGCAGTGTGGAAACAAAGCATCAAATAATGACATAAAGTGATACAGCTGCTGACTCACTGAGTTTAGGAAAAAACATAAAGTTAAATTCAGTTTTGTGAGGATTTCAAAAATACTGATGGAATGATAGAGACTGAAATACAAGCTTAGACCTGCTTAGAGATCAGACTAGTAATTTTCACATTTTAAGTCCCTTCAACGTTTCTTGAGGATTTTTCTGTTTTGTCTTACAAAAAGACTGTGAATTTTAAATGTTTGCTCTAGTATGTGATACATAATGGAAACACTGCTTGATTGTACTAGGGTTTCATAAAAGATCTAAAATCAACATGTTAGTTCAAAATTGCTGCAAAATTGTACTTAGCTGCATGTGAAAAATATAAAAACTCTTCTAGCCCAAAAGCAGAAGGAGAAAATGTTTTAGCAAGTTATCAGTTTATAGTTTCTCAGTATATCTGTAGTAATGCTTGCAAAATCAGAGGAACAGGCTAGTAGATCTTTTCAGTTTCATGTTCCTAAGTATAACAAAATGTCTGCTCAGTAATTTATGCTGGCTATAGGTTGGTGTCTTCAGTCTTTTAGGAGAGTTGAATACATCAGACACTGGTCAGAAAAACTTATCGATCCTCCCTTCCTGCACTTCCCCAAAGCATGAGAAGGCACAAAGTAGCACAAAAGCTGCTGAAATAATTTATTTTGCTTGCCCGTAAAATCTTGGTAGTTAACAGCTGTACACACTGTGGTCACCCTCTCCAGCACTGTTCTCTGCCTTTTGACGTACCATGTTGTCATGGGTTAGGTTGAACCGCCCCCCCCACACACAGCTGGTCACTCCCCCTCCCCCACCCCCAGGAATGAGGGAGAGAATTAAAGGATAAACGTGAAACCCGTGGGTTGAGATAAGAGTGATTTAATACAGATGATTTAATACAATGTAGGTGCTCACCACCCCCTCGTATGCGAAGCCCATCTCGTCCCGAAGCTGCAATCCCGGATGAACGCGAGGCCACGAAATAGAGAGGGGCAGAGAGAGAGAGAGAGTACTCCGAGAGTGGGAGTACTGGGAGAGAGAGAGGAAAGAAAAAAAAAAAAAGAAAAGCAATAGAGCGAAAAACACAGCAAGCGCAAAAGTGCAAAAGCGGCAAAACCCAAAGAGCAAAAAAAGCCCTTCTTCCCGGCTGACCCTCACTTTTATACTGGGCATGACGCTGCATGATATGGAATACTAATTGGCCAGTTTGGCCCTCAATCTTAAGTTCGCCACAAATCACAAGGGGAATTGTGTCCCCCTTGTCCCAGCTGTGCTCCCCCCTTATCCCGCCGTGCTTCTGCACTCCGGCATACTGAAAAGTCCTTGGAGTTTCACATCCAACCACAAACATCAACTTACTATCAGCATTCTTCTCAGAGCGAGCCTCTGAGTAAAACCAAAACATGGAACTCTTCTAGCTGTTAAAAAAAACGAAGAGCTAACACTGTCCCAGCTAAAACTGGAACACACGTATTAACAGTCAGCCTATCTGAAATCAGACAATCTTCTTCCCTGCATAAAGTGTAATCAGTATTTAAATAAACTGTTGTTTTTTTTTTTCAAAGATTGTTTATTTCAGGTTTTTGGTAATGCTTGCATTTTATTCATGATAATATTTTTATAACATGTAAAAATACTATTTTAGTGGAAGATAATTAGATTTTGTCTCTGGTTTGTAGTGCTCTGGTATATAGAGTTGATGCTCGTTTCTTTTTAAAATAAACCAGGAGCATGTAAGAGTGTTTTCAGGATGTTTTGGTTTGTTTTTTTTGTTGGTGGTTTTTGAAGAATAAGGACTGATAGTGCTTTAGCAGTTTTATGCAAAAATTGCTGTGTCTCATAACTGACATATTGCTTCCTTGTATCTAAGACACTTGCTGATTCACCACTGCAGATGGTGAAAACACCTTTTGGCTAACATTGCTTCCCATATTATGATAGAAGAACAAAAGAAAAGTAAGTAAGTCCCATGTGTATAATGTTTTGATTAAATTTTCAACGTGTGCAGATCCTTCAAAAACTCAGGAGTTGCAGAAAGAAAAGGAACTGATTTCAATTATTCTTCCATTTGAAAGATACAGCTTTTGCAGTACTGCTAAAGTTCATATTTTAATCAGATTGCACAGAAAAAGCCAGTATTATGTTTATCTAGATTTATCTCTTCATTCCTTTAAAAATAAATACAAATTGGCTTTTTTAAAATTGAAAATCTGAAAAAAAAACCCTGATGTGGTACTTTAATTTAAGGCGCAGACATCCATAATGATTCTTTTTGTAATTCTATTAGTTTAGAGACAAATTTATCCCAGATTGGTTTTATTTCAAAATTAACTTGACACTTGCACACATCACAAACCTAATCTCATTCAGTGCTTTTTCTATCTCCTTACACGTTCAGTATAAATCCAAAGAAATTCTGATGTCAGTGAAATTCTTCACTTTTACTTAAGCATGGTGTGATCAAAATCAAGCTTATTTTACTTTCTTTTAGTAATTGCTTCTGAGCAGATGCATCTAGTGAAATTTCCAATGAAATTCCCTATTTCTAATTCGTGCAAAGATTAGACTTTGCTCCTTAAGACAAGAAGCTTGCAACTTGCTAGTTTTGGAGTATATTTCTTTAATTTGGGAGTTAGTATTCTACTCTGACACAGATCAGTGCAATAGGTTAGTGATATCCAAGGGGTAGACTTTGCATAGAACTCATGGGATGATTTCAGAGTAAATCCGTTGAGATCATATATTTGACAGACTGTTAAGCCCAGAGGTTATCTTCTCAGGAAACTGTTTCCAAGTGTGGTGGGTTGACCTTGACTCTCTACCAGGCCCCTGCCCAGCCACTCTCTCACTTGCCTTCATCAACAGAACAGAGAGAGAAAATAAGATGAAAAAACTCGTCAGTCAAGATAAAGGCAGTTTACCAAGTAAAAGCTTTGTGCAGAAGCAAAGCAAAAAGAAGAAACCGTTCATGACTTCCCATGGGCAGGCAAATGTCCAGACACTTCCTAGGAAGCGAGGCCTCAGCATGCTTATTGGTTACCTTGGATGACAAAAGTCATAACCCCAAATGCTCCCTCTCCTCTTCATTTCAGTCAGCTTTTATTGATGAGTTCGATGTCATATGCCATGGGATATCCTTTTGGTTAGTTTGGGTCAGCTATCCCAGCTGTGTCACTTCCGAGGATCTTCCCATGTACCCAGCCTACTGGCCTTTGCGGCAGGGATTGGAGAACAAGTTTTATGCTGTTTGAGCCCTGCTCAGCAATAGCCAAAACACTGGTGCACTGTCGACTCAGTTTCAGCCACAAATGCAAATGCAAAGCAAAGCACTACATGGGCTACTGCAAGGAAAGTTAACTCCATCCCAGCTAGACCCAGTGCACCAAGGAACGCTAATACATCTTCCGTATGTATTGCATTCCGGTATCTGACCTTTGTGAGATGCCCTCTATCTTCTCTTGTTCAAGTGAATCATTAACTGAGGCTGTGGATCTGAAAAAGCTTCAGGGGATAAATTTGCACAGTAAAATATGAAGCTCAATTTAATTAGATACGTTAATGATCAAGCTTTTGGTGCAAAGCAATAGGGATTATTTTGTTATTTTGTCACACAAATGAAATGCCAAAGATCTCAGAAACAATTCAGAGAACTTCTTAGGGGCAAAATGGAAAACATTAAAGGGATATTGGGAGGTGGGAAGAATTAAGAAGAAAAGAAGTTATTGCAGGCTTTCTAGCAGTCTTATTAATTTTTGTTTTGTACATTTTAAAATTAATTAACATAATCCCATTTGAAGTGCAGTGTTTTACATAGAAGAAAAATATCCTAATGACTGATCTTAGAGAAGAAGGAAGGAATTAAGCTAAACTATATTACAGAAGGTTAAGTAACATATGTTCACTGGCTTTTCAGTGAGCTAACTAATAAGATTAGCATTTAATTAGCACAAATTAAGAAACAACTAGCTTCTTGGCATTTCATGGCTGTGTCTATATTCAATGCAATTGATTATTTATTTTTTCTCATTGAAAAGATGGAGTAAAATCAAGCCTTTGTTACATTGATCTTAAAATGGCTAATTCTCAACACAGTACTGCACTGGTTGGGACATTCTTTCAGCCACAATAGTGTTTAAGGTCATGGGACATGGCTATCAAATGATTTTTCGCTTCTCACCTTGAATGCAATGTACACCAACAGACTTATTTCACTCTCTGTTCCCAACGTAGAGAAAAGAATTACTCAGACCGGTTTTGTCAATTTTCTGAAAGAAGAATGTGTGGATATTCATATATATGTGAGTATTTACCTGTTTTAAAATTTTGTTTTGAAGTAGTTATCTCTTTAAATATAGAAATGTGTATGCTTAGTATATAATTCCCCACAAAATGTGTTTCTCCTAACAATATTTAGTGGATACAGTAAAAGAATAAACTTAAAGATCTTTAAAAATTCAAACATTTAAAAATTATGCTCCTAGAAACAAAAGATTAAATTTAAAGATCTAAATTTTAAAATAAAACTACTGAAAATCTCCACCATCAATCTCCACCATCTGTTACACTCATTATTTTTGTATCAGTCATCTTTTTAAAAACTGTTCTCTAAAATCACAGCAGTCAGAAACTTCTTTAGTAAAAACTTAGATTTGTATCTAATTTTTCAGAGCCAGAACCCAAGAACTAAAGCAAGAAAATACTCTTAACCTTACAAATTATAATGAAATTATGAGAAAGAATTTTGAAGAAACAACTCCTTACGATGTTTGTTATAGAAAAATTCTGCAGTTGCTCAGAATGGCTTTGAATAAAGGACATTCAATTTCATCTAGATGCTGTCAAGTTCTCTTTGAAAAATACCGTAATCAATCATCCATAATGTTCCAGTTAATCTTAGAATCAGAGGAGACAGAAATGGAACCACCTTAATCAAATGCTTAATACTGAGTAGTTCATGGTAATATATTCTCTAGTATCACAGGGAGAGTAAATGCAGTTTTCAAGGTACTGCAGTAAAATGAATAATAAAGTAGAGGAAATCAGAAACTTGGGAAAAGTGCATAACTAATACAAAACTCCAAAATACCTTGTGAATATTGGTTGTGGTTTTTTTTGGTGATATTTTGTCATTATTCTCAGAGCGACATGCAGGAAGAATAAATTTATTGAATTAGTAATGCAACATGAACATCAGTTTAGAGTTATGAAAACCACAAATATTTCCAGAATCATACTGGGAATATAACATGTTATCTGTGACCTATGAAACCCGGATTTCCCTTGCTGGAAAAAATAAACCCAAAAATTGTAAAAGATTAAGATTATAGTAGCCCTGTACTATAGGGAAGGGAAGGGAAGGGAAGGGAAGGGAAGGGAAGGGAAGGGAAGGGAAGGGAAGGGAAGGGAAGGGAAGGGAAGGGAAGGGAAGGGAAGGGAAGGGAAGGGAAGGGAAGGGAAGGGAAGGGAAGGGAAGGGAAGGGAAGGGAAGGGAAGGGAAGGGAAGGGAAGGGAAGGGGAGGGAAGGGGAGGGGAGGGGAGGGGAGGGGAGGGGAGGGGAGGGGAGGGGAGGGAAAAGGAAAAAAAAAAAAAAATTAAAAAAAAAAAAGGAAATGTAAGGACAATCTAAAAATACCCTTTTAAAAGCTGGAATCTTCCTTCTTTTTCAACTTTCTAAATATGAAATTTGCACTGGTGGTAAAGTTGTGTGGCTTTCACGTCATACAGTGCATACACAAATAAGCAATGTAGAAAGGGTGATGAACTGGTATCAATGCTGATGTACCCAAATTCTGTGTCATGATAACAGACTCCAGACCTGCCTTGTAAAGGTCGGCATAAAAGGGTCTAAGATGATTTGTCAAATGAGATAGAGAAAAATTTAAAACTAATGCTCAAAGTACTCGAGATTGAAAATATGCAATTCCTAAAACAGCATTTCAGAAGGGAAGAAGTTAGAAATTGTCGCCATTCACTAGTGTTAAAAGACATATATTATTTCTTTAGAAGTACCTTAAGAGAAATATGTTATTACTCTAGTCATAGAATCCTAAAACAATTTTGATTGGAAGGGACCTTAAAGATCATTTAGTTCCAACCCATCTGTCATGGGCAGAAACACTTCCCACTGTATCAGATTGTTCAAAGCCTCATCCAACCTGGCCTTGAACACTGCCAGGGATGGGACATCCACAACTTCTCTGGGAAAACTATTCCAGTGTTTCACAACTCTTTTTCTAAAAGAATTTCTTCCTTATCTGTAATCTAAATCTACTCTCTTTCAGTTTATAGCTACTGCCCCTTGTCCTATCACTACATGCCCTTGTCAATAGTTCCTCTCCAGCTTTCTTGTTGTCCCTTGTTAAGTACTGGAAAACTGGAAGGTCTCCCTGGAACCTTCTCTTCACTCCAACTCTCTCAGCTTGTCTGCATAGGAGAGGTGCTCCAGCCCTCGGATCATCTTCATGGCCCTCCTCTGGACCCACACTACAGCTCCACGTCCTTCTTATTGTAGGAACCCCAGAGTTGAACACAGTGCTCCAGGTGGGGTCTCATGAGAGCAGAGTAGAGGGGCAGAATCACCTCCCCTGACCTGCTGGCCACGCTGCTTTGGATGCAGCCCAGGACACGGTTAGCTTTCTGGGCTGCAAGAGCCCATTGCTGGCTCATGTTGAACTTCTCATCAACCAACACCTCCAAGTCCTTCTCTTCAGGTCCATCCATAAAATCTGTGTCTCTCCTATTTAGAGACAAAGACGTCGTGTAGGACAGTGTCAAATGCTTTGGACAATTCCAGGTAAATGATGATGTCTGTTGCTCTTCCCTTATCCACCAACATTGTAACCCCATCATAAAAGACCACCAGATTAGTCAGGCAGGATTTGCCCTTAGTGAAGCCATGTTAGCTGTCACCAGTCACTCCCTTATTTTCTGTGTGCCTTAGCATAGTTGCCAGGAGGATCTGCTCCATGATCTTGTTGGCCATAGAGTCTGATTCTAAAGAGCCTGTATCCTTCCATTCCGACGCTCCAGTCATGGGATTCATTCCACCATGTCTCCATGATGCCGATAAGATCATAACCTTTCAGGTGTGCATATTCACGTATCCTTCCACACGTAGTCCTTCCACATTTCATTCACATAGAATGTTATTAACAGTTTTCACCTTCTGATATTTTTAATTCACTTTTGCATTTAAAATACATATATGAACACATTCACAGAATATCATTTGAACATTGGCATAGCATTAGCAAAACTTCATATTCAGTCTACACATTCAGCAGTTGTTCAGTGTTATGAAGCTAACAGGAAAAGCAGGTATTTCACTGCAGATGGAATTTGGGATCATATTAATTAATTCATCACTATAAATCACTGGAAGAGAGCATATCTTGTTAGCTCCAGTCACTCAGATACTAATCAGTGACTCATTAGCTTTAAAAATATCAACCTGGTTGAGCTATCATTGCTCTGCACAGTAGACTAATGAGTCACATTAGAGAGAATGCTACATGGCACATAGAAAAATTGCTTTTACCCATTATCCAAGCTACATGCACAAAATCTTACGGGAAAATCAGTAGTAAAGACACTCACTTAGACAATGACAAAAAAAGCACTGTAACTGACCTCATTTTTTGTGCCTTATTTTGCTGCTATGTGCTACTTAGCCCCAGTTCTACATATCTTGTACATGCAATGCTCTGATTTGTCCTAAACAAGGGAGTCTAGATTACCTCAGAAGCCAAGAATTGAACCCATCCATCTTTGGTGTTACCAGAAGAAATTATTCACCCATTCTCAAAGGTTAGTTTTATACTATAAGATATAGACAAATAGAATTAACCACAAATCCAATGGTATAACATCCTTATATTGCAACAATTTTAAAATCTTACGACATGCCAAAGAACACTTTTGAAGTGTGAATAATAATACCTTCCACGCTAAATGAGTCTCCTGTAATTAATATGATCACATTAGCATAAACGTTAGCTGGTTCAAGTTGCTTTTTGCGCTCCAAAAGGACTGCAATTTTACAATGGAACAATGTTTGTTCACAGTCATTTCTGCAGAGGTTTCCGGGTACCTAAATAAATTAAGTCAGAAGAGCACAAGCAGAGTTAAGTAGGGGCTCAGCATTCATAAAAGTTACTCTGAAACATCAATATACTCAGCCAAATGCGATACAGTAGTTTTCTGAAAGACACAATTATGCCAAGACTGTAAGTGTAGGCGTAACAGTAACGAGCCTTCACTAGTTTCTCAGCACTGAGCATCAAGTTGATTTTAACAGAGCAAACATGAAAAAAAATATACACTTCCAAATTCAGGGGGATTTATAGAATGGAAGAGGTAATTAAACGCCTAGCTCAGTTCACACAATTTGCAGACTTGTCAAGTCATAGAGCGAGGATGTTTGCTGGGCCTCTACCTCATATTTCCTCATATGGTACCTGGAATTAAATGCAGCTTGGAGCATGGAAGTTGCAACAGAGGAAAAGGAAATAAATCAGCAGAAAGAAAATCTCTGGCAGCAACATAGCACTTTGCTCGTGTCTGCATGACCTGGTGTACCTCCAGGCTCATCTATTAGAAAGCTCTGTGTACAGTCCCATCCACCAAAACCTATCTGCCTAATATCCTTCAAGAAATAAATTTCTCATATTAAGTTTCTGTTAACTTAAAAGTCTGTATCTTATAATCGGTATAATTTATACTGTTATCACTAAGCAGCTATGGATAAATGTTTAATGTTCAAACAACTTTACCTGAGCTATTAAAAGTTTGAAAACATGCAATGATTTAAGTACACAGCATTGCAGTGAGGATCTTGGTGCCTCACCAGTACTTCTAGTCTTAGAGAAACATGGTAATTCTTCAAAGTAATTATAGCAAATTTTCTGACAGCCTAAAATACTCTTCAAATTGCATGTAAAACCACCATCATCAAAATAGATATATCTGCTAACCTCTCCTAGAATATATGCCAGCAGACTATCACTGATCATTTGTAATTATCATAGAATCATAGAATGGTTAGGGTTGGAAGGGACCTCAAAGATCATCTAGTTCCAACCCCCCTGCCATGGGCAGGGAAACCCTCCACTACACCAGGTTGCCCAAAGCCTCATCCAACCCAGCCTTGAACACTTCCAGGGATGGGGCATCTACAACTTCTTTGGGCAACCTGTTCCAGTGCCTCACCACCCTCTGAGCAAACAATTTCTTCCTTATATCTGATCTAAATCTGCCCTCTTTCAGTTTAAAGCCATTGCCCCTTGTCCTGTCACTACATGCCCTTGTAAAAAGTCCCTCTCCAGCTTTCCTGTAGGCCCCCTTCAAGTACTGGAAAGCCGCTATAAGATCACCCCGGAGCCTTCTCTTCTCCAGGCTGAACAGCACCAACTCTCTCAGCCTGTCTTCATAGCAGAGGTGTTCCAGTCCTCGGATCATCTTCGTGGCCCTCCTCGGGACCTGCTCCAGCAGCTCCATGTCCTTCTTGTGCTGGGGACTTCAAGCTGAATGCAGTATTCTAGGTGGGGTCTCACGAGAGCAGAGTAGAGGGGCAGAATCACCTCCCTTGACCTGCTGGCCACGCTTCTTTTGATGAAGCCCAGCACACAGTTGGCTTTCGGGGCTGCCAGCGCACATTGCCGGCTCATGTTGAGCTTCTCATCCACCAGCACTCCCAAGTCCTTTTCCTCAGGGCTGCTGCTCTCAATCCATTCTCTACCCAGCCTGTACTTGTGCTTGGGATTGCCCCAACTGTCGTGCAGGACCTTGCTCTTGGCCTTGTTGAACTTCATGAGGTTCTCACAGTTCCTCCTCTCCAGCCTGTCAACATCCCTCTGGATGGCATCCCTTCCCTCCAGCGTATCCACAACACCACACAACTTGGTGTCATCTACAAACTTGCTGAGGGTGCACTCAATCCCACTGTCCATGTCTCCAACAAAGATGTTAAATAGCACCAGCCCCAGTACTGACCCCTGAGGAACACCACTCGTCACAGGCCTCCACTTGGACATTGAACCCTTGACAACAACTCTTTGAGTGTGATCATCCAGCCAATACTTTATCCACCGAGTGGTCCATCCATCAAAACCATGTCTTTCCAGTTTAGAGACAAGGATGTCGTGTGGGACAGTATCAAATGCTTTGGATAAGTCCAGGTAGATGATGTCAGTTGCTCTTCCCCTATCCATCAATGCTGTAACCTCATCATAGAAGGCCACCAAATTAGTCAGGCAGGATTTGCCCTTAGTGAAGCCATGTTGGCTGTCACCAATCACCTATTATAATCATAATTATTATGTTGTTTTTATTATTAGCGTGGGGAATCAGATTATTTTGTGATTGAGTACTTGTGGTGGCATCCAGAATAGCTTCCAAAAAAATTAAAATAGTCATGGAAATTAATGCATAGGTTGTTTGCCTTCTCTTTGATTGTATTTAGAAACTTCTAAATGTGTTTTTTTCTTTGATTAGCTCAATTTGGTGGAGGGTTCCTTGATTCCAAATATTCAGTACTATACTATGAAACTTGAACATAAAAAATGTCTGGATTAACCTTCTCCAAAGCCAGAACACAGGCTGAGTGAAGAGTACCACAGACCTTTGGTTCAATGCTTCATGCAAAGGTTAACCTTTCCTTTTTGTAATCCTTCATTTTTCTATTTCACTATCAGGGTAACAGGACTGGTAATTTTTCTCCTATGCTGTAGTCTGTATCTACCAGGAGTTAGATGAAACTCACACAACATTCAGGCTCTTACTTCAGATTTGTCAACCTGTAATCACAGCTTTGGATGTCACACGACTTTCAGTGATGATGCTCCTACTGTTGTTACAGACTGTCTGTTTTGTAGTTCAGAAAATCTTCTTCATCTGTGTTTAATACTATACTTTTTGTGCAATGTGAACCCAGCATTTGCAGGAAATGTGAATGAGGTGGAAGCAGTAATCATGCAAAGAATCCTGCACTACTGGAAGTGTGTGAATCACAATGAGCGGTGACACCTACCTCCTTAAGTACTTAAGTACTTGGTGGCATCTTTTCTTTGAGTGGCTGGAGTGTCTTAGCATCTTATTTTGTATTTGATTGTCCTTTATACATTGAGATGCTGCTCTTGACCTTCGTGTCCTTGCTATATCTGTCAAACACAGAGAAGATGATGAATGAAGTAAAAGGTGAATAAATTAATCCTATACCGATAGTTCTGGAACGTAGTTTCTATCTGAATTTATTTTAAAGATGATGTATCTTACTTGGAGTTTGAAAACATATGAATAATATTCGTAGGGCATATAGAGCTCATCTCACACACACAGATTCATGCAGAGGCAGAGGGCAGTGAGGGAGTCCCAGTGCCCCAGCCAGAGACACGAGCCCCGGCCCCGGCCGCCACCATGGTTGTCCCAGAGACCATCAGTCCCACCAGCCCTGCAGGATGGGGCTCATTACAGGGTGCAGGGAAAGTGCATTCTGAGATTGTGCAGGACTTATGGGATGCTTAAGGGAGATACCAAAGGTGAGGAAAGGGAGAGATTGAAGTGAAATGAGGCAGAGAAAGAGTGGGACAAGAGAAGGATAAGGGTAAAAAAGGTGTCAATTGGCTGTAAAGAATTTGCTGATCAGTGTTCTGGTCTGGCCTAGCCCAGTGCCTAGTCAGCATGGTCTGTCTGTCTTCTCATTAAACTCCATTTCTAACTCTTTTCCTGAGTGAGGTACTTTCTATTCTGTGTGTATTTGTGTGTTTGGGGTCTGAGCACAGCAAACTGGAGTCTACATGTGATAAGCAGTGAATGTCGAGCAGGACTAGCCAGT
The DNA here is from genome assembly GCF_009769465.1 of Tauraco erythrolophus. Lineage (NCBI taxonomy): Eukaryota > Metazoa > Chordata > Aves > Musophagiformes > Musophagidae > Tauraco > Tauraco erythrolophus. The sequence continues at coordinate 86,164,268 of NC_141467.1, read as the reverse complement.
GAGTAGGGTAAGAGCTTTAGAGTCAGATATCAAAGCTGCATCCTGGACAGACCAGGGGATCTGTGGGCTGGCTACTGGAAGAGCCAGGAGGTCTCAGCCAAATCCCAGAGAGAACGTGGGATCTGGGCATTGATTGAAAGACCATTTGTGCATCTGTGTATGTGTGCATGAGGCAGGGGTGGCTAGGGCATCCCTGCTGGGGAAGCACCATTGTCTGAGCCCAGGTGCTTGAGGGATCCGCATGTGTGTCTGTGCCTGTGCTGCTCTGTGCAAAGGGGTCTGGTCTCTATCAGCAACCAGAACAGGGCTGCAGCCTCAGGAGTTTCTATGTGCAGGTGCTAGCAACTGGGGAGACTGAAATCCAAGGGCTGATACTGGACGGACTGAGTGTCTGAGTCCAGCTGCTGGAGGCATCAACCTTGTAAATTTGTACACATATTTTCCCAATAACGGACCTACCTCTTGCAAAGCCAGAGAGGGAGGCAGGATCAGTCCACTGGCACTGTGTGCATTCATGTGAGAGCTGTGTTTTCTGTCTACGTTGGTCTATGCTGCCAGAGGTGTGTACATGTATACATGTACTGTGTGCGTGTATGCCCGTTGGGTACACACGCTCACCTTTGCTTCTGGCTGGACGTGGGACAAGGAGCAGCAGCCTCACCTCTGCCAGGCTGTGAGATTTGGCAGCTACTAACAAATATTAAATAAATCTAATGTATGAGGTGAGAAAGGATAAATGTGTCACTGGGAAAATTTCAGACTCTTCTCTTTCATGTAGCGATGTCTTAGGTGCAGGCAATAAATTTGACATCCTCCACCTCAAAGACTGAGAGCATCACCTTTGTGAAATCTCGAGGTCCTAATCAGTGGATAAGACTCATATGATTGCTTACCGCAGCACAAAGTACACCTCTAGCAAGTCCAGTGACAGAGTCGGGATCTGTATGCTGTAAGGCAATAGCACCAAAGGCTCAGAGGATCCCAGACCTTGGCCTCTTCACCACTGTTAAAATGTGCAAACTCATAAGAGAAAGTGTCATCCTCTGTACTTACTGCCATACTGAGAGTAAAGGAGCTAAAACTTCAGCAGTATCAGGTTCTATCACTGCTCTTTGCTTGTGCAACCTGTCTTGTTTTGCAGTGGAATTATTTGAAATGATAATGATGCAGAAGGTATATGTCTTTCAATAGGATTATGCACAATAGTGCCCAGGTTAATGTGTTTAGTCAGGGTGTTAGAAGGATGGTCTCCTAATGAGATGCTCATATATCTGCTGCTTTTTCTGTTTGCTCACATGTAGTATACTATGGAGTCATGCTCAGTGTTGTTCTTTTTTTATTCTTTCATGTAAGGCACAGATTTTGTTTCCTGCCTACATAAATGCACTCAGTCTACAGGAATCTGGCAGATTGAAAGTAAGGGGTTCAGGGATTTATATATTCAGGTAAATGACGATTGATGTAAAAAACGCCTGTTTCATTTGCCCTAGGGGACCAAAATTTCAGTGATGCATTATTCTGGCATGAGGTTATGCTGTATGGTGCAAAAAGTTTTAAGAGATGTAAATTCTCTTTCTCCAAGCTACATTTGGCAAAGAGAAACAAAAAAAAAAGACCTATGTGAACATTATCTCAAATACTTGTCATTTTATTACAAGAATGATACTCCCTGGGCCAGTTATACCCTCCACATGTTTACACAATTCTCATGGAGATTTTTTGCAAATTATCCTCATCATGTTAGAATTTCTGTAATGCTGGGGCATGCTCTGTAAGTTATAAGAGACATTTAACAAAAAATTAAACCTAATTATATAAAAGATGAGTAAATCAAAGATAACAATTGAAAGCAAAGCCAAAAAAAAAAGCACTACTGAGCAGACTTTTAAGTATAAGCAGTGTATTGCATTGATTAAACTTTTTGAGTCATGAAAAAAATGTTTCAACATAGTGAAACAGATTGAAACAGAAAATGAATGCCGTTGCAGAAAAAGAGCAGAGCCATCTGCCTGCTTACTGCTGTGAAATGGGCACCTAGTTAAACAGAAGATAAGGGTCTGAAATTTTTACTGGAACTTTGAAAAGGATTGTTTCCTGGAGTTTCAGTGGGATTTATTGATATTTTTTAGTACTTTTTTAGATGGACTGAAAATAATTCTTAGATGGCTGTTTATATAGGGATCTCTGTTATTTTTTAGATAGTAAATTTCTATTTACAGGAAAAATACAGGAGGAAAATCAAAGTATTGCATAGTACACTAAAGACTTGTGCCCCAGTTCCAGCTTTACTAAAAATACATGGGCTTGAATCATATGAGTCATAGCAAACCAGCTGGGAAAGAAGAAAATCAAAAAAATAAATATTATTTCCCCCAAATTTGGAGTTCAATACACAATTAACTAATTATTCCTTCAGATAGGAAATACCATGATGCCTCATGCATTCCATGTAGGAGAAATAATTATCGTTCTATCACAAAAAATGGTGCTGTTTCTTTAATCACAAATCTTTACAGTTAAACTTCTCTCAAAAAGTACCAAGGAGAGCTAAGCATTTTTAAGATCCAAAACCATTATTCCATGCCATTACTTCCAGTTTAGGCACTCCACAGTAATACTGGCATAATTCAGATCAGGATTAGATGTGCAAAATTCTGCCACATCACCTAATTCTAGACTTCTGCAATAGCAGACATCTGTATGTGAGATGGTTGTTCAAACTCCCTTTATAGTCAGAGGAGAGTAAGAACACTTCTAGAGAGTGATTCATCTGGCCTGTTTTAAATGTCAACCTTGGGAGGAGATGAATCACACTTTGGAAGTGCCTGTTTCTTTCCCCTGACTATAAAGGGAGTTTAGATAATTAGCTCAGATGTGGATGTCTCCACTGTAAAGGCACAAAGTTTGGAGAGATGACTCCCACCCCTAGTCTGGTAATGAGTAGTATCTTCCTTCCTGAATTGTCCCATTGAAATCAATGGTAAATAGCAAAACAAAATACTCATGTGCAGAACGTTCATTTCTGCTGAATTTACAAGAGCTATATAAACTTTGATTAAATGTACCAAAGCTCCAGAAAGTAGGGGAAAACCCTCCTATGTATGGTTGCAGGGAAACTGCAGGGAAATCATGGTAAGCAAATAAAATTTCTATTGAAAGTGGAATTAATGAAGCTTAGGTTCCTATGGATTTGTGTTTCGTGGCTGATTTATTTTGTAAGTGAATTTTAATAAGGCCACTGTTGAAATTCACTTCGTATTAGATGTCAGAGATTCTGCAGAGGCAAGCACTGTTATAACTACCTTAACCAGAGGAAAAGCTCCAGTGACAAGGCATGCATTATTGACGCTGGAGAAACAACGTAGGAAAGAACTCTTGCCTGAAAATTTCATTCTCTGATGTCTAGAAAGACACACACGCTTTTCCCTGTGCTTTGTCTTTGTTCAAGCATTAACGAGATCTCTTTTCTTCACCTGGACACCTACTAACATGAAATGCAGGGTCATTTTGAGATCAAAATTTGCAAGCAGGTATTTATCAGAAATTATTGGAGTAATCTAAAAGACAGAGGTTTGCATAGATGCATTTTAGCATTTACAGAAGAAATCAAGGGAAATTGCAGGAAGTAATTTGTTTAGGTCATTCTTGAGATCCTTTCAGAAACCTGACTGCCAAGGACTTCAGTTTTACATTTTATTTGAAAGAGAGTCTCTCCAGTCATTTTATGTCCCTAATACCATGTTGAGGTCATTACTTCAGCACTAACGAAGCAAAGTGACACCTGCTGCTCTTTAGATGTCTTGTGTCAAAGTTGTTAAATTACCTGACTGCCATGGTTTAACCCAGCCAACAACTAAACACCACGCAGCCCCTTGGTCACCTTCCCCCACTGCTGGTGGATGGGCAAGAGAATCAAAAGGGAAAATGGAAGGAGACTTGTGGATTGAGATAAGAACAATTTAATAGTAACAATAAAATAAAATTGGAAGTAATAATGATACAAATGATAATAAAATATGTGATAATATATAAAATTATAATACTATATACAAACAAGTGATGTGCAGTGCAATTGCTCACCATACACTGACAAATGCCTGGCCTGGCTCAGCTAGAGATCTCAAAATAGAGAAGTCTCAAAACCACAATCCCAGAAGAGTGAGAGCCCTGAAGAGAGATTCGGGGAGGGGGGGGAGAGAGAGACAGACAGACAGACCCAGACTTCCCAGCTTCCTCACCTATATACACGATGTTGCATGATAGGGAATATTCCATTGGTCAATTTGGCCCTCAATCCTAAATCTAAACTCAAATGATAACATGGGACCTTCGGGTCCTTTGTTCCAGCCGTGCTCACCCCCAACCTGTTGTGCTCCTGCACACTGGCAAAGCATGAGAAGCTGAAAAGTGCTTCATGTCTCAGCAACAGCTATAAACACCAGTGCGCTGTCAACATTCTTCTCATAACAAATCACACACTAAATTCGAAACATAGTGCTATTCTGGCTACTAAAAAGAAAACTAACTCTGTCTCAGCTGAAACCAGGACACAGACCCAGGATATTTATCCAGGAAAGTATTTAAAAACTTGATTTCACAAAGGTCAGGGGAAAAAGACATTTTTCTCAATATCACTGTGTTCTCAAGTCAAACTAGTTTTCCAGCCCAACCTCCATCTCTTCTACTCGTGAACATTCAGATATGCATTTGGGGTTTGGGTTTTTTTTAACGTTTACCACCTATTTTCACAGGATCTCATTTCTTTAACTGTTAGAGTTCAGAAATGGATCCATTTTGTCATGGTTTATTCAATGTTTCTGAGAAAACAGGCCGAATATATTTTTCTCTTCTCTTCACAGCACCTTGTTCCCCCGTTTCTTAATCAGGGAAATGACATGTGGTAGCTGTGATAGTCTAATTACCGGAATAAATTCAGGATGAAGCTGTTACTCCAGGCTGCAACTTGGGCTTTGTCAGACTCTATGACAGCCTACGTGATAGACTCCAAACCACAGGAAATTTCAGGCATCTATCCGTGTATCTAGATATTTTTACTACATGCTTCACTAACACAGCAGAGCACTTAGACTGAAGTAGCAGTGCAAGGAACAGCTCAGAGATTCGTGCATTAAGCAGACTGTTTTCTCACGATGCATGGAGCCAAAAAAAATTTTGAAACGAGGAAGAAGTTGGAGTCCTGCAAAAGCAGGAAAGCAACTGGCGAAGTAAGCAATTGCTCTTGAAGCTGTACCACTATGAAATGTTACAAATATTGTATTTGCATGTACTATGCAAAAGTGGTGTGTAAGTCATCCACATTGTGACCTTTCAGGCTTTAGGCTTATTTTTGGATCTGATGCAAAATAAAAGGAGGATCTATAACATTAGGAAAAAAAGTTGCTTTACACACATTACTATAAATGTTGGATGTATGCTTCTGGAGGCATGTTCAAGAACTAAAACCTATTTCTTCAAATCAAACTCAGCACTTTACAGTCTAAACTCTCTTAGCTGTAATGATCCATACTTATTCCACATCAACCACAACATAAAAATAAAAGAATATAAAAATTAAAAAAAACCCATGAAAATAAAAAGCAAGTTCATATAAGCTGAAGAGAGAAATATCTTCTGTAAGTGCAGCCTTCAAGCTACCATTTCCTCTGTCTTTTCCTGTATGGAGACGACACTATTTTTACATCAATGTAAAAACCACTAAAGTGTTATTAATCTTTTCCCTAGATTTGTTATGGAGTATTATGTTTGTTCTGAAATTTGTTTTGTGTTCTACTTTCAGAGTTCATTAGCTGCCGCCTTCTTTGACACCAGAAATCTGTGCTTTTAGTTTCCCCTGAAATCCTTATAATAGAATTTACTGAAACGTAATTACTAGATTCTTAGTTTTATGGACCAAGACTGGCACCTTCTGGCGGATGAATTTAAATTCACTACAGAAGTATAATATCCTCAACCATACCCTAACAGACTGCGCCTTTAACAAGTTGCTATTTAGAGATATTCCAGTATCCTAGATTTGTTTTCCCCACAGACTTTAAGCTTATAAAATCATAATATTTCACAGTACATGTACGTGAGTAAATTTACACATAGATGCATGAGGATTTACTTGGAAGTTTATCACTTTGTTAATTAATGATCCTCAAATTAAACAAATTATTATGTATAAATTGATTTTTGACACTATCAAGCTTGCTACTGTGCTAGATTGTTAAAGATAATGAAAGTTATTTGAGGTTATGGAACAACAGAAATAGGATTTAAGCTTGAAAAATACAGCTAGTGAAAACGTACACTATTTATTTCACGTATTTTTACCATTATGTTATATGACAGTACAGATATGTTTATCAAAGCTGGATTTCTGTTTATTTTTTGTAACCAGGGGATGACAAAGCAAAGCATATTTTATATACATTTTGGATGTGTTTGTTTGAATTGGTGCCATGATTAGAGACACTTCTGTCACAGATTCTCTGCTACCAGCAGATTCTGAGATAGACCTTGGTATTTGGCTGCCCACACCAGAATAACCAATTAAAACTCCATGATGGCAAACGGAAATTCTTTTATGGAGTTATTTTGATTAAATTGTTTAAATATATGTTACAAATGTCACAAGAAGGGAAAGAATAAACTTTTCTTATTTTTGGGTCAGATAGTCTAGCTTTTGATGTTTGGCAGCCATTGAAAATGGAAGAAAGATACAGATCTAGAATCCTTGAAAACTTGTACTTGTTTTCTAGCAGAAGTAGCTTGCTAACATGTCAAGCAGAGATTGGTTTGTGCCCTCTAATCCACCCTTATTGCACTATGCTATAGGCAGAAGATGACTTGCATTAAAAATGGAAAGTGTCTGGGGGTCCTGAAGTATACTTGATTCCTCCCCTGATGTTTTTTTTTTGTGGGATTGATATTCCTGAATGACCTAACATGCTGAAAAAGATGTGTAGATTATGTCCATTCATTAATTTGCTAATCAAAACTAAGTGAGTTTTTTTTTAATCATAGATTAAATTTAGTATTAGTAAATATTTTAAAGTCTAAACAATAATGCTGTGTAAGGTAGTGGTCATCGGACCTGACTCATTGAGTTCCTTCTAATCTGATGTTCCTAAGCAGGCAGGAATTTAAGTTTTGTCTTTTCCTCAAGGACCAGCATCAACTGCACCTTAAAGGCAATTTGGATTAACCCAGTTCTGAAAAGTAGATCACTCTCCAAAACTATTTTATTTTTATCTTACTTTAGTGCCAATTCCACTATTGTTTTTAAGGCTTCAGGTTACGTGTGCAATGGAAAATATTACCAAATCCACCAGATTCTTTCACATAAATCAAGCAACCGTCTCCTCTTTGCAATAATCTTTGATGGCTACAGACCAAATAAATGAGTCTAAATGGTTTCACTTCCCATTTTGTTATCCATTGTGTCACCCAGTTCCGTCAGATTTCTGCTGAGTTGCATCCCATGCTCACTCAGATGCTCACTCCTAGCATCTCTCATTCGTGCTGTGCCTGCTCTCTACATCTCTTCCCAACCAGGTCAGAATAAAGAGATAAAGAAAACAGTACAACACTTTGTAGTTTTTCAGTCTCTTTCAGACAGTACCTGGCAGGATGCCATTCACATCAAGAATAAGGCAACTTGCTGTCCTTGAAATAACAGCATAAAAGCTGCCAGCCAATTGTGCTTGATGGGACATTATCACTGGATAAATTGTTTTCCTACAGCAGCACAATTCACTTTTAGGATTTACTGCAGATAACTCTAATGGGAAGGTTGTGATAGTAAAAAGAAAGAGTCGTCTCATAGTTCTAATTTGAAATATTTCTATTTTATTAACATAAAAATGGTTGATAGAGATCATACCCTGGGGTGTGCAATGCATTTCTATGTCAAGAACTTCAGTGAAATCAAGCCATGTCTCTAAAGGTGATTGCTGGGAGATATAATTTTGTTCACTCTCTTCTGTACCATTGTCTACATTACTGTTAGAAAACTTACAGGCAACAACATTTATACTATGGAATAGTACACAAAAAGTTATCATAATATATCTTCTTGACATTAATCAGTATTTCTGTTTTCTTTTCAATAATTACAGGCCTATCATTCCAAAGAAGGTATAATTTGATTCTGAAATATGACTTTGTACATCTGTTTATGTCTTATTAAGGGAGCTTCAATGACTTAAAAATAAATGTCTCCGGAAAGATTTCATGTTGTTAGAATGTGAAATGACAATGAGTGATAAGCTTTGTTTGCTACCTAGACATTACTTAAGAACTTTGTGCCATAATTGCCTGCAGCAAGAAAAGCAGGTTTGTCTCTATCTTTTCAAGCAACAGTCAAAACTAGTCACAGACAGGTTGCTAAGTATTTTTCATAACCAATTAACAGCTACTTTCCTACTTAACAAAGATTTTAACACTCATAATGGGGAAAGTATGATGTTTTCAAAAGGAATATCTATTTTGAAGTTTTCAGTTACTCAACAGACATGCCCTACCATTCTGGCTGCTGTGCACTTCCACAATTATTTTTCAAAATACTAAAGGAAATAGAAGTTGCTCCAGGTGTTTCCTCCTTAATTCTGCAGCCACACAGGATATGTCATTGGCACTGTGTCAATCCAACCATTCCGGATATCTAGAATGAGAAAAAAAAAAAAAAGTAGAAATGCCTTTCAAGTAAAGGAGTATGGAGTGGTGAAATGGGGGAGAAGAGGGAGCAGGAGAGACTTGCTGTTGTGAATTTTGAAGTCACATGAGCATTGGCAGCCCTGAAGACTGCAGTTCTCTGTCTGCAAAACAAATATAGCACAGGCAGAACTAGCATATGTTTTTCATGTGTTTCCTTAGAGACTACACATACTGGAGAGAGTAGGAGAGCTACTCATTAAATGAGTCAACATGTGCTAGTGAACAGGGCATGGGTCCCTGAGATGTGAAGCTGATCCTCACTTGATGTAAATTACTGCAACTCCATTACACCTCAACTGTCTCTGTGAGACTGCAAATTTACAGTGGTTAAAAATTGACCCAAGAGACCTAATTTTGCTCCTGGCAATATTTTGGAACTGCTGCATGTGAATTTGGTTAGTTTGGCTTTCTATCTAAAATTAAGGCACAGCATTGCTTTACAAAGTAGGGAAAGATATGAAAGGAACTGAGAGAGATTAGCATTGCTAGTTAAAGAAAACACATTCCAGACCTAACTGTGGATATCTGCCATTTTTGTTATCAAGGAAAACTTAGAGCTGCAAAGTGAGGTTACTTGTACTCTCCTCACATGAGTCTGATGGAAGCTCAGTCACAGCATTGCACCAGTGATGCCCTGCTCCTCCCTTCTCCATTCCTACCACTTTCTTGTCCTATCCAGGACAGAAGACTATCTCAGAGCTTTGGGAAGTATTTTGTGAGTGGGAAGTATGGAATCTGGAGCAGATGTTTTGTGCATTTTCCTGAACTATATATGTTTTTTACAGTTGTTTGCAATTGTGGGAAGTGGACTGGATTTGATGTTTCAGCTACTCCTCCTCCAAAACCATGTTTTTATTTTGCAGAGCACTTCTTTATGACTCACAATCAGATGCCTTGCACATGACAGCTCTGTGACTGTTGTGGAAAAACGTGATGAAGAACATTTCATTTAAATAGTCACAGTAAAGATTTTTGTAAACCCTGGGTTAATTTTCTCACGGATCAGACATCCTATCCCCGAAAAACCGCGTAGGGAATATCTGTCTCAGTGGAAAGGTGAGGATACTCATTGTGCAGAAAAAGAGAATTTTGATGTTGTTTTTCCATGTTTCTATTGCAGAAATTTAGAGTTAGTTTTATGACAAGAAAAAAAGAGAAGGTAATAGATAGCCATCAAAATCTTGAAAAAAAACAGTTTAGTTTAAAAAATAGGTTCTCTGAATAGATTCTGATCAGCTTGTTTTGCAGAGGTAATTTTACAGATTGACACAGAACGGTGATTTATTTATGCCAGCGTAATTTAGAATATAAACATGAATTATGTTACTCTTAAGCCATTCAATCTATTTCTTTGTGAAACTGTTTTCCATTGTATATACAAAAACATTTTGCCCACTTTCATTTAAATTTTCCTAGCTTTAGAACTTCTATTGCTTCTATTGTGAGATCATTCGCAAGAAAAATAAATGTTTGTCAAGAAGTCTTTTTTGATTATTCAGTCTAAATTTTTTCTTTCATAATTTCATCCCTCTGCTCCTTTTTACGTCTCTTTTTATTACGCTATAAAATTTGACAGGTGACAGTCTCTAACATGTTCGCTGCTAGCTACTCTCATAGTACTTAACCTTTCTGATAAACTAGTCCCTCACTGCTACTGCTGTCCATGGCTGAACATTCTTGTGTCCGTTTGTATTTTACACCAATTAGGTGCCTTGAGACATGTCCAGTAATACAGATACTGCACTATGTCTATATACCACAATACATATCAAAAGCCTCAAAGAAAGGAAACTTTTAACATATTCCAGTAATATTTCTCTTCCTATAAAGACCACTGTTCCTTGAATCTATACCTGATTTGATGACCTCAATTTCTTCAGGAATTTTCCTGACACTACAGTTCCTAGGAGTCTCCCCTCTGTATCTTGGATTTTATTTTCTCTCAAAGCTACTAATTTGAGCCTCCCTGCTTCTAATGCATGTTGACCTTTTGCATTTTCTGCTACTATTGATGCTTACATTGCCAAGCACTGTGATATCATCTTTATAATTTTTTTACCTTTATTTATTATCTTTGTATCATTAATGAAATAGCTTCTACCACTCCCTCAGTGGTCCATATCTTCCCTATTTGGGAAATTCTGCAGCGTGACTTTGCAGTATTTATCCCATAAGAGCCCACCTACATGGAACCAAAATTGAATTTTGCCTAAGATAGCAAACTCTACCAAATACATTATTTTGATTATTTATTACATCTGTTACTTTTCTTTTGTCTGTTTTTTTTTTTAATTTTATATTTTAAAAAGCCAAGTACAATTTGTCTCCAGGTCGTTTCTTTAAAACTTGAAGTGTTTATTCAACACAAACACATTACTTTCCAGGAGCTGGAAAGTGTGTGACTTCTCTTGGGAGAGGGGCAACACTCTTGTCAGGATGCCAACAGGCAACCACGTGTGCTGTAGCCACATTGCCTTAGTACAAGGAATTAGCTTTGAGGTTTTAGAGAGCTGAGATGAAGAAAGTCTTTATCATTACTTAGTTGTTCACCCTTAGGAACAATCAAAGAACAAGGTAAAATTGTAAGCCAATTTGTAAGCCAATGGTAAGCCATCCATAATATTTATTGATAATATGTTAAGAAATACTTTTTTCTATAATTGATAAATGATGGAATAATAAAATCATAATCTATAAATGTTTAATACATTGAAAAAGGAAGAGTCCAAGGAAAAATTAAATTGCACAGCAATTCCTGCAGATTAGATCATCTGCTCACTAACACAGTTATTCTGAATTTATGGATAGAGTTGGGCAGTTTTATACAATTTAGATTTTCAGGCCTATTCTGATGTAAAGAGGTTGTGAAAGGAATGTTCACAGCATCTGAAATCTGGACCAGGCAGAGAAAAGACTGGGAGCATTTTGAATCACTAAGTACCACCATGTGATCTCACAGTTAATGTTGTCTATATGAGGCCACTAGCTTACTGTCAGCTGCAGAATCTGTCCCTCATTTAGTGCCTATGAAAGTGGATGGGTACATCCTCTGACGGATGAGTCATCCTGACTTCATGGAATTCAGTGGAGTCATGGCAGTCCATACCAGATATATATCACTTCAGTGAAAATGCTCCACTTCTTACTGCAATGGGCTTTGGATCAATACCACAGTTAATAAATGAGTGCATTACACTTGGACCCAAAATTAGAAAGAAATCTTATAATTAAAAGCATGTATTTCATCATAGGTGCATTAGAATTGATTGTCAATAACGGTAATAGACCTAATGAGCACACGTCTTACTTCGTTTCACATTAATGAAGAGTTAGGTTACTTGCTGTTACTTGTAAGATGTTGCTCTTTGATCTCCAGGTCAAAAATGCAGAGGGAGGCAGGGGAAAGTGATTACCTATTTAAATATTGAAACATTAAGAAATGTTACTCGTTCCAGCAATTTCAGGTAGGTAAACTACAGAATCAAATGAAATTGGTATTCAGAGGAATTCCTTCAACTTGCTTAGGAAAGAATGGCACAAGTACAAATCTAGCAACTGCTTTGCCAGTGTAATCAATCTGCTGCTTTGCCATGGTAGTGCTCTACTTCTCAGTCCTTTAGTAGGAAGTAGAAGTGCAGCCTACAGCTATCTGAAACAGAGTCAGTCACTTCAATTTAACTTTAAAAAAATCTCTCTGGCAGACAGGGAGCTGGTCTCCACAATGGTGATTTTATAACAAAACGCAAGTGTCAGGAAATATTATATCTGGCAACTAGACCTCTACCACCTTATTCATTCCGTCAGCCAAATAGAAATATTACCTACAGTCCCTTCATTAGAGGTTATTCATCTGCAATACACAATAATTTCTCATCTGTTTCATATGGTTTACAGCATTCTGCTACAAACTGCTGTATTTCTGTGCTTTTAATTTCAAAAATCCCATTAAGAAATGTTTCTTCCATGTTCTTTTTATTTCTTTGTTAAAGGGAATCCATTAAGATTATTGTAACTATTATTCCAGACAACAAAAATGTCATCTGACAGAAGTGAAACCCTTGATCACTTCCCTCATCCCCTTAAAATCTATGCCTGGGTGATCAAGCTGTGTCTCATAAGCTCGATCATAAACAGGCCCACAGCAGCTTCTAACAAATGAGATGGTTGCTTGCTTCACAGAGCACCCGTGGTGGGTTGACCTTGTCTGGACCCCAGGTGCCCACCAAGCCACTCTATTGCTCCTCTCCTGAGCAGAACAGGGAGAAGAAAATAAGATGGAAAAAACATGTGGATCAAGATAAAGGCATTTTAATAAAGTAAAAGCAAAACCCACATGTGGAAGAAAAGGAAAACAAAATATTTATTCTCTACTTCCCATCAGCAGGCAATGTCCAGTCACTTCCTGGGAAGTAGGGCTTCAGTACGCATAGAGGTTGCTCCAGAAGACAAACATCGTAATGGGAAATGCTCGCCTCTCCTCGTCCTTCCTTTAGCTTTTATTGCTGAGCAGCTGTCATGTTATGGAATATGCCTTTGGTCAGCTATCCTGGCTATGTCCTCTCCCAAGATCTTGCCCACCCCCAGCCTACTGGTAAGGGGGGAATGTTGGACAGAGAGCCTTTATGCTATGCCAGCACTGCTCAGCAGTAGCCAAAACACTGATGCGTTATCAACACCTTTCTACCTAACAATACAAAGTACAGCATTATGAGGGTTGCTACAGGGAAAGTTAACTCCATCTCAATCAGACCCAATACAATCTCCACCCTTTATTCCATACCATTTGCATCATGCTCAGCTCCCACATAATTTAATCCATATATATGTATCTTCTAAATATCGCACTGTATTTAATTTTCATTACTGAAAACCCTTCTTACCAATACACACAACTTAAACTACATACTTAAATCATCTTTATACCCAACATGCAGATTTACACATTCTAAATAGCTGCTATCCCTTGTCCTTTAACAGGCAGATATTACTCTTCCATTCCATGGGCTTCTTCCACTCCTTCAGATGTTCATAAGAACAGGCTATGACTTGGGACCCATCTGTCAAGACAGGTGCTCAGGACAGGAGAAGTGGTATGTTCAATAGCTGGGCATCAACACCAGCTTGATTTGGGTCATCTTCGCACTCATCTGGTTTGTTGCAACACTTACTCTTTGTCGGTTCAGGTCATTCCTGCTACATTACTTCCTACAACATACGACTCACATCACAAAGTATTTTTCCCCCAAGGTTAAATCTCCTTGAGGTACACACCAAGTCTCCCCATCCTTCCACGTCACCCACCAGGCACACTTAGGTCCTTGAATGAAGACAATCCCTAGAACGGATTTGCCTTTTCTCATGAGAGGAGCAATCCATACTACCTTCTCCAGCCACTTTCCTATGTGCACTACAAGGACCTTATCTCCTCCCACACTATGTAGGAGTTTTGTTTGGGCAGGAGCAGGATGGTTAATAGATCCTCTGGTGTTAACCAGCCGAGTAGCTTCTGCTAAATTTGTATCCCAGTGCTTCCATGCCCCATTGCCCAATGTTCTCAACATAGTCTTTTAACAGTCCATTATATCTCTCAGTCTTTCCAGATGCTTGTGGGTGATATGGGGTGTGATGTACTCACTCAATGTCATGGGTTTTGCCGAGGAATTTATAAGGTTATTTCAGCAATTGGTCTCATTATCCAATTCAATTCTTTCTGAGGTACCATGTCACCACAAAATTTGCCTGTTGTGCTGGTTTTGGCTGGGGCAAAGTTAACTTTTTTCAAAGTAGCTACTATGAGGCTATGTTTTGCGTTTGTGCTGAAAATTGTGTTGAAAATAGAGAGATGTTTTCGTTATTGCTGAGCAGTGCTTACATAGTGTCAAGGCCTTTCCTGCTTCACTACCAGTGAGTAGGCTGAGAGTGCACAAGAAGTTGGGTGGGGACACAGTTGAAAGACCTGACTGAAACTGGCCAAAGGGATGTTCAATACCTTAATACATCATGCTCAGTACACAACGTAGAGGGAGTTGGCTGGGGAAGGCAATTGCTCCTCAGGGACTGGCTGAGTAACAGTCAGTGGGTGGTGCGCAGTTGCTTAACTTGTTTTTCTTGGGGTTTGTCCCTCTTTTTTTGTTGTTTTTTTTTTCATTAAAATTTAATAGTAGTAGTAGTATTTTATTTTATTTCAGTCATTAATCTGTTCTTATCTCAATTCATGAGTTTTCTTACCATTTTTTTCTCCAATTGTCTCCCCCATCCCACTGGAGGAGGGTGGGTGAGCAAGTGGCTGCACGGCGCTTAGTTGCTGGCTGGGGTAAAACCATGACACCTTTCAAGGCCTAAGAAGATGTTTTGGGTAGTGGTATGTTTTGGGTAGTGGTATGTTTTACAGGGTGTTTCTAGCCAACTAGTACTTGCTTTCACCATGGTGAGTATGTAGTGTTTGCCTTGGAGTATTCATGGCAATTGACCAATACAGTAAATTTGCCAGGCCTCACCGTATTGAAAACCCACCCACCACCCTCTGTTGCAGGGAGATTTTACTCATGTGGCTTGCTTGATTGCAGCATGTCTTTCACAATCATGAGTGACCTGTGTGATGGCCTCCATGGCCAGATCTACCCCTCAATCACAAGCCCATCTGTATGTTGCATCTCTCCCTAGATGTCCTGATGTTTTGTGGGCCCATCGAGCTACAAACAGCTCGTGCTTACCTTCCCAGTCCAGGTTCACCTGAGCTACTTCAGTTTGGGCAGCCTTGTCTAGCTGTTCATTGTTTTGATGTTCTTCAGTCACGTGGCTTTTGCGTATGTGAGCATCTACATGATCTACCTGGGCAGCGATGTCCGGTCACAATGTAGCAACCCAGATGGGTTTACCCCTGTGCTGCCAATTGGTCTTCTGCTACTGCTGTAGCCACTGCCATAGGGCATTAGCCACCATTCAAGAGTCTGTATAGAGACAGAGTACTGGCCACTTTTCTCATTCAGCAATCTCTAGGGCTAGTTGGATGGCATTCACTTCTGCAAACTGACTTGACTCACCTCTTTCGGTAGCTTCAACAACTTGTCATGTGGGACTCCATACAGCAGCTTTCCACTTCTGATAGTTTTATAGCATACAACAGGATCCATCAGTAAACAAAGCATAACACCTTTCATCTGCTGGTAACTCATTACATGGTGGTGCCTCTTGGGCATGAGCCATATCCTCAGGCAACGCTCAAAAAATCTCTGCCTTCTGGCCAGTTCATGGTCTCTTCTAGGATTCCTGGGTGGCTGAGTTTCCCCAGATGAGCTTCTCGCATGATTAACACTGCCCACTTAATCCATGTAGCGCTGGTTGCATGATGTGTAGAGGGCAAGTTTCCTTTGAACATCCAGTGTAGCACAATGCCAAGAGGAGATATGCTTTTGTACCAACAACTTCTGAAGAGGCTCAAGCCCATTCATATGCTGCTAGTATCTCTTTTGCAATTGGGGTGTAGTGGGCTTCTGAACCTCCATACCTCTAGCTCCAAAACCCTAATTGTCAACCTCAGGTTTCTCCTGATGTTTTCTGCCAGAGGCTCCAGGTGCGACTATGTTTCCCAGCTGCAGTGTAGAGTACATTTGGAGAGCTGATCTCGTCTGGACAGGCCCAAGAGCTACTGCATGAGCTATCTCCTGTTTGATCTGCTCAAAGGATCATTTTGCTCAAGGACCCACTCAAAATAGTTCTTTTGGGTTACTCAATAGAGACAACTCACGCGTTGACTATAGTCTGAAATATGGCTTCACCAGAATCCCACCAGGCCTTGGAAATTTTGTGTGTCCTTCTTGTTAGCTAGTGGAGCAAAAGTTTCTATCTTGTTGACCACATGCATAGGCACATGACAGCATACATCCTTCCATTTTATCCCCACGAACTGAATCTCCTGTGCAGGTTCCTTGACCTTGACTTTTTTTATGGCACAATCAACTTTCAGGAGAACCTGAATTATTCTTTTTCCCTTCTCAAACACTTCTTCTGCCTTGCTGCCCTACACGATTATGTCATTGATGTATTGTAGATATTCAAGGGAATCATCCTTTTCCAGTACAGTTTGGATTAGTCCCTGACAAACGGTAAGGCTGCGCTTCCACCCCAGGGCAGTTGATTCCAGGTGTACTAGACACCCCTCCATGTAAAATCAACTGTGGCCTGCATTCTACTGCCAAAGGAATTGAAAAAAAAAAATTGGTAATGTCAATTGTAGCATATCATTTGGCTGCCTTTGACTCCAGTTCATACTGGAGCTCTAACATGTCTGATACAGCAGCACTCAGTAGTGGTGTCAATTTTTTCAGGCCACAATAGTCTACTCTACCCTCTGTTAGACTTTTGCACTGGCCATACTGGACTATTAAAAGGTAAGTGAGTCTTGCTGATCACTCTTTCTGTCTCCAGTTGATGAATCAGTGCATGGATGGGAGCCAGGGAGTCTCGGTTTGTGTGACATTGCCACTGGTGCACCGTCCTGGTAGCAATCAGCACCTGCTGTACTTCAACTCACAGCAATCCCACAATGAAGGGATCTTCCAAGAGGCCAGGCAGAGTAGATAGGTGTTTGATCTTCTCTGCATTTGTAGCGACTACATCAAAAGCCCTCTCAATCCTTGAAATACCCTCTCCTGAGGAAATCTATGCTAAGGACACAAGGGGCCTCTAGACCAGTCACAACAGAGTGCTTTTCCCACTCATCCCCTATTAAGCTCACCTCAGCTCCAATACAGACAATTCTTGGCATCCCCCTGTTACTCTAGAGATCCAGATGGGCACAGGTCCACATACCCTGGTGGCATCAGCGTACACTTTGCACCAGAGTCTACCAAAACTTTATACTTCTACAAGTCTGATCTGCCAGGCTGTCCTGGTTCAGCCCAGCCAGCTGCTAAGCTCTCACATGGTCCCTCGCTCACTCCTCCCCTCAGTGAGGTCGAGAGGAGAAAAATGTAACAAAAAGGCTAAACTCCCACCAGGTTACTCCCTCACTCCTTCCCCTCAATGAAGCTGAGAGGAGAAAAAGGACTGAGGGTCCAGATAAGAACAGGGAGAGATCACCCACCAGCCATGGCCTCAGGGAAAACAGACTCAGCTTGGGGACAAATCAGTTTAATCCATTAACAGTTACTTGAGAGGATAACAAGAAACAAAGTGAGATCTTAAAATGCTATTCCCCCTGCCCTGCTCCTCTTCCCAACTCTACCTCCTCCCCCAGTGGAGCAAGGAGACCGGAAGCGAGGCCTTGCAAGTCAGTTCATCACATGTTGTTTCTACTGCTCCTTCCTTGAAGGGGGAGGACTCCTCACACTCCTTCCCCTTCTCCAATGGATCTCCTCCTCACTGGACAGTCCACAGACTTCTCCAACATGGGCCCTTCCAACAGGATGCAATCCTTGTCGCAATGGGAAGGCTTCAGGCGGCTCTAAGCAGACCAATGTTCTAATGCAAAGGGAAGGCGTCAGGCTCTACTCTAAGGCAAACTCACACTCGGCTAAGGAGAAAATGCCTCACCCATAGGAGTAAACACCCCGCCTTAAATAGTCAGGAGTCACGTGGCTTACTAGATGGGTCAAGGCTATTGGTCACTTGACCATCCATCTCCCAGAGTGATTGGCTGAATGCTACAGCACGAGTTTCAAGGCAGCTTTCCCAGTGTAACGAGCCACAGGTGTTTCTTAGCCAGCCTGCATAGGGAAAGAACTTTCACAGGATGCTGCAGCAGCCAAAAGATTCCTCCACAATCCTTACCCGTTGGATTGCTCCAGTGCAGGCTTTTCTGACAAAATCATGGCTCGTTAGGGTGCAGCCACCTGGTCCAGCGTGGGATTCTCCATGGGCTTCAGATGTATCTCTGTTTTATTGTTGTCCTTCCCATGGAGAGAATCTACAACCCCTCTTGAGCACAGGCATCTCTGCTCCAGCGTGGCATTCTCCACGGGCTGCAGGTGGATCTCTGCTCCACCGTTAATCTCCACGGGTGACAGGGGGACCGCTGCAGTCTCACCACGGGCTTCAGGAGAAGCTCAGCTCTGGCACGTCTTCTCCCACTCCATCTTCGCTGACCTGGTGTCTGCATAGCCGTTTCTCTCAGGTCTCAGTCCTTCCTCTGCTTCAGCCACACTGGATCCTACTGGCCCAACAAACCTCTGCAGTCCTGGCAGGATGAACTCTGCCCAGCGGGATACCCGGGAGCGAGGCGCTTCAGAGCTCTCCAGGGTGTGCCACTGCGACCGCGACCATCTCCAGACCAGTGGCGGGAGGCCAGCGTGGACAGTTGCCCAACCAGGAGGCCAGGGGGGCAGCCCCCCACCTACCCTCTCTCTTAATTGCAGCTTCGGCCAGTTCGGGCTCCTTTGTCTCCGTTTTAAATATGGCATTCGCAGAGGCACTTATTGGCTCAGCCCTGGCCAGAGGGATGGGTGATCCAACCTGGCCAGAGACTGATCTGTCTGGTTTTGGAGCCAAGGAAAGCTTCTCGCAGCTTCTTATAGAATATCTCTGCAGCCCTTCCCCTGCTACCTGAAACTCGTCACATAAACCCAGCACACAGGCTATTATTGTAGTTATTATTCCAGACTACAAAAATGTCATCTGACAGAACTGAAACCCTTGGTCACTTCCCTCATCCCCATAAAAACCTGCACCTGGGTGGTCAAGCTGTACCTCATAAGCTCAGTCATAAATGGCCCACAGCAGCTTCTGACAAAGGAGACGGCTTCTTGCTTTGCAGAGCAGCAAAGGATCCCACTGCAGACAATGAGCTGTGAAAAAGTGAGGAAAGCAAATACATTTAGCAGATAATATATACATTCTCTGCCCACAATGGGTTTCATCTCATCAGATTTAGAAATCTGAAGTTCTACTATGAAATCTAAGATGATGATCTAGAGTCCCTTTAGAGTCAATAAAGAGAAAGAGGCTTGTCACTAAAGAGAAGTAGGAAAGTCTGTCTCTAGTCATCTCATCCTAAGAGATTTCTGCAAATGCCAGATAACTGCCCAAAATAGGTGTTTTTCTTAAGTTTGGAGTGGAGGCACATTGTTTTGTGTCTTTAGTGAGCAGAAGTCTGCAGTGGCAGCTTAAGAGTAATCTGTTATTCAGGAATAAATTTGAGAAGAAATTTTGAGGAGGAGTTTTAAAAGTGTTAGGGGAGGAAAAGCTAAGATATAGGAAACACCAGAAGCAAGAACATCTAATTACCATGCTGGGATGTAAATATAAAGCAAAAAAAAATCTATAAAGTACTGGATTGCATTAGTTCTACTGCTCAGGGAACAGCTAACATCAAAATTATCTCAACATAGATTCCCTCTACACTTTTGAATATTCAGCAGAATAATAGGTCCTTTATAGACTTCACAGAATCAAATTCTTTCAGTAGCACAATATATTATCCGACCTTTCAATACTTCCACTGACTTTCATGAAACCAAGCTGTCTGAAGCCCTTCAGCAGCACTGAATCAGTGGCAAAGAGCCTCAGTGAACAAAGCAGGCAGAGCTGCCCCTACCAACACTCTCAGCTTTTTCCACCACCATTTCAGTTCTCATTGTCCTCACAACATGCACGTTGGGTCACATTGCTGCTAGGTCACCTCTGCTGGGTTAACTAGCTCTCCTTATCTCTCTGCTGTCTGCATATACTCTCAAAAGAAAGTGTCAAAGGAACTGACAGGCCAATGATTTGGTCAACAACTCAAAGAACCACAATTTTCCCAACAGGAACTTTTTGAAGCAGCAATAAAGAAGAAAGAGTAAAAACATCTGGCATGACCTAGCTCCACATATGCTAGAAAGCATAGCTCAAATTGAAAGCTGTACATGTCTGGGGAACATGAACTTGAGCACAAACCCCCTTCCTCATCCTCCTGCACCACTTAGGGGGAGGAGGTAGAGAAGTCAGGAGTGAAGTTGAGCCCAGGAAGAAGGGAGTGTGGGTGGTGGGGAAGGTGTTTTAAGATTTTTTCTTATTTCTCATTATCCTACTCTGATTTGATTGGCAATAAATTAAATTAATTTCCCCAAGTCAAGTTTGTTTTGCCAATGATGTTAGTTGCTGAGTGATCTCCCAATCCTTATCTCAACCCATGAGCCTTTCATTATACATTCTTCCCCTGTCCTGTTGAGGAGGGGGAGTGATAGAACAGCTTGGTAGGCACCAGGTGCCCAGTCAAGGTCAACCCACCGCACTTACCGTTCACCCCAAAGTGCTGTTCATGACATATCTGATGAGAGACCTCTCAGGACAAAAATTATAGTCTGCCTCCTTATACAGTGAGTATTCTGGACAGTTCTCATCCAGTGCTAATTAAAGCATCCCTGGGAGCATTCTACAATGGTCAACTTTTGGATTAAGATGTGGGCCAAACAGTAAAGAATAACTGCTCTGTAAACCACAAATGCCTGTACACTTGCCAGAGGATTACTTGAGTGGAAAACATTTGAACCATTTGAACTGCTAACTACTCAGAACAGGCTACAGTATAGCAACCGGAACATGTTCTTCCTTTCACTTGATCCTCTACCAGCATTAGTAAGTTCCTCATTCTCCTGCTTTTTATCTTAAAATCCTCTGCAGAAGTTGATTATAGAGTTTACCATCTCATCTATAAAAACTATAAACTATTATAGAGTTTACCATCTCTGGCATTTCCTAGGAGCTACTGTGTCATACTGTCAAGGGGCCTCTGCAAACAGTCCTTCAGAAATAGTCTTCCTCGAGGAATTGACACAATATAAATATCCCCAGAAAGATGTATATACCAGGAAGCTAAGTCTGTGTCTTGCTGAGTGTATGATTGCACTAGACACTAGCAAAGACTGGCACAGTTATGATCCCAGCCAAAATCTAGGAAGAAAAGTAGTTAAGACACAACCTTAATAAGGCAACCATACATACCCTCAACAGTAGGATGAGAAAAAAACCTTTGATTCTAAGGTGCACCTAGTACATCATGGTCACTTAAAGCCATCCTGTAGCAAGTGAATGATCCTGTAGCAGCTGTCCACAGTCCAGTCTTCTCCCAAGTATTAGCAGATGATGTGACCATACATGTATGCAAAGGCAAGGAAGGACAAGTGGCACTGCTGAACCTTAACACCTGCATACATACATAGCGTCCTCACCTACTCTTATAGATATACTTTTCCGTTTAGGCCATAAAGTGTGCAACAGGACAATGAGTTTGAGCAAGGTATATACTAGGGAGGCTTGTGTTGTTGCGATGGAAGTGCTGTGAGGAAGCTTTCATGCCGTGGTGTGTACTTAGTGTTTTTCAATATGGACATAGCATAAATACCCTGTCTTAAAGTTGCTGCAATATGACACTAGCCAGATAGACACGTATTTTTAACAATTCAAAAGCAAGTCAGTTCCCTCTTAGAAGAGGCCTACTATTATTTTTAATACCTTTAGAAAGTATATAACTTTCTATAGGACATAATGTTTCCAATGATAAACAGCTGCAGACTAAAGCTAGTCAAAGTTATACAGTAAATCATGATTCTACAAAACCAAAACTTTTCTTATAAATTATTTCTTTTTCCAGCATTTTTGATGGGAAATTTTTTTTTTATTGTTTCTTTCATTTTACTGTCATTTCATCTTATTTTTCTGAGATATTATAATGATATAAGAAAAATATAGGGCATCATAAAATACTTCAGCAAAGTAGTATTACAAAGTTAAAGGAAATGTTTTGTCCTACTGCATATGAAATTCTTTGAAAGTCTTTCAGTTCCACTAGAAATACACATTTCTTTACATCTATGTAGACTACCTAAACACTTACATATTTGTCTACTTTGTTGCTATTTGATTGTTTCCAAAATATGTCTTTGTTTACATGACAAGTTAAGAGCTTTACTCTGGACAGATAACAGTCTAATGCCATCCTTTGATAGAAGTTCAAAGAAACTGATTTCACAATGAAATCAAGCAATCAGAATACCTCACATGATCATGTACATGGTTGCAAGCTTTACTGTGGAACACGTTGAACACCTAATTCATTATTGTTTGACAGTCACATTTTCTCACTACTGTAGTGAAAATTTTTTAGTGGTATATTTAACAGAGTCCTGATAAACTGTCTTAGAGTCAAGTACGTTTTTTCTCCCCCAGCCCTACGTCTCTATCAGCAATGCACTTAGACCTTTTTTCAAAGCCCAAAGTCAATCAAAGAGACTATACTGACTTGAGTGCTTTAGTGGAATTGTTCTCAGAGAGGTGCTATAAATACATATCTTGTAGGATTATTGTTTGACAAATGTGAATTAGTAAGAGAGAGTGTTTTTACATCATTTTTTAAAATTTATTTGATTGGAATGTTAAAATATTTTTCATTGTGGAGATAGTGTGCTAACACTGGCAACAGTATAAGAAGGATAAAATCTATTAATATAGTCTAATTATCCACTAGCTTTGTATCACTTCATATTTAAAATAACATGGCAGTACTGTGGATATGAGGACATGAGTGAATCCAAAATGTCCCTCTTAGCCCAGGAGATATTTCAACACGAGATGCTCTGGAAATCTTACTGATTTAACATGAGAGCAATGCCAGAATTTGTTTTGTTTCCGTTGATGTACATAAGCCATGGTTGGTAGTGTTGAAAGGCATATGTGGAGCCAAGAAGCAACACAGTTGTAATCACTGATGAGTGCAAGATGCCTGAGGCGAATAAGGGCTTTGGTGCATGTTCTTTAGGGAGACACCAAGGCAGAGGTGTTAGAATGTGCCTGAAGGTGAAACCGAAGGAGGTGGGAAAGAGAAGAGAATGCTGGATACATACATGGACCTGCAATGCTGTACACAACCGGTACCATCCATGAGGCAAAACGAACTAGTAAGCTACTTTTTGATAGCACGTAGTGAAATGTCTTTCTACATTAATTCAAGCATCATAAGTCTTGATTTATCACTATCCTGATTAGTTACAATGATACAGTCACTGAAAAGCTATATGTGCCTACTTAAAAAAAAAAAAAAGAAAAAAAATCAAGCCTGCTAATGCCATTGTGATTAGCACATGTGAGTGCATGATTAAAGCACATGAGAGGAAGATGCTAATCAAAAATGAAAACCTGAGAGGTACATTAGTGATGTCTGATAAGGGTTTCAGACATCTGAAGATATCTGATAAAAATCTCATTATTTGAATGTTACACAATCTCAGTGCAATAGCTTTTCTCTATATGAGGAATACATTATATTCAGATTCTTCCAGTGGATGTGGAAGAAAAACAGATAAGAAAGTTACAGTTGTCAAAATGTTTACACAGATACATGTTTTTCTTCATCTTTATTTGCAGCAAATGTATGTATGATTTCATATGTTTGAAAACATATGAAACTCATCTATGTATGATTTCATACATTTATTTTTCAGTAAGTCTGACTTCGAACAAACACGACCAAAAGATATGAAGGTGAAATTCTTCACTCCGAGGGTGGTAAGGCACTGGAACAGGTTGCCCAGAGAAGTTGTGGATGCCCCATCCCTGGAAGTGTTCAAGGCCAGGTTGGATGAGGCTTTGAGCAACCTGATGTAGTGGAGAGTGTCCCTGCCCATGGCGGGGGGTTGGAACTAGATGATATTTGAGGTCCCTTCCAACCCTAACCATTCTATGATTCTATGACTCTATGATTCTATATAAAGTTTCTCTTTCAAGTCTGTGAGTTGCAATCTTCTTGGCTTAAAATTATTGACCTGAAATGCAGCGTCCCCTTATGTGTACAAAAATAAAAGTGTTCAGCTATTATTTTTTCTACCAGTACTGTCACATAACCTCCAAAGTGACACTGACATCAAACATCTCCTTCTCTTCAATTCTCTACGGGTCGAGATTTTTTGTATGCAATAAAAAGTAATTATTTGAAATGAAGTCCAAGTAAGAGTATTTTCACACTCATACAAATAATCTTCTCACCACAATTCTAGATCCCTTTCTTGGCCAGAAGCATCTTTAGTCTCCTCACTAAGGAAACAAAACCAAATAAAACAAAAAATCTGGAAGGCAAATTTAAAATTACATTGAGTTAAGGAATTGTAAATCTAATCTTGGTCGATAACAAAAATGAGTATGATCTGACAATGTGCACTTACAGCTCAGAAAGCAAACCATATCCTGGACTGTATCCAAAGAAGTATCACCAGCAGGTTGAGGGAGATGATTCTGCCCCTCTACTTTCATGAGACCCCATCTGGAGCACTGCATCCAGCTCTGGAGTCCTCAGCACAGGAAAGACATGGACCTGTTGGAGCGAGTCAAGAGGAAGGCCAACAATCAGAGGATGGAACACCTCTCCTATAAGGACAGGCTGAGACAGTTAGTATTCTTGAGCTTATTGCTTATGAAGGGGGCTTATAAGAAAGATGGAGAAAGTCTGTTTGCACTTTCATTTAGACAGCAGAAAAATTATAAAAGGCGTTCCATAACTCCAGAGCAAATCAACGTTTCAGCAAGAGCTTAATCATGGTGAGAAGGAATTTTTCTGTTTAGAGTTACAGGAAAATAATGATGTCAAATAATCATTAATAAACCTCACAGAAATACAAGAGATATTAGTCAGTCTACAGAAGTGAAAAAAAATAAAAACCCAAACAAAAAAGCTGAAGAAATCAAAAGGCTATGTGACAAATAGTCCTTTCTGGGCAGTTGTTTTTTTAATAAAAAATACAGGTAAAACTTGTTCATAAAGTTCTTATCCTGAAAGATTTACTAATGCTAAATCTGCTTTCAATATATCTCGCTTTTATTTCAGAATTCTTACTGATGACCTATAAAAGTTTTTGTAGTGATGATTTAATAGAAAGACTGTTCTAGAAAAGATGTAAGCTGTATTGGTTAATTCAAAAAAAGTGTGTAAGCTGACTATAGATAAAATGACTGAATACAAGATGTGACATTTTAACAGCAATATTAATTAACCTTTGGAACAAACTACTAGAAGATTGACAGATACTTGTAATCTGGATATTTTAATTATATATTACATTTCTGTTTAAACATACATGCTTCAGCTCTCAGGCTCAGCATCATTACTGTGTATGATCAGGAAGAAGCTCTCCAAAGCATGAGTACTGGCAGAATCCTCTAGTCTGTCTTACTAAACTTTACTTTTTTGCTTTCACTCAGTGATTTGTCTTTGAGAACACTGTATTCTGTTTGGAAAGAGGTCTTCGGGTGTATTAAATATGTTCAAAGCATATTCCTTGTTAGTACAGTAAATAAAAGGATTACAGCAAAGAAAAACAAACAAAACACCAAAAAAACCCCACAAAAAAGTATGATTCTATTGCCTGATAAATCATAAGCATGAAACTAAATAATTTACCAAAGTAAAGTGGCTTAGAATGTGCATATCCTGATTAAATTTGCCAATTAAAAAAGACAACAGAAAACATAGTCAACATAGATCAGGCTAAATGAGACACTAAAACTTAGATCATCTTAAAGAATGGAAGAAAGAAACGAATTTAAATAAATCATTAGAAATTACGATATCGCAAATGTCGTGTTGAAAAAAGCTTTTGCTGTCACATAGGGATCATGACATTAAAGCACAAGAGAAACACTTCATATGCTTATCATACAATGACCGTGATCCACCAATGTGATAAGGAAAAAGATAAGGAAAGAAATCAGTCAAAAAATGCATCAAGTGTGAAATCAAAATATCAATAGGCGTTTGTAAAACAAAAGACCATATCTGAAAACCTACATACAGCTCTGGCCATCTACTTTCAAGAAAGATTAATTCCATCATAAAACCAACAGTTCCAGGCTAGATGGAATTGTGAAATATCAATTGAGCAATGAGTCTGCCCACTAGCTTATTAGTTAGGGCGTTCAGAGGCGTACTGGTTTTGACTGGGACAGAGCGAATTTTCTTCATAGTAGCTTGTGCTGTGTTATGTTCTGGATTTGTGGTGAAAATAATGCTGATAACACAGGGATGGTTTCATTATTGCTGAGCAGTGATTACACAGTATTAAGGCCTTTTCTGCTTCTCACACCACTACACCAGTGAGTAGGCTGGGGGTGCACAAGAATTTGGGAGGGGACACAGCTGGGACTGCTGACTCCAACTGACCAAAGGGATATCCCATACCACCAGGTTTGGGCAACCTGGTGTAGTGGAGGATTTCCCTGCCCATGGCAGGGGGCTTGGAACTAGATGATCTTTGAGGTCCCTTCCAACCCTAACCATTCTATGATTCTGTGATTCTATATGACAACATGCTCAGCAATAAAATCTGGAAGAAGGAAGGGGGCGTGTTCAGAGTGGTGGCCTTTGTCTTCCCAAGTAGCTGTTACACTTGATAGAGCCCTGCTTTCCTGGAGATGGCTGAACACCTGCCTGCCAATGGGAAGTAGGGAATGAATTACTTATTTTGCTTTACTTGCACACTCATCTTTTGCTTTACCTATTAAACTGTCTGTAACTCAACCCATGAGTATCCTCACTTTTACCCTTCCAGTTCTCTCCTCCTTCCCACTGTATGGAGTGAGTGAGCAGCTGTGTGTGGCTGAGATGCCTACCGGGATCAAACACCAACAAGAGGGAAGGAGAGAAAATCTAGGATTTTGTCCTCAGTCACAAGACTGCTTGCACATTTTATTTTGGAAAAAAATGGACCAGGGAAAATCAAAATAAACAAAAAAAAAAAAAAGAAAAAAAAGAATAACCCAGGGATCCTGTGACTTGCTTCACTTTTTAAGATGAATGTTCTGATAACCAGATAAAAAAATCGGGCTCCTGCTTGCCTGCTTTTCCTCTGACTGATGTTGATAGGGCAAGTCCCCTTCTCTAGTCCACTCCCAGTCTATACTCCCTCTACAATACTGTTTGGTCTTTCAAGTAGGACATTCCAGGTTTGAATTGCCTGAGACTTAAGCAGACAAATTAAGCAAGACCTCCAGATTCCTAGAGGGATACTTTATACAACTAAGATAAAACAGTGTTTTATCTAAAAAGAGACATGCAGAAGCAGTAGCTTGTGGACAGGCACATCTTAAACATCCCTCTGTCTCAGCTGGCAATTTCACCACAGCTTAGGCAGCAAGCTGGCACCCAGCTTTCCAAGATGAAATACTTCCTTTACGTATACAGACATCAAAGGAAATTTTGGTCTGAAAGGAGAGTATTTAGTGAATATGAGGTAGTTTTCTCATCACTTTCCTCAACACAGAAGCATGTCACATCACGTATCATTTTAAGCAACACAACAGACACTGAATATCACCATGTGTCTTGTAAGGACGTACTGCATCATACTTTGTGAAAAGAAGTTCCAATTAACCTTAATTCACTTAATTTACTGGATAATTATGATTCAATGATTTGGTATTTGTTGTTTTCTTTTTGCCCATGGGAAAATATTGCAATGTTTAAATTAAGGGAAAGAGGAATCCAAATTCACAGATTCATAATGATGTAATGCCATAGCTAACTGAAGACATTACTAATTTATTAATTCATTAATTTAACAACTATTCCCAGGCACTGAGACTTTCCTGAAAGATCTGAATGCCATCATACTACAGTACCATGGATGACTAATTTCACCTACAAATGCTCAGATTATA
The DNA here is from genome assembly GCF_009769465.1 of Tauraco erythrolophus. NCBI lineage: Eukaryota > Metazoa > Chordata > Aves > Musophagiformes > Musophagidae > Tauraco > Tauraco erythrolophus. The sequence continues at coordinate 86,135,927 of NC_141467.1, read as the reverse complement.
ATTGAAGTAGATGGCTTGCAGCAAAACTCTTCTAACTCATATACAGAACTATTTTTTATAGTGCGAGCTGAAAGAAATTGCTGACTCTAAATATTAAGGGAAAGGATCTCTAGTCCTAAATTATGATCTGCATTGAGTATGCTCTATGGCTTGGGTAGAAAAAAACACCCCTAAAATTGACCTAACAGTCTACTGTGTGAATTCTCTACATGAAGGAGTTCTTTTAGAGTTCTCATGCAGAGCAGATGTGTCAATTGCTCTGCTGTCCATTGTCCTCCAGATGCTAGAAGAGCTCCTGTAGGTCCCCGACAGGCACAAATCACAATAGCCTTTAGAGCACTCTGTATTATACCAGGTGCTAACAAGCCAGAACTGTATTGGAAAGCAGCATTGCTCTCATTTTCTTCAGTTCCATTAGCATTACAACAATTGAAAGCTGTGGACCAAGAGGGGTTCAAGTGGTTTACCCCAAATAAACACATACTGAGCTAAAAATTTTACTGAAAAATCAATATGAGAGGCCAGCAAATAAACTCAGAAAATTAAGTTCTATATATAAGAAATGTACCCACTTCAGTATGTGTAAACTTAACAGAAAGAAAATAGTGCATATACATGAGTTTTTGTTTTTTTGTTTTTTGTTTTTTTTTTTAAATCTAGCAGATTTTGAGAGATAAATCTAATCTCGACTTCTCACTAAACAGCACCTCAGCTTGAAGAGAAGTTGAGCACCAGGGAAACTCAGCTCTCTCAGGAAGAGTGCTTTTACCATCTAATTGTGGATCTACAGCTGCATTAATACAAACATGGCAAGTTAATAACCATAATTATGTCACCTGTCTTTGGACTGACTTGATTAAATTCGGGTTTTAATTTTCTCTTGTCCAAATCAGGTTGATTTCGTAGCTAGTGGTTAATACCTGAATGAAACAGTGCAGGTGGAAACTTCATTGATTTTACACTAATTCTCTTCTATGAACACTTCCTTTGATTATTCTTGTTCTGGATGCCTCTTTTTGGCATGTGTATGCTAAAAGAATTCAACTTCTAAAGCATAAAACTGTGAAAGTGTAAAACTTTTTCTCTTACAAGGCATGCTAGCAGCTATTAAATGTCAACAGACATTCACAGGCGTTGCAACATATACACTTGCAATGCTGTATATCATAGGAGCACTTCTTGCTCTTCTACCAACACCAACATCCATCACTAGGGCTCCCAGGTACTGCAACAGTGCAGATATGCAAAGATCAGAATTGTTGAATCACACTGAACAGGAGGTAGCTCACTTATTAATGCAAGAAGACACAAGAAAGAAATTAACTCAGACTAAGCTAATTTGCCAACAATTTAAGAAACTTTTTTTTTAGTCTCAGTCTATTCACAATAGATTAATATCCATACATGTATTCTGATATATTTTGTTGTATTAAGAACTTGAAGTTGTTCGGCAAATGTCAGCCTGGATGTTACTCTTGCACAGTGGCCTCCAGTGATAACATCTGTTCACTATTCTTCCTTTTAGCTGGCAAATTCTATTTGGGTAATTTGCTACAAAAGATAGAAACTTTATTCAAAATCAAACCCCCTTAATGTGAGAGGTTCATCCTGTTTGTCTGAAGGTGAACACTTTTAATTCTGTCACTCTGAATTAAACAATGTGCAATAAAAAGATATTTGGAGGGCATGATCAAGGAAACAAAGATAGATAGTACTTGCTCACAATAGTTATAGAAAGCCAGTTTTAGGCTGTAGATTTCAATATTATTAATCATGACTGTCTTTGTTACAAATATCACATTTTGACACTGAAAATAATATAAATATAATAAAAATGGAGAGGATGATTAAGGTATTATATTTTTTATTCCCTTAACGATAAGGTGCTGAGCAGAGCTATGGCAGCAGGAACAGAGGATGGTTATTCCTTTTAAAGAGAATAAACTTTCAAACTTTTTCTTTTTAAACTTTCCTACTTTTTCTTTCCTATGGCCTTAGTCTGAGTGATCAGTGTTAATGTTAGCATATAAATAAATAAGGCAATAATGTCACAGATAGGGATTAGATTTCAAATCCTTGTAAATGTGTCAGTTTCATATAACAGTGTCAGCATCAGGACCTGAAGCTTCAACTCTTACGCTGAGTAAATGGTTAGCAAATATCTACAAAGAATATAGTTACTTCTCATGTTCTGTGTTGCATCACCATTCACAGTTACCGGCTACTAATTGCAGTGACATGCCCTTGTGAAGTTGTACTATGGAGAGCTGTGCTATTACTCCCAGCCTAACCTCCACAAGAACACTGCATCACTGTATCCTCCTACTTTTTACTCAGCAGCTTCGTGTCTTCATACAAAATAAACTGCAAGTGATGCTACTACTGGTCTCTGTTCTTGTGTTTCAGTCCATTAGTGGTTGGTTTTCTGTTCAAATTGCTCAGTCCTAGCAAAATACTGGAGTTAGTCCAGGAGGATGCTTATGTGTCTAAGCAAACTATAAAAAAAAAACAAACCCAAAGAACTCGCTACCGGTTATAGAATCATAAAATGGTTAGGATTGAAAGGGACCTCAAAGATCATCTAGTTCCAACCCCCTGCCATGGGCAGGGAAACCCTCCACTACACCAGGTTGCTCAAAGCCTCATCCAACCTGTCCTTGAACACCTCCAGGGATGGGGCATCCGCAACTTCTCTGGGCAACCTGTTCCAGTGCCTCACCAACCTCAGAGCAAACAACTTCTTCCTTATATCGAATTGAAATCTCCCCTCTTTCAGTTTAAAGCCATTACCCTTTGTCTTATCACTATATACCCTTGTAAAAAGTCCCTCTCCAGCTTTCCTGTAGGCCCCTTTCAGGTACTGGAAGGCTGCAATAAGATCATCCCGGAGCCTTCTCTTCTCTAGACTGAACAGCCCCAACTCTGTCAGCCTGGACATCATAGATATTTACCAGCCGTACAGAAATCTACTTTTTCAGTGGAACTCAATCTGCTACAGTCTTCCTTAAGCTTCTGTGTAATTACTTATAGAAAGAGGTTATCTTCACCTAAATTACACCTTGAAAGACATCATTTTTACGTGCTGCAGCATGGATATTCGCACAGGACAACAGTGTAACATTGCTATTCTGCAAAACATCATCACAAACATCACTAGCTTTATTTTACAATTTTAAGAATTAATCAGAAAATTATATTCTTATTACATAAAACACAGTAGCAAATATTCAATTATCCTTCCTGAAAAATATTTTACAATATTTTTCCAAGGAGTATTCTAATTATCCAAAATGACATTAAAATCAATGTTGCAAGAATGCTAATAATTCAGTGGCAGTTTGCTACTCAATAGAAACATGAAAAGTAAATAATTCACCTAATAATGCTTATTAAACAGAGGAAAGAAAATATTTTAACAAAGCCTGATAGGATACATCTATTCTCTTATGTTAAACCACGTCAGGGAACGTTTCCAGACACTAGAATTTGATCTGTACTCTTAAACTGCTGGAATGATCCCTGACACAATTGGACCTAACTTACCTAGCAATTTTGCAAGCAAGACCTCAGGCAGGGTTTGAGAGTCAGCATGAACCAGGAACTGTTCTCGGTGGGCACGTTGTAGGAATTAGTTTTAGGGAATTTAAGATCACAATACACAGCTGCTCCGCACCACTTGGCCCCAGTGCCAGAGAACAGTTCCAGATATACTGAGGCTTCAACTTCAGAAGTAATTAAACAGCTGGGATTTTTTTCTAACCATATTTGACATAATATTCAAATAATTCTCTCAGAGAAATTCTATGCGGTGCTTGTGTATGGACCTCATGGGCCAACTCTCACCTACTACCTACTCTATCTACTACAGCTCTACTTCTTCAGACTTTAAATGAGAATTGGGAAGCCAACAGGCAAGGCGCAGACTATCTTTTTGTTGCTTGCAGGAGGGTCAGCAGAGTGGTTCTCCCTGAGCTTGGGTGAATGACACTTTGAGGCATTAAAATGGTAAGAAAGAGGAATAAGGATATTATTTCTCCTCTTCCAAAGACACTTTAAATCAAAGACTGTAAAATCGCATCCTTCCCTTTCTTTATTGTGTATAACACTGTAGAATTGTCTAGAAGAGTTAACTGAAAAACTTACTTACATATTTTTAAATTAAAATACCTAATAAATAATGCATATTACTTTTCTTTTTAAACCCATGATTATTTTTTTAAAGTGTGTGTTTTCCTTTTATCAGGCACTTTCACCTTTTTATTTAGTTATTTTGAGGTGGAGAAAAAAAAATCCCAAAAAATTCCATTGTTTGAGTCCCTTAGAAAATAATTGGTGCTTTTCTACCATCTCAAGTCCCAAGCCCTAATACTAAAGCAGCATTGGTACAACGAGAAAATTAGTACCCATATTAGGGTTAGGATATCCTATGGTTAACCCATATTAACCCACATAGGTTAATTCTACCATATCATAGACAGCAGTGTCTTATTCAAAAGGCTAGGGAAACTAGGGCTTGTTTTTTTTCTCCTTTCACCTGTTCTGAACACCCATTAAACTTTAGGGAACAATCAGGTAGATCCTTGCTTTAGTTGCATCCTTTTGTTTCCATTACGTTTTTTAAATGGTTAAGCTGTTTTTTCTAGTGATTGCATGCACAGATAAGAGCCTGATTCAGATCTCTATGAAGCTCTCTGTAGAGAGCACCTCTGAAACTGAATTTTGAAATGAAGCAAAGAGCCTGAAGTCACTCTCAGAAGACTCGAAATTGGATAAGGTTGAGAGCTATGGGAGGGAAAGACCTAATGGAAACATCCTAGATGATAAGGAAATATTTTAGCTGAATCAACTTTCTTAAGTGATTTCATTGTCTATAATATTGTCTGGTTTTACAATTTACTCTATCTGTACAGCATGTACATAATATTGCACAGTAATTGCTCACCCCTCACTGAAAATAATCCAGGTTTAAGGCTGCTGGCGTTTCAGGGAATCATAGAATCATAGAATCATAGAATAGTTAGGGTTGGAAGGGACCTTAAAGATCATCTAGTTCCAACCCCCCCTGCCATGGGCAGAGAAATCCTCCACTACACCAGGTTGCCCAAAGCCTCATCCAACCTGGCCTTGAACACTTCCAGGGATGGGGCATCCACAACTTCTCTGGGAAACCTGTTCCACTGCCTCACCACCCTCAATGTAAAAAATTTCTTCCTTAGATCTAATCTAAATCTGCCCTCTTTCAGTTTAAATCCATTGCCCCTTGTCTTATCACTACATGCCCTTGTAAAATGTCCCTCTCCAGCTTTCCTGTAGGCCCCCTTTAGGTACTGGAAAGCCGCTATAAGATCACCCTGGAGCCTTCTCTTCTCCAGGCTGAACAGCCCCAACTCTCTCAGCCTGTCTTCATAGCAGAGGTGCTCCAGCCCTCTGATCATCTTCGTGGCCCTCCTCTGGACTCGCTCCAGCAGCTCCATGTCCTTCTTATGTTGGGGACTCCAGAGCTGAACACAGTATTCCAGGTGGGGTCTCACGAGAGCAGAGTAGAGGGGCAGAATCACTTCCCTCGACCTGCTGGCCACGCTTCTTTTGATACAGCCCAGGATACGGTTGGCTTTCTGGGCTGCCAGTGCACATTGCTGGCCCATGTTGAGCTTCTCATCCACCAGTACTCCCAAGTCCTTTTCTTCAGGGCTGCTCTCAATCCATTCTCTGCCCAGCCTGTACTTGTGCTTGGGATTGCCCCGACCCACGTACAGGACCTTGCATTTAACTTCATGAGGTTCACATAGGCCCACCTCTCCAGCCTGTCAAGGTCCCTCTGGATGGCATCCCTTCCCTCCAGCGTGTCCACAACACCACACAACTTGGTGTCATCTGCAAACTTGCTGAGGGTGCACTCAATCCCACTGTCCATGTCTCCAACAAAGATGTTAAGTAGCACTGGTCCCCGTACTGACCCCTGAGGAACACCACTCGTCACAAGCCTCCACCTGGACATTGAACCGTTGACCACAACTCTTTGAGTGCGACCATCCAGCTAATTCCTTATCCACCGAGTGGTCCATCCATCAAAACCATGTTTTTCCAGTTTAGAGACAAGGATGTCGTGTGGGACAGTATCAAATGCTTTGGATAAGTCCAGGTAGATGATGTCAGTTGCTCTTCCCCTATCTATCAATGCTGGAACCTCATCATAGAAGGCCACCAAATTAGAATGTCTATAGAGGATTAGCTTCCTCTCCTTAGCATCTTGGTTCATAGATTCATAGATTCATAGATTTCTAGGTTGGAAAAGACCTTAGAGATCATCGAGTCCAACCATCCCTAATCCCCATTAAACCATATCCCTAAGTAGATCATCCACCCTTTTCTTAAACACATCCAGGGATGGGGACTCCACCACCTCCCTGGGCAGCCTATTCCAGTGGCTGACAACCCTTTCAGAGAAGAAATACTTCCTAACATCCAACACGAATCTCCCCTGACTAAGCTTATACCCATTTCCTCTTGTTCTATCACCCATCACTAATGTAAAGAGCCCTTCTCCTACCTCCCCACCATCTTTTCTCAAGTATTTGTAGGCTGTAATCAGGTCTCCCCTCAGCCTCCTCTTCTCCAGGCTAAACAGCCCCAACTCCCTCAGCCGCTCCTCATAAGTTTTATTTTCCAGCCCCTTCACCAGTTTAGTTGTCCTTCTTTGGTGTCACAGGCAGGATGAAATTTCCGTGAAAATTTTATTAGAGTTAAGTTCTTAGGGTGCTATTTTCTGATTTCAGCGAGATAAAAAACATTCATATCAATTTATGCCTTGGTTGACAGAGATGCATTAGTGCTTAAATTCCTCCAACACCAATATGAGTGGGACATCTACATGGTTTTGTGGGAATGGGCCTCAGTTTTCTAAGGACTAGGATACAAAGATTTTCCACATAGAATCTTAGGAACACAAGTTATTACAATCCACAAGAGCCCAGTAGTTCAGGAGGATAAAGGGATAATGACAAGTACAGTTCTCGGGTGCCCAGACTGAACAGTTTTAGACATGGTACACAGAAATTATGGATTCTGTGTGATACTCGAAGTAAAATGTGGCAAGCTTAAGACATTTGAGCAGGGGCATTGTCCCAGGGCCCCAAAAAAACTTTAGAAGAGACAAAATGCACTTGTAGCTGGACTGAAATGCATCACCAGTGATTCTTTACTACTATGCATTCTGGCTGGTGTGAGGAAAGAGGCAGGTGACATATTGTCATGGTTTGATGTGGAGGGGGGGGTGGTTCTGGTGGCAGGAGAGGGGTTTTTGGTCCCTGTGACCTCCCCGGTTTTGGAACCGGGTTACGCTTAGTTCTGGCCACCAGATCAGACTGCCATCCCCCTCGGGGTTGAGCCAATAGGGCGTCTCTGCGAATTGCCCTATTTAAGTCGGGACAAAGGGACCGGAAAAGGTGCTTCGCCCAGGATCGAGCAGAGAAGGGAGGAGGGCACTGCCCCCCGCTCCCTGGCTCCCGGCCGGGCAGCTGCCTGCGTCGGGCCGGCGCCGCCCACGGAGAATGGCGGTGGCGGAGCCAGCTGGGGAACTCGGGGGCACCCCACTCCCGGGGTGCCCACTGGGCTGAGTTCACCTGGAGAGGACTGAGATCTGAGAGAAACAGCCGCATCGACAGCAGGTCAGTGAGGATGGAGCGGGAGGAGGTGTGCCGGAGCCGAGTTTCCCCTGCGGCTGATGGTGAGATAGCAGGCGGCCCCCTGCAACCAGGACGGCCTCGGTGGAGCAGAGACCCACTCGCAGCCCGTGGGGAGAAGATGCCTGAGCCTGAGGATGGTCGTGTCGGGGTGCACGACACGGCAGAGAGGCATCTGGAGTCTGCGTGACGACCCACGCCGGAGCGAGTGGCTACAGCTCCCTAAGTACCCGAGACTGTGGTAAAGCCCACACCGGAGCAATCTGTGGGGAAGGATTGTTTCCAGTGGGCTGGACTCACGCTGGAGAAGTTTGTGGATTTTTCCTCGTGGGTAGGGGATCCATTGGAGCAGGGGAAAAGGGTGTAAGGACTCCTTCTCCTTTAAGAAAGAAGCAGCAGTAACAGCACGGAATGAACTGACCTGCACTCCCCCAGTCCCTGCCCCCTGTGCTGCTGGGGGGAGGAGGTAGAGCCGGGAGTAAAAGGAAGGGCGGGGGGAAGGTGTCGGTTTTAAGATCTGGTTTTGTTTCTTTCTGTCCTCTCAAGTAATCAGTTTTTGTTTCCCTTTGTCCTTCTAAGTAATCATTAATAAACTGTTTTGCTTTGAGAAAAGCTCTGCCTGTTTTGCCCAGGACCATGTTTGGTGGGTGCTCCCTCTGTTCTTGTCTCAACCCTCAGTCCCTTTGTTTTTTTTTCTCTCCTCTCTACTTTACTGGAGAGGGAGAGACTGTGTGAGTTTTAGTTGCTGGATCAGTCTATGGGTCAGGAGCAGAGAGACACATTATGTGCCTTACATGCTCCAGCTAGATCGCACCCGTTCTCTGGCCTGATCACACACGTTTCAACCGAGAACACTGTGGAACATAACTTCCTCTTTAGATGCACGGGAAACCATCCTAACTGGTGGGCTGACATCAGCAACAAACAGCCTTCTTGCTTAGAAGGCAGCAGCCAGCAGCTCAAGAGCTGACCAAATTCCCCTTGAAGTAAGTGCAACTCTTTCCACTTACTTCATTGAGTTTTGGATCCGTATCAGTCAACAGAAGTGCTGAGTGAGTCAAATCTGTGTACTGCTTGTGTGCCTGAAGAGTATGTTAGCATTTGCACTGCAGTGAACATGGATGATTATCGGAAGGAGTCCACAGTGTAGGTCAGATTGTACGGTTTTGTCAGAGCTTTGTAGTGAGGTTTCCTTATAGTTCTACACATTGAACCCTATAAAACTATGCAACTGGCTCTGTAATTTCACAAATACTATACTCTCACAAAAAAAAAAAAAAAAGAACAACTAGTATGAAAATGAAAAATAGATTGTGTTTCTACGATTTTGTTTTTATCATTGAGTAGCAAGATGGCTTTGTAATGAAGAACACTTGCAAATTGTAAAGTCTCATACAGCCTTCTTGTACCTCCTTTATCTACAGGTTACTGCTTCACTAATCAAATGATTTCATTTAAAAATATCCATTTTCTGTGTTCCACACTGTATGTGCTAGTAGGTCACTGACCTACCTCTGTGTTATTGAATTTCAGCATAATGCTTCATTTACCTCAGACAACCCACACACATACTCAGAACATTAGCTCATACTCTCTTTGTAGCACTACCCTTTGTTCATCAAGCTTTTACCAGGAAGCAAACTGATCCTACAAACTTTAATTTATCATTTTCTTATGGTTCCTGGTGAGATAGAGTCCTTTGAGCTGATAACAATAGTTGAAGGTAACTATCTGAGGAGATGGAACTTCCTAGCTAGAATAAAAACGCGTGAGTGGGCAACGAAGATGTGTCAATATTTTGTTATTTAGAAGCTTTCTTTCTCACACATTTTACACAATTCCCCCAAGTCCACAGTTAAAGATGTAATGAACTTAAGACCACCATATGTTCACTTTAATTGGAATTTTTGTAGAGATAACATTTCAGCTCACTCTTTCTAAAGCCTAAGCTTTCTGTCCTTATTAACTCTCTTCATAATAGAAGTGAGGGTTAGAATTCTGGCCTTTCTGAAGTGATTAAAAATCAGAAGGGCCAAATTTCATATCCCCAGATTTGCACTGAGTGATATCACAAAAACATGATTTGAGAGGAGAAAGATTATATAAAGTGGGCATGACTAACCATGAAAAATTTGTAATGAACAATAAAGCGTTCATAAATACCAATTTATACATATATCCTAAAATTATGCTGGTATATTACATGTAACTCATTTCTAAAATTTGCTTAAAAATTGCAATAAAATGTCAATTTAATTAAATAATATTGAATTTGTCAGTCTCTAAGCTCTTTCCAATTGGTCCCTTTTTCTCTTTCAATGTATAAAGTGCATATGAGATCTTAAGACATTTGCCTGCAGTTGTCTTAATAATAGAACAATATGCTTCCACACTAGCTCAAGCCCTATCTGTCATTGCTGTGAATGCTGGTTCGTTGTCTTAAAGGAAGGTATATACAGAAGATAAATTGGAGATAGTATAATCTTTCTCTTCATCGGCAAGGAAAAGCTCTTCCAATGATGATCTACTGGACTCAGAGGATCTACTTATGCCTTGAAACACAGCTATCAGGAAAGACACAATGCACCAGGCATTGATCCCATTAAAGTAAGTAGAAGTTTGTCATTGAACAGCTGTCCCATGGGTGTTGTATTTGAAGGAAAAGTGTACAATGGCAGGTGAGAGAACAAGAGTAAGCAAGAGCCTACAAAACTTAATGAACACAGTGCATGCATATAAAATAAACTGTGAAAAAATACTTGAATTTCATAGTATTTATTATTCTTCCAAAAAGTGATTTTTCTGTTTTAATAGAGAAGAGAGAAAACCATCATCTTGCCTCTAGTTCTCTGATTTTCCCCTCACATACTGGAGGCAAAATGTAATGCTACAAAATTAACTATGAATAAATTCACAAAATGCTAGAAATTACTTTCTAACATTAGGACATTTTTTTAAAAAAAGGTTTTGATTAATTAGCAGCTTTATATTTTGAAGTGAATTATATCTTAAATAAAATCAGCTATGATATCCAAGGGAAAACATATTTGCATTTCTACTTGTATTTGTCTTTTTGATATTAGTATTTACTTTGTGCACTGGTTTATAATTGATTAAAATACATATTTATTCTTTTGGGATCTGAAAACCCCAGGAACATAATTATCCACTACAGCTAGATAGCCTGCAACCCCCTATGAACAGAATGATCTTTTAAAAAGGATAAAAATCTTATATTTAAGTTTCAACTTCCATTAGAACATGTCATTATTGAGGTTATGATTTTAAATTCATGCAGATCTAGACAGTTTAATGAGATTGGTGCATTTATTATAACTTGTTCATTGGTGTAACAGGAAGGTTATACACACTTCAGGAAATTGCTTTTCCAGTATTTGGTGGGTTTACTTTTACTACAGTGCCGTTACTAATCTGAATAGCATTTTAGACTCTCACATCACCCTCTTGTTATATCTTCCTCATGGAACATGCTTACTATGTTAAAAAGAGTTAAAAGGAAATGTTTTCTTCAGGAGAAACTGAATGCTTTAGAATATGTCTGTGGCCATAGATGTTCACCAAAAATCAGTGTCTGAATACTTAGCCTAACTTTAATACACTGAAATGATTTTACTGAAATGCCTAAAGAAGATGTCTTAATCATCTTCTGTTCGATTTTCCCTTTCACATACATATTTTTCAAGCTCTGTTCTTGAGAAACAGGCTTTCTACAGCTCTAATATGATTGAAAGCAGTCCTTTTGAATTCAGTTGAAGCCTTTCTACTAAAATCAGGTCTGTTGTTTACTGTTGTTTCTCTACAACTATGTAACAATAAAGAGTTTATGGAATTTCAAGAACAATGCAGTGCAGAAAATATTCAGGGAACATAAGGAGAAATACAGTCTTAAAGATCTAGGCAGGGAAAAATGACAGTATATAGCCAAGTAGCTATGCTGTGCTTTGTTTCTGTGCTATGCTCTGTCTATGCAAGCACATTTCTCTTTAGCTCACCAAAAAGTCTGACAAGCGTATTGGAGAGTATAGCCAGTTTGTGCACTCCCCAGCCCCTTTCTACTTGGATAGACAAATACCAGTTTTAGAAGTCTTATGGAAAGCCCATTCTGCACTGATAATCATTACATTAATAGCTGTCAGAGGACATTAAAGAAATCAGGAAGACTACTTGGGGAAGTGTATGTCTTAAAGACAGTATTACACTTTTACTGATATGAAATAAACAATTTATTAATAACAGAAATGTTAGGCTTGAGTTAATAGATATAAATACATAAGGATTTTTTTTAATAATCATCTATTTCTTTACAGGAGAGATGATTATAAAAGTTTAAAAGTGTATAAATGTCAATAACTCAGCAAAAGTATCAAAATCTTTTAAAAATGCGCAGCACTATCATGCCATGAGAGGAATTTGGACAATAAACTGACTTTAAGAAATAGCCTGTTTACTAATAGCCTGTAAGATCTGAGACTATATGCTCTAATACACATGAAAAATAATTCACATCTTAGGTATGTTTCTAACGATATGAACCTCTCCATTAGCCTAAAAAACAGTCCTGAATGCAAGAATCGACAGGAAGAATAGTAGTGGTGGTTCTTAGTCGTTCTGAAGAGCAATATTGAAACATCGTGCTCTGAAATTATAGAAAGTCATCAGAAATTCTAGTCTCATATCCTGCCTTCAGCAAGTTAATTTCATGTAGCACAGACTGTGTAGCTGTATGTTTCTTGTAACATGCTGTATCATTTAGCTGCTGTCTGTCTCTCAGTCACAGAAATCGCTGTCTGGTCATTTTGTAAACAGCCCTTTCCAGACACCATCCTGAAAAAAATGCTCACATACCTACTTATTGTATGTACTCCACTCTACTGCGGTCTGTACTAAGGTGTAGCCTTTAGGCTTGGTAATTTAATTTCACTTACTACCATATCCAATACCATATAATTCTTTAAATCAGTCAGCAATGCTGATTTACACTACCTGACTCCTGGCCAGAGGTGCACATTGTAACATGGCTTCAGTCACAAACCTATTTAGGGTATTCCACACTGCAGGCACAGTAGTGACACACAGACATAAACCAGGACAGCTTTAAATTAGCCAGCAGGGAAGTGCTGATAACATAAGGCCTTAGGCTTATTTTATCTTTTTCTCCCTTAGCCCTTGAAAGTATCTATTAAGTAGGGAGTCAGTAGAATGTAACACAGTAAAGATCTCCCACCTGAGCTGCATTATACGCATCTTAACAACATCCTTTCCTCTCTAAGGTGTTATGATGATCCCATTCTCGCATATAGATAATAACATGGACTACAGCCACCTATTTCAGTAATTCCCTTCTTAAAGTGATAATTAGAAATAGTAGATCTGGGTATTTTTACTCCTCAGAAAAGCCTTTCTGAATATTATTGACATGAAATGGCAAATCAAATCTTCCAAAGTCATCTACTTAACCACTTTGTTTAGCTCACAGCATTCTCTTTCGCACAGTGAATTTGTACTTTTTTATAATGCTAATACGACAATAAAATGTTCTTCAAATGTATGCCTGACTGTTTTGAGATGGAGAAAACCTAAGTTTAAAATCTCTCACCAGTCTCAATGTCAGTCACTCTACTGAGAGGTCACACAGGACTTGTAACACCTGCCCCAGCAGGGCAGAATTCTCATTATCAATCAGTTGCCAATGTGCGTGCGGGGAGGATAACATTCCCTTCCTCTTTCATTTGTTATTTATCTTCTTCATTTAGATTACTAACATGTAAGGGTGAGACTGTCTCTCTGTTCGTATACTATAGTGGAGTGGGATTCTTCTTTGGACAAGAGGCCTTGCAGAGCGATCTAGATAAATAGGAACATGGGGCAATCATCAGTGGCAGGAATTTTAACAAGAACAAATGCCAGATTCTTCATCTAGGAGGGAATGACGCCAGGCACAAGTATAAATTGGGAGAGAAGTGGCTGGAGAGCAGCCCTGCAGACAGGAATCTAGGGATGCTGGTCGACAGCAGGCTCAATGTGAGCCAGCAGTGTGCCCTGGCAGCCAAGGGGGCAAACCCCATCCTGGGGTGCATCAAACACGGCACAACCAGCCGTCAAAAGGAGTGATTATCCCGCTGTATTCAGTGTTGGTGCAGAATCACCTTGGGCACTGTGTGCAGTTCTGGGCCTCACAATTTAAGAAGAATGTGAAGGTCCTTGAATGCATCCAGAGGAGGGCAACAAAGCTGGTGACAGGGCTGGAAAGAATGTACTGTCAGGAGTGACTGAGGACTTCTGGTTGTCTAGTTTGGAGAAAATGAATCTGAGGGGTGACTTCATTGCTTTACAGCTTCCTGAGGAGGGGAAGTGGAGAGGGAGGTGCTGATCTCTTCTACCTGGTATCCAGTGACAGGACACGTGGGAATGGTTCAAAGCTGCACCAGGGGAGATTTAGAATGGATGTTAGGAAGCATTTGTTTACTGAGGGGGTGGTCAAACACTGGAACAGGCTTCCTAGAGAGGTGGTTGATGCCCCAAGCCAGTCAGTGTTTAAGAGGCATTTGGACAATGCCCTTAATAATGTGCTTTAACATTTGGTCAGTCCTGAAATGGTCAGGCAGTTGGACTAGATGATCATTGTAGGTCCCTTCCAACTGAAATAGCCTAGCCTAGTCTAGTCTAGTCTATCCTATCCTATTTTATTATTTCTTAATTTTTCTGCCTAACGTATAAGCATCTATCCTAAGCTCACCACCTTCAGCTCATCCTAAGGTTCAGTTTGAAGACATGTGGAGGGAATTAACTTTGAAGACTGCTGTGTCTCTCCACTGGTCTATGGGGTTGAGGGAAGATATCTATACCTATAGCTAGCCTTAGATTAGATGACAAGCATTAAGAAAGCAGAATGTTATTGTCAGTAATCAGGCTGGCTGAAACTTTTAGATTCCTCTGTAATGACAATGATATTTATAATTTCTGATTTAGGATCATTCTATCGTATATGGCAGTTCAGCATCATAAGGGTGGGTTTTTTAAATGTCTTGTGGTTATCTTGAGTTTTTCTTAAGCTTTTGCCTATGTTTTTATCTTTCTAATCTATCCAAATCTTTTTTTTTTGCCCTGCCTCTCTTGGTATGTCTATGTTCTTAAAGTAATCTGAATGATTCCTTATAAACAGAAGTACCTTGCACAGTAATTGCCATTACTTTATAACTTTTGCCAGCTGCACACCTCTGTCTCAACAGGCAATTAGATCAAAGGAGTTCAGCAAACTTTCATGTTTATATATATGTTACAACCATTACTTTTTCTGTCAGAAGAAACCCAGCAACTATTGCTAGTAGTTTCCCTTTTCTGTTTTGACACGCAAATACAGAAACTGTTGCAGAACTTTGAAAGAGGAAATTCAGCTGTGCCTCTGTTCGACTGCTCCATAGAATTCAAACCTGTGGAGTTAAGGTAGCTCAGATATCTATCTCTGATTGCAGTAAAAAAAAAAGGCTTGTTGGATGTAATTTTTAATATAAAGCATTTGTAGTTTCTTCCTGTTCTGTCCATATGTTTATGCAATATGCTTCTCAAAATTATTATGGAAGTTCCAGTCATTAATCTGTAGATAATGTAAAGTAGTATTAAATGCCTAAGTGTCTCTGAAGTGAACTGGTCTTTTCGTAGGAAATTGAAAAAATTAAGGGGAATGGAAGGATTGACTTTTGAGCTGTGTGTGGTTTGGGGGCACTTTATTGTTGTTGTGTGGGTTTTTTTTGCCTGTGTTTTCATTTCATGGCAATTCACGGTTTGAACATGTGCTTTCAGACCTCAGTAGAGCGCCTTTGCCATGTCGTTTTATCTGTTCTGATCTTTCTCTGCTTTGTATTCCTCCCTAACAATTTCAGATGATCTACCCAAAAAGGCATTTGAGGAACGTGAGGAATACTGCAATTTCTGTGAGACAGAAGAATCATGCCCACCTATCTCTCATTAAGCTTTGATCCTGCATATCAAATGTGTGGGCTGCACATGATACCTGTCCCGTTGTAACTCATTACAGGATCAGAATGGAAATACAGACAGAAAAGAACTGCCTGAGACCTGGCAGTCAGTAAAAGAACACAAGTATTTTCCATAGAAGCCAGCTGAAATATATTCTGCTTGATAAAATCAGAGAGCTGTCCATTCATTTGGACATTAAATAGGACAGAAAATGGGGTGCATGTAATTTTTTATTACAGGGCTAGAAGCAAAATAATGATAATTACCTACTCCAGAAAATGAATTACATTTCAAAGAGAAGTAATTTCATTATTTTAGGACCTTCTGTGGCTATCTTTATATTAAAATATAAAATATTATGTACTATAAATGTCAAATTCCATAAGAAATCACTTTAGTAAATGCAGAACTTAGGTTTGCTGAAGTTAATTAAATCAAAGTAATCTAAAAATGCCTGTGGAAAAGAGCTTGAGATCTGACATCCTTCTCTGAAAATATGCAAAAATATTTTTTATTGCCCTGGTGGATGCATTTTCAGAATCTATTTATTTGTTATAACATATGATGCAGATTGCACATCTTTCAAACTTTACTAGAGAAAGGAGCAAATCAGTCATTCTTACTTACATCTTGCATTGCACAGCACCTAGAAATCAAGTCACCTTCCAAAATGTCTTGACTTTACTGCTATATGAAGATAGAAGGAAAAAGATAACCTGTAACTCAGGAGTGACCTAACAGTAAAACAAAAGAATGCAGACTGGAAGCTTCCAGACAGTTGAAGGCAAGTAAGTAAATAAGAGATGATAACACTCAGTAGAAACAGACATTTCAACATACTGGCAATAACCTGTCACATCAGAGAATAAATATCTGAAAGTTTTGGGCTTCTTGCACACCAACCTGTCTCTAAAACAGACGTCAAAGTGTTGTTATGGTGCTAATCTGCATGATAAAGTATTCATTGTCATTAACAGATCAAGATTCTGTCATTCATATTCATAGCGACCATGCTTATAGAGCAGTTCCACTGAGTTCATTTTCAAGTCTAACAAAAGCAAAACAGAAAAGTCCACCTGAAATGCAAAGAATAGCTTGTTTTCAGTAACAGTGCCTAAGCAGTGAAATCTGTTTCAGTATTAATAGGCTTGGAAATTTACAGAATAAGGAGGAAGTTATTTAAAAGATCTTGTTAAGGAGCACACGATACTGAGTAAGAAAGGAATCCATCTTTTCAGCGAGAGTCAGTCCTATACAGTGCTTTTGTTCAACACAGAGATGTGAAATACAGGACTGCTAATCAGGACATGATAATACTGAAAAAGACTGCAAGAGAAGAAAATGGTGATGGGCTATATTTTAGTAAATCTTACCTGGGAGAAGAGTAAAGAGGTGGAAGTTACATTTGCAGGACAAAAAAAAAAAAAAAGAAAGAAAGAAAGAAGAAGGGAAAAATAAGATCTGCAGAAAATAGGTAATACTCAGAACAGATACATAACAGCACCCTATTAGATGAAAATCAAGAATAAAGATTATGATAAACTGCACAATAGAGATGACACTTCAGAAAGTGTCAAGATCAATTGGCATGCTAATCAGGAAATGGATTAATAAAACAATTAATTATGCACTTACATTAGAAGTCAATAAATAACGCAATCAGCTTTTAAGACAAAAAAAAGATCAATTCAGCAAGGAAAAATCTAAAGAGTTTGGAACTCATCATTCAGACTTCTCAGGGTTCCCCATGCCATGGTGCTTAGTACCGAGGCATGAAAAGCACTTGAACTATGTCTTCATAGCTAAGTGAATTCCTCTCCCTGAAGCTTGCCTCTTCTGGGTTCTGGTCTTTAGGGTACAAAAGTCTACTATTTATGGAGTTTTGAACCAGAAGAGGATTTTGAGAGTGGGGCCATAATGGTAAATGGTACATAGAGTGGTTAATTATGTCTCCTTTCTAAATAATCAGTATTATTTAGAAGACATAATCAGCCACTCCTTACTGAATAATATTAATGAATGACCATGGGAAAAAATTACTAGACTATCCTCTTTATCCAGGAAGCTAAATATTACTAGTGGGAAGAACAAGATCAAGGTAGAAATGGAGCAGTGTGCCCTTCAGCCAAAAGAAGATCAACTACATCCTGGTTTGCCTTAGCAAGAGAGCAACCAGCTGTTTGAGGCAAGTGATTATTCCCCATTTTGTTATCTGCAGCTACCTTATGGGAGAGTGTAGAAGATATGGAGTCAAATTCTTCTCAGAGGTACACAACAAGATGAGAGGCAATGGATATAACTTCCACTGTGAGAAACTCCATCAGATTTTTAGGAAGAAAATTGTCAGTATGAAGGTAGTCCAAAATCAGAACAGGCCAACCTTGGAGATAATCAAAACTCAACTGGACAAGAATCCATGAACAAGATCTAAACAATTTGGAACTTTCTTGAGTGGGGATTTCGACAGGAAGATTTCAAGAGGTCAGTTCCAATCTAAATTATGTTGAGTCCGTGAGATCTGGCCTTGTTTTCTTTTTATCCTTTTAAGTAACTGGTTTTGCTTGTCTTTATTCTTTTAAGTAGCTGTTAATAAATTGTTTTGCTTTCAGAAAGCCGAGTCACTTTTGCCCGGGAACATAGTTGGTGGGTGCTCCCTCTGTTCTTGTCTCGACCCTCAGTCCTTTTATTATATTTTTCTCCTCTCCACTTTACTGGAGTGGGAGACCGGCTGCGTGGAGTTTAGTTGCCGGATCGGCCTAAAACCACAACAACATGGAAGGTAGAATTGAGAGAAGAAATCTTGTAGCATCTTTCTTTTTAAAATCATGTAATCAGATGGGAGAAGAATCTGAGTAATCCAAGAAAGTATGTGGGAAGACATTGAAAAACATTTAAATTCAATGAATCTGCAAATAGCTTGAAGAAAAATGTGCTATGTAAAACAGACGACCTGGTGTTGTCAAAACCTTATCCTGTATATAAGTCTGTTTTCTTCCTTGGACTAAGATGACTGCCATTGTAGATAAAGCGAAAAGCTGTAGATATAACAAATTTACAACTTTGATGACTGCTGTGCAATGGTTTCATTAGAAAACTAAGAAATTTGATTTAGATGTAGTAGGTGTACATCTGAAAACTACAGTCGAAGAACCCTTTTTACTTATTCATCACTAAACTGTGAGTTCACTGAACAAGGCATCCCATAGAGGTCTGTATTTGTCCCATTGGCATTTTCATTAATGACTTTCATCATGAAAGAGTAAGAGGGCTGTAAAATCTGCAGGGGCAGAGTGCGAGCAATCCGGAAAATACAACCAAAATTGAGAATTATCTTAATAAGCTGGGGAGATGATTTGAATCCAGTCAGATGAAATTCAGTAAAAGGTAAATGTAAGAAGAACTACACTAATATGTCATTCACAAATACAGATGAAGGATGCACAAAAAGGGACCAAAAATATGTATATATATATATTAGCATTGGTGAGGCCTTGGCTGAAATTACAAAGTTTATAATACAAATGTTAGGAATGATAATAGTAATCTGGAAAAAATCCACAGGAAATAAGAAAGAATGCTAAAAGATTAGAAACTATGGAATGCCTGCAAAGAAAGATTAAAGATGTTGGGTTTCTTTAGTCTTAGAAAAAAGACAGTTGAGTGTACATATGATAAACAGTACACCATGTAAAATGTCATTAGACACTTTTTATCCATTGACAATGCTGAAAAAACAAGGAGTTGTTAAACTAATCTAAAGAAAACTTAGTTTGGACATTAAAGAAAGATGTCAAAATGCTGCAATGCTGAAATACAGAGACAGACTTTGTAGGAATGTTATAGATTTTTCTTCTTTTCTGGTTTTAAAAATAAACTGGATGTCTCAGTATTTAACTATGAAAACTTGATCCTACCTCTGTACTGAGAACAAACTACACCAACAGCAGTTCACCTGAAGCCTCAGACCTGGGTAGGGTTTGTGACTTTGGTTCACAAGGTCCTCATCTGCAGGGCAGTACATGTTATGCAGTGGTAGGAAGTGTGTTTGTACAGAGCCTCACGAGTGACCACAGGAGTTTTGTTTAGTCGCGGGCAAAAAAAATGTTCTTCAGTCCTTAAGGTTTCTTTACTGTCCTATTTTTCCCTATCTCTAAATTCTGCAAAGTGTGACTAGAGCTACAAATAGATGGTCTTTAGTTATTTTTTTTTTTTAAATTCCAGTGAGTTTGGTGGGGTAAAACTCAAGGAAGCAAGGAAATAATTTAGGACGAAATTACGTAGATTACATAGTTAAGAAATGAATGAAGACTATTTTTAATAGAAGAAAATTAGACCAGCAGGTAAAGTGACTCAAAATTAGTCCAGCAATTAATCTGATCAGTAGACAAGCCATTGAAGAATGGATTAATTAAACTAACAGAAAAATAATTAAGTTATGAAATGAGTCAGATAGGAATTATTAATGAATTAATTAAGTACTCAGTTCTGTGACTTGTGTAGGAGAGAGCGAGGGTGATCTTCTGTGAAAAGGATATATAGTTACCAGACAGAAATTTAAAATATCAAGTTATGAAAGGAAAAGAGATTTATTACTAGCAACACTAGCCATTGGATCCACAGAGATGGAAATGTAGAAAGAACTGATTTTTTTATTATACTGTCAAATTAAACATACAAACAACACAAAACCTCCAATATCTAGGAAAGCCAAAATGCTTTGCTGTTATTAAAGTTTCTATTCTTACACCTCATAAAAATACTTATTTAATTTTTTTTAAAATAAGGCATTTTAGGTTTAATACGTGTTGTTTTCCTCACTGAAAAGGATATTTACGAACTGAGAGAAAAGCCAAGAGGAACTAATGGCTGTGCAGTGGTTAGAGCACTCTCTTGTAGTGTCAAATCTTCTCTGCTGTTCAGGATTTGTTTGGGGGGTTTCTGCTTTTTTTTTTTTTTTTTTTCAAATACAAGATTTAGGAACTATAAGTTCCAAAGCCCAAAATAACACTCTGTCCTCAGAATCCAGAATGTTTACTCAGAGACTTTGTCAGTCACACCTTCTGGAGTCATTCTAGTTTCTGTAAATTATACAAATATTTCTTGTGGCCAGAGGTATAATGTACAAACATTTCTATGGCCTGATTTTTAGAGTACTCTCTATTACTGTAGAACACCTTGTCCTACCTGCTTATCAAATGTATTCTGCTTCTTGAGTGTAGAGGAGGTATTTTTCTAATTTGGCAGAAATTCTTCCTCTTTTGGGATATAATTTACAATGGATAACCATCCAGGCAGTCTGCAGATGTCTTCAAAGTGCAGTTGTGGGAAAATAACCGAAATTGGTGAAAATTGGAAAAATACAGCTTTGCAAAATTTAGCTCAAAGGCTGCAATATTAGAGCAACTTTGAAGTGAAACACAGTTACTGCTTCCAGGATGGACATGGCCTGCTGGACACAGCTGCTGCTCCCAGGAACAATCAAGGCCTATACAGCATCCTTGAAATGGGGAGTAGAGTGATATGGAGATATCACGGCTCACCCCCATTACAAACAAGGCCCACACAATATCCTTGAAATGGGGAGTAGAGTGATACGGAGGTACCACGGCTCATCCCTGTTATCAGGGATGAGGGAGCGCCTAGTGAAAGACAAATCACAACCGCTGCTTTAGCAGTAATGGTGAATTAGCTACTAAATCACACCTCCACCCCTCACGAGAGAAATTTTCACCAATCTTAATAAAGTGATGTACGACTAGAGTCACCTGAGCTCCACCTAAAAGTAAAGAAATAATATAAAATGGCAAAAGACGAAGGAGATGTTAGGGAGAAGCCCCCCCCATTGGAACGTCTGGGATCAGTCGACGGGCTGAACCTCTCCTCTCCCCCCCACTAGGGACGCCTGTTGGGTAAGAGCTCTGTGTTACGCGCGCTTAGTTACTAACACCTTGCTAGTTATTTAGTATTATCACTAATCAGTAATAAGTTTATATTATCACTGTAGCATTTTAATTAAAGTTGTTTTTGTAGTCAGCCACTATCACCGGCTACCCTCGAACCTGTATTCTGTCACAAATAAAATATATATGCATGTTTCCGGAAACTTTTGAATTATTGTAAGGAGTTGGCCCATAGTACTACTAGTGACGATCCCTAATAAGTGGGCGAATCACCCTCCAATTCACTGAGCTGCCAAGGGAAGGCAGGGGGAATTGGACCCAAGGGTCTCGCCTGACTTGGGAGCTGGTATACTGGCCAAATTACCTCCTGTTCGTCTATTAGTGACAGATCCCACGATAAGCCAGACAAACCACCCTCCGATTCACTGGACTGCTAAGGGAAAGCAGAGGGAGTCGGATTTAAGGGTCTCGCCCGACTTGGGACACTAATAGACTGGTCTTTTGACCTCAAAACGTGACAGCAGTCCAGACAAGGAAGAGGTGCTCTGCTCTGCCTGCAGCTTCTCCTACTTCTCTTGCATGCATCAACTCATCTTCTCTGAACTAAGTCTAAAGAAATCACATACAGCTGAGGTACGTTTCACTTGCTTGGACCCCAGTCCCCACAGTAGCCTAATCATCTGGTACATGTTGCAGAGCAACCTGGGAAAATGATAGAGCTGCAAGAGTCAGGAGACATGGAAGCTGACTAACACAGCAAGAAAATGAAGACAGCCTAGAAACAATACAACAATTGAAGAGTCACAAAAATCCATGTCCAGCCTGGGACTAGGCGATAAAATCAGATAGCTGTGTTCAGCTATGACAGCCCATTTTCAGCTTTTACAGACGCTTGTATTCAGTGGACAAGGACTCAAACAGTAATGAGACCAAGTATGTTGAAGAATGGCCTCTGTGATGATTTTGAAA
Organism: Tauraco erythrolophus; assembly: GCF_009769465.1. Taxonomy (NCBI): domain Eukaryota; kingdom Metazoa; phylum Chordata; class Aves; order Musophagiformes; family Musophagidae; genus Tauraco; species Tauraco erythrolophus. The sequence continues at coordinate 86,113,378 of NC_141467.1, read as the reverse complement.
TTCTCTAGGATATATTGCAAAGTCTTAACATTAGAAGTATTTCTCTTCTTTGATTTTTCCACTGCATCGTACTATTTATTTAAATTTAACATTAATAAGAAGTGCCCAGAACCAAAAAGAGAACACCACTGGTTAAAGACAGGTGCATTTAAAATGTTTGCCTTAGACAGCAAAATGTCTTACCAAAGACAACTTGTTTGGTATGGAAGAATTCTTCTTTCATTCAGTGTGTATATCTCTTTCCCAATAAGCATCTGCCAATCACTTGCTGCTTGGACTGGGACAAGTCTGGGACTTGTCTCAAGTTTTACTCCAAGCTTAGCAGCTCCTCTGGGATTCAGCTGATGCCTTTCCATCAGCTAGACTGGGTTTCTGGAGTTCGTGCTGGAAGTTCACAAGGCACTCTATTGCAACTTTGTTCATGGACTGCATTTTGCCAACTTAAAATGAATTTGTTTTTTTAACATCCGAAAAAAGTCTTATTGCTTAAGGCCAATACTCCTTTTACAGCATTCACGGCTTTTGAGTACATATTTTAAAGATGGACCTTGAAGTTTTTGCAAAGCTACAGTTCTGAATTTAGTATTTTAATAAAACGGACATAAAAAGAATTCATTAAAATATTGAGCTTTTGTTCTAAATTTGTATTCAGTACAGCTGTTAGACCATCTATAATAACTCCTGGTATGCGTAAGAAGCCTAACTGATTCTATCCTGTTTCTGCTATTCTATAGGGATACTTCTTCAAATCTATTACAAAGGCACCACCAGAGGCAGATTTTTGCTCTCCACATAATGGAAAAGTATGAAGAAAAGGTGCTCAGATGCCATCCTGACAGCTACAGAGTAATGTCTGTTTAGACCCAGGTTGTATCAGTCCTTCTTTTCTGTTCAGTTGTGAATTTGAAACTATTCCAAAATTTCAACAGACTCATCAGGGATGGCAACAACATTTCTCATGGCTGGAAGAACCAAGAAGACGTTTTCTGCTAACTGTTGGCAACGATATTCTAATATTCTATGTTCATCTGAACTGCTGCCTCCACCCTTAAAGCTGAAAATTTTTGCTCTTGTGACTCTAGAGAGAAAGTTAATTTTTCGGCTTCTACTTGCTGTGTTTCAGTGCTATCTTAACATTGACAAAACATTTACAATGCTCTAAGATAGTTACCTATGAGTGGTTTGACAGCTACTTTTTTAATCCTACCTCAGATGCTCTCTTGCTACTGAGATTTTTTTTTTTTCATTTTTACTCTCATTTTTCTCAGCATGTTTTACATAGTTGTTCCAATTTTTCTCTGATTATGGAATTTGATTATACAGACACAACACATAGATAACAGCTGTAGAAATTAATTCATATTTTTATATGATTATTTGCAATACAAATACATTGGTATCCAGATCATCTTTCATGAATTATTCATGTCAACCCCTGATGTGTTTTATTTAGATACACGAACACAAACAAAAGTAAAGGAAAACAGTGGAAAGGGATAAGAAGCTACTGCTCCATTTCCTTCAACTTCTAATTGTTTGTTCAGGTCCTTTTACATGGCTGCTTGCCAATTCCTAGCCACTGCACCTCAGTTTTTGTTCCTTGATGCATAAACCACACAGCAGTCCATGCAAGGGTCACACAAAGCACGGTGCCTTGGTGCCTCGAACCACCTGAGATTCAAAGTTGTCTTATATTTGGTTTAATAATTTACTTTAACTGTTTTCCTCTCCTGGAAGAAAAGTATAATTAAATTGGAAAAAATTACTTTTATAATATTTATATATTTTTAGTATAGCCTATCCAGTTGGGATTACAAGGAACAGATCTTTAAAAAATTTACACATACAAAATACCATATTATTGATAAAATTCTGTAAATCAAATGTGATCAATATTAATACCCTTGACATTAGTAAAGTCAGCTTAAACACAAATAGTTTTCTTTTTTTTTTTATTAGGTCAACATTATTAATTTTATTTCTGAAATGAGACCTGCACATTTATGGTTATAAAAGATCATACAATTGATGAAAAACTTTACAAATTTAGATCTTCAATAATATACCTGACTTGTTCATTGCTTTGTTTTTCTTCATGTAGTATTATGTAACAAGGAAAATTATGAATTTTAGAAATATGTCAATTCCAATGTTGTTACTTTTTTATCTGTGTTCAATTACTCTGCTTTTTCAAGTTTGCACTGTATTAAACAAAAACACTCAAATCATTTTGTTGTCTGAAGAATTAAGAAAGTGCTCTAGCAGTAAAAATTGCTCTCCTATCTTTAACCTTTTTTTTTGTGTCCGTGCATTTAAAATCTAATCCTTTAACACTTGCACAGGTCATCAAATAGAGCACAAGCACACTTGCAGGATTCCTACAGGCTCCAAAAGCCATTGAAAATAGTAGAAACACTTTCATGGTGCTGTGGACTCACTTGAGGGAAGAGATGCCGTATAGAGGGACCTTGATAGGCTTGAGAATTGGGCCAGTGCAAACTGCATGAGCTTCAACAAGTCAAAATGCAAGGTCCTTCACCTGGGTCGGGCCAATCCTAAGCACAAATACAAACTGGGCACAGAGTGGGTTGAGAGTAGACCTGAAGAGAAGGATTTGGGGGTGTTTATAGATGAGAAGCTCAACATGAGCCGGCAGTGCGCTCATGCGGCCCAAAAGGCCAACCCCATCCTGGGATGTATCAAGAGAAGCGTGGTCAGCAGGTCAAGAGAGGTGATTCTCCCCCTTTACTCTGCTCTTGTGAGACCCCACCTCGAATACTGCGTCCAGTTCTGGTGTCCCCACCATAAGAGAGACACAGATCTGTTGGAGAGTGTTCAGAGGAGGGCCACAAAGATGATCCAGGGGCTGGAGCACCTCTGCTATGAGGACAGGTTGCAGGAGCTGGGATTGTTCAGCCTTGAAAAGAGAAGACTTCAGGGGGACCTAGTAGCTGCCTTCCAATACCTGAAGGGAACCTACAGGAAGGCTGGGGAGGGCACTCTATTTACAAGAGTGTCCACTGATAGGACAAGGGGAAATGGGTTTAAGTTGAAGGAGAACAGATTTAGATTAGATCTTAGGAAGAAATTCTTCAGTACGAGGGTGGTAAGACTTTGGAATAAATTGCCCAGAGAGGTTGTGGATGCCCCCTCTCTGGAGTTGTTCAAGGCCAGGTTGGATGGAGCTTTGAGTAGCCTGGTCTAGTTGAGAGGCGTCCCTGCCCATGACAGGGAGGTTGGATTAGATGATCTCTGAGTTCCCTTCCAGCCTATGCCATTCTATGATTCTATGATTCTATTAATTTCAGTGGCCATTAGATTATGCTCACCATAATTATTACAATATTTATCTTCTGTAGAATTATGTTACAAAGCAACAACAACCAGAGTTGTTGCTCAGAGCTTCATACATATGGTTAATTCCAATTTAATATATTCCATGTTTTCAATTTATATGCAGAATTATACATGTTAAAATTGCTATTACAGGCATGCCACAAGGATATTTTTTTGTATATCCATATATTAATATAGATACATGTTTGATACAGAAAAATTTTTTGCCTTATGTTATTAACATATTTGTTAAGTTTTAGCTTCAGAAAATTGTTTCAAATTTCATTAGAATGAGAAAAGTCTACCAATTCTAATGTGGATATCAAGCCATAAATCAATTTCTTTACCAGTCCTACCTCTCACAAAAAAAAATCCAAGAAACAATAAAAATTTATGTTTGTATTCCCTGGCACTTATAACTTTTCCTCATCAGTGACAACTCACATGGGATCGTTGCCCTGCATTTCATGGACAGCTTCATGAAAGCTGGTAAGCACTGCTTTCCCAAACTTGCTTACAAAACAAAACACCTCTAGTTTGACAGATAAATCAAGAGTATCACATACACACAAAGTAACACAAGATCAGCCTCAGTTGAATGGAAAACATCTGTGTCAAATCAGTGTTGAATGTCAGAAAGGTAGTTGTGTCTTTCCCAAATCCTTACGTTAGAAAGCTTTTTTGTATCCTCCCAAGGGTTTGCTGCCTTTCCTGTAATATTGCCTGATACCTGATAAGTAGGTTTTGTATGTAAAACACAATCTCTGAAGTCAATCTTTTCAAGCGTCTTTTTAGAAAAGAACTATTGAAACGTTTCTCATCTCTTTTGGCAGGTAAATAATAACATCATAAAGGTATCGAGAAGTAGGGATAGTACGCCTGTCACAAATAATGTGAATTCATCTACCCTTATGATTAATATTTGATGTGAGCAATTTCAGACTACTGATTAGCTCTATTAATAATTAATACAATGTTATTGTGGATGATTAAGGCTATTTCTTTTAATGGGATTCTCAAATCACTTGTAACACCTCAGTATAAATTCTTTATGATACCTATCCAGGCATGTGTTCCAGCAAGACTGCTATGGAAAGCTTTGTAATTACAATTCAACCAACCCTGCAATATCAACAAACAGAAGCTGTATTCCAACTGCTGTATAAGAAACAGTTGCAGCAGAATGCTTTAAGTAGCAGAATATTGGTTTTCTTTTTTTTTTTTTTTAGCTGGCAGCATAAACATTATTTGATTAACATTCCTTTCAATTGCTTACTTTGCTGGATTTCTACTTAAATGTAGTAAAATCTTGGCTAAAATTAGTAAGCAACAAAAGAAAAAAAATACAATTCAATGGGCAAAGTATTTCAAAATGTGACAATGACAGCAAAAAATTAAACCATAAAGAAAATACTCCATTGAAAATATATTGGAAAAATCAATTTAACCCCAAAATTTTTCTTTTATCTCAGCTCAGATTGGGAAATAAACCATTTTTCTTACAATTATTATAACTGTCATTGCAGATCATCTCTGTCAATAGGTGGTGATATAGTTTCATGCCAGTTTTAAGTAATTTTATATTATTTGTCTGGTCAAGGAAGCCAGAAGGTAAGTTCTGCCTGGGCATGACAGAGTTGATAATTGCAGCATTCTATTAATTCATTTGATTTCTATACATGGGTGTTACAGCTTCATTCATTAAAATTGATTAGGTTATTGTGGTAGGTTGGCACTGACTGGCAGCTAAGCCCCAACAAGCTGATTGTATACTCCCCCAGTAAGATGGGGGAGAGAATGGAACGGCAAAAGGAGGAAAACTCATGGGTTGAGTTAAAGACAGTTTAACAGATGAAGGAAAGCTGTGTGCACAAGTGAAAAAAAAAAACCAAAACAAAACCAAAACAAGCAAACAAAAAGAAACAAAACAAACAAAAAAAGGAATTCCCATCATGAGGCTAGATGCTTGGCCATCTCCGGGAAAGCAGAGCTCAACACCTGTAGTGGTTGCTTGGGCAATCAAGGACCATAACCCCTGAATGTCCCTGCTTCATCCTCTCCCTGAACTTTTATTGCTGAGCACAAAATAATATGATATGGAATATCCCTTTGGTCACTGGGCGTCAGCTGTTCTAGCTGTGTCACCTCCCATCCTCTTGCCCACACCTGGCCCACTCACTGTGGAGGCAGTGGGACAACAGAAAGTCTCAACAATGTGCAAGCACGACTCAGCATCGGCCACAACATTCATATGTTATTACATTGTTTTACTCACAAATAGAAAACATAGCATCATACAGACTGCTATGAAGAAAATTAACTCAATTTCAGCCAGACTTAGTATAGTTATACTTGAAAACTGAAGCACTAGCCTCATCTTGCAGCCTTCCAGTACTGAAAGGGGGCCTACAGGAAAGCTGGAGAGGGATTTTTTTGCAAGGGCATGTAGTGATAAGACAAGGGGTAATGTATTTGAACTGAAAGAGGGTAGATTTAGATTAGATGTAAGGAAGAAATTTTTCACTCAGAGGGTGGTGAGGCAGTGGAACAGGTTGCCCAGAGAAGTTGTGGCTGCCCCATCCCTGGAAGTGTTCAAGGCCAGACTGAATGAGGCTTTGAGCAACCTGGTGTAGTGGAGGGTTTCCCTGCCCAGGGCAGGGGAGTTGGAACTAGATGATCTTTGAGGTTGCTTCCAATCCAAACCATTCTATGATTCATTCTATGATCCTTGTATGTTCTTAAAATTATGCACATTATTACAAAAGACCAAAAATATTATTGTAGGACTTTACATCTTTAACATAGTCTTGGTCATCCATCATTTTTGGTTTGGGTTTATAGAAAACCTACTCAACCATGACTAGTGCTCCAATCTGCTATCACAAAGCAAATATATGATCTTAAACATTATTCATATCTCAGTATGCTTGCATTGACAAAACCAAAAATAAATATGTTTCTTGGTAGTGATCAGTAATGATGTTCTGAACAGCAACAGGCTCCTTGAAAATTCCTCCCCTTTCTTACACTCAGAAGTTTTGATTTTGGATTTGGTGTTGAGGAATATGGTTTAGGGACCCTGACAATGCAGGGTGAATGGTTGGACTCAATGATCTTGAGAGTCTCTTCCAACCAAATAATTCTATGATTCTAAGTTTGCATAGACTCTGGGTTGTTGACAATGGTCATACAGAACTAGCCCAAACTCAAAATCCAGTATCAGAAAAAGAACCAGAGAAATAAATGAATAGTTATTTCAATCCAGATCAGAAAGAAGATTTGCAGGAAAAAGGAATAAATAAATGAAGCAGGAAATACAAAGTACTGTTTTACTGATACATACTCTAACCACTGTTTCATGATTTTTTATTTTGGATTCTGTGTTAAAGGTAGGAGGAAACAACCAAGACAAGCAGGACTTGGATCTGTTGGAGTGAGTCCAGAGGAGGGCCACAACAATGATCAAAGGGCTGGAGCACCTCTCCTATGAAGACAGGCTGAGAGATTAGAGGTTGTTCAGCCTGGAGAAGAGAAGGCTCTGGGAAGACCTTCTAGCGGCCTTTCAGTACTTAAAGGCAGCCTACAAAAAAGTGGGAGAAGGACTTTTTACAAGGGCATGTAGTGATAGAACAAGGATTGATGGCTTTAAACCGAAAAAGGGTAGATTTCAATTAGAGATAAGGAAGAAATTCTTCACTCTGAGGGTGGAGAGACACTGGAACAGGTTGCACAGAGAAACTGTGAATGCCCCATCCCTGGAAGTGTACGATTCTGTGGCAACCTTATGGAAGGTAAGTAATTCAAATGAATTAAATCTCTAAAAACTTAATTATACCTGAAGGTTCTGAAACTCATGTTTATCAGTTAAAAATGTTGTAGAAATAACGGTGGATTTATTGGTGAGTCTAATAAGAGATCCAGCTTTCAAATGGTTTCCAGCTTCCCAACAGCTTAAGCCCCTTCATACTCATTTTACCACTCCCATTTTAGAATATAAGATTTTTTTAAAATTCATTCTTCATCATACAAATGAAATGTAGAATATACAGAATCATAGAATCACAGAATGATTTGTGTTGGAAGGGACCTTAAAGATCATCTAGTTCCAAACCCCCTGCCATGGGCAGGGACACCTTTCATTACACCAGGTTGCTCAAAGTCTCGTCCCACCTGGCCTTGAACACATCCAGGGATGGAGCATCCACAACTTCTCTGGGCAACGGGTTCCACTGCCTCACCACCCTCTGAGTGAAAAATCCCCATTATAATGTCACCTGTCCCTGCCCTCCCTTTAATCCTGACCCATAAACTCTCCGTCAGCTCCTCATCCATCCCCAGGTGGAGCTCCATGCACTCCAGCTGGTCATTGACATAGGGGGTGACACCTCCTCCTCATCTCCCCTGCCTGTCCTTCCTAAAGAGCCTGTATCATTCCTTTACAACACTCCAGTCATAGGAGTTCCTTATACTGCTCTGTGATATCCTTCCAATTTATTTGGTAAAGATATGTACATACTAAATAATTATATTCTGTGATCTGGTAAGGTGTAATATTCTTGAAAAATCCACATCTCAGGCACCTCTGCTGCTCTATCTCCTGCAGATTGTGTTTGATCACAAAGCTCTTAGAGCATGTTAGGACCCTCCCATATGGCTTCTTGCCAGGACTCTAATTTGATATCATCGATTCAGGTTATTTTCCAGTCAGTACGCTGGTTTTCGTTTGCTATTTTGTCAAATTCCACTGTTGGCATTAATTCTACCCCAATTGGCAAATGCTTTTTTTTTTTTTTTTGTTATTTTAAAGACATTTTCAACTAATAATAACATGCTTTTCATTCTTTTCCAAACCATCAATACTAAATAGGTAAAACATGACTTAATTCCAAACCTGCTGGGAACATACTCCTTTGACCTGACTCATTTCCACCTCACAGTCTTTGATCCATTTTTAATTCACTAAGTGCTGATGTCTGTGTCAATTTGAACTAGTGCTGTGCATAAGATTTGTGAGTATCAGAACAGATATTATTCCAGACAAATACACAGAAATCTATATGTTTCCTTGATTCTTTTTTCCATTTTTCATCCTTTTTTTTTGCCTAAGAGTTCATGAATCTCTCATTTCAGAAAAGGAAACAAAAATGTCTTAACCAAGCTTAGCCTAGAAAATAGTTTTGTGCAATTAATATGAGACTTTTCTTCAATTATTGAAGGACATAAAATAAGAAAAGTGACATCTGTGATACAAGTACATGTAAAAAGAAATTCTGTCCCTTTGAGATTTCCAATTGCTCAAATGAAGGAAAGTTGCTAAAATATCTGCACACTTCAAAACAGATTTAATGCACATGTAAAAATCCATCTAAATGTTCAGTGTGGAGGTTACAGCTGCCTTGAGGCATTTGTAATTTTTGCAATTTCTTTTTACAATCTTCATGAAACTTTTGTAACGAATACATATATCTAATTGTGTGCTGTTAATCACCTGCCCATATCTTGCTCATTGGTTTGTTGGTCTCCTTTCCTGTTGGGTCTTGTTTTCTTACTCTCAAGAGAGACAAAAATGTGTGATGTACTATGGAAATAACCTGTGCAGCTTGAAGAAAACACGTTATCTGACTATTTTGCTGTGCTATTATCCTGACCATTTGCAGTATAAATTAATTTATAGTGTGTGTTAAGTTCTTATATCTCTGGAACTTCATTCATTAGATTAATTTATTGACAAATATAAAATTAAGTAATGAAAATAATAGTCGCTAAATGAGTATAAACCTAAAAGACTTGATCAGGACTAACATAATCAATGCTTACTGTAGTATTTCAGGTTATCAGATTTTTAACCTTTCCCTTTAGAAAGCAACGTAAACATTTTTTTTTAAGTTGTTGCAAAGAAGTATGATATTGGTGTAATATGCAATGTTGTTTATATTTTTGTGTGTAATGTTTCTTGACAACTGTTGAACTCTACAGTAAAATTTCATATAAAAACTTAGCAATTCCACTGATAAGTAGTCAGGCCATTTTGAGGCGCTCTCTTTTTTGATAAAACTGTGAAAGCTCTTCAAGAGTGTGTTTCAGTCAGTTGAACATGTATATGTCTCAGACATAAGATCATATCATTTTAGAGTACCATGGGAGAAAGCCCTGCAAGGAAGAGGGGCTCAAGAAAGCTGGTTAATTAAGGATCACCACCTCCCAGCTTAGAAGCAGTGCATATCAGCAAAGAGGAAGTCAGGCAGAAATGACAGGAGGTCTGCATGGATGAACAAGGAGCTCCTGGACAGAATCAAGCACAAAAGAGAAGCCTGCAGAGGGTGGAAGCTAGGACAGGTAGCTTGGGAGGAATACAAGGAAATCGTCCAAACAACAAGGGATCGGGTTAAGAAAGATAAAGCACTGATAGAATTAAATCTGGTCAGGGACATCAAGGGTGACAAGAAAAACTTCTATAGATACATAAGCGATAAAAGGAAAATGTCAGCTGTCCAGAAAGAAACCAGAGATCCGGTTACCTGGAATATGGAGAAGGCTGAAGTACTCAGTGACTTTTTTGCCTCAGTCTTCACTGGCAAGTGCTTTAGCCCCACCACCCAAGTCACAGAAGGCAAAGGCAGGGACTGGGAGAATAAAGAACCGCCCACTGTAGGAGAAGATCAGGTTCGAGTATATCTAAGGAACCTGAAGTCCATGGGACCTGACGAGATGCAACCAGGGGTCCTGAGAGAACTGGTAGATGAAGTTTCTAAGCCACTAACCATCATATTTGAGAAGTCATGGCAGTCTTGTGAAGTTCCAACTGTCTGGAAAAGAGAAAGCAAAGCCCCTATTTTTAAAAAGGGAAAAAAGGAAGACCTGGGGAACTACAGGTCAGTCAGTCTCACCTCTGTGCCCAGCAAGATCACGGAGCAGATCCTCCTGGCAACTATGCTAAGGCACATGGAGAACAAAGAGGGTGATTGATGAAAGCCAACATGGTTTCACTAAAGGCAAGTCATGCCTGACATTTTTGGTGGCCTTCTAAGAAGGGGTTATGGCATTGGTGGATAAAGGAAAAGCAGCAGAAGTTATCTACCTGGACTTGTCCAAAGCATTTGATGTTGTCCCACACAATATCCTTGTCTCTAAAGTGGAGTGAAATGGATTCAACAGATGGACCACTGGGTGGATAAGGAATTGGCTGGATGGTAGCACTTAAAGAATTGTGGTCAACAGCTCGATGTCCAAGTGGACATCAGCGGTCAGTATTGGGGCAGGTGCTATTTAAGACCTTTGTCAGTGACATGGACAGTGGGATCGAGTGCACCCTCAGCAAGATTGCTGACAACACCAAGTTGTGTGGTGTTGTGGACATGCTGGAGGGAAGGGATGCCATCCAGAGGGACCTTGACCTGTGAGAGGTGGGCCTGTGAGAACCTAATGAACTTCAACAAGGTCAAGTGCAAGGTCTTGCACACTGGTCAGGGAAATCCCAAGCACTTGTACAGGCTGGGCGGAGAATGAATCGAGAGCAGCCCTGAGGAAAAGGACTTGGGAGTGCTGGTGGATGAGAAGCTCAACATGAGCCGGCAATGTGCACTTGCAGCCCAGAAAGCTAACTGTGTCCTGGGCTGCATCCGAAGAACGTGGCCAGCAGGTCAAGGGAGGTGATTCTGCCCCTCTACTCTGCTCTCGTGAGACCCCACCTGGAATACCGCGTTCAGCTCTGGAGTCCCCAACACAAGGACATGGAGCTGCTGGAGCAGGTCTAGAGGAGGGCCACGAAGATGATCTGAGGGCTGGAGCACCTCTCCTATGAAGACAGGCTGAGAGAGTTGCGGTTGTTCAACCTGGAAAAAGGCAGCTCCAAAGAGGCCTTCTAGCAGCCTTCCAGTGTTTAAAAGGGGCCTATAAGAAAGCTGAAAAAGGACTTTTTGCAAGGGCGTGTAGTGATAGGATAGGGATAATGGCTTTAAACTGAAAGAGGTCAGATTTTGATTGGAGATAAGGAAGAAATTGTTCACTCTGAGGGTGGAGAGGCAGTGGAACAGATTGCCCAGAGAAGTTGTGGATGCCCCATCCCTGGATGTGTTCAAGGCCAGGTTGGATGAAGCTTTGAGCAACCTGATCTGGTGGAAGGTGTCCCTGCCCATGGCAGGAGGATTGGAACTAGATGATCTGTAAGATCCCTTCCAACCCAAACCATTCTATGTTTTTATTTGATTAATTAGTTAATCACTAGACCAGTATTCTTTGGAGCCTTACAGCTGACCTGATAGCCATCTGAACGCAAGGATAACAGTGATGTAGCATATTGGTGTCAGTACTGACATTAAGAATATCCTGAGCAAATCACTTAGCTCCTATCAGCTGCTTGTCATACATGCAGCACCAAAACTATGAAGGTTCTCCATTTAGGTAGGTCTTCAAATTGCTGCCTGAAGTCCAACACATCAGTGGACATCTCAAGAGAGAATACATCTGAGAAGAAAAGTATTTTCACCATACACGAGATTCATTTAAATATCGGAGACTATATGAGACAAATACAAACCAGCTCACGTTTTTTTTTAAAATAATAGGAATCTTTGGAAGGGGAACAATAAACAATACAAACTCAGTGAGGACGTTCCAAGAAAAAATCAGAGAGAAATCATTTCGTCTTAGATGGTGGTAAGAGGGCTGTTAATTTAAAGGGAGGAGAATGACAGATAGTACTAAAATTAAAAAAAATTTCTCTTTTTTTTTCATAGACTGTCTCCAGAAGATGAATATTCCAAACATAATAATGACTATGAAAGCTAAGTCTGTGTGTTCTTCTCCATAGCACAAGTCCTTTTAATTCATATACTGCAAATTGCTAAACAGTATTTATTACATATAGTCATGATTAAACCACTGTAGTAATATAAGCTTTCCATCAAACTATTTTCAGCCTGCTTTTGTAAACTGAAAATAAACACAATTATATATATAGAAGGAAAAGCTTATATATTTTTTTGACAACTACATTTAGATTATTAGACTCGATTTCCATCCTCCACACAGCTCCGAGACTGTTTTTGTTAAGCTGCTTCTGATGACCTTCATATAAAGAAAAATTTTCTGTGCCTTTGCTTATTAACTTGTGATTTTAAATAAAAATATTTCTAATACATACAGATAGAGGTGTGGTGGGTTAGGCCAATTCGGCAACTAAACCCCACGCAGCTCTCCCACTCCGGTAAAATGGAGAGGAGAAAAATGTAATAAAAGAGCTGAGAGTCGAGACAGGAACAGAGGAGCACCCACCAACCACAGTCCCGGGCAAAAGAGGCTGTTTTCTTAAAGCAAAACTATTTATTAACAGCTACCTACAAAGAGAAAAGCAAACAAATACGGTTACTTGAGAGGATAACAAGAAAACAAGGCCAGGTCTTACAAACAACACCACTCCCTCCCTTTGCCTTTCCTTCCCGGCTCTACCTCCTCCCCCCAGCAGCGCAGGGGGCAGGGAATGGGGGAGTGCAGGTCAGTTCATTCCAAGTTGTTACTGCCGCTTCTCTTAAAGGAAAAGGAGTCCTTACACCATTGTCCCTTGCTCCAGTGGATCCCCTACTCACGGCGAAAGCGTGAATCCTGCCCGCTAGGAGGCAAATCCTTACCCCGTCGGATTTGCCCCAAGTGCGGGCTTTACCAGTCCTGGGCTTTTAAGGAGCTGTAGCCACTCGCTCTGGCGTGGGTCATCACACAGACTTTAAATGCGCTCCGGCGTGGGTCGGCATATCGACCTGAAATGTGTCTCCGTACAGACTGAGATGCGTAAATGCATCTCGACCTGTGCCCACGATTCACAACAGTCTCAGGCTCAGGCATCTCCTTTAACAAAGCACCTCCCCATCGGCGGGGGGTCATCCCACGGACTCTAGATGCGTACCGTACTTGGGCTCTGGCATCTCTTCTCCACGTGGGTCCTCCACGGGCTGCGAGTGGGTCTCTGCTTGCTCCACCGAGGACTTGTTGCAAAGGGGCTGCTCACAAGGGGGACTCAGCTGCGGCACTCGTTGTTCCGTTCCATCTTCACTGACCTGTGTGATCTGTCTGGCCGTTTCTCTTAGATTTCAGTCCTTTCTGGGTGAGCTCGGCCCGGTGGGCGCCCCGGGAGCGGGGCTCTCCCCGAGTTCCCCAAGCGGCTCCGCCGCCACTATCCTCGACAGAGCGGGCACCGGCCCGGGCCGCCACCTGGCCGGGCGCCGGGAGCGGGGGGGCCATGTCCCCCTCCCGTCTCCTTGCTCCTGGGCACAGGCACACCTTTCCGGTTCCTTTGTCTGACGTAAACAGGGCAATTCGCAGAGGTGCCGATTGGCTCAAGCCCCGAGGGGGATGGGAGTCCGGTCTGATGGGCAGCTTCTGCCACCCGGACCTCCCCCCGACTTCAAACCAAACAAGAGGTTATCTATCTATAGATAGGTCATCGTAGATTTACAACTTTGGTTTTTGCATTAGTAAATGCTTTGTTACATGTAATTGTATTTAAATATTTTACTCAGGAACGTAATAGTTATAAAAATTTCCTAGTACTTGTACAGCAGTTATTTAAAATATTAAAAGGTCATGAACCATACTGAGTGTTTTTAAAACTTTCCCTTGCTTTAAAAAATAAGATGCCATATAGATGATATTTATCATGAAAGTCAAAGGAGTCTAGTCTCCTATAAAATACACGAATTAGACATCATCAGTGAAAGCTGCTTAATTATCTCCCACCAAAATGCTACCTTGTCATCAAGGACCACATTTCTGAGCAAGACAGGCAGCTTACATCCTTGACCGATATGTTCTTAAGAAAGTGATCAGAAAAACAGCAAGAGTGCTTTTTAACTGGCATTGCCTATGTTGAATAAAGTACCTGTTGTCCAGGCAAATCTTCTGAAACATTGCAAATGAGAGAAGTTCAAATAAGCAGCTTGCAGCCTGTAACAAGGTATTTGTTACTGTACAGCAGTGCAGTAGAGATGCATTGCCTCTGAGACATATTGCAGCCATGTCTGGTACTGAAAAAAATCAAGATGAGAAACAAGGTGTTCTACCAGGCCAACTTACCCTACTTTTTGCCATACATAGTCTACTTTTGATGACTGATTTAAATAAGTTTATATTCACTGCTGTTAATTGAAAATAGTGCTTTTGGTGCACTCACCATAAACACAATCTCAAGCCTCTACTTCAACGTTCTTCTTAATATGGTGGTTTGCCTTAACAATTGTGCATGGGTAGACATCTCACCCCATCATTAACCTCTACAGTAAGACCTGCCAAATACGAGTGCTCAGAACTGAAGCTTTCTATCATCTTCTCCTCTTTACATTATCTTTTGGTGTCACTTTTAGTAGAAGAAGAAAAATGCATGTTTTTGTCAGGTCCTCAAAAATCTCTTCTCGCAGGGGGAGAAAAAATTTTAAAAAGACAAATTTCAAATAATAGTAACAGGTTTTGTGATTAGCCTCCTTTTAGGAGGGAGAAGGGAGAAAAGTGGTTGTTTTCAGCAACCATTACATATTAACTCATAAAAGACTTATCTTAAGAGAGCTGCTGAGAATGGAATAACATTTTACTGTTTTCTATCGTTTACAACTACGTCGTATGATGCTCTGCTGATGGACACTTGAACTATATCCTTTTGGGCAATACCTTTATATCATAAGTGAACTTTGTCCTCTGCAGAAAAAAAACAAACAAACATATAGTTTTATGTTCATAATGGATCTCATTTTTCAGCTAGGTACAATCAATGATTAAACACGTGTTTTCTTCAAAATTGTCTTTGTAATGGTGCTGTACACAGTTTGGATGGTCTTGCATTGTGCTGTAGGGTAATTATTTCAATATGGTACATTAAAAAGATTTAATAGTTTGTGATTAAATTTTTTTTATCCAGATTTTTATTACTTCATTGTAGTTCAGCTTTCTAAAAACAAATTGAAGATCAATGATTGCATATAATTGACAAGAATAATGAATAATGAATAATAAATATTAAACCTTGTCTCTCATTTTATTTTTTAACATTCTTTATCAGGTACCTTCCTAAATATGCCTTTTTCAGTTTCATTTAAGTTATCTAAGCTTATTTCTGACAGCTATTGTTGATATTAATGCATAAGTTTTGAACCTTATAGTTACATACAACCTCTACGTATGTTGCTGCTGTGCAAAAAAATATACAGCTATTGAAGAAAGAGTACATTTCATTCTGTTGCTCTTGCTGTCCTGCAAACATTCAAACTGTTGTATATTCCACAGAGCTGCATTTTAGAACGTCCCCAGACTGGAGACTGACTCAATCTAAAACTGTATATTCAAACTCCTACAAGGATGGAGGAGTTTAGTACCGTACCATCATTTAAATTTGCTTTCCTACGAAAATTAGTTCTAGTCTGTTTGATTAATAGTTAACTGGGGAAAGACTCTTCTAGATGTCTTCAAAATAAATTTGGGTCAAAGTTTGACACAAGAAGAAGGAAATAATATAAACACAATTTGTGGGATATATTTGAAAGAAAGCTCTAGCCACCATTCATAGGGAACTTTGAAGTCAAAATCCTTCCAGGTTTTTGGAAAAAAAAAAATTAGAGAAAGATCATATCTTGAATTAACTTCCTGTTCTAATTTTACCAAAAAATTATCATTTCAGTAGGCAGGAAATGGAATCAACAGAATCAACAGAAGTCATCCTTGTTTTCAATTAATATCATGTGTTGAACTCTAAATTCATTATATTTTAGTTGTTAATAGAGGTATTTAATCATATTTCATTGGGTATTTAGCTCCACTAGCCTTAGATGAGGCCCTGATAAAAATCAATGAAAAAGCTTAGATGTAAATGAAAACAGAATTTGGTCAAGAGTCTAGTAAATACAAGCCATGAAGTTTGACACAACTAAAATATAGACTTGGTACTTTGTATAAAGTCTACTTTGTATGAAAACAAATCTCACAGTATGAAATAAAACCAATCTATTTACAGAATGATTAAGAAGCATTGCCTTTTTCTATTCTATATTTTATAAGTGTGTTTTGCAAACAGGAGATGGAAAGCAATTTTATTTTCAAACCTGAAATATTACACACATTAACCTTTGAAGAAAGCTAAACCATCAAGAATGTGATAATGGGAAAAAAACCCCACTATATTTCAAACGGATAACTAGCTACTTGTCCTGCTTTTAGTATATTGTTCTATTTTCTATCTTCAGTAGTTTCATATGATTCACTATGTGATTTTAATGAATCTATTTTGTCTTGTCTTTAATCTCCTAAACTCTGAACAACTTTAGTGTGAAATTAGCATTTATCAATATCGATCTCTTTAAACTAAGAATTGTCTTCCTGCTTTCCCAGAAAATAAAAGACTAATAATTCACTTGTGAATTCATCTCCCAAGGTATTACTGACTAATATTTTCTGTCTTCTTTCAATAGCATCAGAGATGGTGAGTGATAGCAGTCACTTCCTTCTCTGGTTTGGGCAATTATCTTACCAGCCACATGGAAAGGTTCATAATCAAAGATTTGGAAAGTATTACAGATTTTTTTGTTGTTCATTTGATGATTCGTTTATGTTACTTTTAGACGATTTCAGCAATTTCTTTTTCTCAGATAATAAAAGTATAATATGTTATGTGTACTGAACCAAACATCAATCAACAGAGACAAAGTTTTATCTGAAAATGTAGCCTGAGTGACAAGTGACAAGTGACATCCCTTGAAGTATCACAGAAGTTTAGATGTCCAAAAGGCTGCTGTCCGCATGGGCCACTGTGTCTAGCGGGCTTCTGGTAGTCTTCTGGTGTCACAATAAGGTACAATGTTGGGTCAATAGAGGACAGAGAGGGGGACTACTTCAATTTGACCAGCCTGCTCATTTCCCAAGAAAGATGAGACTCACCTGTATCCGACCCACCTGCCACACCCCATTTAAGGAGAAGGAGGGGTTACTCAAGCACTTTGCAATTTGACCAGCCTGTCAGGCTTACGCTGACAGCATCACTGGGACAAATCCCTCCGGACAGCCCACAAGGTCAGAGGGTGGTCGCCTAACCTATTCAGGGACCCTCACAAGCAGCATACAAATATCCTCTGTATCAATTATCAAAGTTTCTGGAAACTAATATTTATAGATAAACTAATTTTATTATATATATATGTTCATGACAGGATACAGGTTCAAGGATAGCTGGTGTTAAGATACTGTCTGTGAAAACAGATTTGGAATAATATACAAACAGGACTGATCAGTGATGATTTTCAATAGTTAGAAAGATATTAGTAACTAAGCATGCATAAAACAGAGCTCTTAGCCAATAGACGTCCCTCTGTGGGGGGAGAAGAGAGGTCCAGCCCGTCGACTAATCCCAGACGTTCCGATGGAGGTCTTCCCCAACATCTTCTTCTCTTAAGCCATTTTTATACTGTTTTTTACTTTCAGGTGAAGCTTGAGTGACTCTAGTCATACATACCTTTGCTAGGATTGGTGTAAACTTTCCTCGCTTTGATTTAAAGGTATAGTCTAGAAGAATTTCAGAGCACATGCTCAGTGAGGGGTGGTCGCAGCCCGGAGACGGGTAGCTTTTGAGATGGAGGTGTGTTTTTGTATGATAATGACATTATACTGAGCAAAGTTCAGCTTCAGGACATGATTTCACCGTTATTGCTGAGGCAGCAATTGCGATACATCTTCCTTGATGGCAACTATGCAATTATCTTTACCAGACATTCTTTATACCTGATAACAGAGATGAGCCGCGGTACCTCCATACCTCTCTACTCCCCATTCCAAGGATATTGTACATGCTGTTTGGCCAGATGCAGGCCCTGTCTGTTCCAACCTCATTCCGTTCCTGGGAGCAGCAACTGTGTCTCACCTCAAAGCTGCTCTAATATTACAGCTTATGTTAAGATGTAAGCTGAACTTTGGGGAATAATGTTCTCCTATTCCTCTCAATTTCTGTTCTTTTTCCACATCTGGCATTTAAGTATCACTTAAATATATAAAGATATCACTTTGTAGCTCCCCTTACGGCTGACTCTAGATAGGCAATTACCCTGGAAGGTATTCAGAGTTTTCCCAGAAGACAAACAAGCTCACATTTTCTCAAAGTTGGTAATGAGGTAAACTTTAAGGCAATGCATCCCCCTACCCTTTCCAAGGGATGCTTACCTTTTCATTTAACTCCATCCCTGTTATCCACTCAAACCTCTAAGGCCATGTAGTTTCACATCCAAGAGCACAAAGAGATCGCTTGTTAGGAAGCCAAGACTCTGGCCATGACTCTCCAAAGGGCAATAGTTGGACTGGCACTGGAGAGAAAACCCACAGCTGTGTGTGTAGATGCGTATCTGAATTAAGTATTTTTCACATTAAAATCAAAGCAGTTTTAAACTCCCTCTTAGCTCTGATAAGATGCAAACCCACAGCTTTGATTGCTTTTGTTGCTGACTAGAGGAAAAATAATTAATTTACGGTTCATTTGCTAAGCTGTCTCATAGCTCTGTGATTCCCATTGGTAGCCTCAGGTACACTTTCCAAAGCTTCTAGCTGCCTTTCCCTTCACAGAGTCATTCTCTTTAGTAACTGCACTTACTCCTCTAATGACTGCGGATGGGCAGCCAAGCAGGGAGCAGATGTATCAGCATGTACAGATAACACATATGAAATCACTCACAATGTTGATTAGAGCACCTCCAACAATCATCTCCATGGTAAAAAAAGAAGTAAAATATAAAAAGTTGCACGTCACTTTTTCTAGCTTTTGAAGGCCCCCCAAAATACCAATATATTCTGTGTTTACTCCTCTCTGCCCCCTGGACTAACAACCCCCAAACGTCTTTCTTCAGAGGCAGCGTTACACATATGTTTCAAATGATGAGATGAGAATTAGTGTGATGAGATCCAGTATGTTGTCTTCACATCCAAAGTTGTCCTTAGTTCACTGGTGTCCCTAATCCAGGACCTTCAAATCGCACTCAACAGTAAACATTTAGGGCTAAGGAAATGGTTCTGTAGAAGTTAAAATTCAGGTTCCATGTTTGTAGAAGCTGCTGGATTAAATATTTCAATATGAGAAAAGAGCACAAAAAATACCAATGACAGTATATTTTCTGAAGAAAGACAAAGTTATGGCAGTGAATCTCTGGACCGAAACACAAGTGGTTTATTTTGAGTAATAAGTAAATAGATACATGAGTTCAAGAAAAAGGATAGTCTATTGCTAAGAATGAGAAAAGGAAAGTCTGAAAAATATGGCAAGTCAAATGCAAAGAAGAAATTAAGAGAGTTAAAAAAGAAATGGAAGAACACCTTGAAAAAAATCATCAAACCAAGTAATAAATTATTTAAATACATCAAAACCAAAAAGTTTATTAAAGACAATGCCTGATGACAAAATTTAAAGCTTTACTCAGGTGTGGTATGGCTTTAGCACAGATGTGCAAGGATTTCTTTGTGCAGGTTTTTAACTGTTCTCTTGGACAGATTCCTCCATGCAGTGTGTGTGGTTTTTGGTTTTTTTGTAGCAGATAAGTAAGAGGGACTAGTCAACTCGAAGAAAATATACAGGAATTATAAAACAAACAAAAAGATCATAAATCTCCGTAACCAGATGGCATTTACTTAAGGCCTAAGTGACTCAAGTATGAAATTGCAAATCTGCTGGCCAAAATGCGTAACCTGCCATTGCAAACTGTTGCTGCGCCAGATTACTGGGAGGTTGCTATATAATTCCCATCTACACAGCAAGCTGAAGGGAGGATTGTGGAAACTACAGTGCAGTGACTCTGGCTTCCATCCCTGATAAGACAGCAGAAAAACATAGGGAGTTATCAAGCAAGGTACTGAGAACAGGTCCGAGGATGCTATTTTTCCACTATGGAAAACTTGGTGTTCCCACATCTTTGCTATTGTATACAATTCTCATCTCTGCACCTCAAAACAGATGTAGTGGTGTTAGAGAAGGAATAAACACCGCAAATAATAATAATAAAAAAGAGCAAATATGATCAAAGGGTTAGAGTAGTTATCTGAGAAGAGAGAACCAGAAAGGGCTGGGATGACTCATTTTGGGGAGGACTCAGCTGTGTCACACATGGTCAAGACTTTAAAAAAGAAGCTGAAATAAGCACTACTGTTATTTATCAAATCCCACAGTATGAGAACTGGAGACACTTGAGAAAATGAGAAGGAGGTAATTTTAAAATAGATCAAATAGAACACTCTCACACTGTGAGTAGGAAACCTCTGTGACCTGCCGCTACGAGTGGCAAACAGCAGCAATCAGTTAAAAAAAAAAGTGAATATATGGACTTTTTGTACCAGGGTGGAGGATCTGGATGAGAGGTGTACCAACTAGTAGTTCAGCTACATCCTTTCTGGTTGCAGGGGCAGCAGGAGGAGGCAGGCCATAGGAAGCGACCAGGCTTTTGCGCACTCCCTAAACAGCATCTTTTTCTGCCACCATTAGAGGTAGAATTTGACCAAAAGAATCCCACTGCTGGCCCAGAACATTTCCGAAGTTCTTATGTAGATTTGTACAATTCTGACTGCACAAAGTTTGAATATTCGAAACTGATAACTGCAGGCAAACTTCATGGAAATGACTAATATATCATGAGAAAACAAAGTGAAAATGCAATTGCTGATTTTTTGCTTTAATTTTGGTGTAGTAACTTTTGGAAACTGATTATTACCTCTCAGTAGAAGGTAGTTCAATAACACTGTAGTGTTAAAATCATCATCAGTTCAGCTCTGTGAAATATTTTTAAATTCCATAATATTCTAAAATCATATGCTCAGTGTCTTGAACAAATTGATCTTCTCTCATTCATAGTCTTTGAATGGAGAACATTTATAAAAGATGTCCAATTGAATGTTATGCCATGAGTAGTTTTATTGTTGATATTAAGTTATTAAAAACTAAATAGTCTGCCTTTTTCCATTAATTTTTCATTTTTTAATTACAAATTCATTGTTTTAGTTTTTGAAATTATCTTGATCCTTCAGGTTTCATCCTACTTCAGGAAAATAAAAGATGAGATTGTTTTAAAAGACAACTACTCCATCCTTGAAGGAATGATCCTAAAATTGCTATTTATTTTCTTCCTAAAATAAAAGGGTAATCTATTTTACTGACTTCTATTTTACACTAAAAATTAAATTTATGGTTAAATTTTTGAATAAACTAGTCAAAAATTAGAATTCTAGACTGTACAAAAATAAAGAAATAAAAACCCTAAACTACATTTTTTAATTCTTATTTAGGTGAAGGATTGTTATTCAAAAATGAGCTAATTTTTTTTTTCTTGTTTGTTTTCAAGATATGCAATACTGCAAAGTGGCTTCAAGGTGAACTTTACTATCTATTAATCTATTAATTACTAACATTTTTCAGTTTAATCCTATACTCAGGCTGAAAAACAGCTTCCAATGCTGTCAAACAGCTAAATTCAAGTTTTAGTGCTGTATTATTGCATTGCTGCGTTTGGGACTGAACAATATTTTTTCTTCTTCAATAATAAAACATTTACCACAATGGGCATTGTATGTCTGCGATTGGGACATCTTTTATTGAAAGATAATCATAGGGTCCATAAAGGGACCATTTCTGTTATTCAGTTTAACCCCGTCTAAGCATATTTGTCCACAGTGCAGCACTTTGCACTTCAAGTAATTGCAATGGTCTGAAGTTTACTATCTTAGAGTCAGATCCTGAAAACCAGTCAGAACCTGAAGATCAATAGCATCCTGGTTTGTATCAGAAATAGTGTGACTAGCAGGACTAGGGAAGTGATCGTCCTTCTGTACTTGGCACTGGTGAGGCTGCACCTCAGACACCATGTTCAGTTTTGGGCCCCTCACTACAAGAGAGACATTGAGATGCTGAAGTGTGTCCAAAGAAGAGCAAGGAAGCTGGTGAAGGGTCTGGAGCACAAGTCTTATGAGGGAGCCGAGGTTTTTAGCTTGGAGAAAAAGAGGCTTACCACTCTCTACAACTACCAGAAAGGAGGTTGTAGTGAGGTGGATGTCAATTTCTTCTCCCAAATAACAAGCAATAGGACAAGAAGAAATGGCTTCAAGTTGTGCCAGAGGAGTTTTAGATTGGAGATTAGGAAAAATTTCTTCACCGAAAGGGTGAAGCATTGGAACAGGCTGCCCAAGGAAGTGGTTGAGTCACCATTCCTGGAGATACTTAAAAGACATGTACATGTGACGCTTAGGGCCACAGCTTAGTGGTGGATGTCGCAGTGTTAGGTTAACGGTTAGACTTGATAATCTTCAAGGTCTTTTCCAACCTAAACGATTCTACGATTCTTATTTGTTAGAGCAATGCTTGCTTGGAAAAATAATTCCTACAAACCTCAGTGTCATGGTTTACATTAGGAAGGTTCGGAAGGATTGCTTTTCATGAACTCTTTACACCCAGTATTGCCCAAAGACCTCAGTATAAAATTTCAGAGTGTTGGTAATGTTTATTTTATTTATCCCATCTATAAAAGTGGTACACATTCTTAAAGAGTTAGATCAGTTATAGATGTCTCAAAAATGTCTTAAAGGAAAAGTAAAGACGTCTGTGTATGCTGAAGGAAGAAAAATACCAAGGATTTTCTTTTCAGATAGTGATACTACTCCATCTACCTTCTTGAAGCCGAAAAGGAAGCTTTTTCTTGGGAAAGACCTCTACCTGATACACAGAAAGAAATGCACAACATATGATGCCCAGTCAGTAATTAATTGCAGAAATAAACCTATTTTTTGAATTAAAAACAGACAAACATATTATTTTATTCTTTAGATGAAAAATATTATAAGTTATATTATAAATTATATTATAAAAAAAATTTTGCTCCTTAGAGGGCTGCAGTTTTTCTTTTCTCTTTATCTCTGCCTTTATACATTTTTGGTGAAAATCCAATTGTCAGTTCTGGAAAAAAAAGTTCTCTGTGAACTTATAAACCAGATTGGGTGGAAGCTGCAACAGCTCCTATATTACTTCCATTCCAATGCCTAATTTTACTGAAAACAGACTCAATCCTTTTATAAGATTTGCAAGCAATATGATTTGATTCAAAACATACAGATAACGAGATCTAAAAGGAGCCATCTAACTTAACTCAGGTCATGTATTAGATTGGATACTTAAGTCACAGAACTAAATTAGTATAGATCATTCCTATCTAAATTACCATAGCTTTAATGAAATTGGTCAAACAAATACAAGTAGTCCATTTTGATGGTAGTGTCTGTACTTTCTATAGCCAGTATATTTCAAAGTTATAGTTGTGCTTTCGAAGTGGACAGCAGTGGTAAATGCACTCTCTTTTGTTACTGATATTGTTATAAAACATGAAGAACAATAAAGGTTTAATTTCATCATGAAAAAAGCAGCCCAAAATGTAAATACTACCTTGCCTTTCCTTTCCAAAGAATTACTTTTATAAAATAAGTGCCTGGGTTGTTTAAAGAGTTTCCACATCATGTATTGGACGCAGCCAGAAATTCCATCCAGCTTGCAAAGCAATCCCCAGATCTAGAGCCCTTTCCACTCCTCAGGCTTCTGGCAAGGTCCCACAGACTGAGACTCAAATGCATTCCTTCAGGAGCCCTTGCTCTGAGGCATGTGGCTAGTGAACCAATCGATAAAAGACAAGCTCTTGGCCTTTTGCCTAACCATTAAGCAAATGAGAGAGAGAGATTTAAAGAAAGAGGGATATATTTAAAGAGAGAGTGAATTTGGTGCCAAGAGAGTTGCTTGCTAGGCAACTACAACTGAGCAGGAAACAATATGGAACTTCATGAAAGATGGAGAAAGAGTGAAGGAATAGAAAGATGTAATATAGATGACAAGTTTGCTGATGAGCTTGATGCAAGCTTTGGTTTCTTT
The DNA here is from genome assembly GCF_009769465.1 of Tauraco erythrolophus. Classification (NCBI taxonomy): domain Eukaryota; kingdom Metazoa; phylum Chordata; class Aves; order Musophagiformes; family Musophagidae; genus Tauraco; species Tauraco erythrolophus. The sequence goes on along the minus strand of NC_141467.1, from coordinate 86,089,146 downwards.
GCTTGATGCAAAGAACAATAAAAATGATGGGGAGAAAAAAACCCAACTGTTAGACTTGACTTGGGAACAAATATCAGCATACCGAGTGATCTGTTAGAAAGTCTATTCTCTCAAGTAATTTCATTTTAAATATCTGATTAATTAGGAGGTTTGGGAAGATATGGGAGATGGTGTAAAAATGTGTCTTGTAATTTTACTGTATGTTACAGAGCTTATTTATTTCACTCATTGTAGTCTAGGGGGGAGCCAAAATATAGTATTGCTAATCACCTTTCTTCTTAAAATTGAGGTGATTATTATTTAAAGGAGCTTCCTAAAAAAATCTAGAAATCAAAATCATATTACAGACCCCGTAAATTAAACCAAAAATATACAAGTTCATATTTGAATTGATATCTCCTCTGAAATGCATCCATTTCTCAGAACTCGGGTGGATTTCTGCCTCAGTGAGACAAGATAGCTCCAAGGATGTAATGCATCAAAGCTAAGGACAAACAGGCTGTGATTGCAGAAATGAAAGATATTAACAGATCTACAGAGCTTTAGGCCTGAGGACTGAGAGTGGTTGGAGATTAAAAAGCCCCAAAGATCTGCTTGTTTCCCCATAGTCAGCCTGAGAGCACGAACTGAGGAACAGAACAAACAGAAGAGCTGCCTGAAATGGAAAGCTTTAGAAACGAAAGGGAACTTCTAAGTAAAAGATAGGATAATATTAGGAAAGGAATGAATAAGAGAGTGAGAAAAGCTTTATTTAAAAAAAAAATGTATTTTGAGCCATGTACAGCAGATGCCTTAGAAGAGGCCTTTAACTTCAGGTAAGTAATCAAAATTTTCTGAAAATCAAATCCTTTATCATATTGCAAAGAAAGTCCATAAACTAAGCAGTTACTTCAGAAAATATTTCTTACTGTTTAAGTAAATATTGAAGAATTTTAATATAACAGAGTTCTGACTTTTTAGTCTTTTTTAAAAAGGAATAGTTCCAAGCACAAGCGCTCTTGAGAGCTGTAGCTTGCCAGGACCATTTCTGTGTACTGGGTGGCAGGGAACATGACTGCTTGTCGTAGCTTTACAGCTGTACCCTGATAGACAAGGAGAATACTGGGATATGCACAAAAAGAAGGAAATCAAGGCAGCGAAAAACAGAATATCAAAACCACAGCTTCACATTGATTTCCTGGTTGATTTGGGGTGTCTGTATTTTCTCAAGTAATTTGCACAAGCCAAACTCTGTGTACAGGTTTGTGTGTATGTTATGAGTCTTCTACGCCTCAGCAGCCAGTTAAGAACAATTGATGCTCATAGCAACCAGACATATGCTTATACAAATGACAGCACAATTTTATTTGAACAGTTGATAATCTACTGATCTTCCAGTAAAACTGTTTATTCTCTATACCAAGTTTTTCTATACTCTATCTGTAACAGGAGAAAACTTCCAGCCATCACCATGGTGATGCAAGAGGAAGAATAAAGTTTTTCTTTTTAATTGGGAGGTTGAGCTTTCTTCATTTTTCTGATGCTATTTCCATCACGTGACTGACTTTACAATGTGTGGAATAAATTGTATCAAGTAAATGAGCCTCATTAGATCCTGTGAAAACGAGTGAAAATTTTAACAACCCTTTCAGAATGAGAGGACAGACCCTGAGGTCTGGAATCAGACTACCTATTTGCTGTACATTGCTAAAGTAGGGAGAAAAGAGCAATGCCAAGGGCAATTCAGGTCTGATGTGATGCCAGGAACGTATTGACTCTCTAGCTTGACACTGTCTGCAAATGATACTGCATCATCTAGGCTCCTGATTTAATCTCCTCAAGCTAACTATCAGAAGTTAGGTAGAAATTCTTGGATCAATTCAAATTTTATTTTTTTAGAGAACAAATAGGGTACTAACTTCAGCAGAGTAAATGTTTCTTATGTTTGAAGACCTTCCATGAGCATGAAATAATAATGATGGATTAGAAATTCCTTTCCTTGTATTCAGCAACTACTGGTCCTGGCAATACTTTCAAAGTATCAAAAGTGAAACTTTGAATTCAAACTTCCACATCGCTTTAAAGTTTTTGGCTTGACTGGCATGTTAAACGGTGGCTTTTCCTAAAACCTTTGTCTATATTGAATAAGTTACCATGGCCTTACATTTTCCTTCATCTCTACAGGAAAAACAACACAAGTAGACGAACAAACAAAACCCAAAGTGTTTTTATCTCCTTCCACAGATAGAAAATTGGGATGAAAAATAGTTCAAGTAATTTGTCTAAATTCACAGTGAAAGTATGCAACAGACAAAGAGACACAGTCAAAATACCTGGATCTTAAGTCTATTCCTAAGTCTACAAAGCTTTTCTTTTAACAGTAATATTTCCAGGTTCTAGAACTTAGAAAAAGGATGCTCATGCTGTAATAAAAATATTAGCAATGCAAATTATATATAATTCTTTTTGAAAAGTTATTCTATAGCAAGAATTGCAAGAAGATATTATCATGCACAGCCTTGCAGCCAATATGTGAAAAACATCTACGTGGGAAGTTTTGCAGGTACTTTGCATTCATACAGCATTAGGTATGCATTTGCGTGCTTAAGTTGTTATCAATTAGACACACTTTATCTCTTATAGATGTTTACAGCTTCGAGGTCAAAAGGTCCTTCAGGCCACCTTGTTCAATTTCCAGTACAAAATAGGTGAGGACTTTCCAGGTCTTACCATTGACAGATCATTATCACTCGTTATATACACCTTTGTAACTACAGCAAACATTTCAGCTATGGTCTTAATGATAAATCACGTGAGAGAGCAACACAAGCATATATTCCATCCTTGCTTGCTTTTATCCTGTTTTGATGTTTAGTACCTCTAAACATGAGATTTTTGGTCACTTTAAATGCTTACAAGATAAAGGAGGATTCGAGGTGGGGTGGAGTAGTGTTTCTCAGTATTTGTTTTCTTCAATATTGAACAAAGATTGACAAATATTTATAGAAGTTAATGAAATGTGGATAGGCCAAACATTGTATAGTGCTCTAATATGCCATCCTGACATTGCACTGATTAGATTAAACAGAATTATTGCAAAGTTAAAATGTTTTGCAAATAATACATTTTAAATGTCACCAGATTTGACATAGATTTCAATCTAGGTCCAATCCACATAGATTCACAACTCTCTGACCCTCATTACTGTAAAATCTATATACAGCTGATAAATAAAGTTGCTGTAAGAGACATATACTGATTATCTGAACTTTATAGAAGTAACATCCAAGGCCAATCTTAACACAGAAGAATAACAAAGCAGGATGGAGGACTCTAAGTTTAAAATCTAGCTGAATGTGATGATGCTATAAGCACTTATTCTGTATTTTCAATACATTTTATGTACTAAAATAACCATGAAGTATATATATTTTACAAAGTATACTACATTTTACATTGCAATACATTTTAGTAATAATCAATGTTAGTTAGAAAAATTTTTCTTACCAGGTCCTATTTTATGCTTTGTTATGACAGCTGATTACTTGATATTGTTCAAGAAGCACATATAACCTCCAAGGAATATAAACTAGAATATTATGCTGTGTTAAATAGAATAGATTAAGAGATAAACCTCTCTTTTTTTCCCCCCCCATTTAATACTGTGCATAATAATGGCTTTCATTTCTATTACACTTTTGCTCCAACAATTTAAAATATTGTCATTAACATGATGAGTTATTTTTTTAGACGCATCAGTGTCAAAAAAGCCCTGGGGTTGCACTGCATGCAACACAGTTGCATTACATAGAGGACAATGCTGCGTTACTTGATCAGTGTCCTTATACACTTCGTATTGTGAAGAAGAGATAAAATTTACAGCTCTTCAGCTCACAATCTCAATGAAATGGCATCAAAGCCAACAGTCTCAGTGTCAACTGAAAATATTCGGTTTCCCACAATTTGCACTTCATTGTACATCTTAGAGATGAAGATTATCCTTATTATTTTTTTTCTTACAACAGATCCAACCATTAGACTTCAAGCATAAATTTTGGGGTAGTTATATCTCAGCGCAACATTTGAGTGATATTTACAGGTGATCTATATATTTGTGCAGTACTGAAAGGTCAAAGAATTTGTGGATGCACAACTATTGCCAAAAGGGCTTTGAGAGCAGAGGTCAGTTCAGGTGAGGTTATAACATGATTTTCTTGCTGCTATGAAATTTACTTATTAAAGTGAATATTGACTGCGTATCTGTGCTCGCTGCCTCCAGCAATATCAACTAAAGAAGCAAAGTGATCAAAGATGTATTCTGTGCCCGGCAAAAGCAGAAAACTTTGACTATATGAAATAAAGCACGCAGCTCTGGTTTTCACAATTTTAACACTGAAAGAAATGTGTGAGGCTAAAGAGTGAATTTTTTCCTTCTCACACTAGCTCCAGCAGTGCAAGAGTGCTCTTTCTCCAGCAGTACATGTTGCTCATGTGCATCAGATACAGTCCTTTGGTACTTTGCATCTGCTTCTGATTTCCCACTCATCAAATAAATTATTAAATGCATGGTATTAATAGCCATTATTTCAAAATATCTTGTTTAAAATTGTACCGGAAATACTCTCTGCATTGCTTTCAGCACCATTGGCTCAAGACTTTGTTACTGCTGATTAAATTCAGGAAGGTGACAAGAGTGAAAGGACATGTGGAACAACTTTTTTTGGGGGGGTATAAACTGTGCAGTAATTTGGCTCTTAGTTCCCACATACCTGAGGGCAAAAAAGTACAAGGAGAAAGGGGCAAGCAGTTAGCTGCTCCAGTAGTATCCCAGTCTGATGCCCTACCATTGCTTCATGGTCAATATTGTCATCCCAACTAATAGTGGAAGCACAGCATTCTTTTTGTTTAATGAACCACAGTGTAATTACCTCTTATCTCTACCCATGCTCACAGTGTAGTGGCTTTTTATATTTTAAATTTACCATCTTCCCTTCTAGAACGGTAAAGCTCTACAAAACTTACAATATTCTGCAAAATTTCAATCAATCTGCATTTAATGACAAGAAAACTCTTCCAACAAGAATTCTTTGGACCAACGTACAAGGTATACAAATTAAATGAACTACAGAAAACAAAAATAAAGTGACATGAAATTGCCATTCCTGCTAAATTGCTTTTGCCTTCCTTTTGTTTCGATATGAAAAATCATTATCTTTTTAAAGGCAAACATTGAAACTGTGTTTGTAACCATAGAAACCGCCTTTAGTCACAAGTAAAATAAATTCAAAACTATGCTGCATACAGTCCGAAAATATTGTAAGCTATTAGTGTGCAAATATGACAAACATGAATGTAATTTTCTCTTTAAATAAACTGAGTTGGGAATATAATCACACCTGTTAAAAGACTTGCCATATGAAGTGCAAATCCTTATCTTTCTGGAACAGGAAAACCACAAATATCTATTTTCTCCTTTGCACCCTCCTTCCCACTGTATGGCAGAAACAGGACATCCTAAATTCATAGCAGCTGATATTTGAAAGGAGGCATCCTTCAGGTTACTCACCCTAGACACCCAGTTCTGCTTTGAATTTAATATATGTTTTTTCTGCTTCTTTAGGTTATAGTAAACAGTATATGGATGGTAATGGCAGAAAGTGCAAGTTTTCTCTGGTAAAAAAATAGAAATATATAATACAGATTTTAAAAATCAATTATCTGGGTGTCACAGAGCTAAGGTCATGACTCATAAGACCAAAAAAATATGTAAAATATTATCTTGTTTTCATTTATACTCTTCTACCCCACAACTTCTTTCTGTTCCCAATGATTCCCTCCTTTTAAATCTTGAATAATTTGCATTTTTCCTGGTTTTGATTATGTTATCTTTTTTGCAATGATTGTGGTTTTCTATACCTTCATTCGATATTAATATTTCCTTAGTTCATGTGATTGAGTTTGCAGAAGAGATGGGAGCCAACAACAATAAGCATCAGAAAGATTCAGAGTTTCACTCGATTCTCCTTCTTGCATGTCTAACACGTTTTCTGCTCTGTCTCTACTCTTCAACATTTCTTCAAGCTCTGCTTATATCTTACCTTGTTCATCAGTTACAATAATATACATACACCATTCCACCACTCATATACTGTGCATTTTCACAACCTTCATAATTTTCCTAGTTCAATTTATCCTCTCACACTTGCTGTTCTTCGGACATTCGGCTTCAGCCACTCCAGCATCTCCTTCACAGAGGACAATTTTTTGTACGAGGCATCATCCAATTGACTTCAGTTGTCTGTGAGGCTTCAAAGTTATTCTCAGGAAAGTCACAAGGGAAAGATGTCTCAGGCAGAAGGAAGAAAGCCCCTCTAAACCCCTCAGTTTTAAAGACAGGAAGTGAATTGGTTTATACTATCCTCCACTAAACTGTCAAACTTCAGGAAATCATCATTTACTAGACTGTAGATGCATACTTTTTCTTCCTCTTACTTAACCAGCACTTTCCCTGAAAGGAGGCATCAAAACACAGAGAGACAGGTTTCATCCACCTTACCTTCTAAGCAGCAGACCTGTGCTAAAAAAAGGATGCTGTAAGCCTGGAAAGAGTACATCATCCACTTGACCCATCCCACCCATCCAAACTTCTCTGCAGACCAATGTCTTGAGACCATGTTCCTTACTAAGCATTACGCATTGCTCGCCTGTCAGCAAAGTGCTACAGTCTTACACTGGGGAGAGTAGGATTTGTGCCATTGGCAACAAAAGGTACTTAGTCAGGCCCTTAGAGAGTATATATGCGTTGCATGGAAATAAAATGTTGTTTCTTCTCTCCCTAAGTTTTTGATCTTTTCAGTTTTGGAGCCCACTGAGCTATGTAAGCTCCCATAGCTGTTATCTATTTTAACATTAATGGAACTAAGCTTCCTCATTTATAGTTAATCAGAGAGGGATCAGCCAAGTATTAACATGACTGAAAATCTCGCTAATGCTTTTTGACGGTAAATACCGTATAATGCCTTTGTGGCATAGACCTAAACTGCTACATTCAGTAGCTGAGCATTGAGCTCAATGGCATTTACCTTCCAGTATTCGTTATTCCTCATGAAGTCTGAAACTTCCACTTTTGCTGCTCCAGTTACTTGTTAACAGAATAGAAAATATTAAGATTTTGGACGGAGAACTTCAGTTAAACGTTTTCTCAGAAATAGCATGAGATCTTAGAGAGTACGTGGGGTATGTGGACCACAGGCAAAGCAGGTGGAAAGGATGCACAACTTTCAGAGAAATGTAAATAGATTAAGAGGTGGAAAAGGAAGTGGAAAATGTCACTATGTATCTATATGGAGAATTAACATAGGTGATAATTTTTCTACATTTGCAAATGTCCTGTAAAAGATATGGCTCATCTCAAAACATTCATTAAATATTTCTAACTAGGGTAGAAAGGTGACTTATCTCTCAAATCTTGTGTCATTAAAAAAGAAACCTGGAAAACAAGACCCTATATAAGTATAAATTCTCAGGTTTTATCTGAATTTCCAAATCAATAAAGTGGATCTAGTATGCAAAAAAACCCATGGATTACTGTACATCATAAAACATAATTCATTAAAGCATTAATATTAGACACTGTATCCATTCATACTAGTTGACATTGAAAATCAAGTATTTTATTGGGTTGTAGTCTTATGTTAATTTGCAAGTTTGGTTTTAGATTAGATCTTGCTTTTTCCTCTTTCCTTCTGCACCTTTTCACATCAGAGCGATCACTAGTAGACTATTAAAATCTTGTCTTTGAATAAAAGCCAGATATCCAAGAGATACTGATGAAAGATTAATCTTAAAATGCTCAAGTGGAACATTGTGCATGTGCATTTTACTTCATACTAATAGGCTTAGTATGGGACAAATCCAGCTGCTTGAGAACAGTAAGTGGTTCATTCCCACAGCACAAATAAAGATGAGCATGGCAGTGCCGTAGGTGATGCAGTCTTGCCCCAAACTAACTGGCTGTGCAGCAGCAGGCAGAAGGCAGAAGGGAGCAACACAAAACCAGGAAGAAAGACAGCAGAAGGGGAAAAGCAGGCAGGCACATAGGCAGGCCAGAAAATGCAACACTATTCATGTTTTAGGAGCAGGAGATCAGGAGGATTTTCCAGATCCTCAGGCCCATGAAAAAGGTATCTGTTGCCCATTCGTCCACAGAGTACCTACCCCACACAGATCCACTGTGTTGCAGAGGCGCACGACGAATTTGAAACACACCTTCTTCTGGGGAGCAAGAGAAATTTGTGTTTGTTACTGTTCTATTTTCCTAACTTTTCTTTGTACGTTACTAAAATGAAAACATAAGCATTGAGATGTCGTTGTATAATAATGTATCTGTTTTCTTTTTCTTCTGTTACCCAAAGAGGCTAAAAAATTGATGGAGTATTTTAAAGTGGTCAGCTCATCTTTCAGTTTATGCCTAACTGAAACAGTTATCCTCCAATGGTGGATTATTCTATTGTTCATATGACAATCTGAATTCCTAAGACACATTTGGTTTAGGGAATGCATTTATTTCTGAATTTGAGCACATTGTTTATGTTCCTAATGCTCTTTTTATTTAGTTTTAATCATCGTGGTTTTTCCAAAATTCTGTTTCAGAAATTTCCATAGGATCAAAATTCCACAGCTTACTTTAAAGACAAATATCACAAAAGCAAACAGCCTCCAGCAAAACTACGATTTTGGATATGTTTTTTTTCTTCTTTTCAATCTGAAAAAGCTGACCACTCTTTCTGTTTTGCAACATTGCAATCAACCCTTATTATCAATATTACCTCTTGAAAAATCAGATGAGGCAGACTGCATGTGATTAGCTTGCCTGGATGTCAGCACTCCAGTGTTATCTGAGGTGCCCTAGAGTCTCCAAAATATTTGCATCAGGGAAGGAAAACACCTACAGGCAATATGTCTTCTTCTACAGCAGTACATGTAGACCAGGTAGGTGATTTTAGGGAACCTTTGATGGCATTAGATTCCTTTACACAGGCATGCACCTAGTTAAGGAAGCATCCATCTCAAACATTGTAAGATTTAGAAGTTATATGGAGATTCAAGCCAGAGCTGGACACTGCTGTGTGGCTACAAAGAAGTGATGCAAGTGTGTTGCCGCTGCCTGTTCTGGAAGTTGTGCTGTCACTCATTGTTCTCAGTGACAAAAAAAAACCCATTTGATTTAAAAAACTGAAAGGATATAGTCTTGGTTTAATTTCTGTATGAGAATCATAGAATCATAGAATGGCATAGGCTGGAAGGGACCTCAGAGATCATCTAATCCAACCTCCCTGTCATGGGCAGGGACGCCTCTCAACTACATCAGGCTACTCAAGGCTCTGTCCAACCCGGCCTTGAACAACTCCAGGGAGGGGGCATCCACAACTTCTCTGGGCAATCTATTCCAAAGTCTCACCACCCTTGTACTGAAGAATTTCTTCCTAAAATCTAATCTAAATCTGTTCTCCTTCAACTTAAACCCATTTCCCCTTGTCCTATCAGTGGACACTCTTGTAAATAGAGTGCCCTCCCCAGCCTTCCTGTAGGTTCCCTTCAAGTATTGGAAGGCAGCTATTAGGTCGCCCCGAAGTCTTCTCTTTTCAAGGGTGAACAATCCCAGGTCCCACAACCTGTCCTCATAGCAGAAGTGCTCCAGCCCCTGGATCATCTTTGTGGCCCTCCTCTGAACATGCTCCAACAAATCTATGTCTCTCTTATGGTGGGGACACCAGAACTGGACGCAGTATTCGAGGTGGGGTCTCACAAGAGCAGAGTAAAGGGGAAGAATCACCTCTCTTGACCTGCTGACCACGCTTCTCTTGACACATCCCAGGATGCGGTTGGCCTTCTGGGCCGCATGAGCGCACTGCCGGCTCATGTTGAGCTTCTCATCTACAAACACCCCCAAATCCTTCTCTTCAGGGCTACTCTCAACCCACTCTGTGCCCAGTTTGCAAGAATTATGATATATTATGATATACCTCTGTGCCAGGTAAAATCATGGAACAGATTCTCCTGGTAGCTGTACTAAGGCACATAAAAAATAACCAAGTGGTTGGTGACAGCCAACATGGCTTCACTAGGGGCAAGTCGTGCCTGACTAATTTAGTGGCCTTCTGTGACAAAGCTACAGTGCTGGTTGACATGGGTAAAGCAACAGATGTCATTTTCCTGGACTTGTGCAAGGTGTTTGACACTGTCTCACATGACATCCTTGTCTCTAAAATGGAGAGACACAGATTTGACAGATGGACCACTCGGTGGATAAAGAACTGTTTGTGCCGTGGACTCACTTGAGGGAAGAGATGCCATCCAGAAGGACCTTGATAGGCTTGAAAAATGGGCCAGTGCTAACTGCAAGAGCTTCAACAAGTCAAAATGCAAGGTCCTTCACCTGGGTCGGGCCAAGCCTAGGCACAAATACAAACTGGGCACAGAGTGGGTTGAGAGTAGCCCTGAAGAGAAGGATTTGGGGGTGTTTATAGATGAGAAGCTCAACATGAGCCGGCAGCGCGCTCATGTGACCCAGAAGGCCAACCGCATCCTGGGATGTATCAAGAGAAGCGTGGTCAGCAGGTCAAGAGAGGTGATTCTTCCCCTTTACTCTGCTCTTGTGAGACCCCACCTCGAATACTGCGTCCAGTTCTGGTGTCCCCACCATGAAAGAGACATAGATTTGTTGGAGCGTGTTCAGAGGAGGGCCACAAAGATGATCCAGGGGCTGGAGCACCTCTGCTATGAGGACAGGTTGTGGGACCTGGGATTGTTCACCCTTGAAAAGAGAAAGCTTTGGGGGGACCTAATAGCTGCCTTCCAATACCTGAAGGGAACCTACAGGAAGGCTGGGGAGGGACTTTTTACAAGAGTGTCCACTGATAGGACAAGGGGAAATGGGTTTAAGTTGAAGGAGAACAGATTTAGATTAGATTTTAGGAAGAAATTCTTCAGTACGAGGGTGGTGAGACTTTGGAATAGATTGCCCAGAGACGCTGTGGATGCCCCCTCCCTGGAGGTGTTCAAGGCCAGGTTGGACAGAGCCTTCAGTAGCCTGATGTAGTTGAGAGGCGTCCCTGCCCATGACAGGGAGGCTGGATTAGATGATCTCTGAGGTCCCTTCCAGCCTATGCGATTCTATGATCCTATGATTTTGTTACACAGTACTGAAATATCTCTGTCCAGAACAAGTCCCCATTTTTATAGCCTACTCACAATTTGAAGTATATTTACTTCTAGCTTTATTGGAAGAAATTGTTGGTTTTCTACTCACAGAAATTTAACACAGGAAAATAATTTTAAAAAGAAAAAGCAACATGTTGGTCTCTTCTGAACTATGTGTACAGAGAACATCAAATTTAAATATTCATTGACAAAGTTTATGTGTCACCCTTAATGTTACTGATTTAATATAACACAATAGAAAACTAACAGTAAAATAAATAAATCCAAATTGCTTAGATGAAAAGAATTTACACTGTTAATACATTATGCAGTCTCTTATTAAAAAATGTATATAACAATGACTAAAAAATGTGGCTTCAGGCAAAGAAATAAAAATTGTGTGCTGATAGTAGTGAAAATTCAGTTTATGTTGAAATAAATTTATATATACTTTTTGTATCTATAGTCTTTCTTCTCTTCATTCCATGCTCAAAAAAACCCCACAAGTTAATCAGAAATGAAAAATTTTTTATATGCATTTTTCATGTTGATCTTCACAACCATATATTACTGAGCATTAAAAGAGCAGAAGGGATAGACCAGGTAACTTTTTGCCCTCCCTCAATCAGTATTTGAAAAATGTGCATTGCACACTGTGGATCTGGAGTGCTGCATTCAGCTCTGGGGCTGCCAATTTAAGAAGGACATGGATCTGTTGGAGTGAGTTCAGAGGAGGGTCATGAAGCCAATCCGATGGCTGGAGCACCTCTCCTCTGAAGACAGGCTGAGAGAGTTGGGGCTTGTGGAAAAATAACAGAAATTGGGAGAATGGGACAATATTGTCCCCCAAAGTTCAGCTTACGTCTTAACATGAGCTGTAATATTAGAGCAGCTTTGAGGTGATACGCAGTTGCTGTTCCAAGAAACGGTTAAGGCCTGCATCTGGCAAGATGGAACGTGCGATATCCCTGAAATGGGGAGTAGAGTGGTGCGGAGGTACCATGGCTCGTCCCTGTTATCAGAAGATAACAGCACAGCTGCTGTCAAGAAAGATGGACCACAACTGCCTCCTCAACCACAATGGTGGGATTGTGCCCTGAAGCTGAACTTTGCTCATTATAATGTCATTGTAATATGTATGACTAGAATCACTCAAGCTCCACCTAAAAGTAAAGAAGTAGTATAAAATGGCTAAAGAGAAGGGGGATGTTAAGGACGAAGACTTCCATCAAAACATCTGGGATCAGTTGACGGGCTGAACCCCTCTTCCCCCCCCCAGTTGGGACGCCTGTTGGGTGAGAGCTCTGTGTTATGCGCGGTTACTTACTAACGGAGAAGAGAAGGCTCCGGGGTGATCTTATAGCAGCTTTCCGGTACCTAAAGGGGGCCTACAGGAAAGCTGGAGAGGGACTTTTTACAAGGGCGTGTAGTGATAGGACAAGGGGCAATGGATTTAAACTGAAAGAGGGCAGATTTAGGTTAGATATAAGAAAGAAATTTTTCACTCTGAGAGTGGTGAGGCAGTGGAACAGGTTGCCCAGAGAAGTTGTGGATGCCCCATCCCTGGCAGTGTTCAAGGCCAGATTGGATGAGGCTTTGGGCAACCTGGTGTAGTGGAGGGTTTCCCTGCCCATGGCAGGGGGGTTGGAACTAGATGATCTTTGAGGTCCCTTCCAACCCTAACCATTCTATGATTCTATGATTCTATTTTGCTAGCTAGTTAGTATTATCACTGATCAGTTCTAGTTCATATTGTTCTAAATCAAATCTATTTTCACAGTCAGTCCCCATCACCGCTATCTTTGAATCTGCATCCTGTCATGAGCATCAGTATTAAAACTTGTTGTTTTAATATAAGTTTCCGGAAACTTTAATATAAGGGAGGATGACTCATTGTGCTGCCGGCGAGGTCCCTGAATAGGTTAGGCAAACACCCTCCAACTTAGCAGGCTGCCCAGGGTGGGCAGGCGGGTTGGATACAAGGGTCTTGTCTTTTTTGGGAAACTGGTAGACTGGTCAAATTGCTCCTGACTTTTATTGAACTGACCTCTATTGGTCTGATACTGTGTCATTCCGTGACAGGGCTGTTCAGCCTGGAGAAGAGAAGGCTCCGGGATGATCTTACTGCAGCCTTCCAGGACTTAGGGGGCCTGCAGGAAAGCTGGAGAGGGACTTTTTGCAAGAGCGTGTAGTGATAGGACAAGGGATAATGGCTTTAAACTGAAAGAGGGGAGATTTAGATTAGGTCTAAGGATAAAATTTTTCACTCTGAGGGTGGTGAGGCACTGGAACAGATTTCCCAGAGAAGCTGCGGATGCCCCATCCCTGGAAGTGTTCAAGGGCAGGTTGGATGAGACGTTGAGCAACCTTATCTAGTGGAAGGCATCCCTGCCCATGTCAGGGATGTTGGAACTAGACGATCTATAAGACTTCTTATAGAAGTCAGGGAGTGCGAGAGAGAGATTGACCAATGGACCAGCACCCTGTGCTCCCTCCCTCAGACCCAACAGGCAACCACAGCTGCTCAGACTGAGGAGCCCTCACCCTCTCCCCGCCCAATCAGCAAGAGGAATTCAAGTGAGAATGAGGAATGGCAGCAGGTCCCTGCCCGGCGCGGCAGGCCTGCCCCCTCTGCTCCCACAACTACCTCCCAGGTTCCTTTGCATAACAGATACGAAGCTCTACAAGTGGAACCGACCCCCAGAGAGGATGACAACACACACATGATAGTATCCTTCCCGAGGTCCATACATGCCATTAAGACATCCTCAGTGTCGTGGTTTTAGGCTGATCCAGCAACTAAAACTCACACAGTCTCTCCTTCTCCAGTAAAGTAGAGAGGAGAGGGAAAAAAAAAAAACAAACAAAAAAAAATAAAGGGACTGAGGGTTGAGACAAGAACAGAGGGAGCACCCACCAACCATGGTCCCGGGCAAAATAGACAGGACTTTCTCAAAGCAAAACAGTTTATTAATGGTTACTTAGAAGAACAAAGGGAAACAAAAACTGATTACTTGAGAGGACAGAAAGAAACAAAACCAGATCTTAAAACCGACACCTTCCCCCCCCCCCCCTTTCGCTTTCCTCCCAGCTCTACCTCCTCCCCCCAGCAGCACAGGGGGCAGGGACTGGGGGAGTGCAGGTCAGTTCATTCCGTGCTGTTACTGCTGCTTCTTTCTTAAAGGAGAAGGAGTCCTTACACCCTTTTCCCCTGCTCCAATGGATCCCCTACCCACGAGGAAAAATCCACAAACTTCTCCAGCGTGAGTCCAGCCCACTGGAAACAATCCTTCCCCACAGATTGCTCCGGTGTGGGCTTTACCACAGTCTCGGGTACTTAGGGAGCTGTAGCCACTCGCTCCGGCGTGGGTCGTCACGCAGACTCCAGATGCCTCTCTGCCGTGTCGTGCACCCCGACACGACCATCCCAGCTTGACCACAAGCTGGGAGGCTGTGTCGATCTGCTCGAGGGTAGGGAGGCCCTTCAGAGGGATTTGAACAGACTGGATCGTTAGGCTGAGGCCAATGGCATGAGCTTTAATAAGGCCAAGTGCAGAGTCCTTCACTTGGGGTATAAAAACCCCAAGCATCGCTATAGGCTCGGGGAAGAGTGGCTGGAGAGCTGCCTGGCGGAGAATGACCTGGGGGTGTTGGTTGACTACTGGCTTGATATGAGCCAGCAGTGTGCCCAGGTGGCCAAAAAGGCCAATGGGATACTGGCATGTATCAAGAATAGTGTGACCAGCAGGAACAGGGAAGTGATCCTGCCCCTGTACTCGGCACTGGTGAGGCCGCACCTGGAATATTGTGTCCAGTTTTGGGCCCCTCGCTTTAAGAGAGATATTGAGCTCCTGGAGCGGGTCCAGAGAAGGGCGACTAAACTGGTCAAGGGGCTGGAAAATAAAACTCATGGGGAGCGGCTGAGGGAGTTGGGGCTGTTTAGCCTGGAGAAGAGGAGGCTGAGGGGAGACCTGATTACAGCCTACAAATACTTGAGAACAGATGGTGGGGAGGTGGGGGAAGGGCTCTTTACATTAGTGATGGGTGATAGAACAAGAGGAAATGGGTATAAGCTTAGTCAGGGGAGATTCAGGTTGGATGTTAGAAAGTATTTCTTCTCTGAAAGGGTTGTCAGCCACTGGAATAGGCTGCCCAGGGAGGTGGTTGAGTCTCCATCCCTGGATGTGTTTAAGAAAAGGGTGGATGTACTGCTTAGGGACATGGTTTAATGGGGGATTAGGGATGGTTGGATGGGATGATCTCTCTTTCTAGGTCTTTTCCAACCTAGAAATTCTATGATTCTATGATTCTATGATCCTATGATTCTATAATTCGATTATCTTCATTTTCAGATCCCATTCTTCCTGCTTCTGTGGCACATTGGTTTCTTGTTTATTAATATTCATGTTTGTTATATCCTGAATAGACCTAAAAAAATGTGAAAATTCTCCTATTTTTGTGTTGATCTGCAGGCTTTCCTGTGAGACATCTTTTTCTTCAGTAGCAGAAAGCACTCATGACTGGAGTAGGCATGGGAGGGGCATACAAAGCACTGACACACAAGTTTAAATTTTTATGGAGGCTAGCCAGCGATCTGATCTTGCCAATTTTACAGACTCTGAATTTAACATGGCATGTGCTTATTTCAACACCCAATAATCCTCTCTATTCACATCTGAAAGCAAAGGAACCCTTTTGTGCATTCTGGAATGGCTCCATTTGTATAACCACAAATCTTTTGTCTGTTTTCAAATGAAAAGTGAAGCACCTACCACTCAGATAGAATCAGAACATGTGCTATGGAAATGCCAAATTAATTAATTAAATGCCACACCAAAGGTGCAATAAAAATTCTAAGTGCTTTATATAAATAACAGCCCCTAGGACTTTACAGCTGTTAAATTAGCTACAACCTTTACTTGAATTATATAGGCCTGATCTTCAGTATTTAATTAAGTTTTTCCTTGTGCAATAATTTTCAATATGCTTCTGTTGAATTCAAGAGTCGGTTGAAATACTGTACAAAGGAAAAAATGTAATTTAAATTGGAAGATTGGTGCTACATGCCTCAAACAAAGGCTATTCTCTGGAAAGTACAACGAGCACAATCACTTGGTAAGCTAGGCTCTTTCAAACCAAATGGCTTTTAAATGCAAATTCACAGACCTAGCAGTAAGGAATACCTACAAAATTGGCAAGTACATCCTGGAATGAGGGAATCCGGAGAGGTATTAGTATCTAAATGAAAACCTATCAGCACAGGAACTTCTGAGATGGTGTTCCAACAAAACGGGTTTATGCGGACTTCAGGCGCAGGTTCATCTCTTGTAGCTTAGCCCTTTGTCTGAGTTATTAAAGTGTAACGTTTGTCTCTGAGTCTTTATATAGGTAGTGCCAGGAGGCAGGTATCTCCAGAG
Source organism: Tauraco erythrolophus (assembly GCF_009769465.1). NCBI lineage: Eukaryota > Metazoa > Chordata > Aves > Musophagiformes > Musophagidae > Tauraco > Tauraco erythrolophus. The sequence continues at coordinate 86,072,548 of NC_141467.1, read as the reverse complement.
GCTGATGCAGATATTCAAGAAGTTGAGTCACCCACTGAAGGTCTCTGTCTTTCCCTGTTAAGCTCAGCTTTGATGCATTAATTAAGTTTCCTTAAATGAGTCAACTAAATCTGGGCCCATGTCTTTAACAGTGAGGTTGACCATTAGCTGAGATGTCTGCCATAGAGAATGGTGTATTTTTGATTTGATATCTTCAGAGTAAGATGGGATGGTTTTGTACGATGAGCCCAGAAACGAGTTACACATTGGTCAAGGACAAGTCACAGAATGGACTACAGAGCTAAGGCATACGGTATGAACTGTGGCATACAGCAGTCCAAACTCTTGATGACTAAGAAGCAGTAAAGTGTGATCAGAATGGTGTGGATTTGTCTAAATCCTTTGCTCGTGCTGGCCAGTACTTTATGCACCAATCCAGCGCTGGTCTCACTGTCCTGCCTCAGCAATGTCCCCCCTCCCTCATGCCAATGAAAGTTGCATATCACTTCTGAGCAACATCCAATCCTAGAAAATACCACCTCAAAAGCTGATGGGTTTACACCATAAATCTCAGGAGGAGAAAAAGGAAATTTGGGCTAGAAATCTTCTGTCTTAGTCTGGCTCCAGCCACTGCAGTGCTGCTGTGTGTAGTCTCCACGGTGAGACGCAGCAGCTGTGTGACAGTGCACAGGACGGGGAGACAGGAATAAACCTGTTAGCAGGTTATCTCCTTCGGAAATACTGTCCTGCTGACAATAACTTTAATGCAGTGCTAAGAAATGGAATCAAGCACTCCTTCTTATGTAGCTTTTTACATTGCTTTTGTTTAGATTCACATATTTTAGACTGAATTTATCTTGGAGTCTCAGTCTGATTGATAACAATCTCCCTATTTTTAGGATTAGATTATTTTCCTATTTCATGGTCTTCTCTAATTGTTACCATAAACTCAGGAAATGCAAGTCATCAGTCACCCTAAACTGATTCTCACCTCCAAGAGTCCATTTCAGGAAACAATAACAAACTACATATAGTTAGCATATTCAGGTGGTTATTTCATGTGTGCTTTTAACATTCAGCTGGAAATATAATGCAAGGTCTACTGAAAGACATATTGCACAATGATACAAGACAAACAGCAACCAAGGCATATGGCAAAGTGGATTCTACCTTTTAAGGAAAAGAATTGTTCACTAGCCAGGTGAGCTGGGATAAGACTCCCAGTCTAAAGCAAAGCAAGGTCTGACAGCCTTTCAGTTCAGAAAGGAATAAATGGCTTCTGAGGAGAAATGGTGGTGCGGACTCTAAATCTGTCTGATGGTGTGATTGCAGAGCTCTGATGGAAGCTCTTTTATACCTGTGAACTCTTTGGTGAAAAACGTCTCTTCATGCTTTAGATGCATCTTGAAATATACGGCAAGCACAAAGCCATACCTCTTTGTCAGAAGAGAGCAAGTCAGCAGAATTTTTAACCACTTTGGATGCTGCAAATTAAGTATTTTATTTAGATTTTACGTGGCTGTCATAGGCAAAAAAAGAGCTTAAATTGTGAATGCTAACAGGAAGCAAATAATTGGGTGTACTTCTGTCTGCAAGTCAATGTTTGAAAGTGAATTTTTGCACTCCCAAGCAGAAACCTGCTACCTACTAGATATAATAGATATTGCCTGATTATAAATTTTTATAATGCCTGAACTAAAGAAAAGTGGCACATCCTGAATCCTCCTATTAATAGAGATGAGACAGAAGCACCAATTAGGAGGCTGAACAGGGACTGAGCTTCTGCACACAAGCTACATAGACTGGGAAAACCAGGGGCTTGAAAGAAGAGTTCCTGAAAAGAAGACATGGTCTTGGAAAGAAGAAAGGGGCCCAAAGGTGGCAAAGCTTCTGGCTGGAGGAAAGATTGTGGAAGCTGGGGACTGTCCTAAAGATGGCGAGATACAATGAGACCTATGCAGGAGGATGTCCGAGAACCTTGGCCAGTAACACCCAGTGCTGATAACTGAGCAGCAGCACAGCATGAACAAACACAAGTTTGTCCCTGGCATTCCTGGGCCAGCAGTGACCTCCCTGCTCAGAAAGGAAGTCGAGACCCACTAAATGTAACAGTGGGAGAGAGCGAATGAGTGTGAGAGATAATCAAGTAGGATAAAAGCTATAATGTTGTTCATTCTTGAATAACCCCCGGTACCCAGATCTACTATCTGGGTTTTTGTCAAGTGTGATTTGAATAAAGGAATAATAACCAGCTAAGCACCTGGCAAATTTGTTAAACAGGGTCCATGGACACCTTAAAACATAACACAGGTCCTCAGTAGCTCCTCCATGATAGTCAAAGAATGTGTCCCTATCTGAGATATATGGGTCAGCCTGCACATGATGGGAGAGGCAGGGCCGCTCTCCATTGCTGGTGCCTCCCTGGAACCTGGTGAGACAGTGGAACACGCAACTCAACAGGAAGAGTTTCACAGAAATAGAAAGGTGCAAACTCTTCCTTTTCTGAATTACTAATAATGTTATATCTTTCATACAGCATTTAAAAGCCCTGCATTTATGGGAATACAATATAGCTATTGTAGTTCCAAAAATATGACACTAAAGCAAATTGTGGAAAATATTGGTTTAGACTTCTTAATGGATCCACAAGGGATCTGTTTTCTTATCAGAGGTGGATGACAGAACTGCTGGTTTATGTCATGATAATACTTGAATTTTGGCCACATTTTTTTCAAACCATTCTGTCTGTGCCAATTCTGTGTTGCCTACTGTGAGGAGTCCAAAGCCAGGAGGCAGCTGGCCATGTGGTTGCAGGCTGACATTCAGCACTACTAGTGTGTGAGACGAGACAGTGAATTCTCATTGAACCTGGGTGCCACAAACTACACTTGGGAAACCATTTTTACAATGTTCAAAAGCCTCAGCAGTACGTGTGCAACACAGCAGCATATCTTACAGCTTTGAACTCTGCAGGTCTCCAGTTCTACATGCTTTGATATGCAATGAGGTCATAATATGTGTTTATGACAACAGTGTTCACCAACATGAGGACTGTGATATCAAAGTTGAAATGTTTTGACTTCACTGCATGATTAAACATCTTGAGAAAAAAAAGAGTTATAGAGGACTATCATAAACCTTTAAAGTGTATTTCTCACATAAAGATAAAGGTTACCTCTAGTATGTTGCCTCTGGAAACGTTCTGCCAGGTTGCTATAGCAACCTCTGCTATGTAAATTAGCAAGAGCTTTATCACAAGATTTTTAGATTGTTGGATTTAGAAAAAAAAAATTGGGAATAAGAGCTGACGTGAAAAATAAGCTGGAGAAGCATCTAAAGGGACCAATTAGCAGCTAGTCGTGGTCCACTGGCAACTAGATACTAAATGATTTTTTAAACTACTGCCCTAAAATGTCCATCATCTGTGAAGAACTACAATTTTCGACATTATTTTATTTTCCCCTTACACAGTCTGTACTGGCAAAGGTGGTGGCACTTAGGATGAAGAAATTCCCTTTTAGGCTTAAAGCCATTTTAAATAATCCTCTTATACCACAGAACTAGAGAAGTACAGAATTACAGTATCTGTAAACTTAAGACACGTAAAAAAACTAAAAGACCAAATGAGGAACCATGGAAGGGGAATACCTAATTCTAAGAGTACCCCAAAGCTGTTGAATGCTCTGAATTTGTGAAAATCACTGGAAGGTCATTTTTAACACTCTGCTCTGCTTACAGATTGCTCATTAAAGTAGCAATGTGACTGTCAGGGGATTCTTTTTCCAATCAGCCTCTCCATTTCAAAATGGACCATGAATTTCTTCATTTTCTGTGTCTGATCCAAAGTACATTGAAAGGCACCTGCTGACCTTAGTTGGTTTTGAATTAATCCCTAGTATATTTAGGGATGATCAGTTAGTTTACAGATAGTGATGACCTACTGGGTCAGAGATCTCAAGCCTCATTAGTGTTTCTCAGTGAAATTATTAAGTGTGCAGATGGCATAAGGTAAAATGTCATATCCTTGTTTCCAAGAGAGAAACAGACCAGTCAGAAAACAAGATAAAATGCAGGGGGGAAAAAGGAGTTTCTTCTTTTTCTGTATAAAAGCAATATGTCTGTGCTTCTCTGATGATAATTTCCCATGTTAGCTATTGCTGTAATTGACACCAAGATATTACACAGCAGTAAATGGAAAAGAACATATTGACCCTCGTGAATGGGTTAGCAGATGACATGGACACCATGAGCAAAAGGATAGGTGGCTCAAAGAACTATCTGTCTGATAACACATATTCATTTATGAAACATTTGAAAACTCCTATATTTAGATCATTTGAGAGCATAATGGAATTTTCCTCAATAGAAAACATTTCAGTTGGAAAGCTTATGCTGAACTAGCTCTTTCAAAAAAGTCTGTTTTTCATCAAAAATAAATCCTTTAAAGGTATACTTTAGTGTTTTTGCTAAGAATTGAAAAATATAATAAAAAAACTCATGAGGGAGAGGAAAAATGAAATATATCAACCACTTTTCTAGTGAAACAATTTGAAAAAAATGTCTTCAATAAGTACTTGAATAGAAAATAAAAGCTGATATGTGTGCATATCCGTCTTAATGATGCATGAAAAAACATTCAGATACAGAATTTTGGGTTAGGTCATGATAAATGCTAAGTTGCTTTTTTCAGAGAATTTCATAGGGAATTATTTTTTTAAATTTTGTTTTTCCACTACATATACAGGTTTTGCTACATCATTTTTTTTCCTGAAATATAGTATGATTTAGATTATACACCTACACTAAGAAGAAAAATGCAAGCATTCAACACAAAATTTTACAGTAACATTTTATTTATTTATTTATTTTTCTTAACTTACATGTTCAATCTGCTCAGTAGTAATATTGTGTATACTAAAGATCTCTCCTGCTATTTTAATTAGAGGTTGAAAATAAAAAATTTTCACTTGATTATTTTATATCACCAAGGAGACTTCTAGGAAGGGAAAAAATGGGTATTTCTGATATTTTAAGCTTAAAAAAAAAATCATATTTTTGATTATCAGAAAGACACCAAAACTTACAGTGAACCTTTTTTTTGTTTCCCTCCCAAGTCATACGTACATGAAATTTTCATCTTAATGAAAAACTTTATCAACATTTATCTATTACTATTGTCTATTATTATTGTCCATTTTGCAGCTATGGTTTCTTATTTCCTGTAGGATCCAAATATATGCCATCTGCATATCAATAATCTTATAAATTCAGACTCCAATTGGTAAAGATTTAATCTATTTTTAAATATGGAAGTTAAATTTAGTTTTGCTTTTTATTCTTTAAAAAGATTATCCCAAAAGTACTCTTTTATTCTCATTAGATATTAAAGGATAAAACTGGATTGGAAAGAAATTAGATGAGACTACAATCTGGTGTCTGATAAGAAATTCTAATTTTTCAACTTGCTGCTTTGTTTGTATACCAGACTATCATAATAAAGAAGAAGAGGAGAATAATCAAAAAGTAAAGAAAATTTTAAGGTAAAAGAAAACAGAATACATTCTTCTTATTTTTTATTAAAAATGTAATAATGGAGAGAGAGACATTTTCCACTAGGCACTTGGGTGAAAAGACAAGTCAGAGAACTTAAATGCTTCAAATCTTCATCAAATGACTTGTGTTTTTTAAATAATATCTCAGCATAGAGGGTTTTGGAATTAGAAAGAATAGGCTAGAAAAATGTCAGGAAAATCGGAGTGGAGGACTTGTTGGTATCAGGATTGAAGTTGACTGACAGCAAGATGAGTGAGACTGGAGAAGGAACTATAGCTGTGAGATTTATTGTGACCCTTTAGAAAGATACCAGCATACAGAAGACGAGCATCATAAATCACGAAAATCACATTTCTGAGCACATCAAAACTAGGTTTATGTTTCAGTCAGCAACAAATCAAGGATGATAATGTTTGTCGTCATCTATGTTATCATTCATGACATCTGATGACATTTGCCAGGTGATAGCATATGACTTTGGTTTGGTATACCACAAGCTGAAACCCAGGTGGTCTGTTTTGGTGTCAATCACACTGCATTTCTGTCCTGGGATGGGTTTCAGGCTCACTGGATCCCTCTTTAATATCTAAAGTCTCTACATTTTATTCCTCTCTTCCCGTTTCCCCATGCCACTGCATACATAATCATCTCATATCTGTGATAGCTACCCTGAATCTCATTACAAAGTCAGGTAAAGCGGAAATCATGGCATACCATAATGTTAATAAGCTAAAGTAGGTTCTGACTACATCTGCATTCTATTTGCTGTTTAGATATGCAAGTAAGAGATGTTCTCAGCTAATTATTTAAAAGCCATAGCTCGCTCTGTTGCTCAAGGTTCTCACTGAGCCAAAGCCCAGAGCAACCAAACAAAGGCAGTGCAAATAAAGACAGCACTAATTCCTGCTTCCACACTTTGAAGAACACTTCCTGTCAACTTCGTATCCTGTATGTTGCGAGTCATAATCTCCTTTTGTGTAGGGCCTCATAATCGATTTTGAATTAATGTGATCAGTGATCCTCTGCAGGATGGGCTCCTGAAGCGTGAGTGTCTGCTGCTTATTAGTAGAGGTCTTCATGCAGGACAGAAAGCTGAGAGAGGTGCTATGCTTAGTTGATTTAAATATTAAACATTCTGTTTGTGACATCCTTTTCCCTGACTGGAAATCAATGAAGCTTTACTGCTGTGAAATGGGAAGGCTATCTTGACAAATCAGGTCTTTTCTGTGCGCAATTTAATTAAAACAGTACAATGAATTATACATAACCGGTGAACAAGATATTTTACATGGTCATAGAGCTGCAGACGAGATTCAGTAGGTGACCTACAGGCTCAGATCCTCCTTGATGCGTAGAGCTCCAACTCTTATTGTGGATTATGATATCCAGCAGACCTCACTGCTCTCCTTGGATCAGGCCCCTGAAAGCACTCCCTCTGTTTCACAATCATATCAATTCATAATATATTCTGTATGTAACAGAATAACATGTAGGATTAACAACTCCCTTTTCATACACATAATTGTCTAACAACTAAACAAAGCATTTGTTACACCAGTAAAAGGGTAAAGTTGATAGCAATGTATCATTTTCTCTCCTTGTTTCTGCTTTGATATAACAAAGATAATATCTTTAAATAAAGACAAAAACAATTAAATGTCCCATGATTTAACATACAAACTGAATGCTATCATCTTTGTTTTTACACAAGTAGGACAAAGAACTCTGACCTAAGGTCCCACTCTGCTAAGTCAAATTCAACCACACAATAAGAAACCATAGTGGCACAAAGTGCTAGATCTCAAAGGCAGAATCACCAAAGAGAAGCTGGAAAGGATTATTATTAACCCTTGGTTACAGTTTGAAACCTGAGACATAAAAATTATCCAAGGATTTTCAAGGCTTTGTTTATACCCAGATACTCAAACCAGACAGGGAAGGCTCAGAATTACTGAGTGAGTCTCTGTCTTAATCACAAGATACTTCTAGTTCTGAACTGCTGCGTAGCAACTGTTTTTGAACTCATTTCTGGAAATCTAATTTGATACCTTACTGAAATGATTCAAGTTCTGGACAGACATGATGTTAGCCCTTCCAATTAGAGCAACAAATGATGCAGGTGATTTTATTATCATCTGCTCAGGGATGACTGCTTATGTGTTTTGACTCCTGATTTCACACAATTGGTGCTACTTTTACAATAAATGGACTTATGAAATAATCCAGCACTAATCTTTCAATTATAGACATGTTTTATACCTAACACAATAGATCTCCAGACCCGACGAGGTTACAGTAATTTTTACAGTAGAAGTAATAAATAATATGATATTATCAGTATAAATTGGGGGATAGCAGATTACCTTTTTTTTTTTTTCAGGAGACTAACATTTCTCCTTCCATAACTCTGAATTCATAATATATGTTATATAATTTGTTACATCAAACCACTTCTGCAGTAGAATGCCTAGCTGTGCTCTTAAAACAAATTGTTTCATAGGGGAACAGTGCTCTCCAGTGATCAAAGAAAGGAACTGTTTTAGTCCTAAAACAGGTGTGGTTTCCTTTATTTTCTAAGCTTTACCTTCTTTTTTCCACAGTGATTAGTAGGATTATTTTCTACATACAATATTCACATTTCCACTTCAAGGATTTTTTTCCCTTTTCTTAATGAAATATGTCTTACAAGGCTAATTGTTTTACACACAGTTCTCCTTGAAATTCCCACAGCTCTTTTTTTAACACTGGTTTTAAAAACACAAACTTACAAAAACTGAAAGCATTTCTTGGCTAAATCACATGAGTATTAGCAAAAGTTATTTGCAAAACTAGTGATCCTTTATGTTCATGAAAATTGTAAACCTATGACTCTAATTAGTCATGAAATTTATTGGAAGTATCCAGTGTAGTTTGTTTTACATTTTATTGGGAAATAAATTCCTGGAGGATTTTCAGCTCAGGAACTACAGAGAATCATGTATAAAGTTTTGCTAATAACATACACTCAGAAATTAAGAGAAAATAAGTAGGATAAATCTTTGGTTTCATGTTATTCTTGCCGTTTTGTAAGAGAGATATTAAGAATGTGTTAGATCTTCATTGTTTTATGTCAATACACTTTTACTTAAGCTAGTAGAAAGATAGGATAAGACTCATCTTACCATTTTATCCATCTACAAGCTAGATGTCTGGTAACCTTGGGTTTCTGCTGTACTCCATGTAGAGAAATAGGTACATCGTCCCTTTCTAAGAAAGGTGAGGTGAATCATCCTCCAGAGATGACTGTTAGCTCCAATGAATACGGAATGGGCCTAGAGTACTAGTGCAAATGTCCATCCTGTAGACGATGGTGACTAGTTGAGATATGTCTATATCATGCTGGTAGACATGAATCAAGATCCTAGATTCTGGATCAACAAAATAATCCACCAGAGAGGAAAAATCCTTACTAAAACCAGATTCTAAAGCCCTATTTTGTAAAATGTGGTTTAAACAGTGAAACAGAACAGATCCATTATCACACTCTTTTTTTGATGATCTCTATCCACAAGCAAACATACATGTCAGTACTCATTGATAAGATGCAGTATTAATAATGACACAACATTACAGCCTAGAGCCAGGCAGTTCTGCAGAAATAGGAAAATGTTCCATGCAGAAGCTGTCTTCTGGTTACCTTCAGTGACTCTGAGCTAATGAGCCAATTCCTTTCACATCTTCAGTCTCTTGGAAGCACGGACATCTACTTGACAGTTTGTGGTTGTCTTCTAAATAGCAATGACTACATAGTTTTCTTGTTTCTTAGGATCAGAACCCAGATACAATGTCTGCATTAGTGCAGCAAACTAAGGGCGGATCTGTAGGACGAAAAGACTGGTGATGAGGCCTCAAAGTCCTCATTATATGCACTTCAGTAAAGTTTACCTCAGTCTGATTCCTGTCTGACCCTACAGACTGAATGACCATCAGTGACGGGATTGAACTAGCTGTGCTACTGACATACTTTCTCAAGCTTAGCTTCATCCAAAACGAATCCAGTCTGAGTACCACAATGCAAACTCTCCATTGCAAACTGCTCTGCAATGTAAAATAAAATGAAGTGAAAAAGGATGCTCAGGATATTTGTTGCTGATCTAGACTAAGTAAATACTAATGTGGACACACTAGAAATTGCATGGGTATTGTTATACTGTGTCTTTAAATTGTCGATGCAACATGTGCAAGCCATCAAAATTTGCAGAATGGTGATACTCCTCTTAGTATATACAAATATCTATTCAAAAACCTTTTAAGAAACAAGATTAAAATCCAAAAATAACACACAAATACATGTATGTCTTCCTGGTTTTGGCTGGGATAGAATTAATTTTCTTCTTAGTAGCTAGAATAGTGCTGTGTTTTGGATTTAGTATGGGATTTGGTTTGAGAAGAATGTTGATAATATCCTGATGGTTTTATTTGTTGCTAAGAAATCAAGGACTTTTCAACTTCGCATACTTTGCTAGTGTGCAGGTGCAGAAGAAGTTGAGAGGAAGCATAGCCAGAGCAACTGACATAACTGGCCCATGGGATATTCCATACCATATAATGTCATGCTCAGTATACAAAGCTGAGGGAAGAAGGAAGGGGGGATGTTCAGAGTGATGGTGTTTATCTTCCCAAGTAACAAATACACATGATGAAACCCTGCTTTCCTGGAGATGGCTGAACACCTGCCTGCTGATGGGAAGTAGGGAATGAATTCCTCGCTTTGCTTTGCTTGTGTGCACAACTTTTGCTTTACCTATTAAACTGTCTTTATCTCAGTCCATGAGTTTTCTCAGTTTTGCTCTTTCAGTTCTCTCCCTCATCCTACTGGGGGGAGCAAGCAAGCAGTGGTGTAGTTTTTAGTTGCTGTCTGGGGTTAAATCACAACATACATGTATTGCACAATATCTTTGTTTTGCAGAGGGTATTTCATAGAATCATAGAATCATAGAATGGTTAGGGCTGGGAGGGACCTTCAAAGGTCATCTAGTCCAACCCCCCTGCAAGGAACAGGGATATCTCCAACTAGATCAGGTTGCTCAGGGCCTCGTCCAACCTGGCCTTGAACGTCTCCAGGGATGGAGCATCCACCACCTCTCTGGGCAACCTGTTCCAGTGTTCTACAACTCTCATGGTAAAAATTTTTTCCTAATATCCAACCTGAATCTACCTCCCTCTATTTTAAAACCATTACCCCTTGTCCTATCACAACAGGCCCTCCTGAACAGCCTCTCCCCATCTTTCTTGTAGGCCCCCTTGAGGTACTGGAAGACCGCTATAAGGTCACCCCGGAGCCTCCTCTTCTCCAGGCTGAACAGCCCCAACTCTTTCAGCCTGTCCTCATAGGAAAGGTGCTGCAGCCCTCTTATCATCTTCGTAGCCCTCCTCTGGACCCTCTCCAACTGGTCCATGTCCTTCTTATGTTGGGGACTCCAGAACTGGACACAATACTCCAAGTGAGGTCTCACGAGGGCAGAGTACAGGGGGAGAATCACCTCCCTCGACCTGCTGGCCACGCTCCTCTTGATGCAGCCCAGGACGCAGTTGGCCTTCTGGGCCGCAAGAGCACATTGCCGGCTCATATTGAGCTTCTCGTCCACCAGTACTCCCAAGTCCTTCTCCTCAGGGCTGCTCACGATCCATTCTCCGCCCAGTCTGTATTTGCGCCTGGGATTGCCACGACCCAGATGTAGGACCTTGCACTTGGCCTGGTTAAACTTCATGAGGTTGGTACGGGCCCACCTCTCTAGCCTGTCGAGGTCCCTCTGGATGGCATCCCTCCCTTCCAGCGTGTCGACGGCACCACACAGCTTGGTGTCATCGGCGAACTTGCTGAGGGTGCACTCCATGCCACTGTCCACGTCACCGACAAAGATGTTGAAGAGGGCCGGGCCCAACACGGACCCCTGAGGGACGCCACTCGTGACCGGTCTCCACTTGGACATCGAGCCATTGACCACTACTCTCTGAGTGCGGCCATTGAGCCAATTCCTTATCCACCGAGTGGTCCATCCATCAAATCCATGCCTCTCTAGTTTAGAGAGAAGAATGTCGTGCGGGACAATATCAAAAGCTTTGCACAAGTCCAGGTAGATGACATCCGTTGGTCGACCCTTGTCCACCGATGCTGTCACCCCATCGTAAAAGGCCACCAAGTTGGTCAGGCACGATCTGCCTTTGGTGAAGCCATGTTGGCTGTCACCCACCACCTCCTTGCTCTCCATGTGCCTTAGCATGGTTCCCAGGAGAATCTGCTCCATGACCTTGCCAGGCACAGAGGTGAGGCTGACCGGCCTGTAGTTGCCCGGATCCTCCTTGTTCCCCTTTTTAAAAATGGGGGTTATGTTCCCTCTCTTCCAGTCATCGGGGACCTCGCCAGACCGCCACGACTTCTCAAATACAATGGCCAGTGGCTTGGCAACTTCATCCGCCAGTTCCTTCAGGACCCGCGGATGGATCTCATCAGGTCCCACGGACTTGTGCACCTTCAAGTTCCTCAGATGTTCCCGAACCTGCTCTTCAAGTACAGTGGGTGGTGGTTCATCCTCACAGTCCCTGCTAGTTCTTTCCACAGCTTGGGTGGTAAGACAAGAGGCTTTATCAGTGAAGACTGAGGCAAAAAATTCATTGAGTACCTCAGCCTTCTCTATGTCCCGGGTGACCAGAGCACCAGTATCCTTCCGGAGGGGGCCTACGTTCTCCTTGGACTTCCTTTTGTCCCCTACATACCTATAGAAGCTTTTCTTATTGCTTTTTATATCCCTTGCCAAATTCAATTCCTTCAGGGCTTTAGCCTTCCTCACTTGATCCCTGGTCACTCGTACAGCTTCTCTGTATTCCTCCCAGGCTATCTGTCTCCGCTTCCACCCTCTGTAGGCTAACCTCTTCATTTTCATTTCTATAGAAAAGTTACAGTTAAAGATCTTACGTGCAAATGTTACTTTTCCTACTTCACTCACTTTTTTAAGATGATTTGAAACATGTTAAAAACAGACTTTGTGATGTCTGCCTTTAAATCTATTAGACGGTTATCCACATTACAGAGCATAACTAACAGGTCGTATATTCATTTTCTGTCTGCTTTGCGATGTTACATACAGTGTCAGCTAGAAAATATGATGAACATTTAACATCTGCACTGCCAGTTTCACGAACTCTGCGTATATTTTTTACAGAACCTCTTGCCTGCTTCTCTCCAAGTGAGAAATGTTCCACAATGCTCGTAAGAATAATATATGGCAACAAGCTTGTGCTCTGTAGATCTAATGCATTTTAGTTGGCAGTAGTGTATTTCAAATGTCTTTGTATACACAATAATGCTTGATGGCTTGAACTCTAGTAAAAAGAACATTTTGTGTGATCAGTCTGGAGACCTAGAAAAGACTTTGTATGACTAACAAAATTATGTCGTTTTCCTAACCTATTAGTTATGAAGAATGTCTTTTATTTGCAAAGTCAAGATTATATTTCCAGATATTATAAAGATGGCCTTTGGAAAAGTAAAGCTGATTTAGCCATGATGTTCTAGGGACAAAAAAAAAGAAGCAAGATTTATGGGATGAGGGAAGGATATGAGAGGCAAGGAATATGATCTTTACACCCATACTTGCAGCCCTCACACTTATTTTCTACCTCAGATGAACTGGCATAGTCTAGCTGCATTCATACTTTTACCCTCCAAAACTGTGACCACAATCAATTGTTTCCTTGAGAAAAATCCCAAGCCCCTGCAACATCCCACATTGTATCTAGCTATTTTTTAGGGAAATGATCATGAGTCCATGGCCAGAAGTGTCCATGTTCAGACCCTAGAGGGTCCATTCTAACAACTTAACAGAAAATACAATCATATAGAAAAGCCCAAGTCTACACCTGGCACTGCTTAATTTTGAAATATAAACTTATCTGCACAGTGATAAAAAAGTTTTAATTTCTGCACAGTAATCTCAATCTAGATATCATACACATATATACGGAAAGCCACTTGGAAGAACATGAAGTGCATGGTTTCAGAAGTTCAGTGTCATCTCGTTAGCTTTGTAGCAATAGGCTTTCTCTTGAAACATAAAATCTAGAATAAGTGTCTGTTGTGGTTTGAAGTGGGGGGGGAGGTCCGGGTGGCAGAAGCTGCCCATCAGACCGGACTCCCGTCCCCCTCGGGGCTTGAGCCAATCGGCGCCTCTGCGAATTGCCCTATTTACGTCGGACAAAGGAACCGGAAAGGTGTGCCGGTGCCCAGGAGCAAGGAGACGGGAGGGGGGCACGGCCCCCTCCCGGCTCCCGGCCGGGCCGGCGGCCTGGGTCGGGCTGGGCCGGGCCCGCTCCGTCGAGGATGGCGGCGGCAGAGCCGCTTGGGGAACTCGGGGAGAGCCCCGCTGCCGGGGCGCCCACCGGGCCGAGTTCACCCAGACAGGACTGAAATCTAAGAGAAACGGCCACACAGATAAGAGGTCAGTGAAGATGGAACGGAACAACGTGTGCCGCGGCTGAGTCCCCCTTGCCAGCAGCGACCCCTTTGTAACAGTCCTCGGTGGAGCAAGCAGAGACCCACTCGCAACCAGTGGATGACCCACGTCGGAAAGAGATGCCTAAGCCTGAGACTATTGTGAATCATGGGCACAGGTAGAGACACATTTACGCATTTTACGCATTCAGAGTCTGTACGGAGACGCATTTAAGGTCGACATGACGACCCACGCCGGAGCACATTTAAAGTTTGTTGATGGCCCACGCCAGAGCGAGTGGCTGCGGCTCCTTAAAAGCCCAGGACTGGTAAAGCCCGCACTTGGGGCAAATCCGATGGGGTAAGGATTTGCCCCCCCAGCGGGTAGGATTCACGCTTTCGCCGTGAGTAGGGGATCCACTGGAGCAAGGGACAATGGTGTAAGGACTCCTTTTCCTTTAAGAGAAGCGGCAGTAACAACATGGAATGAACTGACCTGCACTCCCCCATTCCCTGCCCCCCTGCGCCGCTGGGGGGAGGAGGTAGAGCCGGGAAGAAGAGGCAAAGAGGGGGGGGAGTGGTGTTGTTTTTAAGACCTGGCCTTGTTTTCTCGTTATTCTCTTAAGTAACCGTTTTTGTGTGCTTTTCTCTTTCTAGGTAGCTGTTAATAAATAGTTTTGCATTAAGAAAAAAAGCCTCTTTTTGCCCGGGACTGTGGTTGGTGGGTGCTCCTCTGTTCCTGTCTCGATCCTCAGCTCTTTTATTACATTTTTCTCTCCTCTCCATTTTACTGGACTGGGAGAGCTGCGTGGGTTTGGTTGCCGAACTCAGCCCAACCCACCACAGTGTCATAATTGCATTGATAGCCCAATCTACTCAGATGTCATCAGCTGTGAAATATTTTTTTCTGAATATTCAGCTGGTCAGAAACTGTAGACAAACAAATCAGGAAAGCTTCTTAAATCCAGAGACTTTTTGTCTGAAAGCTCTTGTAATCATAGAATCATAGAATTGTTCAGGTTAGAAAAGACTTTTAAGATCAACAAGTCTAACTGTTAGCCTAACATTGCCAAGTCCATAAACCATGTCTCTAAGCACCACATCTACACATCTTTTAAGTATCTCCAGGAATGGTGACTTCACCACTTCCTTGGGCAGTCTGTTCCGATGCTTGACAACCCTTTTGGTGAAGAAATTTTTTTCCTAATCTCCAATCTAAACCTCCTCTGGCACAATCTAAGGCCATTTCTTCTTGTTCTATTGCTTATTATTTGAGAGAAGAAATAGACACCCACCTCACTACAACCTCTTTTCTGGTAGATGTAGAGAGCGATAAGGTCTCCTCTCAGCCTCTTTTTCTCCAGGCTAAAAAATCTCTCCTCCCTCATAAGACTTGTGCTCCAGACCCTTCACCAGCTTCCTTGCTCTTCTTTGGACACACTTCAGCATCTCAATGTCTCTCTTGTAGTGAGGGGCCCAAAACTGAACATGGTGTCTGAGGTGCAGCCTCACCAGTGCCAAGTACAGGAGGACGATTGCTTCCCTAATTCTGCTGGTCACACTATTCCTGAAACAAGCCAGGATGCTATTGGCCTTATTGGCCACCCAGGCACACTGCCAGCTCATATTCAACCAGTTGTAGACCAACACCCCCAGGTTCTTTTCCACCAGGCAGCTTTCCAGCCACTCTTCCCCAAGGCTGTATCATTGCATAAGGTTTTGTGACCCGAGTGCAAGACCTGACACTTAGCCTGTTGAACCTCGTACAATTTCCCTCAACCCACCAATCCAGCCTGTCCAGATCTCTCTGTAGAGCCTTCCTACCCTCTTTTTCTCTTCTCCTCTCCTTCTCTCTCTCCCTCTTCCTTTCCCTCTCCCTCTCCCTCTCCATGTACCCCTTCCTCCCTCTCTATCTCCTTCTCCCTCTCCCACTCTCTGTCCTTCCTCTTCTCTCTCTTCCGTGAATATTCCAGTAAGTTGAGTTCAGTCTCCTTCATTCCTGCTTTTATCCCTCTGGTGGGAGTTATCACACATCTCCAAAGTTTGGTGATATGTGTGTATAAAATGTTTTTCTCTAAATAGCGGTTCAAACATCAAAAAAAAGAAAGATATTTCCCACTCACAAAGAAGTATAATAGCAAGAATAACACCTTAAGACTGTGGGGTAACGTGTGTGTCATTTAACAGTATCTTAGGAGCGTTTACCAGCAAAAAGGAAAAAAAGACAAGAATCCAGACTTGGGTATTCTTTGCACCAGACTTGGGTATTCTTTGCAGATCTTATTCTCTTTTTAAGTTTGTTGATTCCTTTGTAACATTATGAAAGTAAATACTGTTCCTTTGAAGAAAGCCACATTAAAGACATTTCTAGAATGTCTACTGAGAGTTCAGAAATCTGCATCCTTGATTCCAGTAAGAGATCAGCTGATCCTAAAACATGGCATGTTTTTCAGATTATTGTGGACATTTGTTACTGTTCAGCATCAGTCACTTCAATTTTGCTGCTGACATGAGAATGCAGTTGCATGTCACCTGTAATTTTTGGTCTAAAAATGTTACAGAACAACCAACTTGTTCCGATCTAATGTATTTGCATATGTTGAATTAAAGCAAGATGGTTGAAGTTTACTTTTTTATTTTCTATGTACTGTAATGATATCAAATTAGTCTAGCATCAAACTAAAGCATAATTATACTCAAACTTTGTTTTGCATCGTTTTTGTTAATAGAAAAAATATTGACCCTCTAGCCTTTGAAAATATAATACGGATTGAGACAGTCAGGTTGGGGGCCAGGGTCCATGTCTACCCGTATCTGCAGGACCCTTAGTTCTACTTAAAAGCGAATTATAAAAATAATCCATTAAAGTTAATAGGCTGCAATGCTGAGACTCTATCCCCCCTTAGTTATTTGTGTGGAAGATGGATGGTCTGACCTTGGTAAATTTAGTCTCTTACTCAAAAAGTGGCATCTCAATTTAAAGTGACTTATTGTAGTGCTCAGGAATATTTTTTAGTACCTGCTGTTCAATTTTGTGAGGTCAGAGCATGCCTTGTAAGTCACCATTGACCTCCCATTGCCCTACAAGTCATGTTTGGGCAGTCATTTTTGTAAAATCCCGAGTTACAAATTTTTGGCCACTTTCAGTTTTCCACGTTTCTTCCTCAGAAGAAGTCACTCAGTCATCTGATTCATCTGTGTAGGTGAGCTTCTTTTCCCTGACCAACATGAGTTGACATCTCACAGTTAACTGCTCAGGTCCAGGATCATCTTTGTAATGGCTGCTTAAACTCTTAAAGGGCTTGCAGAAAATAACCACCCTTCTGTCTCTCTTCGTGCTCCATATCCACATGTCTTAAGTGGTACATTTATCCTTAGCCTAATCCAGGTTTAATATTCCATGAGTCTTTACTCACACAGTCAGTCTCCTTACACTACTCCTTTACTCCTTCCTATACATTCTCCATTTCAATTTTCTGCCTGTACTGTAGCTCCCAACCATAGTTATCTTAGATTTCAAGGTTTACAGTACTTGGTAGCTATCTGTAGCTGTGAGTGACACAAGCTTTTTTGAAGTTATTGAGATCTTTTGCTTGTGCTTCATAATGGCTGGAAATATAGAGAATTTTCCTTTTTTTTTTTATTTTCCTCCCATTCACTCTTCATGGTAGTAACACCACCGAAGTTCT
Organism: Tauraco erythrolophus; assembly: GCF_009769465.1. Lineage (NCBI taxonomy): Eukaryota > Metazoa > Chordata > Aves > Musophagiformes > Musophagidae > Tauraco > Tauraco erythrolophus. The sequence goes on along the minus strand of NC_141467.1, from coordinate 86,054,857 downwards.
CTGCTATGGGATTTTCTGTCTCTGTTTCTAAAACTGTTACTGATAGACCATTAGGCAGATATACAAAAATCAATAGCATTTTGAAAGTTTTGTTTCTAATCTTTACAATCAGAGGTTACACAATTTTTATTCCTTGAGATACTCTGTGTACTGAAAATCACATGAGTACTGAGGTTCAAGTTACCATTCCTTTATATTTTCTTGTGATTATTAATTTATACACACTATTTGTTTCTTGTATGTCTACTCTTTAAACTCTCCGTGTTTTGTATATTTTCATCCAGTTCTCTTTATTCTGACTAGTTCAATTTCAGTTCTGTTTGGCTTTCTTTTGATTTTCAGCCTTGATGTTTATGTTCATGTTTTTCCCTTAAAGGCTAAAAAACTCTCTTAGTTGGAAGATTTTAACAGTAAGTCAAAACTGTTATAGAAAGATTTTAGATTTTTAAGTGTTCTGAGGAGGTTTTGTTAAGGGAAAAATTGAAATATGTATCAGATTCAGTTTTTAAAGTAGTTCAGCACTTGCAATATCAAATCTCATTGTCTTGCAATTAGATTGAGTTGCTGAAGTGCCCGCAGCAGATTTAAAAATGCAGCACAGGCTCCAGAGTCACTTAGTGAATGTCTGTACTGCAGATGAACTATTCGTGTCCCAAAAGCTGCACAGAGATCCACCAAGGCTCATTTATTCCCTATCTATTAAACTAGCCTTTGTAGACCATCGTGCTGTTATGGTTTAGCTGTTTATAGCTGTTCATGTTTATATTGCATTACAGTCTGAAGTGCAGACGACTGCATCTGTAATAGATTGGAATAGATGCTGGTCGAAGGAACTTAAAAGTATGTTCTGCACAGATTCTTTACTTCTCATGGTTGAGAGGTGATATTTTTGAAGAGCTGAGAGCTAAATGTCCTTTGACAGGAACAATTCTCTTTGTGGATGTATAATTTTCACACAAAATGAAATTCACAGATAAGTAGTGTTTGATTTCTGCAACACTTGAATCCCACAGTTTGGATACAACTCATGGCCATGCATACAATGCTGAACTGTAGCTTTAATGTTTTAAAAATCCATTTAGGTCATTGGAGGAAGAAATATTTCTACTGGTTGGACTCCTGAAGACAAAATTATCACGTTGTCCTACAGGCAGTAGGACTAATGAAACCTGATGTCTTATATATTTGAGTCGTGTTTCCTTTACGTCACCCGCATTACTCCAGGAAAATTACCTTTGCTCCCCACCAGGTGATCCCTTACAAAATACACATACAAGAAGAGAAAAACATGCACTAATCTTGAACTACATGCATATGAAACAGCTGCCTGCTACCAAAGAGAATGTGTAATGGCTGATTTCACTCTCCTTTGGTCTCAAGAGAGGCACTGTTTTGGGCTTTTCTCCTGTAGTCAGTCACCCTTTCAGTAAATTTGTAGGAATATAATTACTTAAACAGTTCTACCCATCTCTCAATGAGACTAAAATTAGCCAATGTATTTCAAAGTTATCAAGAAGGGTCTGACATACAAATGAAATTGAATGAAGTTCAAATTAACTTGACTTCATCAGGAAAACACACTAAGTTTTCCACTCATATTAATGGTTATCAGGTATTCTCTTTAGCATAAACATTGTGTAAAATGTAGCAAATAGCACCCATCAGTTCTCTGTTCAGGAGGAATGAGTACTAAGTATATATATGTGTTATAACTTTAACAAAAAAAAACCCCAAACAAACAAAAAAAACACAGAAAAAACCTTGAGTCTATTCCAGTATGTGCTCAGTTTCCCTCCTCTATTATTGAGCTCCTGAATAAGTTATTCACCCACAGTTCCCAGAGTGCAATATTTTCCTGCCAACAAAACAATAAAATAATACCAGAAGGGGTTTTTTTTCCTGTTCTTCACCTAAAAGCTCTTCATATGTTTTATTTATATTTTCACCATCCTAAGCAACAGAAAATCAAGCATCCATTATGTGCACTTCCAAATAGGAAACTGAAGATGCAGCTCCCAGAAGCCTCTGTGTTAACATTTAAAAATTGAAAAGCCATAGATACAACAGAGACTATTGGGAGCTTCCTCTTCTTGTTCTGTTGAGAGAAATATGATGAACTTTTGGCTGAAAGTTCTCTGATAGGAAAAAAAATACTAAAAAAGAAAAAAAAATTACCACATATTAGAACAGAGTACTTCTCATTTAGTATCTCCTAGTCATCTTTGCCTTTAGCCATCCAGGATTTCTGAGGGCAGCAGAGCAAAACCAGCTCTCCTTGCTCAGGGTAAGAGAGGTCCCTGTTTACAGAAGTACAGAGGTGTACAGCATGCATCATAGAGAACTAGATTAAATTGGTTTGAAACCATGATTTTCCAATCAAAAATAAAATTTAATCAGAACTGTCTTCAGGATTGTGGCTATTTTGACAGCATTTGGGAATACTGCTTTTTTGATTCCTCATGTGGATGAGTATATTGAGATGCACTTTAAATAAACTTTAACAGGTTTATTTTTTAGTACATTTCACTTTATTTCAACCTTTCTATCATTTTTAAGGTTTAATCTTTTCTTCAGATGCATTTGCGTCATCAAGTATAAGCAAATGCATATTGACAACATTAAATGATGTATTTCAATCATCTATTGATCAAAGCAGTATTATCCTGTAAAATTGTATTCCTTAAAAACTTTCCCTAAAAATCTATTGGTTTTTCCTTCTTCTTTCAGAAAGTAGGGGTTTGAAATATAAAAATTCCCATCAAGCACAAGTGTTGTGCTTTGACAAGCTCCATGTCTGCATATCTGTGATTCTGTTGCAGAGGGCAGTGACAGGCACGTACAACATCCAGGGCATTACACTGGCATTATAGGAAACAACGTAGACTACACTGGGTCTTCCCGGATAAAGAAGGGTGCTAGCATGACTGAAAACAGCAGAGTGAAAGGACATGGAGTGAGGTGATGGGGGGCAGAAAAGGGTAGAAAAGAAAGAAATGGAGATATTGGTTTGGAAGCAGATAGAAATAAATTCATTTTCACATGAGACAAAGGTGAAACATGAGAAACCTGAAGCTGAGCCTAAAAAAAATGCATGGATCAACTTGGGTGGCGCAAGGAGAGGATGAAATGTGGAAGGTGGTAACAAATAATTACCAGAAGAAAAAAAGGGGAGAATGTGCCCTGGAAATGCTGATTACACACAGTGCCAGCTAAACTCAGCACAGAGATCTATAAAAGCCCTGCTACAGGAGAGGTGGTGCTGCAACTGAAATGAAGCTTTTGCAATAGGCTTGGAGTTAGAGGTCAAGTAGTAATGTGGTTTTCTCCACTATCAGCATTTTTCACAAGTGCAGTTAGTTAATTTACTGGAAGACTCATTCAGGCTGCCCTTGCCACTACGAGTTCAAATAGCCAATATGCCACAGGCATTTTATTTTACATGCTTTTTGAGGCTAACTTGAAAAAAGCCAAGTGCAGGACTGTTAATTGTAAATGTTATAATGATAACCATCGCTCAAGGTCACAGCATGTCCCTGAGCAAACTGAGAGTGATATACCCGCTGTCCTGGTAACTACCCTGTGCCCTGACCACAGTGTGGACACTGATGCATTAACTTCTCTGGAAGCTAGGGTAAAGAGGATGAGGAAACTTCCACTAAAATACTTATCATTAGAATGTGATACTTTTTTTAATATTAAACCTGAACAGTTTAATATTAAACCCCTTTCAGCCCGGATTTATCACATATAACTAGAGTGTTAACTAAACTGCCTGCATTAGGAAACGCTTTTCTCTAAACTCCTTACACAACCAGTGGAATTTAATTCACTTGTGGTCTTTTGGTGATGTCTGTATTTCTCCATTTCATATGAAAGGTAACCAAAGGATCCTCATCTGGTGGTGGGGCACATTTGTGTCCACACTTAGGTGAGCAGAAGCTCTGCATTCTCCTCCAGTTTTAGTTGAGATTGATCATATTTCCACAAGATTAACTCCCATAAACATATGAGCAATCAAAAGAACTTTATGAAAAATTTGTGATGATCATGATTATTTCACAATTATTATGGCATGAGGCACAGCCCGTAGAAGACGTCTATTAAAAATCTGGTGTAACACAAAGGCAGTTTCTTTTTTAAAAAATCACGACTCTTAAAATCTGAAGTTCATTCTTTCTTTTTCTAAGAAATGCTTTCATAGCCACAAGATTTGCAACAGACAGATAAAAACACATCACATTTGAGTACTTTGTAATTAGAGCTTTAAGAAATACTTCAAAACTCAGAGTAATTTTAGTCATTACTGATGAACACCAGGAAGTCTTTCATTCATTCTTTCTGATAAAAATCTTTATCTTTGTAAATATTTATGGACATAATATCATAAATTTTTTTATGGCTATGAGACTTGGATCTCCCAAATCAATGAGCAAATGATAGGGACATGATATTCACCATTCAAATGGATGAATATTCACCAAGTCTCAGATTTATCTAGTAAAAAGAATCTGTCTAGGCTTCCTCTAATGACAAAGGGAAAAGAGAAGCTTCTCTAAAAAGAAGCTTTATTCAGAGAAGAGTTTTCAGCTAGTTTTGATTATAGCTGTTCTCTGGCTGCAGAAAAAAGTCCAGTTTATTAGCCTGTGAGGTGAGAGCATTTGCAAATCTCCCTCTAAATTCACATGGGTTCAGATGAAGGTCAAAGTAGTCCTACAGAAGATATTTGTTGAAGTTTAGCCTTATTATATAAACAAATGGCAAAATCATGCTTTAGTTATGCGTGGGTAAGTAGAAAATGAAAATACTTTTTCAAATAAATGCAGGACTACCTTGCGAGTAGGATAAGAGCTTGGCAGCCAGGCATCAAACCTGGAGACTGGAGAGACCAGAGGGTCTGTGAGTTGTCTACTGCATGGGCCAGGAGATCTCAGGAAGCTCTTGCAGAGATCATGGAGCCTGAGGGTTGACTGAGAGAGACGTTTGTGTATGTCTCAGCATGAAGCAAGTGAAGCTGCTAGGGAAGTCTGAAAGTATAAGACTGGTTACTGAAAGGGTCCATAGTGTGACATTAGACCGTGTAGTAATGACAGGTCTCATGTAATATCATGGTCACAGTCATGTAAGACCTGAGACATTTGTGATCCTTGTGTAAAGCTATTTTATGCACTAGATTTTTTTTTCCCTATTCAGTTTGTTAAGAATTGTTTCTAACTACTGGAACAGTTCCAGTTTAGTCAGCTCCAGACTTTTCCCCCATGTTGCACAGCTCTTTTGCATATGAAATACAGAACAAGTAAATTCCCCCTGGCAGAGGACTATACTGATGGGTTTTTTATGGAAAGCCGATACTTTCTCATTCCTCCTCCATTCTCATCTACTATACATCTCAAAAGTATTCTACCCAGGTCTCCAAACATGCCCATTTTCTACCATCCTCAGTCAAAAGGAAAAGTTCTGTATGGGTGAAGGCTTCCCAGGGATTCCTAGAGAAATACAAATTTTTCAAAGAAATAACTAAAACAGCCATGTATCAACATGCACATTGTTATTTAAAGCGAAGCAAAATATGGCAACATGCTAGAAAGGTTATTCAGCTTTTGAAGTTTGAATTGCACAAGCCCGTGAAATGGGTGCTAAAGGAGAAAACAATTATTTTAACTCGCTTATCCTGTGCAATGGCAGCAGTTACGCTTGGGAACTGGTTTTCGGGGATGGCATTATCATAGCAGTACAGGCACAGTGCTGCTTATAGCGCTATTTATCTTAATGCCAGTATTATTTCTCTCAGCAGAGTAAAAAAAAAAGTGTTTAAAAATGTGGACAAAATTCTTTTTCATTTGAATCAGTGATAGCTATAACATATATACATCTATTATAGAATAGCAATTAAGTGACAGTGTAAAGCACTTGGCAGGATTGCCTTCGTGTAGTCGAGAAGAAGCAGATTGAGTAGTTTGCTACTTTCTGTCTTGTCATCAGACCAAAAGTAACTCTTACATCCTGCATGCTGCTAAATTTACATTGGAAATGTATTTTTCATTTATCTGACATGATCATCTCTCATGGATTATCAAAGTCTGTGTGTCTCCTTTTCAGAGTAACAATCTGCTACCCTACTGTCAGCACTCTCTACTCCCACCAATGTCTAATTAAGAGTATTCTGACTGAATGCTTCCTTTCACCTCTACAAAATTTGAAGTAGACTACTTCTAAATGAAAAGTGTTCACAGATGAATATATTTAAATCCTTTAATAATAACCACTTTATTTAAGTCCGTGCGATTTCTTATGAGGACAAGACCTGTAATTCACAATTTGAAGAGTCTTGGTAATTACTCTGTGTAGGGAAACCATTGTGCCCACATGAAGCCTTCTCCAAGATGGAAGCATATGCAAAGATTTGGCATGATCCGTACTTGGATAAGATATGTAAGTGAACACTGGAACACTGGCTGCACTTGCATCAGGAATTGATTCACTGAATTGATTTCTATATCAGCTAAGCCTTAAAATGATGTTTCAGTATATGGTGATCTTGAAGATGATGCATTCAGGTAGTCTGCTTTTATTAAAGATGAGACATTAGCAAAAGAGACAAAGGGAGCTTTTTATCTAACTTTCCCCAACCTAAATGTTATGGTTTGAAGTGGGGGGGAGGTCCGGGTGGCAGAAGCTGCCCATCAGACCGGACTCCCATCCCCCTCGGGGTTTAAACCAATCGGCGCTTCTGCGAATTGCCCTATTTACGTCGGACAAAGGAACCGGAAAGGTGTGTGCCTGTGCCCAGGAGCAAGGAGAAGGGAGGGGGGCACGGCCCCGCTCCCGGCTCCCGGCCCGGTGCCCGCTCCGTGCCGGTGCCCGCCCCATCGAGGGTGGCGGCGGCGGAGCCGCTTGGGGAACTCGGGGACAGCCCCGCTCCCGGGGCACCCACCGGGCCGAGTTCACCCAGAAAGGACTGAAATCTAAGAGAAACGGCCACACAGATCACACAGGTCAGTGAAGATGGAACGGAACAACGAGTGCCGCGGTTGAGTCCCCCTTGTGAGCACCCTCTTTCCAACCCGTCCTCGGTGCAGCAAGCAGAGACCCACTTGCAGCCCGTGGAGGACCCACGTCGAGAAGAGATGCCAGAGCCTGAGCACGGTACGCATCTAGAGTCCGTGGGACAACCCCCGCCAATGGGGAGGTGCTTTGTTAAAGGAGATGCCTGAGCCTGAGACTGTTGTGAATCATGGGCACAGGTCAAGGCGCATTTACACATCTAAGTCTGTACGGAGACGCATTTCAGGTCGATACGACGCCCCACGCCGGAGCGCATTTAAAGTCTGTGTGATGACCCATGCCAGAGCGAGTGGCTACAGCTCCTTAAAAGCCCAGGACTGGTAAAGCCCGCACGTGGGGCAAATCCGATGGGGTAAGGATTTGCCTCCTAGTGGGCAGCATTCACGATTTGCCATGAGTAGGGGATCCACTGGAGCAAGGGACAATGGTGTAAGGACTCCTTTTCCTTTAAGAGAAGCGGCAGTAACAACTTGGAATGAACTGACCTGCTGTCATGGTTTGATGTGGAGGGGGGCTGGTTCTGGTGGCAGGAGAGGGGTTTTGGTCCCTGTGACCTCCCCGGTTTTGGAACCGGGTTAGGCTTAGTTCCGGCCACCAGATCAGACTGCCATCCCCCTCGGGATTGAGCCAATAGGGCGCCTCTGCGAATTGCCCTATTTAAGTCGGGACAAAGGGACCGGAAAAGGGTGCTTCGCCCAGGATCGAGCAGAGAAGGGAGGAGGGCACTGCCCCCGCTCCCTGGCTCCTGGCCGGGCGGCTGCCTGCGTCGGGCCGGCGCCGCCCACAGAGAATGGCGGTGGCGGAGCCAGCTGGGGAACTCGGGGGCACCCCGCTCCCGGGGTGCCCACTGGGCTGAGTTCACCTGGAGAGGACTGAGATCTGAGAGAAACAGCCACATCGACAGCAGGTCAGTGAGGATGGAGCGGGAGGAGGTGTGCCGGAGCCAAGTTTCCCCTGCGGCTGATGGTGAGATAGCAGGCGGCCCCCCTGCAACCAGGACGGCCTCGGTGGAGCAGAGACCCACTCGCAGCCCGTGGGGAGAAGATGCCTGAGCCTGAGGACGGTCGTGTTGGGGTGCACGACGAGGCAGAGCGGCATCTGGAGTCTTCGTGACAACCCACGCCGGAGCGAGTGGCTACAGCTCCCTAAGTATCCGAGACTGTGGTAAAGCCCACACCGGAGCAATCTGGGGGGAAGGATTGTTTCCAGTGGGCTGGACTCACGTTGGAGAAGTTTGTGGATTTTTCCTCGTGGGTAGGGGATCCGTTGGAGCAGGGGAAAAGGGTGTAAGGACTCCTTCTCCTTTAAGAAAGAAGCAGCAGTAACAGCACGGAATGAACTGACCTGCACTCCCCCAGTCCCTGCCCCCTGTGCTGCTGGGGGGAGGAGGTAGAGCCGGGAGGAAAAGGAAGGGGGGGGGGGAGGTGTCGGTTTTAAGATCTGGTTTTGTTTCTTTCTGTCCTCTCAAGTAATCGGTTTTTGTTTCCCTTTGTCCTTCTAAGTAATCATTAATAAACTGTTTTGCTTTGAGAAAAGCTCTGCCTGTTTTGCCCAGGACCATGGTTGGTGGGTGCTCCCTCTGTTCTTGTCTCAACCCTCAGTCCCTTTGTTTTTTTTTTTCTCTCCTCTCTACTTTACTGGAGAAGGAGAGACTGTGTGAGTTTTAGTTGCTGGATCAGCGTAAAACCACTACACCTGCACTCCCCCATTCCCTGCCCCCCTGCGCCACTGCAGGGAGGAGGTAGAGGAAGAAGAGGCAAAGGGGGGGAGTGGTGGTGTTTTTAAGACCTGGCCTTGTTTTCTTGTTATCCTCTTAAGTAACCATTTTTGTTTGCTTTTTCTCTTTCTAGGTAGCTGTTAATAAATAGTGTTGCTTTAAGAAAACAGCCTCTTTTGCCTGGGACCGTGGTTGGTGGGTGCTCCTCTATTCCTGTCTCGACCCTCAGCTCTTTTATTACATTTTTCTCCTCTCCATTTTACTGGAGTGGGAGAGCTGCGTGGGGTTTAGTTGCCGGATCGGCCTAACCCACGACACTAAATCACGTCAGATCTGTTGAGCAACTCTTACCTCCTTACAGTCTTTCTGCATTTTCGCTTGCATGTTGGATTTTTCCCTGGTCCCACTCCTACACAGATCTGCAATACTGTATTCCCTGGTAAATAGCTGTCACATTTCACTCTCGAACAGACTACTCCTCTTTGATGGGCACCATTTCTGTATGAAATTTGCTGACTGCTGTATGATTCTCTAGGGTGAAATGAGATACATAGACACAAAACATCAAACAGAATATTTGCACCCGAAAACAGCTTTGATAATTTTCTGTGCTGAATACCTTAACTTCTGGCTGCCGAAAGCTTCCTTATGAGACATGCTTTTAAATTCCATACAGTCCTTCCAATAGTCTTCTTAATTCTCCAGAGGCATCTACGCTAGTGAAAGAACAATGCCAAGGCAGAGCTCAGCACTGAAAGGTTATTGTTTGTAGTACTGTTAGGTTGCTACAGTGGTTCCTGGCACACTTTTAGTCCAGGCCAATTAGCACTCTTTCCAAACAATTCACAGGCACAGTTTGTGAATTCAAGGTCCTTGAATTTGGTCCACACTTTGGATGTGGCCACCCTGAATTGGAAGCTAAGAGAGTTTAATAACAAAGAGGTAGCCAGACTTTACTAGCTGGTCTTAGAATCAGAGTCACTGTCCCAGCTTTGCATACGTCCCAGCATAAATGTCACCTTAACATCAAGTGATCATTTTGGTCCATAGTCATGCACAATGTAACAGTGAAAAATCATCATAAGTCAATTGTTTTATCCACAGACGCAATAAAAAAGTATTTGACTATGGATGACTCTAATCATTCGAGGCAGGTATCATTTACATATGTGGCAGATTGATTTTAGTTGACAAATCTATCGTACATGGAGGTGCCTTCCAGTATGCCTAAAATGTCATGTAGATTAGTCGTTGTTCGTCCCCTTGAAATCAAGATGGATTATAGGTGTCAGCCTGCCCCAGGACTAGGTAGGAATGCTTTTGAGCAAGTTTTTACATCTCGATTGCACACCACTAAGGTAAAATGAGACTTTCTGTATGTCAGGGTTTAGTTCAGCCAGCAACTAAACGCCACACAGCCACTCGCTCACTCTCCCTCACCCCCGGGGAATGGGAAGAGAATTAAAGGGGAAAAGGGAAGGAGACGTGTGGGTTGAGATAAGAACAATTTAATAATAATAATAATAATAATAATAATAATAATAATAATAATAATAATAATAATAATAATAATAGAAAGTAATAATAATAAAATGATAATTAAAACTATAATATATGAGAACATACATATGTTGATAATAATATATACAAGCAAGTGATGCACAGTGTAATTGCTCACCATTCAGTGACCAATGTCTGTCCCAACCTGTCAAAGGATCCTGAAACAGATAAGTCCCACACTGCAATCCCAGAAAAGTGAGAGGCCCGAAAAGAAAGCTAGAGAGAGCTAGAACTCTGAAAATCCAAGAGTCGGAGAGAATTTCAAACTTTCCGGTCAACCCTCATCTATATGCTGGGCATGACGTTATATGATATGGAATACTCTATTGGCCAATTTGTCCCTCAATCCTAAATCTAAATTCAAATTATAAGGGGAGTTGTGAACCCTTTGTCCTGACCATGCTCCCCCGCAGCCTGTTGGGCTCCTGCACACTGGCAAAACATTGAAAGCTGAAAGATCCTTGATGTCTCAGTACCAGCTATAAGCATCAACGCACTGTCAACAATCTTCTCATAGCTAATGCCAGACTACAACCAAAACACAGACAAAACCAAGACAAAGGGCCCATGGCTGCCCTTATGGTTTGAATTTAAACTGAGACTTGAGGGCTAAATTGACCAATGAAGTATTCCATATCATGCAATGTCATGCCCAGTATATAGATTTCATAGATTTCATAGATTTCTAGGTTGGAAAAGACCTTAGAGATCATCGAGTCCAACCATCCCTAATCCCCATTAAACCATATCCCCAAGTAGATCATCCACCCTATTCTTAAACACATCCAGGATGGGGACTCAACCACCTCCCTGGGCAGCCTATTCCAACGGCTGACAACCCTTTCAGAGAAGAAATACTTCCTGACATCCAACCTGAATCTCCCCTGACTAAGCTTATACCCATTTCCTCTTGTTCTATCACCCAACACTAATGTAGAGAGCCCTTCCCCTACCTTCCCACCATCTTTTCTCAAGCATTTGTAGGCTGTAATCAGGTCTCCCCTCAGCCTCCTCTTCTCCAGGCTAAACAGCCCCAACTCCCTCAGCCGCTCCTCATAAGTTTTATTTTCCAGCCCCTTGACCAGTTTAGTCGCCCTTCTTTGGACTCGCTCCAGGAGCTCAATACCTCTCTTAAAGCGAGGGGAATATATATAGACGAGAGTTGACTGGAAAGAAGGGCCTTTGCTCTTCTGGAGGCTCTCTCTCTTGGACACTCAGACTCTCAGAGTGCTATCGTTCTTTCGCTCTTTTTGGACCTCTTGCTTGTCCAGGATTCTGGTGTCAGGACTTATCTGTTTGAGAATTGTTTTCCGGGACTGGACAGGCATTGGTGACGGAGTAACCAATTACACTGTGAGCAATTACACTGTGGGAGAAATTACACTGTGCATCACTTCTTTGTATCTATTATTATGCATATATATACTCATATATTGTTATGATTATAATAATTGCTTTTAATTTGTTATTAATGTTGTTATTAATATTACTATTAAATTGTTCTTATCTCAATCCATTAAACTCCTTCCTTTTTCCTCTTTAATTCCCTTCCCCATTCCTCAGGGGTGGAGGAAGGTGAGCAAGCAGCTGTGTGGCCTTTAGTTACCAGCTGGGCTAAATCACACCATCAGTCTTTTGGGATAGCAATTTCATTTACATCACTATAGATGGACAAGCATGTCCAAATTTAACCCTGAGCTACCCTGAACAGCTTCTGATATCCTGAGTACTGATCTACTATTGATACTCTCGGTTCTGTTACCTACTATTGACCTTAGTGGAATTATAATGATGAAAATAACGAATAAACTGCTGTTAGAGTGGACTGCTCCCCAAGGAAAAGTGAAGGTGACAGTGAGGCAGTCAAGGCACTGACCCTGTCAACCAGTAGCCTAGTGACAGCCAAATATCTCTGTAGCTCCCAGCTTATCTCCCAACAGAGTGATATGGGTTACAGCAGCACTTTGAGTATGGGCAGCCCAGCTCCTCAGAGTTAAGTGTTGCAGAGCTTGTAGGTGCACTGACATAATTTCCCAGAATATGTGTTATAAGAAAAAGAAAAATTCAGCATGTAACTATAGCCAGAAACAGGTTACAGTATATTTTTGAAGTTTGAAAGACTGAAAAACTGTACCTTTGAAATTGTTCATCTGATGTTTCCACGGACTGATCCAATGAGATTGCTCCCCAGATCGCTTCAATGAAACTCTAATATAATCATTAATAATTAGGAGCGACATATACTGAGCACTTCAGGAAAACGTTTTTTCTCCCTCTCAGCCCTGCTTCCCTAAGGACAGGCAGCCGACTCCTACAAAGTGGGTTGAATATTGATCACCACTTTATGGAGTACTCTGCAAGTCAGACTGCACACATGGAAGCAGCTGTAATGAGCCAGTTAGATGTTCCTCTACTGATGAAATCAAGAAAGTTTAGAGCTTGTAACCTGGAGCTGCAAAGTACCTTGCAGCTGTATTCACTCCAGGACAATCTTACATAATGAACAACTTTGTAAGATGCTATTTTACATCACAATTACACTGAAAGGAAAGTGGTCCTCTAATATCTTTGATTGAACGTAATTGTTTGAGAAAGAAATGTAAAAGCTACAATATAACTGTAATGGCCAGAATGTTCTGCAGAGTACCCCTGACAAATGAAGCACTCAAAAGTTTGAATTAAACTATTTCTGTGACTTAAAAATCAAATTATGAAAATGCCAAGTTACATTGCTGGATTCTGCCAGATTAATTTACAGAAAAATGCAAAGAAAGGAAATGCTTCAGATCAGAGTCTTCTAACAGAGACTCAAAGTGAAAGAGCCCTAACAAGTATGATGGGGTAAACTCAGCAGTTTTAAAACAAATAGTGAGAAAGCTGGAAAGATTCTCTAGAGGAGTACAATTTATTCTTATAGACACGATAAATTTAGGCTGAAGAGTTCTGTTAATGGAGGATAGTTACTTAGAAAGTGGAAATCACTTCGTTCCCATGAGGGAGGAAAACACAATAAAAACTGCCTTCAGAAGTGAAAAAGGCTAAGCAAATACAGAAGAAAATATCTAGAGATATTTAAGAACACAGAGGATGTTGCAACTCTTTTAAAGCTAGTTTTTTACAAGATTATCCATTGCAGAGTTTAAATTTCCTCCTAAATTATTTAAGAAATAGTGAGTTGTCTCATCCTGCTGCGAAAACAAAACCTATCACTGATGGAAAAACCTAAAACTGATGGAAAAGTACTGTTACTTGTAAAAAGTTTCATTTTCACAAGAAAATGGTCCTAAAAGCCAGAATGGTCGGCTTTGAAAATTATTTTCCATTTAACCATCATGCATTCAGCTTTCTCTAACCAGACAGAAAAAAGAACCAATTCCAGTCCTAGTCCAAGAGAATTATCTCTGAAGCTATGATCACAATGTTTATTGTTCAGTTAAGCCCTATCTTTTAAAGTGGAGGTTGCACTGCAACCACTGGAGATAGAAAAATTGAACATGAAAACAACTATCACTGCAAAGTGCTTTGAAGTATTCCAATGAAAATTGGTGATTGTTTGATAGACCCATATGCCTACAGCAACGCACTCTGTGCATGTCTGTAGAAGGCAATTTTCCCAGTTTCCGTACTGCCAGTAGAAATGCACACTCCAGTAATTTGCAGCATATAGGTAGCCCTAAAAACACAACAAAAATGTTAAATAGAATACACATGAAATAATTTAAATTTGTGCTCTTTCCCTGACATATTCTAAAACTTACATCTATATAGAATTTTTTAATATTTCTACATAAAGCAGAGAACTATAAAAAGTCATTTCAATGGAATGAGATTTTCCAATCCAAATTTTATTGCAAATATATTGTGTATTTTGGAGGCTAAGTATTTTGTTGCCTGTAACTTTCTTCACTGAACTCTGTATAAAAATATGCAACCCTTGGATGAATCTCAGATGTCTGCTCCTCAAGAAGAAGCATGTGTTAACCTGACTTTACAGAAAGTTAGTCTAGACTACTTGAAAGCTTCATGTTTGTCTAGGGTGCAGAGGCATTTCTGATACTCACATATCTCATAGTAGGGGCCAATGGGGTAACAAAAACTGACTCTAGGCATAGATAAAGTAGTTGTGTGATTAAGTACAAGGCTGACAGGGGTAATAAAATTACTTCATTGCCTTTTTTTTCTTTTTTTCAGAAGTGTGTTTTGGCTGCCACTGCTGGGGTTAAAAAAGAAAAGGAAGTCAGGGAACATAGGATGTTCCGATTTTGGGATGGGGTGATCTGCCATGATCAGGAAAGAGCATTATCCCTGTTCTCCTTATAATAATATCAGCAACAAGCTGATGTCCCTGAAGCCATCTTCTACCCCTTATCTAGACATTCTAAAGTTTCACTACCTGTGATGGGACTGACAGCCCAGGGTCAGCTTGTTCCTCTGTGCTACAGCATTGCAAAACTCAGGTTTGCTTGTGATACTGAGAAGACTTGACCTAATTCTGAAGGAAAACAGTAAAAGAAACTATCCATGTCATTTTAACATTAGCGTTCTCAGAAATAATGTCACCTGAGATGTCTCAAATTCAAGAAAACATAGACAGTGTCTTAGTTTCAGACATTCAGCATGTGCATTAAATTAAATGCAAATACAACTGTGTCATCTATTAGAAACAGAAACTTAGCTCAAGAGCACTTCTATGTTAAAGTCCTTGCTGCAAGGCTAAACTTAAACACTTAAAACAAATAATCAAATGCTGAAAATATTCACTAGATTCCTTTATGATTTTAAGCGTCAAGTCAGTTTCAAAAAAACTCAGCACGTTACCAGCATCTGTGAAAGTCAGGCTGTCTGTTTAAAATATGCACGCAGGTGCTTACTCTTCCTTATCTGTTTACCTAAATGATGGGGTCAGTATTCCTCTGAAGGACAGAACAATGAGACAATCCCACGTGTGTTCCCACCAGGGCCTCAGATCAAGGCACAAGGCAGTGGTGGTGGTGGGTGCTTCTTTGGGAGACCAAGTCCATTTCTCACCTTATGCACCATATGTCTTACGCACACCTTCTCTCATTCTTATGTTGCTTCTCTTCTTCTTGATAGTCTTCTACACATCTTCTCCTCTAATACCACATCTCTCCACCTACAATCTCACAGCCTTTTTGCTCCAGGCATTCAAATCAGAGTCTCATTATCTGGTTACCTCCCTCACAGTCACTGTTGTCCCCCTTAATCTATAGCCGTATTGACCATTGGTATTTTTACTACCTAGTTTTTGGGCTATTAATCCACAAACTCAGACAGAGAGGATCAGATATAGCTACACTTAGGATAACCTTAATCCATCTGTTCCCACAGCAAATACATTTGGTAGTGTAGAAAAGTTACGTGAAAGATTTGTATCAGACATAAAAATCTTCTCTAAAATAATTTCTGTCAAATATACAAAGCATTTGTCAGTCTTCTCATGGTAAACGCAATGCAAAAACATTTTTCAATCTCTAAGATAAAGCCATGATGATAATAAATTTCTTTAGTTATGACTAATGTTACAGAGGCCTTTAAAATCTAAAACATGTATTGGGAGATTTTTCTTCATGGTTCGAAGATAACACTAATGGAAAAATACAATATGAGTACCTTGCAGGAAGGACAAATCCCTATGACTAATAAAGTGCTTATAAACTTCTCTTGTCTCCTCAGCCTCCAGCTCCTATAGCCCCAGCACAGGAATATAGAAAATAAGGGCTCAGAGAAACTTTAAGAAATCATTCAAACCACAGACAGAATCAGATTGATTACCAAGACAATATTTTTTTTTGTCTCTGGTGATCATGAAAAACAGTTAATCATTATTGTTTTAATAACTGTGGTTTATTCATTAGAATATTGTAGTTTCATTCCTTCACATGTTTGCTCTCACCTAGATTAAACTACTAGAATTTCTTCAAGATTTCTTCACAGGTCATGTTTTTGCTAGCAATTATATTTTTTGTTGATGTCTTTCAGACTGTTAAAATTGTTTCTTAGAAGTCATAGAATCATAGAATCATAGAATCATAGAATCGTTAGGGCTGGAAGGGACCTTCAAAGGCCATCTAGTCCAACCCCCCTGCAAGGAACAGGGATATCTCCAACTAGATCAGGTTGCTCAGGGCCTCATCCAACCGGGCCTTGAACGTCTCCAGGGATGGAGCATCCACCACCTCTCTGGGCAACCTGTTCCAGTGTTCTACAACTCTCATGGTAAAAAATTTTTTCCTAATATCCAACCTGAATCTACCTCCCTCTATTTTAAAGTCAAAACATGGTAGGCAGAAACTGGACACAGCATTTCAGGTCATACTTTATTAATTCTCCCACATCTCACATATCAGTTCCCCTGTCAATACTTACCAGAAGAAGATAAACTATTTTTTGCAAAAGCATAGCACTGCTTATTCATATTTAGTCTGCATTTCAATGCAACCCTGAGATCCTTCACAGACGCTATCTCACCAGTCATGTCTCCTTCCCAAACTTAGAAGCATAAATACAGTGGTAATTCCACCCTTCTTCAGAGCCGGTCTACATTACACAGCTTATTTGTGGCATTACAAACCACTCACTCTCTATTTCACATAAACATATCCAGTGCTGCAATTAAAAATTATAGTTTCATGCTCTAGACGCTTTTCTCCATCATGGAATTCTGGACGTTGCTACCCGCTTTGGACATTGAAGTAGGAACATTGTAGGTGTGACCAAGTACGACAAGTCTTACAATGTTCTATGCCTAGTTTAGTCTTAAAGTCTTCCTCAGGGCAAGTGAGAACATAGCTTGGGATGAATAATAAAAATTAAGTGTGATGGAACATTTTATAAAAATCATAGAATCATAGAATGGTTAGGGTTGGAAGGGACCTCAAAGATCATCTAGTTCCAACCCCCCTGCCATAGGCAGGGAAACCCTCCACTACATCAGGTTGCCCAAAGCCTCATCCAACCCGGCCTTGGACACTTCCAGGGATGGAAGTGTGTCTTTGTGTGATGAAAATATGTGTGTCTTCTCTCTGACAGTCTTTTTCTACTGAAAATGTTCCTCATGGACTTCACCAGTACCACGATCATTATCTTCTATTTAGCTTTTATTACACATGTATATTCTTATAGTATGTAGAAGACTAGTTGTGTGGACAGGAATCTCGGCATGCGCTATAAGAACAAAGCAAGCAAGGAAACAAATCCATTCGTGTTTGCCAACTGAATAATGTGAGTGAAACAAACAGCAACAGAAAAGAGAGACAAAATGGAAATACCTGGAGCTAAGTAAGTTATACCTAAAAACTCCTCAGCATGCTTAATTCATAGGACATTCTACATAGGCATTTCATATTTGGGTCCATCTCTGAATTACCCTTTGAAAAACTTGAATGTCTCCCAGTAGATCCTTGAGGAAGCCAAGCAGAAGCAGGAGTTCAGCAACATGAGTACTCAATGGGAAAAGAGTGGTCAGAGTGACAGTCTGGTGTCAACAGTGCAGGTGCCTAACCACTGTCAATCCTCTTTTAAATATCACCGGCTGCTTATCTGAGCTCTGAGCGTAGTCTTAACCGACTCAACTGAAATAAATACGATCCTTCTGAACATTTAAGCCATGTAACATCAGACTCAAACAGGACATTGGAATTTCTCCATAGTATGTGCGGAATATAGATGCCATTAGCCAAATTTCACAACATATGCACATTTCAGTCCATATCTTTATGCACACTTAATTGAACTTCTGCATAGTTAAATAATGAGCAGATTAAGATCAGATCTGTGCTGTGCACACTTCAGCCGACTTGCGTCTTTACAAATCTGATCCTGTATCTGGGAACAAGCTTTATTGTTTTAAACATAGCTGTCTTGTTCACATTGCCAAAGTACTCTCTAACTTCAGAAGTTCCTCGAATGCAACCCCTAAATAATGTGAGATTGATTGATAGTAATTTCTTCTGCCTGAGAAACAAATTCTACCTTGTTTTACTTGAATATCAGTTAGAGTGAAATTTGCATTTACTTTTATGGAATAACAGGCTTTACTACTGTCATGGTTCCAGCTGAGATAGAGTTAATTTTCCTCTTAGTAGCTAGAATGGCACGATGTTTTGGATTTAGTATGGGATTTGGTATGAGAAGAATGTTGACAATACACTGATGTTTTTAGTTCCTAAGAAATCAAGGACTTTCAATTTCCCATGCTTTACCAGTGTGCAGGTACACAAGAAGCTGGGAGGGAGCATAGCCAGCGCAACAAACCCACAATTTCATAGATTCATAGATTTCTAGGTTGGAAAAGACCTTAGAGATCATCGAGTCCAACCATCCCTAATCCCCATTAAACCATATTCTCAAGTAGATCATTCTGGATTAGGATTAGAGTTTAGGTTTAAGATTGAGGACCAAACTGGACAATGGAATATTCCATATTATGCATAGTCATTCTTAGTATGTAGATGAGGGTTGACTGGGAAGCTCAGGCTCTCTCTCTTCGGAATTTCAGTTTCAGAATTTCTCTTCTTTGGGAACACTAGCTGGGGACAGGCTGGGCATTGGTTAGCAGGTGGTGAGCACTTGCAATGTGTATCACTTTTTGTATATTTTTTTATTAATTTATTATTATTTTTATCATTAGCGCTTTTATTTTATTTCTATTATTAAATCATTCTTATCTCAACCCATGAGTCTCCTTCCCTTTACCCCTTCGATTCTCTCCCCCATTCCCTCAGGGGCAGGGGAGGGTGACTGAGCGACTGGTGTTTGGTTGTCAGCTGGGTTAAACCACGACACCTACCTCCAAATAAAAAGAGGCAGAGGAAGTTATTGGCACTCACTGAAATTATTATGAACTCTATAGAAAAAAAAAAAGACTGGATTAATCTGTGTACATATGTGTAACAGGCAAAGCACCACTGGCTTTTGATACACAGGAAGCCATGCAACTATCTAACATTTTTTTTGTCAGTCTTTTAGACACTTGATGTTACTTTAATATACAGTTTTCTCTTTAATCCCACTGGGTATCATCTCACAATGGTGCACACAGAACAAATCCATTATTTAAGTTCTAATGTCACCCGTTTGGCATGTAATTATTATGTTTGGCATTCATATAAAATTGGAGACAGGTAAAAATTTTGTGAAACATTAAGGGAATAAATGATGGAGTGAAGGGGGAGTGAGGAGGAAGTATCGACTGTATTCAATTAAACTATTGGGAAATGGTTATACTTTGAGAGGCATGTTAAGTTAAAGAGGCATCAAGCCTTAAGGAAAAGTATAGATCAACTTTTATTTTTTCTTTTCTAGTCCTAAACACAGAAATATTTTCTTTTCTGAACTGATTAAGAAGGTACATTTGAAATCAATATTACCCTGACGAGAACTACAGAGCACATCCATTTCTAAAGTTATTTTATCAGCAGGCACAGCTGCATTGGAAAGCGTCTTTTAGGACTACTGCCCAGACCATTTTATGCACAACATCACTGTCTAGACTGCTTCATGCAGCCTAAGAAGACATTTACAGTCCCAAGTGGTGAATGTCTGTTTCACTAACTATGCAACGATACGTTAGCCATGATCCCCTTCAGGCTGCTGCTTAGAAATGGAATCTGAGATTGCTTATATTATGCTGTTGGTAACAGACTCTTGGAAAGGAGCTGGGTGGCAGGGAGTCTATTTAATCATGGCTTAGCATCGGATCAGGCCTAGTTTTTGCTGTTAGGGTGAAAGATACCCACAAAACCACAACAAAAAGAGAGAAAAGTACTGAGCTTTCCTGGCACGTATGTACCGAATTTTGGCTAAGGAGGAGAAAGGCACAGCTCTGTGCTGCGTTTTCACATTCTAGAAATACAGTATCAAAAAGATATAGTAGTTGTGATGAAAAGCGCCTCATCAAGACAAAGTAGAGGACGGTTTCCTTCTTTCATCATCAAAAAAAGCATTATAGACTTGGCCTAGCCTCACTGAACTCCGTTTCCGCTTAGTGCAATGGGATGTCAATAGAGGTCTTCTGTGCTTCGATACACTGGAGATGTCCCTGAGTTCATCTGCTCTCCTTTCTGCCACGTGACAGCTGGGTTTTTTCACTTGTAGAGATGAACATCCCAACTGAGCTGAGGTGTGTGGGTAGAGGGACCCTAGAGAGCATCTTACAATGGTCTCTCTGCCTGTGTAGGGCTGAGTCTGGTCCAGCTGGAGATCATTGCTCTCACTCACAGATCTCAGTGTAGGAGATTGAGCAAACTCCATATATGATAAATGAAACAAATCCAAACAAATAGGAACATATAAGACATAAGCAACAAAACACCATAATAATTTTATAGAACAGTGGTGACCTGTTTTATAACAGTAAAACAGGGATAAAAGACCCTTCCACAAATCATCTGGTACATTCATCTGCTCTGAGGCAGAAGCAGCTGTAGTTCTGTAATGCTGGGCAGACACTTGTCTGATTCTTCAACCTCATCAGTATGACAATTGCACACATACCTCAGATTTTATTGCTCCATCAAGCTTACCGTTAGAAAGTTTTTCCTAATGTCTCATCTGAATCCCCTTTGCTACAGAGCTGATCATTCCTCCTTATTCTTCCACAGCGGACATGGAAAACATATTATTCTCATCTTTTTTGCCTGTTTCCATGTTTTTAGCCAACCATTCTCAATCTTCTCAAGACTGAAAAATTGCAATTCATTTGAGTTTTTTTCTCATTCTGAATACTTTCTGTGTGATCACTTTCCTATAGTTATGCTTCATAGGTTTACAGATTCTTAATGTAAGAGGCCAAGAAATGTTTAAGTATTCCATCTGATTCCTTACCTATGTTGAGCAGAGAAGTGGTTGAATTACCATCTCTTAGAGGTTCTACTTCTGTTTATATGGCCCTGCTTCATATTTGGGTGTTTTGGCAATAGCTTGAAGTAATTGACTTGTCATCTGGTGGTGTACTGCAGACTAGCAGTCCATTAAATATCATCCTGCAGCTGATTTCTGCATTAGTACAGAACCTTGCTCTTGTCCTCCGCAAGCATAGAAACAAAATAGTTTCTTCTTCTTATGGTTAAAATGAGTGAAATTCAGAGGAAACTCACAAAACTTTCACTAGGCAGTTTCTATTAAAGCCTCATTTTATGAGTTATCTGCTTTAGAGATGCAGAGCCTTCTGCAGTTTATTTTCCCAAAGATGAGTTTTACTTAGTGAGTTCTTTCTTCAGCTGCTCTAATTTCCTGACTACCTTAGGTTTATATTTATACATTTTACCAGCATTTCTATTAGTATAACTATATTTGCTAGAGGTAATATATTTCAAACAACTTTATTATCCATAAATGGCCTAATGTATATATAATTGCATCAATATATCTGTACTTCTACTGTTATTAGTCATCTTGATCTCTGAAACTGGCATAAGAAATTGTTTTTTACTGAAATAACTGCTACCAGGTTATCAGTGTGCTGGCTTAGCTGCACCAGCATGAACGTAGAAAGAAATGGATTGTGATACAGATAATGCTTAAGGACATACTGTTCTGATCATAGATGGTATCAGTTAAGATATTTCTGCCCCAGCTGCTTGCTACTGCTTCTCCGTCGCGATTCAATGTTCCTATCTCCTGAAATCCACAGCACGTCTGTGTGTGCGACTGTACCTTGGTTCTCTCAAAATACTGTGCTGAGAAAAGTCATATAAACTAATCAGAAGTGCATCACTTTATATGACTGCTCCATCCTCATGAACATCTGCCACTGTTCAGCCTTGAAGTATATTTATGCTGGATAGTAGAATACGGTGCAGAGATTCGTTGGCAAGCAATGAATGGCTTGCTTCAAAATCAGAGGTTAATCAGTCATTCTCAGAGTGATTCTGTGTCCCAGTTAATAAAGCTGCTGAGACACCAAGCATGAGATTAAGGAGAAGCCCTGACAGCAGACTACAATGGGTAATACTTTCTGGTGGGAAGCAATGAGAAGCTGGAGGCGATCTGGATCCACTCTAGAAAGACCAGTTTATCTGATCCAATTTTCTACACCTTTCTAAACCACTATAAAATGTTTTAATGTGTCTGGGAATACAACCCCTCTACTATTTTCAGAGGACTTTATGATTTCCTTCATGTCTCCTTTGAGTTATATTCTACCTATTAAATAAAAAAAAATAAACAAAAAAAGTGGCTAAAGTGTAATGATCTTGATCCATTTTAAGAGACAGAAAAAATATTTAGCAGTATTTGTTCAGGGAAATTGTTCTAGATCTTGCTGTTATAAGGCACAATTAAAATGTAAATGTTCCTTTACAGCAAAATTACTACTTCATTTATGAACACATAAAATAGACTTTAAAACTACAGGATTTTATACCTATTCATAAGATTTTAGTGCTGTTCTTATAAAAACAAGAACAAAAGGCTTGTTCTTTCAACGTTCTTTTTTCTCTCCTTTTCTCCATTAATCCAGACAAATTTCAAGGTCGTACTGAGAGTTAGTGCACAGGAAGGTGCACTAAGATGGTTAACGCATGGAAATGTGTACTAATATATAAATTTCTATTTATTTGTAAAACATCTAGGTAATTTTTGTTTCAAAGGAATTTTTTCCAGCAATTGGACAGTGTCATGTTAATAATTTTATTCATGTTTTTGACAAGATTCGCTGTCCTTAAAGTAGAGATTAAATTAGTGAAATCTATCCCCAAATGATTTAAAACTAAAACTTAAACTGTTTCAGTTAACAGTATTTCCCAGGAAAGGAATTGTAGGACTAATGAGCCAGTTTAAAAGGTAAGAAAGAAAAATATTTTTTAAATTATATGAACTAAGAATGGACTAACTAGTGCGTCTCAGAAAATATGTTTTTAGTCAGTGAGGAATCATTGTCAAATATTATTTTCTTATATAGATTTCCAATTAGATGGCTGTAGGCCCAGTGATCCATGATCTAGAATGAAATGCAAACTTATTTTAGAATTTTCACAGGACATTAAAGATATATAATAGAATCATAGAATGATTTGAGTTGGAAGGGACTTTAGAGATCAGCTAGTTCCAACCCCCCTGCCACGGGCAAGGACACCTTCCCCTAGATCAGATTGCTCAAAGCCTCATCCAACCTGGCCTGGAACACTTCCAGGGATGGGGCATCCACAACTTCTCTGGGCAACCTGTTCCAATATTTCACCACCCTCTGCACAGCAGAATGAAATGTCATCAAGAGATACCAGATCAAATCCTAAAAGCAGCATATATGGATTCTCATATATAGTTCCTAAACTAACTACCTTGTGTCCCTGCAGAGATCATTAACTTGGGCATAGAGTCAGTCTGAGAATGGCTGTTTAGCTTCTGATTTTGAAGCAAGTCATTTGAGGATATCTGGGAAATCTCTGCAACACATTCCATAATGAGGTATAAGTATGCCTGAGGAATTAAGGGCAGCAAATGATGATGACAGAGAAGTCACACTGAGTGATCTGAATCTCTTTGTAGGGTAGGCTCAGTTACATTGCTTTAATGCAACAAAGTACAAGATTGTACAATGAACAACGAAAAAGCAGATATTAAAAAGGTTGCTAACTTTGAGATGATGCAGTGAGTATGTCAACAAATGCAATCCAGAAGCCAAATGCCTAATGGAATATAAGCACAGGGGAATAATTGAAAAAGGAAAGGAGATAATTTTTCTTCTTCTGAAAAAGTGGCAACCATTGATAAAGCTAGTATTACAGTTCTACTCACCATATTTTAACAAAAAAAAAAAAAAGCAAAACTGAAAAATAGGAAAGGTGTAAAAGGAAGCCAAAGAAAAGAGAAAATGCATTACAAGGAAATAATGGTGTAGCTTAATCTGATTATTCTGTTTGATTTAGGCAAGCAAGCAATTTCTTAGAAAGTACCTACTGTATTTGAAATTAATTTTGATCCAGTGGAAAAGACCTTGCTGACTAAAGCCCAAGAAATTCAGACTAAAATTTTCTCTTACTGTTACAGATAAAGGAAGTCATTCGATTCTTCATTTTTTGTTCCTGAAAATTAATGACAAGATTCTTTCCAGAACCTATTCTTCAGTCAGTAACGTGCTATTGGTCTCAGCAAAAGAATAACAGAAGAAATTTCTGTAGTGCATGACATATAAGAGATCAGTCTAAGTTAATTAATGGTGTCTTCTGGCTTTAAAAATCCATGAATTCATGAGAAAATCTGAATAAATGAGCTAGCAAATTTCATAGGTACATTACAACACATTCACTTATGGTTTATTCTGATGAATTCCAGTACTGTGGGAAAATATTATAAACTCTTAGGGATGATTGTGGTTGAAGCATGTTCCCCAATAAACTATTGAATGCCAGACAACATTCCTGGTTAGTCGTGACATCCACATCCACTGTTGTGGTACTCAGTACCACCTACACAACCTCTGTAGGGCATTTGGAGAACGGGCTAGGGAGCTATAACACTTACTGTGTGCATACCCTTGGCCCACATAACATTTCAAACATCAGGGGAAAATGCTTCCTATAGCTGTTATCAGTTCTTAAGTGAGTTTAGAAGCTCATCTTTTTGGGAAGTTGATGTGCAGCCAGATATCCTCCTACTGGAGAATGTCTTTCTCCCAAGGACATATTACAGGAAAAGAGAGGAGAGTTTTCCTTTAGGGAGTGGGACGATGGTGATGCCAGATGTGCTCTGTTCCTGGTAGCCTGCCAGAGAGCTATGAAAACAAGGATGCTTCTCAGAGCCTGGGCTACATAAGAAGCAGTAGAGAAAAGCAAAGCAAGAGGGGAGGTGCTGAAACCCAGTGCTGAGCGGGAGGGAAAGGGCAGCTCTGTTCAGGACTGATAGCCAGCAGTGTACAGGTGCAAGGCAGTGCTGCAGGAGTGGCAGCGATAATCAGTCAAGTACTCTCTCTCCCACTCCTTTCCTCGCAGGATGGAGATGTCTGTTACCACGTCCTCACTTGTGACCCCACAGGACTGAGCAGAGGTTGGGACTGTGTTAGGTGCTGTCAGAGATGGGGGTAAGGGGATGGGGAGTCACAAAATTAAATATAGGAAAGGAAAAGAACCACTGATTAACAAGCAAATTTATAGTGCACAAACTATTCAGCACGGAACCCTTGGTGAACGCAGAAGTGCATATTAACTGTCACCACCTAAACTAATTTGGGATGTGTGTGTATATATATATGCCATTTATACATAAAATTATACATTTATACATAAAATTATATATTTAGGACTTGGGAGTACTGGTGGACGAGAAGCTCAATATGAGCCGGCAATGTGCTCTTGCGGCCCAGAAGGCCAACCGCGTCCTGGGCTGCATCAAGAGGAGTGTGGCCAGCAGGTCGAGGGAGGTGATTCTCCCCCTCTACTCTGCCCTCGTGAGACCTCACTTGGAGTACTGCGTCCAGTTCTGGAGCCCCCAACATAAGAAGGACATGGACCAGTTGGAGAGGGTCCAGAGGAGGGCCACGAAGATGATAAGAGGGCTGGAGCACCTTTCCTATGAGGACAGGCTGAAAGAGTTGGGGCTGTTCAGCCTGGAGAAGAGGAGGCTCCGGGTGACCTTATAGCGGTCTTCCAGTACCTCAAGGGGGCCTACAGGAAAGATGGGGAGAGGCTGTTCAGGAGGGCCAGTTATGATAGGACAAGGGGTAATGGTTTTAAAATAGAGGGAGGTAGGTTCAGGTTGGATATTAGGAAAAAATTTTTTACTATGAGAGTGGTAGAACACTGGAACAGGTTGCCCAGAGAGGTGGTGGATGCTCCATCCCTGGAGACATTCAAGGCCAGGTTGGACAAGGCCCTGAGCAACCTGATCTAGTTGGAGATATCCCTGTTCCTTGCAGGGGGGTTGGACTAGATGACCTTTGAAGGTCCCTTCCAGCCCTAACCATTCTATGACTCTATGATATGTAAATTTATAGAGAATCATTAGATTACCTAACCCCTTGTCAGCCTGGGGCCCACATTACTCAGATATTGTGGCAAAAGATTGGCCTGGACATGCAAAATAACCTGCAATGTATTCAGGAGGTTCTAAAAAGCTGTCTTGGTAATACAAAATACTGTTCTTTCCATCATAGGCGTAAAGCTACCTAAGTGCAGTTAGATTCTGCTTATTACCATAGAGCTCACACTTAAAGTAATATGGTAAAAAAATACACCAAAATTTGTTTAATGTGTGATGTGGGCATACCGTATATCTATAGAAGTTACTTAATTTTCTTAGAGTTACATGGATGACTCAGACAAAGAAACAGAGAAATTGATTACACATCAGTATCCTATGGAAAGCAAAGATCAAGAATTCTGTCTTTAAGTGAGTAAAATTCAGCAGTACATATTAATTACAATCTTCCACTCAAATTACTTTTGTTTTGCAAGAAACCTCTAGAGTAGCTGTGTATCTTCTGTTGATCAAAACACATTGACTTCTCCAAGATCAATACTCCACACCCAAGTGGAATATTTATCTAGACAGTACCTGGGAGACTTTACGATAGCAGAGCCTTATAAGAAATTATTGAATATCAATATTTTAATTGTTTCTACATTTTCATGCAAGAGTAATGGAAATTAATCTTTAAATTTAGCAGATTAAAATGAAATAAAATACACACTTTCCATCATTTAAACATTTATTTCAATATATGAGTTACTTGCAATGAAATACACTTTTTCAGGTTATTATTATGACTGTTATGAATACATGTCTTTTTCTTTTTAATCCTAATATAAAATTTAATGGAAGAGATTTCAGTTTACAAGGCTGACATTGTAAGTCTAATAAAACATCATACAAGTCCTGCCATCTAAGCATATTTTCTTGCGTCTCATAGCACCTTCCATAAATCCAGCTTCTTTTCATACATTAATTCCCAGTCCCTTTCACCTGATGAGAAAGCAAGAGATTCACATCCTGGAGTAAATAAGTTTTTGTAGTCAACCTAATTTTGAAAAGCTGGATTTTAGGCCTACCAAATTGTGCTCACCCATTCTGTGGCCCAATACAGGACTCCCAGTTACGTCAACACAACCCTTCGTGGGTCCACCTTGCAGCATACAGCGAGGAACTGGTTTGGCTATAAAAAATAAAAGAGCCATTCTTTTTCTTTTGTTGTCAGATGACTGTAATTTGTATCTGTTTCTCACTTCAGTGCCCCATGGTATGGTTCTGGACACAGCTGTAAGGAAGGAATGGGAAGGAGCGATAGGTCTGGAAGCCAGTACCACTGGCCAGTGTCACAATATGTAAAATAACTGCAGCAACACTTCAACAAATTCCTCTGAAGAAATAAAACTATACTTCAGTTCTTTGTTATGATAGGCATGCTATTTGGTCCTGAATTGTGACATACTTTCAAGTTTTTACTGCTGGTCTGTAGTTTTGTTGAGTATTTAATTTTCTGCTCTGCCTGGTAAAAAGATGCTCTGTCTTCACCTTGTCATCTCCATCCTGTTCTGGTCTTTCTCCTCTTCACAAGAGGCAAGCAAAAGCATTTATGAAGGCATACAGAAAACCAGCTCAAGTACTGGTCCTTCTGAAAAATAACCAAGTATAATGTCATATTAGTATTAAATATGTCATGAGAGAGTGAAAATGAATAGTTGGGGGCATAAAAGAGGTAAGAATAGACATCTATTTCTAGTGAATATGCTGATTTATGCGCATGGCAAAGCACAGCCTCAGAAACTAATTACAGGCTGTGCCAGTTTTGGCTGGGCTAGAGTTAATTTTCTTCTTAGCAGCTAGTATGGGGCTATATTCTGGATTTGTGCTAAGAACAGTGTTGACAGCATAGGGATGTTTTCATTATTGCTGAGCAGTGCTTGCACAGAGCCAAGGTCTGTTCTGCTTCTCACCCCATCCCACCAGTGAGTAGGCTGGGGGTGCACAAGGAGTTGGGAGGGAACACAGCTGGGACTGCTGACCCCAGCTGACCAAAGGGATATTCCATACCACATGATGTCATGCTCAGCATACAAAGTTGGGGGAAAAAGAAGGAAGGGAGGGACGTTCGGAGTGATGGCATTTGTTTTCCCAAGTAACCATTACGAATGGTGGTGCCCTGCTTTCCTGGAGAAGGCTGAAAATGCCTGCTGATGGGAAGGAGTGAATGAATTCATTGTTTTGCTTTGCTTGCGTGTGTGGTTTTTGTTTTATCTATTAAACTGTCTTTATCTCAGTCCATGAGTTTTCTCACTTTTACCCTTCTGATTCTCTCCCCCATCCCACGGAGGGGGAGTGAGCGAGCAGCTGTGTGGGGCTTAGTTGTCAGCTGGGGTTAAACCATGACAGAGGCAGTAATATTTTCTTCCATCTCCATACAAGAAAATTAATCTTTTTTAATCTGTATTAGTACAGCTTTACACCTCACGGACTGCTTTAGAATGCTTGCTGAACATCACATGTTTTTCACTTGTCTGTATCACCTTTTCCAAACATTTAGAGGAGGGTGAAAACTAAAATGAACAGGAGAAAGATAGCTGTGAAACATACAGATGGTAAGAAGAACGGACACTCTTAGGGCTGATCTGGCTCACTTCTGGCCTCTAGAAACAATTTGTTGGTTGGAAGAGACAGTGTTTACTTTCAGCTAAGTACACATCTGTTATTCAATGTATGACAGCTGCTGCATTCCCATGGAGTTTTTAAAGGCTGCACAAAACACAATTCCTTATATTTATGCATTGCTAACAGAATAAATTGCATCCAGCATAGATAGAATCTGCCCCTTAGTTCTCTGCAGAAAGGGAAGATGACAGTTACACATGATTTTGTAGATTACATTTATAGTTGCAATAATATTTTTTCATTTTATTTGTCAATGTTTCTCGATTCTTATGCACACAAATATCATGATGAAGCTTCACGCTGAGGATTAGTATAGGTCTCACATGTCACCTCTCTCATTCCACCTTCCAGAATCTAGTTGTAAAGCAAAAGTGAACAACTCTTTTCAAAACTACTTTTTTTCTGTAATAAATTTCCTGCTTGAAGTAATTTCCCATTTTGTTGTAATTTTTCAATTGTCATGAGAAAAATGGAAAAAAAAAGCAAAACAACAAAACCTACAACAAATCAAGCCAACCAATCCATATGAAACTATCTTCCTCCACTGAAACAGCATGACATTTTTGTCAGATGTCAAGTAGCTTTTAAGCCATTAAATCATCCCTTGGTATTTTTTGACACCCCGTTATGGGAGTTGAAGACTGAGCACATGAGAATCCATGTTTTAAACCTCCGGCATTATCTTTCAGTGAAACTACATCTCCCACAATGCCAAACTAGTGCAGGATAGGAATCATTCTGTTTGCTGCCTAGCACAATATGAGCCCTTATCCTTACCGGTGTCTAGGGATGCTACTGCTGTGCAAAATATGATTAACAACATTATTAATGCACAATTATGTCAACACCTCCTTATCTATAAGAGAAGGTTTGTTTGTCTTGAGTCATTTATTGAGCCTTATGTAAGCACAATAAAATAGAATAGTTAATTAAGGGACTGAAATCACCTAATAATTAACTATATGTCTACCCTGAGACTTTCAGCATAAAAAGACATCAAACTAGAAATACAAAATTAAATACTTTAATAAAACTTATAACATTAAAAACTCCTGAGAACGTTATGTTTCATTAGTTTGTTCCGTTTTATCCATGAGCTGATTTATAGATTTCAGAAGGCTACTCTACAAGTTTCTTCCTTATTAAGAGTGGCAACACTGGTCCATTTGGCATGATGCAAAGTTATCAAAGGAGAAGACAACTCTTCAACAAATAACAGTAAATTGTGCATTTCTATTAATAGATAACTCTGGGTGGAAAGAAACTCAGGGTCTCTCATACGGCCCCCTGCAAGAAAGGTGAGCAATGAGATCAGTCCAGGTTCCTCAGGGCTTTCTCCAGTCAGGTCTTGAAAATCTCCAAGGATGGCAACTGCATTACCTCTTTGGCAATCTATTCCACTGATTTACTGTCTTTGTGGGGAAAAAGCTTCTCTTTCCCAGTTGGAGTCTCTCCTGCATGAATACATGTCCACTGTGTTTCTTCCTCCAACCAGGCAATGCCTGAAAAGCTTGACTCCATCTTCTTCATGGCCTCCTTGTAGGTATTGACCAGCTGGTTTAGGCCCCCAGTGGCCACCTCTTCCCTAACCGAACAAGCCCACTTTCCCCAGCAACTCCTTGCATGGCAAGTGTTCCAGCCCTGACCAGCTTGGCGGCCCTCTGTTAAACTTGCTCCAGTTTATCAACATCTTTCTTGTACTCAGAGTACCCAATCCTGGATGCAGCACTCTAGATGTGGTCTGCACAGTGCTGACTGGAAGAGAATACAGCCCAAGCTGCTGTTGAATTTCTTTGTTGCAGACCAGTTCCTGTTCAGCTTGCTGCGCCTCAGCTCCTTTTCTGAAGAATTGCACCCTCCAGTCCCCTGTTGCCGAGGGCTCTTCTTTCTTTCCCAGGTGCAGGACTTTGCATTTGTCCTTGCTGACTTTCAAAATGTTCCTTGTTGGCCGTATCCTCCAGCCTGTCTAGCTCCCTCTGGATGGCAAATCTGACACTGACCTTACTGGTTAATCCTCCCAGTCTGATATCATCTGCAAACTTGAGGGCACATTTCATCATCTCCTCCCAGTCATTCGTACATATTAAATGGAATATGCCCCAGACAGACTCCCGTGGTACCCTACTTGTCAGTTCTTTACCAAGTGAAGTCCAGTCCACTAACTGCTAATCTCTGAGCCCAACGATCCAACCTGTTTTTTTTTTTTTAAATTTAGCTGTCCATCCATCCAGACTGTTAACATCCCAACTTGTATATGAGAGTATTGTGTGAGAAAATGTTGAATGCCTTGACAAAATCAAAGCAAATCACATGCACTGCTGTTCCGTAATCTGAAAATCCAGTCATTTCATCATAGAAAGCAGTTAGGTCACTCAGGTCTGATTTACAAATGGTAAGTCTCTGCTGACTGTTCTCAACCGTTTAACAAGCTGCAATCTTTATACTGAAAAAGAATAATTCCTATTAGCCACCCCTTTTGTCTGGTGTTATGCTTACCCTTCCAGTGCTTCTTGGACCCTGACATTGGCAGTTTCAGCCTTCCTCAAGCAGATTGAGGGAGGGATGGGGGCGGAATTTGAGGAGCATGGTGTTTCAGCAGTATCTTGAGTTGTTTGTTTGGAGGACAATGATGTTCATGGGAATCTAAGGGTCTACTTGGAAAACTATCTTTATGTATTCTTATTACAGACTGCTGCCTTCTTACTTGTCGTGGTTTTAGGCTGATCCAGCAACTAAAACTCACACAGTCTCTCCTTCTCCAGTAAAGTAGAGAGAAAAGAAAAAAATAAAGGGACTGAGGGTTGAGACAAGAACAGAGGGAGCACAAACCAACCATGGTCCCGGGTAAAATAGACAGGGCTTTCTTAAAGCAAAACAGTTTATTAATGGTTACTTAGAAGGACAAAGGGAAACAAAACCGGTTACTCGAGAGGACAGAAAGAAACAAAACCAGATCTTAAAACTGACACTTTCCTCCCCCCCCCCCCCTTTCGCTTTCCTCCCGGCTCTACCTCCTCCCCCCAGCAGCACAGGGGGCAGGGACTGGGGGGTGCAGGTCAGTTCATTCCGTGCTGTTACTGCTGCTTCTTTCTTAAAGGAAAGAAGAAAGTTTTCCACTCTTTTCCCCTGTTCCAGTGGATCCCCTACCCACGAGGAAAAATCCACAAACTTCTCCAGCGTGAGTCCAGCCCACTGGAAACAATCCTTCCCCACAGATTGCTCCGGTGTGGGCTTTACCACAGTCTCAGGTACTTAGGGAGCTGTAGCCACTCGCTCTGGCGTGGGTCGTCACGCAGACTCCAGATGCCTCTCTGCCTTGTCGTGCATCCCAACACGACCGTCCTCAGGCTCAGGCATCTTCCCTCCACGGGCTGCAAGTGGGTCTCTGCTCCACCGAGGCCGTCCTGGTTGCAGGGGGGCCGCCTGCTATCTCACCATCAGCCGCAGGGGAAACTCGGCTCCGGCACACCTCCTCCCGCTCCATCCTCACTGACCTGCTGTCGATGCAGCTGTTTCTCTCAGATCTCAGTCCTTTCCAGGTGAACTCAGCCCAGTGGGCACTCCGGGAGTGGGGTGCCCCCGAGTTCCCCAGCTGGCTCCGCCGCCACCATTCTCCGTGGGCGGCGCCGGCCCGACGCAGGCAGCCACCCGGCCGGGAGCCAGGGAGCGGGGGCAGTGCCCTCCTCCCTTCTCTGCTCGATCCTGGGCGAAGCACCTTTTCCGGTTCCTTTGTCCCGACTTAAATAGGGCAATTCGCAGAAACGCCCTATTGGCTCAAGCCTGAGGGGGATGGCAGTCTGATCTGGTGGCCAGAACCAAGCCTAACCCGGTTCCAAAACCGGGGAGGTCACAGGGAGCAAAGCCCCTCTCCTGCCACCAGAACCCCCACCCCCTCCACATCAAACCATGACATTACTCTTTGCTAGCCACTTTGAAAATCGCACAATAACCTCCTCCAGCCCCAAACGGCATAAAAGTTGTTCATTACACATTGGCTACGTACTGGTAAGGCCTGTACCACACATGATATTTCCAGAGGTTAAGCTCAAACAGGTTAGGTAACAAAAACTTGACCACAGACAACTACTGAAACAGGGTGAAAGCAGCTGAGGCCATAACAAACCCAGTCAAGTCCCAAGACTCTGCACTGTTGACACAGTTATTTTATTAGGAATTATTATTCCTAATACTCATATTCATTGGGTTACCAAACCACATGAAACAGATGGTGGAAGGGCAGGCAGTAATGCATAGAGACCTGAGTAAAAAAACTATGGACGAGGCATCATAGCAGGATGGAAAATTGACTGTGTAACAGAAACTATCCAAAAAAATCTTTTCATCAAAAGCTTTTTAGTCACAGTATACAATCCACTTAGCTGCCAGGACAAGTGAACAATTCAACTAATGAACAGGCAGCTGAACACACAAAAAGACAGGAAGTATCATTGCACTAGGGGTAAAATGTTATCATCATTATCAACTCTGATAAAATTGAAAGAGTAAACCTAGAAATTGAAAAAAAAAAACCAAAAAGATTCTTTTCATGGGTATTTTTTCCTGATTGCTGTTTAATCTCAAAAACTGATCATTATCCTTAAATCATGTTATAAAACCTCAGAGAAAGTGGGATCATTAAGATGGAATAATGTTCACCTCCTAAATTTAAATTAGTTTCTTCTAATCATTCTTTTCAATATAAATGCACTTCTGTCATTTTGTTGTTGTTGTTCTGGGCAAAGCCTGTATTACTAGACAACTTTTTTTTCCTCTTCTGATCTTTTAAATCTGTGCTTTATCTTAATGACTGACTGAAATTAAGCAGATGGCGTGATACTCATTATTTAATTAATTGTCATTACATTTCATAAACCTTCGTAATACACCAGTTCTCTTCGTCCTTACAAAAATAACAGCAGCAATGAAAAAAACTGCTATTAGATTCTCATCTAGTGTCTTCACTGTGTTAACTGCAAAAAGTTCTTCTTCCATCCTCAGAGGCTCTCACCTCTGGTAAGGAGCTTAGACAATTTTCAGAGTGTGCTACACAAAACTTGCCCAAGAACGTGCTCCAGTTTTCAAAGCATGTGCTTCGATAGGAATGGCAAAGACATTTCATTGCTTCAGGTAGTATTCCTCAGTGTAGTGACGCATCAATATAATTAATTAGGCATTAAAAAAACAGGTATTTGCATGACATAAAGCCATCTCCAGAGCCTTTTTTTTTTTTTTTTAATATTTACTTAAATCTTCCTGTTTTCTAGGGAAAAGTCAGTGATGAAACAAATTGTACTGTCCTTGACCTACATACTGCAGTACTTAAGATTTCATTTAAAGTTCAAGACTTTTCAATAGTATAAATTGGTAACAAAATTCTAGCTTTAAATTCAGTGAAGAAAACAGCCCATCTTTGTGAAATTGTATGTATATAAATATAGTGTTTTGGTGTTTTCTAAGTTGTGAATTTTACTTCTATTTCTACCCCATTAACATGTAGGGGAGATCCTGTGCGATGTAATGATTATTATGTCAAATGATATATCAATTCCACAAATCATGGATATTTTTAACTTCCCAGTACACAATAAAGTAAATTCAAATTATTTTTAAGCTTAGACTAAAGCCGCAGACTAATCCCTTAATGGAACAGGACCAAGTTGCTACTGATGTATAAACAATTCTATTCTTTAATTCTCTAAGATTGGGGATTCTTACCATTTTCCTACCAGTAGGAAAATCCTAGCACATTCTCATCTGAACAGCAAAGTTTAACTAAAGAAATTGCAAACTTTTTAAATTGTAAGACAGAACAAATAAGATATAAAATAATCTTGATTTTACAGTAAAGGCAGAAGCTTGTGCTTCGATTCATGTAGCTGTGTCATGAACTTTGACATAAGACAAAATTTTTAATCTCTAGCTGCTGCAGCTATCTTCTTCTAGAATGGGGATAAAAATATTCTCACTATCTTCTATTTTCTCCTTTCAGTTAATGTATAAATATTATCAACTTTTACAGAAAAAAAAATTTGTCTTACTGATAACTGTTCAATGCATCGGGGAATAATATCAATAATACTCTCAGTAATAATGGTCCTTGAAATTCTCTATGAGCTCTAAAATAAGGAATATAGCTAGCTGAAAACAATATCTATTTTCTTTAGCAAAGGCATAATGTGCCTTCATTAATAAAGTAATGATTATTAAAATTACTACTAAAAAATTTGTCCTTTAGTTCACAGAATAGAAAAGGCAGGAAACCAAGGTAGTAACAAAACAAAGATCTAGACTGAGCTAATGATTTGGATCCTGAAGTGGAATCCAGCTCCAGAATGAGGTGCTGAAGCTTCCTAGGGAGGGCTGGAGAAAACTATTCACCTAAGAATGGGACAAAACAAGGGAGCGCATCTGAACATGAATTTTCTTTGAGTAATAGAAAATACTAAGCATGGGAGTACTTCCTCCTCCAAGATTTCTTTTTGCATGAAAGGGCCTTTATCCATTCAAGACCAATAGTCTCATACTTTTCCCTGGCAGTAGCATACTAAAGCTAGATCTGAAAGGGCTCACTGAATTCACTTCATGGGTCTGAGAGGGCCTTTGAATCAAGATCCATGGTAACATACAGCAGCATGGAAATTTACCTTTTATGTTGGAGTTGTTTTCATTCTCTTTGAAGTTCTTAATGCATTTTGGTTAATGATAACAACTTCACCCCACAATTTGTCTCATATATTTGATGCCATTTCACTGCTAGCTGCACATAAATGTGAAGGAGAGTGCTTTGGTCACTGGTGTCATGGACCAGAGCTCTGTGCTTCAGTAAGATTCCACATGGCAATTGATTTCATCAGATGGCATTTGCAGCGTTAAATGTACATGCTTACAGGACAACTTTTCGACCAAGTCCTGACAGTATATTCAATACTAACACTGCAGATTTCAGACTAACAATTTTAGAAAAGATGGGCCTGAGGAAATACAAAAGCCTATTAAGTTATCTGCAGGCAGCAATACATCAAGCAAACCCACCACTTCTGCTGACATTTAAACTCTTTGATCCTGGTTAGGCAGAAATGATCCCAAGTATGGTAAAAGCAATGTCAGTGTATTTATGTAAATATTACTCAGCAGTTTTTAGGGATTTGCGGACAGGTTTCAAAACTTGGATCTCTTAAAGGAGCTTTTGTTTGCTTTGTGAGTAGGTACCTATTTGCAACTGATTGCATCTCAACTGCCTACAGGAGCTCAGGCAGCCACACATTAGATGTTTCACTATGGCATGATGATACCACTTAAAACAGGCATGTAATGTCAGGGCAGTCCTTCAGAATACTATTTTCCGTGCTTAGGAGTGTTTGATACCATTATATTCCTTTCCCTTAGTTATTCACATAAGAGAATGCATATTATTTTATTAACAGCATGAACGTTTTTTTTTAGTTTATTGTAATCACACTCCACTGGTACTTAGTGATATCTGCAGCAATTGCTACTAAAACCTACCTTTTTTGTTATTCTCACAGATTATTTTTTCTTGAATGCTGAACAACAAATGTAGCTTGAATTAGAAGCGATCAGTCCAAACTCTTGATAATGGTACAGACTGTGACACACCATCTATAGAGGTTTCATGCAGTCCTAATTTGAATTACAGCAAATTCTATCAGGA
Source organism: Tauraco erythrolophus (assembly GCF_009769465.1). Classification (NCBI taxonomy): domain Eukaryota; kingdom Metazoa; phylum Chordata; class Aves; order Musophagiformes; family Musophagidae; genus Tauraco; species Tauraco erythrolophus. The sequence goes on along the minus strand of NC_141467.1, from coordinate 86,018,243 downwards.
TTTTCCTTTGATGTAATGCAACAAAATTCTATTTCAAGAAACTTAGAAAACATACATTAAAATCTGACTTTATTGCATCAGGGTGCAATAGCACTTACCAAAAAATATTCTAGGGTCTGTATAAAGACAAGGGCCCAGAATCACTGTTATACAGATGCAAGTGGAGCTCAGGCATTCTGGTGACCTTGACAAGCTGTAGGCTTAGCTGTGTCATGATTTGTTGCAATGTCAATGGTACAAAGCATATTGGTATTTAGTGTGCAAATCTCTGTATTACAATCCAGTAACAGTGGCTTCCTAAATTATATCTCAGTTCAGCATCACTGTTTCTGGATGTCTTCAGTTAGGAGCTGAAATGCCACATACTGCAGATAATGTCAGACATGTCATTAAGTCATTTTAGTCAGAATTTGCTTGAGGAATTCACTTGCCTTTCCTTGAAAGAACGTCCTCCATGATCAGGAAGTATCAAGGCTCAGTATTCAACTCTCCTGATAATAGTTTACACACTTCTTGGCACTGAAGAGATCATGTAAATACATATGGAAGCAAAATACACATTTTTGATGGTGATAGGTTTGCTTCAACTACCCTTGACTGTGTGGATTCTAGTACTGTATGCCATTTAACAAATTAGACATACAAAATGTATCAGTTGAAAATATGTGCTCTTAAACAAGAGGAATGCTAAGAGTTCATGAAATCAAGTTTAAATTTAATGTTCAACAACGGATATTAATTTGCTATGGGAATACATTGATGATTGTTTTCATGGAGTGCATTTAGACATCTGTTGCCATCCAGAAAACTGAACTAGCCACTGTAATTAAAATCATTTAATTTAACTGTTCTCTGAGTGAAATTTCACACTGACCCACATGGAAAGCATCGAGTAGAATTTTCCTTCCTAAAATAAAATTGATCTTCCTGACAGATGCCTGTGTTTCACAACAGTATCCATGATATAACTATGGAAGCTAACAGAAAGAGGCGTTGAAAAAATATTCAGTATCGGGTGGATATAATAATGGAGATAATATATTTTGATAGTTAATTTCCTCTCATATTTGGTAATATTCTTGGTGAGTAGGAGAGAGTAGAAAGAGGAAGGAAGCAATGTGTCCACATTTCTAAACACAAAATTAATTTAATTATCATAACAAGAGAGTTAATTTATGCATTTGGAAAAAGCTTTTTACCACAGAGTGTAAAAGAAATGGGATATATTGCTTAAGGACAACATGTAGTTCTTATAGTTGAATTTTAAGCAGAAGTGAAAGACATATCTATTGGAAATGCTTTAGGAATAGGTAATTTTGGTTTTGTGGATGGAAACTCTGACTCTAGGTCATATTGAAGTCCCATTTTTCATGAACTTAAATGGTGCAAAACACTTACAGTGATTGCAAGTCGAAGCTTCCTTGAACAGCAAGAGCAAAATAAGACTAATCTATTCTAAGGCAAAGTATGTAGAGCTCTCCATCTACAAAGGTGTGCTGCTTGATGGTATACCAATTTGAAACAGTGCATCAGGAAGTCACGTCTTCTGGGTCAAAAAGCCTCCACGTGATGAAATCTGTAGTGTAACTAATCTGCAGAATAGATTAAAGATGTATTAGGCATAGTGCTTGTAGCATTGCTAAAGCTATCTGACGCTGCACATTTGGAGACCATTATTTTCAAAAGCTTTTAAACTAAATCAACATTTACCACTTCGGGCTTCCCATCTCACTTAGCTGTGGAAAGTAAGGTACCTAATTTATGACTGTCCTTTAGACTCCCCCTAAAGACAGCAGAGGGATGTAAATGCTTCTGTAAGATTATCTTGTTTTAAGATGATAGTTCAAGCTAGCATCGATCTCCACTGAGCACCAGGCCAGTCAACAGGAACAGCTAAGACTCAGTACCTCTTCAACAGCTGCAATTGCACGAGCAGAACCCCTCCCGGAGATTGCAAGTTATTTGTGTTTAGAATATTTGTAAGGTATCTCTGAGGCTGTCTGAACCGAAGGCTGCTTTTAATACAGATGAGAAATTTTTCCTAGATTTTAAATAGGAGCCATGTATCTGGGTTTGGATGCTTAAGGAGCCTACCTTGGGTCTCTGAGATTTCATTGTTATTGTCTCTTGCTAAGATCTACCCTAAAAAATATTTACCTAATGCTGCTCTTCCTTGTCCCTTAAGACGCACCATATGCAAAGTGCTTGCTGATTAACTGTATCCTCACATTCAGTCAGGCTAAAGAATTTTCCTTTTCAGGTGATTTCGGTTGCTACATAGAATCTTGTGAAATTAAGTGAGAAAATTTCTTTCAACTGCACTCAAAACTACTGACAGCTGAGACAGATTAAATGCTAAACTGAAGCTGAAATATTTAATCAATCACAAAGTAATTTTCTGCAAAGCTGGTAGAAAGCAGGAGAGGTGACTACATTCTGTAACTACCATGTATTTGTGTGTTTTTATAACAGTCTCCAACCAATGATCTTAGAGAACTTTCTGACAACTTTCAGAAAGCTTTTAGAACATGAAAGAAGTGGTGGAGTCAAAGAAAAATAATCCTTTTCTTTCCTCTTAATGTAGATTTCCTAGAATATAGTACTTGCTATTTTCTAATGCAGACACATCAGAGACACAGATAATGAATTATTTGGTGGAAATGAAATTTAGTTTTAACTTGAAGTAAGGAAAAAACTTCAGGAAAGACTAATCTTCTTGGAATATATGCCACAGACCACATCTAGTAAAATAAAATTAATGTCAATGCCACTGGTGAAAGAACAACAATTGAATTTCCTAAGAGGTTAATAAAAAATGAGATCTCATCAACCGACATTCTGTTTAAGTTTGGATTTATATATTCAAAATCTACTTATTATTTGAAGCAGCAGACAAGTCTCCCTACTTTCCAGGATAATTTGTTCTTTACATACCTAAACTCCCTTATTAAAGCCCCTTCTCCTTAGCCTGGAAATCCCTTGAGTCTATCTGCCACATCCAGCGTTCATAGAGAGACCTTCTCTGGTAAGATAAGAACATTCATCACAATCCAGGCTTGGGGCAAAAAACACAGAAGCTTCATTTACATTCCTGGAAATACACAGAACTTTAGATCTGTCCAGACTATTGCTAATTTCATTTGACATGGTGGTGATATTTCCCTTCCATGTAATCATTTTCTGGTTAGGAAATTTATTCATAAGCAGGTCATTTAGTCAGTTCTCATTGGAGGAGCACTCAAAAGACACAGATCACCTGGAAGCTGACTTGAGCTTACCATTAATTAGTATGCAGTCCTGGTTTATTTAGTTATTACTTTTGGGGGAGACAAAAGATGAGCTGGGCAGCCCAGCCACCCAAACCGAGATACTTTCATTAATTTGTAGACTATTGTGCAAACAACAGGAAGCCATATCACCATGCCTTTTCAATTCTCAGAAGAAAATTAGGTATGCTGCATCCCAAATGGATGGAGGCATTTGACAGATAGTTTTGGCTCCCTATATTCTCAATGGATGCAATAGAAAGACATTTCAAGTGGGTCATTTTATGGAGACATTCACATTTTCTCTACAGTCAATGGACAGAAAGGAATGGATAGAAAAAAACATGTAAATTAATCTGAGTCTCCTTCAGAATTCCTCAAGCAGCAGCCTCTTTCCTCTCTAATTCTCCTGGGTAGCTGCATTTTAGCACAATGCTGTGTGCCATCATGATAGTACATGTCCGGTTTTGATTAACACACATTCATCCAAAATACCCAAAGAAGTACTATGATTTTTTTCTGTAGGGGACAGTGAAAATATAGTCCATGTTATTCTATAGAGTTGTTTATCCTGTTTTGCCAAAGCAAACACCTATTCCAACATTGTAATAATCTCAAATATGCCAATTATCTTAATCAGCTGGAAGCCATCCCCATCGCACCATATGTACACTGAGAGGCCATGCCTGTAGGCTCACTGGAGGAGGAGGAGGAAGCATGGGAAAAAGTGGGATAAAAGCAGTGGGTCACATTTTAAAAAGCTGTTGCAGTGTACTTTTCTGGCTAAACCCTGCACCTTTGACTGTCCTAACTTCTTGTTGAACTCTGTTCTTGACTGGTTTCTGTGTGACCTGGCTCTGTGCTGTGATGGGGGTGTGAGGGATAACTCGCTGCTGAACTTCAGCCTAGGCCAGCCAGATCAGACAGAGCCAGGGTCAGGGCTGGAGGATGGACAAACAGGGCACAGGGCCTGGGCAGACGTGATTGAGACAGACTGCTCTGGGGTTTGAGGGCCCTGCGGATGTGCATGTGCCGATGGATGAAGAGAGTGGGGGGTGAGACGGGGGGGTGCCCGCTGGTGACCCCCTGTCCTGGTGAGCTGGAGAGAAGCAAGAGCACTTTCTGCCAGTGGTGGTGGTGGTGATGTCTGTGTGAGTCCTGTAGGTGTTTATGTGCTTCTTGGAAACGACACTGCTTTCTGTGCTGGTCTCTGCAGTCAGACGTGTGCACTGTGTGTGTGTGTGTATCTGTATCTGTATGGGACAGGAGAAATCCCCTGAGTCTTAAAGTTCGCTAGATTAGGCTTCCCTTAACATCTCCTCTGGGATGTGGCTCCACTAATGGGGATTTCTGCAATGCCCTTGCTTGTAACTCAATTACCTGATCTCTGTTAAGAACACTGGCAGCCCACCACTGTCAATAGTTACACCACTAGAAGTGCTTATTGTAAATATGTTACACTGACACGTATCAAGATTTCCACCTGTACACAAGAGAAAATTACACCTTGCTTAATTTTCATTGTATTAGGTGACCAATTTCAAATTGATTAATGTGGTTACACCAACAGGAACATTACTTGGAACATTGCTTGAGTGTGAAGAATCAGGTCCTTAAACTACTGAAAGATTTAATTTGTTCATATTTATCATATTAGCTCTGACCATGTTTCACATTCTCGATGGTATGTAGTTTTGCTGAAGAGAGCTGAAGAAAAGGATGCATGAGCTGAATTTACACTTCCATCAGATCATTGTGTAGTAGTCTGGAAACCCATTTGAATTGTTAATTGTTTTTTTTTTTGTCAATGTGTTGTGCATGTCATGCATTAAATATCTGGCACAGTTTAACTAACAGATGTGGTTTTTAGGTTGCTCACTCTTTCGTTATTTGACTAAGATTAGTTAGAACTATTAATCTTTTTGCAATGCATATGTATTTTTAGCAGAGAAAGAATAAAAAATATTTCTTATAACTGAATGTACTTTAATTCTGGTTTTCTCACTGATTGTGAAAAAGGTCAGCTTCATTGTGCCCATACAAAAGAATATTGCCAGAATTTTCAATATATTCACATGGGAACTGCAATTTCTATTAGGCCTACGCAAGAAATAATACATACATATGAATCGGGAAGAGATCTATACAAATACAGCTTTTCCTTCTGTTACTTGAAGATCTCCCACACAACATTTCTCCATATACATCTCTGCACGTTTTACTGCATAATAGAATACAGATTCTGTTTTCTAGGAAGATTATTTATTGAAATATATATTCATAGTGTTGTACCTCAGTCCGCACTGGAGAACTAGAGAGGGTGTTTTGTCACTTTGATATCCAAACACAAGGCTCCCACCTAAGAAGAGCACAGGCAATCGCAATGCTTCCTGCAGCAACACAGAGAGCGCTGGGGGTTGCAGAGGGAAGGCAAGGCTTGTCACTGTGTGCTCGATCCCTGTTTTCCCCCTCCCAGCTGCCCTCTGGCAGCCTTGGGTCCCTCCACAGCTGTGTGGTCCCACGCCCCAGCCCGAGCTATAACAAGCTACAGCGGCTGAGCACACTGCCGGGGTGCTCCCCCCAGCCCTCGAGAGACCGGAATAAAAACGATTCCATATCTCCTTCTTTAAGGAAAGGAATCGTGTTTACCTATCTTACTGAAATATGTTATGCTGATTTCACTAAGGTTTGCAGGCTGCTTTGGTATCCCCCAAAAGCAGGTTGAATGGAGCTGTAAAGTATAATCATCATCATCTCCATCATCATTATTTGCCTAAGATTAAAACCTAGTATTAAATGTGTATAAGTCCTGTTCTTTATGGATAAAATGTTGAACTATATATAGTGTCACCTTCATTTTCCTTCCTAACACTGCACACATTAGGCAGCAGGCTGAAATTTTTAGCACATGTGCACAGTGCCACCCACTGTCCTATAGAAACTTCTGTCTGCTCTGAGCTGTCTCTCTGATGCTGCATTTGTCTGGTGTCTCCATTTCCTCCTCTTTATTTGCTGTACCACAGGCATATGCCACAAAATGGCAATTTATCTCCTGTGAGTGTTCCCCTCACTTGAGCTATCAGGCTAGTGCTTGCTCACATACCTAAGCCAGGAATAAACGTTGTGGCTCTTGCATCCATGCACCGATTCATGAACGGGCTGTAGACAGTTTGTGGAACAGACTTCAAATGGCAGTAGCTGCCTGTGTTCTAAATATACAAAGTCTGTTTAATTATCTTTTTTTTTTCTGAAATCCCAAATTCTCCCTTCATGTCTGCAGATGAAGCTGTGACATGATGAAGAATGTTTCAGGTTTGGGGGAAATAATCAGCTCCACTAGGTATAATCCAAAATTTACTGAAGGTAATGGGAGCTTCTGACCTTGAATCTACCCCTTTCATACAGAGAAATTGTTACACAACTATACATTTATTTTTTTCTTCCAAAGCTCCTTGTGTGTCAGACAATAGCTATGCAGTTATGCAGTGTTCAGCATGCAGATACCCTACCTTGTTATCACATTTCCTCTTCACCTTAATGTATGAAACCATAAAACATTTCTCTTCTGTGTGATGAAAGGCTGAAGTACACTAATCTGCAAATTAATTACTAGGTGGAGGAGAACTGTTGGTATCACTTTCAACTCCTTTGGACAGTATCAGAAAAATCTACCCATCTTAATGTGCCAAAGAGTGAATTATTCATCATCTCGTCTCCCTTCAGAGCAAGTTTGGCAAAAATCAACAACAACCTACATGATGAAAGAAAAATAAAAATGTTGTCTCACTCCCCCCTAAATAATTAGCTAGGGCTCATCTAGACACACACTTTGGTTTTCTCATGATTTGGCTCTCTCATCACAATTTATGTCTGCACAGGGAAATGAGTCAATTAAGGGTCAACCTGCTAAACTGGAAAAAAGGCATGAGCAGAAATGAGCAAAGGGAATAAATGATTGGATAATTAATTTCCATTTTCCTTAGCACCTAATTTTGTGGAAACCTGTAAGGAAACCAGTAAGTCTAACAACACTTTATCACATGTTATCATTTTATAGAAATTATTGCTCTATGCTGTAAACAGAATGCACATAAGTGGAGTTACTTTAAAATGTAATCTCAGGAACTTTGTGTACTCTGATGTGAGAATTATATCCAAAGCCCTCTATAGCTGCTAAGGAGATTTAAAATACTGTTAATGAAACTTCAGTAGCACAAAACCTGTGAGGATTAAAGCTAAGGCAGGTATGCACAAACTCCATTAGTCTGAGACTTTTTAATGCCATCAGCAACATAGGCATGCCAGTAAGAAGAAAGAGGAATTCTGAAGATTTTACATACTGATAAACAAATAACCAGGAAGAAAAGAATTTGTCTATGGAGTCCTAGGAACAGAGGAATACAGACATAAGAAGACAGGACAACATTTGCCTTAGTTTGAAAGCACAGGCAGTGAAAAGGAGGGAAATCAGCTAATTTGTGTTTGGAGATGTCCACAATTAAGGAAAAAATCTCAGTGAAACTGAACACAAGGCTCTGAATCTTCTTCGATGTGCATCATTAATCTCTGAAGTAATGGTAGAGCTATTTGACTGGTTGTGCATTAAGAAGATATTTTATTGTCCATTACTATGGTTTTAATAACAGTAAACTCCATTATGACTACCAAAATTTTATTTGGTAAGGAAGGAAAATGGCTTTCTTACATTAATAATTTGAAATTCATCTAGATAGGTGTCTGAAAATGCAGATAAATGCTTAACTGCACTTTTAGAAATACTCATCACTAAAACCCACTGAATCAAAAAATCTCATTATTGGCACATATTATTTTTGCAGAGTTGTTGTCATTTCAAGACATAGATTATATGGGACAGACGGATGTTCTTGTACTAGTAAGAGAGCAGTAGTTTATAAAAGATTACCTAGAGTCAAAGCAGATAAGTGAATTTGCCATATCAGCTCATAACACAGAATATATATTACAGGTAACAGTATCACTGCCATGCTGTGACATACTGAGATAGGTTTAAAAATTTGCAAAACTAGGAGACAGAATATGTACGATTACTCAAATACAAAGTTATTAGATATCACTTCATAGGCAATTCTGAGACTACATTTTTAGACACTGTAAATGGAGCAGCTAAGTTCTAAAGGAAATCAATTCACTGCCCTGTGTAACCATGCACTTAAAACTGTCTCAGTCTCAAGCACAGAAAGTAGTAAACGTGATGACAATTTTTAAAAAGGGCTTTGGGTGCTCCAGAGAAGTAAATCTGAAATTGTACCAAGCAAATTCTTAGAAAGCATAATAGACATTAGAATTAAAGAGTTGATACATGCATAAAAATATCTTGAGGAAGAATCAACATAGCTTTGTAAAGAGAAGCCATACCTCGCAAATCAATTGGAAAAAAATCTATTTGGTATAATCTGCTAGGATCCCCAGGAAGCATTCAACACGGTTGTTCACCAAAGTCAGTTACAGATGACAAGCTGTCAAGAAGTAAGAGGGAAAGTCCTCACATGAATGAAGATCTGCTTTAAAGCTATAAAACAAAAGCAAAACAAATGTAAGAATAAGTTACTTTTTTTTTCTCAGTGGAAGGAGGATAACAACAGGATCCTCCAGAGATCTGTGTGGAGGTTTATACTATTTAACATGCTTAAGAACAATGTGGAAAACGCAACAAACAGTTAAGTGATACAGTTTTCTAATGCCATTAAGTTACTTAGGGCTCTAACAGGAACAGTCCAGTGAGCTGAGCTGAGAAAATAACAGACAGACCTCATGACAGTAAGTAATTACACATGAAAATCAGTCTAGATAAAATAAACTAATGCACATAGAGAAAAACAATCTTCCCTTTACATTTTCATTGTAGGATTCTGAATTGCCTATCACTACTTAAGGAAAAGATCCTGGTGTTTTAGCAGCACTTACGAAAACCTGAGCTCAGCAGTGCACAAAAACCACACAGAATGTTAAAAAGTGTAAAAATAGAAACAGAAAATAAAATAGAACAGATCATTATAAATCCAAAGTGCATTCACAACGTGAATATCTTGTTCTGTTTTGATCTCTCCTCATTCTTTACTTCATAATGGCTAGAGCAGAATTAGAGAAGGTTGAAAAGGACAGTGAAAGATGGGGAATGAGATGCTCAGCTGCTCCTGTAGGTGCTTTAATCCAAACTCTGGCTTCTTAAAACTCCCATTCAAAGTGTCGATTCATAGGGATGCTTAAGGTCTACAGATGTGAAAGTTTTAACCTGTAAAGGCACTCTGAATACCAACAGATCGGCTCTTGGTCTGTCCAGAAATGCCTAACAGTACTACACTAGGTAAGCCAAGGTATGAAGGCTCCTTAGCTCCACCATGAGCCACAGTCATGCTTCTGCAGACTTTGCACACATCCCAAATACTATGGGCAATCACGGAGCACAAGCGCCAGTTGAGGTACTGAATCAAATGAGGAGGAAATGGTACAGCTTCCATACATTCTGCCAGTGAAGTCCACCTTCAATAGGCCTTGAAGAGATATGAGTGTTCACCAGTCATCTCTCAGAGGAATGACAGTATTTCAGTCCCTCCCAATGAAGTTACTTCATTCTCCCAAATTAATGAAATATAAGAAAGAATAATGTTAACATAGCATCAAATACCAATCTGAGGCTACCAGATCAGCACCGCAGTTCCTAAGCTTTCCTGTGTGTCCACCTTTTGAAGTGGGAGTAAGCCTCTAAATTACTCAGAAAATTCTATGCAAACTGCATAATGTAACAGCAGGTGGCACTGCCACGTCGAACCTCACACAATCATCTCGTGTTCTTATTTAATCAGGTTTTATTCATCGATAATGGAATGGAAAAGTGACATGCAAATTCACACAGAATAATTAAATATGATTTGCTAAATATTCTTCTTCATCTCTGATTAACCATTTGAGTCTTACAATCTTCTAATCCTGGATTTGAACTCTTACATTTGCCAATACACTTGCGCGGATTCTGTTTGCTGTGTTCAGCCATCAGGCAGTTCTACATTCCCAGTAGAAATAAGCTGAAGCACACATAATTATTTATTCTAAAACTGCTCATCATCACATAGCTAATAAGACAATAAAACTGAAATTTCCTCTCCTTTCATATACAGTACTGTCTATGAAAGCTGCAACTACAAAGGAAATATATTTTAAAAGCAGCAGCTTCTTACTGAAAAATTTATCAAATGGCTGGAAATAATCGACACTTCATGAATGAGGAGCAGGAGCAGTCTGGCCATTCTGAAGCACCAATAGTTACAGCCATAACAGTTCATATTTAGGAATGTCAGCTATAACCATCTCTGGAAAAGGCCCCAAAACACGTGCTTCCTCTTTGATACCTATGAGATGCTTTTGAGTGCTTCTGCCCTTTCCACTTGTAATGCAAGCTGATATGTGTTTTTCAAGCCCTTTACTCCCACACTGAGGCCAAATTTCTGAAGCACAAACACTTTACAAGTCAATGGGCCATGCGACAGATGATAACTAACTACTGGTCATGATTTTGAAGCCTAAGCCAACTATCAGAAGAACAACTGTTTAACTGCCAGTTCCTCTCTGCCATGCAAAACCTTTCTGTTTCCATTAATCACAAAGTGGGCTTCAGATGCAGACTCTGTCTTCTCAGGTTAGGTGACTTGGACCGAAATCTTGAAGGCAAAAATGGTCTGTTAGATACGAGAGCTCTCCCTCCACACAGCTGTTTATAACTGAAATATGAGTTTGTGACTTATCTTGGCTTTTTGGTATAATATTTTACAGTTATATTGCAGAGATCACGTTACAAAAGATAAGGCCACGTCCAGTCTCAGTCTAGATTAGAGATCATGTGCAGCAGCACTTGCTATGGGCCTCAGAAGGCCAAAATAGGGGGGCACAGCTCCCCTCTGCTCCACGGTGACTCCACACCAGTGTAGGATGCTGAGGGGAAGACACAGACTCTCATTTAAATAAAACGGGTGACATACTTCCACCAGGAATCACAGAATCATAGAATGGTTTGAGTTGGAAGGGATCTCAAAGATCATCTAGTTCCAACCCCCCTGCCATGAGTGAGAACATCTTTCACTACCTCAGGTTGCTCAAAGCCTCATCCAAACTGGTCTTGAACACTTTCAGGGATGGGGCATCCACAACTTCTCTGGGCAACCTGTTCCTGTGCCTCACCACCTTCAGAGCGAAGAATTCACATTGTTGTTGCTACGTGTCTCCAAACTAGGCCTAGCTCTCTTCAGCATCATCTGCATGTTCATTATCACGGTTCTGCTAGCATCCAGAATATGGAAAGAAGTGCAACAAACTGAAGCTGAGCAGGGGAGTTGGAGCAGATGACCTCCAGAGGTCTCTTCCAACCTCAGTCATCCTGAGAATCTATCATTCCAAGTCTTGTCTAATCAAGATTTGCTAAATGAAATTAACAGATACTAGTGGCCTTGTTACGAACAGAAGGTAAACTTTAGTGCCCTTTTCAAGTGGCTAAATTAGTGTAATTTCCCTAGGCTCTCTGTAGTTGATGTGTGTCTTGGTTTTGAGTGGGACAGAGTTAGTTTTCGTTTTACCAGCTGGAAGAGCTCTGTGATTTTGTTTTAGTCTGGATTTGTTATGAGAAGAATGTTGATCCACTGATGTTTGTAGTTGGTGCCAAGACATCAAAGACTTTTCAGCTTCCCGTGTTTTTGCCAGTGTCAGGAGCACAACAGGCTGGGGGGGAGCACGGTCAGGACAAAAGGCCCACAACTCCCCTTATAATTTGAATTTAGACTTAGGATTGAGGGCCAAATTGGCCAATGGAGTATTCCATGTCATGCAATGTTGTGCTTAGTATATAGATGAGATTTGACCGGGAAGAAGGGCTGTTGCTCTTCCAGGGGCTCTCTTCCAAGGGCTCTTTTGGGCTCCCAGTCTCTCGGAGTGCTCTCTCTCTCTCTTGCTCTCTTTTCAGGCCTCTCACTTGTCTGGGATTGTGGTGTCAGGACTTACCTGTTTTGGGATCATTTGCTGGAATGGGACAGATGCTGGTCACCAAGTGGTGAGCAATTATACTGTACACCACTTGTTTGTGTATATTATTATGATTTTATATATATATTCTTTTTTTCATTATTACTTTTAATTTTACTTTATTGTTATTATTAAATTGTTATTATCTCAACCCACAGGTCTCCTTCCCTTTTCCTCTTTAATTTTCTTCCCCATTCCCTGGGAGTGAGCAGCTGTGTGGTGTTTAGTTGCCCACCAGGCTAAACTCAACAAGGTGGTATCTCTGCTCCGTGTCTACTATAACAAATCTAAAGAGATGCTGTTCAAGCCAGCTGTGAGGGTGCAAGGATGTGACACAGAATTTCTTAGCAATTGTCTCCATTTCTGGGCTGCTCAGCATTCCATATGAACACGCTGCCTGTGGAAAAGCAGTACAGGCAAAACTCCCCCTTTTTGTAAGATACAAAGTGTACATGCCATCAGCAGTACCCACATTGATGCACAAGTGGTGCACAAGTGGAACATGTCCTCACCGTATCTCCCAGCGGAAGGGCAAATCTCACCTACACTGCTGAGATCTGTAGCTCACAGCTGCAGACCCTTGTTCTTCATCTTCTTTTAATGAGGATCAACTCTCTCTCTAGTGCTTTCAAAACTTGTTTTGTATCAAATCTCCTCTCAGAAGTAGGGAGTAAAAAGACTTCATAGAAAACGAGGAAAATAAGTCTTGCAACCCAAGTACTTCAGTCTGTAAAGCCAGGTCCCTTAAAAGCCACTTCATGTGATTCCAGGAGTTTGATGTTTGGGATATATTCTAAGCTATTATGCTGCCATACAAGATTAAATTGGAGTAAGAAAAATAATCAATCGTTCAACTTAAATTTAAGCTAAATTAAATTCAAGCCCATGCTGTTTTAAATTCTTCAAAGAACATATAAACTGTTTGAGTGGAACCACAGAAATTATTATTTGCTATCACCAAGACCTTTCCTTCAAGTAATGTCATGTTGCCAGATGCATAAAAGCAATGCCTCCAGTTTATTCTAATTTATTCCAACTTCCTCCAATTTATTCCAACTAAGAATCTAGCCCAGTACCTTTAAACTTGCTAATACCACTTTGTCTCCCAATTATATTTCAGTGCACTGATTTCAGAATAATTACCTAGTTAGGTGATGTATTTAACATGTTAGCATTTTTTTCTCTGACAGCTTTGGAAAGCACAGGAATATTCCTTCCCTCTTCTATACTCCAAAACTTGTACTGCTGTGGTGCTCCTCGTACTCTGACTCATACCACAACATTAAAACTGTTGAGGGTTATAACCAATCTTGTAATATGTGAGAGCAAGCCATTGGGCCTGTTTCTGATTTCACTTCTACCAGTATATTTTACATACCACTTCAGGGAAATCAAGAGTCACTGAGGTCTTTACGAAAAGAAATAGAAGATATAGGCCAGAAAAAAACAGCATTTGCTTGTATCACTTCTGGTGTGCTGCATTTTAAGAATTCATTAATCATTCACTAGATGGGGCTGATACCTCACAACCAAGAAAATGACTGAAAACAGCTGGAAAGGAATTGCTTCAGGAAAAGCAATGCTTTCATTTCAAGGAAAATCTTTAGGTAGGGTAAAATTAATAATTATTCTTAGATTAGATTCTTTTAGGTTTGACTTTCTATATATGAGATTTTACTCAGTTAACTATAAAGTATTTGAATTCTTTTAGCATGGATATTTTGGGTTTAACTTACTTTTTTAAGTGCAGATGTTTACTGTCATTTGAACTAAGGGTACCTGAGATATCTGCTTACTACTAGTAGATGCGATACAAAACCTATAAAAGACCCATGCTTCCCCAAGGAAGTCAGTGGAGGCCAAAAAGCACGTTTGTATGTGTAAGGTGGTATGAGATGAACACAAGTAAGTAATATTATGGTAAGAAGCCGCTGAGCTAAATGTGATGTGTCAAATGCAGGAAAACAACAGGGAAAAAATAATTTGAGAATGATCCTTCTCCAAAATATCCAGACAATAAACTCTCATCTGAGTTGGAAAACAGGGAGGGAGGCCCATTTTTAAAAGTCATATACAACATCATAAGCAAAGGCCAGAGACAAAATTTGCAATAAACCACTTTCCAGAAAAATGTCTTGCCTCAGGTTAAGGTAATGATGTTCAACCTAGAGACTCCAGCCTGGCAGCCAGGATTTAGCCACATATCCCGGCTGAAGCCATGAAAAGAGAATGGTTGTAAAGAAAACAAGCAGCAGAGGTTTCCCTCATGCAGAGGCAGACTCTATCCCAGAGCATCTGAAAGGGTCTGGCAGTCATATTGTGTTGCTGAAGCAGCTCAAAGCAGTCGGCTCCAGTAAGTGAATTGAGCCCTGAGTCACAAAGGTCCTGGAAGTCATTAAAATAGCAAGAAAGGGGCAGAAAAGAGTGGATTCATGCAGCTCAGTAGAGTTATTAGACGTGATAATCTCAGGACAAAGATTTGGGAAGGCAAGGCAAGGCAAGAAGATGAAAGCTGACAAAGCGAAGGGGACACGAAAGCTCACCTAGGGTGCAGCCACTGGCTAGTTTTAAATTTTTCAAGCAGAAGGGAATTCAAGTGAAAATAAAATAAAAACTAACTCTGAAAGAATTCCTTAAGACAATACTTGTTCCAAGAATCACAGAAATCTAGTTAAAACTGATGAAGTGGATCAGAAGAATTTTGTTAGTCGTATCGGTAGAATTTAAAGCAAATGAAATTCAGGTGAGATTAACAAGACTGTGCTTCGTGGCAAGCAACAATTATGCATAGAGAAGGACCATTCATAATATTTACGAATTCACAAAGAATTCATAGCTCAGTAGCCTTTGCTCAGTATTTCTGACATTTATTTTTAAAATATTTTTACATATTAATAAAAAAAAATTCCTACTATAAATTATCAAGTAAAACACTAATAAAGGCACATACATGTAATCAAAAGAGATTATTTTACAGGATCACATCCAAATTATTCATCAAACACACAATCTCTTTGATTAGGGTTATTATATATATTCAGTTACAGAAAAGCATATGTATGTGCTTGAGTTTAACACTTCACTCTGAAATAACTGAGATTATTTACATGTTAAAGTTATGCATTTTTTTGCTCGATGAGATGTTTTACAGTATTCTTAGATGGACATCATTTTGTCAAGATTTTTTCCACTGAGTAAGAAGTTGAGAGCTATCAAGAAGTTGAGAGCAATCAAAACAGAGTGGAAAGGATATGGAGACAAAGCAGTAGTGCAGGACAGAGAAAGGAACAACATGGCCACAAGTCTTTAAGGCTTTCTACCATTCCATTTAGGCAAAACCTCTGTGCCACACAGAGTTGCCAAAGAGTAGATTTGGACACTGCAATAGATGATCCTCTCTTTCTGGGTTCTAATTCCCTTTCAGATGTCAGCATGACTGAAGTCTTTTATGGTTACTCATGGTTATTTATGGTTTTATTGACATTTAAGGTTGCTATTGCTATAATACACATTATTGCTAATGGTTTGTATTACAGTAGGGTCTAGAGGTGAATTCAATTGCACTTGCTCCCAGGCAAGCTGAGAACAAGGTTTCACTTTCAGTGCTCTAAATGCCAACCTCAGTTCAAGACACAGAAGAGAAAGACGAAGGGAAGGAGAGAGGACTTCCTGTCTCCTACACAAGCCCTACAACGACTCTCTAATACTCTAGAGGCTTTAGAAACCCTAAAGGTCAAAACCAAGTGAAGAATTAATCAGTGATGCAGAATTCCTTCAGAAACTGTCTGTAGAACCCAAAACCTGAGCATTTAGCCATTTAGCACTACCTAAGGAGACTTCCTGGAGTCTGATAGATTATGAACTCTCTTTTATTTATGAACATTACATGTTTGATCAAAGCTATACCAAGTCTCATGCAGCCTGAAGAAAGGAGTGAAATTGATCAACACACCCATCACCACCGCTAGGAAATCCTGTCTGATAACAATGAAAGATTTACAAAAATTGGAGACATTAAACAGAGATTTTCTGACAGGCTTACACCCATAAACATACACCTACTGCCATCTATAAAAACATTGCCTGCCGGAGTTTTAATAAGTCAATACCCAAGATATTGACACTGAAGCAACTGTAATTGGAATACTGTGTATAAGGGAAATCAATACTAACATATCTAGTCTTACGGATGTTTGAGGTGATTACTTTCATACATTTGCTTATATGCCATTATTTCCTCTTACCACATGCATTCAACTACATCAAGAATAAGGTTACTAATGCTGTGTGGGAATTATCTGTGAGATGATTTATTCCTCATAGTGAAGCCTACGATAAAGAAGGGTTTGTTTAGCTATTGAACCGAAATTATCGTGACTGCTTATTACTGCTCAGATGTAATAAGATGTAAACAGATTATTTAGAATTCAGTCTTCTCTTACAAAAAAAAAAAAAGTCACGAAACATCATTAGTCCCTACATGCACAGTCAGATATGGATGTCACAGTGAATGAAACAAGTGAACTGTTCGAGTGAGTATTCAAGTCACATTGTTGATCTAGTTGAAAACATTGGGAAATTTATTATGGCTAGTTAATGAGGTACTATTTATGCAAATATGGCAGGCTGAAATTGAGGAACAAGCACTGTTTCTATCCACAGAAGCTTTCTCACAATTGCATTCTCAAAGCTTTCCAGAGGACAAGGACTCCTTGCCCGGCACAAATAAACTCTAGAGCATGATCTAAGAAGTCAACAAACACACTTTTCCTTCTATGCACCCAGAAGCAGTGATGAGCATTTCCCCCAAGAAGTTCAGCACTTTATCATGCAGTCCTATGAGACCCAGGTCCCTCTAAACATCCAGTCACCTGGAAGCATGTGGTGTCCTTGGGTAGAACAGCTTAATTGCACATGGCAGCAATTAACTGTCATCATTTCATCATAATGGTACTTACCTATTTCACAGTGATGTTGTGAGGATTAACCAAATACTGCATTTCTAATATTACTTGTGACATCCAGAGCAAATGATCTTATTTTGAAAATACAAAGCATTTTCATAGTTGTCAAAATAAGAGTGTGATACACTGGTAATAAATATTTGTGTTGGCAAGCAAGAACTAACAAGAATACTGATTTAAGTAGTAAAGAATTATTTAGTTCTTACAAAAACATTAAAAAAAAGAAAAAACAAAACAGCAAAAAATTCTACAGTCAGATTAATCTGGGAAACCATAGACATCTACAACGTCGATATCTTATCTCAGTTGTTTAGCCTTCCCTTGCCATCAGGTGAGACAAATGGACCCGTGTAAGGTGTGATTCATCTCATCCTAAAGCAGAAGTGTATAAAACGAATAATGAATTGCTTCTTTGAAGCTCCAATTTCTCTTCTTTGACTGAAGAGGCTAAAGGTGACTGGCAGGACAAAGAAATCTGTTTTTCATAGGCAGACAAAGTTGGTCCATTATGCAGTCAGTCACATAACAGGAAGTCAATTTACACATAAAAGCCACTTAAGAACCACAATTCCTCTTACAAAATTAATTATCCTTGCTACAGGATATATGTGAGGTTAGCCACTATAACCAAATTAACTTTGTAAATTTAAAGGCTTTTAAACTACTTTGAATGAATGAAAAGATGGTGAACAGACCCCTTACATACCACATCTAGTGCAGTTTTTTGCATTATTAATTCCAGAAAATTATTCATTACATAAAATGTAAACTGCAGGATTGTGGAGCAAAGAAATCCCACTTAAAGTCAGCAGAGAATGGCAGCAGAGATGAAGATGCCTGAACACATTTCTCTTTTGCACTGCACAAAATCATCTAAAGTTATTTCCGTGATGACATTTTCTATACAAAGACATGCCTGTTCTGGTTCTCCTATTTGTTACAGGATGCTCAGCTATTATGCCCATTCAGTGTTGTAGATGGAATTATTAAGTACACGGAGAGATGGATTGGATCATTTTCTTTTAGTGCAGATATATATGTTATTACAATAAACAAGTTTTATGAGTGAGTCAATATTCTAAAGTTGCCAGAGGTAACTGCAGTGTTGATATTTTGCTGGTATTATAAAAATTCTTAACAAATAATTATTAGTTTTGCCTAAAATAATTATTTTCCATACTAACTATTGCTCGGAGATTGCTGCTGATTTACATGTATAAGCAATATTTTTAAATGATAGGCTGGAATTGATCATATCACTTTTAAAGAAGACATTCTTCTTGTTGGCTGTTATACTTTCTGTTCTTTTACAAGTGGGAAAAATAAAGGCAAAATCAAATCTTACAAAGAAAGGATCGTTTTGTTATCCAGTATGCTACCAGAAGATCCTGACATGTTGCATAACACAATGAACACTCACAGATTCAGGAGTCAATTTCTTTGAAGCATATGGACTTCACTGTCTGGGAAATGTTTAAAGTTAAGAAGAGCATTGTCTTCCTTCTCTGCTAAGACAGGTTATTGAGAAGATAACTTAAACCAGAAATTCCTCAAAGAGCTTTCACTTTTGAGAATCCTCAAAGATTCTTCACTTAAAAGTGAAGGGTCAACCACATATTTCAAGTACATATTAAAAGATCTGTTTGTTTTCTTTTGTAACCTTTACTATGGTATTGCAATATATTTTAAATAATATTTTTACTATCTGTTATTTATTTACTGCACTCAAAAATTACACACAGAATGGTTGAGATTGGAAGGAGGATATCTGCTCCAACCTCCCTGCTCAAGCAGGACCATGTCTAGATGTTATTTTAGTATCTCCAAGAAGGGAGACTCCATAACCTCCCTAGGCAAACTATTCCAGTGCTCAATCAGCCTCACAGTAAGAAAGTGTTTCCTGATGTTCAGACAGAAACTCCTGTGTTTTAGATTGTGCCCATTGCCTCTGGTTCTGTCACTGAGCATCACTAGGACACGTATTGTTCAATATTTTTATTAATGACATAGTGCAATTGAGTGCACCCTCAGCAAGTTTGCTGACGACACCAAGCTCAGTGGTGCAGTTGAAATGATAGAGGGAAGGGATGTCATCCAGGGGGACCTCGACAGACTTGAGAACTGGGCCCATGTGAACTTTGTGAAGTTTAACAAGGCCAAATGTAAGGTCCTACACCTGGATCAGGCCAATCTCTAGTATGAGTGCAGACTGGGAGATGAATGGATTAAGGACAGTCATGCAGAGGACTTGGGGATATCGGTGGATGAAAAATTGGGTAAGAGCTGGCAATGCACACTTGCAGCCCAGAAAGCAAACTGTGTCCTGGGCTGCATCCAAAGCGTGGCCAGCAGGACCAGGGAGGTGATTCTACCCCTCTGCTCTGCTCTTGTGAGACCCCACCCGGAATATTGCATTCAGCTCTGGGTCCTCCAATATAAGAAGGACATGGAGCTGTCAGAATGAGTCCAAAGGAGGGTCACAAAGATGATCTGAGGGCTGGAGCACCTCTCCTATGAAGACAGGCTGAGAGAGTTGGGGCTGTTTAGCCTGGAGAAGAAAAGGCTTCAGTGAGACTTTACTGCAACATGTGAATACTTAAAGGGGGCCTACAAGAAAGACAGACAGAGAAGTTCTATCAAGGCTTGTAGTGATAGGACAAATGGTAACAGTTTTAAACTAAAAAAGGATAGATTTAACTTAGATTTAAGGAAGAAATTCTTCATGATAAGTGCTGCCCAGAGAAGTTTTGGATGCCCCATCATTGGAAGTGTTCAAGGTCTGGTTGGATGGGGCTTTGAGCAACCTGATCTAGTGAAAGATGTCTCTGTCCATGGCAGGAGGGTTGAACTAGATGATCTCTGAAGGTTCCTTCCAACCTAAAACACTCTAAGATTCCATGGTTCTATGAAAAGAGCCCGACTCTGTCCTGTTTGCACCCTTAGAAGAGACAAAGTCCCTGATCATGTGATTTTTTTGTCTTGAACTCTTCCCTCTCCAGCTATTCAACTGTCTGAATAGAGGATTATCTTGAAGTTGGACAACCAAGTTCATCAAGTGAAAGACAGACACAATTCTTTGCAAGATCTTTCCGCTCAGTGTCTCTGAATTCACCTGCACACAGAGGTCTCTTCATAAAATGTAGCTTACAGAACACAGAAGTGTTTTTTCTCATCATAAGATGATGTTTTTACTAACCAAGTGCAGAGTTGCAGCAGCACATCACGTTATTATATAAAGTCTTCAGTGTTCCTTCCTGTGGTGAGTTGACTCAACTGGCAGCTAAGTCCCCACTCTGATGCTCACTCATTCCTCCATGGTGAGGAGAGAGAAAATAGGAAGGGCAAAAGCAAGAAAAATGTACAGGTCAAGATAAACAAACTTTAATAAGGGAAGTGGAAAAAAGAAAAAAAAAAAAAGTGATGCAAAGGCACTCACTCACCACTTCTCACCAGCAGACAGATGCCCAGCCAGTCTCCAATCAACAGCTACATTCAAAAGACTTCCCCTGCCTCAGTTTTACCACAATGTCATACAGCATGCAGTATCTCAGACTGGGTCAACTGTCCCAGCCATGTCCCCTCCCAGCCTCTTGCCCACCCCCAGCATACTCCTTGGGAGTCAGAATGGGAAACAGAGGTCTTGATGCTGTGTAAGCACTGTTCAGCATTAGCTAAAACATCAGTGTGTTACCAACACCATTTCTGACACAAATCTAAAACACAGCACCATAAGGGCTGCTTTGAAGAAAATTAACTCCATTCCAGCCAGACCCACTACACTTTCCTTAATTTATAAACAAATGGTACATCTTGAGAAAACATGTTGAGGTGTTATTAATATTAATGATGCCAAGTTATATATGGGAACATAACAAATGTCCATGGAGAAGAGCAGTGAGCATTAGTGCTGGTTTGAAATTCGTGAGGGACCCAGAAGATGGTCCAGCCACGTTCTTGCACTGTTGACTAGAGACCAGTAACCTAGAGTGCACTAAGGTAAGCACTTGCAACTCAGTTTAGATGCAGCTGAAGAAATAACTCAGGTGATAAGGTGTGAGTGGTCTTGAAGGAAAGCCAAAGTTTTTGTGGTAAACTAGCACAGGAGGAACTAGTGAAGAAACATAAATAGTAAAAAGTAGTCATTGGAATAGACCACAGGAAAGAATGAATACAAAATGGCTTTAAAAACTGTAAAGTTTACCTAAATTGCTAGCAGAAAGGAACTGACACTTGCCAAATTAGAAGGTTTCATCTGAAGGATAGTTAATCTCAAAGTCTACTTAAGGAGAAGACCAAAAGCTTCGCTAGTTGGATGATCAGGCAGTGAGCTTAGCTGCTGAATAAAACTAGTAAACCTGGGCAGCAACGGTAGCAAGAACAGTACATAGATTGTTGCATTCTATTAATGTCCAAAATTTTAGTCTCTTTTGGCGAGGTTTGAAAAGGTTTTTCTGTAGAGAAGTTGATTCTGTCTCTGATAATATGGACTTAATGCTGAGATTGATTGATTTAAATATCATCCTGTGCTGAATGACTTCACTCTCTTTGATCTATTTTAAAATTTCTTTTGAGCAAGGCATTATTTTGGATACTAAGTCATTGGATCTTTCCTTCAGAGTGACAAATCATGTCTCCATTTAAAGAGAAGTATTCTTCCTCTTGATATTTATATGCAATCTTCCTTGGCATTGCTGATATGTACCTGTTCAGCAATAGGAGAATGGAGTAATAGCCCCTAAAAAAGGCATTAGGTAGGTCAACAGTCAGGTTTGATTGTACGTCTTTTATTAATCTCTGAGAACTTTAGGATGTTCGCCATACTGCAGCTAAAATTAAGATTTGAAAATTCTTATTAATCCCCTTCACCAATCTAATAAAAAAGAAAGTAGTATTCAGCCTAGCATTACATGCAGTTTACTAAACTCAGTTTTATATATTAGAGTTCATTTCCAACACAATTTCAGCAGAAAATATCAGCAACTTGCTTTCTTGTTCATCTCGTGCATCTGGTGGATATAAAGTTAGCCCTTACTTTGAAAATAAAACTACTCATATGTGTAGGTTGCTCTACAGAACTACCTCCCCAGCTACTCTTTTTTTACTTCCTACCACATTGTAAAAGGCAAGAAAATAAATAGGGTCTGAAAGTGGGTAGTGTTCAAAGATACTGAAAACAGTTTTCTTAACATAGCCCTGATTCCATACTCTCCTAAACTGTTTTCGCACAATGTGGACCAAACTGTGCGTCTTCTTCTGATCTGTCTGTTCTATGCAGCTAGCTCAAAGAAAGTGAGATCTGGCTGGTTTTGGCTGGACCATTTCCAGAAGAAAAGCAGAATATCCCTGGAGGGAATAAAGCTATTCTAATAAGCTCTTATTTCACTTGCCAAAGGAAACAGCAGAGAGTTGTCTAGAGAATTTCTAGGTTTCACCTTTTCTTACCTGTTATTGCAAGAGCGAGGTTACAGCAGCTCCCAGACTGTATGAAAGGACAGGCTTCAGAGAACTTGATTGTAAAGGAACTACAACTGCTCCCAAAGAGCACTGCTTCACACTAACCAAAGGATAAGATTCAGCAGAGAATCTAGCACGTACCACTGTCATTTAAGGAAGTGACTCTTGATCTATGTCAAGGGAATTAAGTTTATGATAAGGATTATGTCTAGTGTCGAATGCAATGGAGCTCAGGACTCAATGGCTTGCACCTTATCCAAAATTTGCAGCAGATAAATACTGGAACTGTCAATATCCATTAATTTTAACCCTTGATATGATGTATTATGTACAAAGCTTGGATGAATATAAAAAAAAAAAAAATTATTGAAACTGACCACTTCCATAGAAACTACTGTATGGTAGATGTCAGCAAAATCATGAATGGTGCTGGCAACATGAGCAAGATCCCATTATTCAGCAGTCACAGCACCAGAACAAGATCTGTATGATATCTTCCACTATGTGCACAGTCAAATTGCGGAGAACCTTGCACAAATTTTTATCAACATCGAAACAGAAATGAGTAAAAAAATCAATTTTCAGCATCATGAAAGGTTATTAAACACGTTAGACTCCATGCAACCTCTGGTTCATCAAGTCCCTGTGCTGCTGGAAACTATGAAGATGTTCCTGGAGAAAGTTTTCCCTCGGTATGTCCTACCTATCATACTTTTTTCCAAACCTTTTCCTGCTATTCTATGACATAAGGTCCAGGACAGCCACTCCAATTTTATGCTTCAAGTACAGACTAATATATGAGATTGAAACACTTTAAAAATTTAAGAATATAATGTGTCAGAAATCTCAGTAATTTACAATCAGTTGATTGTGAGGCACTACTCCTGCGAGAAGAGAATTAAGGCTACCTGAAAAGATAAGTACAAATTTTGAGACCTGCACATCCTGGCTTTTTCCTGTATATCAAAATATTCCAGCTGGAAAAAACGACTATACAGTTGCCATAAAATCATAGCTTTCAATATGAGGAGTACAGAATAGCAGAAAAATATATTATAAAAGAGGGTTTTTGTAACAGCTGGCTTTCTGGTGAAGCAAATTTTTCAACTCCCACGACAGATATACTGGGTTGCAACTCGTATTTCAACATTCCAGAAAATAAATTTTTGTACTGTCTCTTGAAATAATGAAACCTGTTTTTTCAGTCAGTGATATCATACCAGGAAAATATCAGCTGGAACATTGGTAAAGACAATAGTTCAGACAGATGTCACTGCCATTCAGTAGTTACAAGTATTCCTGACACAATTCAACACTGTGTAACTCCCTGGGTCTGAACCACCTCTCTGAAACATGCAACTATGGTTCAATCTAACGTTACAAATTCCATGAGCCAAACCACCTTGGAAATGTCCATGGTTCACATCAGCAGCAGCACTTCATTGGCAGAGTGAGTAGGACCAAATGGCTCTCTCTTCGTCCTGGTATATTAGTTTTTGCCACTACTCCGGTGACATAAGAATATGATTGCCTGAGTGGGTTTGCCAAGGGAAGGATAGAATTATGGAAGTGGTTGCTTTGGTTCCTCATGTATAAAGGAGCAGGAACAATGAATAGCTGATCCTTTAAGAGTTCCCCAGAAAATGAAAAAATCCCTGTTTTTTGTGTCTCTAGTGGTAGAAAAATAAATCCTCTATTTATTATTTATCCTTTCTACTCATAAAATATTTTTCTCTTTTCCTTGAAATAGTCCAGCTTTATTTTATTGGTACATTTTAAAATGATTTTCTGAACAGTTTTCAAAAAGTTTTTAATGAGAATCTAAATTTACTACTAGCAGAGAGACAGAAAACAGAAGTTAAGATACTATATCATACTCAGATCTTCTGTCTAATTGTGGTGATGTGAATTGACCTTATGGAAGTTATAGACACTGTGGAAGTTTGCTGTTGATGTTGCTTTCCTGCAGTGAGAAGTGAGCGTGGAGAATGCATATTAAGTGCACAAAACTAATGAAGAGAGTAACCTCAACACATAGTTTTCTTCTAGTGCTTTGAAGAAAACACTCTAGTTTGAACACTTGATAATCAGACAAAAATTAACTTTGAAGTGACATAAATATAGCTGTATACAGTCATTATTCCATAAAGGACACAAATAAACAGAAAACTGAACCTGGCCTCTTCTATATATGTGCTGAAAATGATACCCTGAGTATTTTCAGAAAAAGCGATCTGCAGTTTTAATGGTGCTGTGAATTAGATACTCACTTTGACTAGACAAATTAAAACCTTTCAGTCACATTCTTAGAAAAAAAACACTGGATCTGGGCTAATGGGAAGTACCTACCCTTTGATTCATGACGATGGGAAGGGAGTGTTTTCAGATCTTTCTTCTAACGGAGAAAATATGCCTGAAGAAGTCTTTCCAGCTGACGGAAAGAATGACTACTGAAAAGAGGAGTCTGGAAAGAGGGTGAGTGGGTTTATGACTGAACAATTATTACACTCAGTAAGGCATCTTGCTGTTCTGAGGTACTTATTTCTCATTGACGGTCTTAATAAATTGGTCTTACTGATGATTTTAATGAATTTTTAATCATTACTTTTAATGAGCGTTAATAATAAGAAGAAATTCTTCACTACGAGGGTGATGAAGCACTGGAACAGGTTGCCCAGAGAAGCAGTGGGTGCCCCATCCCTGGAAGTGTTCAAGGCCAGGTTGGGTGAGGTTTTGAGCAACGTGATCTAGTGGCAAATGTCTCTGCCCATGGCAGGGAGGTTGGAACTAGATGATCTTTAAGGTCCCTTCCAACCCAAACCATTCTATGATTCTATGATAATTAAGTGATGGCTTAAGTGCTACCTGTCAGAGGAACTGCACTGCTGAATGACAATCCTGGACTAAAAATGGGCTATACCAGAAAGCTGGCTTCCCAACAGCAGTTGCTGATAGTTTCAATGGAAAACGAATTCACTTTGTGTAATTATTCACTTAAATTATTTTTCAGTTTGGTTGTTTTAAACAACAAAAAGCAGAACGTCTATGCAAATAAGTAATAATTTTTTCTTTATGATACTCTTGAAATACAGAATTATAGAGCCAGGAGGGATCTCAGGAGGTCATCTAACCCTTCCAGCCTGCCTCAGGAAAGGGAGCACCACACCTCTGCTATTCTTGACAGATCCTTGTCCAGTCAGTTCTTTGATGACCAGTGACAGAGACCAATGTCCCAGATGACCCCATCCACTTGTTTCACCAAAACCTTCCTAGTGGCTACCCTAAATGTCCTTCCTGTCATTCAACTCCATGACTTCTACACGTATCATATGCAGCCAAGGAGAATAGAGTATACCCTTGATCTTTATGAGCAGCCTTTTACATATTTGAAGACTGTTATAACATCCATTCACCTCCACCATAGCTATCCCATCTTATCTTTTTTTCTTGAGCCATGACTTCCAAGCTCCACCCTGCCGTTCTCCTCCAGATTCTCTCTGATCAGTGAACGCTCTTGCCAACAGTCACCTGGAGCAGATTTCTACGCCAGCAAGTGCTGAGCAGAAAGATTGCTGTGGGTGCTGCAACACTGCAATATAGTAAATGTTCATCTAATTGTCACGTAAAATATGGATGATTAGCGGTATCCAGAAGATGAATCATTATGAGACCTCTGTGAAATAAATGTGAGAAAGGTACATAACTGGACACAGTTGTATGCAACAAGTGATAGGGGATCAAAAACTGGTGCTACAACACACAGCGCTGGGGGCACAACACACAAAGCTGCATTTTGCATACTACAGAATTTTCCCTCCTGGCAGGTTCCACCGCGGCAGCCGCCCGCCCTGTTGAGGAGTAAGAGGTGGCAGAAAAAGCAAATTTGCAAGAATGAGTATTTTAAATTTGCCAGAAATAACTGTTTCATAGGAGAAGAGAAGTAGTAAGGAGGGTGAAGCTAACTGTTGCACTGTTCTACTGAGGAACTACTAAGTCAGCACAGGACGGTGCCAAAGTATTTTAGAAAACAGGCTGACTGCAGCTGAGTTATAATAGGCTCTTTCACGTACGTACATCGACTGTTCTCTACAATGACTGTTTTACTTGAGTGACTTCAGACTTATGGTCGTGGGAGTAGCATAAGTGGGGATACATTATCTATTTAGAAAAACGTTTGGATTTTGGTGTTTACGTATATTAAAAGGGGGAGGGGGGGGCGAGCAGCTTCAAAATCGCCCTGGGAACTCGCTCGGAGAAGTTCGCAGGTCTGGTTCGTCCCTGGAGGAAGCCCCCGGGCCGTGCAGGTGCTGCCGGCCGGCAGGCAGCGGCTCCCGCCCCGCCCGCCCCGCGCTACCGCCGCGGGCATCGCGGCCGCCCCCGCCGCGCTCCAGCGGCGCCCGGGCCCCGGCGGCTCTGCCCCGCGGCGGGGAGGGCGGTGGCCCGGCCCGGCCCGCCCCGCGGGCGCGCAGCCCCTCCGCGGCCGCCGGCCCCCCGCAGCACATGACCCGCCATGGAGGCGCGCCGGCGCTGCCCAGAAGTTTGCAGCCGGGGGAGCGGGCAGAGGCTGCCGGCGAGGGCAGGGCGGCAGTCGGCGCCCCGCCGCGGGCGGCACAGCCGGGCGGCGGGCAGGTACGGCGGGGCCGCGGCGGTGGGGGCGGCCGAGGGGGAGGCGGCCGCGCCGAGACGCGCGGCCCGCGGCGGGTGACCCAGCGGCGGCGGGGAGCGAGGCGGTAACTTCGGCAGCGGCTCCGGGCGAAGCGCGATCGCGGAGCCGCGGCGGGGCGGGCGGGGGAGGGTGGCCCGGGGCCGAGGACGGAGCTGTGGGGACGGGCGGGGCGGGGGGCGAGGCTGGGCAGCGGCGCAGCCCCTCGGGGTGGTGTCGGGGCGCGGCAGAACGGCCCGTGGCTGCGCGGAGACCCGCTGAAGCCGGTGTTCCGTGTTGTGCTGTCCTGGCAGGTTTCCTCCACCCTCGACCCAGCGTCTGGGTGAGATGAAGGCTGAAGCGGCGGGGCCGTGGCGGGCAGACGGTGCCGGGCGCTTCCCGACGGCTGCCGGCGCGGACGGCTCGAGGTGAAGCCGCCGCAGGGACCGTTTGTTCCTTCTGTGTCCTCACAGGTGCGGGCGGAGTTGGGCTGCCCAGCACCTTGCCCGACCTCCGTCTCCGATGGAAGCGGGGACGGCGCGGTGTCCCTGGGACGTAGCCAACGCGAAGTGATACATTTCTAGGCTGGCCCGGCCACCCCCCCGGCGGGGCAGGCTTCTCTGCAGCTTTGTTGTGTTTTCGATCCAGGAAAGTGTGGGCTGCTGCTGGCAGCTACAGGATGAAGTCGCCTCCCTGCTGCATGTCTCTTTCTTCCCAAGCATCCCTGGAGGAACCAGGGAGTAGCACATCCCTGGGCTCCCTGGACTCCAGTGTTTTCTCCAGTGAGGAAGAGCAGGGGCCCCTGCTCCAGAAGGTCATTCCCTCTTTGGACTGCTTTACTATCAACGTAGGAGGCAGCCGCTTTGTGATGTCCCAGCAAACTTTGTCTTGCTACCCTGACACCCGTCTTGGCAAACTGGCCGTAGTGGTGTCTGCTGCCCGGGATGTGGCCTCTGGCCTCCTTGAGCTTTGCGATGATGCCAACCTCGTGGAGAATGAGTATTTCTTTGACCGGAGCTCACAGGCGTTTCACTACATCCTGAATTACTACCAGACAGGGAGGCTGCATGTGATGGAGCAGCTTTGTGCACTCTCCTTCCTGCAAGAGATCCAGTACTGGGGTTTGGATGAGCTCAGCATCGATTCCTGCTGCAGAGACCGGTGAGTTGTGGAAAGATGCAGCACGCAGGACTGTGGGCTGGGACAGCTCAGCGTTGAGTTGCATGCGGGGATGCTTGGGTGAGAGAGCCAGCAGTGGGGATGGGTGAGGTAGCAGAGCAAAAGTGTGCTCAAAGCTGGATGAGTTCAGCCCTGAATCCTGCTGTAGGGATGAATGGGTGTAAAACTGGGAGGAGATGCGTTGGGTGAGGTCACTGTGGACCTTTGCTGAGGGACAGGTTGGCAGTGGGGTCAAGGTAGTGAGGCGCTAACAGGAGCAGGGTCTGAGTTGTCCTGCACTGGCTTTAGACTGGCCGTGGACAATGTTGGAGATGAAAAAGGTTGTGAAAGGAGAGATGTCCTTTCAGTCATCCAGTTTGGGATTATCTTAGTTAGAGGGACTGGATATGGAGACAGGCATGGTGTCAGGATTGTTTGGAGCCTCCCCGCCCTGCACTTTCCATTCTGGAGGATTTCCGGATCCAAGCTGGAGAGGCAGAAGGAGGGGTGGTCATCTGCCAGGCTGAGTGTGGGTGGCATGGCTCCAGGAGGAGCCGTGATGGGAAGCATCGCACATGGATGTAGCAGCTTACAGGGAGGGGGCAGCAAAAGCAGGAACATGTCTTACTGGAGACAAATTCTAACAGGCAGCTCAGGAACGAGGTGGGTTTCAACTGAACCACCTCGAGGGTGTTCCTTCTAATTCTATTTGCAGTTAATTTTATTTTTTCCACTATTTTTTGTTACTGGTTTGTTTATTTGTTCGTATTGAAGAATTGAGTTCTCTAAAGAGTATAACTGCTATTTGTCTCAAGAGGTTATGTCAAAATTATTAGAAAGAAACAAACAAGCAACCCCACCCCAAAGGATACTGAAGTTGACCTACCTTTAGTATAGTCCTTTCTGCAGCTGAGAGAGCCGGATCCCAGTTTTCATCCCTCTCTTCCTTCCCTGGTAGGTGTAACTGAAAGCTCCTACTTCTTTGGTGATACAAGGAGCTACAGACCTCTTTGGCATATGCAGGAGTAACTGTATCAGATGAAGGTAAAATTGCATAGCCCCTTTGTCTAAGGCTTAAGATTCGCAGCAGTCAAGAAATAACAGATACGAAAGAAAAGGATTTTTTTAGCATACTTTGGGAATGTTTTTGTTTCATGAAATTGTTCTGTAAATATACTCTTGCTCTAACAAAACATTTAACTGTGCATTTACAATCTGTAAGTTTTACTTGGCACAGATGCTTGTGCACTTTGTTGTGTGAGGACCCATGTATTTAAAGAAAGAAAGATAACTTGTCATCTTGGCATGTATTGATCAGAACTTCATCCATGAACTGCATGGCTTTTATTATGCCTTCCCTTTTAGTATTACAGATACACACCAATGTAATAAAAATGCATTATAATTAATAAAATTGAGGACAATTTAGAGACAGAGTGTCTGGTTGTGCCAGAATTGCTTACAAGAATGCACGTTAGTCATGCAGCAGATCCTACTGTAGTCAACATGATCCATATAAATATCACACTATCAAAATTAAATTACTCTGCATATACAAACTGTCATTGATGTGAAATGAGGGAATAGAAGTATCAGGTCAGTGGAAACATGCTGGCTCTCAGACTTGAAATCTTGAACTGTATGCTTGACATCAGGGATTTCTGAGCTCATGTAAGGTAGACTTTAATGTATATTCTTATGCCTCACATGTAGGGGATAAGAAAAACATACACATATTGGTATTAAAAGTCTCTTTGGGGTGTTCCTGAGCAGGTACTTCAGGAGGAAGGAGCTGAGTGAAGCCTTAGACATCAAGAAAGATGCAGAAGAACTGGATGCCCAAGATGAGGAAGAGGACTTTTCTGGTAGCCTCTGTCCCAGTGTCAGACAGAAACTTTGGGAAGTTTTGGAAAAGCCCGGCTCCTCTGCAGCGGCCAGGACTTTTGGCACTCTGTCCATGGCTTTCGTTGTTGTGTCCATTGCCAACATGGCTCTGATTTCGGTAGAGCTAAGCTGGCTGGCACCACCACTACTGGATGCCCTAGAGTACCTGTGCATTGCGTGGTTCACTGTGGAGTTTGTTCTGAGGTTCCTGTGTGCACGGGATCGGTGTGGCTTCCTAAGGAGTGTGGCAAACATCATAGACCTCCTTGCTATTTTACCTTTCTACATCACCCTGATGGTGGAGAGCCTGTGTGGTGGGGAGAGCTCCCAAGAACTGGAGAACGTGGGGCGCATTGTGCAAGTGCTGAGGCTGCTCAGAGCCCTGCGGATGTTGAAGCTGGGAAGACATTCAACAGGTACTTTTGGCCATGACAGTGGTACTTCTTGTTTGTGCTGCCTACAACAGTTGTCCATGGGCACAGTCCCCCATTTTGTGTGCATTTCTGCCTAACTTTTTTACCCAATCTAATGTTAGCAGTAAAGGCTTGGGAAAATACTACTTTTGGACACTGATAATTGAGTGGCAGGGGCCTTCTCCAGTACATTTTAGTTCTTCATAAAGCCAGCGTATATTGTTTGCACAGAATATTTACAAAAACGGGCCCCAAAGTTGCATGCTGTAAATCATCCACCAGTCATTCACGATGTAAATTTATAAACATGTATTCGAGTTGATTTGGTTAGGGATGAAGCAAGCGAAGCAGCAGTGGTCATAGACCCACACTTTTTGTATTCTCAAAAGCCCGTTAATGACAGCTTATAATTACCTGTCACAATTTGTTTTGTTAAGAAGAATTGTACGCAAAGAAATTTCTCATGATTTTTATTTTCATCACAGATCCTGAAAACAACCAGAATAGAGAAAGTTTCAAGAAAACTGTTAAAACTGAATCATACTGGGCAGTGGGTTGAGTAGCCCTGTGGAACACACCGATACCTGTGTGATAGTTCAGCACAGTTGGGGGCTGTTCACTGCACGGACCGAGGTGCAGCTCAGAGCAGCAGTGGCAGGTTCAGTCAGCATTCGCCCATCTGTGTGGGGCCCTTTGTGTCCAAGCACTTCTGACAGGTCAGCAGACAGTTGGATAAACAGCAAGCAGGGATAGGATGGAAGGTGAAATGCATTTCTGAGAATGTTTCTGTTCACTCTTTCTAAGTGCAGGGGAGGCATAAAAGGCAACATATTCCAGTGGAAATTTATCAGAGGAAGCTGGAAATGATTGGAAGCTGTTGCTTTTCCCCTTCAGTTTACCTCATTTTTATTACTACTTCATGTCATGTACATGCCTGGATATATATGAAAGAGTAAAAGCCGTACTCTCACCACACCCTCTCCATGCCATGATGTTGTCCAGTGCTTGGTATTTTCAAAGGGATCTAATTATGTTCCCACTTAAATCAGTGCTCAATGTGGCACTGAATTTGACAGGAGAAATGTTCAGCCAGCACTTGGAGCTTTGAAAACTCAGATCCTAATAGTAAACCATGGTCTCTCTCCTGCAATAATAGCCTGTTCTGAAGATGGTGATGATCGTCCTTACATAGCATTCAAGGTACCCTTCCAGGATTTCCTGCCATGAAGCAGGAATGGGTTGATGCTTCTTTTTTTTGGAAAACCATCCCCACCATCTTTGTGAACTGACTCCACTCCAGCAGTCATTAGAGTGTGCTCACAGCAGCAGAATATGTCTCTTTATTTTTATTACCACTGAAGGGCAGTGGAACTGCCTACCAATGGCAGGGAGTAGCTTTAATGCTACTGAGCATAACCACAGTGGTTTGGAAAGTACCTTAATCTTAGTTGTCTACCCTAGGTTATGCCTATACTGATGCATAACTATCCCTTAGAAAGCAGTTGAAAGGAAGCTTGTAATGATTCAGTCTGTCAATGAGTTTGTTTTGCTGCATTATAATTTTTGCAGGGTTTGATTTTTTTTTTTTTTTTCTGAAAGGCTGCTACCCATTTTTGATGGTAACTGTAATGGAAATGCATTCTTCTCTAGTTGTATTTTGAAAATAAGAAAAAGATTCGAACTCATCAAAGCACTTTAGTGCTGAATAACAAAATAGTGATCCAAAAGTATGTTGATTCTTGTTATAAAGTTTCCAGTTTGTTGCATTTTACTGTTACAGAATGAATGCATGAAACTCAGTTCTATGGCTCTTTCTATCAACTTGAAACCAGATATTTCAGATGTTTATATAGTAACTGTTAACTTCAGGTATATCAACTTTCAGGGATGGCGTAAACTTTTGTGTCTATTTATTCTTAAATTCATGGAAATATTACCACAGTTTATATCACAATATTGAGTCCCATTAATATTGAGTTTAGTAATTCCATTTAGGTAGAAGTTAATTAATTATATAAAAATCTAGTCTCTTAATCTGGAAGTGAGGGAACCTACAGGAAGGCTGGGGAGGGATTTTTTACAAGAGTGTCCACTGACAGGACAAGGAGAAATGGGTTTAAGTTGAAGGAGAACAGATTTAGATTAGATTTTAGGAAGAAATTCTTCAGTACGAGGGTGGTAAGACTTTGGAATAAATTGCCCAGAGAAGTTGTGGATGCCCCCTCCCTGGAGGTGTTCAAGGCCAGGCTGGACGGAGCCTTGAGTAGCCTGGTCTAGTTGAGAGGCGTCCCTGAACATGACAGGGAGGTTGGATTAGATGATCTCTAAGGTCCCTTCCAGCCTGTGCCATTCTAGAGATTCTATGATCTATTCTACTGGTACCAACATACCGGTTTCAATGTACAAGAAGTGATACACGTATCTATGTAACCATCCAGAGCAGCATTACCGTTGCGGTGCTTGCTTCTTTGGTAGTTCGCGTGCTGCCCGTTTAGGCCCAGAACACTAAATCAAATCTGTATAATTTAAATGTAGAAAGTCACTGTTTCAATCTTCTGTCAGAGGAGGTGCTGCTGCTAAGATGAAACGTAGGGCTAATAAATCAAAATAGAAACATACACTAGCAGATCTGAAGCCCTGTTTTGATCACTAGAGGTACATCACAGAAGAGAGTTTTGTTAACGTGGTTCTAAACACATCCTTAACCACAGCTGCTAATATAAGATGAACCCCATAAGTACTGTGTGCAGAGACCATCCTCACTGCACATACCTAGGCAGGCCTGATAAATCTCAGTGTTTAGAGGTGGCTCTCACAAGTGTTATGCTTCCTTGCCTTGGATCGTGCAGCTTAGCGCTACCTCCCAGTGAAGCTTCTGTCTGACTCCTGCGCTCTCTGACCAGCCAAAGTTTCATGCCCTGCTTACCTGTTTTATGTGGCAAGAGGAGTGTGAGATTAGAAGAAAAGAGATGAGAAAATTCATGGCTGCAGGCAGCAGCTTCTCTTTCACCAAGTAGGGATGATCACAATCACAAGGAGAACATCTCTATAATACTGTGCAGACCCATAGCAAAGCTGAGATGACAAGAGCAGCCTGGCTCTGCTGTCATGGGCAGACATGAGTTAGGAGAGAATATACGAAATCTTTTCTTCACTTTAAAGAAATGGCAACTTAACCCTTTTTGTGGAGAAGAGACAGAAAAAGAAATGAAAGAATCATTTCTGCCCGTTTGAAAGCTGAACTTGACTAATAGGAGGGATATGTTGCCTAAAAACACCTGGGCTAGACTGTTGTGAGTGTGTTACTATTTATGCAAAGTGCTATACTTCCTCAAGGAACAACTGAGAAATCAGTGGTACCTCTATGCAGAAAATGTATAGCTAGAGGGTGAGCTCACTCTTCTGAGATACCAAAATTATGGATTTGAGTGGCTTCAAGAATAGGTGAGAACTGAACCTGCATCTCACATTCTCTGATGCTCTTCAGCTTTTGGCTTCCTGCTGGGGCCCCATTTTGTCTGAAACCTTGCTGGTCCTCCTCTGGGAAGCACTTACAGATTGACTCCTTGAAGAGAAGTAGGATATGAGCATCTTACTTATGATGGCAATGGGCAGTGTTTGAGAGGAGGCTGTAGCATATGTCATGATGAGATGCCTCTGGATACATCAAAAAGCGAAACTTCAGCACTTTTAGTGCCAAAAATTTAGGAAGATGTAAATGGTGTGTGTGTAAACTGAACATCAGGTGGTATTGCCAAGTTCCTTTGGGCAATAGAGAGATGGAACTTGACCCAAAGAAACCGCCCCCTTCCTCCTGTGGACCCCAGGTTTGGGGCTGCTCGCCTGCTCCATGCCAGCTCCGTTACAGCACCTCAGCACCTTCCAGCATGAATAACCAAGCTGTTACAGCTCCTGGCAAGGAGATCTCGTGGGAAGTCAGGAGACTTGCTGAAGGGTCTGTGCTTGAGCAGCCCTAGTTTGGCTGTGTGCTGGGGCTCAGAGACATTTTTTAAAGTTCCCATATAATATAGCAAAATATATTATTTTTTTGAATACACCAGATGATTCCCACTTAGAATGAAATGTGGAGTCCAGTAAGTTGTGTGATTCATAGATTCATCTAAAAATGTCTTCTGACTTTGTCTGAAGACATGAAGAGATGGAGAACCATTCACTGTAGTGATTATGTACCCTTACCAAATTAATTTTAATATTATTTTGTTGTGTTTTTTTCATTTCAGTGTCCAGGCACTGTTATAGTTTCTGGGTTGGGTTTTGGTGGTTTTTTTTTTTCACTTTAACTTTAACAAATTAAAGGGTTATTGTCCTTTGTGACAGCCAAGTTAACTCTTCAATACCTGTTTTTGATAACTGAGACAGCTTGAGCTCTCTTTTTCCAGACACCAATTAATTTCTGTTACATTCTTCTGCAGTTTTTCAGTACCTTTGTTTTAGATGACGATAATAGAACTAAGAATGCTAAAAAACACTTCAGACTCTGTAACAGTCAGAATAATGAACCATAGGAAAAATATTTTAGTGAAGGTGTTATCAGTGTGATACAAAGAGTTAGCAGTCACTACCCTGTTCCTCCTTATTTTGACCTCATTTATGCAAGAGTTGTGCTGGTTTTTACCTGTAGTATTGTCAGGATCCATCATAAGGTGGAGACTGGCTTTTACAGTACTCATTTATGCTTTGAAAAGAAGTGCTACAGAGGTAATCTGAAATTGGTGTACCTTCTTCCTAGGTCACCTGAAAGGACTTACTCTTCTAGCTTGTTTTGCAGGAAATTTTACTTGGAAATTGATGATAGTAACTTCCTTGGAAGATGAGAGTTTGATCTGGATCCTTGCAATTGTCTCACACAGCCTTAACACAACTTATCTTAGTGCATTTTCAAAATGTGGAGGCAGTCATATTGACAGAAAGAAGATTACACTGATACAGAGTATTCCCCTTGTGTTGCAGATTTAAACTCTATCATCCTCATAAACATTCTAACCAACAGACCGTAGTTGTAGTAATATAAAACCTGGATAGCGGCAAGTCCATAACTGGAGCTGTTAGAAGAAAACATTGAAAAAGGAAACACTCCCTATGAACTCTGGTGTGTACTTCCACTGTTTGTTGTACATAAACAAAAATTTTAAAACCCCTTAGATCTGAAGGGAAAGAGAAGGAGCCAAAAGCAACAAGAAATTTTATCATCTTGTAGTTTGAGATTGAGGAAAGAAAAGCAAATCTAATTTTTTGTTACTCCAATGAGCATATGAAGTCTGCAAGCAGAGGCAGAGCTCCAATAAGCTGTTTTGCAAACATTGGTTTAGTTAGAAGTGTACCCCATGAAGTGTAATTCATAGACGTTGTGTTTTTCTCATTTATTGAAGAACACATAGCACATTTTTAAAAAACAGTATTAAAAACCAATTCAAAATAATTTGTGATTCAAAAGATAATTTCAATCTCCTATGTGCCTCAGCTGAGTTGGTACCCTGTTATCTTCCTTCTTTGTTTATATGTGCAACATTTATCCATTGCACTGTTATTGGATTTACTTTCCTGCTGGTTTTGTAGGGCAGTCTAGCCTTGAGGCAGCAGCTCTGAAAGCAACGTGGTGGGTTATGGAGAGCAGTCAGCTGCCCATGTACTCCCTGGGCAGCTCACAGGCAATAGGACTGATGCAGTACATCAGTGAATTAACAGAATACCATGTTTGCTTTGGAAGGCTTTGCTATCTCCGGTTTTGGCACAAGTGCAGCTGCTGCTGGAATACTGTATGTGTTTTGATGCCTACAGATAAAGATATTGATAGGTTTTAGGGGGAAAGAGAGGTCAAAGCAAGGCTGTGAGAACTATAAAATGATTGAAAACAGTCCTTAGCAAAGACAAAGTTACTGAGTGACTGAACTGGGCTCTAAGCACCCACCTGGCAACATGAATTTGGTAACTGAGGGTTGCTTGTCCAAACAATGGCTAGAAAACAGGAGCTTGGCACATTCAGACTCAAAGTAGGGGGCAGGTGGGTTTTGCGTGGTTTTACATGTTCATTTAGGTAACTTACTAAAAACTGTGCTAGATCTTCTGTTATAGCCAATTACTAAATCAAGATAGGTTGTTTTTTCTAAATTATATGCATATGTAGTTCAGAGATAAGGAACGAGGAGAATTTCTATACTCTGTATTAAGGAAATGGAGATGAGTCAGTGGTTCAGTCTAACATTTTAATCTATTTCTTTAAATCACATTTTCCCAGTAGTGTTGAGAGCAACACCTTTTTTTCTTAAAGCGTTGTATTGGGTCTGACTGAGATGGAGTTCATTTTCCCCAGAGCAGCCCTCAGTCCTGTACTTTATATTGGTAGCTACAAAGGTGTTGATAACACACTACTGCAGAGCAGTGCTCACACAGCATCAAGGCTGTGTCTCCAGCATCCCCCACCATGACCACCAACAGGCTGGCAGTGGGCAAGGTCTTGGGAGGAGACATAGCCAGGACAGCCATCTTAAACTGATCAAAGGGATATTCCATACTGTATGACATCTGCTCAGCAATAAAAGATAAGAGAAAGGAGGAGGAAGAGGCAGCATTCATCATTTATGACATCTGTCTTCCGGAGCAATTGATATACATACTGAAGCCCTACTTCCTAGGAAATGACTGAACATGGCCTGCTGATGGGAAGTAGAGAATAATTCTTTTGTTTTCCTTTTCTTCGTTAAACTGCCTTTATCTTGACCCACGAGTTATGTTTCCGACTTATTTTCTAGCCCCCTGTCCTGCTGAGGAGGGGAGTAATAGAGTGTCTTGGTGGGCATCTGGTGTCCAGCCAAGGTCAGCCCACCACATGCATCTTCACTAACAGTCAAAGAGAATCATAAGGCAGTCAGCTTTTAAGTAAGAGATATTTTGCGAAGTTATGATGACAGCTACGTGACTCAACCTGCTGACAGCATTTCTTGTCTTTCAGGCTTGCGGTCTCTTGGGATGACTATCGCACAGTGCTACGAGGAGGTTGGCCTTCTGCTGCTTTTCCTCTCGGTGGGAATCTCTATATTTTCCACTGTGGAGTACTTTGTTGAGCAAGGCGTGCCAGGCACAACTTTCACAAGCGTACCTGGTGCTTGGTGGTGGGCAACAACTTCCATGACGACTGTTGGTTATGGTGACATTAGACCAGACACTACCATTGGGAAGGTAGTGGCCTTTATGTGTATACTATC
This sequence comes from Tauraco erythrolophus, assembly GCF_009769465.1. NCBI lineage: Eukaryota > Metazoa > Chordata > Aves > Musophagiformes > Musophagidae > Tauraco > Tauraco erythrolophus. The sequence continues at coordinate 85,980,191 of NC_141467.1, read as the reverse complement.
AGGAATACTGGTTTTGGCTTTGCCAATAGCTATAATAAATGACCGTTTTTCTGCCTGTTACTTTACACTGAAGATAAAAGAAGCTGCTCTTCGGCAGCGTGAAGCTTTAAAGAAACTCATGAAGAACTCATCCAGCGATTCAAATATCAATGTTAATTTGCGAGACATATATGCACGCAGTGTCATGGACATGTTACGGTTAAAAAGCAGAGAGAGAGCAAGTACAAGGAGCAGTGGAGCAGATGATTTTTGGTTTTGACTTTTAAGTTATTTAGCCTTCTATAACAAATAGACTATTTCAAAAATGTAGTACTAAGCATCTCTTTTTTAATTACTTGCCACATAGTTTGTTTGCTTTTCCAGCTAGAGTTTTACTTACTTGGATAGACCGAGATAACTGTTGTATACAAAGGCAGAATTCATAAAACGAAGTCTCTCAAGGAGCTCTGAAACCTGCTTCCAGAACTGAATCGGGATGGGTGAGATGGGAAATAATGGGTCCATCAAAGTAAAACAATGACGCAAACACTTGTCTATGAATCTTATGTCCTTGCTAATGTATAATAATAAAGTGTTAGTGAAAATTGCCATGGTGTTTCGAATTTTAAAGATCTGTAAGATTTGTATTTGCATTGGAAGAACAAAAGTCAAAGACATTAAGAAAAACTGAAAAGGGAAGTCTAAGGAAGTGAAATATTGAATAAATTTAGGATGACATTCCTATATCGTCTTGATCCCTTTTCTTAACCCTGTCTTCTACTCCATTTGCATGAAAAAGAGATTAGTAAACCCTGGGAGGAGAATTTCCTTATTTGAAGAGAAGCAAAGGGCTACCAGATACATGGTGGGTATCAGGAGATAGGTGAAAGTATTACGCAGATGTAAGATCTGCAGCAAAGTATAAATAGTCATGAAATAGGTGCCATATTTTAGAGCACCCTTTTCAATTGTTCTAGAAGTTTCAGGAGCTAATGCAGCCTTTGCGGCACAGAAGTCACTTACAAATTTAGTCTGAATCATGCCTTCTTGTGTTTTGATTCCCATCACTTATTTGTGTAGCTAAGCATTTTTTCTACTCAAGTAGTCACCAGTGGATATCAGAAGAAACAGAAATGGTAAAAGATAAAAAGCTATTAATTTCTCTATCTCCTGTTAAAATCAATAGGTATTCCAAGTGGGCTAGATTCTTTAAAAATTAATAATCTTCACTGACCCATTATTAGAAAAATCTGTCACCAAAATATTTTGTTCCAAAGGAAAAATGAGCATTTGTTGGATTGGATGCCTAGACTAATGCAGTAAGGAAAGTACAAAATTAAAATAGTCAAAGGTATTTTTGGTCAAGTTTCCCACCACTTACCTCTCCAGTGGTCCAATATAATTTTTAACAAGCAAAGTTTTTCTTTTATATAATTTCACTGCCCTACAATATGACGTTGCCACAGTATTCATATAACTGAACTAGTAGTTTAAATAAAAAATTACAAACCTCTTTCATGTCACATTTCTTTTGGGCAATTTAAGTGCAAGCATTATTTACGTTTGCTATTAATTCAACATATTTACTAAAAAACCCCATCTATTTACTATGGATTATTTAATTTTATAAGGTATTTATGTATATAAAAGGCTTAAACTGAGTATATATGAATAGGTGAAATAACCTGCTTTTAATAAACATTGAGTAATACTTGTTATGAAACAACAGTGTGTTTTCCTCCCATTCCCTATAAATGGTGTGTAAGCATAACACGGCAAACAAAATTTTCAAAGGCTCTTAACCTTGATGCAAACTGAGTAGCATTTCAGCATGAAACGTCTTCTGATTTGTCAGCATTTGGATTTGGGACTAATGCAGCACATGCAGCTGCCACCATGTCAGAAGGAAGCCATGGGAAAATGTAAAAGACCAAAAGAGTGTTTTACTCTACCAGAGAAAATGTGAAAATTCATAGGTCAGCCTCATGGTCTGTGTTACCCAGGGATCAAACTGTGTTATCACAGTGTTTCCCCCTGCCCAAATATTCTATGAATCCATCACAAAACTCCCGTTGATGTCCAGGGGGCAAAATTAATTCTGCAGGGGAAGGTTTGATGCAGCCCACTCTAGGTTATTATTTCATAGCTCCTCGGAGCAGGAAGTCTCTCAGGCTGCACAAATTGTACAGGCTGTATCTCATTCAAAAGTCATTCTAATTATAGAGAATTAGGAAGAAGCTTTCATTGTGGGAAAGCTGTTTTGTAATGTCTTTTGTGCTTTCTTGTACAGCATCCGATCTTTGAGAAAGGAAATGCGGCTAGATAGCTGATGGATTCTCTTTAGGGAAAGGCTGCTTTTATTGCATCCTGTGCTTTTTATGAAGGACTCAAAAAGAACGCAAGAAATGTTCTGGGATGTATCAATTGATTCACTCCTTTCACCAGCTCTGGAGATAAAGTTTCCTAGAAATGCCCATGGGGAAATGTGGCTGAGACTTTACACAGTAGCTGCTTCAGTTTCTGTTTTCGGACCTCTCGATTTTAAATTCAAAGTCTCCAAACAAGTGTTTGTCAATTGTGTTGTTTGTGTGGCAAGGTTATCCATCACATTATGGGCTGAGACTAGCAAATAATTTTGCAGATGAAGGCCAGTTCTGCTTTCAGCTCTTACAGACAGAAGGACCAGAGCATTTGTACTAAGCAGCAAACAGTACAAACTGTTACAACTCTACAACATGAAGCTACGCCATGTACTTACTGCCACAGATTTGGAAAATAGTTCAGTCACTGCTAAGGCACCAAATTAAGGATGTTACTGTGCTATCTTTAGAATACTGCACTGAAGTTAAGAAACTACCCCTTGTCCTCACATCTGTTATGCCATTTCCATCCCACAGCAGGCTTGGCAGAAAGGATCATGTGTTAGAACATCAGTAACTTTGGCTGAAAATGCAGCGGTTTAGCTTAAAACACCAAGCTTTTGAAAGCTTAAAACACTTTCAAAAACTAGTATCAAAGGGTGTAGCTGCAGCACTTACAGCAAGCCCTCATTAACCTTGTTTCCCTAGTATAGGAAGCAATAATAGTGAAAATGCAGTGGCATAGGCTACAGCGCAGACTAACAACCTGAAAAATCTTATATATCAGAGAAGCTTTTGTTCGGGGACAGCGTAGCCCAACCCCACCAGAACTTTTTAAACATTACTAAAATTTTCCTTTGTCATTCTTACTCTGAAGAAAGCCAACAGTCTCCTGGGGTGCATCAGGCAGAGCATTGCCAGTAGGTCTAAGGAGGTGGTCCTGCCCCTCTGCTCAGCCCTGGTGAGACACATCTGGGTGCTGTATCCAGTGCTGGGTTCCCCAGTACGAGACAGACAGGAACATACTGGAGAGAGTCCAGTAAAATAATGGAGTGCCAGGTTGTAGACACCAGCATGTCAGGGGACCCCCATGTCCAGGAGAGGTGGGTCTGCTGGTAGCGGGGCGAAGAGTTGTCACTTCTAGGGGTAAGTTGCAGAAAGGTATTGAGAAATTCATGTCTGCTAATATTTTACAAGTGTCTACTATTGTGATTTACCTGTTATATTACTGATATTGATCCTGAATGCATAGTTCACTGATCACTGTTTAGTTACATGGTGTTAGTAAGTCAATAAACCACTTTAATCTAGTTTTGATAAAAACTATGTAAGTAAGTTGAGCAATTTTCCCCCAGGACAGGATTTTGCTGGCCAGCTCTGAGCTTGCAGGACTGCTATGTGGCAAATCTGGTTGAGCACAAAAAGGAGCAAAGAGCAAAGGAGAAAGTTATGAGGTCTTTTTCAAGGTAATGCCCATTTATTTTTCTTTTCTGACATAACAAAGTATTTTCATCTTGTTATAATTGTTTTGAGAATGAGTGACATGCTTTTCTCATTTTCTGCATTATTGTCCTCTCGAACTTCTGTTGAGGTATACAGGCATACACACTGCTCTACCAGAACATACTCTGTTGAGATCCCCACCATCTACACTGCAATAGAGCAGCTGTTGCTGACTCCTCTGGTACTTAGTTGCCTGTGCTCCTATCACATAGCCTCACTGCAGAAAGGGTATCGTGGCACAGGCTGTAGTCACACCTCTGATTGCAGACAAGGAGTCTCCAGGGCTCTAGGCTCTTGAAAACATAATTCACCAAATAGAATCTTTTCTGACAAAACCTTGACCCCAATGTATAGGACCGGTGCTTCTGCTGGAGGATGACATTATCATCAGGAGGGAGAGCTCAGCCCATTTTGCATGTGCCTCTCACCAGAGTGCTTGAAAAGTGTGAACAGACACTCCTTCTCACAGAAAAACAAGAGGGAAATTCCTCTGCAGGTGGGTTTTGCAGACTGCCTTCTTACAGGATTTCTATGTGAAACAAAAAAAAAAATTCTAGGCTGACAATAAAGCCTATTTAAAGGTATTTGGGACACTATTATCTATTTTACTTATGCTAAGTCTCTGCTCTGCAGACATCAGCAATGCCGTTAGCTGGATGAGGGAAAGGAAAGGATCCCATCTCAGGTCACAACAGTGATCCCAACACCAGCCCATACAAAAATCAGTTGCTCTCAATCTGTCTCAGACCCCCAAGAAGTTTCCTGTGAGATGGACTTGTAACATCCCAAAGAGTAAGGAACCCAGAACAGCATGAAGTTAGGTTGGGTCTTTTAAGTCTACGGTTCTGTTCATCTAATTAAAATTATATACAAATGCCTATTATGATATGAGAAAAGCATACCTTTGCAATAGTTTCTCAAAATAAATAATCTTTCTTATCAAACAAATCAAAACTTCTACAAATGTATGATTTTCTCTAATTATACCTAATTTTGTACAGCTTTTGATAAAAATAAAAGTACCTGTAAGTCATGCAGTATTACTATGTAGTCCTGTAAGCTGATACACATGTTTCATTTCCAATGTCTTGACTCAGAAAGGCAGTTCTATTTCCAACTCTGTGCAGCAAAGATAGATCCAGGGAAATGGATGAAGCGTGCATGCCTCTTCACTACTTAATGCATGAACCAGTTTCTCAGGAGAACTTGGAAGAGAATTCAGAACGGCTTCTTGCAATTGCCATAAAAACAAGCACAATGAAATGACTTGTCTTAAACACATTTTTTCAACACAACCAAAAAGGGCAATTGACTTGAAAATAGTTAAAAGATAGCTAATGATGTCACTCTTTACAGCTGGCCTTGTGTTACGGATTTCTGAATGGTAACTCTCAGCCTGAGGTATGAAATATATTATGCAATCCAACCATGTTGAATTATGGATAAATATTCCAAGATGACCAGGTCTCTGCTTAAGAACTGCTGTCTAGTGAAGGAACAATCATAAACTCGTAGCTCTTTTGTCCCAAACTAGCAACATCATTACAGCCTTTAGAACATGATGTCAGAAACTGCCAGAGTTACAGGCTCCATGAGATCTCTCCATGGCTTTTGAGATGTGTTTTAGATGCTGCAGTGATAAAAGCTGCTGCTACTGAAGCCCTAAACAGGTAGCTATTATTAATGCTGAGTACATGAGAAGAAAAATAATGAAAGTATAACAGGAAAAAGAAAATTCATTTAAATTTAAATTAATTTTAATTTAAAATAAGAAGTTATGAGGCCGTACTCAGAGAGTAGTGGTCAACGGCTCGATGTCCATGTGGAGACCGGTCACGAGTGGCGTCCCTCAGGGGTCCGTGTTGGGCCCGGCCCTCTTCAACATCTTTGTTGGTGACGTGGACAGTGGCATGGAGTGCACCCTCAGCAAGTTCGCCGATGACACCAAGCTGTGTGGTGCCGTCGACACGCTGGAAGGGAGGGATGCCATCCAGAGGGACCTCGACAGGCTGGAGAGGTGGGCCCGTACCAACCTCATGAAGTTTAACCAGGCCAAGTGTAAGGTCCTACATCTGGGTCATGGCAATCCCAGGCACAAATACAGACTGGGCGGAGAATGGATCGAGAGCAGCCCTGAGGAGAAGGACTTGGGAGTACTGGTGGACGAGAAGCTCAATATGAGCCGGCAATGTGCTCTTGCGGCCCAGAAGGCCAACCGCGTCCTGGGCTGCATCAAGAGGAGCGTGGCCAGCAGGTCAAGGGAGGTGATTCTCCCCCTCTACTCTGCCCTCGTGAGACCTCACTTGGAGTATTGCGTCCAGTTCTGGAGTCCCCAACATAAGAAGGACATGGACCAGTTGGAGAGGGTCCAGAGGAGGGCCACGAAGATGATAAGAGGGCTGGAGCACCTTTCCTATGAGGACAGGCTGAAAGAGTTGGGGCTGTTCAGCCTGGAGAAGAGGAGGCTCCGGGGTGACCTTATAGCGGTCTTCCAGTACCTCAAGGGGGCCTACAAGAAAGATGGGGAGAGGCTGTTCAGGAGGGCCTGTTGTGATAGGACAAGGGGTAATGGTTTTAAAATAGAGGGAGGTAGATTCAGGTTGGATATTAGGAAAAAATTTTTTACCATGAGAGTTGTAGAACACTGGAACAGGTTGCCCAGAGAGGTGGTGGATGCTCCATCCCTGGAGACGTTCAAGGCCCGGTTGGATGAGGTCCTGAGCAACCTGATCTAGTTGGAGATATCCCTGTTCCTTGCAGGGGGGTTGGACTAGATGACCTTTGAAGGTCCCTTCCAGCCCTAACGATTCTATGATTCTATGATTCTATGATTCTAAGTTGACATTCTTCAGCTGAGATTTACTGGTGACTTTTTGTGACCGACTCTGTGTGTTTTACTCATCATATCTTCTCATAAGAAATGAAGAACACATGGTTAAGTGCAGAGGAAGAAATTCTTTTCAGCTCATTAACTGACATGCATCATAGGTCCATACTACAAATTAGATCACGTACTATAATTCATACCCCATCCTTGCCATTCAGCCGTGCATATCAGACACACCTCTGCCCTCAACCATGCGTAAGCATGTAGCTTCATATTTGCTCTGTTCTTCTGTAGATCAACATCTCAAAAAAATTTTGTTAGAAGTAAACTTCAAGTTAAAGGGAAGATCAGGTTTAATCTATTTCCAATTCCTGCTGTTTGTTATTTCTGCTGTCAGTGCTCATTTAACCCTCCCATCTTCTTTTACTGAAAGGAATTGCTGAATAACAGATGGAAAAATTGCCAATCACAGCCTTTCAGTGTTAAAATGTAGACAAACCTACTCCACAAACCTGTGTTCTGTTTTCCTATATCAGAAATAAAATCCAAGTCAAAACAAAAAAAGTGTGGTGTTTCTCTCACAGCTACAAGGACAGCATTGATTAGGAACCAAGAGAACCACAGTTTTCCAAACTACTGGAAGCTATATGCTTACAGTTGGTCAAAATCAGCCTGTCATGTAGCGCATCTGTTTACATCCCTAGGAAATCAGACTTGAGTAAAAAATAAAGAAGGAATACGTTCTGAGAAAATATGTCTTCTGAGTTTAGAGAGTTAATAGAGTTGGTACTGCAAACACACCCAAGAGGCAAGATCCCATTGCGCAAATGTTGCACTAAATCAAAACACAGTCCTTTCCCTAAAGACCCTTCTACCCAAAAGTGTAGAACGAAACAAACCTTATATTCAATTTGACAATGTAAAGGAGTGAAGCTTGTCCAAAAAGCCTTCATATGGGTTTGTTGTAGAAATAATGTGACATGTTCCCCATGGCAAATCTACTGATGTAATGGAATTACACCAGGATGAGTTTGGCTCACTTTCCAGCCAACACTCTTCATAAGAGGCTTTGTTATGTGAAAGCTGGTTATGTGGTTGGGACAAAAAAGGGACCAAAATTAACATTCAAATTATGGCCTCTGTTATGCAGGCTGCCTCCTTCCATATGGAGAGGAATCCAGTTTGCTTGTGCCAAGCATCACAATGGAAATACTGGCAGGCTGAGCTAACAAAATGCCACTGGCCATCATTATAACACGGAGGCTGCATTAGGCTGCAAATGCTTTCATCAGTTGTCCGGCAGGAGTCTTCATTAGAACAGATGTGACAATACACAAGCCAAAACTGAAAAAACGAAAAGGGGAAGTTCTTATCCTCACCTATCACCAGGATTGCAATCTGGTTCAGAGCTTGTGCATTTCACTATCAATTATTTAATGTTCTTAGAGTTCAACGCTAGAGTAAGCAAAATACTCAGTGCAAAAATGATGGGTGTTATTTATGCAGTATCTTTCTGTATCAAGAATGTCACTTTCCAATGACAATTCAGTACTTCAGTAATCATTACTTACATTCTCTATCACATATGTCATCATAAACTGCAAACCTTTCTCCAGCTGGTGCATAGAGACAGTTTCATTTATCCATGGTATGCTTCCGTTCACATTATCTTTTCAGTTTCTTGAGATCAAGTGTGCTATTCTCGCCTGCATTTTTTCATACGTCTCAGATCAGAGCCGCATTTGCCAGAGAGACACGGTCCTTTAGGTGATTCATGCTAGAATGATGTGGTCTGTGGTGTAGGCACTAGTAATACTAGTAACAAGCAGGAGAACACAGCACAGCTGCAATTAACAGGACAGAAAGTCGCACAAGTGCCTGTTTCAGAAGCAGAAGATACCATATGGGATGCAGTAAGCCACAGCTTTTGACACAGCACCCTGCAACCCAAGTCCAGTCTGTGGGGCAAAACCAAGTGGACATTAAACGACCCCAGTGAAATGCAGACCCAAAAGGTGTGCAGGCAGAAAGAGCTGCTCTGCACATAGAATCATAGAATCATAGAATGGTTAGGGTTGGAAGGGACCTTAAACATCATCTAGTTCCAATCCCCCTGCCATGGGCAGGGAAACCCTCCACTACACCAGGTTGCCCAAAGCCTCATCCAACCTGGCCTTGAACACTTCCAGGGATGGGGCATCTACAACTTCTCTGGGCAACCTGTTCCAGTACCTCACCACCCTCAATGTAAAAAATTTCTTCCTTATATCTAATCTAAATCTCCCCTCCTTCAGTTTAAATCCATTGCCCCTTGTCCTATCACTACACACCCTTGTAAAAAGTCCCTCTCCAGCTTTCCTGTAGGCCCCCTTTAGGTACTGGAATGCATCCTCAACTCCGTCTCCAGCTTTCCTATTCCGCATATTTTTTTCAGCCAGCCCCCCAAAATTGTGGAAGAGGCCCCAGTAGGCCAACTACATCTGCAAGGATGTATCCAATGCCACTGAACGCACTCAGGGAACAAATATTCAAGAATTTGAATGTGTTGAGTGATGAAGCATTATTTGCACATTCGATTCTAGCCAGTGCAATATGTTTTTTTCCCAGTTTCATTTCCTCATCTCACCTTCCTGTGTAGAGGTGTTCAATTAGCAAGGTAAAATATAATCTGCTAATTAATGGGAATATTTTAGCAAAGACAATTAGGAGTCTAAGTAAGCCAGGCAAGCTGAAAATACATGATAGTTTGCTAATTGTAAGAATACTTAAAAGAAAAAGAAAATCTTAAAAGACTGATTTACAGTTTAAACCTGGGTGAAGAAAGGCAGAAAAGTCAGAAACCATTACAAGAGATAAGGCAAGTCCAGAATATAAGATCCAGGTTCAGATACTAAATATTTCCAACCATCTAACATATGGCAACTCCCATGCAAACCACTAACTGTTTTGAAATGCACCTCATCCTGTATTCTGGGCAAGGATTAGAAATTTCTCGTACAGTATTCTGGTTTACCAGGTTAGGTATGTAAACTCGAACACTTAAAATTCTTAATAGATCTGGACAAGATCTGGTTTTGAGTGAGGGGAAAAGCACTGTAGCTGAATGTATACTTTCCTTTTGGAAACTGAATAGTTATTAATCCTTCACACTTTAAAAAAATTTTTTTTTTTCCTTTTTGGAATAAAAAGATCTGAAGCATTTGTTTAAAACACAAAACAGTTGAACACTCATAGCACTGCAGAAACAGGTTAACGCTCTGCCAGGTTCACCTCCTTTATTCCCACTCCAGCACACAGAGAACAGGCTGTTTTCCAGCAAAAGGCTCCTGAAGAACCTTGGAGACATTGTAGAAAGAATATTTTAAGTTTGTTGCTGCACACTTGGGACAAATCTCATATCAGGGCAAAGGCTAAGTGGTAGGTTTGCTTCAGGTATCTGAGAAGTGTTAGCATCTGCTGCACAGTCCCAGCATTATGATAAGGGAATGAGAGAAAAAGAAAACAATCATATTAGTGAACCAGCTGGTTGTTTCTGACATGAGCATAACTCAATGCAATCCAGACAGAAAAGACAGCAAAACCACAAAAGAGTGGCAATTAGTTTTCTCCATTGGTTCCCCTCTTCACCTCCAGCAACCGAACTAAGGGCAGGGATTGTACCATGAGAAATAAATCTCCCATGCTTATTCAAGCTGTGTAAATGACAGGCATATTCCTGTCCTTCCAGTGAGAAGGCTAGCAGTGGTCAGCCCTGGTGCTCAGACTGGCTTTGGAGCAGCCGCACTTGACTTCTGCAAATGGCCTATAACAATGGGTTGCACCGACTAGTGGGATGCCTAGCAGGAAGGTTTATATCCCTTCTGGCAGCTGCAGGAGAGCTGACACTCGCATCTGAGACAGTGAGTCAGTGCTGGGATGATGGGGAATGTATCACTGATGATGGACCTTCGTTCCCAACTCAACAAAGTATGCTGATCCTTACTTTATGAGGTTTCTGGAGTCACACTAAGCACTGGCTCAAGAAGAGGGACTGTAGAGGCCCTCTCATATGGCATCTCAGGGCTGTTGTGAGGTCCAGCAATGGAGAGGCAACTCTCCCGCTCCCACCTGTGCAGCTGCAGGGAGGGAGCAGCCGTGATAGTGATCATCTGATTGAAATTGTTGTGGTTTTTTTTTTTTCTTTCTTTCCTTTTTTGTTTTGTAATTCAGAATCAGTTTCTCTGTTCTACACAGAAAGGCAATGTTGGAGACTTTCTATAGATCTAGTCCTATTTTGTTGGGCTGTGTGTTTAGAAAACTATAGAGGATTTTGTAAACAAGCAATTAAAAGCTGCTTGAAAAACAATTCTGCTGCTGGAAGGATTCAGTCTCAATTGCAGTATTCATATGATGCTATCACTACAGCAACCAAGACTGTAAACAATACTGGTGGTCATGGATAACACATCAGTACTTGGTTTAGCAATTAGAAACAAAAGCTTTGTCAGACAGTATTTCTTTCCTGCCATTGCAGGCTTCCTGATGGAAATGCTATTTCAAGGGCTTTGCTCTGAAGTATAAGTACTTTAGTCTCTGTCTGACATGAGATCTGAATAGAAGCTTAAGCTGCAATGCTTCACCAGGTCATCTGGGCTGCTTCTGCTTTACATTCCATTGTTATGATCTGACACGTTACTCATGCATTATCAATGCATACCTGCTAGCACGATGACAAAACATTTACCAATGCACCTGGGTCCTGTTCCTTCTGAAATAAGACAAAACTATCATTTAATTCTGATACCTACAGAGTGGGATCAGTCTTTTGAGGTCCTCATGAAAGGCATCTAGGGAATTCTGCAAAACCCATGTTATATAATGCTATATAGAAATATTTAACTCAACTGCATCCTAAAAATTAGATAAATCTAAAGAGGTGAGCAAAACTAGAGCAAGACTACTAAATCCAGAATAATATGTCCAATCTGTGCTTAATAACTTAGAGCAAAGAGTTATTTTGGCACCATCTCCTGCAGGGCATCGATATGCCTGAGGCAGCAACACAGTACTGATGAAAAAGCCTCAAAAAGCTGAGGGTCTAATCTGCTGCCTTAAAACTTGCAGCAGAACTCCTGGTATGGATGAAGTATATTACAACCAGGAGTGAAAGTCATCTAACCTAACCCTAGATAAGGACAATGTATAAAACCTTACACTGAAACAGGTCATCTTAATGACTCTTTGCAGTCATTTCATCTGAAATAGGATGTCTAAAATAGAAGCATCTATTATTCTCCATCGGCTTAAGCGACCTTTAGAGTGACTAGCTGTGGTTTAGACACTTGCATCTTAGAACTCAAAATCATGGAGAGATGAATCATTCCTCTTGAGCCCTCTTTGGTGCCAGCAAAGTTTATTGTCTAAGCATTCAAGACAGATTTCAGGAAAGTTCTTAACTGTGGATCCAGATAGGACTGCTTTGAATCAATCTAATCGGGCTGAAGCTGAAGAGCTGTGCACGACTTGGGTGATGGTCCTTTCTGGGAATATTTGTTGAACTGGATAAAATTATTTTCTCCTTCTTTTGCTCAGCAAATCAGTTAAAAATATTTTTTCAGCTCTCTTAGTTCTCCCTTCCCTTAGCACAAGTAAATCCAAGAATGAAATGCCTAAACTTTGATGGAATGAATCTGGGCATAATTATTTATATGTGTTACAGGACATCTTTTTAACTCCGGTTCCATGTAGCTCATGTCCTCCAGATGGAACTATTCATGGGATAAACCAGATAAAAATACGAAAGGCTTAAAGAATGAAAAGATTTCAACAATGCAAACTTTGAGACCACCCAGAGCTAAATATGTCACCTCTGGATTGTTTGGAGACTAATGATTAAATATTTATGACTTTATTTCTTCAGTCTTGCTTGTTATCTATGACTATATCACACATCAGATGATCTTAAAAAGTTTGTGAAACTTAATGTTCTCATAAATCCTAGTTCTATTTCTTCCATCCATTCAGAAAGTGAGTTATACATTCACCATTTTATGTCTTCCTCTTATAGAAAGGGAACAATACCATGTGTTTTGAGTGATCAGCTACAAAACATGAATCATAATTACTGAATCATTGAAGTGAGCATTTCACAAAGAGCCTTGAGTCTGAAACTTCTTTATGCAAAACTATTCCACAACTTCTTGAGAATAACAAATAGTTGAGAAAGATAAAAACTCAATTTTTTAATTGCAAATCAAATGCAGGGTTGCTTTAAAACTGAACGTTAATTGCAATAACCAATTTGAGCAACCACATGAATCTACTGTGGGCTGCCTTCCAGCAGAAAAAAAAGATACTCTTATATTTTAACTGACTTTTTTCATGATTTGTATGTTAAGCATGTTATTTTAAACACCTGTAAAAGACTGATCATAGATACCTGATGTTCATTTTACTTGTAAGAATATATAATCTAGCAAGTTTAAGCAGCACTTGTTACAGCTACATCTCAGTAAAGGCCATCAACTCAATGACAGAGAGAGACTCTTTTAAAATTATTTTTCATGTTTCATGTATCTTTTCCACAAACATTATTACTCTTTCTGGTCTGAACACTAAGCAAATGCAACATTCACACAAGGACATTAAAGTTGTCATTCTTAACTGAACAGGGGACATAAATAGAAAAAGGAAGGATCACGCTGTAGAAATGCATGAAATAGTTAATTTGTATTTTTTAGAGACTGCTAACATAATTCCATTCCAGATGGCAGAGAGAGTGCAAATCTGTTCTGTTCTGTGAGGATATGGGTGTTATAATAGGCTCCAATGGATCAGATTTATTTTTCAATGTTTTTTTCACAGAACACTTTAACCATTTCAGTCAACTGCTGTTTCGTTTTATATGCTCAGTATGAAGCACTCATATAAAATATTGTATATCATTACTCTCCACAAAATGCCATACTATGGAGATTTTTCTAAACAACTGATTCGTTGCCAGGGGCATTTTCTCTTAGAAGTCAATAAATTGATTAGTCTACTTCATGGAAGACCTTACCTTAAAGCCAGTCAGTTTAGGAACCAGACTGTCTCCATCATACCCTTTTCCCTCGTTTGACACCTGCACTGATGTTCCACCTAAAAGGTGTTTGTTTTTTTTTTTTTCCTATATTAAGACTGCAGTATCCTCACACTTAGCAAACCAAGAAAGCTTATGGATTACTTCTTATTCACTCTGTGATGCTTCTCAGTATCTCTGGCTGGTAGAATCTCTGTAGCTTTACAACTGGGACATTGGTCTGGCAATCTGCATGTCAACCCTTAGTACCAAAGTCCTAGGGAAATCATGAGACCATTAGGCTGGGGCAGATGAGTATTTTTCATCGTTTTTCAGCCAGTTCTTCCATGTTTCAATACAGGCCAAAATTAAAGGTTGGGAAACCTTGAAATTTTAACGTTAAGCAGGATACTGATTTTGACACACAGGTCCCAGCACTCTGCGCTGGGTATCTGTCCACAGCTGCACAGTTCTAAACTGATCTCTCAGCATCCAGCCCTGTGTTGCTTTTAGAGGCCACAACAGTCAGCAGTTTCCTCCCAAACATTCCTATGTATCCCCTGTCCTAACTGATGGCACTCTTTCTTTTAGGGAAGCCTTTTTCAACACAGAACGTGGTTTCGCTTGTCTCAGGAGCTTAATGAAGCATCACACATTGGAACACTTTTGATAACAGTCTCTAGACTACCTGTTTCATTGTAAAAGCCAAGAATCTGACAAATTATAGAAATATAAAATTGTTTGGGTTAGAAAGGACCTTGAAAGGTCATCTAGTCCAACCCCCTCACAGTAAGCAGGGACGTCTTCAACTAGATCCGGTTGCTCAGAGCCTCATCCAACCTGACTTCCAGGGATGGGGCACCTACCACTCTCTGGGCAACCTGTTCCAGTGCCTCACTACCCTCACAGTGAAGAATTTCTTCCTTACGCCTAATCTGAAACTACCCTCTTTTAGTTTAAAACCATTACTCCTCGTCCTATTGCAACAGACCCTGCTAAAATGTTTGTTCCCATCTTCCTTATAGGCCCCTTTTAAGTAAGTACTGGAAGGCTACAATAAGGTCTCCCTGGAGTCTTCTCTTCTCCCTGCTGATCAACCTCAACTGTCTCAACCTTTCTTCATACTTTATATATGTGTTGAAAGACACAAAGAAGAAATGAGAACCGTCTCCACTCCTTCCAGTTAAGTGCAGCTCACCACTCAAAAACAATTTTTGAGGTTTGAAAATCTCATCTATATTTTCTGTCCTGCTTTTTTTTGTTTTACTGAGGTTTTGCATTTGTGTCACAAGCCAGTTGTCCAAAACATGCTTTAGAATTGCCTTCAGAAGGGAATTCTCTGATATGGAGAGAATATTCTGATATTCTCCATCAGTGTCAGTTCTGCTTTTGAATGGCACATTAGAGACATAATTCCTTACTTCACTATAAGGTAACTTGAAGAGTCTTCAAGAAAACTAGTTGGCCATTTCATTTCAGCTTACCAATGTTTGACATTGAAGACAAACAACATTAAATTAACAGCATATCTATTCAAGCTAAAAAGCCAAAATAAAACTAATTTACTTTAAGGTAACATCTTACTCTGATACAAGGCGAATAATGATACTAAGAGATAAATAAATGGTCTATAAGCACTGGAACTTGCAATCACAGTTTGTGTAAAAACAGAAAAGCTGAGAGTAGAAGACTGAGCTCCCATGCTCTGGACCTGCTCAGTAATAACTAAAAGCTATCGCTTTGCAATAACTGTGATAGTTACATTTGATTTTGTAATTTGCATTTTCTTCATCACTTTTTCAAATTTGTCATATTTTTTAAGCATGTATGGATTTTTGTTCAGAAATTAAGCTGCCTATAACGACCAGAATACTAAAGGTTTAAAGGATAATGTTCTCACTCTACTGAAGCTTGAATAAGGAGATAGACTGTCAAAACAGTGAGAAATCTTGGTTCTCTTCCTAAATAAATTGAACGAAGGAAAGCACAACCCACAACTCCTTCCTTAGGACTGTATAACTGTACTGGCAATTTTCATTATAGAACTTCAAGCAACTTTAATCAGTCTCTTCTTATTAAAAAAAAAAAAAGACCAGTGAAAGTGAGTGGCTGGTACTGAAAATGTACCTGTCCCACACAGTTTATGGCATACTACTAAGGATCTTTGTCATCTTCCTTTAATGGTGTCTTTCAATTGACTTAAAGTGAATTAAATCTTATAAGTAACACTCAGGATACGTCTACGGCATAGCAGTTGTTTACACGCTGAATATTCTCATGTGCATATGGCTGTACGTAGAATTCTAATCCAGAGTCAGACATCGATTTGAGTGCTGCTTATTCCCTTAAAAAGATGAATTAAGGTAGTAAATCTGACTCTCTGTAGCTGATGAGATAATTGACAATGATTTCTAAATAGTACTAATCAAAGCAGGTGGAAAGAAAAGTAGAGACATTTCTCTCAAGTACTTGTTGAAATTTCTGAAATACTTCACTACAAGGAAACCTGAGATATGTATTTAATATCTAAAAGAAATACTATATGTGGCTAATTTGAATGTAGTAGATGCTTTAAAACAAGGTCAAAATGTTTTTGACAATGGCAATTGTAGGGCAATGTATTGTAACTAACAAACCAATTATTCTGCTTCTCTGCAACTTGTCATTTTGTTACACTTCAGAAAACACATTTGCACTTCAGTATTTGTTCATCCATCTCATTGCCAGGATGCTCAGATGCCTTCTAAAATACCAGTCATTGTTTACAGAAATAAAAATTATGATTTCTGATGCCTGCCAAGTGGCTAATTAACTACAGAAGTATACCCTTTTTTTCTTTTTCAAGGGTTTGTTTGTTTATTTTTAGTATAATTACTTCTTAAATACTAACTTGAAAACAACAAATTCTCACTGTGGAGAAGAGTGTTCTTGGTATACCTTCAAAAGTCTAAATGTAGCATCCTTCCCCTGGGTTTAGAACACTGCATAAAGGTGTCTAAGGAATGAACGTGCTTATGCTAGGATCCTGGAAAATGGTAATTACAAAGAGGAAAAAAATTCTTTAGAAAGAATTTTTTTATCTGTAGAAAGAAACCAGAGATGTCATAGAAGACTGATTAGAAGACATGCTGCTGCACGAAGGGAACCATTTGCCTCTCCAGGGACACTAAGCAGCACCACATTGAGTAATATGCCAGGGAATTGCAATCAATATGGGTGCAACATCAGTTTTTGCTGGACAGGGTTTTAGAGATGGCATTGGTGAACTCATATAACATAGACACTATGAGTAGCTGGATTTCGCTTTCCTGCATGAAAAATAATGTTATTTTAAACATGCATGAAAAGTGAGTCGGACTTTCTTGGCAATGGCTTCAAATTATGTTTAAAGAGATTTATCTAATTAATTGAACATGTTTCTCAGCAAGATATTCTGAAAAACGAGAAGAGTTTTATGGAAAAAGAAAAATCATCTTTTACTTGCCTACTGTGGTGAGCTCTTACCTTCTTTCTTTAACTGAGGTTGCATCTCTCATTCTCACCTCACATCACAAGCAGGCAAGTGCCATTAGTGGCAAGCAGTGAAGTTTAGAGAACAAGTATACTTAGAGGCTATGGAAAAATCTTACTATTCTGCTTTTTGCAAATGGATCGTGAGAAAACAGAAAGCAGCAGGAAATAGCACTGAATGACTAGCAGTGATTCAGGAGTGGTGAGGAGTTTTTCTTACAAATTAGAAATTGCGAGATATTAATCAGAAAAATGTGATGTAAAACATAATATATAAAGTTGTCCAGCTCCTCTATGTAATATTGCACATAATACATGAAGGATTCAGGGGCTCTAAAGCACTATGAACTGGCTGTTGGGTTTCAGGAGTCTAGGGACTATGTGATTTGTTCAGGATTAGTAATCTCAAATTTCTGTCTGGGCAAAAGGAATGGTTTGCAGGGCTTATTGCAAAAAAAAAAAAAGGATGGGATGGGACAGTAGCATATGTATTATTGCCATTTGCTCTCCTCTGACTTCAGTGGCCTTTTACTGTGCCAGAGCAAGTATTTTTCACTCCGGTACCAAAGACTATAATTTTGATCTACAGCACAATAAATAAGGTTGATCCAAACTGGGGCTTCTGGTTATTACTGTAATGCAAATAAATATTTCTCCACAGACTTACAAAAATCTCTGAAAAACTAAAAGATATTAAGGTCGTATATTCAAGCACACAAAAGTTAGGAACAGCTATATTTATGGTTTCTTATATGCTTTTAATTCTACCACATTGTATTCCCACCTGGTATAATGAATGAGTTCTTCAGGAGAAAAAAAAAAACACTATGTAAACATGCTGAATTTTATTACATATCACAAGCCTGACATTACTTAATATTTGTGAGTTTGTTTTTCAGAACTAAACTGTGTTTTTTCAGAGCATTTTAATATCTTGTTGATAAAAAAAAAAGAAAAAAGAGATGAAGAATATTTCTATTTGGTGTTTCTATATCAATTTCTATGTTTCTTCTATATTGATCAAATCTATACCAATGTTCTTACATGTTGATTGCAGATACTGTTGTGATCTGGTTCAAAATGATGCAGCTAGTAGTCTTTTTGGAGAAAGGGAGGGTAAATCAGTCCAGCCATGCACCGGATGGGGCCAAAGTGCTTCATATAAATCTCACTGCTCATTTAGATGATCTGTCACTGACCAATACCATGTCAAGATGGATCCAGAAGTCCCATCAAGTTACTCAAACAGAAACCCATTAAGTATTACTAAATATATAGATAACATCTTGGACTGCAAGGCAGAGGCTAGAGAAGTACAGAGAGAAAATCTCACATACAATTGCCTTGTTATGTAACATATTCTTCTCGAGTCATCCACTCAGTTGCCTTCAGAGACAAGACCTTAGGTCTAGTTCAGAATGGTCAGTTTAATAGTCTTAGAGTGTAGGAGGTTGTTACATAAAATTTGGTCTTCTGACAATGTTGATCTCGTCATTTGGCTAGCAGCGGGAGAGCAGAAGCCCTTGGCAGGGTACACTGTCTCTGTAAATCGAAGGTCTTGAAAAGCGTGTGTGTTGTAGCTATGCTGCCTATCATTCAAGTGGCTCTCAACTAGCCATTTAAGAGGAAGGCAGTTTCTGGCAGAAGCTATAGTTGTGCATGTGGTCCTCTTTTATTATAAAAGTCTTTCAGTAGGATTCTTTCTAGATTCAGGAGAGCAACCCTTCTGGCATACAACTCACTGGTAAAACACCCTAGTCCTTTGATGAAGGAAGAAGACTAGATGTTTATCAGGGTGTAGCTGCTGAAGAGACATGTTATCCCATGCATTCAGCTCCATAGGTGACGAGGACCCTGCCATGCCTGGCCTTTTGGTTTACATATTTCAAAGGTGCTCAGTGAGGAGCAGTGGTTCCCTGTGCAGCTTCCTCAGGGGTTCCAGCTCTCCTAGACCACAAATAAGAGGTCTTTGGCACTTCACAGGATCAAAACAGCCTGGATAGTTGAAGAATTTGTCTTCGAGGGGCTTCAGTGGGCACTCTTAAATAAGAATGCAGATACAGTCTTTTGGAGTATCTCTGCTGAACTAGGAAATATTAAGCAAATTACACTCCTCTGAGTGCCGAATGGGCCTGATCTTCAACCTGCTGAAACAAGTTGCCTTAGGCTACTTCCTTCAAATACGTTCTCTTTAATTTATTACAAACTAGTTGAAATTCTACATTAGGAAGTGTTCTTTTAAACATAGTATTACAGATAGTAGCTTAGAAAACTTCCAAATTAAGAAGGGGTGACTCAAAGAAAAAGCTTTTAAAAAGATCAGTAGCTATCCTGACATGTTTATTTGCCTGATTTTCTACCCTGTTCATAAAACAGTGGATTATTAAAAGCTGCTAAATATTTCCACAAGGTCATTTGACCATTTAATCTGAAGCAACAGTTAGCCTAAGAAATATCTCTTTCTGACACCCAAAGCTGTTCTAATAATATAAGGAGCATAACCTAACCAGAAACTGGGTTTTTTAATGTCAGTACGTATTTGTGATGTTGACTGTTTTTCATAGGATTTCAGAGATTGCAGCATTAAATTAAACACAATAGATAGAAATGTTAATGAGAGCTACAGGGAAATGAAGAAAAGTTATTTCAGAATGTACCACTCAAAGAAGAGATTTTAAAATATAATACACTTTTCTGGCTGTAAAATACATCAAGCATAATAGCATTTCATAGAGAAACTACTTACAATTGCTCATCCAAATGAGTAAGACAGCCTTGTCTCAGAAGTAAATAACTACTGTGGAAAAGCTTTCATCAGCGCTGAATTTGTTGATAATGCCCTTTTGTCCAATATATATTCAACTTGATATCTCCAGAGTGATGAACGTCTTATGTCTGCATATATTCTCGGCTTTATGGGTTTTGATGCTCAGATCTCATTAGAAAAGATTAAACTTTCAAGGATTAAATTCTCTTGCATACATTCTAGACTATATCCATTAATATATTGCCATTGGTGGTAACAGTAATTGCCTTCAGCTTAGTTGCTTACTTGGAGGAGGGCTGAATTTTTGAAAAGGAGGTAATTCAGCAAACTATCAGTGGAGGAATTGCTGGTTCAGTCTTTTGTGACATTAGTGTACCCATTCTGAGGTACAAAGGAAAAATAATATCACTAAGAGGTAAGAAGATTTCTCATGAATGTTTTTTTTCATGAAGTATAGGTCTCAGAAATCACACTAGAAAGCTGCAGTTGAGGAATTCATAGAGCAAAAGTAAAAGTTGACTTGAATGAGACTTTAGAGTATTAGTAAAATAAATTATTCTCTCAGGTTTTATTCATACTTTGGAGTTTTCAGGCAAACCTTATCCCTCACATAAACATCTGTTGATTTTCTAGCTCCTGTTCTCTCAAAAGACTGACCCAGTTATGTGGTGGTGATGGATCACATACAAAAAGTAAGATTGCCACCCAAGCTGGGGCAAGGAGAGTCATGAAATTCCCTGAGATAATTGTAGAGGAAAGTCTGATCAGCTCTTCACTGAGTTTCATGAGAATTAGAAACCAAAAATAAGAATGTCTCAAAAGTAGGGGATCTGGCACATGAGAGGTAGATCATGGAAACAGTGATGGCTAGAGTGAAGAGGGATAAGGGAAATACCAGAGGAGTGTAAGGAATATTAAAGCAGTGGAAATAATGAGCTACCTCAACAGAAAGAGCAAAAGAAATATGGAGAGTTAGAACGGGAGAAAGGAAATAGAAAATAAGGAAAAAAGAAAAAATAAATAAAGAGAAAGGAAGCTGCAATAGAGTAAAGAGAATATGATGATGTCTATAAGAAAAGCAATATTGACTAGAAAAAAATGTGAAGGCACACTCCAGAAGGCAGCTCAGAAAAATGAACATTTAGACAAAGCCTAGTCTTTCTCCAGGGGGAAATTCTTTTTTTTATGGATTTCTCTTTGCCATCTATCCAGAATCTATCCACACAATCACTTTACAGGAGTCTTCATCTGGGAAGATTAACCTCAGTGATTTACTAATGAAAGGAGCTCATTTAGCTCAAGATATTAAACTACCAGCTGGAAACTGGGATGAGATGAAGGGAGACACCGCTCATGAAATCATAGGAATAGGACTGGATAAAACCACCAAGGAAATTCAGCACTACTGTCATGACTACCTTTTCTGTCATGGGCTCTCTAGGTGCTGGCTCTAACTATGAGATCTCACAGCTGGATTTAATAGCAGTCAGTTATTTGATTTTAAAAGGTTTTTGCTTTTAAAAAGAATGTAGGGCACTTCCAGTGCCTTTCAATCCACTTAGCAGACCTTGTTATTTCTTCTTCCTAGACAATCAGCGCAACAAATCTGAAACAACAAGTGGCAAGAGCATTTTAACAAACAGAAAAAAAGCCAAGCAGTTCAGAACCATTAGTCCTGACAGTTTTGGTGCCAGAGATATGAACAGTAATAAAGTTTTAGGAACATAGTAGTTGTATGCAGGCTTATTTTCAGAAATTACTTTGAATTATAATTACCTTAATGAATGCACTAAAGCAAAAGCATAGCATTATATAAGAAATGCCAGATGGGAACCGTAATGAAATTTGTAGATTAAATCATTTAAGAGAGAAAACAATAATCCCAAAGGTGAGTGCACCGAAATAATGACTTGCGTTCATGGAAAAAAGGTACAAACTCTCATATCGTAAATTATAAAAAGGGGTTTTATGAGTTTTTATATGAATGTATATGTACTTTAATTGTTTGTGTTTGTTTGCTGTTTTTTTTTTTCCAGAAAATAAGTTCTATTGAGTTCTTAGAGCATACATTTCTTTTTAGTATTTTGCCACATATTCTGCGAGTTTTTTTGCTCGGCTTAGCCTGAGTGTAAAATAAAATAAATTTTAAAAAAGAGAGTCAGTGAATGTTAAGCAAATACTCAAAGATATTTTGAAAAGGAGACTTTTAATTCACTTATAATTGCACCTTTATCCTTCTATTTACAGTTTAATTTATGTGAGTAAAAGGAAAATTAACCAGATCATCAGCCGATTGTGAACTAATTAAAGATCAAGAACAATAAAAAAAAAATCCATAAATAGATCAGAAACATTTAAGGAAATCAGAATTAGGTGTTGAACTGTTTACATAAGAATGCAATGTGCTATATCTTCCTATTATGAATTACATGTACCTGTTTACATTAATGTCAGAGACATACATTTTAAACCACTACAGCTTTAAGCTTTAGTGCATGAAACCCGTTATCTCATAAATCATGCCTTAATGCACATCTTATGCAAAGAAAGTGAAAGACAGAAATCAAGACAAAATTGGCAGCTCTGGAGCCTTTAACCTGGCAGTCCCTCTACCCTGAGCAGTGCTTTTTCGCTTTTACAAGTTTTTGCAAGATCAGGACTTTAGTTTAGAATCTGAAAGAATCTGATTTAACAGGGTAATTTTCAGTTCCATTTTTAACGGCAGCCTCTAATTTACCTCATTGAGAGCTGAGTGGTTTTCACTCGTAGGGCACTCCTGTTGCATAAAAAACAAGACGAAGTATGAAGCAAGAGGGAGTCAGCTGCAGTCATCAGGTATGTTTCAGTTTGTCAGTGTCCTAAAATGCCTCAGAAAGTTTCCAGCACACCAAATGCACTCGAGCCTTCCAGCACTCGTTAGTGTCAGCCGAGCACAAAATCACAGACTGGAGAACTGCAAAGAAATGCAAGCAGAAAGTAGATATGAAACTCTCTGGAACTTTAAAGAGAATACTGAGGTTGCTGACCATGAAAACTGGCTCCAAACAGACAAAAAAAAAGGACAAGATTCAGTCACAGATCATGTTTTTCTGACCCAGGTGACCCAGGTCAGACGTTGGAGGTGGCCAGTCTCAGTCTGACACCCCAGGTACTACACGAGGTCAGCCTGCAAGCTTGCCCAGGGGGAGGGACTGGAGCAGGAAACAGATCCTAGCTAAGGAAAGTCCTCCTCGCCAGGTCTCCTTCCTGAGGAGCAAACCCCACCTTTGCACAGGGTCTTCCCTACTCTTTGGTCTCCTCCACTGTCCCACTACCAATGCCAGGCGTGAGGAGCCAGTGGATCCTGGAGATCTTGGAACCGTGGGCTGGGGACCTGGTGAGAAAGCAGCTGACTATTTGGTGGGGAATGAGAGGAGAGGAGACTTGAGAGGTCAGACAGCATCCATAGGAAGGGAACATGCAGGTGCAAATCACCAACTTCCACTTAGAGTGGGACATGGGGAGGACCCCAGGAGAAAAGTGCTGAGCGTGTCCAAGCAGCACATTGATTCAGCACGTGCCATGGCAAGCCTCCCTCCTTGAAGGGGAGACCTGAACCATAGCTTTCTTGGAAGGACACCCAAGAAATGCAGTGCCACAAACACCACCTGCTCTACCCAGGAATTGCCTTGATCACTGTCAACTGTTACATTGCCCATATTCTAAAATTTATTTTAAAATGAAATTCAGTGACTTAAACTGGATCAGAACAACAAAGAAAATGTTATCAAGTGAGAAAGTTTTGTTTATAAAGCCCCACTGTGACCACCAGCAGCCCAGCTGCCCTGGCAGAGACTGATCCCACCTCCCTGCTGTGAGTGAACTTCTGAACCTCTTCGACCCTCAAGGCAGATGAACTAAACACAGTCACTGCACTTCTTCCTCTTTTATATTCTTGTCACTCTGCTACACTCCAAGTCTTGCTATGGTCAAAAGGAACGCACCGCATAGCTTACTGGCTGGTCTGGCTTTATGTTCACTGCCAACCATGTGTAGACACACATATCCAGGTACTATACATACACTCTGCTCTCTCCAGCTGCTGCACTGTGGACACACGGATGCCTCTGGCCCATGATCTCACTCCAGTCTGCTGCACTCAGACCCCAAACACACACATGCATGGAGAATGGAGAGCTCACACCCAGGAAAGGAGTTAGAAATTGAGTTTAATGAGATGACAGGACAGAATACGCTGATTAGATGCAAGGCATGGCCAGACAAATATATTGACCAACAAACTGTTTTCAGGCAGCTGGCCCCTTTTGTTCCCATATCCCTTTATTTTATCATGCTTGTTCTTCTCCAGTCCACTTAAATTCCTCTCTTTCTCCACCTTTGATTTATCCCTTAAGCATCCCACAATAAGCCTCACACAATCCCAGCACGCTCCTCCCAGCATCCTCTAAAAATCCCCATTCCTCAGGGCAGGGACACCTCCCAGTCTGTGCAGTGTCTGAGAGAGCTATCTCCGGGATCTCACAGTTCTGGGTCTCATCCAGACCATGGAGCTGATGGTCTCCAGGACAGTGCTGGGGGGCTGGGGCAGGCGGTCCCCTGCTGCCCTCTGCCTCCACGCTCCCCTGTGTGGGGAGGGGTGAGCCTTTAGCACATACTCTGACAAACACCAGCACCACCAGTGGGAAATATTTTGACTGCTACTGAATCAAAATGGGTAGGTGCCTTGTGGTCATTTATTCTTCTGGTTTTATACAGCAGAAAGGAAAAGAAAGGAAAAGGGGGAAAAATAATTAAATAAAAAAGACTGTCAGCACTTTCTCTGCTACAGAAAATAATGCTTAAAAGTGGAAAAAGGAGGACGGAGTGGAAGGACCTCCCATTGGTCCAGATGCTTCCTCACAAACTGGAATCCCTTGGCAGTAGTGGCGGTGCAGCCTGGCACAGCTAACTGCTAGCACTGCACCGATGCCCCTAGGGAAAAGGGTCTCATATGGCACCAGGCTACTGGTCTAGCTACGGAGCAACGAGACTGAGTCATCCACTGATCATGAACATCTGCAAGGGTATCCGTGAAAAACTCTTATCTCTACTCTCCTGTGCCCAGTTCCCAGTCAAACTGGCTCCCCAGCCCGTGCTCCTTTACCTGGCAGGATATACCCCAAGGACTGCCTTGCTGAGATGGAAAAATGGAGCTAAGCTCAACTGTATAGACAGGCAGAAAGGGGCAGGTGCCTTCTTTACTCTTTTCCGGGAGCTATCAGAAGGAAGTGACCAGGGTTTGTGTCTCAATGCTAAAAGAGCACAGAGTGGGCCACTGGATCCCAGAAAAAGGACAAGGGGACTCAACAGCAAGGCCGGGCCTGCTCTGAGGAACAGCAGTAGTACTATTCAGTGAAGATTTGGCTATAGACTAGCTTCTATGATTCTGAGTCTCAAGGCTTGTTCCTCTACAACCTTCCTGGTTGTGAAAGGGCACCCAATGGAGGTCATGCTGCCAGCTGTACTAAAAAGATGCTTCAAATACATGTTGGACAAGGAACAAATGGAGAGAATAGCAGCCAGATGATTCAATGCTGGCTGCATATCTTTTCTCAGCTGCCAATAGCACAGGGTCTGAGTCAACAGGCTGCAGCAGTCTATCTTGTAAATAATCCTCCATCTTTTTTCTTTGCTGCAGAACTGCTCAAAGCAAATAAAGAGACAGCATAAGACAGTCCATAGTCCTCTCTCCCCTATAACAAACAGGATCATTCTTACTGCCTGCTGTGTCATTCCTGATGCTATGTATTTGTGTTGCAGCAGTGTACTCGGGTGTTAATAACCTCTTCAGTTATTCTGGACAATGATTTCAGGTATCATGTGATGAAGTGCCTTTAGAAGCTTTTTAATCCAATCATCCACATCTCAGTAATCTCTCTTGAGAAGCAAGAAATCAGGATGTTTTCAAATCTAATGTCTGGATAAGATGCTACCAGTAAGGCTCCCTAGTGCTTCAGAGACAGCAAGATACAGCCTAGTCTTTTGAATAACTCACACCGATTTCTTCATGGAACTGGTTCTAAAGGTCTATGTCTAAGTAATAGAGCCGCACTGGCTCTAGGGTGCTCTTGAGCACAGATAGCCAAACCTCCAAGAGGTGGGAAGGATGCATTCTTAGAATAGCAGTCACAGCAACATTGCTCTTGGATTCATATTTTTGATTTCTCTGAAAAAGTCTTTGAGGTCATTTGTAGTCTACTGCTAAAAGGAGCTAGTATAATCACAGAAAGTAGTCATAGCATCCAGTGCAACTCTCTAGTGCAGGATTCAGCTGCAAGGTACACCAGGGTATCGCTCCTCATTAGAGAGCAGCAAGAGTAAGGCTGCTTTCTAAAAGGTGAGCCAAGAGCCAGATGGAGCCCAGGGCAAGTGCCTTGCCAGCTAGGGCCAATCACACAATATCTAAGAAGAACAAACTCAGAGATGGTAGCCAGGTGCAACCAAGAGTCCAGATCATAAAGCAACATCACAGTGATGATGCAGGGCCAAGGTCAAGTCAGCCTATGGGTTGAGGTTCAGATCAAGGGGCTGTCTGGTCAGGCAGGGCCAAGCTGTGGCTAAGCTGCAGACCAGCACACCTCCAGTTTATCTGACACAGAGAATGCAGCTCCAAAACTGGGCTTAAATAATGCTCCTGGGCCCACGGGTGTGGGTGAAGGTCTCAGGTGAGGCTTAGTCAAGGTCACTAACACTCATTGATGCACCTGGGCTCCAGATACCCTTGGCCTTTGGCTATCACTTGGGAAAGATGGTGCCCTCTCAGACAGCCTGTGTCATATCTGCAGCTTTACCTACATGTCTCAGGTACCCTATGGGTCCTGAGATGTTACTGGCCACCTACGTGCAGACAGCTGAGTTAAACCTGACAGTGGATGTGATTCAGCTGCAGATTAAAACATCAAAACCCACATATCACACACATGTTTTAAGTTTTAAACTGTTGCTGCATTAGTAGACTTCTAGGACCCAATTTTTTTGCCTAATAAGAAAGAACTAGTGCCATTTGAGATGCTTTTGGGTATCCAAGGTATCTTAGTATGTCTCTACAGGACTGACAGGTATGACAGGAGAAGTTACATGAGACTCAAGATCTTTTGCGGCAAATACTGCAGGAGGCCAGGCAGGATAGTTTGGGGCGCCCTAATGACGGGACACTCAAGTTTAGACAATCAAATCACAAGTTATTACTGTCCGTGTGATATAGAAATCTATTCTGACAACCAGGTATTGGATGTTTACATTAAGGTGGTCTGAATAGTGTTTTTTATTTTACTGACTAGATCTCCCTTGCTCATAGACTTTAGGTGTGAATTTTGAGCTAAATCCTAACAAATGAACCTCATGAAGTTCAACAAGGCAAAGTGCAAGGTCCTGCACGTGGGTCGGGGCAATCCCAAGCACAAGTACAGGCTGGGTGGAGAATAGATTGAGAGCAGCCCTGAGGAAAAGGACTTGGGAGTGCTGGTGGATGAGAAGCTCAACATGAGCCGGCAATGTGCGCTGGCAGCCCAGAAAGCAAATCGTATCCTGGGCTGTATCAAAAGAAGTGTGGCCAGCAGGTCGAGGGAAGTGATTCTGCCCCTCTACTCAGCTCTCGTGAGACCCCACCTAGAATACTGTGTTCAGCTCTGGAGTCCCCAACACAAGAAGGACATGGAGCTACTGGAACGAGCCCAGAGGAGGGCCACAAAGATGATTAGAGGGCTGGAGCACCTCTCCTATGAAGACAGGCTGAGAGAGTTGGTGCTGTTCAGCCTGGAGAAGAGAAGGCTCCGGGGTGATCTTATTGCAGCTTTCCAGTACCTAAAGGGGGCCTACAGGAAAGCTGGAGAGGGACTTTTTACAAGGGCATGTAGTGATAGGACAAGGGGCAATGGATTTAAACTGAAAGAGGGTAGATTTAGATTAGATATAAGGAAGAAATTTTTTACATTGGGGGTAGTGAGGCAGTGGAACAGGTTTCCCAGAGAAGTTGTAGATGCCCCATCCCTGGAAGTGTTCAAGGCCAGGTTAGATGAGGCTTTGGGCAACCTGGTGTAGTGGAGGATTTCTCTGCTCATGGCAGGGGGGTTGGAACTAGATGATCTTTGAGGTCCCTTCCAACCCTAACCATTCTATGATTCTATGATTCTAAATCCATGACCACTCCTCTTCTTGAGTTAGCCCTCAGAGGTACATTTGCTCTACAGTTGTGTTTTACAGTACAGTGTCTTGGTTCTCTGGGATTGGAGCCCTGACTTACTTTGCCTTGGCATAGCTGAAGAGAGAAGCACTATTGTTCCTAGAAGTAATTTTTAAACATTGCCACATCAAGGAGCCAGATAAAATTCTTATAGGAGGTCAACGTTGTAAGGAGTGACAACTGATTTTGCATGACTCAGAGTTCAGTAGTGTTCTTTCTAAAACCTTCTCAAAACCCCTTCCTTTAAGGCATTGCAAGTCAGAACCCAAAAAGTGCTGTGTAAAAGGAGCATTAGGTTAATATTCCCATAAAGAACCTGGGTTAAACCATCCAAGCATATCCTCCGTTTCAAGAATACTTGATGTTATATTTCAACCACTGAAACACTTCCCAGGAACTTATGATTTTTATAATAATTACGACATTGTGGATGCTATGTTAATTCTCTTCTTCCTCAGAAAACTCTAATGATCTTAGGTTTTTATTTAAAGATACATTATCACCCATACCCCAGGACATAATTTTGATTTACTTTTTATCAATTCAATTTTCTCTTTTCAATTTATCCAAAACTGTATGTGAGCATTTCATAATTGTTTTTAATTTCATTTTAAGCTCTGCCAGTTCAAATTTTCCCCAAGCACTTAATTAAATTTCATTCTCAGGATACAGTTATTCCATCTAGATTTTGTAATTGTTTATCAAATAGTTTATAATAGATTTGACAATAGTTACTAAAATTCATGGGGCTGTGCAATTTCCCTTAGAAATATGACTACATACTTTTATCTCCCATAGTTCTCAAAATAAGTTGTTTCTAGCTGTCACAGAATTAGGTTAACTAGGTTTTACATTATGTGGGGGAAAGTACAGTTATGTAGGGAGTACCAAAACCAGACTTACACACAATTTCTATTCAAAACCCACCAAGAACCTTGCCCAGAAGAGACAAGCAATGACAAACTGCATTTTTCTAGTGGTCTATGCTCACATAAGATGCTTCGCTGGTGGGTTTCTCTCATCGTGGGGGAATATGATAAGCACTAGGCTACAGCCTGCATAGGGTTGGGCTCTTCTCTCCCTGTTGGTGGGAGCCCCTGCTGCCAGGGCAGTCCCTTAGCAGGACGGAGGTCTGTGTATCTCACCTGGTTCCCCAAGGAACAGGTAAGTGTGGTTACAGATTTGAAGTGATTTGATGGTGGTGATCAGAAAGACCTATTCTTTCATATCCTACAACTTATAGATTAGGACATATTTCTTTGGTACAGGTTCCAGTTGTTTTAGGGAGAGAATGGGGTTCTACCTCAGTGTCTAGAAAACCTACTGGACACTCTAATCAAATCTACAGGCTAAAGGAGACTTTTCTTTCAGATTAAGTTCTGTGGAGAGTAAACCATTCATGGAGTAGTCAGTAGATTTTAAGGGTAGCTCTGCAACTTGCAGAGCAGATTTTCCTGCCTGAAACTGGAATGCAAAACCAACATAAGTGATGTTGGCTGTATGCTCTCAAACTTCCATTAAGAAACTTTTATTTAAAAAAAAAAATAATCTAGATACTAATTGCAAAGTAGCTGTCAGAAAACATTTAAATATGCTTTCTCAGCTGTCTGTAAATTATTTACATTGGGCTTTTATCCAGCTCAACTGAACCTGCAGAATTAATGGTATCATGAGAAAGGAAAATAAAGTATTAAGAAAAACTGCGTCATGCCCAGAAAAAAAAAAAAAAAAGTCAAAGGAAATCACTACTCCACTGAGCAATATCTGAGAGAAAATGTGTCGTTCAATGCATCATCTCACAACCTATGGTAACCTGGCATGACATACTAAAATCAGGTAATAAGTGTCTAACAACAGTTCTGCTAATTTGGGATAGCCCATATTTTGAGACCATAGTTTTTATTTCTGAGCTTTGAGGAAGCATGTGGGTCTGGCACAGAAGCAGTACGTGCCTTTTGGGATTTATCCTCCGGAGCTCCTCACCCTGTTTATAACCCCTCATTGTGGGGCAGATGTTAGCGTGGTGTGGAGGGCACTGCAGGGAAAATGCAGCTTCCTTAATTTTACAGCTAGTTCAGAAAATGTCTTGCTGCGTGGCCATGGATAAGTTGATCTTTCATGCCACATTCGGAGGTCACACCCTTCAAGCAGTAATAACTCTTGAAAGGTATTAATTTATTGCCCACTCAGCACAGTGAGAATCTCGCCTCACCTGGAGTTTCTAGACAGAATTTACCTTCCCAAACTACAAGGCTAACATTTCATTTCTACCAGCTATTGTTAGGAGTGGGAAGGAATTCAAATATGCAGGTCAGGACTGGCTGGAATTGAGCATCCACTACCCCTTCTCCTTCTTCCAGAGAATTTTTGTGGTCACTAAATTTCTTCCACTGTTACTGGAAATTTGTTATAGAAATATTGGAATGTCAGAAATATTTTGCCCCTTGTATAAGTGGAGAGACGTGTTAAAATGGATTAAATTCCATTTATGTCCGGAGCCCACTGCTTCCAGTTGGCTAAGACTTTCTGGAAGCACTTAGGTAGAATTCAAGCTGTAAAAAGATGAGTTTTCACATGAAAATTTTTTGGAGACAAAGAAATGTCAAGTCCAAATTTAGGGAGCCAGAGCAACAGTACACACACAGGTGATGTAATTTAGTAACTTAAACAGTAGTTTTCCAAATAGTCAGCTTTTTTTAATATATTTCTCCTCTTTCCAGAATCTTTCATAGTACCCTCACAGGCTGTGTAAAGGGATAGCATAATCCCAAGACAAAGAAGTTTCCAAAAACAAATAAATCTCCAATCCCTAGAAAACTTTGTGTAGTCCTGCAATAAATTATGTACCCTGAATTCAACTGTAGTGACTTCAGCTGTTTGAAGCGTCGAGTAGCAAAACTATAATAGGAATGCATTCCTATCCTCCTAGGGCTCTCCACAACTTCTAAAATAATTTTTTAGTGATCTGCGGCCAGTTTATACACAGTAGATAAAGATTTACATTTTCCACCTCTGCCTCACCGATTTCTGATGTACATGGCAACTCCCAAGAGTCACTGGAGGAATTCTGGGTAAAAGTGCTCTGCATAAGGGCATATTGTACTCTTGCGTCTCGTAATATTTCTCTTGTTTAACAATAAATGAGGAAAAAAACCTTTCATCTCCAGCACCTCTGGATACACTGTTAAAGATATTTTCCTATTTTTTAGCATTTTCAGTGTTACTTATGAAAAAAAAAGAGGAAAACTGAGAGAGCATTTCACACATCAAACAAACTAAAATATTAAGTTTAATTAAATACCACAGTGAAATGTATATGATCCAGTTCCCATTGGTACACTGATTAAAGCTCCCATCACCTGAAGCTATGGAGATTTTGTTAGGTGTGGAGCACCTTCGATGCCTACGACCATCAGTAATGCTCAGAGCCAGAGAGATCTGGCTTCCTGACTTTTTTCTCTTGTTTTAGTGGGAAACTCCCCACTTCTTGCCCACTCCCTGGGCTAAGCCTGTCCTCTCTTTTGCTACCCACAGTGTTTCTTGGTATTCACTTGGTGGCACAGTTTTATCTGCAACATACACAGGTCAGTCAGTGATCCTGCTCTTCTCTGTGCCAAGTTTGAATTATAACAAAAGTGTTTTCATCTAGTTTTCATGCTGAAACTTTATAAAATATAATTAACAGGTTATATTGCAGAGTTGCTCATAAGTAGATCTTGACAAACATTATTAAACTAATTGGCAACACAGATTTCTCATTCAAGTGCACAGGAAGATAACTACCAAAGTGATAAAATGTTAGTTTACTGTCCACAGGGAATTTTCAAGAGTAAGCCTGAGTCATATCTATAGTCTCATTTGTTCTAAAATCACGATGACACCTGTGTGCAATGACATTCATAAGACTGTCTGTCAGGATATAAACATTCTTCAATGAAAACATGACAAATGAGGATCATTAGTGACAAAGTTGTGTTAAAAGAAGTTATACTCACTTACTAAACATCCTGTGATGGAGGGCTGGTTCTCACGAGTTAGTCCTGAGTTTATTTAAATCAACAGGAGTCTGTGTCAGTGATGACAGCTGTCACAAATTACAGGAATAAGTGATTTCAATCTCCTTGTCCTCTGCGTCTTCAAGTTCAGTTACAGACTTGCTGGGAGGAGGAGAGGTGCTGCTCTCCCTGCATTTTCCACTCCTTTCCTTCCTTCCCCGAGCACAGCGTGAAGGAAACGAGCAGGAGCAGACTGCAGCAGGGCACAGGATATGGGACAAACTGCAAAACTCAGTCCTCATGACTGTGATGCCCCAGGTAGTCCTGCTGTCCCCAAGTCTGTCCTTCTGCAGGGCCAGATTCAGCAGCGTGAAGAACCTCGGCCCTGCAGAAAACAATGCAGTAGTCCTTCACTGGGGTATGTACTTGTAGGGCAGGGCATCCTTTAGACTTGTCCCAGGTAACTCCAACATGGAAGAGGTGATGTAATAGGTTGGGCATAGGGCTCAGACAGCCTGGGATTGGCTATTTGTGAGGTGCGAACCATCCAATATTCATAAATAACAGTGAGAACTAAGTTTCTTCCATGGGATTGAAAACTGAACTGAATGGAAATGCAACTGGATGCAATTTCAAGTTGCTATTGTACAGGGTGCTAGACAATCTCATCTAGGTTCCCTCTCCCACAAAGAGTTGGACCAGATGGTCTTTGGAGTTCCCTTCTAACCTGCACTGTTCTATGATTCCATGAAGCTTCAACTTAGCCTTCTTTGTAAGGTTAACATACAGTCTTTGAACTCAGGAGACTACTTAAAAATATTTAATTACAGAGATCCTTGTCTCCTCATATAATATAACTTGTTTTATTAAAAAAAAATAAATTAAGCTTATGCTAAAAATAGAAGTCAAAATAATGGGTCAAGGAAAAAATATATTTCAGGTCACCTGTGAAGTTATGAAAACTAGAAAATTTCTTCCACAGTGATAGTTTTTGTAATGTAGAAAGAAAAAGGCATGCCGTTACGATTTTTCAGTTGTAGTATCAACTTTTAAGCCTATGTGAAATAACATCTTCTTTTTCAGCTCCTAAAGTACTAGTTATGGAACTCAAAGGTTCTCTGATGTCCAAGTGAATGGTACAAATCCATCTTGTTAAATTGTTTATATTGTCATTGCATTTTGTGTCTGGAAGTGGATGTCCTTAACCTGGAATCACACTGCCAAGGGCAGAAACTGTCCTTCTGAACCTCTTCTTCACAGTCAGGTTTTTCTACTCCCTTCTTGCTTTCAGCCGCTATAAGACAGAAGAAAAGCAGTACCAGTTTGAAGGATTTTTTTTTTCTTTTTTTTTTAAGAATTAAGAGTTATATATCTCTAAACTCCTCAGTTTTGTTTGGGACATCAGGGAAGAAACACCAATAGACCAGGTAAAATTTTTTAAAAAATAATCTCTCACTTCATTAAATGAAGAAAAGTTAAGGATGATTTCCAGAAGGCATTTCATTCCAGCAATGTAGTTTTCCAACTGTGTTAGCCCTAGGCAATAACTAGTTAAATTGCCACTTTAGTAAAGAAATATTAACCATTTTCCTTTCTATCATTTGCCTTTATTTTGGTTTTGCATTTAGCTACTCAGCTCCACACACTGGTTATTAATAATGTTTGCACTGGAGGTACGTGCAACAGGTAGCACTGGTACAGTCTCTTTTTTTCCTCTGAGTGCTTTAGTAGAAAGCAATATTCGATGCACATCTCTAGTAGCATCCTGAAAGCCAGAAGAGAGCTTCTGCTAATTGCGTTTTACTCTCGTGTGTAAAAAAGAAAATTCTGACAACTGAAAGCATGTTTTAACAACATGTTTAACATTCTGACAACTGAAAGCATGTTTTAACAACATAAAACATGTTTTTATAGATCCTCTATAAGTTTCTGACAAAAAAAACATAGATACTGGGCCTACCTTGCAGTGGCACATTACTTTATTTTCCCTCCTGCTTGCTTGCTTGCTTTCCACTGGAGAACAACTGCTAAAAAATCCAGCTACTATATTCTGTACTTTAAATAAGTTAAATCAAACAGAAATGTGTTAGCTAATCAATACAAATTGTCTTTAAAAATCTTCTCCAATTCTAGCATCTCTTGTCCAGAAAAAATAACGAATTTTTGATGAGAAAGGTAAGATCACATCAATAGCACTCACCATGGACAAAAAGAAGCCACACAACTTCAAGGATACTAGAAGACAGATTCTTTCAATTTTTTCTTAAGGGAACAACATTTATCTCACTCATTGATGACTGATATAAATGAACACGACCCATGGGCTAATGTTTCTAGAATCTTTGGCAGCCTTTCAGACAGTTGTCCATCTACTTACACATTTCTGGGACAGAGCAGCACCAGACAAAATCACATCAAATAGTTTCTCCTCCATTTCTGCAGAACTACCGTGTTCTGTAAGTATCTCAATGACTGCACAGTGAATTCTGAATGCAGAGAAGCAGTTAATGAAATATGATACTTCTGCTGCCTTCTGTTACATTGGTGCATGTGGCTTGGTTGAAATTCAAGAGTCTTGTAATCAGTTTCATAACACACAAACTAGCCAGAGAGAGTCTGGTCACCTCTGAGACAGACTTTCAATCTCTGACCATCCAGAAAATTTGCGAACACATGGAGCTGCAGGACACCAGCAGGTTGTCTCTATGGATTGTCCATGGTCTTTTAGAAATACGTCCACTTTCAAGATTGCATTCTGAGAAGCACTTCACCCAGGTTTGAAGCTGCAAGCACCATCTAGTCTACTGTGGGATAGAATCATAGAATCATAGAATGGTTAGGGTTGGAAGGGACCTCAAAGATCATCTAGTTCCAACCCCCCTGCCACTGAAACAGAAATGACAGATCACAGGGGTAAAGCTGTAGTTTATTCAAATAGTACTCTGATCCATGGCCATACTCCATCTGTTCTGTAAGACCTTCTTAACAGCAACCTTAGTATTGCATTTGACTTGTATTATTTTCTTAAGTAAATAACAAAACTAAGTAGCACTTGTAGGGGCTTTCCTTTTAGGTAAAATTACGCTCTTTGAACTCAGTCAAGACTGAATGCATATTTTAAAATGAAAAATTAGTAAATGAAAATTTACCACAAATTAACAACACAATTTCTGAATGTTTATGTTATTTCAATTCTCAATACTGGCTAGTGTGCTTAAAATATACAGCAGTGTATAATACAGTGTTTGCTTGGCAATATGTTATAAGCCACATTCTTCTGCTCAGGTACAGCTGACAGCTGTTCAGTAGTCTCAGGAGCATTAAATAGAAAAAAAAAAAACCCACATGCCTAACAAGCTTCTTAATGTATTTAAACACAGAAGGCTCTTCACACGCAAAACACAAAAGTTATTAATTTCCTTATAATTAGTATAAGGATATGAACAGTGATAAATTTACTATTATCATAGAATTTCCTACCATAAGAAGGACATGGAGCTGCTGGAGCGGGTCCAGACAAGGGCCACGAAGATGATCCAAGGGCTGGAGCACCTCTCCTATGAAGACAGGCTGAGAGAGTTGGGGCTGTTCAGCCTGGAGAAGAGAAGGCTCCGGGGTGATCTTATTGCAGCCTTCCAGTACTTGAAGAGGGCCTACAGGAAAGCTGGAGAGGGACTTTTTACAAGGGCATGTAGTGATAGGACAAGGGGCAATGGATTTAAACTGAAAGAGGGTAGATTTAGATCAGATATAAGGAAGAAATTTTTCACTCAGAGGGTGGTGAGGCAGTGGAACAGGTTTCCCAGAGAAGTTGTAGATGCCCCATCCCTGGAAGTGTTCAAGGCCAGGTTGGATGAGGCTTTGGGCAACCTGGTGTAGTGGAGAGTTTCCCTGCCCATGGCAGGGGGGTTGGAACTAGATGATCTCTGAGGTCCCTTCCAACCCTAACCATTCTATGATTATGATTCTGTGATAATACCAGATTGAAAGGGATCTCAAGGATCATCTTGTCCAGCCTTTATTAGCATACACCCTCACAGCTACACATTCAGCTCATTCTGGCCATGTATAATAGCCACAACACCAGGTTTTCAGTTGGATCAGCTGACGTAACTCCACTGAGATGAACACTACTTCTCTAGCTGGCATCAAGTAAGGACGGACAAGCAGTGGTTTCTCCTTAGTGCACAGTTATAGAGTCAATAGTAATTCTCAGTGCAGCTTTCATGTGAAAACAAATTCCATGGTGAGGCAGTTAGTAATTGACAAAAAATTGGTATCTATTGAAGATGATTCCATGTGGGTGGCAAAGTAGTCAACAGTGCTCACTCTGCAGGACAATCTCAAGGGAGGGCAGATGTGAAGACTTGTACTGAGGTCCTTAAAGGAAGGCAAAGAACACCCACCTTCTGCATGTAGGAGCTCTCTGCTGTAACTGGAGCTTCTCTGTCTCAGGGTGGTCTGAGCTAGTAACAAGCTGTGATTGCTGGATGCCCTTTTGGGTTCTCCTAAGCTTTAGTTTGCACATAGCTTCAGTAGTAGCTTCCACATAGCTTCAGTAGCTTTGTTTAGACACAAGGCAGGCATTGGGTAAAATATATTTTATTAAATATAGGAAACATGCCCATGTTATGATTAGGACACTGATAACCATCCTTTGTCCCCTGCCCCAGGAACACGAGCGGGACATGAGATTAGGGTCATCTGAAACAGGGAGCACACAGCAGGCTGGTGGGATCTGCGGGGGCAAGGGGGAACACGACCAGGCAGGAGATTTGGAGCCCTGTGCAGGGAGCACCATGAATGAGGCGATGGAGCCAGGCATGCCAGGCGGTGACAAGATGAGGAAGGAGGAGACGCAGTGCTCAAGTATCTGGCTCAGGATAAGGACTATTTCAGCAGTAGGAAACAGAGCTGGGCTCTTTGCAGGCTCCTGGGGAGTCTTTGCAACTATGGATTTGTGCTGGCAGCAGAGTCCCTTTCCTGTGCACACACAAGGATGAGTTGGCCTCACCAAGGGCTCACTACAGCTGTATCTGTGTGCTCTGAAAGCTGTTTTGAAAGAGAGGCCTCTACATTCATGAACATATATGGAGCTACTGTTATTATTAATAATAGAGGGGATAAATTCTGGAAATGTTTATGGAAGAAAGCCCATTAACTTTATCACATTTTCCAGTCTGGCCAAAACCTAATTTTCCAATCAGTGCAAATATTCCTGTAAAAGAGGAGAGGGTTCAGATCGGGCCCAAAGGAACAAGGGAATTTGTGGATCCTTATATTAATCATTATAAGCAACTAGTCCTTTTTATGGTGGAATGAACATGGCAGTGAACAGGAGAGCAGGGGTGAGATGTCTTTTGAAAATAGGGTTCCCGTTTTGAAAAGTGCTGAGGACTTCAGCTCTAATAATGTTTGTTTGTATTTCAGGTTATAGTTGCATATGAAGGATGCCACAGTCCCAGAGGCAAATCCTACTTCTGATCTTCTTAGCAAACCTAAGAGAATATGAATATATTTTATCTGTGTATTAGGATCAAGCAGGATCAAAACTGGTTATTCATATTAATTCAGTAGGGCATGCTTCTTTAACATCTTTATCATACTTTGAGGGAATGATAGTGAGTCAGCCTGCTGGATCCAGTTTGTGAGAAATAACCTTTCCTTCCATCTTGCAAAGCAAATGACCCCCCTCCCTGATTCTAACAAGTTTTCATACTTGCCTCACCTACAGATATATTGTTTTTCCAATCATAATAAAAGTAATCTTTTCCAAAATACAAAAGATATCTTAAAAAATCATTACAACCCCCCTATGATTTATCAAAGAAATAACTGGGATATAGGTCTTTTTTAATTGACTCTTGTCAATACTTTAAAGACAGCTCTAGTCACAATTATCTACAGTATAACAATAATTGTTTTCTTGTAAAACACAGTGTATGACCATTCAATATTTAACACTCAGTTTGATTTCTAACGACACTAGTTTCCATATTGATGAATAAAAATGCTATTTCATTTCTTAAAATGTAAAAACTATGTTAGAAACAGTTTTTCTTTGTACTTTCTTAAATCTCATTAAATTCCTAGTTGGAATATTTTGCATGTTTTGGGATAAACATGGAAAGCTTTTACAATAATATGTGTAATTACTTACAGTAATAATTCTTAATGATATAAATAGCTCTTGCATAGATTTTAATTTAGGAATTTTGCAGTAGTTTTTCTGTCGATATGGCTGTTGTCTTCAAAACAGATTTAAATATTCCCTGTCCTATAATGTTAACCTTTTAAATTATTTAATTGGCTATATTATAGTATACCCATACACAAAACTGTGAGCTTTTTCTCTCAATACCTTTAATGAATTGTCTCTTTTTAAAATTTTTAACTCTGATTAAATATTCACATGCTTTACTGGAATATGGAACTTGAGTTGGAGTCTCTGAAGATTGTTATTATTTCATAGGAGTCTGCAAAAGAAAAAATCCCTTTTGCCGTCATTCTGACTTTTCACTGCTGTATTATTTCTACTTATCACCAAACCAATGAAGTATCACAAAAACATGTATAAGCAGACTTTGAATTAGAGCAAAACTCAGCATGAATATTTTTCTCAGTGCAGCATCTGTCTTTTAAGATATTTATTCCCAAAATGGAAACATTTCCATTATTATTTTTTTAAGTGAAATAGTATTTCTTGTAAAAATATTTAGCAGCTGAAAGCGTTTAAACATTCTTTCTTTGTTGTTTGTTCTTTTTTGTGCTGACAGTGTTTAAACTCTTGCTTAAAGTTATGCTGGGCCACATAAAAAAATGTATTCAGGTACATAAAGTAGATTCCAGTAGCAAAACTGTGATCTAAAATCCAGACACTAAATATACGCCAGACTGTGGAGGTGCCTAAAATCAGTACGTGCATATGAAAGGTTTCCCAGGCTATAAACTACGGGGAGAGAAATGCCTTCCTGAAACACTGACAAACGCCCAACTTCTGGAGAGCAACAGGGTTTCAGATGTTACCCCGTAGTCAGCGTTTCCGACCAGCTGCTCCCTGCTCGGCACACAGGCTGCGGAAATGCTCATCAGTCCCCAGGCAGTGGGGGTCCCCACCAGGGAAGCAAAATCACCGTGTTTCAGACAGATCCTTGTGCCAGCCCTGGCAGCTGGGCTGACAGAAAGTAGGCAGCAGCATGGGAAAAAGGAGGGAGACGTTAGAGTGAGGGCTACCAAAAATCTCTTGAAATCTCAGAAGATTTTATATATGTGTATCTGTACTTTTATAATGATATCCATATTTTATAGACACCTAAATTTCAATGGCCTGATAGGATCTTTAGACCACTCTGGAATCATAAAAGTGCTATAAAGCAGGTACAAATAATTTTTATGATTTTTTTTCATTATAAGAGATTTGTTTATGAAAGAATTTCATTCATATTCCATTAAGAAAAAATATGCAAAGGGTGGCTGAAGCAGCTTTTGCCACAGCTCTCCTTCCATAGGAATACCTAGAGCTATAAGGCATCTCAAAGCAATAAGAGGGTTTTGGGTTCCCTAAAGGGCAGGGGATAATAAAGCAATACGAAAAACTAAGCAAAGGGATAGAAAGCATGGTGGGAAATCACAGAAGTCTCTCCTTAATAAAATACATGAAAATCTGATACACTTAAAGGGTAAATGTGGTGTTTCAGCCAGTCCTCACACTAGAGTTACTAGAAGCACTCAAATCAAAAATAAAGCTCAGGGCATCTAACCTGGGCAGACCGAGAGGAAGCAATAAGCTTCACACAGTCCCTTGGAGGAGAAACAACTGACCCACGCTCAAAATCTGTGTGGAAAATCAAGCCACTTTTTCTTAGTCATCAAGTTTTTATCTCAAGACTATGCTGCCTCTGTGAAATCGTGTGAGATGCATGGTTTAAAGCAATAAAGCTTAGGTCAAGCCGCATTAATATTTCAGAAGGTCACCTGGCAACGTTCACTAGACTACTTTTTACACCTCATTTTAATTTAATTCTGGACCTTATGTTGGATCAATTTTATAACATGGCTGAGGAGCTGGAATAGCTGATGTATAATTTCTGCCAGCTAAAAGCAATATCAAAGGCATTCCATTTTTAATAACTGTGGTATGTTTAATAAATCATCAACTAGTATAAGAACAAGGATATTATAAAATGTAGAGCTACATGTATTGTCTATCCATGCAGATACTGGTTTGCTTAATGTATTATATTTAGGATTTCCTCATACATTTTAAAAGAACAGAATGATGTTTTCTATCCAAGTACAAGAATGTTTTATTGGAGGTACCAAACGACCTTGACTTTGCCCTGTAGTGACACTTAGATTAAATAAAGATGAACAAAATATGATTTCTCCTTAAAAATCAGTGTCAGAAGGGAAACCTTCTTTCAGGTCCATGCTCCAGGGACTGCTAATGCATATTGCATGAAAAAATCTGAGAATAAAACAAAAAAAAAAACCATAGCTGAAAGTGGAATTCTAGACAGTCCCATTCATCTTCCAAAGGGAAAATATGTATCACCATGTGGACAATGCCCAGCTCCATGCGCCCCAGTTTCTGCTTTGGCTCGATGATGAGGTTGTTACCCTGGACAGGAAAATCTCCTGGAATCTGAGAGGAATCCAACTTTTCAACTTTGCAAGGACACTCATACTTTCTGAGAAAAAGATAGGCACCATCACAACAATATTTGTTTCTTCATTTCAGTTATTGGTTTTGGAAAGCAGAATTTGTTTAGAGTTAACTGAAGTGGTTCTGTGTTTTCAAAGGCTTAGAAAGAGCCCAGGGACTGGAAGGGAGAAGATGTCATGGACCAGGGACAGAGCAGGGAAGGGTGCACTGTGGCTATAGCTATTCTCCGGACACTCCCTTACACCTGCTCCTCTTTAATGATTGTCATTACGGGTTGAACTGCCAAGATGCAACACAGCACAGGCAAGAGGCAGTCACTTGCTTATTTCCAGACAATGACTTTGCTTTCCTTACACACACCCTTCAGCCTAGAAAGCGGCCTAGGGCTGTGAGTTCCTCTGTCTTCATCCACAGCAACAAGAACTGCAGCAGGTGACTGCATTCTCTGCATCACAGACTCCAGTAGCCGTGAACCTCATTTTAGTTGCTTAATGCTCTGCATTAACTGTATGGAAGTGCCTAAATTCTCCAGGGAGTGGAGGAAGGTGAGCAAGCAGCTGCATGATGTTTCATTGTCAGCTGAGTTAAACCATGACAGTCCTTTTTGGCAGCCAATGTGGGGCATGAAGGGTTGAGATAACAACATGACTGACAATTTCATATCAAAGAAAGGTTTGGAGTTCTGACTAAAGGATTCTTCAGCCGATGACAGCTCCAAAGGACTTTTCTCACGAAGTCCTGTACCAGCTACAGTGAAAAAGCAATAGATGTCCCTAAATTAGATTTGAATGGTAAAAAGTGTTGGTAAACATAAGAATAACTATATTGCAATAGAGGAAAAAACATCTTTTCTCTGTCCTATTTCCTTCAGAAGCAAGATGGAGAAATTGTAGACAATAATACCTAATTTGCTGTTAAAGAACCAGGCCTAATTTTGTGATCAATTGGCCCAGAGCAGCATACTGGAAGCATACGAGATTAGTCTTTTAGTAGGACTCTATCCATCTATTTGGTTGTTCAGCAGCAAGGGAAGGGTCAGTTTTTAAACACCCAGATTTGCTTGGTTGAATATGTACACTAGTGGAAAACTCTTAAATTTATAGTAGCGATTACAAGTTGCAATGAAGATTAGAGCTACTGTAACTCTAGCTGCTTCATCAGAGAGAGATCTAGTCTCATCTTCAAGTCTGAACACAGACCAGTTCATGCTCCTAAACTTGTTGGATAACTGAGAGGTAATTTGATTAAACTAGAACCATACTTTCATGGAAACAGAACAGTAGTGGGCTCTCTAAGTATTGAAGACAATGAATGAGCCAGGGGACCGATGATAAAGTGATAGGAATTCAGATGAAACACAAATGTGTAGGTGACCACTGGAACGCACTGGCAAAGAAGGCAGCAAGCCTCCGAGTTAGCACCAGAAGCTCTCCTAGAGGCTATGGTTAAGAAAAAGGCAATGTATAGGTTACCAACCTGAGCTGCCTATGGTTTTGCGGCCTGAGATACACAGTAGTCAGGCTATGCAATCTAACATTCTCTTCTTTTTGAGAAGCTGATGGTTCCATCCTACCATAGCCTCTAGAGGGAACCAGCACCAGTGAAAGGGTGCGTGTTGAATGAACTGATGTGCTGAGATGATCCCTGGACACCTCCTTTGGGCAGCATGCTGGTGCCCTTCATGTCATTTCCGGGGGGGGATCATTCTTTGCTAAAACAGATTAAATAACCTGGCATTTCTAGGCCACGCCATTTTGCAGCTGAGTTTAGCCAGAGACAAGTGATCAACTCATCTCCAAGTTTAATCTCTCTCAAAGTCTCTTTCAATATGAATCAAAGTTCCTACTCCTTTTTATTTCACCAGTATGAAAGTTCAGGTGCAATCCAAAAAGGTGTATGTTTCACTAACTTTCACATCTTTACTTTGTAATCTGTGGTCTTCAAAGAGGCTTAAAATTAAAAGTTAACTTTAACCATAAGTTCTTCTACAATTACAGCTGTTTCAATTATTTGTTGTGTTAATATTTCATAATTAGCATGTACTCCTTTGAATATTTACTTGGTTGCTTCATTTAGCAGATTTGTTTTTAAAATCACATTTACAAACATTATTCAGAAGGAAATAAAATCTTTCTGTGCCTCCGAAACATAAATTAGTGCATATTACTTGCCCATTGTATGATGAGAATTATTAGCTATTGCCAACAAAATCTGTTTTCAGTAACTTGCATCTCAAATGAATTTCTGCAGAAGCTGAACATTTAATAAGTGTATGTGTCCTGCTGCTGATAATACATTATTCATTTGTCAAGCATTTATCAACATAGGGTACTTCAAAAGTAATTTTTTGTTCTGAAGAGATTGGTAAAGGATATCTGGTTAACAACATAAACTGATGTCTGAAAAATAAAATCTGAAATTTCTTCTTGTATTCAGACATTTTCTCTGCTCTGTTGTGTGTATATATATATATGTGTATGCATATGTGTTTGTATACATACTCGTGTATATTCAATTTTCCACCAGTGACAATCATTTTACCATTTCTGCTATGCTATCGGATATTTATATCTGAAGATATTTATAGAAGTATAACTATGTGAAGCATGTAGAGACTTCACATCCATCTGTCTTGCCAATCAAAAGCAGAACAAAAAATCTGATTTATACCCACAAAATGATTACAAATGCATAAGAAACTGCTCTACGTGATTCAACTCTTTATCAACAACTGTCTGGATATTTTGTTCAAAGGCCTAAGAGAGAAACTGTGACAGTTCAAAAACATTTCCCTCAACTTTTTTATAGCCTCTGAAAGCGTTTAAGATAATCTCATTAACTTTAGTATACTGAGTTTTACAGCTTTCTTCTAGGTCGAGTGAGTAATGGTATTTAACACCTGTTTGCTTTAGGGACTGGTATAGCCAATGTATCAGGTCTTGGATGATGCACTTCTAGACTCCAGCAGAACTGCTGTCATGTATGGGGTGAGGCTCTGGTCCCAAACCTTTAAGCTCGATGCCTGGAGTTAGAAGCGGAGGCACTAGCACTTAACAAGCAGTCTGACGCCAGATACGCTGAGGACCTGTCACTGTGTCACTTGGTCATTGGGCCTGCCTTTGAAATCAGACCGTTATTGGTCCAACTATTGCGAAATACAGTTTCAGGTTGCAAACTTTCAGCCTCGAATCCTCTCTTTAAGAACCTTGCATCAGTTGCATGGGAAATCAACAAGAAAGATAAGACTAAAATCCACTTTCTATGTGGCTGCTTGCAAAGGCTTTCATTTAATTCAAAGTGGAGAGGCTTCCAGGGTCTGGGTACTTGCACTGGTATTACAGGGGCAGCATGGTTCTCAGATACACAGTTAAAAATCTCTGCAACAAGCCCAGAAGACCTAACAGGATTTATTTGGGTTTGGGTGTCACCTATAAAGGCATGTACCATCTCTAGAACCATGCTATATCAGCTCAGCGTAGAAATCGTTCTGCTATGGACGGTGAGACGCCAGTCAACCCACCACTTGTGCCATGTTTGAGGGCTTGACTGGAATGCGTGAAATGCATAGATCTTGCAGTGATCCTATGTTCACCAGCAAAATGTCAAGTGTCTCTTTTGTGAATGCTTTATAATACAGCACTGTTTGGACAGACTGCAGGCAGTGGTTTTATCGATTCATGTCAGGGCACTCATCATAGACAGA
This sequence comes from Tauraco erythrolophus, assembly GCF_009769465.1. NCBI lineage: Eukaryota > Metazoa > Chordata > Aves > Musophagiformes > Musophagidae > Tauraco > Tauraco erythrolophus. The sequence goes on along the minus strand of NC_141467.1, from coordinate 85,935,622 downwards.
AGAGGCTGAAAGGGGAACGGGTCTATTAACAAAAAAAATAGAAATTGAAATAAAGAAATGGATGAGTCTGCCAATTGCAGGATGTATCCCTCTAGTTATCAATGTCTCTATTAGGGGGAAAAGGAGATGCAAGGTGAAAAGCTACAGAGAATGTGCACATTTGCACTCAGCAGCTCATGCCTCTAGCATGTACCAAGTCATGTCTGACTGGCATATCTGTATTAACCTCTTTATTTTCTTCTGATTTAAAGACAAATTATGACCTTTTGCAAGCACTTCAGATTTTATACTCCAGCTGGTTTTCCATGTCCTAGTTGTAGTTTTCCTATAACCAGATGTCAGTGGTTCAGCTGATTATCTTCACTGGCGTCCAGTCACAGGCACAGCTGCAGCCACTTTTCTAATAACGGTCTGATAACACATCCTTTGCACTGATCTAAAATTTTGTCTGCACAGTTCATCATTTAGCAAGACGAAGAGCACTGTCACACAAATACTGTAAAGTTCTTATTGAACCATACGTCCTTTGCTGAGCCACTAATACTTGTTTGGGAATAGTCTTGCATTTGTTTTTTTCTGAAGACTTGAGCAGACAGAACTCTAAAATACTATCACCTGGATGAAGATATTGAAGATAAGCAAGAGATACCACTCTGTTTTTTCCAGATAATAGCTGTCATCTCAAAAAAGGCTAGGTGGATATTTTCCAATGGAAAGTGTCCTGGTTTTAGCTGGGACAGAGTTAGCTCTTCTTTTTAGCAGCTAGAAGAGCTCCGTGTTTTGGTTTTACTCAGAGGCTCGCTCTGAGAAGAATGCTGATAGCAAGCTGATGTTTGTGGCTGGACGTGAGACTCCAAGGACTTTTCAGTGTGCCAGAGTGCAGAAGCACGGCGGGATAAGGGGGGAGCATAGCCGGGACAAGGGGGACACGATTCCCCTTGTGATTTGTGGTGGAACTTGAGACTGAGGGCCAAACTGGCCAACTAATATTCCATATCATGCAGTGTCATGCCCAGTATAAAAGTGAGGGGCAGCCGGACAGAAGGGCTTTTGTGCTTTGGCTCTTTTGCCGCTTCTGCTCTTTTGCGCTTGCTGCGCTTTTGCTCTATTGCCTTTTTTCCCTCTCTCTCTCCCAGTACTCCCACTCTCGGAGTACTGTCTCTCTCTCTCTGCCCCTCTCTGTTTCGGGGCCTCGCGTTCGTCTGGGATTGCAGCTTCGGGACGAGACAGGCTGCGGATAAGAGGGGGTGGTGAGCATCTACACTGTGTATTAAATCATCTGTATTAAATTGTTCTTATCTCAACACACAGGTTTCCTGTTTCTCCTTTAATTCTCTCCCTCATTCTTGGGGGTGGGGCAGGGTGAGTGACTGGGGGGGGGTGGGGTTCGGTTGCTGGAGCGGCCTAACCCACGACAGAAACTTTTTCTGATAAGCTATTGTTGATTTGTCTAAAGCATAATATCCTGTGGAAATATATTGATTTCAAAGAATTCATGTTGGAAACCTTCCTTCCTGCCCTGACACTGGAGATTCAGAGAGCCTGAGGAGCCAGTTGGCCCAGAAACACGACAACTCCAGCTCAGCCAGGGGTGAAGGGCTTCCAGGTCCCTAGACCTATCTGGGAGAACTTTTGAGTCAAAACTAATTTATTCAAACTCTTTCAAAACAGATTTCACTTATTTCCTCTTTTATGAGGTTGCTTTTAATCTGGGTTACTTTAAGTAAAAAAAGCTTTACTAAAAACTGGAGCAAATAATATCTTAAAATTTTAGGCTGGTCTTTAAAGTTGAGTTACTCAAAAGTGAGCTCTACAGCCATGATCTTATTGACTTAAATTACCCAGAATAAGGTTCTTAGTTTGCAATAAGTCACCATGACTGACTTTCAGCCAAGACAATATTGTAGTTTTTACTGGGATATCATTGTACGTTTCCCCAATAAAATATTAACTATAGGATCCTAAGTTACAGATAAAATTAACTACTTACTCCTCATAGGCCTTATGAGATGTCTTTTCATTACTGATATGATCAAGGAAAGCTTTTAGAGCTTCCCTTGGAGTCACTGGCTAGAAAGTGAAATGCTGGTCCTTCCTTCCACTGTACTACAGATATCACCAATCAAGATAAGTCAATCTCAGGCCCATACATATTTAATTGAGCAGAGGGAGCTTAGAAGACCTCAGAGAAAATTACAGAATCATACAACGGTTTGGGTTGGAAGGGACCTTAAAGATCATCAAGTTCCTACTTCCCTGCCATGGGTACAGACACCTTCCACTAGTATAGGTTGCTCAAAGCCCATCCAACCCAGCCTTGTACACTTCCAGGGATGGGTCATTCACAACTTCTCTGGGCACCTGTTCCAGTGCCTCACCACCCTTACAGTGAAGAATTTCTTCCTAATATCTAATTTATATCTAATCCTAATATCTACCCTCTTTCAGTTAAAAGCCATTACCCTATGTCCAATTGTTGCCTAGCTATGGAAAAAATAAACCTTTAAGTCAAGGTTTGCTTGAATCTGTGAAGACTTAAGTTAGCGGCCTGCTTGCACATGCATAGTAGCCTGTTTGCACGTACTTAGATAAAGCAAATATGTACATAATGCTTGAAATCAGGATGGTCATCCTTGAAGTGTCAAGTCTTCCTTGAGAAAAGAACATCCTGGAAAATACGTATTGATGCAAAAATGTACTAGACACTGTTTATAGATAATGAATGATAATGAAGGAGCCTTTGAAAAATATGTCAAGAGGAGGACATGTGTCCTTGTAAGTCCAAAACATCTGGCTGTTAATCATGAAAGAAGGAGTCAAAACAAGGACTTCAAAATCTGATAGGGAAAACACCTTGTTATGAGAAGAGACTGGAAGAGTATCACAAATATTAAGTAAGTGGAAACCAGCAATAACTAGAGCAAAGATAATTCTGGCATGGGGAGATTGCGACCACTGACTCATGGACCACCTACTCTAAATATACCCCAGACCCAAAAGAAAGTAGCAGAGGAAAAAGATTGAGTATGCGAAGTAATTCACATGTAAAGAGAGAGAAAATTAACCCATTGTTTAAGAGAACAACCATGAATATATAAATATGCTAATACACACTGTATAGGTGTTTACTGAATTTTAGAAGGCGTGTGCTCTCTTGGGAACTTGCTCAACTCTGTAATAAAGCAATATCTCAGCTCAGTGTGTGGATTGGCTTATTGCACACCGGGTGAACTAACCCCAGGTTTGGGAAAACACTATCACTACACTCAATCCCACTGTCCGTGTCACTTACAAAGTGGTTAAGTAGGAGCAGAAGGTTCAGAGAATCAAAATACCAATCAGAAAGCTGAAGAGTAATCAAAAAGTTGAAAAGGCGAGAAGTCTTGCTTGGTCACACAGAGGTGAAGGACAAGGGTGTCAGTGTCCCAGCCTGGGCATGCTTATGTTGCACTCCATGAGACGTGTGTGACTGTGGAAAGGTCAGTCAAACACCGGCATATTTTCATACAAGTTTTTTAAGAACTTTTCAAACTCAATTACATCTACAGAGAGATGGATTTTATCTTCCTTTCAAAATTAATGCACTTGGTTTAACTATCCATGTATATTGTGCGTTCTTAACCAAACTGCACAAAATGTGGAATGTGGACCACAGACTGTCATGCCTACAAGCTTTAAAAGAAGGTAACTAAGGAGTTCTTGACAGACAAGGAACATCTCTACAGTTGGTTGATCCTGGAGTTTTATTCTCCAAAAATCTATTCAGTTCCCTGCTAGGTACCTGGGTGTCAGAATAGATTAGTGAATTCCAGTTAAACACTGCTAATTACTTGTTTCTATTATTAGTTGATCCCCAAGGTAACTTTATAGCAAACTAAAAAGCATGAGGATCTACAGCTCTTCCAGCTGCATTTCAGTCATGTATGACCATTCAAGACATGAGAAACAATTCTTTCCTTAACTGTTTGTATATGGTCTATCAAATAAATAGAACACTTAAAGAATCATTGTTTATGAACAAAGTTTGAAGAATTAATCCCATATTTGCAGAAACACGAAGAACTTTAAACTTCAAAATTAACAGCTTTCATTAGAATATTTCACTAAAAAGTTAATTAAGGAAGCAATTTCTGCCTCTGCGCTGCCATATAGTCTTTTTAATACCTTTAATAAAAAACAGTCTAAACACATTGTGAGTTTGATTTTTGACACTTTCAGTCTTCCTAATTGTCTTTTGGCACAAATTGCGCTCAAAGTGATTTTGATAATCTACTGATCATTTTCAAGATTGGATACTAAACAATAACGACAAACATTGCAGCCAGCTTGAGCAGTACCTTAAAATAGGGGTTTGTACTAGATTTTATCAACTTTTATTGTGACGTACAATCTGCTAATGTGGTAATGTTGATAACACCGCTTCTATACTTGCTTTACAGAGCAGGAAAATTAATTGCTTTCTTAATCTTTATAGAGCTGATAGCTTTGGGACACTTGCCTGTGATGCATACAAATACTGATTCTTTGTTGTTGTGCTAAAAACAAACAGCAATTAAAAGAGAGGTAATTTTTGGAGGTAGCTTGCAGTCTTTGGATAATTTCCCCTAAGTGTACTTCTTTCATCACTGCACCTCTTACTACTAAAAAAAAAAAAAAAAAGAAATAAAGTAGATTATCACAAATTCTTTTACATAGCAAACACAAGAATTTACCATAATACTGCAAAATCCTGTTTTAAAGTGTAGTGTTGACTGCCTTAAATTGCAGCCTTTAGGCTGTAAAAGTATAAATTTCCTATATAAATTATGTAATTGATTTCTCTGGTACCTATTTATGTTCCTATTCATATTTCTATATAGAGTGACTCTGTCACGAAGCCATAGTCTAGACTGTGGTATTACTTTAATGTCATTCACTAGACTGCCCATTTGAACATATTTTGAGTTAGCAACAATTACGCCAGAAACAGAAAACGCACATTAGAGCTCTTGATTGTCTCTGGAAAACAGAGCTAAGCCATGATGTTCTTCCTACTGTTAAAATCTTCATAATCCCTCTTTGTCTGATTTTTATCTTGTCAGTGACCTATTCCATGTCAAAAAGGTTACTTTTTCAAATTACTCTCTCATGCTCTAGGTCAGATTTTCTTCAAAGATTCAAGGAACAGACACATCTCTTGGTACTTTCCAGAATGGTCCCCAACACAAGAAGGACCTGGAGCTGCTGGAGCAAGTCCAGACAAGGGCCACGAAGATGATCCGAGGGCTGGAGCACCTCTGCTATGAAGACAGCCTGAGAGAGTTAGGGCTGTTCAGTCTGGAGAAGAGAAGACTCCGGGGTGATCGTATTGCAGCCTTCCAGTACTTAAAGGGGGCCTACAGGAAAGCTGGAGAGGGACTTTTTACACGGATGTGTAGTGATAGGACAAGGGGAAATGGCTTTAAACTGAAAGAGGGGAGATTTAGATTAGATACAAGGAAGAAATTGTTCACTCTGAGGGTGGTGAGGCACTGGAATAGGTTGCCCAGAGAAGTTGTCCAACACACTGAGAAGTGCTCCAGATGTTGACTACATACCACCATTTATCCACATGAACTGAAAGTGGAAGTTCCAATGGCAAAGAGTAAGACTCCACAAATTCAGTGGAAAGATTAGCCATTTTGCTGTGAGACATTAAGCTTATTTGTATCCTAGCAAACAGAAAGGAAAACATGACCATATGCACTGAGCTGGTGTGAATAGTGGTTTACTTCTCACAGAAGCAGTTAGTTCTGCACACTTAAACATTAAAGCCTGTGAGGTCACTCAGCAGTGAAACTGGACACGAGCAATGCAATCTTAAGCAAGGATTGAGGCTGGACTGTCAGAACCAGAAGTACAAATATGAGATAAAAAATGAACAGTTAGGCCTATGAATCAAATATAGATATGCTAACAGTTTATCAATATAGTCTATATACTAACGGTCAGATACAGATGCATTAGCCTAGTCAAGGAGTCAATATTAAGTGTCAATAAGATAGATTTTTAGATCACTAGAAGGACTTCATAATATATTTAAAAACAGTGTGGTCACAAGATGCCACTGGAATCGATGGGAATGAGTTGCTGGAAATTCTCTGCAGGTGTCTTTCTGTGACTTTGGGTATCTCAGTACTTCAGATACCTTTAGTGATAATTTCTCAGCAATGTTCAGACACTTAAAGACAGAACAGGGAAATATACACCAGTTTAGGAAACTGGTGGTAGAATACCAGAAACCCACAAGAAAAGACATTTAATAACAGCCCTGATGCTTCACAATCAAAAAGTTATTGCTCTCTGATAATTTATTGAACAGAAATTTATCAAAAAACAGCTGAAAGAAGGGAATTATACACAGAATACAAGAAGAAAAATGTAAAGAGGAAGAAGAAAAAACTTCAACTCTCAAGCTTTCCAGCAACCACAGAATTCAAAGACCGGGTGCAGCTGAAGATAGAATTGCCATCTGCCTCTGAGTATTGCTCTGAAGGATTTTAGTAACAAAAGAGGGCAGCATTTGGAAGTATACAGGACATTTACTCTGTAACTATACAGTGTCTTGGGCTATCAGAGCAGCATTATATTTTTATTTAAGCCATAAAAAGCAAGTGCTGATTTCTCATGGCAAAACTGTCACTTAATGCAATCACAGTTGGCAAAATGAGTAATACTTTATCTCTGAAGCAGTAGGAAGAACAGGTGCACATGTCCCTATTTTCTTGCTTCCATCAGCAGCGTGGCTTGTTATTTTGTTGCCATCTGGCAAGGACCACAGGATCTACTAAAAAATACAGCTATTAGTTTTTCTTTAATAAAATATAGTTACCCAGTTACCATTGGCCCACAATCTAACAGGAAATGCATGAAGTGTGATTTTTGGATAGGATTTTCTGAATTATTAATTTTGCATCCTGTCAGTTTTCTCCTCTGATAAATCATTTCTCCAAGGAAAGTTGTTGACACATTACCAAAAAAAAGGGGGGAAATGGTCCTTTGACTGCCATTACTATAGTCTTGAGGAGTCTCAGTCTTCAGCATCTCATCTCATAAAGCATGCTCAGCTAAGGAAATACTATTTCTCCTTTGTGCAAAAAAGGTTTTTAAATACATCAAGAAACTTAATCAAGACAAGAATTTTAACACTAGTGACGGCACAAGAAATAGCAAATACAGTGGGCTAATGAAAATTGATAGACTGGTTTTCATGGTATTCTTTAACGTTATGTGAGTGCTGTCCTATTATCTTAAATAGCATAAATTAGTTCTGCTAACTATGTCAGCTACTGGCCTAAGGTCTGAACATGACCTGATTAAAATACTTAGCATAGTAATTAGAAAAACAGTTAATTCCTGTGTGTCCCATGGTTGTGCTCATATTCCAATAGCAAAACTGCTCCCATAGACTGCTTATAGAGATGGGAGGGAATGGTATTTCACTTTGTGTGCCAATCCAAATCACAGATGATTTTAAGACTGTACAGCACCAGCTTTGTAGAATTTCATGTTACTTATTAAGAGAAACATGTATGTTCTTGTGTAGGAAAAAACAAAACAAAACAAAACAAAAACAAACCACAAATACATCTTGAAGTTAAAACTACAATATGACATTGAGGTTTTGGAAACAAAACAGGCTGCCTTTGCTCTCAATTATTTCTCCTTGCTGTATTGTACTTCATCTAGTCCTCAACTTTCTTGCAGTAAAAACGTATCTGCTGACTCCTGAAAGTAATTTTTCATCATAAAATACCAGGCATCATTGTTCACAAATATCTATAACCAGGAAAATCACTTGGCTTTGTTATTTAAATTCAAGAGCCATTGCAATTTAAACTGACTAAAGAGAGACTTATGTGAGTGAGACAAAGGAAAGAAACACTTCTCAGAAACATTTTCTAGACTTTTACCAAAAATCCTGCAAGCTCACCTGGAGGGCTCCATGGCTTCCAGAATACATGACATCAAGGAGACTTGGCAATACCCACGGCATAATGACAGGGATCTCAGGTCCCGGTTGTGAAGACTGCCTGATGGGAAGCCTGAAAAACATGAACGCACACTTGGAGCTGGGCCTACAGGTCTTGTAAACTCCCTGCTCCATAACTGAGTTTGTTCCTTCTCCAGGAAATAACCGAAGGAAGTTGACTTACTCTCCCACTATTGTCTTCCTTAAAATTCAAAGTGGTTTATGTTGTTTTGTTGGGTTTTTTTTCTAAAACTAGGAAGAAAATACTACCATGCTACAGGAAATTTTCTAAATTACAATGAGTTTCTCTGAATGGCAACAAAATCTGTCAGTAGGCTTTACAAAATGGAAATTGCTGGGATAGCTACCTCTAAGATGTAGTATCGCTGTTCATGGCAGGACTAATAACACTTATAAGAGGATGTAACAGTAGAAGAGTTTGCCTTAGGTCTAGATCCTCCCTTGTAAGGAAGGACAGTGGGCAGTGCTTGATGTTGCTCCACATGAATTGTCCTTTGTTGTCCTGTCCCTGGCCAAGGTGACCACAGATATCCCATTATCCCATCAGTTATCCTGTGAGCTCTTGCCATCTCCCTCTTCCCACCGTGATATTCCAGCTCCTGTTTTCAGTGTTTTTCAGTGTATTTGCCTTGCCCAGAAAGCCTCTTTTCCTTTCTTCGTAGTAGCCAGATGTCCTCCATTTTCCATAATCACACTGGAACAGAAATTTTCTTACAAGCTTTAGCCTGAAAATCTGGCCTTATTGTTGCTTTTGGTGCACGTGATCTCCATTACTGTCACTTGTGGCATGACAAATAAAAACAAGCTTCAAAAGGTGGGAAAATAAAGTCCCCATCAGACTAGGAGGAAGAGGAGCTCCTCCCCTCAACATGCAAGGACCCTCTCCATAGCAACATCCCTTCTCATTTAGGCATCTGGGCTCAGGTAGCTGTCCAGAGAGCATGTAAAGCCCAGCAAAAGGGACAGACAACTCTGGGTGTATTAGGGAGAATGTGTGCAACTCTTTTTAAAGAGATAGATAAACAACACTTTGATTAAATTTACACTGCTGAGAGGTTAGATGTTACTTTCATATTGCACAGTATATATTTGCCTGAGAGCTGAGAAGTGAAATTAAACTATCTATCACATAAAATAGAAAAGAGTCATTTATCGTTTCTTGAAATACACAAAGTATTATGAGCTTTAAAAGTTCTTTTTGAGAGTAGCTCTTAATACTATTTTAAAAAGAAAGTACTAAATGTCATTTCTTTGATACACATGGATTGATGGCACAAAAACAAATGAACACACAGAACACTAAATAATATATTGTGGCTTAAATAATTGAAATGGAGCAGGAATTCATGTGGCTTTCTAAAATACATTTGGTTCAGCTGACTCAATAAAATATAATTTTATAAAGATTGTCTTGAGTGTTACTCTAGAAAGAAAAAGAAAATGAGTTTGAGCAGCAGAGCACAACAGACTTGCATGTGGGAGTACAATAGACAATGTCCTTGGCACCAGCCCTTGTCTTACTGTACCATAGCCTTCCCTTCTGTTTTATACTACTCTTATTTCTAGTTTCCCCCATTTTCATCCTTCTCCTTTACTGCCTACCTGTTACCTGAAGGTTTTCATATCACCAGTAGATCTTTTACCTTCCTAAACTTAAATTATTCTGTTATGAGAGAAATTTAGAATTTAATTTTCCCCAGGAGTCACATTTATCTTTTCTTTCACAGATGGCAAAAGCTGTATGAACTGAGCTCAAAACTGGCAGTGTTTCCGGATAAGGAGTTTTTACCACACATTAATTCAGATGAGACATACAGGACAAACATTTGTAATAAGTGATAAATGCAAATGTTTAAGAAAGATAATTATTTTATCCTGCAGCGAGTAGGAGTGTAAATAATCTTTAGAATAATATTAGAAGCTAAGAAATTAACTTGGTTGTTATTTTATCCAGACTGTCTTGATCTATAGGGTCTGGAAACAGGTTGCTTAGAAATGTACTACTTCAGTTTTCCTAAGTGCTTTCAGATAAAAAAAATATGTTTCTGAGTAGTATATCAACATCTCTGTGTCTGCATCAGCCAAAACTAGTAAGAAAACATATAGGTACACAACAAACTATTCTGAACGAAAGTTTTTCCCAGTGAAAAATGGTTTTATTTTGGAAAGACAGTCTGTGGCATAATCTTCCGTTGAAGAATCTTCTTTGTCGTACAAAAATTTGGATTTAAACAGAACACGGACATGGAAAAGAGCACACAGGTCACTGGATCCAGTCCCCATAGTTATCAGTTGCCACACCACCACATAGTTTTTCTCTCACCTCCCTTATTATAATTTCAGCAGTCCTCTTCGGTCCCATGTATATATTTCTGTAATGTCTTGTCACTGGCTGTTTCTAAACGGCTGCTTTTACTAACATAAGGAGCACTTCTAGGTGTTCAAACTCAATTCTCTGTATTGCTAAATTGTTTAAAAGACCCTTGGCACACATCTATTGCAGCCCAACTAGCACTCTCCCATAAAGTTCCTTCATGTGTCTGAGGATTAACAACAAACATCAGCTTTTTAGCATTTTGCAGCATTTTAATGTGAAGACATATTCAATAGTAAGAATACCAGCCACTTTACACCAGCTGACCTCTGTGCCAGAGAACATCTCTGGTACTAAGAAATCCTCATGCTAGACTGAAATTTCAGTCAATGTCAGATTGTAGCCAAAGGAGAGACATAGGTATCTGTAAAGGCTAACCACCCTATTTCTCCAACACAATTACCTTAGGAAATGACAAAATTAACTTTAGAAGTGCCTAATCTCTTTCCATTGACAACTAGCAGATGACTAATTGTGTATATCTAATGAACAAATCCTGCTCTTCAGTGGTACACAGAATATCTACTCTATATGCCTTGTAAAATTGACTTGCAGACTGGATTTTCAAAACCTAAGACTTCCAGAGTCATTTAAAGTTTACTTTTTGATTTGTGCTTGAATGCATGCCTGATCAATATATTAAAGGCAAATGCTTAGTTATGAAACTGAATCACCTAGCTACTTTGGCCTATGTCTAGCTTTGGATGCAGAAATACCTCCCTAGATTTCCTCATGAAGGTTAACTCATCAAAATGCATGTGAAAACGACTAAACTTAAACTGGTGGAAGTTTAAAATACGACACAAGCCAAAAGAATTCTTCAAATATTTAAAGTGAAACACCAGAAGCTGGGCCCACAGACATCCAACTCAGCTCCTGCCTAGGTACCAAACTCTCACAGCGTGTCTGAAATTTTTCTGCCAGACAAAGGGTGTGCAAGAGAGCGATCCCAGGTTTGGGTACCTGGGGAATGGTAGAAGGACTATTTCCTGCTCCAATAAATGGTCACATGCAAAGCAACCATTGGATAATACAGAAGCATGATGGGTTAAAAACTGTAAATTGAATAGTTCATTAATGAGCTTTTTAGACTTCATCTGCTCATATTTTTAATCTTTTTTCCTGGAATAGAAGCAGCTAGATTTAATGAAAAGAGAGCTTTTCAGGTACTCACCTGTCTTCTGAAGCAGGTGTCCATAAGGGAAAAAAAAACTCCACCATGGTGGATTTTTGATCAAGTTATTTGAAATACCAATACTGATCTCTAGAAAGGGATAATGCAGTTAGAAATAGGAAATGGTAAAATGTATAGGTATTGCATTATTCCAAAGCTTCCTATTGTAGCATTTATAGAATCATAAAATCATTTAGGCTGGAAAAGACCTTGAAGATCGAGTTCAACTCATAATCTAACTCTGCCAAGTCCCCCACTAAACCATGTCCCTCGAGCACAACATCTACAAGTCTTTTAAATACCTCCAGGGATGGTGACTCAAACACTTCCTTGGGCAGTCTATTCCAATGCTTCACAACCCTTTCAGTGAATAGATTTTTCCTAATACCCAATCTCAACCTCCCCTGACACAACTTGAGGCCATTTCCTCTTATCCTATCACTTGTTACTTGGGAGAAGAGACCAACACGCACCTCACTACAACCTCCTTTCGGGTAGTTCTAGAGTGTGAGAAGGTCTCCCCTGAGCCTCCTTTTCTCCAGGCTAAACAACTCCAGTTCCCTCAGCTGCTCCTCATAAGACTTGTGCTCTGTACCCTTCGCCAGATTCATTGCTCTTCTTTGGACAGGCTCTAGCACTTCAATGTCTTTTTTGCAGTGAGGGGCCCAAAACTGAACACAGTATTCGAGATGCAGTCTCACCAGGGTCAAGTCCAGGGGGACAATCACTTCCCTAGTCCTGCTGACCACACTATTTCTAAAACAAGCCAGGATGCTATCGGCCTTCTTAGTCACTTGGGCACACTGCTGCTGGCTTGTATTCAGCTGGCTGTTGACCAACACCCTCAGGTCCTTTTCCACCACGCAGCTTTCCAGCCACTCTTCCTCAAGCCTGTAGTGCTGCATGGGGTTGTCGTGACCCAAGTGCACCACCCAGCACTTAGCCTTGTTGAATCTCATACAGTTGGTCTTGGCCCATTGATCCAGCCTGTCCAGATCCCTCTGTAGAGCCTTTCTACCCTCAAGCAGATCAACACTCCCACCCAACTTGGTGTCATCTGCAAACTTACCGAGGGTGTACTTGATCCTCCTATCCAGATCAAGAGTGGATTTAACTCCATTCATCACTGCTCTTTGGGCCGAGCCATCCAGTCAGTTTTTTATCCATCAGAGAGTACACCAGTCCAAGCCATGAGCAGACAGTTTCTCCAGGAGAATGCTGTGCGAAATAGTGTCAAAGGCTTTACTAAAGTCCAAGTAAACAAAATCCACAGCCTTTCTTTTGTCCACCACCTCGTTGTAGATCAGGTTAGCCAAGCAGGACTTGCCTTTCATAAAGCCACGCTGACTGGGCCTGATCACTTGGTTGTCCTGTACATGTCGTGTGATGGCACTGATGATCTGCTCCATAACCTTCTCCGGCACCATGGTCAGACTGACTGACCCATATTGTAGTACCCTGAAGTAGATACATAAAAACAGGCTTAAGCACATTAATGGCTCCATCGAGTGGAGTTCATACATGTAATGAAAACATAATCTTAATGCGTAGGTCTTTTTAGGAGAAAAAACATGCTTCTTTTAGCGTTTCATCAGGCTGCATTATAAGAAAATAGCAATTTATTTTCCCTTATTGTAGACAATGTAACATTTTGTGTATGTAGACTCTAGTTTGGTTTGATGAGCAACTCACATGCTGCATTGCCACTCCTGATCAGTACAAAAGAGATGCGCATTCTCACAGACTTTCAACTGTAGTGTATGAGTGTGGTAAACGGTACAAGCCAATGCAGAACAAGGGCATGAGTGATACTATGGTGACCAGAATTCAAAGTGTTACAGATATAGAGTACTTCAGGAAGAAAAAAAAACAGAAACAAAACCAAATTTTACACGGATACAGGCATGACAAGAACACTTCAATGCAGCTGAATGGATGCTATCAATTTTCTCATTTGAAAAGGAAACTCAATAAAAAGAGGAGCCTAGCACAAGCAAGTTGAGAAGTGACAACTGAAGAACCATCAAGCAAACTGCAGAGATCCCCCTTGCCTTGCAATCAGAAGCCTGACCAACAAGATTGTGAAAAAGAAGCTACTCATTCCATGTATCATGTGCTGTTTTGTTACTTTGCTTCATTTAGTCTGGAAATAAATCATAGAATCATAGAATCATAGAATGGCACAGGCTGGAAGGGACTTTAGAGATCATATAATCCAACCTCCCTGTCATGGGCAGGGACGCCTCTCAACTAGATCAGGCTACTCAAGGCTCCGTCCAACCTGGCCTTGAACACCTCCAGGGAGGGGCCATCCACAACTTCTCTGGGCAATTTATTCCACAGTCTTACCACCCTCATACTGAAGAATTTCTTCCTAAAATCTAATCTAAATCTGTTCTCCTTCAACTTAAACCCATTTCCTCTTGTCCTATCAGTGGACACTCTTGTAAAAAGTCCCTCCCCAGCCTTCCTGTAGGTTCCCTTCAGGTATTGGAAGGCAAATCTTTGCATCCTGTATGGCTAGAATAATCTGAAGCCTTCATATTAAAGTTGTCTGTCCACTTGCAATTGTTGGTGTAACAGTATGAATTTGAAACAGATCTAACTGCTAAGAATGAGTTACCAACCCCGTTTTATTTGCATTTTGCCTCCCCTGTTTCCAGGAACACAATGAAGAGATTCATGTCAATAAAATGAGTAGGACACACCTGAGAGTCTAAAATAAGTTATTCTGTGTTTTGAAAACTTCGTTTAATAGTAAGGCAAAACATATTCTGCTTTTTGCTCAGAAAGTGCTGTATGTAATTTGTCATTGTGAGAGGGCTACAAAAAAGTAAAAAAGGTTCAAGGTGTAAAAATTAAATTCTGATTTTCAAATTAAGTTTGATAGAAATAAGTTCATGTGGTTTTAAAGTTTCCAAGAAATAAAAAGTTACACATGCATCTAGACCATTAAAAATGCTCAGAGAATCACATCTATACTGGTTTGTTCAGTGCTGCCATCCAGCGAATTGCAAGAAACTTCAGATTTGTTAATTTTCAATATTTATGAGAATTTGTCCCCTCAAAAAGTTAGAAAAACTTAAATTTCTTAAAAAGTCTTCGCAGTTTTCTTTTCAGAACATAAAAATTGCTATATCAAAGAGAACATTTGGTGACATGAATCTTTGATTAGAAGTTACTCTTGGAGATGGAGACTCTCAACAACAGTCATAAAATATACATCGAGAGATCTAAGAGATTTGAAAGGTATAAAATGCATTTTTAGTACTTGAGACAAAGTGAAAAAATCATTACATTCTATCCAGCCACCAGTAAGTAGCACAAGGAGGCAGTCAGGTACAGGTGAAGACAAATGAGTGGGAAAGGATGGGGAAAAGTAAAATGAGAGGAAGAGTAGAGAAGGGGATGTAGATGAGAAATGGTAGAATCTTCTCTAGGGAGTTTTTCTTAAATCCTGATATTTACCCTCCGTCCTTAAGAGAAAAGACCGAGGTCACTACTTCACCTGAACCTCATTACAGTCCTTGTCGCACAAATCGTAGCCAGGTACTATTTATCTAGAGTAGTCTCTGCTATCCAGAAGCAATTGTTTTACACTGCCCTACGAAAGCATGTGTGGGAAGGCAGTGCACATTGCTCAAGTCAGAGAGCTCATATGGAACAGCATTCATTTTAGCTGGGAAATTTGCTTGTGTAAATGGATAGTGCTTTATCTGTGCCAAAAGTAAATGGAGAAAGCTTTAAATTTTCAGAGACTCCATTCTGTATTGCTCGTAAATTGTCATACTTATTCCAGTGAGTCAAAACAAACTCTTCAGGAATGCTAGTGATGAAACGTTAAAATAGTGCAGTAGGCAACCTAGCCTCGAGCGTGGACATAGAAGTAGTCCCAGCATGAAGGACACAGGAAAATTATTAAAGCCTGTTGACCAAAAATTCCAAGTTGTCCTTGTAACATTTGCTTTCTGAACTGGGTTGATGTTCTTTTTTTTATGGAGTGTTATTTATAATTTAATTTATATTGGTTTCTCTTTGTTCATTTATTTTTATTACTTCTCATGCACTTATACAAAAAGTATTTTAACAGAAAACAGTGCAGAGTGATGCTACTTGCTTATCTGTAAATGCACACCTGTCAGTCCTGTAAATGTTAAGGATCGTGTCTCAGAAAGCAAACACAATTTGCCCTTTTCAAACCCAAAGTGGCATATGTGAGCTCTCAGAATCCTCAGGTGCAACGGATGGGATTCATCTGCTTACAGCTGTCTGAGTAGTCTAGAAATAGTCCGAGTTAATTCTTTACATTCTTTCAATAACCAAAGAAAAGAGAGAAAATCCTAGGTCAGGATGAACAGCCCTCTGTGGTCTGAGAAGTGCCTCTCAAAAAATTACATAGAAGATCTAGGTGATGAAAACTGATAGCTAGCTCAATTTAAGTAGACATTTATAAAAATTCCACTTGTTAAAAATGCAACTTGCAGAACTCTTGTCACAGTTGAAACACTCGAGTTCAGAATAAAATGCAAAGCTTAATGATAGTTGTCTGTAGGTAGTGAAACTATCAACAATACACAGTTTAGGACTCTGTGTGTGTGTGTGTGTGTGTGTGTTTGTGTTTGCTCTTAATTTTGGATCACCAGACAAAGACTGAACTAATAAATTCTGAAATAAACTACAGTTTTGCTACTGATTAGAAGGCTCAGACTCATGGTGCATTATCTGCATACTTGACAAGAGTTTAAATGGTAAATAATACTTCTTAAAATATTTGTCTTGGTTTAGGAAAAAAGTATCAATGTACTACCTGGAGATGCTTCAGTCAGCTCTCCATTTTGTTTCTATTTTGTTCTTCTTTATTTTTATGCTCTAGATTTGCTCTGAAACAGAAATAACCAGTTACCTTGAAAATAGAGGTACATTTTTACACTCCATATTCCCACCTTAATCCCATCCTGGAATGTAAATAAAAAAGGATCACATTCTGAAAACAGATAATCAGCTTCAAAATGCAGTATCTGCTCGTCAGGCATTTTTGGCAGAGGAATTACTCAGCTTGATCTCACAGAACACTCTTGGAAAAACGTGCATGTGATGGGACAAGCCACTAACTACTTGATCAGTATCAGTTATTTTTAGACAGCATCTGTCAGTTATCAAGGTGTTTAGAGGGCATTCATGTTCCTCACTGTGGAGTTGCAGCACTGGAACATGCACCAACTTAGCCATAGTGTCATTAACTTACTAAAACATTTTGATAAAAGCAGTTTAAAACTGTGATTTTGCTGCAGGCCAATGCTCTGTGTCATGTGAGCTTCTCGTTTTGGATTGAGTGCTAGGAAACCTGTAGATCAGTCTCCTGTAACACCAAATCTCAGTTCAGGGAGGCAATTTAAGAAAAGTTACCCCTTTCCTTGACCCCAAGCAGTTTTAGTAACTAGAAATTAAAAAATACAAAAAGAAAATCAGCAAGGACAGTTCCTATCTGCTTCTCACCTTAACTCCATTCTCTGTAATGAAATCAGCTGTCTGTGGTTGCCTAGTTAGGTGACCTCCAAAAGTATCGAGACATTAACTTTCCAATCTTCCAGTAATTACTTGGGTATTTGATCTCATTCATAAAGGCATGACTTCGTTCATAGACTACCACTCACCTTCTGAGGATACAAAAAGAATGGAAAATTTGTCTTGCCATGAAATGTTGAATGACTCTGCATACTTACAAAGCAGCATCAGTATAACCTTACCATGGAGTTAGCTGACAAAATTTTCATCAATTTACAAACTAGTTCACTGAAAAAAAAAAAAGTAAGTAATTTCTACATTATCTATGCTTTGAGAGCAATGAGGAACCCTCTTTTTCACACCTGTGCTGAGCCTTGATATTTTCTATGCGTACACTAGTGCTTTGCAGACGGATCTCATCAGGCGCATCTGCAGGCAGGGAATGCCAGTCAGGACCAGTTCAGCACTTGTGGAGTTCAGTGGCCCTGGATATCTGCCACGATTTGCAGCCCTGAGGAACACCTCGCCTTCTTACTGATTAGAAAGTTTGGCTGTAGGAGGCAGCTGAAAATAAAATGCATCACATCAATGGTGTCTATATAACTGAGGCATCTCATGGAGCAAAGCTCAGTATGACACTCCATGTGTTCATCACCTGGCCAGATGTTACTTTGCAAATGTTTCTAACCCAACGCAGATTAATGACTGTGAGAGGAGTCAGGGATGCCATCTCCCTCATGTCTAGCATAGTCTTCTTCCTCAAACTCCTTGACATCCTCATGTTCACTGTCCACTATACCAAATTAGGGGTGAGTTCACACTTTTACCAATAACCATTAGCATCTTCCCAACCTGAATGTCCCCTCCCAGCAGGCACTCCAATCCCAAACTGCTCTCATAATCAGCAGTTTCCTCGTGAACCTAGATATTATACGAAACAGGTTGCTGTTCACTGGAGGCAACACAGGATTTCCCAGCAATGTGAACGGTTCAGTCTGTGCTAAGTTCACCTCCATTTCTGCCATCTGCCATGGTCGGCAATCCGTGAGGAACAGGAGGGTGAGTTCTGCCATGATTCTAGGAGCAGCTGTCCCATCACAGTGCAATCACAGCAGATGTGGATCCAGGCTGCTGACACTGTACTTGCTCAGCTGGGAGGTGAAAAGGAGACATCACTCCCTCTATGCTGAAATGCAGAAGGCAGCCTGCCTTTGTCTGACATTAAGTATTTAACATGTCTGGCTCTTGGGTGGTGTCTGGCTTGGGAAACAGATTGTTCCCCCCTACACGTCACTTCTGACTTCAGAGAGCTGCCCAAAACACCCCAAAGTGTCAACCAGCTGGTGTTCCTCAATCCGTAGACCAGAAAAGGACTGGTGGACATATGCAGGCTGCTATACGTGGCAGCATGATTGCGGCATTACTGAGGCACCTTGCTAATCCTATAATGCACATTTGAACTGTGATTGTGTAACCACGCGCAGATTGGCTCGTATTTGTCCTGTCAATTGATTTGGCAGTACACAGATCTGGGGTTGATGGTGGTCAAATGATGTCAAACTAGAAGACTTGCAATAAAGCATCACTGAAAGAGAACAATGTGTTCACAGCTGACTTTCAGATGAACTTTTTCTTTTGCTATTATTCTGTTGGTTCTGTCACAGCAATCACTTGACAGAAATGTTGGGGGGGAGGGGGGCAGAGAAAAAATTAAAGTCTTGCAATCAATACCAGAGAAAACAATCTTCATAAATAATAGTATATTTATCCATCAATTATTCTGAAAACATGCAAAGTTGTATAAAAAAGCCTAAGAGGTAGTCTTTTTTCATGGCTGATTAAGTTTTAGGAAGAATTCAGTTTGCAGTTGGTAATTTTCACTTTTTTACACATTTTTTTTCATGCATAATTTCTAGTGATTGACAATAAGTCATTCATGTCTACGAATTATATCCTGTGTTCTTTTCTATAATTGCAATAAGCAACAGTCTGCTATTTTTCACGTTAATCTCAGAGGGAGGTAACTTACTATATGGGCTAGTTGGTTAATTAGGTTGGAAATATTACTCATCTAACCTTAGCAAATGTGGAGTAGATTTTGGATGTGAAAAATATGACAATGATGTTTTGCTGTTGTATAGTTCCGTGCACCTGTAGTTCTCAAAAAAGGAATACTGTTAATTCGATAGTATATTCAATAATATAGTAATAGTGTGCCTTGGAGCTCACATTTTCTATGAAAGAGCACAGGGATTCCTTATTCTGGTAGGGCCTTTGTTCTATGCTGAGAGAAAGCAAAACCTCCTGTCTTGCAAGGAGAAAGACTCAGTGTAATACTACCAAGCCTTACACAAACCATTCAGCACGGATTTCGGATAATATCCCTTAACCTGAAGCATTAACTGCAGGACTCCTCTTATTCTGTTATTAAACCACATCGTAGAGGAAAACATAAATATGACCAACCTGATCTAGTGGAAGATGTCACTGCCCATGGCAAGGGGATTGGCACTAGATGGTCTTTAAGGCCCCTTCCAACCCAAACCATTCTACGACTGAATGCTTCTATGATTCTAAGGAACTCAGATGTATGGACATAAACTATGTGATCCTACTTGCTATGAGAAGCAGAGAACGACATTGTCCCTCTGGTTTTGTTAGTATTTCCTAAGTGTTAGAGTCCTTCCTCATTGCATGACTGGATGTGAGCTTGTACCAGTCCTCTACACTCATTTTTTTTCCCTGAAGTGTGCTGGTTAACTCATGCTTATTGGTTAATGCACACTTCTTTTTCATTTTCTATTGTCTCTTGTGTCAAATCTCCAATTAGATGTATATGCAGAGACAGGGCATGCAGTCCCTGAAATATATTAAACACTACAAACATTGTCATCCAAGTCATTAATCACTGAACTAACACAGGAACTTCTATAAGAAAAGGTAAGTGCCATTAGTCTCCACAAGAAAGTCAATTTATCTTCACTCAAAACGTCTATAGGTTCATTTTAGTATGCTTGCAGTGTTATTTTTCATGAATAAGAATACTGCCCCAATTTTTGCTCTACTTTCAGGTTAATTAAGCCTCAACTTGATCTCTCCAGCTATCTATTATTTTCCCCAGCATCCATCTGGGCAAGTAGTTTTGTACTGTTACGGCAACCTTTTCTAATCTCATATTAAATGCAATGCATTCAATATTTTATGCATATTATCTGGATTTCTGGATGAGAGGTATACTTTTCACTCTTGATTAGACAAAGATTTCTTTTAAAATTAATGACTTTTGTTTTTTTAATTACACTGGCCAAATTCAATCCTGATATTCTTGTCTTTTATGGGAAAATTTGAAGAATTGCTATTTGCAGCAGGATGAAGACTGGTATTTCATTATATCTCAGTTAGTGAAAGAACAGTACTATGATAACTTTGCCTGCAATATGTCACTACCTAATGGGTTTACTGCTGTTATTCCAAGTTGTTAAAGGAGTCTTTCATTTCTGGTTCAACTCCTGCAAGGAGAATCCTAATGTGATAGCTTGCTTATAGCCTTCTCATTGATTAATCTGAACAATTCAGTAAAGCCAATACAGCTACACATAATACATTAAAATCACTCTAATGAATTTTAAGACAGCCCTTTCTTGCTGGACAGTGAGGTAGAAAATGGCTATTAATGCTGCATGTTGTATCATGGCAATTTTAAGTGTCCAACTTCATGTCTACATGTGTGCTTAGAAGTTTAAGTGTGCTGCTTAATCAGGCTTTCTTTGCTTTTCTAGTTTGTCATCTTTACTCGTTCAGTTCTGACCATCATCCATCTGCTCTTTAAAGCAAGCACTCATTTGCTTGGTTATTTCTGTATCCTACCAAGTACAAAGCAGCAACTGAAGTGCTCTCTCTGGAATCTGAGCCTTTTCTTTTCCTGCACGAAAGCTTTTCTTCTTTTACATTTCCCCTGGAAATGAGCTGTAGAAACTCTTTTAGTCTCTACCATATCACAGCTATATCAATTTTATGTCATGCACAGGAGCACACATTGTATTTTCTGTATTTCAGGTGCAGAATTTTTGTTAGGTCCTCAACTCATGAATATCTGTGTCTGTACTGTGAATAAAAATATTTTTGCTCTTGTTTTTTTGTTTCTTATTATTTCTTTTGTCAAGTAGTGAGCTTCTAATTTACTTTTAAGCTGATGAGAATATAAGCTTAAAAAAATTTAGGAAAGGTCTGTGAAAGACCTCAGCATGTGCCTTGGTCACGAATCTATCACCTTCAGTTAGGTAAGGTCTCAAATTAGGTATGATCTCTACATCATGTTTGGGGAACAGACATCCCACTGTACAATTTTCAGTAGCCAGTGCAATCAGCAGCAAAATCAGTCAGGAGAATATCTGAGGATTAATCTTATTCCCAACACCTCTTCAAAGTTTGAGCGTGTCTATAGCAGACAATGACTCATGGCCCACATGCCTCTCTAGAATAGGGGACGTATGTTTTGGGTGCAAATAATGACTTAACAGTAGTGGAGCTGTGACCTACACTTCAAATACCAACTGCATCTCAGAGTTTTTCACTAGAAAATAAGAGGAAAGAATTCAGTTTACACCCTGCCTACAAACCGTCCTCTTAAACCACTCAGCAATGGTTAAATTTATTTTCAAGATGACTGTACTTGGTAACAGCTCTTTTTTCATTATAAAGCCTATAGGAAAGAAATCCAGCTCTCCTTTTTATAGTTACTGAAGACTTCAGAGAGTGCATTATAAAACACCCCACCAGCCTCTGAACAAAAAGATGCCAGAACTGCTCAGACATATTTAAAATAAATATTCCTGTTTCATGTATCTATTCAGAAATCAGATTCATAGACTGAAGAAAATCAAAGATCCATATCAAAGTACCCTTGCTATAGGAATGCAGAATAGGACAACATCCTGCAGGAGCTCCTATCTTACAACACAATATTTATTTTCCTTCCAGATGAAAGATAATAAAATAGTATTAACAAAATACACCAAGTGTGAATTGCTAAAATCTAGAGGTCTTGAATACTCTTCATAACCAAATTTCTTATTGATTTAAATGTATCTCCTTTTAAGATTTTCTAATAAGAAAGGATTCACAATCAGAAAAACATCAGCTTTCACTATCTCATTTTTATGAAGGTATAAGAACGCCTTATAAACTTAATCTGTGCAAAAATCAAGTACCTTGCACTGCTTTGTATAGAATCATAGAATCATGGAATGGTTAGGGTTGGAAGGGACTTGAAAGAACATCTAGTTCCAAACCCCCTGCCATGGGCAGGGACACATTCCACTACACCAGGTTGCTCAAAGCCTCATCCAACCTGGGCTTGAACACCTCCAGAGATGGGGCACCCACAACTTCTCTGGCCAGCTTTTATAATTGTTTTTACAAGCTAGACTAAATGTAAGCATATTGCCTGTTAATTTTTTTCTTTTAGGTCATCTGGAACAGGATTTTGGAGTGGAAAGTTCCAAGTACTTCTATGAACATGAGCACAACACTGGCAGTGTGGGATTTTTAATTTATGCTCTGAGCTCTGTGTAGTCCAGGCTGCAGTGGATGCATTCGATCCCCCTCCCTTAACCAAACCAGCAGCAGTTTGGTACAAGCTCCAAAGGAGGTAAAGTTCTGAGCCATAGCTGGGCCCAGAACTCTTCTAAGAAACCCACAAGGAGTAGAGAACACAGTGAACACTGATAAGTTGTGGGGATAAGGAGCCTCATGCATACCTTTCCCATTGTGTACAATTTGACTACAAGTCAACCACTTTATCCCATAAATCTGACAGCCTGAGTAAGCCTTTTTTGAGCTGTCCCTGCTGAGCAGTGTGGCTGCATGGCGATGATCTCTCCTTTAGCAGGGACACTTCTCAAAGGTGCTCCTCAAAGCTTTTACCAACGACAGATCTCTGGATGAGCCCAATTTGAATGCTCCTTGGATGGGAACTGGACTGCATGACAGGTAACTCTCCCCTTTAGCAGAGACGTCTCTCAATGTTAAGAGATATTAGCTGTTTAGCTTAAATAAACAAGTTCTAAACAGAATAAATCACTTACAGTTATGATATCGAGTGATTTAGTATGCTGTTTGCATATCTTTACTTGCCACCTGCTACCGTACCACTAAATTATTATTTTTCTTGGAATCTGAAATCTGAGAGTCTGCTTCAGGAAACCTAGCATTCAAACTTCAGAGTGAACTAACACTGGACACCCAGGTGGAAGGCAAGTGAACTGGGAATAAGCATGATGAAACTGAAATCCTAGCTAAATGACACAGAGAATCGGTGTGCGCATATAATCCTTTAGCTATAAAAGCATATAATCCCTTAGCCATAAACCATTGACCCAGTCTGAGACTAAGAATAGTTCCAGCCACACCTAGGCTCCTCTCTGAGAGGAGTTCTCTGCAGTTCTAGCCCTCAAACAGTAGTGCCCACCTGGGACCAAGAACTGTATACACATAGAATCATAGAATCATAGAATGGTTAGAGTTGGAAGGGATCTCAAAGATCATATAGTTCCAACCCCCCTGCCATGGGCAGAGAAATCCTCCACTACACCAGGTTGCCCAAAGCCTCATCCAACCTGGCCTTGAACACTTCCAGGGATGGGGCATCTACAACTTCTCTGGGCAACCTGTTCCAGTGCCTCACCACCCTCACAGTGAAAAATTTCTTCCTTATATCTAATCCAAATCTGCCCTCTTTCAGTTTAAATCCATTGTCCCTTGTCCTATCACTACATGCCCTTGTAAAAAGTCCCTCTCCAGCTTTCCTGTAGGTCCCCTTTAAGTACTGGAAGGCTGCAATAAGATCACCCCGGAGCCTTCTCGCTCCTTTATCCTGAGGATTACAGCCAAGCAGCCAAGAAAGAAAGGAATTAAAAGTTGTGAAGTGTACTTCACTATTATTTGGTGAGTTGGCCATGAAGACAGTTTCCTTCCAACAACGCTTTTTTTGTTGTTCCAAACTTCCAGTGTCATTTGCAGTTGCCTGGCTGGGCCTTTTGTCTTTGTTATGGTTTGAAGTGGGGGGGAGGTCCGGGTGGCAGAAGCTGCCCATCAGACCGGACTCCCATCCCCCTCGGGGCTTGAGCCAATCTGCGAATTGCCCTATTTACGTCGGACAAAGGAACCGGAAAGGTGTGTGCCTGTGCCCAGGAGCAAGGAGAAGGGAGGGGGGCATGGCCCCGGCTCCCGGCCGGGCCGGCGGCCTGGGCCGGGCCGTGCCCGCTCCGTCGAGGATGGCGGCGGCGGAGGCGCTTGGGGAACTCAGGGAGAGCCCCGCTCTCGGGGTGCCCACCGGGCCGAGTTCACCCAGAAAGGACTGAAATCTGAGAGAAACGGCCACACAGATAAGAGGTCAGTGAAGATGGAACGGAACAACGTGTGCCGCGGCTGAGTCCCCCTTGCGAGCGGCCCCTTTTGCAAACAGCCCGCGGTGGAGCAAGCAGAGACCCACTCGCAGCCCGTGGAGGACCCACGTCGAGAAGAGAAGCCAGAGCCTGAGCACAGTACGCATCTAGAGTCCGTGGGACAACCCCCGCCGATGGGGAGGTGCTTTGTTAAAGGAGATGCCTGAGCCTGAGACTATTGTGAATCGTGGGCACAGGTCGAGGCGCATTTACGCATCTCAGTCTGTACGGAGACGCATTTCAGGTCGATATGACGCCCCACGCCGGAGCGCATTTAAAGTTTGTTGATGACCCACGCCAGAGCGAGTGGCTACAGCTCCTTAAAGGTCCAGGACTGGTAAAGCCCTCACTTGGGCAAATCCGATGGGGTAAGGATTTGCCCCCACAGCGGGCAGGATCCACGCTTTCGCCGTGAGTAGGGGATCCACTGGATCAAGGGACAATGGTGTAAGGACTCCTTTTCCTTTAAGAGAAGCGGCAGTAACAACTTGGAATGAACTGATTACAGCCTACAAATACTTGAGAAAAGATGGTGGGGAGGTAGGGGAAGGGCTCTTTACATTAGTGTTGGGTGATAGAACAAGAGGAAATGGGTATAAGCTTAGTCAGGGGAGATTCAGGTTGGATGTTAGGAAGTATTTCTTCTCTGAAAGGGTTGTCAGCCACTGGAATAGGCTGCCCAGGGAGGTGGTTGAGTCCCCATCCCTGGATGTGTTTAAGAATAGGGTGGATGATCTACTTGAGGACATGGTTTAATGGGGATTAGGGATGGTTGGACTCGATCTCTAAGGTCTTTTCCAACCTAGAAATCTATGAATCTATGAATCTATGAATCTATGAATCTATGAATCTATGAACTGACCTGCACTCCCCCATTCCCTGCCCCACTGCGCTGCTGGGGGGAGGAGGTAGAGCTGGGAAGAAGAGGCAAAGGGGGGGAGTGGTGTTGTTTTTAAGACCTGGCCTTGTTTTCTTGTTATCCTCTTAAGTAACCATTTTTGTGTGCTTTTCTCTTTGTAGGTAGCTGTTAATAAATAGTTTTGCATTAAGAAAAAAAGCCTCTTTTGCCCAGGACCGTGGTTGGTGGGTGCTCCTCTGTTGCTGTCTCCATCCTCAGCTCTTTTATTACATTTTTTCTCTCCTCTCCATTTTACTGGACTGGGAGAGCTGCGTGGGTTTCGTTGCCGGATCGGCCTAACCCATGACAGTCTTAAAGGAAAGACAAGAACTATTCATTCCATATTGGTTTCAGCAAATCAGAATATGAAAAGAGGCTGTTGATTTCAGCTTTCAATTAAATGGCTAATTAGATAAAAATTCTTTATCAACAGAGAATATCCCAAATTCATACAGGCAGCAGATGCAGCACTTACTTATTCACATGAATAATATTCCTCAAACTGACAACCATGAAAGAAAAGCTTACGAGAAACACTCTGTCCCTGGAGACATTGAAAAGGACATCATCTGACAAGGCATCAGAAACAAACTAAGCATATGCTATTTTAACACCTTCACCATTATAACCAAATAAATGGTTTAATGCTGCATGTTTTTCTCTTGAGTATACCCCTTTCTTTCTAAGATAATTAAATGCTAGGATTTTCAGAGCTGTGATAATAAACTACATATACAGCTTTGACCTTCAGAGAACTTCCTGCTGTAATTGGCTGATTACGTCTTTGACAGGAGAGAGAATAGTTCTATAGCCATTTCAGGTAGAAAAAAATCTAGTTATTTGCAATAGTTCTTCACACATTTATAGAAAAATAAATCAAATACAATTATTTACCAAAGGTGGTAATATGAGAAACTGTGATACAAGGCTAGAGCTGGACAATCTTTTTCTGATGGAAAACAAAAAGTCTGTTCAGGTAACCTTAAATGCTTTGTGAATTTACTGTAATTTTTTTCTACTAGAAAACTGGAAGATAAAACTGTGATAGTAAAACTATACTAGTTTTGTTTTTTAATGACATTTAATTAAAACAAAGCCAAACTTATTATCTAAATAAGCAAAAAGGAGGCTCAAAAAGCAACAAAAAAAATTCATTTTTGGTCAGGCAAAATATGTCTCATTCAGAACTATTTGTTTATTTTATCAAGGGAAAATAAAATCCAAACAGCTAATGTGAAAATATTTTGCCCCACTCGGACCTGTAAAATTATTCACTGATTTCTGCCGAGAAGTCCTCAAGAAAATTCTTAATGAAGCAGTTGCTCTAACCAAAGTCTTGAAGATTTTAAATTGCAGTGTTCGAAGCATTTAATCAGTTGCAGCTGAATATGTTCAGGGAAAAAATGTGAAACTAGACTTTGCTCACAGAGAGGGTAACAAGCATCTTCTCAGTGCAATAGCTTGATTATTCTGTTGTTTGCTGCTCTGATCCACTTTGCAGTTGAATTAAATGGCACTAGTTGATTGGATTTGAGGAGACGTGAGGCGATGGTATGTGCCCCCTTCAAGGGCACACACTGAGGGCTAGAACAAAGAAATCTACTTTAACAGAGATTTTTTGCATGTTGTTTAGCTCCTTAGAAATAGTCTCCTCTCAGTAGCCCATTCCTGAAGCCAGTCAAGTAACTCGCAATAATCTTTACTATCTGATCAATGTTATTATGCTTCTTTTGATTTTAATTATTAACATACAGTTATTAAGGTTACTCTTCAGCAGGGTTCCTCATGTGATGGATTACAGTCCAGATCTGAAAAAGGAGTATACAATGCCTTTTCTTAAAATTCACCAATATTCTCCCCAATTGTAGATTCTCAATTCTAGTGGGACACTCCTTGTTAATTAGTGTTTACCCTGTCCTTCAGGGATCAGCTGCTGTATGCTGCTCAGATTTCAATTCAAAGGGGATGTTCAGCATCTGGCTGGCTCAGAAGAAGAGGAGCTGGCATTCTGTTTCCTACTGAACAGACCTCAGCAACATTACCCAGCAGATCTGGATAAAAGTTAACCACTTAGCTCCAAGCTAGGGTTTATGATAGTGCTGATGAGGCCGCACTGAGGTATAAGAGCATGGCACTCTCTGCAGAACATCAAGGTTTATTATCATAGAATCATAGACGCATAGAATGGTTTGGGTTGGAAGGGACCTCAAAGATCATCTAGTTCCAACCGTTCTGCCACTGACAGGGACACCTTCTACTACATCAGATTGCTCAAAACCTCATCCATCCTGGCTTTGAACACTTCCAGGGATGGGGCATCCACAACTTCTTTGGGCAACCTATTCCAGTGTTTCACCACCCTCATTGAATATCTAATTGAAATCTCCCCTCTTTCAGTTTAAAGCCATTGCCCCTTGTCCTATCACTACACGCCTTTGCAAAAAGCTCCTCTCCAGCTTTCCTGTAGGCCTCCTTTACGTACTGGAAGGCTTCTAGAAGGTCTCCCTGGAGCCTTCTCTTCCCCAGACTGAACAACCCCAATTCTCTCAGCTTGTCTTCATAGGAGACTCCAGCTCAGCCCTTGGATCATCTTTGTGGCCCTCCCCTGGACCTGCTCCAACAGCTCCATATCCTTCTTATGCTGGGGACTCCAGAGCTGAACACAGTGCTCCAGGTGGGGTCTCAAAAGAGCAGAGTAAAGGGATAGAATCAGCTCTCTGGACCTGCTGGATATGCTTCTTTTGATGCAGCCCAGATGATGCAGCAGCTGATGTCATCAACCAGCACCTCCAAGTCCTTCTCCTCAGGGCTACTCTCAATCCATTCTCCACTCAGCCTGTACTTGTGCTTGGGATTGCCTCAACCCATGTGCAGGACTTTGCACTTGGCCTTGTTGAACTTCATGAGGTTCGTACAGGCCCACCCCTCCAGCCTGTCAAGGTCCCTCTGGATGGCATCTCTTCCCTCCAGTGTGTCGACCACACCACACAGCTTGGTGTTGTCAGCAAACTTGCTGAGGGTGCACACAATCCCACTATCCATGTCGCTGACAAAGATGTTAAATATACTGACCCCAACACTGACCCCTGAAGAACACCACTCATCACTGGACTCCACTTAGACATCAAGCCATTGACTGAAACTCTTTGAGTGCAGTCATCCAGTCAATTTCTTATCCACCGAGTGGTCTATCCATCAAATCTGTATCTCTCCAATGTAGAGACAAGGATGTCATGCAGGACAGTGCCAAATGCTTTGGACTAGTCCAGATAAATGATGACATCAGTTGCTCTTCCCTTATCCACCAACACTGTAACCCCTTCTTAGAAGGCCATCAAATTTATCAGGCACAATTTGCCCTTAGTGAAACCATGTCGACTGTCACTAATCACCTCCTTTTTCCCATGTGTCTTCGCATAGTTTCCAGGAGGATCTGCTCCATGGTCTTGCCGGGAACAGAGGTGAGACTGACTGGCCTGTAGTTCCCCAAGTCTTCCTTTTCTTCCTTTTTAAAGATGGAGGCTATATTTCCCCTTTTCCAGTCAGTGGGATGTCCCGGCCATGCTCCCCCCCAGCCTTTTGTGCTCCTGCACACTTGCAAAAACATGGGAAGCTGAAAAGTCCTTGATGCCTGAGTACCAACTATAGACATCAGTGTGCTATCAACATTCTTCTCAAAAAAACAAATCCCATAATAAATACAAAAACCACATCACTATTCCAGCTGGTAAAAACAAAAACTAACTCTGTCTGAGCTGAAATCAAGACACTTTTTAAAAATAGGGGTTATGTTTCCCCTTTTCCAATAAGTGGGAACTTCGCCAGACTGTCATGACTTGTGAAATATGAAGGATAGTGGCTTAGCAACTTCATCTGCCAGTTCCCTCAGGACCCGTGGATGTACCTCATCAGGTCTCATGGACTTGTGCACCTTCAGGTTCCTTACATGGTCTCAAACCCGATCTTCTCCTACAGTGGGCGGATCTTCATTCTCCCAGTCCCTGCCTTTGCCTTCTGCGACTTGGGCAGTGTGACTGAAGCACTTGCCAGTGAAGACTGAGGCAAAAAAGTCATTGAGTACCTCTGCCTTCTCCATATCCTGGCCAACCAGTTTTCTCGTTTCATTCCGGAGAGGGCCCATGTTTTCCCTAGTCCTCCTTTTATCACTGACATACCTATAGAAGCTTTTTCATGTTGCCCTTGATGTCTCTGTCCAGATTTAATTCTGTCAGGGCAGATAGAGAAAATTTTATTATCTCTTAAGTAAATGTTAAACTCTACCTCTTTCTTCTGAAGTTCACTTAATCAGTCATAACTTTATTCTTAAATTCTGTGGTAAAGATGTTTCTTGATCTTGACCTCAGCGGAAATTATCTTATTTATAAAATTTGTTTGTAGAAAGGTCTCAGCATCAAAGCAATACAAGCAATAATGTCATTAGTTAATAATGGGAATCTTGTGAAGAAAAACACTTAAAAGAGTCATCCTAAGACCTCGCAAATCTTAATTGCGCCATGCCTGAGAAAGAGTGAAAGGATCACAGGTAAAATGGGATGAGCAGTACAAGAGTTTTCTCCCACAAAACTTTTGAGTGACTTTCTCCACTTTCATGATGCAGCAGGCCTTTGTTTCACAGTACCCAGCACAGAGCAGAAATATTTCTTAAATGCCACCAGAAGCAACATCTGTAGTTAATGTGTAGAAACATAGAACAACAGTATAAAAAAACCCATTTATTTTCTCTGTTGTCCTGGTTCTAGGTCTAGAAGTCATTTGAGCTTAGCCTCCTGCTTCTTCCTTTTCATGTGTGCATCCCTCCAGATGTCAGCCAAGTGTTTTTTGAGGATAAAGCCAAAACAATGATCCTCCTGGAAATAAGAGACGGTAATATGCTACCTCTGTGTCTCAGCTGGGGAGAACCACAAAATGAGAGGTAATTCAAAGAAAGCACTAATATTATTCATCAGACAAAATAATCTGTCTCTGGTTTAATATGAAGTTGCCATTAGTGTGACTGTTAGATGTCCAAAGGAAGTTATACAAAAAAACAGGGACCCAAACTATCATTCAAGGAAAATATATAGGGCTAGAAATATTCAGATATTCTTACCAGTTCTCAGTAGAAAAGTCTTGATAAATACTTGCCTTGTGATGCTTATTGTTTATCTCTTCCCTACAGTAATACAAATACCAATAATTATATGGGAATGCATAGCCTTACCATAATAGGCATTTTTTCCCAGGTGTTTCACTGTGCAACATCAATCTCACTAAAATTTCTCATGATAATACTTTTCTGATACAGCTTTGTCTGTTCCCTGAATCCTGTATTTTTGAAACAGTGTCTCAATAATTAAGCTTTAAGACACTTTAGGACCTGAAATATTTTTAGTATGCAAACTAATTACACGTTTACCATAGAAATGTTCTGGAGCCCTGATGCATGTAATTAGAGATAGTTCTTGAGTGGTAAGATGTTAAGTACTTTTATACAGGATGAGGCTTCATCTATGAGTTCCTGCAAGGCTGGTTACTAAAAAAGCACTGTACATCCTATTAATGAGTTTCATATTGGACTAAACTGAAATGTGTACTGAGAATGGCATTAATATTTTGAACTTCATCCTCCTGAATCCTTCATCCTTGAAAAATACCTGCTAGCAGTAAATATACTCCCCTTAAAGAAACCAGATCTGACCTTGCAGTACTGAGCAAATGTAGCAGAGATGCCTTCCTTCTCTTGCTCAATTAAACAAGGCTCCAAGCACTTGCTGTCACCTCTGTATTTCTGTGTTACCAGCTAAAGCATTCTTGCTGCACAAAGATTCACGTCTGTGACAGCAGCTGAGAAAATGTTTTATTTTTATCTCCGTGTGCTCATAACTCCTTCAATTAATACTATGAATTAAGCAGGCCCCTCAAACTACCTTTCTCATTACAATTGTGTTCTCCTCAGAGCACAGCTGCCTCATGTCTTGCAGAGGGCATTTTTCCCTGACTCCAGGCTCACACCAAACCTTTTACAGTTCTTAAATAAACCTGTCTTTTGTTCTTTGCATGAAACCTAGCAAATGGTATTCAGAACATATTTTCTCTTAAAAAAATTATGTCAAAATATGAAACTATCTTGTGTCTTTACCTGCTCATTTTTAATTACTGAATACATAAAAGCTTTCTCTTAGATTAGCATTGTGCAGCAGTAAGCACTTTCCGTTCTGTACAAAGTCCATATTGCCAAGATAAAATGGTGGTAGGAATCCTTCTCTCCGGTGAACTCTACAGTTATTCATGAAAGCACTTCAGGACTACATTTAACGGCACTCTCCTTGTCACACTATTGAACATATCCAACATAATGCCAATCTATGTCACGACTGTATTGTCATGAATGCATTTTGACCTTATGACATTAGTAGGACATAATTCCATTTAGCAATCCTCTTGCACATAGCTGACCTAGTCGCTTCTCAGGACCAGCCTATAAGCACATGAACAGAAGTGCACTTGGCACACTCCATCCTGTGATCCAGCAGCTACACACATATGTTCATCATGTAACCACGTATACATCTGCCATGCAACAAAGATGCCATGTTGAAATGTGCTCTAGAGAGAAGGTGAATAATGGACTATAGACTTCATTGCTCTACACTTCAGGCTGAAGATTTACCCTGGAATTTTAAGATTTTTTTTTAATAGCCTCATGGCTCCTTTCATTCAACCAGTTAGTCAACAGCCAAGGTCTTTCTGGATTGTTTCTATTATTTCTTTTTCCTTACAAACTGCAGCATTATTGTATGTTTGTCATCTACAAGAAGCTTCAGTGTTTCAAATGTTTGATCAGATAGTTGATATTTAAGTGTTGAGCCTAGACAAAAACTAGCGACTATGTGTATACTACTAAACATAGCAATACCAAAGCCTCACTGGAACATTAAAATGTAATTGTTTGTATTCTTGAACTGTTGGCATGTATCCAGCATGCTTTTGGCATATCCCAACTAGCATGCTACCAGAAAAGGAACATCTGGGCATGTTTCAGGGGACATCATGAAACACAAACCCTCCCCAGCAGGCTGTATAGATCAGGATATCCTGTTATCAGGGTAGAAAATCATTTAGATGAGCAGATATGTCATATACAATGTTGCTTGCCCTCACAATCAAAAGATAAAGTTTGGCCTGCATAATTTCCTAGTATAGAAGATGTCTGTGATGCTAAACACTTGAATGTGAAACAGATGGTATCACACAAACCAGATTATGACAAATCATCTTTCTCATGTTACTAGGTACATACTGTGGCTTTTAATAGGAGTAATAGTCCTGACAAATACTTAGAACTCTTAATCTTAATCTAAACGACAGCTGGGACAGTTGTGGTATCACTGCAACAACCTCTTTGCAGACAACTAGCAAGACCCCCACTGACTGTGCACAGTTTCGAACATTATAGCTCTTCAGTAATATTATATGGAGTCTCTTTCTACCAGCATTCCTTGCTATGTAGACTAATACTTGTCAGCGATAAGCTCTTTAACCCCAAACAACTATATCTATATCCGACTCTGGCCTTTCTAATCAGCAAAAACTAGTTTTTGTTATTGCGAGACAAAAGTGCAAGGATGCTTCCACTGTAAATCATTAACTTCAGTATCTAAGTGTAACTGATCAAGGAACATAAATTAGAGCGTTTTGGATTATGCTAACTGTTGTGAAAAGGCACCAAAAGTCAGGTGTTTTTCTAAAGATGTTGCTGTATGACTTCAGAGTCCAGAAGAAGCTAGCAGAATTGAACGTGCAAGAGAATGTGAAAGCAGCACAACGGACACTGTGCACTTACACTGGCTAACTATCGTAAGTGGCAGGACAGCCTGTCTCGTGTTTGGCTGAACAAACTCCTTGAATGCTCTCTAAGGCTAAAGTTGGAGCTCGGTCCAATGCATCAGTTTAATACTGCAAAGGGCACTGATGGGGCTGCCAAGTGATGGATAAAATCTTCTAGTTAATCACAAATGAAAACACTGTTCTTTGAATATTTGTAGCTACTGAAGCCTGTCTTCCTAAAGATTTTTCTTTGTTTTATTTGTTTAAAAAGTGAAACTTATACACGTTTTCCCCAGAACCTTACTCTCTTCCTCCTAACTCCCAGGTGATTTCTGCTATGCCTATGGTGAACATGCTGAATGACTATCCTGCAAACCACAAAAGGAATATCAGTTGAGTTCAGACTTAAGCCTTTATCTCATCAAAGACCCTAATTTTGTATCTCTCCTTTCCCTACTATCATTTTTCATCAAAAATTTGAGACTGAAATAACTCATTAAATATGATTTAAATTAAGCTTTAGGTTCAAAACCTACTGCAAGGAGGAAAGTAACAGAGAAGTCCTATAATCATCTTTCTTTAGGGAAATGATCTAGAATATTCTTTTTCTTGCATGCCCAGGAGGAATAAAATCCATTTTCTTTTCTTGGCAGGAAATCTGAAGTGCCAGAACTGATTGCTGTTGAAAACTCATGAACTTGATTCTCAATCAGCTTTTCTGTGGGATCATTTTAGCTATAGTTCTGGCATTTAGAAAGTCAACAGAAAGACGGGTTTTGGCACTAAGTAAGGTGGACATGATGACTTGAAATGGCAATGCCTGGCCTTTTCAGGATTGATGCAATCGCACAACTTTTCCCAGAAGAAATACCTCATTGGACATTATATTTGTTTAAATTTGAGTAGATTCTAACTACTATTAGCAGGAGTCCATAGAAACGTCATCAAAAATTCTGTTTACAGTGCATGGGATGATTACTACTACTCACACGTCAGTATTCAGCATCTGGTATGCAAGTCATGGGGGCTCTCAGAAATCAGAAATCAGGATCTCTGCCTCAGTACTGGGTCTCTCTCTCGTAGCCTGAAAGAAAACAGACTAAGAGGAGCATGCTTTCCTTCTTAAGATCAGTCTCCAGGCAACAAAGAGCTGAATTAGGGCTACTGAATAGCATATGATTATAAAATGCTTAAATTTTTTGAATCACATAAATATCATATGTACCTGTATACATACATGTATACAATCTATACCTTCTATACATATATATATGTATACATATAAGTATGCATGCATGTATAAAGTGCGTATATATATAAAAAAATGTATAAAAAGGTCTATATGTTAATGTGAGTCTCACTTTTAGTAACATATGGACTTATATACATATAGGTACAATATGTATATTATAGACATAATATATGCATATGAAAACAGATGTTATTTCATGTGACTCCCATCAAGTGTGTGCGTCTATATATAGACATACATGTGTATATGTGTATGTATATATATGCACATATATGTACAGATTATTAAGTCTACAATGCTTGAAATACTCACATTCAGACCTTCAAGAAGAAAGGTCATGTAGAGGGTTCTTCAGCTTCTCCTCCACTTGAAAAGGCAAACATTCATTTCTCCTCTGTGACTGTAATCATCCAATTCAACTAAAACAAATTTTCTCTCACAAGAGGGTAAGTGGGAAAATTGTTGGTTTCCATGGACTGAGTCACAGCTCCTGTGGAGAAATCCCACATGAAATATTCAGGGAAATAGGAAACATGAAAGAGAACAGTCAGAAAAGTGGGTTCTTCATGTACTTCTGTATATACAGAAAAGCAATACTTTTTGCTATTCCTTGGTACTTAGTAAGGCTATATCAATCTTTAACAAACTGTTTTATTTTCTGTCTGCCCAGAAACAGTTTCTTTCTTCATTTCCACAAAAGCATCTATCCCTCCATATTCTTACCCTTTCACTACAGCACAAGAAGATAAGGCAGTAGAGTCTGTTTTGAGGACCAAGAAACTACAGCTATAGAGATTATCTTGCCAGCACTCTCCAACACTCCAATCTGAAGGACATCAAGTCGAAACATCCTAAAGATATTTTTAACTCATTATTTCCCACAAAAACGGTAGACCATTTTTCATTACTTCCACCAAAACTTTAATGTTCTTTAAGAATGTATCCAGCTTTGTGAAAAATATCTCTGCATGGACTCCTTAGATGTGTTCAAATTGCAACTGAGAGGCCAACCCACAAGAATCAGTGCAGTGAAGAGGCAAAACAGGGAATAGGAAAGTGCTATAGAAACCAGAGGTCTAATAAACATTTAATTATTTATAGAAAGCAGATCAGCTCAATTAGGCAAGCTAAAGAGAGACTTGGCCTCCAACCTGGACCTTCGATTGCTCAACTGGGACATAAAAGACTGTTCTAGCTTCCACTCTGCTTGGTTGGAAACTGGGGGTTTTTATGTTGGTGGTTATTTAAGAGTCCATTGTTAGCTACCTGAAACTTTAAAGGTGTTGGTTTTGGTCCACAGCTTGCAAAACAAGTGTTAAACCTTCAGCTTTGAAGGTATTCTGCAAGGTGGGACCCACTTTTCCAGCCAGCCTCCATGTACCAACGCTGGTAATCCCTCAATCAGGCATCACATGACCCCTTAGGGTTTACTGGGTAAAATCAAAAGCTTAAAATGCTACCTGAAAGCCAAGAGACAGTCAATCCCAGTAATGAAGTAGGACTATCAGATTTTGTAACAGTTGCAAGGACAGTGACGTTAAATCTACATGGACGCCCTATCTTGTCTCAAATAAAACACTGACAGAAACGCTTGTAAGTCATGTGGCCCGAACGGTCAGCCAGAAAACTGACTCGTCAATTGCTTCCAAGATTTTTTGCGAGTGTCACAAACTCTTAGCAGAGCACTGGCCCTTGTGCCTCACAACTCACAGTAAGCCATGTGCCTGGCAGGGACCTCGGTGGCCACACTGCAGGAACACCTTCTCAGAGAGCTCAGAGCAGCTCAGGGCTGAACGACATAAAGCTCCAGCTTTGGTGTGGAGATTATCTGCCTGAAACAGGGCAGTATCCTGGAGCAAGGGAAGGTTTCTCAGGCTTTTTGCCACCTAAGAAGGAAAGATGGTTATTTAGATTAAAATGGGGAAAAGGGAATGGTCTCTGATAAGCCACATGGCACCTCAGGAAAGGGATGGCATCCTGACGCGTACATTTAGTTGAGGTAATAATAAAATCAAAAAGTACAAAAAAAAAAGAGGGATCATTTACTATAATCATGCTTTTACTGAAAAGTCTAAAAGTCATACCTATGAGATGTACTTCTTTCAAATATCAGCATTATGAAAGCCAGAGTGCTACTTTGAATCTTGACATCATTCGTCTCTGAGCTGTTTTTCTGCTGTTCTTTTAGTGCCAGCTGTCTCACAAGTGTCATCTGCTTCCCTTCAACATGAATGAAAAAACTTCCTTGTTTGCCATGGAGATCCCATTGTGGCCTGCACAGTAGATGACTCACTGTCCATAACTATTATTTGGCTCTAACGGGAAGGAAAAGCTACTGGTCTGATAAATCCCTTCCCCATCGTCTTGCCTTGTTCACATCTGCCATCTTGTGGCAGTAGAAATGTAATTCAGCTCTAGCTAAAACCATCATTCTAGATCCAGATGAAGCGAAGCACCAAGTCATTGCCCATCCCGCGGTTACGAGCTTGTTCTCTCCCAATGTTCGCTAGCACCTCGTGTCATGTTAGGCCCACCCATGGTAACAGGGGCTCCATCCTTTTCCACAACTTGGTGACAAATCTAAAATAAAATGTTCCCATCAACAGGGTGGAAGATGTTCAGAGTGAGAAGTGCAGACTAGATTATATTAGAAATATGTTGTATGGACAAATCATCAAACAGAACGTAAACCTTGCCTGGAATAGCTAAAGACTTTTTTCACCTGATGTGATTATTTGTGGAGGGAAGGATGAAGCATGCAGGGGGGATAACACCTAGTGAGGATGAACCAGAAGCAGCCACAGGCAGACTTGGGAGCACTGAATGAGGGTTAGCAGTGCTAGGAAAGAGGGTCATGGTGCAAGAAGTGAGCAGAGTCTGCCCAAGGCTTCACAGCAAGTAGGACAAAATTGGATTTGCAATCTCAAATATGAGGAACAAGTCTCGGCTGTCGTGGGGAACAAAAAGGCAGAAGGAAAGGGCTGGAGCGGCAACAGAAAGCTCTATCCCAGTTTCAGAGGGGAGTCTTTACAGTCACCCCAGACATTACTGTTGTGGCTGGAACTGTACAATAACATCCTTAGCCATGCAGAGAGGCTGCCCCTTCTCCAAACACATCACAGCTGCCATGCCACAGGCTGGCTCCTGCTCAGCCACAAGTAGTGTTGGGTATCAGCAGAAGACATGGCTCTACAGACAGTTTATCGTCTCCAGCAGCATGCCATCCTACACACTGATCTGCTTTATCCCAGCTAGAAACATTTCAGAGCCCTGAAGAGCCTTTAGCACCAGATCGACAGGCCTGGCACGTTTGTTGGCAATGAGAGCTTGCACTGTCCACACGGCTCGATGTCAGCAAACTTACTGCAGAAATCCTTTCCTTGGCAGGGCAGGCAGAGACTGAGCACAGCTCGTGTCTGTAGGGGTTGGATGCATGCAAACAGAGCACTGAGACCGGAAACATACAAGTCGAATGCCGTTAAGATGAACAGTCTGGTGAGAAAAGGCAGGGAAGAGGAAATCCCTTAAGGTCTTTGCACTGAATTTAATAGCTTCAACATTTACACTCATCCTACATGATAGCATTTCTGTCAGAACAAAATATTACTAATAGTATAAAATGAGGCATTTGGAAGTTAGGAAATGCCAGCACTGAAGCATTATGACATAGTCCTTAGTTACACGATTACACATTTACTTCAGAGTGATGCACATGGCATCATCATTCAGGCCCTTCATCATAACAGGAAGAAAAAACTGTTGCTTAGATCAGTCTTCCCTTGCTTTTTCTGCAAGGCAAGGACTGCTCAATATTTTAGGCAAATCTCTGCAGACCAACAAGCCCACAGAGGCTTTAATCTATAAACAACTAAACCTCAGGCAAAGCAATGAACAGTCATTACATGTTTTATTTTTAGCCTTGTTTCTGTGGACAGATGTATTTTTATAAATGAAATTTCTCACGGACTATGGTCTAGTATTTTCTCATATTTTACAGCCTCCCAGGCGAACAGAATTTCAGGTTAAAAGGCAGTCATCCAGATTACTCTTGCCTCATGTTACAGAATGGGATAAAACAATGTGATGATTTAAGTAGCTGTCTTCCTTTCTCTCTGTCCCAGAGTCGTGCAGAGATAATCAATTAAATGAAGCTTTCTTCAATAGTCCCTAGTCCCATGCCCTTCATAACTTGTAATAGTCTTGTGCGAATTCCTTGGTTGCTCAGTCACAGAATCGCAAAGCAATTCATTCTTGAAGGGACCTCAGGAGGTTTCTAGTCTGATCTCCTGCTCAAAGCAGGCTCAGCTGTGAGAGAGACAACATTGCTCAGGCCCATGGCCAGTCAAGTTTTGAATAACCCCAAGGACAGAGACTGCGCAGCCTCTCTTGGCAACCTGTCCCATTGCCTGACTGTCCTTGTGGTGAAAAGGTTTGCTTTGTACCCTAGAGTCTGCCACTGCTTGGAACCTGTAAATGTTATGTAACATTAGCTTCAGAGAATTTTAAAAATCAGTTCCTGTTTGTCTAAAGTGGTTGGATGGACCACTCGGTGGATAAGGAATTGGCTCAATGGCCGCACTCAGAGAGTAGTGGTCAACGTCTCGATGTCCAAGTGGAGACCGGTCACGAGTGGCGTCCCTCAGGGGTCCGTGTTGGGCCCGGCCCTCTTCAACATCTTTGTCGGTGACGTGGACAGTGGCATGGAGTGCACCCTCAGCAAGTTCGCCAATGACACCAAGCTGTGTGGTGCTGTTGACATGCTGGAAGGGAGGGATGCCATCCAGAGGGACCTCGACAGGCTGGAGAGGTGGGCCCGTACCAACCTCATGAAGTTCAACCAGGCCAAATGCAAGGTCCTACATCTGGGTCGGGGCAATCCCAGGCACAAATACAGACTGGGCAGAGAATGGATCGAGAGCAGCCCTGAGGAGAAGGACTTGGGAGTACTGGTGGACGAGAAGCTCAATATGAGCCGGCAATGTGCTCTTGCGGCCCAGAAGGCCAACCGCGTCCTGGGCTGCATCAAGAGGAGCATGGCCAGCAGGTCGAGAGAGGTGATTCTCCCCCTCTACTCTGCCCTCGTGAGACCTCACCTGGAGTACTGCGTCCAGTTCTGGAGCCCCCAACATAAGAAGGACATGGACCAGTTGGAGAGGGTCCAGAGGAGGGCCACGAACATGATAAGAGGGCTGGAGCACCTTTCCTATGAGGACAGGCTGAAAGAGTTGGGGCTGTTCAGCCTGGAGAAGAGGAGGCTCCGGGGTGACCTTATAGCGGTCTTCCAGTACCTCAAGGGGGCCTACAAGAAAGATGGGGAGAGGCTGTTCAGGAGGGCCTGTTGTGATAGGACAAGGGGTAATGGTTTTAAAATAGAGGGAGGTAGATTCAGATTGGATATTAGGTAAAAATTTTTTACCATGAGAGTTGTAGAACACTGGAACAGGTTGCCCAGAGAGGTGGCGGATGCTCCATCCCTGGAGATGTTCAAGGCCAGGTTGGACGAGGCCCTGAGCAACCTGATCTAGTTGGAGATATCCCTGTTCCTTGCAGGGGGGTTGGACTAGATGACCTTTGAAGGTCCCTTCCAGCCCTAACCATTCTATGATTCTATGATTCTATGATTCTAAAGCTGGACACCAGGATTAAGAGATCCTCGGTATTACCCTCAATCTGCCTTAGCCCACACTCTGTAAAATAGGATTAATGCAACATATTCCTGTCATGGTACTGGGAAATTAAATTCATTAACTTTTAAGATGATTTTGTATCAAACAGATGAGGAATATATAGCTCTGTTTTTAAATGAGGATTTGAAGAGTGAGTAATAATAATGTTTTAGGCCAGACACTAAGAAAGAAATGCAGTCCTGTAGGAAAAAAAGTATTATCTGTCATGGTCATGAACAAAATGTTGTGAATTATAACATTTGTAAGTTTATATTTCCCAACATTTAAATGCTTCCCTTTCCATCCTCAGTAAGGTCATTCCAGTA
This sequence comes from Tauraco erythrolophus, assembly GCF_009769465.1. Taxonomy (NCBI): domain Eukaryota; kingdom Metazoa; phylum Chordata; class Aves; order Musophagiformes; family Musophagidae; genus Tauraco; species Tauraco erythrolophus. The sequence goes on along the minus strand of NC_141467.1, from coordinate 85,895,144 downwards.
AAGTTTTTTTGTATAACAGACAATAAAACTCCTGACACAATTTCTCTCTCATAAGACTCTGTAAAATAGTTGAGAATTCACTTCAGGCATCATAGGTGTAGAAATCATGAGGAGGTCTTTGAGGTACATAGTGGCCTCGGTGGCCTTGATATGAGGTGGAATAGGAAAATATTCCATGTGTAAGAAGTGGCATTGAAGCTTCAGCTGTTGCCTGTTAACATGTGCCATCTCCAGGAAATACAGACTTCCAAAGGATCCATGTCACCTCGTTTCAAAATATGTCCTTTTTCTTCTGGTTTTGTTTCTTTTGCATTCTTGTTGTTGTTCTTTTATGCTAATATGTACCTGTATTACAGATGCAAGTAGGTAAACAGGTTCCTTAGAAGCCATTCCTGAAGCTCCTTCTGTCGTTCATTCAGTGTTCTCACTTGCATGAGCCACTGTAAAGTATTACATTATCCTGCCTCTGGATGTCAGCATTTGCCCTCATTTGGAAACATTTATGAATGGTCCTTGGAATCGCTTGTCTCTAAGAAACCACGAAGCCAGATGGATTTTGGCAGATTCCAGCTCTCGTTCTGAAATAATCTGAAAAGCTTGGTCTGGTTTATGAGCATTTTCAAGTAAACTGGAATAACCATCCTGAGACAGATAATTATATTCTCTGTATCATTAAGAAGAATTTCTTTTTTCATCATTTCACTTCTAAGATGTAAGTGGAAGGAGGTTCAATCCTGAATTCACCTTTTTCTTCAATATTCAGACTCCAAGCCATGAGCAAGAAAGAAGAAATGAGAAGAAATAGAACAGGTTGAGTACTTGCCATGCCAACCACTTGCTGATATATTATTAGATGAGCAAAAGCTATGCACAGCTTTTTCCTCCAAGCTAAAGCTTACTGCCTCTGAGGCAAGAGCTGTGTGAGGCTGCGTTATTCCAGCTTGCATTATGGCCAGGTGGTGGGGTCAAAGCTACAGAAAGGTAATCTTGCTCTCATTAATGTTATCAGAGTGATAGACATCATGTGGAGGGAGAGCAAAAGTGTAAAGAGAGAACAGTGATTATTTAAACTGAAAGACCATAATGCCTATCCAGTCTAGCCTGCCTGCAATGTCTCTCCTGGTGCACACTAGTAAGCTCTCACATGCTGTGGGTTTGCAGGTGAATCCTTCAGGCTCAGTCACGGAGTGTTTTCCATAACATGCAACTCTCAGTGACGTCCAATAGGTTTGAAGGAACTCAGGCATCTCATGGGACTGTTTCTCTGCTTTTCTGTAGCTCCTAACATGTGAGTTCAGTGGCACTGCTGGTAAAGTTTCTCTAGATCTCAGTAACAGGATATAAGTCATGTCCTGTGAAAATCTGTCTGCCTAGAAGATTTCAATTGTTATTTTGACTCAGTTAGACTCATAGAATATCTCAAGTTGGAAGGGACCCATAAGGATCATCGAGACCAACTCACTGCTTCTCACAGGACCACCTAAAATTAAACCATATGACTAAGAGTGTCACCCAGATGCTCCTTGAACTCTGACAGGCTTGATGCCCTGACCGCTTCCCTGGGGAGCCTGTTCCAGTGACTGACCACCCTCTCAGTGGAGAACTGTTTCCTAACGTCCAATCTGAACTTACCCTGATGCGTCTTCGTTCCATTTCCTCATGTCACATGGCCGGTCACCAGAGAGAGGAGATCAGCACTTCCCACTCTGCTGCCTCCCTTAAGGACGCTGTAGACTGTGATGAGGCCATCCCTCAGCCTTCTCTTCTCCAAGCTGAACAGACCACACAACTTCAGCTACTCCTCAGAAGTCTTGCCTTTCACCATCTTGGTTGCTCACCTCTGGACACACTCAAATAGTTTAATGTCCTTCTCATATTGAGGCAACCAAAACTGCACATGGTAATCAAGATGGGGCTGCACCAGTGTGATGTAGAGTAGGACAATCACCTTCCCCCACCAGCTAGCTATGCTGTGCTTGAATCCAATAATATAATGTATAATCCAATAATCTTCAATGTAAAAAACCTAAAAACCCCACATAAAATCACTGAAAGGAAATTATCTAGTTAAGATTGAATTTACTGAGAAAATAGAAATAACTGACAATTCATGCATATAAACTAGAATGTTATGTTCCGTGAGCATTTATATTCATACTATCATACATTAACAAGTTCAGTCTGACAAAAATGGTACGTTGTTAGAATGCTTCACCCTGAAGCATGACCTACAGTTTCATGCTAGAATTCATGGAAATTTTTTTATTTTTATTTATTGCACTGGGATGTGAGCTATTATAAAAATGAAAGGGAACATTGAAGAGTCCATGTCATCTTCTGTATTGAAACACACTTGTTTTCTGATCAGATTTAACACATGGCAGTTACTGAATAACTCAAAGTCAGACTTAATTGTTTTGTTTAATTACAGCTGCCAGAAGTAAGATTCAAATTTTAAAAAATAGATTCTGAAATTCGTGAGAGGAAATCCCCACCATGCTAAATGTAGTCTTATTTAACCTAAAGGTAGTGGAGCAATATTGCCATAGCCCAAATTGTTCCCTTTCAATCACTCACTGGTTTTGATTTATAGATGCTTTCACAATCCTCAAGTGTAATGAAAATAGTGTAAATGCTCTCATATTAAGATATGAGTGTGAAGTTACTTTCCTGCTACGCAGCTGTCTCTAGCGTTTTGAAGCAAATTAGGGACCACTTAAGGAAAGTGGATGTAAACAAGCCCATAGGACTGGGTGGGATGTGTTTGTGGGTATTGCAAGAGCTTCCATATGCTATTGTAAGGCTACTCTGAATCATCACTGTAAGGTCATGGAAATTAGGTGAAAACCTCAATGACTGAAAAAAGGCAACTGTCACACCCATCTTCAAAGGGCAAGAAAAAAACCTGCATAGCCAGTTCACTTAACATCTGTCCACAAGAAAATTAAGAGGCAAATGTGGAGGCCATTTCCAGTCACATGAAGTGCAAGAACTTGACTGGGAGCAGCCAGCACAGATATACCAGGGGTGCATCATGCCTGGTGAGCCTGATGGCTTTCTATGATGAGATGACTGGGTCATTGGAGACTGTAGAAGTGGCTTTAGCAAGGCATAAGTAGCCCACAATACCCTCACAGCCGAACCAAAGAGACAGACTGGATGGTCGAGGTTGCTTTTAACAGCTCTCAGAATCTGCCTGTGTTCATGAGTTTATTCTCTTTTGCTCCAGCAGCAGAGAAGCATAAGTACTTATTTCCAACGAGCAAATCAAAGTGAATTACTATTATTACTTGATCAGTTCTGACACTCCTTGGTGCAGCACAGTGCATGAAAATACAATCTGTGCTGAAAAACAACCACCATGACAAGTTCAAGGAAAGCCAGACACTCTGAAAACTGGAAGGTGATTTAATGACTCTGATCTTTGCTTACTTCACTGTCAGTTACTTCTTCTGTCTTCAGTTAAGTCTTTATAGATTGGGAATGGGGGGGGCTTTATAGATATATTTGTGGTCTGATAACTGCTGTGCTACTTGCATCCTATTGACTTTGAATGTAAGAGCAGAAGTACTCAACACTGAATTTAGATAAACCCTATATCAAGGATGGCCACCACATTATAATTTAAAAGAAAGGCTCCTGATTTTTTAAAAATATGGTTTACTCTAAATGCAATGAATAAAATTGCAGATAATATACAGAACTTGCCTCCCTCAGCTTCCCAGGTGCCTCTACAGAACAAGTATGAAGCTCTGGAGGTGGAAGGCCCATCGACAGATGGTGTGGCTGAGGGTCCATCTGCACTGGAGGTGTCACCAGGGTCAGAAAGGTCTACCCGTTGTATCAAGATCACCTCCACAGGGAAGAGAAGATGGGTAATAGTTATAGGCAACTCCCATCTGAGGGGGACAGAAGGTCCAATATGCCAGACTGACCCTGCTCGGAGGGAAGTCTGCTGCCTCCCTGGAGCCCGAGTTAAAGACGTCTCTAGGAAACTTCCTAGCCTGGTATGGCCCACGGACTACTACCCATTATTGCTCTTCCATCTGGGTGGTGATGAAGCTGAAACACAAAGTCCAAGGTCGATCAAGGAAGACTTCAGGGCCCTGGGAAAGCTGGTAAGAGGATCGGGGGCACAGGTTATCTTTTCTTCCATCCTTCCAGTCGAAAGCAGTGACACTGGAAGAAGCAAATGCATCCAGTCGATTAATATGTGGCTCAGTGACTGGTGTCATCGCCATAATTTCAGCTTTTTCAATAATGGGATGGGCCACAGGGCACCAGACCTGCTGGAACCAGATGGGACTTGCCTTTCTCAGAGGGGAATGAGGGTCTTTGCACAACAGCTAACAGGGCTCATTCACAGGGCTTTAAACTAGATTCGAAGGGGGAGGGGGTAATATCAAGATTGATAAAAATATGCTGGAAGTACCTGAAGAACAGAAGAAAGCAATTCCAGCCACTCCAGCCAGGAAGTCAGATTCATCTGGGATCCAACTTAAATGCCTTTACGCTAATGCATGCAGTATGGGGAATAAGCAAGAGGAGTTAGAAGTGTGTGTGTGCGTGTTGGAATATGATCTTATTGGCATCACAAAGACATGGTGGGATGAATCCTATGACTGAAGTGTCAGAATGGAAGGATACAGGCTCTTTAGGAAGGACAGGCAGGGGAGAAGAGGAGGAGGGGTTGACCTCTATGTCAAAGACCAGCTAGAGTGCATGGAGCTGCACCTGGGGACACATGAGGTCCCAACTGAAAGCTTATGGGTCAGGATTAAAGGGAGGGCAGGGACAGGGGACATAGTAGTAGGGCTCTGCTACAGACCACCTGACCAGGAGGACTGGGTGGATGAGGCCCTCTACAGACAGATAGGAGCAGCCTCATGTTCACGAGCCCTGGTTCTCACAAGGGACTTCAACCACCCCGATATCTGTTGGAGGGACAACACAGCAGGGCATAGGCAATCCAGGAGGTTCCTGGAATGCATGGATGATAACTTCCTTCTCCAAGTGGTAGAGGAACCAATGAGGAGAGGTGCTTTGCTCGACCTTGTTCTCACTAACAAAGACTGGTGGGGAACCTGATGCTCAAGGACGGCCTTGGCTGCAGTGATCATTAAATGGTGGAATTCAAGATACTTAGGAAAGCAAGGAGGGTGCACAGCAGGCTCACTACCCTGGATTTCAGGAGAGCAGAATTTGGCCTCTTCAGGGATCTCCTTGGTAGAGTACAATGGGATGAAGCCCTGGAGGGAAGAGGGGCCCAGGAAGCTGGATAATATTCAAGGATCACCTCCTCCAAACTCAGGAACGGTGCATCTCAACAAAGAGAAAGTCAGGTAGGAACATCAGGAGGCCTGCATGGATGAACAAGGAGCTCCTGGACCAACTCGGACACAAAAAGAAGGCCTACAGAGGGTGGAAGCAAGGACAGGTAGCCCGGGAAGAATGCAGAGAAATTGTCTGAATAACCAGAGATCAGGTTAGGAAAGTCAAAGCCCTGATAGAGTTAAATCTGGCCAGGGACATCAAGGGCAACAAGAAAAACTTCTATAGATATGTCAGTGATAAAAAGAGGACTAGGGAAAATGTAGGCCCTCTCTGCAAGGAAACGGGGCACCTGGCTACCCGGGATATGGAGAAGGCTGAGGTTCTCAATGACTTCTGTGCCTCAGTCTTCACTGGCAAGAGCTCCAGCTGAACAGCCCAAGACACAGAAGACAAAGGCAGGGACTGGGAGAATGAAGAACCACCCACTGCAGGAGAAGATCAGGTTCGAGACCATCTAAAGAACCTGAAGGTGCACCCGCAGGTCCTGAGGGAACTGGCAGATGAAGTTGCTAAGCCACTATCCATCATATTCAAGAAGTCGTGGCAGTTCGGTGAAGTTCCCACTGACTGGAAAAGGGGAAATATAGTCTCCATCTTTAAAAACGGAAAAAAAGAAGACCCAGAGAACTACAGTGCAAGGTTCTGCACGTGAGTCAGGGCAATCCCAAGCACAAGTACAGGCTGGGCGGAGAATGGATTCAGAGCAGCCCTGAGGAAAAGGATTTGGGAGTGCTGGTTGATGAGAAGCTCAGCATGAGCCAGAAGGACATGGAGCTGCTGGAGCGAGTCAAGAGGAGGGCCACGAGGATGATCTGAGGGATGGAGCACCTATTTTCTGAAGACAGGCTGAGAGAGTTGGGGCTGTTTAGCCTGAAGAAGAAAAGGCTCCGAGGTGTTCTTATTGCAGCCTTCCAGTACTTAAAGGGGGCCTACAGGAAAGCTGGAGAGGGACTTTTTACAAGGGTGTGTAGTGATAGGACAAGGTGCAATGGCTTTAAACTGAAAGAGGGGAGATTCAGATTAGATATAAGGAAGAAATGTTTCACTCTGAGGGTGGTGAGGCACTGGAACATGTTGCCCAGAAAAGTTATAGATGCCTCATGTCCTGGAAGTGTTCAAGCCTAGGTTGGATGAGGCTTTGAGCAACCTGGTATAGTGGAGGATTTCCCTGCCCATGGCAGAGGGTTGGAACTAGATGATCTTTGAGGTCCCTTCCAACCCTAAACATTCTATGATTCTATGATTCTAACTGATATGATGCTTTAGATTAGAAATAAAAGAGCTTCTGAAACAAGCTGGCTGTTAAGTTCAGAAGAATCATCAAGAGGACTATCTGGGTCAAGTTTGGATCTCTTCAGAGAAACACAGTGAAACCCATATCAGGAGCTATCAGCTCCAGAGGTGTCTGTGTTAGACAGCACCTGAACAATAGGGATTAATGTGGAGAAAGTAAGAGATGCCATCTACATGCCTAAGATTTTGTGATTCTTCAGTAATGAACACAATGGAGGCTGCATGAGGGTGGATCCAGAGTTTCTCAGCACAGAGTGTAGGCATTTTGTAGGATAACCACAAAATAAGAAGTTTGAAGGGCTCCTGTTTCCTGCTAATGAAGAAGGCATGATGAAATCTTATGGAAACCCTGGAGAAGCCAGTAGGTAATTCTATGGGCTTTGTTTTCACTTCAGTGTTAGAAATGGTTTTGATGACTAAGATGGACTACACCTTCTGCACTAAAGAACACCTTTGTTTTAAAGTGCAATCACAGTCAGTTAGAAAGTCTGATCAGTGTTCAGCTTTCCTCGCCCTCTTTTCTGTCTTTGTCTGATTTCTTTGAAGTTCAGTAAAATATTCCTAGTGTACTGTCACCATCACTTCTCATAAAAAGCCCAGGAATCCAGACTAGTCATGAAAAATCATATATAAACTAAGCAACAGTTTCTTTCAAAGAGACTACGACTTGGGATGAGATGTTGTTCCATCTGGCTGACAAAAAGGTTCATTTCTTCTGCTTTATTTTTCCAACTTACTCATAAAATAGGAAGGAAAATTTCTTTCCTGACTATACTCATGGAGTCTCACTAGGACTTCACAGCAGTATTTGGCATCAGAAGAAAACATGTACCACATTTCCCTTAATACTAAAGGGTCTGAGAAAACAAATATGTTAAGCAAACATATTTCCTTGAAGAAATGAGGATTTTTTCCACCACCTTGCCTCTTAACTTTACAGCAAATACGTTCCTTCTTTGAATACCTGCACCTTCATTAAATTCCTACTGTTGTCATATGGTTGTTTTATAATACGTGCTTTATGGTCATTTACAACCTTTTATCCTCTCATTCATCTTATTTAAAATGTCTGGCTACAGAAGCACCAAAGCACAGGTTGACTGAGTCATGGAAGTGCACAACTTTCAAATTTGAGAACAAGAAGATCCTCAGTTTTCTTAACAGGCAAGCGATCGAAGTCTCCAGAAAATCAGGTTTTCTTTTTTTCTTTAGTGTGTAAACAGTACAAGTGCACTCTAATTCTGGGACTTGCAGCTGGAAACATCCTACCACCAACGTCCAAGACACAAGTCCAGTGTCTCTCAAATTCTTGAGATGATATCAAATAAAATGATCTCGCAGAGCAGAAGATAATCTTCTGAAGATCTCACTCCATGGCAAGCACTTAAGCCGGGATCTGAGTCAAACTGGAACATGAGAGCCTCACAGGGCTAATACCATCAAGCAGGTGTCAATTGAAGCTCAGTGGATATGAGAAACTGTAACACACTTCAGTCTGACAGCTCTGGGAACTGAAATCCTTGATCTACAACTGAAGTATAAGGTAAACCATGACCGAGCAAACTTCTCACAAGCATGGTTCACTTACCACAAGTGAGCAGCTTTGGAGACAAATGGCGGTTGTTTATATCACCTCCACTTAGATTATCAGCAAGGGCATCTATGTTTTATCTTCTTTCCCTCTGTCATAATACAAGTTCTTCTGGTATTATATTAAGCATAGGTGATTAACTTGTGTCATTTGCTTCTTCCTTCATCTTCAGTAATTGTGTTCAACCTAGAAGGTTAAATGACTTTTTAGACTCTTTGAACTAAAGCCTCTTAGTACTTTGAAAACAAGAGACAAAGGTTTTGAACCTGATCTGATGCTGTGGGGAAAACCTGATGCTATGGGGAAACCAGCACTGAGTTGAAACAAGTTTGATGTGTTTGTACCAGCCATTGTTACTAATGCTGTGGTGGTATGTACCAACTAGAGCTTCCCAAGTCCTGAGGGCTTCAGATCCATGAATGGTCATGGAGCTACATCACAGCTGTAAAGCCAGCAGAAAAATGTGAAAAACAGAAGTCAACCTGAATTGGTCGAGACTTAATGTCAGTGAGGAATCCAGCATTGATCTTCATGAGGGGACTGAACTAAGAAGTCACAGGTATAGTTCTTCTAACAAAAAAGACTGTCCAGAATTGTTCAGTTTCTACTTGTTCTTCATCCACTGGCAGTTTGTATGCTAACTCTTGTAATTTTTCTAACAGTCCTGTTGCTATATGTGTTAAAACTTAGGTAGCTCTGCATCACCTGCCTTTACGTATCATCTTAATCTATCTGCAGGTTGATGTTAGATTGTAGAGAAACAGCTAATTCTTGTACTATTCCTCAGTAATTTAAGTAAAACTTATCCTCAGCACTGAACTTCCAATTATTACTCATTTTATCGTTGCCTTCTGGAAGTACTCGAACAAATTTAGCAAATTATTCTGAATTTCTGCTAATTCTCTTAAACAAAGCTGTGCTATTACATGATATATAAGGGTTAAGGAGGAAGAGAATGGATGTCTTCTCTCTGCTCTTCAAAATAAAACCATCCTCTCTTTGCACCACTGATGCAGTTTGAATGCCACGTTCTGGTCTGAAGCCAGAGCATTATCTTCCAGTGAAAGGGTTCGTATTTGCCTTTGGTTAGCTTTTTTGTAAACGTGTTCCAGGAGGAGGGACCTTGGGCAACAGTTGAATGTATCTATCGTGAGTTTCTGAGACAGGAGTAAAATTTGTGGGACGCAGCTTGAGAATATGGTCTCTTTTCCAATGGGTCAAGAAAGGGCCTTCAGATGGTGAGAGCTAGACCAAAGGTATTCTAAAAAACAGAAAGACTGTAACTTATGAGTACCTGGTGCTTTTTTAAAGCTCATTAAAAATGTTTCCTAATAAAAAGATGTAAAAGGAATTTGCCAGTGTGAAATGTATTCAAATTGAAGCACATTATGATGGGTTGATCACCAGGTGCCCACCCAGCTGCTCTATCACTCCCCCTCCTCAGTAGGACAGAGAAGAAGATCATTCATCAATTACCATCATGGGCAAAACACACATGACTTCAGAGAAATGAATTTAATTTATTGCCAATTAATAACAGAGTAGGATAGTGAGAAATAATAACAAAATTGAAAATACCTTCCCTTTCACCGTCCCTTCTTCCCAGGCTCAGCTTCGCACCTGACTCTTTTACCTTCTCTGCCCCAAGTAGCTGAGGGAGATGGAGCATGTGGGTTGAAATCAGTTCATAATTGATAACTTTGTCTCTGCTGCTCCTTCCTCCTCAGCAATTCCGCTGCTCCAGCATGGGGTGTCTCTCACGGGATACAGTCCTTCACAAACCTCTCCAAAGTGCGTCCTTCTCATGAAGTGGAATTCTTCAGGAACAAACTGCTCCAGTGTGGGTCTACAATAGGTCCTGCCAGAAAACCTGCTCCTGCATGGGTTCTCTTCATAGGCCACAGCTCCTGCCAGGAGCCTGCTCCAGTGTAGGCTCTTCATGGGCTGCAGCTTCCCTCAGGGCATATCCCGCTTCTCCAGTGTGGGGTCCTCCATAGGCTGCAGAGGGACAACGTGCATCACCATGGTCTTCTCCATAGGCTGCAAGTGAATCTCTGTTCCAATATCTGGAGCACCTTCTTCCCTCCTTCTCACTGACCTTAGTGTCTTCAGGGCTGTTTCTCTTACATTTTCTCACTTATCTCTCACAGCTGCTGTGCAGCATTTTTTACTCTTTCTTAAACATGTTATCACAGCGGCACTACCAACAAAGCTTAAGGGAGTTGGCTTTGGCCAGCGGCAGCTCCATCTCGGAGCCGGCTGGAACTGGCTCTGTCTGACATGGGGACAGCTTCTGGCATCTTCTCACAGAAGCCACCCCTGCAGCCTCCCCTGCTACCAAAACCTTGCCACGTAAACCAATACACATACCAATGTTAATAACATCTGGCTTAGAGATTTATTCTCCAATGTCTTACTCATTGAATTCTCAGGCAAAACTGCCACATCGGTTCTTGGTTAGACTCCAGCACCATGCTTTGAATAGTAGTAGTTTGTCTCTTCTGAGCTAAAGAAAAAAACAACCCCATTATCATTACTTTTTACTGTTCCTTTAAAGTAATCATAAAATGTGTTTGCTTCAGTGAGCACTGTGAGCTGTGTACATTTTGTATTTTACAAAAATAGCCTGCCCTCTTTTCCCATAGCTGCATGCAAACTGCTTGAAGATGAGACTGGCATAATAAGGTCAGTGCTGCTGAGTACTGTAACAAACTTGTCAGTAAATGTTAATATCAAAACCACCATCTCGGAAACATTTTCTTTATTCTTCTCACTTGCTTAAGACATGCAGTTTCATGTCTCACCACTTGCTGTTTTCAGTAAAAAAAAAAAAAAAAAGGCACAGATTAAAAAAGAAATGTAATTAAAACATTTCATTTAAAGCCAGGAAACTTTCAGAATCTAGTCATTAGAAGGAACAAGTACAGGCAGCTATATATACTTAATTTCCTGTACATACCAGCAATAATGTGTTTTGAGGTGAATTTCTGTTAAGTTTATAACCATCATATCTAGGAACCATGGATTAAATCTTTGACCATGTGTACATCCTTTTCAATGCTTCAGTGAAAGATTCACCATTATCAGAAAACGCTATGCAAATCAGGTTACATTTTAGTGCCTTAGCAATTCCAATCCTTCTGCCCATTGGCCATTCCAACATTCTTTATATAGACACAGTAGAAAATCCCAGAGAAAAAAGAAATAAAAATCATAGAATCATAGAATGGTTAGGGTTGGAAGGGACCTTAAGGATCATCTAGTTCCAACCTCCCTGCCATGGGCAGGGAAACCCTCCACTATACCAGGTTGCCCAAAGCCTCACCCAACCTGGCCTTGAACACTTCCAGGGATGGGGCGTCCACAACTTCTCTGGGCAACCTGTTCCAGTGCCTCACCACCCTCTGAGTGAAAAATTTCTTCCTTATATCTAATCTGAATCTCCCTTCTTTCAGTTTAAAGCCATTGCCCCTTGTGCTATCACTACACGCCCTTGTAAAAAGTCCCTCTCCAGCTTTCCTGTAGGCCCCCTTTAAGTACTGGAAGGCTGCAATAAGATCACCTCAGAGCCTTCTCTTCTCCAGGCTGAACAGTCCAAACTCTCTCAGCCTCTCTTCATAGTGGAGGTGTTCCATCCCTCAGATCATCTTCGTGGCCCTCCTCTGGACCTGCTCCAGCAGCTCCATGTCCTTCTTGTGCTGGAGACTCCAGAGCGGAACACAGCATACCAGGTGGGCTCTCATGAGAGCAGAGGGGCAGAATCACTTCCCTCGACCTGCTGGCCACGCTCCTTTTGATGCAACGCGGGATATGGTTGGCTTTTTGGGTTGCCAGTGCACATTGCCGGCTCATGTTGAGCTTCTCATCCACCAGAAATGAAACAATTAAAACCTCACAGTAGAGAGAGACTAGAGATTAATCTGCTTGGGAAAGAAAGGAGAAAGGTATCAACAGAAGGACAAAATCAGAAAAAAAAAAAAAGTGTAGAAGAACTAGTCACTCTTTCATATTTTCTGAATTTGTAAGGAAAGAAAAAGGTTATGTTCCGGCTGTGAGTCTTTGCATCATGTTCTGTCCTCAATGTATGCAAACTTGAGAAAAGTAGTCTTGAGAAAAGAAGGCTTAGGGGAGACCTCAACACCATGTTTCAGTATTTAAAGGGTGACTACAAAGATGGAGACTCCCTTTTTACTAGGAGTCACATAGAAAAGATGAGAGGCAAAAGATACAAGTTACTCATGGGGACATTCTGATTAGACACAAGAGGAAAATTTTTCACAATGAGAACAACCAGCCATTGGAACAATCTCCCCAGGGAAGTGGTGGATTTCCCAATATTGGACACTTTTAGGGTTTGGCTAGACAGGGTGCTAGGCCATCTTGTCTAGACCAAGCTTTTGCCAAGAAAGGTTGGACCAGATGATCCTTGAGGTTTCTTCCAACCCAGTTTTCCATGACTCTCTGATTCTACTAAACTTGAATCTCAAGCATATGTTATGTGAAATGTGGTGCCTGCATCCAAATTTCCTGCATCAACCAAGCAACAGAATACATTAAAGTCTTTGTGGTAGGTTAGCATGGCTGTCAGCGGTAATGATGATCTCATGTTGCCACATCCCAAAAGCTGTGGTATGCATGACAGTAATTCTGTGCTAATAAGCATTGATAACAGGTGCACCATAGTGTATCTTTACACTAACATAGTAATCTGCATAGCAGATAGCTTGGAGGAAAGAGGAGAAATCTGGTACGTGGGTATAGCAGGCTCTAGTCTGCTGGCAAAGATCCACACAGATGTACTCATCAGTAACTAGATTCTAAACTACTGAAGGCTTTTTAGATACTGTTTAGAAAACACCTTTTCCCCTTTGATATTTTCAGGTAATTTAATTTGAACGCATTTTTGCTTTCCTCTTTGGTGAAGAAAAACAACAGATTTGTCAAAGTGATTCACAGAGGAGGTTGTGGGCAACATACAGTTTAACCCACCTCCTCTCACTAAGCAACTGAAAGATTCATAATTGAGCTCCCTGAGTGGGGAGGGAACAGAGTGAATCTAAAAGCATGTAATATGACTCAAGTCTTTACTCAATAAGTGTAGGATTCATTTCACAATCTCTTCAGGAAATACGTTTATGATTTTTACACTTGTGATGGCTTAGCATTTTGACATAACATTTTCCGTTGTTTATTCAAACACGTTCAGCTGTACAGGATTGCTCTGCAGTCTCTGTATTTTCAGATGTTTTAGGGCAAAAGGAAGGTTCTATTTGGAGATTGCACTTAGAAAATCCTGAGGCAAGAGGTTGCATAGCAATGGGAAGAGTTCATGTTCAATACTGAATCATCATCCTTGCCCTTCTGTTACTATGGAGATGGCATGCCTGCTTCACAGCATATTCTGCCATCTCCACAGCTGCAACAGGAGCTTTAGTAAGGTGCATGTGATGTCTTCGCTCCTCATGCCTTCTCTGTCTTTCACAAACACAATACAAGAGATCAGTTATTTTTCAGTTTCTGCTTAGATCCTGGCTTGTTGAAGTACCATGTCACTGCTGTGTTTAAGAATATCAGAGTCAGTGCATCCTGGGACTGTGTGAAGCTCCAGGGATTACAACTGATCCTTTAAACACATATGCCTCCGAAAGCACTACTATGAATTATCTATTTTTTTAAGAGCCTGCATACAGGATACCTTATCCAACCATTTTTTGAGAGCTTCATATATACATTCAATTTAATATTGGAATGTGAAAACCATTACAATTAATGTACAAGCACAATGTACATTTATCAAGTATTTTGTATTATAGGGCTATAGTGAGGGAGAAATGGATGGGAGTTAAGCAGCTGACGGCTCCAGGTATGAGAGAGGCATATGGCAAGGAGCCATCTCTCTTGTTGTTGTGCCAAAAACATTTTAGCTAACGCACTGAACAGAGAAGTAGGTCATATGATGATTTCTTTTTACGTGCAGTACTTGATAGGCTGCAGTATTTCAGAAGTATGTATGATTTTTTGAAAGGCATTTCTTCTTTCAGGATCGGAGAAGCAGCTACAACCCTATGTATAAAAGCCCATTTAATGTGCATGTGAACACTTCCAATAATAATCTCAAATGCTATTTTAACCCTATCAACTCAAGATCATTCCTTCATAACAAGGACTACTATATGTTCAGTTTTTTACACTGAAAAAAACACATATCCTTTTCCACTGAGCTACCTTGCCTGCATGGGTTTTGAAGAATTGCCTTCTTGTTTGAACTTTTGCCCGTATAATACTTTGTTACAGATGAAAGGGCTCAAACTGCTCTGCAAGTGCTATATGCCAGCAATGACCATGTGAGTTCAGATCTTTCATCAGAGACCAAAATCTATCAAGCAGGGAAATCAAGAGATCTTCTCATGGATGTTCTCCACAGCCAGAGGTACATATGCAATAAAAGTAAAGCTTTTGAGGAAACATCAGTCTTTCTACCCATCAGCTAAGCAACAGAGTAGCACTGGAATCATCCAAGAAGCTTCAGAAAGACTATCTGCTTGCATGTTATTTTACTAACTTTGTTGAATTGAGTTACTTACCGTCACAACTGTTGTCATTTGGTATGTAGACTCAATCCTTCGACTTTGACCCAGAGAAGTTGTGGATGTCTCATCCCTGGAGGTGTTCAAGGCCAGGTTGGATGAGGCTTTGAGGAACCTGATGTCGTGGAATGTGTCCCTACCCATGGCAGAGGAGTTGCAACTAGATGATCTTTAAGGTCCCTTCCAATCCAAACCATCCTATGATCCTATGATTCTAACATGAGATGTAAATAATGTTTTGCTCATACCTTTTCATTTTTGCAATTTATACAATCTACCTTTGAGCATAAGTTTTATGAAGATCACACACTCTGACTCATCTAAGTGAAACACTGAGGTTATGCTGTAGATCGAATTTATCTAATGTAACGCTGAGTGGACAAATACCTTGGAATATTACGCTACATTCAGAGAGGTGCAAATCAGTCTCAGCTCTTCTATTTGGTATGTCTAAGGGCGAGTCGATTTCCCATTATCATCAATCACGCTCCTCCCATAAGCACAATTCCCGTAAGACTGGAGCCTGGTTTGCATCCCATTAGGACTAATGGCCGTCGCACACGTACATCACGCACACTTCAGAGACAAAATGGATTTCAGGAAGGCCACTGGGCTCAGGGCGAGCCGCCAGGCCGCCCCGGCCCGCCCTGCCCGGCAGAGAGGCCGCCGGCGCCGGGCGCGGCTCAGCTCCGCCGCGGGGCGCGGGGCGCGGGGCCGCTCCGCCGGGCGCTGTCCGCGGTGCTGGAGCGGGAGCGGCAGCGGGAGCGGCAGCGGCAGCGGGAGCGACACCGATCGCCACCGCCGCCGCTTCCCCGCGGGCACCGCGGCTGAAGGGAAAAGCTTTCGGCACAGCAAAAGCTGGAAATTGTATTAACCCCGTGAATGCAGACAGATAGAAACAACGCAAGGCAGTCTTACCTGCACTGATCAAAAAAAAAAAAAAAAAAAATCCCAATTATTCTGGGAGAACTCTAATTGTCATACAAACATCGTTATATGATGTCACCTCCCATGGCAAGGAGGGTGGACTAGATGATTTTTCAAGGTCCCTCCTAAACCAAACGGTTCTATGATTTTATAAATATTTCAATAGATTAAAAGTGTTAATCCCTTTCCAAAACTGACGCATTTTGATATCGATGTCACTAGAATGAGCCAGCTTTCTGCAACAGGAGGGGAGTCACTCTTCTGCCATGCTTTTTCACAGTGATAGTTGCAGAATCTGCTGTAGGTTTAAAACAAATAATCATATTTAATTTATGGCTGGGCTCTTGGGACCATGTGTTAGTTAACAGTTAGTTGGTTTTAACAGTGCACTTTAAGAGATTCCATGTTCTTTCTTGAAAGCAGAAGAACACCTAGGCTGAACTTAAAAAGAAACCTGGATTCAGGGTGATATTCTCTTTCCTCTGGA
Organism: Tauraco erythrolophus; assembly: GCF_009769465.1. NCBI lineage: Eukaryota > Metazoa > Chordata > Aves > Musophagiformes > Musophagidae > Tauraco > Tauraco erythrolophus. The sequence goes on along the minus strand of NC_141467.1, from coordinate 85,878,925 downwards.
ATTAATAAAGTAGTTCAAAGACATCAGAGACAGATAAGATCAAACATCTGAGTCAAGGAAGCATGACAACAGCTGCTTCCACAGGGAGATAGTGAGTCCTTCATACGGGGAGCCTAGGAGTTTTGAGAAGGAGGTTTATTAGGAAGATAAATGGGACATAGGAAACTGTTCTCTGGTTGGCCAGTTGCCAGAGAAGTGCATGAATGAGAAGCACATAAACAAAGGTAATAAAGCAGTCACACTCATAAGCAGTGCAGAAAAGCACTCCTGAGACAAAGAAAACAGGATGGAAATCCCAAAGAGAGATACCAAAGAAGAAGTACCCAGCTTGTAGGCCTGGGAAATCCCTGGGGGTCCTTTAGGACTTTTCACTCTTTGGTGCTTTTTTTTTTTTGGTTGGTTGGTTGTTGCGGGTTTTTTTTTTTCTGCTTCCTTGCTAGTAGTTTGTGAATATTTACTAAAGAGTGAAAAAAAAGGTCAAAATTCACGAATTTGAATGTCCAGGTAACCAACTTAATTTCAACTTACAGTATTCAAAGTATGGGAGTAGTTTCATTAAAAGAGGGATTTTTTCACAGTCCCAGCTGTGACACTTGCCATGGAACAGATGGCACTGTCCAAAACAGATTCCACTGATTTATACCACATAGAATTAAATTACTCAAATCTTATCATGGACTTCATGGAAAGAAAGTGTTCTTAATTTTACACTATATTTTCCTTGGCTTCAATTCATCTCCGTACTCCTGTTTATACATCTTTTTCGTTTTAAACAATATATGTCCTTCAAAGAAGGCGTACAGTACTCTGGAGCAGAACTGACATGTCTGATTCAGGCTGTCTTGGAGACAGGCTCTCTGTAATTGATATGAGCACGTTAAGAAAAGGGTGGAATTACTCAACATTCAAATTTTATTTTCATTGCTTGAATATGCTTTGTAGGAGAATTTTTTGGAAGGGCAACAAACAGTACCTTGGCCAAAGCTTTCATATCCTTTAGCTTCATTTACTCATGCCCTTAACTGTTGCTGTTTTTTTGTCCACGTTTGCTCTGAAAGGGTGCAGCACAGTGGGTCTTATTTTATTAACAAGATATTTGGCTAGAAGCTCTTTGTCAGATCAAATCATTGCTCAGTAAAGTAGCAGGAGCAGTGTGAACTAGCAGGTTTTCCATTAGCATTCAGCCTAGAACAAAGGTGCAGCTCTGCAGCTAAGGACTTAGTGCATGTCTCTCTCTTTTCTATTTTGGAAGAAGCACAACCACTGCATGCTAAGTCCATTTACACAGCTTCTTTCTTTGGATCCAGATCAAAAAAAAGAAGATATCTTTTACCAGTGTGTCCAAGACAGGGTTGTCCAAGAAGAACACAGCTGTTGCTGTGTTATCTCATCTCTTCTTCTCAAAGGCAAGTCTTTTCTTGTTTAAAGTGTGAAGGAGATTTATCATTCCTATTGTACTATGATTGCTGGCCCAAGCTCTGCTTGTTTTACTGAAAGATTTGTTCCAGGAAACAATACTAAACAGATTAAGAAAATAATGTTTGTGGGAGGAAAATAATTCTGAAAATCCTTCATGTTCATAGCTTCAAAATTCAGGAATCAAGAAATCAGCATATTGCATCTCAGACAGTAACACAGAAATCTTAATCTTTGACTGTTACAATAATCCTTAAAATATTATTTTGGATACCTTTTCGCCTTTTAGAGAGGATTTCATATTAACTGATTTTAACAACCTTTATCAGTGTAGGCAGCATTTCAACGTGAGTTAAAAACAGCTCAGATTTGCTGTACAATCCAGCATAACCAGTGTCTGACAGACAAACAGTAGTTATTAAACTGATTGCAGTTCCCATATAAGGAATTATCATATTATATCATATTATATTATTCCCATTTTTAAGGATTATTATTTAGCCTTATAATTTTGCAGGAAGATATGACTATGGAAAGATCTGACATATAAAAATTTATCTCTTTAAAGTTTGCTGAGTTTTGAAGTGTTTAAAGGAAATATTTCTTAACAATGTGCTTTAACTTTTGGTCAGCCCTGAAGCGGTCAGGCATTTGGACTAGATGATCGTTGTAGGTCCTTTCCAACTGAACTAGCCCAGTCTAGTCTAGTCTATATAATTATTTGACTTGATGTGAAATATTTTTATCTTGTTCTTTTATAAAATCTCAACATTTAACATGAAAGTGTTGAAGTCAGAGTACCTTAAGAGGTCAAAATGTGTAAATGAGCACATTAAGTGTGCTTAACTCGTAACATTGCCTAACTGGCAAGGCAGCATGCTCTTCTTTGGAAACGTGGGCTCACAAGCAGTGGAAAATCATTTTGCTTTTGATTTGGAGATCTTCATGGTGCTTAGTGTGCAGTTTAGAAAAGCAGCATGTGGTATATACAGTTCTTCCTGACTTGATCTGTTCTCGGTATATATTGAAGTTCAACGCTGATGCTTTCTTCCTTGATGTTAAGTAGTAAATATGCTACAGGGAGGAAAAGTAGAGCAGTGAATTTTTATGGGAAGAGCCTATGATTTTGAACAGTGTAGGTAACACCATTACAGACAGATGCCCTAGTTTTTGCTCTCATAAATTTGCACTCAGAAATAGCTGGATTTCCTTTTCTGCACTATCTTCATAGGAAAATTAAAGATGAAATTCTCATTTATATTTAAAGCCTCCCATGCCAAAGATGCCCATGGCCATGTGCTTCACTGAGCCACACTCAAATTCTGCTTTATTCCACAATTAGCCCTGCTGTAGTCAGCATAAATCAAGGAAGTACATGACCTTGAATGTCAGCTTTTACTCTTATATAGATATGCACAGTCTCATTTGATATTCACTGGAAACATCTGGCTCATATAAAGAGTTCATATGGAGTTTCTGTGCAAACAATTTTTTGGTTCTATATGCTATAAAGAATGGATACCTTAATGCATCTAGCATTTGTGAAATCTGTCTCAAATATTCTCTCGATTCTTTGTTGTTTTCAGTTTTATCACAAGCCCACACAGAATATATTTACTGTTCAGAAGACCTAAGAAAAGGTACTCTAAGAAAAGGTAGATTGTCTTACCTACATTGAGATTATATGAAATGAGTTCATTGCATCCTTATTTGATGAAACTTGTGATCCTTAGAATCAGTTAAGAAAAAATAGTTTTATCAATAATTAGGGATTAAGAAGAAAAAGATACTCCATCTGATCTTCCATGCTTATTTGCTTTAAGTTCCCCTAATCATTTACAGTAGTTTCCTCTTTCCCAGTCAGTACTCCTCAGGGAAGGCTGTGATACTGCTCAGCTCTTCCATCAATTTCACACTTGGAGTTTGAGTGCACAGAGTAAGTCACTACACATCATTTTTTCCCTAGTAATTGTCCATGTGCCCTCTTATCCCCTAAAAAGTGTGAAGTAATTTAATACATCTTACCTTTTATAGATAGAAAAGTAATTCCCCATTAATTTTAGAGAAGCAAACAATTCCAAAGCCAGTTGCTGCAAAGCTAATGATGCACATTAACTTGCTGATGTTTTGGTTCACCTTAGAACCACCTTCTGTGTGGGAAGACTCACTATCAGCTGTCTAATCTGGGATACTCTGAAGTGCTGGTCATGTCTTAGCAAATATTGTAAAGCTCAGACTGCTGTACCATTTTTATACACTCAAGACCATGACTAGACTTTAAAGCTCTATAGAAATTAAGTAAACAAAGTATCTGCATGTAAGCATAAATTATCCTCACTCTTCAGAAAGAAAAGGTCAAACTCAATACCGAGTTTCTAAAGTATCTTAATTTATTCAAGGGAAATACAAACTATGGACTGAAACAAGTGATCAAGTTTATCAGTTGAATTAGAGGCTGAACTTTCCTATCCTGGCACAAGGGTGATGTAATTTAAGTCATTTTAGCCTGCATTGAAAAATGACTAAATTAACTCAAGTGACTTTGTATCTATCGTAAGAATAAGCATGTAGTTCATCACTACGGCTCAATTAATGCAACTTAACTTGCTATGTTATGGAAACTTTGTGCCTGGGTCCTTTCTTTTATTAGGATCATTTCAGGATCCATTTTAGTGTATGGATAATTTGCTTCATCACCTGTGAAGAAGGAACATGACAGTAATTTTTTTACAGCTATCAGCTGTGCACACAAGTTTGACAGTAAGAAGATGCTATTCCCTGTTTCTCAACCTATGCTGACTGGGGGAAAGAACGAGATGTCAAGCTGTGAAATTATAACTCTCCATTGCACCTGGTACAGCCTTAGAAAATGTGCCTAGAGCAGAACCATGGTGACTTCATAGAGTCAGTCTTTTGTGCTTTTACAAGTAAATAGAGCATTGGGTTCGAGGTTTATGGAGTTTTTCAGAAATTCACTAGTTTCTGATCTGTCTAGAAGCAAAGGCATTAACCTGTAATAAAAATAAATTATAAGTGATGCAAAACAACTGTGAAGTGTCTCATACTGCGAGACATATTTTCTTTGACTTTATTAAAGTTTTTGTATTGCAAAATTAAATTATTGTATTTGTCACATAAACTGTGTAAGAGAACAGAGAAGAAATTTACTATGAACTACATTAAATTGCTATGTATAATGCCAAGGAAGATCGCTGACAACATAATACATCCTCTTGGACCAAAGGTGTTTGAAGAGATAATTCACCTGATGATAATAGGCTTTGAGATTATAAACACTGGTTATTTGCTTCGGAGCTAGCTATTTCTCATGGAATTATCATGCTGAAGATATTGCTTTTATGAAACAATTAATTATAATTGCTCTTCTCTAAGATATGCTGAATACATATAAAGCTGAGCAATTATTAAATACCATGTTGTGTCATTTGTGTATGCCATGGATTCAGAAAACAGCAAAAGAAATTATTTTCATTTCATTTGCAACTATGAAGATAGAAGATTGAGTATCCTCAAAGAATGCAGCAAAATTGCTTCACTAAACATTAGCATAGAAGAGGAAAATTGACTCAAACTACACTAAATACGCATCAGCAGACCCTAAGTGCCTCTGCAAAAAGTTGTTAGATAACGTGACAAATTTTTTCAGTTCTTTGCTCATGGAAAGAATTTAACCCTTAGTTTTTAATCTTCTTCCATAAAATGAACAGTTTGGAAAATAATTTCGGAAATTAATGTCTGTTTGTTTAGACAGGCATGGTTTTTTCTGGCTGTAATTAATATTTTGTCACAGATTGAATGTTTATAGAAAATGGGCTTGGGACACCTCCACTTGAGAATTATCAAAGATCTTCAAGTGTTGTCCTTTCCATGGCTGTGGGACAACCCCTCAGCTGAGGTAAAGGAGGTACTACCACATCCTAGCTGATGTACTCAATGATCTGAGCCATCAGCTATATGTGAGGGGACAAGGGGAGGACACGTTGCAGTAAGTCTGTCCTCAGAGCCAGTGATCTAGACTGCGGGTTGCAAAACAGACCTAGACATTGGTTAGATGCACACTATGAAGTCTCAGATGGTTGTGCATATGCCAGTCCTTCCTTCAAAAGAAGTGAAGTATCCATGGATGCTTTCTTACTGAAAATTTCTGAAAATTTAAGAAGGAGAGCAGGTAGTTGAGGGTCTGAGGAACCAGATTTTTGGCTCTCTCTCCCAAATAGACAAACAAATTACCTAAGGTGCTCTCTGTAAAGGTGTAAGGAATACAGTTGTGTGAGACAATTTAAGCGTGAAGCACGGACAGAGAAGCAGGAGACATCATATTTTTACATCCATGTGTCATTTTCCATATTTTCACTGTCTCTTATCCATTCATATGCACAAGTCAAAAGGCCAGCCAGTATCTCTCACTAGATAGTGAAGAAGCATTCATTTAGACACATGCATGCGAAATAATGCTACTACTTCTCTTTTATCAGATTTCCTCTTCCTAAATTAAATAATCTCAAACATTTTGGATCAGGATCTCCCTTGGATTTTTTAATAAATACTACATGATTAGCAATTGGAAATGATGTCCACATCTAACTCATTGTTTAATTGTTAGCAGAGCACCACTCCACACCAAAAACTGCATGCTGTGTTTTCCTCAGAAAGCAGTAAATTCCTCTGTATGCATTTCAAAGGTTGTATGGCTCACGTTGCCACCTTCTTTGCCTAGAAGCAGAGCAGCTGAACAGTAAACTAATTTTAAATCCTTTAAAATTATCTGTAAAGTTAGGAGAATTTAGCATGCTGATAAAACACTAAAATCAAGTGAGTTTTTACTAAAGTTCTGTATCTGTGTAATATATAGTTCTGTATAAGATCTGAAAGATCATTTATCATTAAACGTGAATAAGAATAGAATTGAAAATATTATTCATGAGATTGAGTCTAAATAATAATAGTTCGAGTCGCATGAGCTACAGTGGTGCTATGGTGACTAGGTCACCCAAATAATGCTACTTCAGTGAATTGATTTCAAAATTGATAGCCTGGAAACTGCTATAATACCACTAAATTCTGTAAAATGGAGAGTAGCACTGCATTTTTTCCTGACCTACATTTCTGCAATCTTTCTGACAGGCATTAGTGCAACTGGTTTGAATGCAGATGTGAGATTTAGAAGTAGGGTGTAATAGATCTGATTATTATTTAAAAAAAAAAAAACAAACTTAAAATAGAACCTGATATGTAGTGTTTTATATTAATTTAATGATATCACTACAATTTTTATTTAAGTGTCAGACAGGATTAAAGTAATTACTCTCTATCTCAATACTGAAGGCTTTGGTAAAGGAATGTAACTACTGCAGGAATTTTTGCAGCACTCTAGATTATCGAGTTAATTGCCATTAACTATACTTTGTTCTTCATGTAGATTTAATTATTAAATTTATTTTAATCAGGAAAAATTTCTAGCACAATTCATAGGAAATTTCAGAGTCAACAGTGCTTTTGCCCACTAAGAATCATCAGCTCAGACAAGTCAGGATCTCCGATGAAGCCCATGAAAGCAAATGTGTCGGGCAGCTCTGGTCAGAGCAAGGCTCTTCCTCTTCTTCTCTGAGCTTTTCAGTTTAAGAGCTTCTGCCACGGTTCTTATGAAGCAGTTGTTGCTACTGGCTCGGTCCCTTGAGACTGCTCTGTAATTAATGTATTGGGCAGCTGCATTTGTCTCCCTAACATCTGAGTAAGTGAATCATTAAGGGACTTTCTCTTCTCCTGCACAATTACAAAAAATATCATTTCTCTAAAATCCTTAAAATAGCTGGCAAACTAAAAGAAAATTGATAAATGAGTTAAAAGGAATTTTTATTCCTATTCACATAGTAACAGCTTCTCTAATGCTTGAAATATACGTGCATTAGGAATCACTGAGGTGTCATTTCAGTAACCAAAATACGTCCATTTTTATGTTTTATTCTTCATACCAATATTCTAAGAATGTTGATAATGTTAATACCCTCTGATCAAAGATAGCAAATTTCTGATAAACTAAAGCCTTAAATTTGGCTTATTCTTGCTGTTAGGTGAAAATAGCTGTCAAAAGCCTTGAAAACAACTCAGTTCTTCATATTCATTTAAATGAATATTTTATTTCTTTTATATATAATCTTTTCTGTATCTATTTCTTTATATATTTTAGATATATTATATAACATTAATTTAATCTTATGTATTAAATATATCTTTAAACATCCTTAAAAATACCTTCAAGTCACAAAACCCATTTAACTTTCATTTCTCTGAATCATTTTTACAACATAGACTTTGTCAACATTTTCTTACAACAGCCTGATCTTAAGAGCCTTGCCTTTCATTTCATGACATCTTTGCATTCATATGCACCAAATCAAATGAAAGACTAATACAATTATTGCGTTTTAGGAGTATATGTGCAACGAAAGTCAGTGGTTACCTGATAAGAAAGTGTTCTCTCTCTGTCCTTTGTGCATACTTAGTAGAAATTATTTATGTTAGGCATGAAAACGATTTTGGCAGTACACGGGTTTTGTTTTACTGCTCCTCTTCTCCCAGAATTACAGCTAAAAGCCCCATGCTCTGTCCCCTGGGAAACACTGTGGTTAGTGACTGGAAGCTACAGCTGGGGAAGGTACAGGGAGGTGGACTTCTCTGTACCCACCAGATTGCTTTCTCCTCTGCAGCGCCAGCACTGTGGCGTCACAACATGCCGCAGGTGGCTATTCTGGGTCTGTTTCTGAGCACGTGAAAACGCAGCTGTATGATCTCATTTCCCACACACAGCCTTATTAACTAGCCATGAATAATAATTTATGACAAATTTAACCACTCTCCAATCCTGTAGGTAGGCTCAGAGTTGCTGGGAAAGAGGAAAATAATTTTGTTTCTCTCATCCATTTCATTCCCACTTCGACTTTCTGTTCAAAATGTAGGTGTAGTATGTCATCTTCACCTTCCCCAAAAGAGCCGACACTTTTCAAGGCTCTAATGCCACTCTTGATCCAGCCAGGAGAGGGTGCTGGAGAACACAGTCTGTCAAACAGCTCCCTGCGTACTTTTGTTCCCCAAAAAGTCAACCAAAGTCCATTAAAGTTACTCTGCTTTTCTGTTATTTCATCTCTTTACTTCACTCCCTCGCTAATTCAGACTTCTTGCTGCCCACTATTTCCCTTTCAATTAGCATATTATAAGTGCAGGCAAATAATATACACAGATCTCTTCAGGTCTGGAATTTCATCTGTTATTTGGAAAAGATATAATATTCTTTAATGTTAAACATGAACTTATGTATCTGCCTCACCCATGCACCTGTTTAAAGATTCCATAGAAAATCATAGAACCATAGAATGATAGAATGGTTCACCACCCTCACTACCCTCATCATAACAAATTTCTTCCTTATGTCCAATATAAACCTACCTTCTTTCAGCATAAAACTGTTGTCATAGAAGCATAGAATGGTTTGAGTTGGAAGGGATCTTAACGATCATCTAGTTCCAACTCCCCTGCCTCATTCAACCTGACCTTGAAAACTTCCAGGGATGGAGCAGCCACAACTTCTCTGGGCAATCTCTTCCAGTGCCTCACCACCCTCAAAGTGAAAAATTTCTTCCTTATATCTAATCTAAATCTATTCTCTTTCCATTTGAAGCCATTGCCCCTCGTCTTATCGCTACACGTCCTTGCAAAAAGTCCCTCTCCAGTTTTCCTGTAGGTCTCCTTTAAGTACTGGAAGGCTGCAATAAGATCACCCTGGCACCTTCTCTTCTTCAGGCTGAACAGCCCCAACTCTCTCAGCCTGTCTTCATAGCAGAGGTGCTCCAGCCCTCACATCATCTTTGTGGCCCTCCTCTGGACTCGCTCCAACAGCTCCACGTCCTTCTTGTGCTGGGGACTCCAGAGATGAATGCAATATTCCAGGTGGGGTCTCAGAAGAGCAGAGTAGAGGGACAGAATCACCTCCCTGGACCTGCTGGCCACGTTTTTTTGGATCCAGCCCAGGATATGATTTGCTTTCCGGGCTCCAAGTGCATGTTGCCAGCTCACGACCAATTTTTCATCCACCAGTACCCCCAAGTCCTTCTCCGCAGGGCTGGTCTCTCCATCCCTTCATCCCCCAGTCTGTATTGATACTGAGGATTGCCCCAACCCATGTGCAGGACCTTGCACTTGGCCTTCTGGAACATTATAGGCCCACATCTGAAGCCTGTCAAGGTCCCTCTGGATGGCATCCCTTCCCTCAAGCATATCAACCACACCATTCAGCTTCATGTCACCCACAAATTGCTGAGAGTGCACTCAGTCCCCACTGTCTATGTCATTAAGAAAGATATTGAATAGTACGAGGCCCAAAGTGGACAGCACTTGTCACTGATCTCCGTTTGGACACTGAGCCATTGACTTCAACTCTGTGGATGTGGCCATCCACCAGATTCCTTATCCATCAAATAGTCCATCCAAGTTCCAAAGAACAAATTTATTAATTTTCTTAGCCTGCAGCCTGGAATTAGGAAACAGAAGTCTTCTGGAGTGAGATTTATTTAGATAAAGTAGTGCACCATCTCACCTTTTAAATTAGAATGTTTCTGATATTTTTAGATGGATGAAAAAAAAATGCTAACACTCTACTATGGTGTTGCTACATATATAAATGCTGCTATGCTCCCCTGATTTCCAAAAGTGGAGAGTAATAATTAAAGAATAAAATTACAAAAGATGGCAATGTCTTCAGGCAGAGGAAACATTCAGGCTAATAAATGTTTATAACAAACACAGAGTGTATAACTCAGTCTTTATGAGCTCTCTTCTCCCATGTTTTCATTATTTCCAGGAGCTTCCACATGTACAGTCACCTGTGTTCTCCAGTCTTAACAGCAGAAGCACCTTTCGTGACCCATCAAAGCAAATACGGGAGTTCTTTGCCATCTTGTTAAAATGAACTGCATAATGATTTTTTTCTGGCACAATTAATTTACTGTATCACATTTGGAAAATTGTTTTCCAAAGTTCACCTGATTATGTTTTTTAACTGCTTTCAAAGTTAGCCTTAATTATTTTTAAATCCATGTGAGTTTTCAAATGGAGGAACTCAGGTCACCTGATCTGTGTCAAGTTGTCAGAGCAAACTTTTAACTGGAGGCAAAGTGTGTATTTCATCAGTTCAATCACCTGAGGACAGAACAAGAGACAGCAAGGCAACTCTTTCGTTATTCGGCTCTGGGAATGCAATAGCAGCTACAGCCTTCATAGGCTGCCTTTTCCACCCATCATGCCTGAGTCTATAGGACGCATAGATGTCCTTCTCCCAGGCTGCTCTGGCTGGTTGGTACTGCAGCCCACTTCCACGGAGCAGACAGGGAACATGTCAGCAACATCCAGGGACTGCACCAATGCATGTCCCATCTCTTCTGTGCTGGAGGTACAGGGCAGAATGCAGCAGGTAAGGGAAGGAAGTGGTTAAGGATGGGAGAGTAGCCTCCTCCATCCTAGATGGACTTGCGAGATTGAGAAATGAGTGGCTAGTTAGAGAAAAAAACAGTGATCAGAGAGGGGCCAAATGTTGCTGATGATACCAAGTTATTCAGGGCACAATGTGAGTTGCGTTGAGTGTTATTGTCAACCCTCTGCTGGGTAGAAAAACTGGCTCGATGGCCAGGCCCAAAGAGCAGTGACGAATGGAGTTAAATCCAGTTGGCAGCCAGTCACAAGTGGTGTTCCTCAGGGCTCAGTACTGGGGCCAGTTCTGTTTAATATCTTTATCAATGATCTGGATGAGGGGATCAAGTGTACCCTCAGTCAGTTTGCAGACGACACCGAGTTGGGTGGGAGTGTTTATCTGCTTGAGGGTAAGAAAGTTCTACAGAGGGATTTAGACAGGCTGAGGCCAATTGTATGAGGTTCAACACGGCTGAGTGCCGGGTCCTGCCCTTGGGTCACAACAACTCCAATGCAATGTTACAGGCTTGGGGAAGAGCGGCTGGAAAACTGCCTGGCAGAAAAGGACCTGGGGGTGTTGGTCAATAGTCAGCTGAATATGAGCCAGCAGTGTGCCCTGGTGGGCAAGAAGGCCGATAGCATCCTGGCTTGTATCAGAAATAGTGTATTCAGCAGGACTAGGGAAGCGATTGTCCCCCTGTACTTGTCCCTGGTGAGGCCACACCTTGAACAATGTGTTCAGTTTTGGGCCCCTCACTGCAAAAAAGACATTGAGATGTTGGAGCGTGTCCAAAGAAGAGCAATGAATCTGGTAAAGGGTCTGGAGCACAAGTCTTACGAGGAGCGTCTGAGGGAACTGGAGTCGTTTAGCCTGGAGAAGAGGAGGCTGAGGGGAGACCTTATCACTCTCTACAACTATGCGAAAGAAGGCTGTAGTGAGGTGGAGGTCAGTCTCTTCTCTCAAGTAACACGTGATGGAAATGGCCTCAAGTTGTGCCAGGGGAGGCCGAGATTGGGTATTGGGAAAAATTTCTTGACCGAAAGGGTTGTCAAGCATTGGAACGGGCTGCCCAGGGAAGTGGTTGAGTCATCATCCCATGAGGTGTTTAAAAGACATGTAGATATTGTGCTCTAGGGACATGATTTAGTGGTGGACGTGGCAGTTTTAGGTTTACAGTTAGACTTGATGATCTTCAAGGTGTTTTCCAACCTAATTGATTCTATGGTTTTATGATTCTATGATGCTGAGCGGTTAGGCTGTAATGTCACGGGAAAAATTGAAGAAAAGGTAGCGATGTGACCCCACATCTAATTAAGCTGTGGAATGCCGTTCTGCACAATGTGGTGGATTTCAAGAGTGCTCAGACAGCTGCAGAAAACAACTAAACAAATTCATGGATCAAAATTCAGCTAGACCTGTAAAATACAAGGACTCCATCTCTGCTGTGGAAAGCCCTTGATCTACAAACTGTGACAGGCTGAGAAAATATTTTGCAAGCACTACATGCTTAACCCTGCCCTCCTGTGCTTTCTCACGCATGCTGTGCCGGCCGGTGGCAGGTGGGACACTGTCACACAGCCCTTTAGCCTGAGCTCCTATGGCCTTTCTCAGGTTTTCATTAGCTTAAGTGTTTGCATCATAATAAATATGAATTTGAAAACCAAAGCGAAAAAAAATATTTACCCCCAAAATTTCCAAGTACAGTTTGACAGTATAGCATCACTTCTATGCCTGTTTAATTTGGAAGGTCTCCTTTCAGTATGGTATTTTAGCTTATACCTTTTTCCATCATATTCAAAAAAATGTATTCAAGTTCAGTGTTATTGTGGTTTAACCAGGCAGGCAGCTAAGTATGCAATTAAATATCTTCACTAAATTGATTTTGATTAATTTATTATTTAAAAAAGTACACATGCACACTTTATTCCTAGAGAAATACATTTAATATGTATAGGTATATACATACAAATATGTATAAGTTTATGGTATTTTTTCTCATCTTTGAGATGCTCACTTTCTGAAAAAAATGAGACAATAAGTTTTAAAATGTAGTAACGAATATACATATTAAACTGTCACATGTTTTAGTGAAAATAAACACTTCAGCTAACACTTCAATGGAAATTTGCTCTAAAAGGACTATCAGATAACAGACTTTAATTGCAAGACAAACTTAATACTCTCATACACGTGAATAAAAAAGTGATGCAAGTAGCAAGGGACATTTGGAGAATTTCAATAATAGGAGAAAAACCCAAACCATTAGTCTACCACTCAGTGGGTATGAACAAATGATGCTGACAAGTTTTATTTCACTAAAAAGATCACTTGCCAATCAATGGTTACCACTGATGACAACTGTGAAAGATCTCAGCTTTGAAAAGGGACGCAGGAGGTTAAGAAAACTGAAGCTGCATCCCAAGGAGTCAATCGAACGTGCCAGGAACGAGTCCCTGGTACAAGGGCTGACTGGCACAGACACAACCCTGTTACTAACCTCCCGGGCAGCAACGATCCCTGCTGCAGTCTGAAAGGCAACCGGGGTGAAGAGACAATAGAGGTAGATTTCATGTTGGTAATATTCACCAACATTCAACTGGGAGCCAGCCACAGTCCTGGCCTCATCTCAGTTCCCCCCCACTCCTAAACAAAATGATCATTTTTGTACAAACTATCTGTGAGCATCCGGAGGAACAGGAGGTGACTGAGAGCCAGTGTGGATTAGTTCAGAATAAATTATGTCAAGCCAATATAAATTCCTTTGTGACAGGGTGGCAGGACTGTCTGTGGGTAAGACAGTAATAGCTGAAGTCATATATTTTGATTTTAGTACTTCTTCTGACACTGTACTGAGCGTGCATTCTCCAAGCAAACTAAGGACACGATAGAGATAAAAATATCATTGACTGGGTGTGAAACCAGTTACAAAATCATATCAGGAGGACAGCTATCAATGGTTGACTGTAAAAATGGCAGCATATATTTCAGTAGGATCCTCAGGGATCTGACCTGGGTCTGGCAAGTAGTTCCATTAACAGCCTGCATGATGAAATAAGGAGTATATTATTAATGGGCAGACAGCTCCAAGCTGAATGGGACTGTCAGTCCTTTGAAGAGTGCTTAGAATTCAAAATCATCCTAACAAATTATACCATCCTAATATAATAGGATGATTTTCTAAAAAGGATAAATGGAAATTAATGAAGGAATAATGAGCTGTACAGAACGAGAAAACTCGTTAGGCAGAAGTTCTGCAGTAAAGGATCAGGACTGCTGTGAAACACAAGCTAACTCCACTGATATATGATCAGAAAAAAACCACATAATGGTTTCTATAGACACTGAGCGTGAAGTACTTCCTCAGCTCGCAGGGGTTCAACTAGAATAGAGTGTCCAGGTTTGGATGCCACTTAGAGCTGCTATAGGTGTAATGGGGACACAAATCAAGACCTTCAAACAAAAGTTTGCATAAAATACAAGTGTTAAGTATTCATAAGAGATAAGCAGACGGCAGTATTCAAGTGCATAAAAAGTTGTCACAAAGACAGAAAGGCCACACTGTTCTTCATGGCTGTGGTGGACAGGACAGGAAGTAATGAGTACTTTAGCATGGAGAGTTCACACCAAACACCTAATAAAGATAATTAAGAGTGGAAGAATAATTTAGTTGGAGGGATTATGATAACCAACGCTGGAGACTTCTAAAAGCAAGTTAGACGTGTATCCACCAGAAACAGCATAGGTATAGTTGAAACTCTTGCTACTAGTATAATTGCAATTACTATTTACAGAGAACGATATTTATTATTTGACATAGTCAACAAAGGAGAAAACTAAAACACACACACACTGACATCAGGAAGGAACCTGATTTGTTATGTGCAGCGACAGAAAGTCTGACTGTCTCCAGATAAGCGCATGCCTGTGCCTTTACACAGCCCCAGGGAATGCACATGCACATCACTGCGTGAAGAATCACAGCTTCTCTCATGCTTCTCCAACATCCCTATTAGAAACAACAGGATAAGATGCCATCTGAACCACTTAGAACATTTCTAATGCATTTATAATTATTACAATGATATTTGCCAAGATCCAGAACCTGCAGGAGGATGATAAAAAAGTCCTGTTGCTAGAAACATAAAATCCACTCCCATGCAAAGTTCCTGATTACTCTACAGAATAAGGTACTATTTAATTGCTTCTTTCCCTAGAACAAAGTGTATTCAGATTTTTTTAATATCGCCATTATTTTAAATATCAAATGAGGTCAGACTCTTTAGTCTAAAAGCATTTTCTGAATGGGAAAAATGCCAAGTATGATTTCATATTGTTCATATTTTTTTCTGTTCCTGTTGGGAACTGAATAGTGGCTTCTGACAAGGGGCTGGAGAAAGCTTACAAAGGCTTCAACAAAAGCAGAAATAAATAATCATTAAGGTATCAAAAGGTATCACATCACCTAAGAACTGTGAAAAAGACGGGGAGTATGAACAGCATTTGTGACACATCGCAATACAAACCTAGTGAGAGATGTAATTACTTTTTCTACATTTACAGAAAATTAGACTCTAATTGGAAAAGTAAGAAATAACACCAGCTCTGCTGATGCTATTAGTTGCCTGCCATTGAAAGTGGACCTTGTCAGTGGATGTGTCCACCCTACAAAGCAACATAAAGCTACTTGCTTCTCAAATCCCTAAATGTTCTTATCTTAGACTAAAACAAAACTCAGATTTCTGAACTAACATTTCTTACACATTGAAGTAGACGGGAGATGGAATTTTACTAAATTGCAAGATATTGTTCACACTGTAGATAAAATGCAAATACCTCACAAAACCAAATGAGAAGCTTGTCATGGCACGAATTTGGACCAGTACATGCAACCAGAATAAGACATGAGGAGTTACTAGTGTAATCAGTCAAGCTACAGATTTAGTAACGGTCATTTTCGTGAAACAGTTTCTGTATTTTTGGTTCTTACTGTTGGATCATATTTTAATATTCCTAAGTCTAAAACATGCTGCAGCACAAAACATGCTTCTCAATGACTTCTTATGATTTGTTGTGCCCTTTAATTATAAACCTGTACAATTTACAAGAGATGGCACCAGCTTTAACCTGGAAAGCAAGAGAGAAATCATAGAATCATAGAATGGTTAGGGTTGGAAGGGACCTCAAAGATCATCTAGTTCCAAACCCCCTGCCATGGGCAGGGACACCCTCCATCAGGTTGCTCAAAGCGTCATCCAACCTGGCCTTGAACACTTCCAGGGATGGGGCATCTACAACTTCACTAGGCAACGTGTTCCAGTGCCTCACCACCCTCAGAGGAAAGAATTTCTCCCTCATATCTAATCTAAATCTCCCTCTTTCAGTTTAAAGCCATTGCCCCTTGTCCTATCACTACACGCCCTTGTAAAAAGTCCCTCTCCAGCTTTCCTTAGGCCTCCTTTAAGTACCGGAAGGCTGCAAAAGATCACCCTGGAGCCTTCTCTTCTCCAGGCTGAACAGCCCTAAGTCTCTCAGCCTGTCTTCATAGGAGAGGTGCTCCAGCCCTCGGATCATCTTTGTAGCCTTCCTCTTGACTCTCTCCAGCAGCTCCATGTCCTTCTTGCATTGGGGGACAATCTCTGCCCTCTCCAAGAACTGTATGTCATTAGCAATTTCAATATACTGCCTTGTAAGTCACAGGGAGTTGGCAGATAAAAGCACTGTTAAAAAATGTATATTTCAGTAAAGTCATTAAAACGCTTAGATCATTTTATGGTTCATGCCAAAGCACCCGTAAAAGCTAGAGCGATTTTAAAAGTTAGCTGAGGTCATGGAAGAAACTGTAGTTTAGACTAACTTTGGAAAGTAAATGAAGCAAAAAAAAAAAAAAAAAAACCAGAGCAAGGAAAGCTCTTTTCAGTTCTCTCTTCCAGCTTGAAAATTGGATCAGTGAGAAAATAACAAAATATTATTGATAAGGCAGGACTACAAGCTTAAAGTTTGCCTTGTAGTTTTTGCTAACAATGTCAATACTTGATTCACTTTCAAAGCTGGAACTTTACCTTATGTTCTTCAGATATATAGTCCTAATTTATTCTGTGTCACAACAATGAGAATCATACTTGGAAGAAGATAAATAAGGGAACCTTGAAAACATACTGAATTATTTCTTAGGTGATGCAAAAAATTACTCAAATTCAGGAACTCTTGGTGAGATTAGACCGTGTGGGGTTGGTGACATGGATATTTTTCGCTGATGACAGACTGTGAAAAACAAGTTTAGTAAGGTACAATGCATTTCAATATATGGTATTTGGGGCTAAAATAAATACATAGATTTTTGAAAAATATAAAACCCTTGAGATATTTGTATTCCTGCTGAAACATTGTTAAAACTGAGCATTTGTGAAGATTCCCAGTTGTCAAAAACAAAGGACTCCTTAAAGAAGAAGTTGAACTTGGCTCTGAAATCAATACTGTTGGCAGTGTGTTCTGACAAACTATAAAGATAAAATCCTCCCTCGTTATCAAGCTCTGTGTTCTCCAGTCATGTCCAGCTTCCTCTGCTGCAGTGGAGAAGCGAGTTTCTCTGGAAGCTGAGGTCAGGTTACAGACACAGAGTGTTTGAAAAAGCACTGGAATATCTGATGAGAAATTGCATCAAGGGCTCCGAGCCAGGAGTATGTGATCACAGACCAGTTAACAGCCTATTTCTTTTCTTACACAACTTAGTATCTTTTGGCAAGAGTACATCAGAAGTTGTTGGTTTTGACACATGTACCCCTCACCTGATGTTCTAAGTATGTGTAACCTCACCAGTTCAGCAGCGTACACAGAAATCCATTTATAGAGTTATAAATGTTATAATGTACTAGGCATGATCTAAACATTAATCCCATTTTTGCTGCTTTGTTGCAAGTACCGGATGCATTACACCACAGCTTTTCTAAACAAAAAGTAGAAAAAGAGTCTGTATGCATATAGGATCAGAGGAGCCAACCAGTGCTTAAACTGTAATGAAAATTAAATTCTGAAATAACAGCAGGTTTCTAAATATTCCTAAATAGGATTACAAAGCAGATCTGATATTCAGATTCATTTTTTCTTATTAAAAAACCAAGTCCCTAAAACTTCTGTCTGTATTGGATATTTGTATAAACAGATTGTGGTTAATGACTTCTTAGCCAGATGAACACTAGCCCTCTTTATGTATGTACCATTTAAAAACAATGGTGACAGGAATATGCAAGTCCTTTCTATTTGGTGTTACTTTTGCAGTGAAACTAATATAATTGTTTGGCACAGCTTGTGGTATTTGCTTACAGTAGGTTTCAGCAGGCTATATTTCATTTTGTCACAAGTTCTCTCTTGAGTCTCAGCTAGAAGCATGTTTCTGTTAACTCTACAAATACCAACAAAAATAACACTGGGCGTTATTTGAGCATTGTTTGCGTGGATTTTATTATTCAGTTGTCTTTCAGTAGCGATATAATTTTAATACTGGATTGAAGCCACATCCTGCGGAGTTGCCAACGCGTAACTGCTGATGAACTTAACGGCAATCCTTCTTGCATCAGGCCCATGCATTTGTGGGATCACATGTTGATATGGGTTAAATGTGCATTCCATGAAGACTCAAGACCAATGCTTTGAATGGGTTGAGTGGGTGCTCCTGATTGCTATAAACTCAATTCAATCCCACAGTAAACAGTAATGACAGCCTCTCGTACTGACTTATAAAATATCTATATTAAATATATCCAGGAAAATTAAGAGGTATACGGAATAATAAAGGGAATCTACCATTTATTATACTTAAATGCATTTGATACACTTTTACAAAGGAAAAATGAACAATTTTGAAACTAAGAGGTTGAATTTGCATTGATTACCCCCCCAAACCAGTTAGAAGGCCCACTAATCAGTTGAGGTCTACATGAATACAGCAAAAATCAAGAAAAATCAGGAAAACAAATGTGTAAAATAGGTAATCTTTCCTAACAGATGTTTTTACCAACGAGGATACCCTGCCCATACGTTACAACCTTACAACGCAGCTTAGCTTTTTGCTAGTGAAAGCGGAAGGGGGCCAGTTCCCAGCTCCCACTACCTATTTTAATGTGGGGTGGTTAGGGGAAAGTGCAAGGGGCCTCTGCCCTGCTGCATCCATGCTCCCCCGGCACTCAAACGCTCGGAGGCATTTGGTGCAATTAGCAGTTAAGCTGAGCCAAGGGACTGGGTGTCAGACAGGCGCAGCCGGGGATTGCTGGCTGGGTGCCTCCAGCAAGTTTGGAACAACACGGTGTGAGCCAACACATATCTCAGCAGGAGTTTTGCCATCGTACTGGGCTACAGGCAGAGGGCCTCACCCAGAGAAAAGGGCAACATCTACGAAACGTGGCTGAGTCCGAGCAGAAAGGTAAGAGAGGCTGATGTAGTCTTTCACTGTCACCCATAACGTAAGTTCATGGCTCAAACTGGACCTGTTTTTTTTTCTGTTAAATAACTAGACTATATATTACTATCAGTAATACATTTTACATAGTCAACAATTCAAGATCACTAGAAAATACTTTCTTGTTTATCTTGTCTGCTGTTAGAGAAAAAAACTAATAGTGTGAATAATCTAATCAAATGCAAAATGAAGACTAAAAATTTCATTTTCTCTTCTTGACATTTCTAAACAACGGTAAGGATCTCCTGCAGCCCTACACACGTACATCTTTTCCTGGAGTGGAGCACTGTATTTCTTCCCTTTGCATATTCTGTGTTCTCAGAAACTTCACAAGCCTTCGTGTCAAAGCACTGTCACTGCTATTTACTGACAGTTGTGGAAAATATACTACCACTGTCTGAAAGAAGATGCCTAGATAAAAAAGTGGCATTTGCCTTTTAATTGTCCCAGATAGCACAGCTATTTTATTGAAAGGAAATGAGAGGATGCTAACAACAAAACTCATTCACACGGGGGATGTTATCAAGCAGAAATGTCCCTGTCAGGAACTACACACACGAACCACAAACACACTTCACCAAAATCCTTACGCCAGTGATGTAAAAGCCGTCAAGGACTACATGATCTGTTCGATTGCTTGAAGAATTTACAGCCCAACTGGCACCCCAACAATCTTTCTGATGTCGAAGGCATTAAGTTTTATCATTTACTCCTATTAATATCATCATCTATTGTTTATATTGGAATAGCATTTCAAGGCCCTGCTCAAGACCACATTGCAACAGATACTGAAAAAATAGTCCAAAAGGCCTTGTCACTGAACTGTTTACAGTTCAGGCTCTAAACCTGCCCAGAGAGTGCCTGTGTAAAGGGCATTGCTGGATAAGCATTTAGCAAAGAACATCAGTAAAATCAGAAAGGAAAAAGGGCACGAGGGTAAGAGCTACTATGATATGATCCTTGGCTTATATGTATTGATACTGGAAAACTGATAGAAGCAAGACCAGGCTTGGAAGGATAAGACCAAAATATAAACACCATATCATCAGTTGAATAAACAAAAAGCATGTTTCTGGTTCCTCTTTGATGCTGTTCATGTTTTTATGAACCAATTTATACATGAATACCCATATATAAATTTCTACTTGTTGACACAGGACCTCAGTACTGAACAAACCCATACACATTCCAAATTTTATTATTAAAGCAACTCCAGAAGGACTAATACAGTACTTAATAAGATAAATAGGATAAAAGACTTTGTAAGAGTCTTACTTTTTACAGTCTTCTTGTTTGGGGAAGTATTGCTCATACTTTTGTCATTTAAAAAAACACTATCAAGGTAAAAAGTATCTGTTTTGACCATTCTTCATTACTATTACTTGTGAAATACGGCTAAAATTCAACTCAGTTATTCTCAGCTCAAATTATAACACTCTGCTAATACAATTTCAGCTCTTCCCTTTAGTTGAACAGCTACTGACCTTGGCAATTGCATACCGTTTTACACTGTTTTTCTTATTTAAGGGGCAGTTCAGATGGATTCATGCTGCATATAGTGAGAATGGGAAATTATTATTATTTTGACCCGTGGTGCCTTGGATCACATCTGCACCCTAAATATCCTTTACCTCATTACTTTGTGCCTGCCCCCAGGGAGCTAGCACTGATCATCACCTCCTATATCATGTCTCGTAAAGCACGTGCAGCGCTTTCAGGCTCATATAATGGAGCCTGTGGGGACGTTCTAGATCTCATCTCCTTCTGCAACATGACGGTCTCTTATTTTGCCTTTCGCTCCTGTACGAGCGTTCCCATAAATTGATGAAATTTGTCCTAGTTTCAATCACTACATTTTGCCAGAAGCATGAGGTAATTGGCAAGGCATTACTTTGATTCAAAGAGGAGAGCTCATAAGAACCGTGTTAGATTCCAGGTCAGTGAGAGCTTATCCTCTTAACCATATTAAATGTCATCAACCAATTTCAAGCTCACCTAAAGACCTCTGCAAGAAGGTATTCCTGGGAAACTTTCTGATATGCAGGTATCACTGCACCCTTTGTCTTTCCCACACTGAAGAGCACTTGAAATAAGACTCCTCTCTACCTACAGGGTAAGAACAGAATAAAAGTAGCTCAGAAATAAATCTTTTACTCATCAGAATGGAGAGATTTGACTTGGTGTGTAAGATAAATGATCAGACACTTCTCACACACCCATTTTGGGATCATAAAACTCCTTTCACAAGTGCTGTATTCATCAAGAGACACTTGTCTCCAGATAGAATTAAAAATGTCAGCTATGCCTCTCCAAGTGACACTTCAGTCCAGATTCCCAATCAAATGCTTTTTCTATCCACTCTGTGCTGTAAATGCTATATACTATGTATAAGTAGTGTAAGTATAGTAATAAGTAGTATAACTAGTATCAGTAGTGTATATATATAAGTAGTATAAGTAGTATATAGTAAGTAGTACAAGTAGTATGTAAAGTGAGGAAAATAAGGCACGATACTTAAATTATCTTTCTTGACAATCCCAGGAAATGCAGCATTCACCACCTAATACCACTGCTACTTACTTTCTCACTCATTCTCACTTAATATGAAAAATGTCTGTGTCCTCCAGTTTAAATGATGGTTGACTGATAATCACTGAGCCAAGACAGAAGTGGAGAACACTTGCTCCAAAGCAAAAAAGCTTTCAAAACTAGGTAAGAGTCGTTACGTATTTGTCTATCTCAGAACAATCTCTCTTCCTTGAGTATTTATGTTTCAGCAATATCACAACAAACCCTAACAAACCCTAAAACAATTTGGGCTATTGATTACACCAGGGCTCATCTAGCAGAAATAGCTGCACACTATCATCTTTTTCAGGACCTCACCACTCACTCATCCCAAGTCCTACCACAAATTTGTATGAAGTTCATGTTATATAAAAAAGGCATATGGTACAGAAAGCTACAGTTATTCAGTTCAGATGGTTGAATTTCAGGAGTCACAACAACGCTGCTCCTAAACTTTGATACTGGATAGAGCAATATCTTCACAGAGATTACCAAAATACATGTTCAGTTATATACACTGATTTTATGAATTAGATAAATGGGACCTATATAGCAACACCAGATTTCATTCTACTAGAGCTCTGGCACAGCTGTAGTCTGAAACACATAGGATATTTCTGTACCACTTAGATTGCACATTTACAAAATAATAGCCTTGAATGGGAGTGCCTGCTAGGGCAAGAGCCCAGTAATTGTTTCTAGGTAGATTTTTTAATGTGTTTACACTGTATTTTAAAAGCAGATCAAAACTGCACTTCAACCCAAATTTCCCGTATTTCCCAAACAGTTTGGATGCAAAGCTGAGTCACGAGTTTTGGCAGAGCTCTCGGAAGCTCTGGACAGGGAAGCTTAATTCCAGGCAGGCACTGGGCACAGGTCCTTCCTCGCACCTCCATCTCCAGCATGGGCATAGACACAGATATGCCTCCTTGTCATGACTCTGCCCCTATATATCTCATAATTTCACACAGTAACGTCAAATGCCTGAAGTCAGACAAGTCATCCCAAGTCCTTTCTACGTATACAGACTGTACACAAACATCCGAGGGTGTGCAGTGCTTTAGGTTGCTTTCTGGCTTGCGTTTCACTAAGTCGTACTGACACAGACCTGTCCAGTACAAACAGATCACACAACTCTTATCAGAAGTCAGATTAAATAAATGTCCTGCAGAAAACAACATCTCCCTTGAACTCTTCCCCACTAAAACTGAACGCACTGTTCCAGCAGCCGTCTTGCACTGTGTACACAGGCAAGATCACTCCCATATTTCAGCTAAATATTCCACTTCTTTGGCATTAGTTCCCTTAACTAGAGCTGCAATCTAAGAACTCACATTGAAACATTCACTGCTATGAGTCTTTTGTGGTTTAACCCCAGCTGGCAACCAAGCACCACGCAGCCGCTTGTTCACATTTCCCCCGATGGAATGGGGGAGAGAATCGGAAGGGTAAAAGTGAGAAGACTTGTGGGTTGAGACAAAGACAGTTTAATAGGTAAAGCAAAAGCTGCTCATGCAAGCAAAGCAAACCAAGGAACTCATTCACTGCTTCCCCTCGGCAGGCAGATATTCAGCCACCTCCAGGAAAGCAGGGCTCCTTCACGCATATACTTGCACAACTTGATTTGGTAGGGAAGTACACTTCTGCACTCAGTGTATCGCCTGAAGGACGCTGGTCCAAAACCAGGCTGGCTCATTGCTCAGACCAGGTCAGTTTAAAGTTTTTATAGCACTGAAAGCACTTGTGGACATTTGGGATGAAAAGCAAAGAGGCATTTTGTGACTTTGTGTTCATTAGGGTTAGAGGGCTTTCCAACCCTAATGAACTGGAGAATTTTGGTGCCTAAATCTGTCTAAATTCAATTTCAAGTGGCTGAATTTTTCTTTTAGGTTTGGCACTGAGCTTTCACGAGTCAACAAAGCACAGACAAAACCTTATACTGCTTCAGGACCACAGGCTAGATTTTGTTTTTGAATCACATCTCCTTCTGAGGTCAAAGAGAGTGCTGAATGAGGCAGAGGGCAGAGCTGGGCACTGTGATACTGATCCTACATGATTTCATTAACGTGGGCAGATAGCTGATAATGCTTCTGTCTGTGACCTAGAGAGCATCTTTACTTTGCCAGCTGAGGCCTCTGATGCTTTGACATCTTTTCATCACTCAAAACATTAGAATGATGTCGAAATTAGGTTTTCAGAGTTTGGAAATGGGTAAATGTTGGGAAGGTTGTGAAAGGACACGAAGCTGGGGAAAATGAAGGAAATATTAGAGATTGTGAACATTAAAAATAATTGACTTGGAGATCTTTAAACATCTCTTTTCTAAACAAGTGATTAATATGTAGGTTAGCAAGGAGAGTGGAAAGCATTGCCAAGTAGACACAATTGTTCATTTGTAATCTTGTGTGTCAGTATATTAGCAGGGATAGGACAGTTAGAAACGGTGGAGAAATTAGAACTTGGAGAATTACGAAGATTACGAACACATCTACATTTAAAATGTCAGACACAAAACGCTTTTGCATAAAGACTATAGATGGAAAATCAGTGTAAAGCACAATAAGATAAATGTACAAATAGACGAAAGCAAAAGATGGAACAAATAAATATTCACTGAATATCATATATATGTATATAATATGTATGCATGCTACTTACACATCTCTTATTTTTGACGGGTGGTGGAAAATGGACACTTTGTCTGCTTTAGAAACCAGGTGTGCAACAGAATTAAAATCCAAGTACAAGGCCCGGAACTTGGTTTGGAACAATCCCCAGTATCAATACAGACTGGGAGATGACTGGATTGAGATCAGCCTGTGGAGGAGGACTTGGAAGAAAAATTGAACATGAGCCAGCAATGTGCGCCCACAGCCCAGAAAGCCTACTGTATCCTGGATTGCATCAAAAGAAGCGTGGCCAGGAGGTCCAGGGAGGTGATTTTGTCCCTCTACTCCACTCAGGTTCAGCTCTGGAGTGCTCAGCACAGGAAAGACATGGACCTGTTGGAGCAAGTCCAGAGGAGGGCAACAAAAATGATCCAAGGGCTGAAGCACCTCTCCTATGAAGACAGGCTGAGAGAGTTGGGGTTATTCAGCCTGGAGAAGAGAAGCCTCCAGGGACACCTTACTGCAGCATGCCAATAAAGGGGGTTTATAAGAAAGTTGGAGAGAGACTTTTTACCAAGGCCTGTAATGATAGGACAAGGGGCAACAGTTTTAAACTGAAAGAGAGCGGGTTTAAATTGGACATAAGAAAGAATTTTTTGTGATGAGGGTGGTGAGACACTGGAATGGGTTTCCCAGAAAAGTTGAGGGTGCCCCATCCCTGGAAATGTTCAAAGTCAGGTTAGACGGGGCTTTGAGCAACCTGATCTAGTAAAAGATGTCCTTGCCCACGGCAAGGGGGCTGGACCAGGTGTTCTTTAAAGTTGCCTTCCAACCCAAACCATTCCATGATTCAATGATCTCCATTCTGATTGCCCTTAGTCCAAGTGAGTTCAAATTCCCTGAGCAGAATAACACACTCTGGTTTGCTTATCAAATGTGTTGATCCTGTTTTTCTGCTCACATAGGTTGTACAACATATCAGCATATCTCACTCAAACACTTCTTGAATGCTAAAAAGAACACCGGCTGCAGCTAACCATTGTCATAGCAATAGTTTACATTACAGGTCTTCAGAGAATTACCTGAAAAATTCTCTCATCATCTTTAAGAAATACTGGAAAATGATAGAAAGATGAGAAGACCATGAATATCATTATAATATATGGAAAGGAGCAAAAGGGAAGCATTCCTTCATGTTGGTCTTGGGCAAAATAAGAGAATAAATAATTTGGGACCCTGGCAGCACAAATAAGAGGTTAAAAAAATAACTAATAGCTATCAGGATGTCTTTATTGGAAGCATATCTTGTAAAAAAGACTCATTAGATAGAGTGAATAGTAACATAAAAAAAAATACAGCCAAATTAAAATAAAAACATCTGGGACAAATAATAAAGCTCTGCCAACAAATGGGAAACTGTTTTGGAAGGCAATTGTGAGAAAAACACTTTGGGCCTGGTGCTGGTTTTGGCTGGGATAGAGTTAATTTTCTCCACAGTAGCTAGCATGGGGCTATGTTTTGGATATGTGTTGAACACGGTGTTGATAACACAGGGATGTTTTCATTATTGCTGAGCAGTGCTTGCACAGAGTCAGGGCCTTTTCTGCTTCTCACTCCATCCCACCAGCAGTAGGCTGGGGGTACACAAGGAGTTGGGAGGGGACACAGATGGGACAGCTGACCCCAACTGACGAAAGGGGTGTTCCATTCCTTATTACATCCTCCTCAGCATATAAAGCTGTGGGAAGAAGAAGGAAGGGGGAGACATTGGGAGTGATGGCGTTTGTCTTCCCAAGTAACCCTCACACATGATGGAGCCCTACTTTCCTGAAGATGGCTGAACACCTGCCTGCTGATAGGAATTAGTGAATGAATTCTTTGTTCAGCTTTGCTTGCGTGCACAACTTTTGCTTTACCTATTAAACTGTCTTTATCTCAGTCCATGAGTTTTCTCACTTTTACTCTTCTGATTCTCTCCCCCATCCCACTAGAAGCGGGAGTGAGTCATGAGGCTTAGTTGGGGTTAAGCCACGACAATGTAACACTACGAAATGAGAACACCATAAAACACAGCAACAATGCACAAGGTGACTGCTTTTTGGTAATACATAAAGCGCAGGAATCATTGTTCAGCCTTTTAATTATTACATTAAAAAAAAAAAAGAAAACAAAAACTACAGGTTCCAATTCAGCCTCTGACTTCCTGGAAGTCCTGCTTTCTTCCACTCTGTGAGGGACCGGTAAAAAGTAAAATAAGTTAGGAGTGGAAGCCTCCTTACCAAAGCTGAGCTACTACACAGAAAAGAAGGAAAATTCATGAAAGACAGTATACAAGGCTGTACTATGGGGAAGGTCTCAATTGAGACTTGGTCTCTGCTGGCAGCATGAATAAACCTCTTGTGCTGAAGGGTGCAAAGGTACCCTTGTATGTACTACTGAGTTCTACACGATTCTCTCCTGGGATGGTATTTTTTTTCTCGCTCTTCCGAAGTGCCCAATTCTGAATAGAGATATTTGGGTACTTGATTAGGACGCTGAGACCTTTACTGGGCTTCTCTGCTGCTGTTATTCTGACAGCTTATGAGCAAAAATACTACACCACAATAAAGCACACTGGAAAACAGCATTTGCAGATGTTTAGAAACAATGTACCATCAGCTGGAACAAACAAACTTACAAAAATTTCACAGAAAGCTTTGCAAAAACATCAGGTGAAGCTTTTTCCTTAGCAGTTCAGATGGGGAAGCAGCAATACACTGAGT
This sequence comes from Tauraco erythrolophus, assembly GCF_009769465.1. NCBI lineage: Eukaryota > Metazoa > Chordata > Aves > Musophagiformes > Musophagidae > Tauraco > Tauraco erythrolophus. Next base: position 85,851,637 of record NC_141467.1, on the reverse strand, counting down.
TCCTCGTCTCTATGCTGAAGGAACAGCTAACTGCTGCCTAACAAAACTCTGCCGAATTAAAACCACATCCCCCTCCCACTGAGAAGGTTCAGAGGCAGCAGCAGAACAGGAGCAGAGGCAACAGCAAAGGATACTCTACGATCCGCTATAATAACGTCCCGTCCTCTCTCCCTTGCAACTTTTTCTGGAAGAACACTCCATTGAGTGAAGATCTTAGCAGCAAAGCCTGGAATAAAAACATCTTCACGTACCTTGCTCCTCTTTCAGGAAAGCATAAGGTCTAACCCAAGGACCTGGCTCAGTGCCCAGCTTTCCCTGGCAGCTCCTGGAGTCCAGGAGCTTCTGCTGAATCTGCAGCCCTCTGCGGCTTCCTGGAGAGCTGCTATTTTTCAGGAGAGAGCAGAGCAAGAAAAAGCCTAAGAAGGTGCTGTGTTCTGCAGAGTTTCTGAGGCCCTTATGAATATATAATGCTTTTCCTTTCCACAGCAGATATGGTTTTGTTGAGAGTTACATGCTGGTTATGAAATTTAGTTTATAGGTAATATGGCAATACTACTTGTTTGTAAAAGACATCACAAGGAGTTGATATCACATGACCATGTCAAGTATGTGTTCCTCCTGGTACTGATGATTAACTAGTGCACAGTAGAAATATTTTAATAAGCTGAAAAATGACATAATTCCTCTATGTTTATTAGATATACGTAGACGGTAAGGGGAAAAAAATGTTTGCTTGAAAGTTCGCAATTGTTTTATGATTTATGGTAAGGCTACAAATCTCTATGCGAAAAGGAGAGGAGATCAAAGGGAATCACATCCCATTATAAGTCCTGAGGCAGCCTGAAGACTTCATTTTTCGTATCTTGTTTCTTAGCAAGGCAAACATTTGAGCTCGAAATAGAAAAAGATAAAGCAGGCTCTGACAATTGAATCATCATCATCAACTATGGAGCTGAGTTACTATGGCAATAGCTGTGCTGCTGCACCGTTTTTCTTGCTCTTTCTACTGGTACAACAGCTTTGTAAATGTACACGGGAAATTTCCACCGCACACGTGCCACGTGCAGCTCGCAGGAGAAGCCGATGGTCTCAGGTGCCCTGGTTTCTACTGAATGGAAGAGCAAATTTGTGCGATTAAAATATGTGATTTGCAATTTTCCGTTTTCTATGGAAACAGTCTTGGAGCAGTAGGGAAAGGGCCAGGATTCTTCCTGCTCTTTTGTGGCTCAGGAAGGTATATTCCAGTGCCTAGAACATATCTTATAAGCATGCAGCATTTTTAATATAGGAATTTAAAGCATCTTTTTCAGCTGTAACTATCTCACTTTGAATTATAGATGTCTTGATACTGCCAGGGGAGGATGGTATCAGCTTTTTGGCAGAGCATAGCTTGGAGCTCTACATAAGTAATGGATCTAATCTTGACACCAGGTTAATAAATTAGTAATTATAACTCTTTGTATACGCAACAATCAGTGTATTAGTACTCACCAGTGTCCTCGTTCCTCTTCGAGGACTAGATGAATGCATCACCTTTCCTATTACTGATGGCATATTCACTGCACTGCGCATAAAAGACACATTTGCTCTCAATTATTTTTCAGACAGTATTTAATATTAATGCTCTAATAGCAAACAGAAGTTCCCAATAGGAACTGGGGCCCTTTGTAGGAAGCATACATGCAAAGGAAATCTTTGCCCAAAAATTGTAGTGCTGAAAGTACAGTTTCTGCAAGTTCATTAAGTCCTATAACCAGACATTTCTGTGGAACCTCAAATGAGCTCCATATGGAGAATTTCATCATCCTTTTTGTGGAAAAGAAGTCCTTTTCACTCATTGTGTGGATATGCATACAGCCCAGATTGCGGTCCTGCTAATAAATGCAGGTCTTTCAAGTAGACCCGCTCTGGGGAGCAGATGAACACATGTGCGTTAATCGATAGGAGGGTCAGAAAAAATTATCGCAATGCAAGGTGAGAGACAGTGCGATAATTAAATATACTATGGAATGCATTGTCTGAGAATCAATTACGTTTTTACGTCTCCACACATTCCATAAAAAGCTGCCATTGAATAGTAAGGAGCAGAAAACATCTGACGCATTTCGCTATTTATCCAGCTATACCTCCATCCTATCTGTACTGGAAACATCTGCCCTCTGTTACATATCTGCTTTGGTGCTTCAGCGTGAAATCTCTGAACCCGCAACACAGGGTGGGCGCCCACCCTGCCCAGATCCCAGCATGTTTACGTTCCTTGCAGCCTTTTGCGACCAGGGACGGGCAGCACAAGCCAGGAAAGCGGCAGGGACCTTCCCCCCCCCGCCCCCGCCCCCGACAGCGCTGCCGCGGGCGATGCGGCTGCCGCCCGGGGGACCCCGAGCCGGGCCGGGGGGTGGATGAACCCCCCGCCCCGCACCTGCTCGGCGCCCTTGCGGCGGGCGGCAGCGGCGGCCCCGGGCGCGGCCGGCGGCGGCACCACGTGTCGGGGCGGGGAGCGGCGGCGGCGGCGGCGGCGCTCGGCCCCGCCACCCCCAACGCCGCAGCGGCAGCGGCAGCAGCAAACAGGAGCCCTGGTTTAGCGCATCCTTCTCGCCCATGCCAGGTGCCTGTCCCCGGCCGCGCGGTGATTGAGGAGCGATGGGGCCTCTGCGGGAGAGCAGCAAGGTGAGGAGCCGGGGAGGGAAGGGACGGCCGAGGGGAGGCAGGGGCAGGCGAACCCCGGCCCTCCCGCTCCCGCGAGGGGCGGGAGGGCCGGGGTTCGCCAGCCCCTGCATCCGAGGGGTTCCTGACGCTGGTCACTTCCCGAGCAGGAGCAGAAGACGCAGCTGGAAAAGGAGATATCCCGCAGCCGCATCCCCCGTCTGGTCCTCCGGCCGCAGCAGAAGGTATCCCCCGCTTCCGAGTCGCCCTTTTCGGAAGAAGAGAGCCGGGAGTTTAACCCGGCCAGTTCCTCCGGGGGCTCCGGCAGGACCGTCAGCAGCAACAGCTTCTGCTCAGGTACCGCAGGCGGATCCTGCCCTCACCCCCCCAAAAAAAACGCTCGTGCTCAGTCCTCACCCTGGGGGTCACCGTGGGCCCCACCACGCCGACCCCCGAGGCTTCGTGATCACCCCCCCAAGACGCAGCATCCGTGCATCGGGCTCGTATCGAGCCCTGACAAACGTCCCGCTTTGCAGATGGAGAAGGGCAACCGTTGATTTTTCCAGGGAAATCCAGTATCTGTTCTTTTAATGCACGTCCGTAAGTGACACCAGATGTTTCCATTTCCAGTTCTGCTATTCGCTGCTAAAAAGTTGGCGGTTTTACTGCGGCAGAATAGCTGCGTGAAAGAGAGAGATTTGCCTTAAAACTGCAGCGTGGGTTTAAGGCATTTGGAAAAGCCTGTAAGTCAAAGAGTCTGTAAAACAGGGAGCTGCTGTTAAGGATATCAAATGTGGGTCAAATCCTGCAGTTCCTTTTGGTTTTGTGACTATGATCTCTGTGCGTGAATCGAAACAAAATACACAGGTGAAATTTTCACTGTCATATTGAATTGTGTTTTGGTTATTTGAGGATTCAGGCTTCGCCTGACAAGCATGTCGCCAGGCGTGAGCTGGGCATGATGTCTTCTCTACAGAGAGGGCAATGGCAGGGTGATAATCAGGAGTAAAGTACTAGTCTCCAACTGCGGACAGTAAAAGTGTCATTTGCTCTTTGAAATTGCTATACCCCTCTACGTCTGGGACAACTTGAAACCAGATTTTTTATGTTAAATATTTATCCTGTGTATAGTTTAGCACAATTTCAGGTGCCTCAACTAGCAGTGAATGACTCAGATACGTACTAGTGGTGAGTCATCTTTTAATTCAGAGAAACTCTGAATTATTAATGCATGTCTGACATTATGCACATGGATAACAGCATTGAGGGTCACCATGAGCACCTTGGGCTCTATATGCCTGTGGTAACTTTAAAGATAGTTTGGTGACTAAAAATCTTGTTTTAATAGTATTTTGGAGAGCATAACATTCTCTAAGTAAAAATGTGAATTATAACAAGTACTTTTGTAATAGATAATATCAGAGCAAGTTCCTAAACTTTCTTTTTGTTTGCTCATTAAGTATTTCAATTACCAAAGGTTATACTTTGCCAGAAACGCTCATATTTATCTTTGTCTTCACCACAGTGGATTAGATTATTATTTTTTTGGTTCCTTTAATGAAAGCAGTGTATTGAACATTGTGTACAGGAACAGTCAGTTTTCCTACGTGAGAAGCACAATACCCATGTTTGAGTCTACCATTTCCTTCTTAGCTTAGATAGGTTTTGCAAGTCAGGCTCAGTGAAATGACCTGTTTGGTTATTGTTTGATCAACAATGCAGAGCATTAAACAAACCACATAGTATTGTAAGAATGCTGAAGTCTTTTTCCCATGCCTTTTGAATCCCTCCACCTTACCTGCTTGAGTTTGCCTGTTAGAAAGAAGTAGAATCTTTCGAAGCTTTCTAGAAATACATTATTTTTATGATGTCTCCCAAATGGCTGCTTTTTGTCTTTTTTTTTTTTTTTTTTCCCTATGTGTTGACAAGCCTTTCATCCTGGTTGCTGACATTCTTTTTATATCTTATGGGTTCATATCATTTTTTCAGATCTACTCAACACAGAGCTGCCAAAGTAATACCCTTGTGGTCCCACTGCGCTGTGTAGGCTGTCTTGAGTCCCAGCAGAGCTTTGTGTTTACTCTGGGTGTGTCTGATCTCACGGCTTGACAGTTTTAAGGTGCCTTTCACAGAGCTATTCAAGAGTGCGATGCTAGTCTCTTAACCTGCCTCTTAAGCACAGCTGCTGCTGTTTTTGTTTCCTTTATTCATCTTTTATTCTTCTGCGAATGCTGCGTTGATTTAGTTTGGGTTTTTTTCCCCGTACCGAGAGCTTTGTGCTTCTCAAGCTGGCTGCAGCACCCATGCAGGTATGCACTACCCAGTTTGACTGCTGCGAGTCTTCAAACATTACGCAGCCCAGGATCAGCCAAGGCACTGTCCTCCATCCCAGTATGTGGTTTTGGTGTTGATAGGTTCGATGGATTTTTCGCTGTGATGCAGGTATGGCAACAGTCACTGACTTGATGTCCTCATTCTCTGACATCTCTTCCCTGTCTTCCACTTACTATCCTTCTTTATCATAGTATGTCTAAGTCAGATTGAAATTCCCCACCAGCAGCAAGCGGCTGCTGGTTTCTGTTTCAGGGGAGAGGATGGTGAAGAACTGTGTGAAGAGGTGAGTCTCTAACCTGCTTCTCCGGGTACTTCACTAGACCATCTTAATTAAGCAGTGGCACGTGCACAAAGTGTGTTTAAAATTAGCAAGTAATAAATTTGGAAGAGATGAGCAGATGAATAATATGAATGACAATGTGATGGCAGTATGAAAAAGCTCATGAGCGTTTTGATAAATGTCTTTTTTGTAACTTCTTTGGAGCATTAAACTCCAGAAGGTTCTTGATAAGCAGTAGATAGTGTGAATTGACTCCTGGAATAATTCCTTTCCTCTTTACCCTTCTCTTAACAAGCTTCTCTCTACCTTTCTTCTTTTATTATTGACACTAAGTGGTTATGATCAGTAGATTTCTTTTTCTCCCAATAGAAATTATGTTTTTTTCCTCATCCGTTTAAATATGTATTTCCTGCTTGATTTCCCTAGAGCTTCTGAGGTTGTCCATTTTCCCTGTGTGCTTGCATTGGCTGCAACACATATTGGAAGGCTTGGAGTTCTTCCTCTTTAATTGAGAGCAGCAGGGTCTTCTAGATATTGTTAATGTTGGTTTAGGTAGGAGGAACCTTGGTGAACCGTGGCAGTGCTGCGAGCACAGTGGCAGCAGCAAAAAATACCGCTTGGCATCAGGCAAGAGACACTTTGTTTTGATGCTTACCTTCTTTTGAAGAAGTTGTTAGTTTGGGCTGAGATAAATTTTAAATTTGCGTGGTCAGTTCCCTCTTTGTCTTGTGTGACTGGATCAGACTCACTTGGTTGTGTTGGTCAATTATTTGCAATTAACTTTATGTCAAATTTGCTTTAGAAGTCCATGTGAAACACGGTGAGACTGTTAATCTTAAATGCGATATTCTTGATGAAATGTGTTTTTAATATTCTTTGTTTCTGCCAGATGAACATGGATGCTCTCCAGATGTTGTGTAGGCAAGCTGACCCTTTGTATCAGTATTCACGGTGCGCGGTCCTTCCTTAAAATCTTAGCGCATCTGAGGTCCTGTTTGTCATTTGATACGGGAGCACTTCTCTTCCTTCAGCCACTGCCCTCCTTCGGCTTGGATGTCAGCCACAGAACTTGTATGATGTCAAACGATGAAAAAACACTCTCCCAGCAGCTTTGTCTGTCTCGGCTGCTGCTGAGCATTTGCCCATGTCATGCACGTTTTCCTCATAAGCTGCACTTGGCTTTGAAGCAGCTGCATGTACTTACCTGGTCAGTCGGGAGGAGAGTGCAAATTTAAACATCGCGAACAGCTCATCTACGGCAGAGCAGCTCCTGGGCTGCCTTTGGTGGTTCCAGTTACATGTTTGCCTTATAAGAAATAAGACACTTAGGGTGGGCATTATCCTTGATTTTTGAGTATGCATCCTTTTGATACCAAGCCAGTTGCATGTTGGGATCGAAGGCAGCCTGGACGTGCTAAGCGCGGTAACCATCTGCTTAGCGTCCCATTTTAAAAGGAAGTTAGTTTGGGATATACTTTTTTTTTCTAGTTTCTGCCTCTGAATAGCTCAGCTTTTAAATTTCTCCATATGAAGAAGACTTGTTATATGCTACCTTTACAATAATGCCTGAGCTTTCCTTCAGCCTTTCTACGGAAGCCAGCCACCTGAATTTCTGCAGGTAGTGCAGTGGTGCTTTGTTAACTGAGATGCATCTTTGCAGGAAGCACTTGTGCATAATCAGATCAGCAAAAGACTTTGTGAGGCAGAGGACCTGGTTTATGCCCAGAGCAAACAGTCCCTCTTTTCTTGGACTTACTTGTAAATCACCTCTTTGACTACACCGCGAAGTACTATGGACCATTGAAAACCAGTAGCATCTCTGTACATGAATGGTTGTGACTCACTCCAACAAAGTTTTCAAAAATAGTAGTTGAAACTTCTTTTTTGCTTTTCCTTTTGAATTTCAAGATCTAGGTTCAGTGCTTATTTTGTAACTTGCTCTTTTCTGGTGTAAATATTTTTAAAAAATCTTGTTCTTTACATGCACGACACAATAAATATGCGCCGGTACCGTGGCTGCTGGAGTGTGAGTCCTGCAACAGGAATCTCACCATTACCATGCCTGGCTCACTTGCTCCTGTGCACGGTCTCCTTGAACTCAGAGATTGTTTTCCAGTTGGCCCAGCTGTTGATGGTTACTGGGGCTGAGTTTGCAGTGCATATGTCAAAAAATGCATGTAAGCTTTAGGCAGTCTTTAATTAAAGTCCGTGTGAATGCACGACCCATGTTGCTAGCCACAGACAAGAAGAAGAGAGTTGTATGGGTGTTACTGGATGAAAAGCTGTACCTTCTCGCACTCTGGTAAATAATTTCTTTACTAGAGCATTAAAGTAGGTTGTATTGTAAACGAGCTAGCCTTTGAGTCTACACTATTAAAGTGTGTGTACTTAAAGATGTATTTCTGAATAGAAAAAGATAGAGGAAGACAAATTTTCAGTATTTTACCAAGTCAACAGATTGAGGCCAGAGAGTTAGAAATTACTGAGAATAATTACTCCTATTATTTGTGGATATATATGTATGTATGTATTATTATGGAAATAGTGAACTCTCCCATTCTTGTTTCTTGTTACAAGAAGAAATATTTTGTTTAAATAGTTCCTTACTGGTTTATTTGTTGTTTTTTTAGTCTGAGTTACTGAATCAAAGAGGTATGCTTAGAAGTGCTTAAGTATGTGATATTGAAATTTAGCTCCTCTTTCCTGCAGTCCTCTATGCTACGTGTTTCCACCCTTTGCCATTTTTCCAAACTTCTGAAGTGGAAGTCTTCTCCAGCACGTTTGTTTGCAGCACTCTGTAAAGCAGTTCAGTCATCACCGTGATATTAATTTACAAAAACGTTGGAACAAAATCTGCTTTCAAAAATGCATGTATGGCCTTTGCATAAGGGTGACACTGGTGACATGCTTCCTTTTCTCGCTGCTGCATCCCTGGAGAATTTCCTGCTGGGCTGGCTTACGTGCGATAATTTATTATTACTTCATGTTGTTAATCACCAGTTCTGTTTCTGCAGCGCAAAGATCTGTTCCAAACATGGAAATGAGAGAGCAGTGCCTAGGTACTAAAGAGCAAAGCCTGCCCATTCCTCAGTTTTTGGCCTTTCCCTGCTTCCTTCTCAGCTTCACTATTTATTCCCTCTTCCTAAGTAACAATCCTTTTGTTCCTGTGCCACACAACAACATCTGGAAGCCAAAATATTTGACCTTTTGAATGTTTGTTGTCACCTTTTTATGTATGTGTCAGCACTGTGAACCTTTAAAGCCTGACCCAGAGCCTCCTGAGGTCAGTAGAAGAGTTACCATTGTCTCTGACACATTTTGGACGGTGTCCTGAGAACAGTCAGTACCTCACCCTTTCTACTGCCCTGTTTGTTGCAGCTTGCTGTGCACTACGGACTGAATTCTAAACTATACCGTGTATTTTCTTTGCCACCAATGCGTAATCTAATACTTTTTTTTTTAAAGTGCTTTTCCTTTTCATGCAATTTTCTATTCAGTTGAATGTTGCCATGCATATTGAAGAACACCACAACTTGTAGCAGAAATGAACCTTTAATCAGAAGTCTTTTATTTATTTTGTGTTAAAAGAGAATCTTGATATTTTAAAAGAAATTGAGCATGGCATGTTTTAACCCCATATTTATAGGGTTAATATATGTCCTTGAAATTTTGGGACAATGTTTTGACGTGTATGTATCACCAAATACAGTGAATGAGTTCTGTGGTGATGGTAAGTGCCAGTCTGGGTTTGGTGGCAATTAAAAAAAAATGAAACAACAATGGACAGAATATATGTGGTTTCCAAGTATCGTTAGAATGTAAACAGTGCGAGGTTGTGACATGATGTTGAAGCTGTGGTCACAGGCATATGCTGTAAGCCATGGAAGCAGAGCTATATGAGAATGGAAGAATATAACATGTTATACCAATTGAGGAACAGGTACAAATTTCTGTGGGGTCTATTGAAGATTTTTATTTCCAAAAATGGTACCTTCAAAATTGGATAGAATATTTATAATTTCTTCCTTTGCTGAATAAGTGAATTAAGCATGTAAAACCACACACACTGAAACCCATTTGTGTATTCATATATTTCACGTAATGTTGATATGAAACGGGTAATATTTTTTACACTTGAATGTAGTCAGGGCTTTCCCACCAGAGGTAGCAGCAGTGGCTCCACCTCCAGCTATTTGCTTTAGAAAAGGTTAGTGAGATCTACTAAAGTGCTTAAAAAAAACCTACCCAACAGCCAAAACTTCTTTTCAGACTCTTTGCTCTCCCAACCTTTATTTAAAACTTTTCTTTAAAATTTTTGAATAGTTTTTCAATCCTTTATCATCTTAAATCCCTTGTCCAAATGTTACCTGTGATGTGATACCAAAACTGTAGGAGCTGTGCTAGTCCTGACCACAGCACTCTCCTAGTAACAGTGCTTTTATTGATAGTTTTACTAGTAATCTTTGATGCTTTTGTTCTGGAATACTAATACCATTAGTGGTGCTATAAATGTAATTACAAAGCCAGTAAACCACAATTATATGTCTTTTTTTCAGATGGTTTCTCAGAACTCATGTCAGTCCTGCTTATTAGTGAAATTTTCAGATAGAAGAAAGATTAGTAGAGACATCACTTGCTGCCAAAGTCAGTTAAAATTTGCTACTTCAGTGTAACTTACCTATTGTACAGTCAAATGTCAAGGGCTGACACCTTTAAGGACATGTTTATGGGAAATACTGCATGGTAAAAGATGCTCAAGCCCTAGGTGTGGGTCAGTCCATCTTCTTTCACCTTCCTCTCACCTCTTCAACACAATTTGAGCCTGTCACCATTTATGCCTTGCTGTGAGTGACCAGAGGGGACCTCCTGTCAAAATCAGTGAGCAGCTTCCATACTAAATTTTCAGTAGTGACCATTAGTGGTCAACCTCTTGGTATGATAGAAGCAAGGTCAATGGGGCTGGTGAGGAACAGGTGTAAAAATTGCCTGTGTATTAATGATAGGAACCTCAGCAACAATCAGAAGGAGTTGAAGATGTTTAGTCTTGATTTTACTTAGCTCACTACTGGGTTAGATTTTGTGACTAGAACATTCAAATCCATAGTTCCAGCTTGAAAGATGGACTGGGAAAAATAGGGTTGTTCCCAGCTGTGGAATATAATGTAAAGCAAAAGTATGATCCTAAGCATGAAGGTTGTATGGGACCTCGGGAGATCATTTCATCCAGCCTCCCTTTTGAAGTAGGACTGTTTCCAGCACATCAGCCGAAGCTTTTGTCTATCAGAGTCCAGAAAACCCACAAGGACAAGAGTTTGCGCAGCCTCTCTGGGTGACCTCAGGGAGTGGTGGAGGTGCTAGCCTGCCTTCGTTCACAGGCAAAATGGAGCATAGTTAATTCAGGTTCTGTCTGCAGAGACATAGAGATTAAATGTGGAATTAATTTGCCTAGCAGGATTTTGTAGAAGTAGGCCTTGTCATATAAACCTCCTCTCTTTTCCTGAGAGGGTTGTAGTTTTTGTTGCTCTTCTGCTTTGCTTTACTGTGCTTGAGTTCTGGTAAGACACTTGCCTCACAAGCACATGCTGTTCTGATTAATTTTATTAAATACCAACCCCAACAGATCTTAAAAATATCTGTAAAATGAGTTTAAGATCGATCAGAAGGACCAAAACTAGTAGCATTTTTAGGTCTCTACTTTTAGTGAAGTTACGAAATTTTTTGTCAACAATTGGTGTGATTTCGCAGGTTTCCAGGTGACAAATTGCTTGTAGCAAATGACTAACCTTCTAGAGCACCCAAAATCACCTACTAGAACGGCTGGAGAAAACATGAAACGTTTTAGTACAAATAGGAGCTGAGGCGGATGTTCACACTTCTTACCCTAGGCTGTGCTGCCTAAATTGTTGCTGGGCAGGTGGAGGTGCCTCCAGAGTGTCATTCAGTGTCGTGGTGAGGTAGGAGTCTAACTCCTACCTACCTCCTACCTGTGGAGAGCCTGGTGGTGTGCATGTGAATGTGCTCCACCTCTGTTTTTCTATGTGTACTACTCATTTTATACTATTATGTTTAACCTTGCTGCTTTTACTGTGGTCCTTTGTGTTGCCCAGTTCCAGAACGATGTTGTGAATCTCCTGTTAGCAATGTTTTCTGGCTGTACGGTGAGCCCTTACACCTCACTGATTCAGCTGCCCAAGTCAGAACAGTGGTTGTGCTAGTCAGTGGGAAGAGATGAGATCCTCCAGACAGTGACTCAGAGTAGGGGGATGACTGGAGAAGCCCAAATTGGGCTGTCGTTCTGACTCACCCTTCAGAGGAGCCTCTGCTCTCCATTTAAAGAGCCTTAGCAGGTGGAAGCTAGGTGATACATTCCCTTTGGTGTCTGTCGGCAACTTTCATTAATGCATAAAACACCCCTGTGCTACAAGAATAGTCACAAAAAGAAGACCAAAGCACACAAGCAGATTGGGAGATTGTCTTGAAAAATTCTGGAATGTCCTTGGTAGTTCACCATCAATAGCCAGCTTGTGGTGTGCCATGCTGGCAGAGCCATGGCTACCTGGACTGATCTGTTGATCCTGGGATGAACACAAAGGGAACCATTAGGAAAAGTCAGGAAAGAGTTTTTGCCTCGGTACATGCAGCTGGTAAAAGTTCGTTAGAGGCCCATGTTTAATTCTGGAGTCCACGTTTCTTAGTGGAAATACAGAGTATGTGCAGCCTGAACGTTGGTCAAGGGAACCTTCAGAGATTATGAAAGTGGGACAAGGGATCAGGTAGGAGATGGGCAGTTCACATTCATCAAAGTGCATAACTAGATCTGGCAGCTAGGAGAGAGAGTAGAAAATAGTGGTTCTTGAGCCAGAGCAGCATTAATTATTTGGGCAGATTATATAAGGAGGTTGTAAATTCAGTATTTCTTGAAGTCTTCAGGAAGAGGCAGTGTGGTGGGTGTGTGTGGTGGGGCTTTGGTAGCAGGGGAGGGGCTGCAGGGATAGCCCCTGTAGGGAGATAGGAGAAGCTTCCCTGGCTCCAAACCAGTCAGACCAGTCTCTAGGCAGGTCGTACCCCACTCCGCTTTGGCCAGGGCTGAGCCAACCAGGGCCTCTGCCAATTCCGTATGTGAGATGGGGACAGAGGAGCCCGAACCGGGCGGGACCTGCAGTGAAGAGAGGGGGTAGGCAGGAAGGATTGGCCCACCCGGGCAGGCAGCTGCCCATGCTGGGCCACCGCCACTCGACTGGAGATGTCCATGGCGGTGCGGCTTGGAGAGCTCCGGAGCGCCCTGCTCCCAGGGCTCCTGCCGGGCAGAGCTTGTCCTGCCAGGAATGCTGAGGTTTGTCGGGCCAGTTGGGCCCGGCATGGCTGCAGCGGAGAGAGGGCTGAGACCTGAGAGGAACGGCCACAGACACCAGGTCAGTGAAGGTGGAGCGCGATGAGGTATGCCAGAGGTGACATTCCCCTGCAGCCTGTGGTGAGACCACACAGGTGGCCCCCCGTCACCTGTGGAGATTAACGGTGGAGCAGAGACCCACTTGCAGCCTGTGGAGAACCCCACGCCGGTGCAGAGATGCCTGAGCCCAAGGAAGGTCATGATGTCACTGTCTCTGCGGGAAGGACCCTGCACGTTGCCTGGCAACGAAGCAGAGATGCATCTGTGGTCCGTAGACAACCCCATGCCGGAGCGTCTGGCTGCAGCCTAAAGAACTATGACTCGGAAAAGCTCGCAGTGGAGCGATCGGACAGGTAAAGATGGCGTTCTGCTGAATGGACTCCTGTCAGAGAAGTTCGTGGACTATGTCCAGCGAGTAGGAGATCTGTTGGAGCAGAGGAAAGTGTGGGAGGAATCCTCCCCTTTTAAGGAAGGAGCAGCAGAAGCATTGTGTGATGAACTGACCTGCACCCCCCATTCCCTGTCCCGCTGCACTGCTGAGGCGGGAGATAGAGCTGGGAAGAAGGGGGGGGGTGGGGGAAGGTGTTTTTAACATCTGGCTTTCTATCTCCTTACCCTCTCTGAAAGAACTGTTAAAGAATTCGGTTGGCTTGTCCTCAAGCAGAGTCTGTTTTCCCCGTTGGCCAGGATTGGTGAGTGCTCTCTCCCTGTTCTTATCTCGACCCTTAGTCCTTTTGTTACATTTTTCTCCTCTCCACCTCACTGGGGCAGGGTGGGGGTGAGTGTGTTGAGGGGGGAGCGGGGGGGCACTGTGAGTGGACAGCAGCGTGGTGGCTTAGATGCCAGCTGGGCTAAACCACAACAGGTAGTATTTTTCTAAAGAATGCTCTAAGGCATATTCTAGTGAAACTCAGAAAATCAGAGAAAATTGTCAAGTCGCAACATATGGCCTTAATGTGTATGAGAACAATATTTTTGTCAGTTGTTAGAATATTATTATCTTAACTGCTGTTTATACTATGACTTTACTATTTGAAAGCTTGTCAGTGCATGCAGATGTCAAGAGTGCTCTGAGAACTTCTGTGATTGTTTGTTTGAGGAGACACTGTACCATGCTTGGCTTTGAAACTTGGCAAGCGTGTCTGATCTGGGAGAGGGGTTGGACGTAGAGTTTCAGTGATGAAATGCAGCTGATGTTCAAAGAGAAAGTCTACTCTCAGAACGCTCTTAGGAGGCCACTGTGAAAAAAGACACTGAATATTTCTAAGAAAGCAATGAAAGTCATGTGTTATGAATACATGGTTTTCTCTCTTGTGCAAGTAAATAATACAGGCAAGATCAGAAGTACAGACTTTCACAGCAGCATTTGCCAACTTTCTCTCTTCTACTTTTCTGATGCTCATGTGCCTGAGAGGATAAATCAGGTCTATCTTTATTCCTGAAATCCTTACTGGGGCAAAACTCTTGCCAAGATACAGGACAGAATCCTTAACTGACCTTGCTGCAAACTACATTCACATCATGTCTTCAGCAGAAAGTGAATCCCATGGTGGGCTCCTCTGCTCCTGCTACCCCATTGCCTACTTTGGAGATAGATTCCTTATCTTGGCCCATTTCTGGGCAGGTGTCGGTGTTCACCTCCTTCTGTCAGAGTTGTCAGCGGGTTTTTGGAGGAAATACAGAACCCACAGTGCTGTGGTTGCATGCTTTCTCCTGTGGATGAGGAACAGAGATGTTTGCTGTGGCAGTGAGCAGGGCGAGCAGTCAGGCTGCCTGCAGGATGGAGAGGACCTCAACGTCATGCACGGTCAGGGTCCATGGGGAAGTCTGCTGCTCTTCTGCAGGGAGTTCACCTGCAGTATTAAACACAACTAAATAAGCCCTTTAAGGCTTCGGTAGCAGGGAAGAATGAAGATAGGTGCAGGCACTTTGGCTTGCACTGAGCAGCTGGATAGCACCTCAGTGTTCAGCAGGACTTTCCTTGTGCCAGAACAGTGAGGTGCAGGTCAGCTGGGAGGTGGATCCCCGCAGTGTACAGCAGAGCTTTGGTTGCCTTTGGTGGTGAGCATCAGTGTTTCGTCTGCAGCTGTTGCCTTCTGTGGTGGTAAACATTTTGATCATTCAAAAGGCACAGCAAAAAGCTGACATAGGAAAATGTTTCTCTGCAGCTTGCCCTAGATTTGGAAAATTTATCATTTTGTTTACGTTTCTGGCTAATACTGGGTAGAAGGAGTAGAAGTTATACATTATGTAAAAAATAACAAACGATCAGAGGAGAGTGAGTACAATAATATCATTCATTTACTTCAGGTGGAGTGGGAATGCTCACCTGGTTGTTGGTGTGTCTAAAGGTCGCAAGAGACATGAGTAGAGAAGAGCTTTTGTTCTTTGTGCCAGGCTCATTTGTTCCTTTAATAAATGCCCAATTGCAATGAACGCTGAAGTCTTGAAGGGTAAAATACAGCTGTGTAGATTGGACATAATCTGATCATACAGTGTCACCAGCGTGATATCAGAGGCAATGGTGTGCGGGGGCGTAATTAAAATACTTTTTTAAAATGCTATTTTTGTATGCTTTCTTTAGTCATCGTATTTCCTTAGAGCAGTTAGTTTTACGTATTTGTTTTTTTAAATGCCCTAATTCTTAACACTGTAGTTTGGTTCTTTCATTGTTTAAAGGTTTTATTAGCTGCTGAGGTTCTTCCAGGGAGCATCTGTACAGCCTTGGGAGTTATTTGTATGTAACATCTCCCATAAAAAACAAACCTGTGAGGTCTGCAGATCCTGTCTGGGTATTGCAGTGATTTTATTGGCAGAGAGATGAAATAAATAGTTTCTTGTCTTTTTTTTTCTGAATACACAAAGTTTTGAAAATAGTGCCACATAAAAGAAACAGCTACATGTAAAGGTCATAATTAAAAATAAACTGCATGGACCTGCACTTTTTTCGGAATATGTTTGATGACAAAGGTTTGTGTGCTTCTAAACAGAAGACACTTTGGACATAGCTAAAGGACCTGCCTCAGTGCAACTCAGCAGCTCACTCAGCCAGGCTGATCCACTGCCCTGTAGGTGGTGTTCATTCAGCCTGCAGAAGAGGCTCTGGACCCTTGAGAGAAGGAAAGGCGTGCTGATCTGGGAAGAAAATGTCGTCTCTATTCTCTGTGTTGTTACATTGTAATGTCGATGGGAATCGAAAGGATAAAAAGTAAACTAAAAATCCTGTGGGCAACAGTGCCGCTTTGGTCAGGATGAACATGAGGATGGGCTGAAAACCTTATTAGCAGTCTTCTTTTTCCCATTATTTTCCTAGGAACTAATTCTGAGCTGCAAAAGGCAGCAGCAAGATGGCAAAAGGAGATGCTTGTAGGCTTAGTGGAGCTGGTTTGAAGGAATGAAAGGTGATTAAGCTGGATTAAGTGCTTTGCACCGTTGCTGCCCTTTGTGCTGTAGGAGGTAATTCTGGCAGGAGGCTGGGCTGCCCATGGCTGGGCATCATGCCTGGCCGTTCGCAGAGGCCGCTGGCTGCTGTCACACGCTGACACGTATAGCGTGCCTTGGATGGTCAGCACTTTTAGGTACCTTGCTCTGCGTTAGGGGCAGGACACAGAGAAATGAGAAACAGACCACTGGAACCAGTAGGTGAGGGGAGAGTAACTGGCCAGGCACGAAGGAAAACTGGTTCACATGAGAAGATGAGGTTGTTTTACTGCATTGAGGGAGACAATAGTTAACAACAGCAAAAGCTCTCTTTCCTGCTGAAGGGAAGCAGGCAGGGAGAGGGTCAGGTAGTTCTGGGATGTCCTTTTGCCTCATAAATGCACAGGCATATACTGATTTTTTAAACAATCTGCCCTGCAGAGCACATTGCAAGATCAGGCTTGACCTAAAATACGAACAGGGTGGAAATGGTAATTGCAATATGATATTGCAAATTATTTGGCTCAGGTGCGGGTATGTCTTTGAGTTTCATGTTAAGTAAAGATGGTGCAGTGGGAGCAGAGTGCAGATTGCATAATTAAGATGGCAGCTTTCATTTTGTCCTGGGAAAGGACAAGCAATTACGTTTCTCCAGGAGAGTAAATATTCAAGGCTTCCCAGTGTCAGAGTAGCCTGTTTGGTTTTGTTGTGTATGTCTACAACCACCATGACTTTTAGAGGAGCTGTGATTAACTAAGATTACAGGAGATGTAATCAGATGAAGGGGGTGTTTGATATGTGGATTTGACCTGGGCTCAGACTTCTTACTTTGCATTTAATTGTTAAGAGCTGCAGTGTTAGTATTGCTGGAGGTCAGGAACGCGAGTCTGTTCCCAGGGTGGCCACTGATGCCGTGAAGCGCTGGTATTCCCTCAGAGGAATTCGGCTTTAGAGAAAAGCAGTCTGTGTATAACGCACCCTCTGCAGAACCAGGCACCTCACAGCCACCTGTTGAGAATGGACAAGCTCTGTGATCACAGTTGCTTTAAAAGGAAAAACAATTTTGAGAAAGCTTTATTAATTCCAGTGAAATGAAAATCCTGACTTTATGCATATGGGCTGTAGTTCGTTCTCTTGGTGTTTGGATAGGAACATACTTTGAAGGAGTGCATGTGGACCATGTTTGCTTGTCATCTGGTGTGCTCTACACAAGCCATTCATGTGTCTTGTGTGCCTTTCTTCATGCCATAATATTCCCTAACCTAGCTAAGTCAAAAGAATTTGGCTTAGATCTGAGTTTTCTTGAGGTAGCCCCTGATTTTGTATTTTGTCAGACTTAGTGAAACAAGCATTTGCCATCTGCCATAAGGTATCTGAGACTTCTTCATAAAATGGGAGAAACTAACAACTTCTCACCAGGTTTCAGAGTCAAGGCTGTGCATATCAGGTAACTGATGGTAAACAGTTGTAGTCCAAACACTTTTTTTTTTTAATTCTGCTAATGTTCATGTACGTATTAGTTAGAAAGTTTGATGTTTTCCTTTTTCTCTTCAGATGACACTGGCTGCCCTAGTAGCCAGTCAGTATCTCCAGTTAAGACTCCTTCTGATGCTGGGAACAGTCCCATCAGTTTTTGCACTGGTAGCGATGGAGACATCTCCAGGAAGAAATTCAGTCCAGGGACAATGAGTGAAGGGAACCCGCAGTTGGCTCGATACAAGAAAGAGGCCAAGACAAGTCTCATAAAGCCTGGTGAGTATCATATAGGTCCTTTCACTTCTTTATTTACACTTTCTAATTTACTAGTCCATCTGCAAGTGTCTACATTGTGATACCAGTAATGCTGATAGTAAGTAAAAAAAATATTTGAGTTCTTTCTATGGAGCCACCTGCAAAATTTGAAAACACTATTGATATTAGCTTTTTCATGGAAATACAATTAATTGATGTCTTCACTTTCTTTTATGAGGCTCAATGGTGATGTCAAATAACAACTGAAGTGAGTTTTATCCTGTTTCATGGTAATTGCCCATACATTTCACAGACCAAAGGTAAATGGCTCTTACTATCAAAGTAAAGAATTCTAGTCTTTTGATGTTGTTAGGTTTATTGTTGGATCCTGCCTAAGGATCTATCCAGCTGATGGCTGCGATAGCTCTGGCGATACAACATGTCAAACTGAGGCAAGGTAACGGGCAGCCCACGTGTGGGAGTTAGGCAGATGGAGATCCATAACTGCACTGGCTGAACCAAGAGCATGCCTCCCGTTGCCTCAGACCATGGGCCATCTCAGACCACTAACTAGATCAGAGCCTGCTTGTCACACATCCACCTAAGGAGCCTGGTATGTCACTGGCTGGTCTAATTTTAATGAGTAGATATAAAATGGTTTTGTGATTCATCTACAGGCAGCTCATGATTACAATTGGTCAGGATATTTGTGCTGTTATTTAATTAATCATGGAGACAGAGAGGATTTTGACCCCGTCCAGAGCCAGCTGCAGAACTGACGTGCTTTTTGAGCTCAGATACCTCCTGGCTATACTGTTTCCAAAGTCATTTTACCTCTGGAAGCAATTTTGATACTTTCATGAGGAGCCAGCTCAGATTTACCAGCACCATGTTTAATCCAGAAACAGTAGAGAATCTGTTGCAAAAACTCTTCCCTGGCTTGGTCATGGAAAGGGCTGATTAAATCTGACTTACCACTATCCCTGCAAGTTCTTCAGCTTATTTCATAATGCTGTGTTACTTCAGTGTTCCCACTCTCCCATTGGTCTGCATAATGGATGACAGGTAACATTTTTTCAGGGTTTGTTTTCCGTTGCATTAAAACCATGGACTCTAAAGCAGGCAGAATGCAGTGAAATGGTGTGTGACAGTTGACTTGGCAGCCATGGCTACCATGACCATTTTGTATGTGAATATGGATGTAGCTTAGCAAAATATGGATAAATAATTTTGAAATTTTCTTTCTCTATTGAAGAATCCTGTACACATTGGACAGAGTTATGCACTTGTTTCAATAAATTATTTTTTTGTTTTCTATTATTACACTTAAATTGACCTATAATATCAAGTTACTAGCCTTTTGCGGTAATAGTCAGAAGTCATCTTCATTTTAGTTGACAGCATTATTCCAAGTCTTTGGATGGACGTAGTTTAGGTATTTAGGTATTCTTGTAGGTGGGCCATTCTGCAGCTGTCAGTACCTCTGCAGTGATTGGTCTCTAAGGCTAGAGAACTTGTGTCTAGAGTTCAAGCGTATCACTCCTGAAACCCATCATAACTCTGAGAGCAGGAACCAGGTCTGATTTACAGAGTACTTCTAAGTTCCTCATGCCAAATATCTCACAGGTTTTTAGTGGAAGGTTGTCAAAAACCACATCGTAGTCAGTGTGAGAGCTGACACAGGTGAGGGACATTCCTGAAGTGGAGAGCATGCCAGGGGACAGCTGGGGTTCCTTTTCCTCACTGTTGGCCACAGGGCTTAATGTAATTCTCTCCCATTGGTATCTCTTAGCTTCAGATGGATCCAGTCCCTTCCCCATAATGTACTTGCGCATGAATTTCTGTTGACTCACTCAGGAAGATCTAGGCCTTGAGCAAGGAGGAGGCATCGTCGTAGCCAAACTCACAGGGAGTAACAGGGAAGCAGTAGAAGTAAGTGGGACGTGGGAGGAAGGTAACAGCAACGTGTCCTTGTTGTACATAACCTCGTTCTGCATACAGCCGGATACCTCAAACTGCAAAGCAAAAGGAGTTGTGTGTAATATCTTTCTCTACCAGAAGCCCTTATGGATTTATGGAGATAATCTCCACTTCATATTTATCTGAAAGGTTTTGTGATAACAACTGCGTAGCAGGAGAGGCAAAAATGCAGCCTACGCTGTCTTTTGCAGACTCTGTCCTGCACTACATTTTTGTAGGCAAGTACATCAGTCAGTGTGCACCTTCAAAATGCCTGTATTTTGCCAAAAATTAATATCTGTTTCTGGGATTGTTTCGTTGGAACATGCGGAATCTCAGAAGTAACACTCACACCAATATTTGGATAATTCAGGAAATGTCTGAGTGGGATTGCACTGAGAATGAACCCTGGGATGTTTTTAAGCTGTTCCCAGGCTCCAGTGCTATTCTACTACTCTAGCAACTCCATCTTTATTTTCTGTACTTCAGAATACGAAACGCAACATAGCTTTTTTTTCTCTAGCAGCTTAAGACATTGTTATATGGATCTAAGTCATCTTCACCTCTTGAAGTATTAACAAACTAGATTTGGGTATCATTCATGATTTATGTTGTTTGCATAGTGAACCGTACTTAATCCTGGAACGCATTATCACTGCATCTTGCTAAACCTCTGAAAGATTTCTAATGATGAAGAAATTATTCATTTGAGGCAGCTGATGATGGTTTTTATTGTGCCTTAAATCTGAATCGCAGCAGTGTTATAGGTGACTTGTGCTTAAATCTGAGCCTACTTTCCCAGGAAAGGATGGAGAGGACAGGAACATTAAGGAAGATGTAGAACATTCACTTCAGGACAGAGTTACAAGCCTTTTAGTTTCAGGATTTTAGAAGTTTTTCCTTCTTTTGGATGTGATTTATTTATGCAACAGTAAAAGCAATAGATGATGTGTTGCGGAAAATGCCCTCACAAAAAGGCACAAAAAGCTTGGTTAACACTAGTCTTGGTTTTGTATCCAGATGCTGTGCTGAATCCTACAGTTTCTGTAACTGAATAAACAGGAGTGTAAACATTTCCACACACTCACATTCCTGGTGTACTCCTCCTGCAAACGTCCATCCTGAATTCCTGCAGCTCACGTCCACATCTTGTTGAGCATAGTGGGAACTGTTTTTCTTTTTTTTTGACAGTCTTTCTCATCTCATTTTTTGACTTCCCTTAGAATGCTTAGTGCAAGGATTCAAAATCAGGATCTGCAAGCTGCAAAGTACTGATAAACTTCCAAAGACCTGTGGATAAAGAAGGGAATCTTGGACAAGTTGTGTCACTAACTTTTAAAAGGCTCGTGTGTTGAAAGTAACACAGGGATGTATTTAAGTTACTGTGAGCATCATAATTTGAGAAGGGCACCTGATCAGCTGCCAGTCTTCAGCATTTCTGGCAAAAGTTCTGGATTTACTTTCTTGCTTTTGGTGTCATGGGCACACTGAGGACAGTTTGCTGAATGAGCTGAGGTTACTGTTGAAGCTGTCTCTTAGAGCCCATGGAATTGCTGAAGTTTCAGATGAAATTGTCATTCACAGCTTATTTCAGTAAGAACCATTCCAAGTAGCAGCAGACTAGGCAAAAAAGTTATTATTTTTCACTGCTGATAAGACATCTGGCCATCTATTGCTGAATCTAGTTAAAATAGTAACATGTTGAGTTATACAAGAGTTGAACTGCAATGGATTGTCTTTCAAGAAGGGCAGTCATTGAGAACTCAGGCTATAAACTTCAGTCTGTTCAAATTAATGGGCAAATCTCAGAGGCTTTCACCACGTAGAACATCTACGTTTCTTGTGCAATAGGCAATGAGCAAAAGTTAAGGAACATGAAATTCCATTTGAACACAAGAAAACACTTTTTTTTTGGTCAGACACTAGCACAGGTTGCCTAGAGAAATTGTGAGTGGAGTCTCTATCTGTGGAAGTTTTTAAAACTCAACTGGACATAGCCCTGGGCAGCCTGCTTCAGCTAGGCCTGCTTGAGCAGGGAGTTGGACTAGTCTCAGGAGGTCCCTTCAACCTCCAGTGATTCTGTGATTCTGTGTTGTCTGGGCTATTTTTCCTTATAGTAGTGCATCATCCAGATCTGTGGTTCGGTAGTTGCAAGGCACAGTTTGTGCTCTCCTGCTCTGCCTTTCATGTCTATGTACTACCATTTCACTTACAATGAGTTCGTAGAAAGGAAAGAATTAAAAAATTAACTTTTAGCATCACTATTTAATTGAAAACGTCACTGAACTTTGAGCCATTGTAAGTGGCGGTGTTCTCCACATGTGTTGCCAGTATGAACTTCTCTACTTCTTGATGGTGAATTTGTCACTTCATGAATGAATGAGCCTTGGGTTAGGATGGCCCAGGCTGAACACATGAATCTTTGAAGGCTTTAGGGCTATTAGGGGTTTTAGGAGAGACAGGTGGAGCAGATTGTTTTGGAATTAAATTGGTTGTGAGTACGGTGTAGGTGCGGGTGCTTCTTGAGTCAGCATTGGAGCTGGTTGTAGTTAACAAAAAGGAGGCAAGGAAAATACCCTGTCAATTGGGAATGTTACAGTTAGAGCTAAAGAAGCCAAACAGATTAGAGAGGAAATGGAAGTGTTAATCTGCAAATTATGTCTTGCTTCTAGAAGTGTCTAGCTGTTAAAAGGTGATGCTCTGATTTTTTTGTATTGTCTGGTGTGTGAGGATGAGATTCCCAGGATACTAAATGTCCTTAGGAACTTACTTCTGGGGGCACTTTGCGCAAGCAGAGAGTAGTGAGTAGTTAATCCATTAGTATAAAATTAGCAGATAAGTTTATCCATGTTGCTACTCTACTTCCGTATGTGTCTATAGAATCACAGAATCATAGAATCATAGAATGGTTAGGGCTGGAAGGGACCTTCAAAGGTCATCTTTGGTTGTTTTAAAACAGAAAACCTCTAGTTTAGGTGATATTGCTGACATCTGGCTGTCTGATTTTATACATCTTTTGTTATTTCGTTCCCTCTCTTCAGTATGATAGTGTGGGAATAACAGTGTCCGACTCTGATAGAGATGTAGGTATGTGCTTTGCTTGAGAAACAGATGAGTTGGTGTCTAAGTTCTGTGAGAGGATTGTCTTAGGGGTAATTCTGGAAATGTCCTTCACTCTCAAGAACTTCACCTTTCTGATTGCAGGAGGATGCAATGGCAGGACATTGTTTTCTCTTGGGAAGACTGTTAAAATATTCGAAAGACATGTTTTACTGGTGCGTTTGTCCAAGAACGTTGTATCTTGTATTTGCATGGCTTTTGTTCATTCTCTGTACCAAATATCTGCAAGTAGCAGGAAAAATAATAGAACTCTTGTCCCTGTTGTTCAGGAACAGTGGTACACAATACAAGGAATGTGCCTACTTGAATAGATCCTGTGGCATGCAAAGAGGTTCATCGTTCTTTATGACTACTGCTTGCACTTTGACCTCTTACGTTGAAATATTTTTTTAAATGCTGCTGGTGCACTATGTATTCAAAGGCAAAGTCACATTTTTGATTGTTTAAAAAAAGAACAACCAAAAACTAAACAGAAAACCCTTATTTCGAGGTAGCAATCTGCCTTGACTGATCCCTAAAATAAATTGACGTGCTTGATTTCAAAAGCAGGATCATGCAAAGGTGAGGGTGACTTTAGTGTAATGTATTTCTCATGAGACATATTTAAAAGTACTTTATTACCCACATTCCAGGACTGTGCCTTTTCTAGGGGAGGGGTAATTAAGAACAAGGATATGTCAAAGAACGTGTAACATGGTTACAAACGCAGCATTTACTCAGAGTACACGATGCTCCCATTCTGCAAACCGTCATAACCTTCCTTGTGCGGTGCAGATGGGAAGATTTGTACTTCCATTCCTGCAAATATTCAGATAGTTCAAAATGTGGCTGATGTCACGTGCATAAGAATCCTGAAATTAGGAAACGAGCTGCACTTGAGCTAATGGGTCATAGAACAAAAATGGATCTGAAGATGGAGCAAGTGAATTTATTGTCATGGTGCTATATTTTTAGTTTGGATTTATTGGTATTTTAGATTTAAACTTTGAATTGAAACCCATTTGCTTGAACTGACGTGGAAAACATGTTCAAATAGCCAAGGATTTCTTTCAAACGAGAGTAAGCAAAGTAGCAGCTGCAAAGGGTGGTTTGGCTTTGAAGTGTTGCATATCTTTGAACCTAAATCTCCAAGTTCCTTATAAAGTGGCCTAGAAAAACAATCTTTTAATTCTGTGTCACAAATCTTACAATCCATCCCTTTCTAAAAATCATTTTAGATGTTGCTTCCTAGAGATGCAGGCACTTAGTGGTTGGGCTGTGGCCTCTCAAGACTTCTCTCTCTCTGTTCAGAAGACTCTCAGGCTGCAGCAAGCACCCAGATCTCGCAGTGACAATGGAGGATCCAAAAAAGAAGCCAGCAAGCTGCCAAGGAGGAGTTGGCGAGTCAAAGGTGAAAGCCTGAGTCCCACCTGTCCTAGAGAATGACCTGCCCAGCTGTGGGCTGGTGGCACAGGCCACCTGCGATTCAGGGTCTTGGGCACAAATCTTCTGCAGTTCGGTACTTGCTTCCTTCCTCTCAAAGGAAATCAAACACATAAAGGAGATCCCTGTTACTTAGTTGAGGAAAGGGACAAGAACCTTGTATTGAGATCCGTTTGTCTCTTGGGGAGGATGGACTTGAGCATAAAGAAGAAGAGTGCCCTACTACAGGGCTGGTGGGCAGGCTGAGGGGATGCAGAGAATCTGCTCCCAGGGAAGCTGTTCCACTTTGCCTAATTTAGGAAGTGTTTTCTTGGGGCTTCATAGCTGAGTTCCCAGCAGGCACACCATAACTCCTTTCTCTCTCTTTCTCTGGCCCATTAATTGTCCCAATACCGCCTCAGATTTTGAGAAAGTGGGACAGCCACTGTCCAAGGGAGATTATGGCCCGAGGGCACTTGCGACCTTGAGCTTAGCCTCTCACTTGGTCCATGAGAACACCATGGCTTGAACTGCAAATGGGAGTGAGTAGGGCATGCGGATATGGGACTTTTGTAGGGAGTTCCCAGGTTGCTGGGCAGGGTGAGACCTGTGCCAGCCAATTTATCTTTTAGCACCAAATGCCTTTGTATGGAGATGCAGGTCTCCTGGGGATTGTGGAGATGTGCTCCTGCATCTGGAAAAGACATCTGAGTGCCTGGCATAAGAAGGGCCCTGGGGTTTAGAGGTCAGAGTTAAGGCAGATATGGAAGATGGCAATAGCTGTGATCTTCAGTCAAAAACATTTCTTTTTGCAGGTTTTTTTTCTCTCCTTTGCTAATCCAGAGTGGAATATAAGCCAAAAAAGAGAAACTGATGCCATACACACTGCACTCTTAAGCATTTGTTTTGAAATGTGTGTGAGGTCAAGCTAGAACATGCTTTGCGAATTTTGTCTTTACTGCAGTGAATTTTCTGCTCCTCCTGGCTGTTTTCTGTGGTTTTCAGCCCGCTTCACCTCCACAAAAAGAAATACTATGCATATGAAAGAGGCCATTATGAATCTTCCCTTAGGAGATTTTTTTTTTGCGCTCTGCTTTTAGGTTACAATCTCTATTATTTACGCCAGCGTTTAAAATAGCTTTCTGATTCCCCACTTAAAGTATTCTGAACCTGCTCCAGCTGCATTTTACTATGCACAACTTCCAGCAACCATCAGATTTTATTTCATGTCATTTTCCATGAAATAATACGCATCGCAGCCAGAATCCTGTGTTGCTGTTACATGGCTTTCTGCAGTTTTCTGGCTGTATTCCTCGTCCCTATGATAAACAGTGTTGCCAGTATTCCTTTTTATCTTACAACACACAAATTGTGTTCCCTTAATCTCCCTTCATAAACAGTGCCCTGTAATCCTGTTACCATTATTGCTGACCTTTTTTGGAATTCCTCCAGGTTGTTAATGCCTTTTCTATGAGAATCCTGGAATTTAAACTGTTTCTGAGCAATGTTTACTCAAGAATTGATAGATTATTTCCTTTTCTATTTTCCTTTACATCCCCTATTTCTTTTTTGTCTGACATCTTACTATGTTCCAAGTGTAGCTATGCAAATAACTGATTTTGGGGGTTGCTGCAAAATCAAAACATTAAAGAAAACCTTTGTTTCAGACTGAACAAAGACGATATTCAATCAAAAATATCTAGAATGCTTGGGGAGATTTTTCGGTGTTTGTGCCCCCTTTTTGAAAGCAGAAAGAAATTTGTCAAGTTTTCAAAATTAAAGCATCATTTGAAACAGAAAGTGGAAAATTCCGGTGTTCCATTTTCTGGCCGTGTTTGACTTCGCATCATAAATAGTTTCAGTGTTCTCTGAACTTTGTTTTTTGGTGACCAAATCACTACCTAGAAGTTTTTGTTTCCCTCTGAGTGATTACTTTAAATACTTTTTGAGTAGTGTTGAGTGGCTATGTCTATATATTCCTTGTGTTTCTATAGCTGTATTTATAGGTAGGCATAGAAAGCTAAGGGAGCATCTTCATTTCAGCTGTTAAAATCTCACTTATTTGATTTCCCTGTGTATAAATACATCAAGTAATTTGGTGGTTACTGCATAAACAACTAAGCACATTGCAGTGGCATTTTGGATACTTGGCGGTGGTGTTTTACTTGCCTTTATGCACCTAGACATCTAAACTCTGGTGAAGCTGTGTTTTAGATGCCTTCACTCTGTTTCAGTTCTCACTGGAAGTTATGATTCAAAGCTCAGGAAGGGCCTAGGAGAAGGGAGAAATGCATCTGCATTCCCTGTTGCAATAAAGAAACCACAGTTAGAAATCATCGCATGAAACCCAGCAGCCAGAAGAGCAGCTAGATCGAGGTTGCTTGACTTTGCCCAAAACTCTGGATTGTAGAGCTTGGTTTTCTCAGGTGTGTTGGGTGCAGGGGTTGGATAGGTCTCCTGATGGAGCTATGGGAAACGCAAGCCTGTTTGGATTCCACCATGTAGCAGGGGTTAATGAAGACAGGCAGGCATCCTCAGTTGGGTGGATTGATGGAGGAGCTGGAGAGGGCCATGATAAGCTGAGAGGACGGGAACCCCGTCTCCTCATCCCATTCTTACTGCTGGATGCAGTGCGTGTCCCAGGTGGTGTGATGGGAACATGCTGTGCGGCCTCTTGCCAGTTCCAAGCTAAATCTGGCCCTTCAAATCCCAGGTGGATCCTTTCCCCAGTAAAGCAGACAACAGAAGACAGCTTTCCTGGACCACTTTGGTGTGGACCCTGATGTCTTTGGTGTGGTGTGAAACACCCACCCCAGTGTTTAGACAGGAGCCAGGCACTGAGCTGTTCAGCGCTTTTAATGCCGACCCGCTTCCAGGCTGCCCAGAAAGAAGAGTTTCACAGCGGAGAAGCTTTTCTTACTGAGGCCGGCGGGAGGTCTGTCCTGAGTGAGGTGGCACATGGGGAGTTGCCACTTCTAAAATTCTTCCCTGGAGCTGGTGACCTGGCATCCTTTCCCAAATCCAGCCTCCAGCCACCTCAAGGTGGATGTCACTTCCCCAAGGAGCTTGAAATAGATCACCTTTAAAGTGACAGAACAAAATAGTCAACCTACTTTATAGTAGCTTATCTTATCTATACTGTTACATGGAACATATTTAAAGGAGATGCAAATTCTGCCGTGTTTGTTTCATATTTTATTAATATTACAAGCCTTGTCTTGCTTCCATGCTGAGGCGCTTCGTTACAGGTCTCTGTTCCTCCCTTCTGAAATTCAGTAAGTAATAGGAAGCTGTTGGCTTTCGAAATCCGGGCAGGCTGTGACTGGCTGCTAGAGCTGGCAGAATACAGTGGGACCACGACCCCACAAGGATTAATAAGCTGAAAAAGCACAGGCTTCTTGTCTGTCATTTGTGCTTCTTAATGGTAAGAGTGCTATTGGGGAAAAAAGCAGCAAATGACAGCAGTAACAACTTAAAATGCATTGCCCTCAGACCTACCTTGGCTTTGTTATTGTAGGAAATACAGTTTAGGCAACCAATCAATATACTGGGTAGGGTTTTATTGTTCTTTTCAATACATGACCCTTGAACTCTATTAGGTTTTTGTCATCATTTCAACGTGTGCACTACAGTAAATATTTGATTAGCTTATGACAAATTTGGCTTTTCATCCTGGGACTGCAGGGTTGTTTAGTTAGTTACCTCCCAGATGTGTTTCTTGTTCCAGTGTTTTTCTCTTGCCTGCTGGAAACATGTCGAAATGGTTTAAAATGTTTTATGCACATTACAATGAAAACCATATGTTTAATATTAAGAGTGACTGTGCAGAAGCTTTCAGCTGAATTAGGTTTAGCACGTGATTTCATGCATTTGCATATATGCTGTGAACGGGTGCCTGCACAGTTCACCGCTGTGCCCCAGCCAGCCTCTCTCCTCCCTGTGCATGTCAACCAGATTTAGGAGATATGTTGAGGAGGTCTCCAAAAGCCCTTTGTTAAACTTCTGCCACCAACCCGACGGGAGGGCTGAGATGTTTTCCCAGTCTGTGATAGAGTTCCCTCCCTTTCTGTGTACTGCTAAGTCATCCCTGCCAAAAATGACATTTCCAGCTCCTAAAAATACTTCTGACCAGCCTGTCTGTTTCCCTTCCAACAAACCGAATAGCACTGCCAGGTACATAAAAAAATCTCCTGAGGTGACACTGCATGCTTGCTTATAAAAGATACTTGTTCGTGGATAGTTTTGCACATACATTTTATAAAACAGTCAGATGCAAGTTGAGTATCATATTATACAACTCTCAGTATTTTTTGAACCTCCAGTCTCATTGTTTCTATGGAGGTTAGTGTTGCAAAGCAGCATGCTTCCCTTTCTGATTCAGAGAGTCTTTTTGCTTGAACAGGAAGATGAGTTCCCCAGACTGTCCTCTTCTGCTCCATGAACATATGTTCCCCCGACAAAGGTCATTTCAGGCTTGTCATTCTGAAAATTTATGGGAGCCATTTTAAGTTGTTGTTAGGACAGCTCTAACTGCGTAGAGAAGTGCAAAAAATAATTAGGTCAGGCTGATTTCTGTATGAAGAACCTCCTTACAATATATAAAGCAGAAAAAAAAAAAAGAAGTTGCAATGCTCTTTGTCTGTTCCAAAATCCCGTTGTGGTTGCTCTACAAATCCATGAATTAAAAACAATTAGGGAAGACACAAGCCCAGATCATAGTGACACGCAGAATATACATGATGGCGCTCAGCCAGTGTCAGTAATTAGTTTGTAGTGACTGTGTTTGTAGAGAAGAGCTTGATTGATTGTGGTTTCACAGCAGACACAAGTCACATTCTGCATTCATTTTGAGATGTGCAGTGCTTATAATTTGCATTAATGTAGTTCAGATTAGTACCAAAACTATAGTACTTAAATGAGATCAGTTAACTGCTTAATGAGATAATTTTTAATTATTTGATAACAACTCTTCTTCCAAAGTAAGAAGAGTAAGCGAGCAAGATGAGCAAAAATCAACCATAAATAATTAGTTTCGATCACACAACCAGCAGTCTGAATTGAAGGCATCATTTGTAAAATCAAGTTTAGATCCAAACACAGGGAAGCAGGATCTGCATTGCAGTTCTTCGCTAAAGCCTTCCATGTGGTTTTGAGCTGGAAGTCTCCTCACCCAGCAGATTTAAACAATTTGTGGAGAGTCACACTGGAGGTTTTGCTCCACATCCCCTCTGACTGCATCTTTGCCAGCTGCCCAAGTCACCAGCTGTTACTGCACTGTGCAGTCAGCTGAAACATGATTAACAGACCTGTCTGATGAGAGAGCACTGGCAAGCAGTCAGGTGGATGTCCACCGAAGAAGAGTGGGAAGCGACTCCCCAGCGCAGTGGGATAGGGGAGGGGATGCCTGTTGATACCCTTAGGATTGACCATGCCAGGCGTTGCTGTGCCCAGCTTCTCACCATTGTTCCAGGAGCGCAACTCACAAATCTGAGCTGGAGGACTAAACTGCATATAAAATCAGAGGGGATGGTTAGGTACTGAAATCCAAGATTCACAGCAGAGAGCGTGCCAGGCAGGAACACACGACCACCAGTCCACAGGAGATGCCAGAGAGGAGTGCCCGTCTCCCAGACTTAGCCACCTACTTGTAGTCCTGAGTGTGCCCACACGCATGCCTCGGATTCACTCCGAGCCAGACCATCTCTGTGAGTGCAGGCAACCAGCACGTTTCATTCCTTTGAAATACGGCCAGTGCTAGTGCTACCACCCTGTTTTGTGTCGCAGCTGAGCAGTTAGAGCTCGGGGAAAAGAGCTGAGTTCAGTGCCCGCCTTAGACTAAAGGAGTTCAAATCCACACCTCTCATAAGAGTTCTTGAACCACTGCAACCTACTGGGCATCCTCAGCTTCCTCCACTGGCTCTAGACATCATGATAGTGGAGAGTATGAGACATGGGCAGAGGGAGAGCATGTGGGAGCAGCTTCTGTCACCCAAAAATGAGAGCAGTCCACATGGAGGAGAGTCCTGTGTCCTGCTCCTTGCTCCCAAGATTATATGTGCTTTTACTCAGTTTCTGTTTGGTGTGAAATATAATAGTAAGTCCAAGATAAGAGTCTCATGTATGGTAGTGGTAAGCCAAATAAGTAATCAGTCAAAGGCCAGGGACTGGAACCAAAACCCACTGCCAGCTATGGGCTTGACACTGTGAATCAAGTGCGTTTCCCACTTGGAGACCTTGCCCTCGAAATGGGTTATTTTTAAGGGTGTTATCTGAAGAAAAGCCTGAAATGCTAAAGTAAGACTTCATCGCAGCTTCTTTCTCTTACACTTGTCAGTGCATGTGCACAATGTGGTTTTCTTTCCTAGATTGCTTGTGGTGTACAAAAATAATCTTGCAGGAACAACCTCCCATTAAACAGAAAAGAAGAGGCCTTAGTGTTTCCTGGATATATGCTGCTTATGCTGCTAAAGACTGGAACTAGAGATGTAGCTGTGAGTGAAAGGTTTCAAGGTAAATGAAACCAAATCTCTTAAAAATACAGGTCCTTTCAATAGTGGAGATTACAACTGAATTCTCTCTACTTTTCCAGCTGCTTCTAATGGCTTTGCTGGAATTCTTTACACAGTCAGGCCCTATCTCTTCCCCTGAGGTCTCTAAATAAAGCTATTTACAAAGACAGCGTGCCACTTGCTCCTCTGGTTGCTGCACCAGAGTGGTGAACACATATGCATGTTTTGGTCTCTTTGCCGTATAACAGGATGCTTTTGAAGGCGAGGAAGCTCAGAAAATATAAGTGTTTGACGTTTTGAGGACAAGCTGTCTCTATCAGCAGTGTTTTATTTACAGCTCTGTTTCACTGGGTGACTATATGCAAAACCTAGCATCAAGATATATATGTGTATAGATATATATATAATGAGGTCATGTTTATGGGGTCAGAAGATAAGTAAGCTCTGTGGTTTGTATACTTTGGCAGCTATGAAACAGTGGTGAAGTTGCAAATAGGAAAGACTTACACAAATAGACTAGATTTTAATAAGCTGATATGCATCCTAAGTTTTGGGAATCCAGTTCTGCTGCTTTACTGTCAGTGTTCCTGTCACAGATATTACTTGAACTTTTTCCTTTTTTCCTTATTTTAATCTTAGTATTTCAATAGAAACTGGGCAAAAAAAGGCACACAAGTAAGTTTGAGCTTTATTCTTATAGAAGGAAAAAGATTAAACGCTGAAGTATGACTAAAATTCTAATACGGAGGCCAGAAGACCATACACCAAGGTATCCAACCATCTGCAGTGGCTAGAAATAGCAGACTGAGATGCGATACTCCAGGCCTGCATGTGGGGTTATTGTGTGACTCTGAGTGAGAAATGTATATACTGTCTCCATATACATACATACATGCATGACGTGGTATTTCTGTGCTTGCCTGCTGTCCTGGTAGGCCCAATGTACCTCATCTGTTCTGCCTGTGAAGGCTGTGAATGCCATGTGTGATGTGGTCGCTGGGCTGTGCCATGGTCCTTGCACTGTGGCTGAGGCAATGCAGAGAGCAGAGTTACAGGTGGGGCTTTTCCACGCCCAAAATGCAGGTGCGAGGGCTGCGCTGCAAGAGTGGGGTAAATGTGTACTTGCATCACAATTAAGGATGGAAAATGTGCCCTTGAGTAGTTAGTAGGCGGTTGCCCCGTGGATTGTGGTGCTGTGGCAGGGTGGCATTAGCTCCCTGAGCTTCGATCCCCGACCCACATGGATGAGCTCATCACCGCGCTCTCCTCCTCCACCTGGGCTGTGCCCGCCCGCGCCACCTGCGCTCCTCAGCACGGACGGTGCAGCACCAGCCGTGGGGCTGCAGGCTCCCTTCTCCTCCCCTCCACGTCGGCTGGAGCTAGGTGGCTGCCGCAGTGCTGGCAGGGAAGCAAGGAGGCTGAAAGGCAGCACAAAGCGTCACGCTGTCATGCTGTCATGCTGTCATGCTGTCATGCTGTCATGCTGTCATGAGAGGCAGCGCGCTCCAGCTCAGTGCTGTTGCCCATAGAGCAGCAAAGTGCAGGGATGGCACTAGATGCTGCACGATTGCACTCCATCAGATACCCGTTCCAGGCAAGGAGCAGTCCTGGAAAATGTTACAGTACCTTGTTGGCTATCCTTGTGTTGTTCTTCCTGTTGCACAGAGCAGTGCACAGCTCCACTCCCGTGGCATGGGCGTGCTGCTGCTCGGAGCGCGCTGCAAGGCAGGGGGAGGCCAGAGCGATGGGCCTCATGGCGTCGGGTGCCACGTGTGTGGCATGAGCATTGCCATCAGGCATATTCCCAAGTTTGCTTGCTGCCGGCAGGTTGTTAGTATTTGTCGTGGTTTAGCCTGGCATGGAGCTCTTCTAGCTGCCAAAAAGAACTAACTCTGTCCCAGTCAGAACCAGGACAGTGTTGTGATGCTGAATGGCTGCAGCGTGGAACGATATGTGTGAATGATTTTCAAATGAGATACTGTTGAAGCTGGCGGCCCAACGTGTAGCGTCTTTAGCAGGAAAGGGTGGGTAAGACAGCCCTCTTAGGCAAGGAAGTCTCAGATCAGGGCAAAACAAGCGTTGTGATCAGTTAGGACAAAACAATATGTTTTTGAGAAATGTCAACCTCTTTCATGGTTAACACTGAATCGGCAGGCTGTTCTGGGGCTTATGTGTGAGCTTTTGCAATCATGTAGTCACAGAGACAAAAATAGTCAGCAGGCATCCTTAGGGAGCTGCCAGCCTGGAGAACGGCATTAGGAAAGATGAGAGGCCATGTTCGGCTCCTGCCTGCATTGCTGCAAGGGACCTTCACCTCTTTGTTAAGACATTTGTAAGACAGAAAGTCACATTTACCCAGGAGAATTTGCAATTGATATTATATGGATAGATGCCATGTTATTTTGCTTAGAGATGTCTACAAAATGGGAGAAAATATTTTTTAAAGTCTCCTAGTAACATTGCTGTCGAGCTCTGGTGCATGCAGAGCTGGCTTGAGCATAAGTAACACACTTGGAACATATACTAGCAGTGACCTCTTTAATTTGTAAAATGTTCTCAGAGATGCCATAAATAGCCACATGCCTAATTTTAAGCATAAGTAGTCTCCTGTGCTCAGTGTCAAGCTTGTGTGTAGCTATTATCAGAAACGGGCCAGAAAGGTTAATTTGTGCTTTGCAGACACAGTTCCTGGTCTCAGATGCAGTTCAGTCTCTCAGAAAGCTCAGCCTTTGAGGTGATTGCGTCTTCAGGCTGTG
This sequence comes from Tauraco erythrolophus, assembly GCF_009769465.1. NCBI lineage: Eukaryota > Metazoa > Chordata > Aves > Musophagiformes > Musophagidae > Tauraco > Tauraco erythrolophus. The sequence continues at coordinate 85,818,094 of NC_141467.1, read as the reverse complement.
CTGACTCTATCGGCAGTGCCTCGCTCGGCAGCCCTTCCCAGCACTGCGCTCCAGGCCGGGCAGGTCAGGGAAAGGCTGTTATTAATCCTTGCTTCCTTGAAATGCTTTTGATAGCGAGATCTGATTATGATGTCGTCTGCTTAACCAGAGATGAGCCTCAGCTAGGGCTCCTGCTCTCTGTGCTGCAGCCAGGACTTGGCTTTGGAAAGCTGTTGGAATCTTGCAAGGGCAGGAGTGATTTGGGGGCCCAAACACCAGAGGTATGAAATCTGTGCGATATGTTTACCTGTTTGGGTCTTGCTTGGAAAAGTAGATTTGGGAATAGCGTGACACTGAGACAATGTTTGATATCTTAGTCTTGTAGATGGGAGTGTTTTGTTTATCAGGAAAACTCTGTTGCAGCTTCGGACTTCGTGTCCCACGGTCATTTTGCTTCCCCAAGGAGAGGGTCACTGCCATCTGCATCTGTGGACAGGATATAAATAACTCTGTGAAAGAAAGCAGCTTTGCTGCTCTCCCTCCCTCCCCTTGCAGACTTGCACTTTGGTTACAGCTGTGGTGACGTGGGTCCAGTTATCAGGGATGTTGTACTTATGGAGTTGGTTAGAAGGGGATTACCCTTTTCAAGAGCTGGGCTGTGTGATTCAGCACTTTGAAATCTGGCTGAGGAATATCTGGGCTGGGCTGAACCAAAGGCAGAGAGAAACGGAGGCTGATCCCAATGCTGGGACCTGGTGAGGTTGGGAAAGTATTGGGTTAAATTCAAACACATCTAATCCTAACACCGGTTGCTATGAGTTGCTGAATGATAAGGATGGCTGCCGGATACCTCATCCTCTTTACGGCTGTGAAGACAGGCTCTGAAAAAGCCTTTTCCCAACCGGGATGCAAGACATGCCGGACAGCTCTGGGAAGGATTTAAGAGAGACTGTGCACCGGAGGGAGGGTTTATCTGCTGAGGTGGGGATGACAGTAGCTGCAGCTGCATCTCCCCCTCGTGGAAAAAGTAGCAAAAATGGGATTTGTGTAAGTCTGCAGGTGCTGGCCGGGAGTGTCCGTGCATGGGACAGCGCCCAGAAATTGTCAGCTGAGAGATGCTTTTCCTGACCGGCTGCTTAAAGGATGTTGGAAAGTTATTTCCATTGCCTCGACAAAACCCTCATCTGCTATTGTGGCTCTGCAGCATGAGACCTGGATATGGCGTGGGACGTTTGCCACTGAAGTGACAGACTGAAAAAAACCCTGACTTTAGGATGTTTTTTTTCCCAGATGATAAGACTTTCTTAGTACATCTACCTACTACTGGCCCTAGCAAAATGAGAGCAGTTTTGCTTGCATGTGCCAGAGCTTGGGAAATGCAAATTAGTGATCTATAGAAAGTCAGTAATCAGATAGATGGCTTAGCACCCGAGAAGCATTTGACAGCCAAACGTGATTATTGGATTATTTTAAAGCTATTACAACTGCCTTACTATGCTTCTGTGCCACGTGAAAACCTGCATACATGTGAACGTATATATATGCATACACTTGTTAGCCTATGCACATTGATACGTATGTACTTATATGTGTCCATAATCCCAGAAACCAGGAACAAATCCAGCGCTTGTCTTCAGGGATGTTTGAAAACTCAGGCAACTTCTGAAATTCACAGCGGACAGACAAAGGAAGGATGCTTGTGATGCATTTCTATTCTGAAAGCAGTCTTTGAGTGATAATTTCCATCATGTTTCCCGTCTTCCCTTTTCCTTCCCAGGGAGTGAAGCTGACTTCAGCTCTTCAAGCAGCACAGGCAGCATTTCAGCGCCTGAGGTCCGTGTCTCTGCTGCTGGAAGCAAAAGATCGTCTTTTTCTCGCAAGTAAGCAAAGCACTTTTTCCTGGCTAGTGCAAGTGTTGCTAGTGCAAAGAGAGACTACTAGGTAAGGTCTTGCAGTTAAGACCTACAGTACCAGACTGGGGAGTTTTCGAACAGTTTGGGTAATGCTGTGCTCTTAGACAGTGCTTACAGCAACGAGAACTGTGATACCAGAAAGAGAAAAAAATGCTGTCTTTGGAGCACAAAACCTTTCTGTCAATATGCCAGATCAGCCGACTGGTATTTTTTTGTTTTTCATTCATAACCAGTGTGGGAGATATAATCAGGTAAGGCAGAAAAGCCATCGTCTGAAGTGGAGGAGGAAACAACAGGATGTATGTTAGTTAAAAACAGTCCTTCTGACCAGTTAACCTTAACCTTTTAGTCTCACCACTTTGTTTTCTCTCTGCAATAAGTTGTCAGCTTGGCATGTACCTTTGCAGATCATGACCTTGTTTTATGTAGGAAGAAGTAGGCAATACTGCCTCGGACGCTTTTTTCTTAAACATTCTTGCCCAAGCTTTATATAACTAAAACTATAGGCAAATAAAAAGAATTATCACAGTCATCTATCTAAATGAACCTTTCAGGAAAGGTTTCTGTAAGATTTCTCCCTGTCATGTGCGAAGTGCAAATCCAGACAGGATCCTTGCGGATACGGGGGTGTTGGGACGGAGCAGTGCACATTGTGCTCTGCCCACGCAATCCCTGCTGGTTCTGTGCTTTCAGTAGGTGGAAAGAGTTGGAATGGACAGGAATGGTTTCCTGCCCTTTGCGGCAGAACTGGCAGGCCGGCTGGGACCGGCAGCGGGATACCCGTAAGCTTGTGCCACGCAGACGTCTCCAAGGCCGCAGTGTGCCCCAGCACAGAGAGATCAGCAGAAGGATGCTTAATGAGCCGTTTCCTACCTGTATTGTGAGACTGTCAGAAAAATAAACATTACTTAAGCACCCTTGAGATTAAATCTAACAAGTCAAGGAACTGGCTGTGGGAAAAAACAGGACTAAGTATCATATGAAGCCCTAAAATTGCCATACTGTCAGTAAGATTATGAATCATTTCATATATTACAGTGTATGTAAGTTTAAAGTAGAGCACACTGACCTGCTTAGGTGGACAGCAGTCCTCTGTAACAGTGCTCCTTCAAATGCGTTGCTGTGTTACGCACCGTCTGTGCAGGTTCTGCCTCATGCCAGAGTTGATGCTGCACTGCACAAAGTGGAAGGAGTTGTCTCCATTGCAATATAGAATCATAGAATCATAGAATGGTTAGGGTTGGAAGCGACCTCAAAGATCATCTAGTTCCAACCCCCCTGCTATGGGCAGGGAAACCCTCCACTACACCACGTTGCCCAAAGCCTCATCCAGCCTGGCCTTGAACACTTCCAGGGATGGGGCATATACAGCTTCTCTGGGCAACCTGTTCCACTGCCTCACCACCCTCTGAGTAAAAAATTTCTTCCTTGTATCTAATCTAAATCTCCCCTCTTTCAGTTTAAATCCATTGCCCCTTGTCCTATCACTACATGCCCTTGTAAAAAGTCCCTCTCCAGCTTTTCTGTAGGCCCCCTTTAAGTACTGGAAGGCTGCAATAAGATCACTCGGGAGATGTTCTTCTTTAACTGTTTGACTTAACTCACTATGAAACATTTAATTGTTGTCACAAACCACACCCCTGCACTTGATTGTTTAATAATTATAAAATGGCCCAAACCTCTGCAGCGTGAAGGTTTGCAGCCATCTGTTCCTAATGAACTGTTCCATTTTCAGAGAAGGGAATAAACCAGATCAGACAATTTGAAGAAGAGATTTTGTTTCATAATTCTCTGGTTTTTAAATGTTTATGTTCAAGCCTTCTCTTTTGCTGGCTGCATTTGCCTTTCTCTGTGTTTTTTTGAAACCTGCCCTTTCATGACAGTTTAGAAGAACAACTTCCAGGGGAGGATGAAGGTAGCAGCGTAGCAGTGCAGGACGGCAAACCAAGCGAGCAAGCGAGGAAGGCACCTCGAGAAGCTGTCCTCAGAGCACCCCAGCTCTTTGGCACTTGTGGGGCAGCACAGATAGGAATTGCTTTCGGGCACCCACAGTTGACAGTCAGGTTGTTTGCTAAAGAGTGGGAAAAGAAAGGTAGACATGTCTGAGGGAAACTGGAAGGAAGGAAGGAAGAAAAGGCCATGCTTTCCTTTGTTTAGTTTCAAACCATTTCAGCCTGCTCTCCGAGGGGTTCAAACTATACGTAAGCAAACCAATAGCTGACAAAGACAGCTGGAGCACCCAGTATGCCACAGGCAGAAAGGAACAGTGGCTTAGACAAAAATCTGTTTTTCCTGCCCACTGTGGTCCCTCGGGCTGTTTGCTGAGCAGCAGGAAAGCGGTCTTACAGAAAACCTCCCGGGTTGAGCATCTCTCCGCAAGCCTGGCCGGGGAAAGCCGAAACGTGGTTCTTTTGGCACTAGTCCAGGCTGCAGTCCTCTCATTACTTAATGGAGTCATAAGTTTCGGGAATGTGGACGAGCTAATAGAATCATTGGGAACTGTGCTGTCCACAGAGAAATGTGAAAATGGCCGAGGTTTCCCTAGATCATGTAATTCAGAGTGAGAGCCCCACAGTCAGTGAAAGAATGTGCAGAGGCTGATGGCTTCAGGACTTTCTTTCTTCCCAGTTACTCACAGTTACCTGTCCGGTTTAGCGTTTAGACACCTTTGTGTGTAAAACAAGACACATAACGGGTTGCATGACGAGGACAGTCCAATATGCTTTAACCGTTTGGGTTCCCCTCCAGCCGTGGCCCTTATGGTCGGAGTAATGGATCCTCATCCTACAAGTCTGGAGCCAGCCCACCCGCTTCCCGTGAAAAAGACCCTTTCTCAACACCGTGCAAGAACCAGCTGAGTCCTGCTAACATCCATCAGAGTTATAGGGCTTCTTCAGCCAGCAGCAGCAACTCAGGCTCCTACAAAGGAAGCGACAGCAGCCCAGTGATGAGGCAAGTCTTTATTTCAGCGTCCTGGTGTTCAGCGCACTGACACACCTTCTCTGCACTGTAATGTGGGATCAGCTGCATGAGCTGCCGAGCAGGTCACCTTGCTCCTCAGGATTGCTGTGACTCCTCATATTGGTGGCTCGACAGTCAACAGGGTGCTCCATCCCTTGTAAAAGCACAGTTGTTTCAGCACTGTAAAATTCAAGGTTACTTTTAGTCGAGGCCCTTTGTAGTTGGGTTTCATGCCAAGGCAGGCTCCATCACGTGGTTTCATGCCATCAGTTCTCATGGGGATCTACTGTTTCTTTCATCTAAGGGTCCTTTGGCTTCAGAGAGAGTTAGGTGGGGTAGTAAAGAAAACTGCACGCTCGGGCAAAAATTTGCCCTGCCCAACCTTAGGCACCTCCCTAAGGAGGGCAGTTTCCTGTCCAGGAAAGGAAACAGCACGCGACACATATTGTAGAGAAGAAATTGCCACCACACTGCTGCTGCTGTTTCTCTCTCAGCTAACTCAACAGCCAAGCATGTCAGATACACCTCTAAATCTAGGTAGGACGAATATAGATCTCAGCGTACTCAGCTTCATAACGCACGTGTGGAGCTGACCTCACCCCGTACCCCACCTCACCTGGCCGTGTCTGCAGATGGGTGCCCTTGCCAGTGGCCCGGCTGCCTACTCTTGGGCACACCGCCCGTGTCGGGTGAGGGGATGGCTGGGTATTTTAAAGTTAAATGTCTCCTTTGATGTAATGGCACTGAAACCGAGTACAATAAATAGTAAATTTTGCGCTATAGCCACAGATCAGCCGTTTCGTAAGTACTTTGATTTGCCAGAATCACTTTTGCAGACACTGAGGAGCCACAAAGGAGTCGAGCTTTTGGTCAGTCAATGTGATGTTTTTCTTTTTGCCAGGACTGAAGAACTGTAGGAGTGATGTTCTGTGATGATTTGAGTTTTTTTCTTCTTTTCAGGCGATCAGCGAGATACAGTTCTTGTGGCGACAGTCACAGCGTTAAGCCACAAAATCCGGAGCAGTATTTGACTCCTCTGCAGCAGAAAGAAGTCACTGTACGTCATCTGAAAACAAAGCTGAAGGAATCTGAGAGCAAACTTAAGGAAAGGTATATTTCACTTCAGAAATTAGCATTAGAAGATTTACTTAGGAGCATTTAGGGGTGGGCATCCTGAACGTTTTTACTCATTCCTTGACCACATACAGTTTTCATTAAGAAATCTAAATGTGATCAGTCTGATTAGGTTGTTTTCAGGTATTTTAGGTTTCAGAGTGTGCTCAGTGAAAACTGACCATGCTCTTTACTTATGAATATGACTGTCTCTCTTCTCTTTCTCGAACTTTCCCAACAGAATCTTTTTAAAGTGTAATTTTTTACCAGTCTGATTTAGCATTGAGACCTTTTATCAATAAACCAGTTTCTACCTGCAAGCATGTCTTACCTTAGTCCCCTGTTCTGCCTCACTCAGGGAAACAGGAGTCCCCCTTCTGCCAAAAGGAAAGGAAAGCTCTTACACCAAGCAGTGTGACGGCTCGTGCTTTTGTCACCCAGGGATCAAATTGTTCATAAGAGTCCTTTGGCAGATGCTGAGGTGACAATGTGCAATGGACAGCAGCAGCTGTTGTCTGTTTTCCTAAGAGCGCCCTGAGAGCGGGCTCTCCAGCACACACACGCCAGGCGGGCCCAAAGGGCCGTCTGAGTGGAGCCCCAAGGCAGGGAGCCAGCAATCCCTCGGTCCAGCTCGGGTTAGCCCCCCACCTCTGCATCGGCAAGGGCTGCATCTCACGCAGGGGCTCTTGAACTGAGCCGTCAGCACAAGTGTGACACCGTTTTTCTTTTGCTACAGGGAAAGAGAAATAGAAGAGCTCAAAGCTCAGCTGGGACGGATGAGGGAAGACTGGATTGAGGAAGAGTGTAATCGTGTAGAGGCAGAGCTGGCCTTAAAGGAAGCAAGAAGCAAAATTAAACAACTCAAGCAGGTTATGGAAACCATGAAAAACAGCTTGGCTGAGAAAGACCAAAAAATTCGGAAATACTTCATAGACATAAACATTCAAAACAAGAAACTAGAATCTTTGCTGCAGAGCATGGAGATGGCTCAGGACAGCTCTGCGAGAGATGAGCAGTGCCTGGAGCACACGTGTGACGCAGAGGGGAAGCCATTAGCGTCGTGTGCCACGGTGCCGGACAGCCTCATCGCAGAGGACCAAGCTCTGGAGGAGGTGGCAGATAGTGGGCTACTTCTTCAGGAGGATGCTAGCGCTGACGGGGCTGATTCCTCTGAACGGAGCTTGGCCACCACAACCACCGAGTTGAGTGATGCAGCTCCCTCCAGTTCTGCTCTGAATAAGGAGATGCTTGAAAATCTCATTTCTGCTCAGGAGGAGGAGAAAAGCAGAAACGTAACAGTGGAACAGGCTGTCCAGACTGACGTGGTGCCATATAGCCTGGATGTGGAGCAGCTCATTCTAAACATCTTCAGAGCTCAAGATGCCTGTCCTCTAAGCCCACCTTCTTCACTGAAAGAACTGGGTGAATTTTCTCTGGGAAGCTTCAGTGATTCTGGGATAATGGTGGACTTAACTCCAAGTGATCCAAACTTTGCCATCCTTTTGTCTCCTATGGAGTCTCCATGCAAGAAGGTGGAGCACAGAGTTAAAGAAAGCCGTTTCATGAAAGAACTGGATTTTACAGAATCTGATGATGAGGAAGCCTTTGAGTATCTCCCTACTTTCTCTCAGACAGGAATAAAGACGAGATACTGGAGCAGCAGTCTCCTCAGAGATGTTCTGGCTGTAGCAGTCCCTGTTGTACCAACTATCATGTGGGCTTTCAGTACTCAGAGAGGAGGAACCGATCCCATCTACAATATCAGCGCATTGCTTCGTGGCTGCTGCCTGCTGGCCCTGCACTCCTTACGCCGTACGCCCTTCCACATCATAACCTAAAGTTCACTCTATGCCTGAGCACCAGCTGGCTGAGGCGGAAAGAGGGATGAGACAGAGCATAAAAGGTTCATGTATATTTAGGCAGAGCCTATCATTTTGGTTTTGACTGTTTGATTTGCACTATAATTCGGTTTGAAAACATGTTCCTTGTTTCCAGATGAAAAAGCTGAACCCTGTAGTTCCACGTAACCGGCGTTTTAATTTAAGAGTACTGCTGCCTACAGAAATAGTCCTCCTGCTCCCAAGCACTGCGTCCCTTCCCTGTGCTGGCGTCTTTCTGGTGGCAGCTCATCTGCCCAGTGAACATGACCAGGGAAAGCAAGAATGACAGCCAGCACTCCTGCGTGCTGGTTTGCTGGCTTAGGTAAAGCCCAGTTTCCCTGCCTGGTTCACTGAGCAAATGTACAAGCTCTTTGCACTGGCCCAAGGGTGGTGCGAGATGCATGCGGGACCAGATGGCCAGAGAAAGGTGGGCTGCTTCTTCAGGCAGCACTAACCAAAAACTCCTGTGGAACTACAGCGTTGAGCGAGTGACATGGAGACCTGTTCCCACGTGTACCGCAGAAAGCATGCTAGCGCTTTCCATTTGTTGTCCGAAGTGTCCGTTCAGCTCGGAGGTGAACCCCATATTCCCCAGGCAGCTTCCAGCACATCGTTCGCGCCTGTCTCGTGTGGTGCTCTTCACAACTGTGCAGTTGCTCAAGTGTGTCACTGGTCTTGTGCATATATATACGGGGATGTAACCAAATATGTACGTTGCTGGGAGTCTTGAAACATGTTACAATGAGAAGTATAGACGTGGGTACACTTTGAATATTAATATTGTTTTAAAGTCTTAAGGTATTGGAATCTGATAGTCATTTGAGCTCTTTGAAATATTATGTAGAAATGTACTGTGTTTTAACTTATTGTTTATTTAATATCTTTATTGTAAATTACGTTCATAATCACAAGCTCAGTAAAGCATGTTAGAAACATTAAACACGTGTCGGTGTTTTGTTGTAGCAAAGCTAGAAAAACTGCCGCGTCCCAGCCAAGCTGTCGGGCACAGGCTGAGCGTCAGGAGGCACGGCATCAGGGCAGGAGGGAGCACCAGGAGCTGGAGAACAGCGTTAGATTGAGAAAATCAAAGTCCAGCTCCAGGGGTAAGTGCTCAGCCAGAGAAACTGGCTCCGCCTAGCCTGTGGATGCACACGCCGCCCACTCTGCTGCACCCACGCAGCATTAACGGATGCCAGTGACCTAATCTTGAACCCAATGCAATCTTCTAGAAGCTTGGCACTTCTCCTTTCTGCACTGCCAGGAGAGCATCCCTCTTCCTGGCCTTTAACAGAAGTCCAGACGCCACCACCTCTGGCCATTGAAACCTTACTGGCCTCCTGTTTTCCCCTCCAGCAAAGCCAGGGTAATATTTCCCTGTGCAACCCAGAGCAGACGAGGTCTAGTGAAGGCCAGACACTGCTCTGCAGCTCTTGGGGAAGATGGGACTTCTTAGTGAGCCACGAGGGAGGAGGAGGAATTGGCCAGCATGGGGGGAGCATTTGCACCACTCAAGAGGATGACACACACCAATGCTTCCAGAGGCGACTCACAGACCTTTCATGTCCCTCTGATGCCTGGGTACTGAATTACTTGTGTTTGCAATGGAGATTCAGGAGGCTTCATGAAACCGTTGTGTTAAAGAAGAGGAATAGAACAGGCAGTTGGATGTAACATAGCCCCCAGGAGTTCACAAAGATGGCCACCAGAACATCTTGCTCTCCCTGCTGCTCTCTCCCATGCTTTCCTGCCTTCTGGGGTTCCTGGAGGCCAGCTGGCTTGCCTTCGGACACTTCTGCAGTACATACTGCCCAAAGGCCACATTCAAAACAACTTACGGACACAAGGGCCAAAATTAAGGGGGGGTGGGGGTGGCTCAAGTAAATTTTGCACAATCCTGGAATTTCATCATTCCTAGATAGCGCCTCTTGGGACTGGAACACGTGACAGCAAATGCCTCATTCCTACGTCAAAGTACGTCTGTTCAAGGCCAAGAGAGCAATATTTTATACCCGATGCTATCAACTTTATTACAGTTCTGGATTTCTTTTTTACACCCACTATTGTTTAGGTGTCCTTCACTTTGAGTGATGGTGAAATGGAGCATAATTTAGAGGAAAAAGTGATCATCGGTTCTAGGAGAGACATTCACCTGTGTCTACATGGGTTTCTTTTGCAGCAAGCGGGCACCAAAGCAGCACAAACCTGCACTTATGTGTAACATTTCAGTAGGTGAACTAATTTCAAACCGTGTTTCGGGCAGGCTCCATGCAGCAGCAGCGTTTCAAACGTGCTGCTTAGGACAGAAGGCATCAAAGATGTTTCCTGCCCTTAAAAATATCTCAACCTGCTCAGCTCTCATAAGGCATTAAGCTACGATCAGTGAAAAGTGACAGAGATCCCATCACATTCCCGAGAAGATTCCTTGCTCTGATCTCTACCCAAAATTCAGCTCACGTCCAAGCCTCCACATTTCCTTTTTCATGCTGCAAAGATGCAGACAACTCCAGCTGCCCTTTCAACGAGAGGCCTGAAGTGCCACAATAAATGCCCCAGTCCCAGCCTGTGAGAGACAGGGCTCCATTCCTCAATCCACAGGGGATACGCTAGCTGCTGCTGCCAACGTCTTCATTTTTTACCCTCTAATATTTGGCTTGATTCTTCGTCATGTCCCCCGAGTCTTGCTGGTGCTGTACGGAGTAGCTAGGGAAGGACCGTCAGCCTCCAACACTTCAAGAAAAACTCCTCTCCTTTTTTTCTGAGTTTAGAAAACGTTCCTACCAACACTCGTGTTGCATTAGAAAGTCTTGTCTCCAAGTGTGCAGGTGGGGAGGACGTGCAGCTCGTACGCTAAGGGTAAAAGAGCAGATGTCTGCTTGAAGTCAGGCTTACAGGACAGCACAGGAACCACGTCAGCTCCTTCCCACTGGTGATAATCCTCTAAGCGTTTTCCTTTCTAACCCGGGAACAAAAAGCCTTTTGTCAAAATTCAGCTTAAAGGTACCCAACATGCCCCTCAGCTGCTGGAAACGTTGAGGCACAGGCACTGCCCACGCCCCCACCAGACATTCACCTGCCCCTTCCTTCGGTCCACCCTCTCCCAAGCCGGTTCCAAACTTCTCCTTACCATGTCATTTCTCCTTCCCTTCCCCCCAAATCCCAGCCTCTAGAAACATACTGAAAAGTAAACCCTTGTGCTGGGTTTCTGTGGTGGGATTTGGGTAGTGGGACAGGGGCTACAGGGATAGCCCCTGCAAGGCACTGCCAGTAGCTTCCCTAGCTGCAAGTTGGACCCACCTCTGGTGAGAGCTGAGCCAACCGGCACCTCTATGAAGAACATACATAAGAAGGGGACAAAGAAACCCAAACCAGCCAGGACTTGCAGTGAAGAGAGGGAAAGGACAGGCTCCCGGCCTGGCAGCTGCCCACTCTGGGCCAGCGCCACTGGATTGGAGATGGCCACAGTCGGGCGACTTGGAGCGCTCCTAAGTGCCCTGCTCCCGGGCTGTCCGCTGGGCAGAGTTCACTCCGGGCAGGACTGCCAGGGTTTGTTGGGCTCAGTGCTCCTGTAGCAGAGAGAGGATGAGAGAGGGGAGAAACAACTACACAGACCCTCAACTACCTCTCCCAAATCCCAACCTTTGGAAACATACCAAAATGAAAGCACTGGTTTATACACCTCCTACCTGAGAAGCACAAATGAAGATTTTGCTCCAAAACCCTTCAGACAAACGAACACAGCACATTGCGAACATGAAGAACTGTAGCACAGTCAGGGAAAGGAGGATTCTTCAGTTCTCCTGGAAGCTCAGTCCTCCATAGTCAGAAATAACAGTGAAGGCCATCACGAGCTTTCAGCAAAGAAAATAAAAAAAAAAAAAAGCACATGGCTAAGAGGCCAAGTATGGAGAGGGAAAAGGAGCCTATGGCAGCAGGAGGGAAAGATGCAAACCCCGTGGGTGTGCGACATCCCTCAAGGAACTCAAACCGACGGAAAAGATAACGACAGAGCAGCAGCTAAACAAAAGGTTTAGGAAAAATATTTTCATGTTTGTTGCGGTTAAAAATCAGATGGGAAGGAGGAATGAAGATACAGCAGGTGAAAAAGATGAAACATGTCAATGCATGGGGTTTTTAACGTGCAAGATACTACATACAAAAGCACCATATCCTCACTGGCATTATCTCAGTACATGGTAGAGGAGGCAGGAGCAATTCTAGAGCATCTGTGATCAAATACAGGCAGGTGGATGGAGGGAAGAACAGCAGAACAGTGTGAGCGTGCAGTGGGAGAAGGAAGAGCAGTGCAGGAGGGCTGACACACAAGAAGGCGGCAGCACCCAAAGGTTTTTAAAATGGCTGAAGGCTCAAAAAGCAATTGCTCTTTCCTGGTGTATTCAGGGGCTTTGTTTCTAACTTCTTATTAACTAGCCCCAGATTTGTTATTTTTAATAAATAACATTTATTTCCATCTATTTTTACATCATCTCAGAAATAGCAATAGCAAGCAGCACTAAACTAATTATTTTTTAAAGAGGAGACGTAGCTTCCAACAGGTTTTACCTTCATGAGGCAGTATTTATTAGGTTTCCCTACTCTGTTTCAGCAATAGTGAAAGAATTACAACTTCTAACTCCTCACTTCATCAGTGTGGTTAAAAGGACAAACCTGGATCCATGTTAAAGTTTATTCACAGAATAGACTTTCTCCTTATCTCCCATCCATTGTCAGATACTCTAGAGCTGTATACTTGGAGCACACTGCTTGCCGTAGCGCTGCTCAGACTGCACAGGCTGTAGTCATCCGTTCTACTCCAGCCAGAACACTTGTGAAGAAAATATGAATAAAAGTGCACATTTTTGCCTTCTAAAATATATTCAAAACCTTAACACTTCCAAAGACTTTTTTGTATCTCAAAATTGCTCTCGAATCTGTTGAGTTGTGCAATATTTTAAGCAATATGATAAGCATCCCAAACAGTTTTAAAAACTATTCTCCGTGACTAAGGCCATTAAAGGTAATTCTTACTGTCTAGCTTTCTCAGTTACTTATCTTTTAAGCAAAACTTGTGCCAGAATCGACTTACCACCTAGTTAAAATTTTTTTTTTTCTAGGTAGAGAAGATCTAGTCAGAGATGATCTAGTCAGATAGCACCTCCCCCTCCTCTTCCCATTCTTTTACAACTTCACTGTGCCCTGTATGCACAAGGAACAAGTCTCAGGCACAGGATTTGCTGTCTTCACTCCTCTCCCATATGGTAAGAAATCCATACAACCCATGAATTCAGGGATAACAGCATCCACACAGCAGAAGATGGAGAAGGTCTTCCCTGAAGCTGAGCTGGACATGAGAACCATATAGACTCCCCTCCTCCCACTCACCTTTCCTTCCAACAGACATTAACTTTTCTTCTGTTTTCTTCTACTGCATATTTACCCTACACACTTTTCCCAGAGGAATTACCCTGGAAGCACATGCAGTTAAGTGTACAAAAATGGAATTTGAGAAGTGCAGTTAACTCAGCAGAGAATTTGCAGACTAGCTTTACTAATAGGGCACAATTTTTTTTCATTTATGCTACCTATGCAACAATTATAAGGTGGGAGGATTTTTTTTCCTAACCATAGAAGTAAAAATTTCTGCTGGAAATACAAATTTACCAATAGAAGTGATTAAATCGCTCCCCTACGCTCACAACCTCAGCCCACATAAGATAAGAGCAGCACACACCACTGGTAGCAGAGGAAGCTGCAAGTGCCAAAGTGACAAGAAATCTGCTTTCATGTCCAGCTGTAACTTGCTCTCCACCAGAAGTACATCCAGAGTTGCAGGCCATCCATAACCTGCCATTTTCTTCTGCACAGGTCAGTCTGATCTCCCACGGAAAACTCTGAAGTATTTAGAAACACTTTTAGAAAAAGGCAAAAGCAGACATTCTTTATCAGGCAGGAAGCAAAAGGTTCTTTAAAACTGTTTAATTACTTGTTTCAGGTAACCACAGACAATACAGTAGGTTTCCCATCACTGAATATTTACATTCTTTTCTCTAGGCTTGAGCTGTTCATTGAGTGTCTCTTTCAAGCAACATCTTTGCTCAGTCACTTCTGCTGCAAAGGAGGGGGCAGGAAACATTATTCCATCAAGGCATGATTTTCTGTGGTTTTTTTTTCTCCTTTAAGAACCACCTACTCGTAATTCAAGATATTTTGGGAGAATCCTGGCTTCCAAGATGACCTGAAGAATGCATTGAAACCAAGCAGTGTGTTGAAGTCCTAGTAATACTTAATACCAGTATGTATGTTGCAGAGCTGATATTCTCTTTCTCGCTGGCACTGCCATTGCTGCCTCGTTTCTGTTAGGACAGTTTTACACCAATTTTGTTTTGTTCCTTTTTCATTAGCCTTTGGGCCTCTTTCTCCATTTTCTTTCGTTGTTGTTCTGCTGCTCTTTTTTCCCTTTCTGCTATCTTCTGCTGCCTGTTAATAAAGAAAACAGGAATTGCTAAATAACAGGAATCCATTTTCAGCATAGTCGTACCTTAAGTTCCTGTCAATAAATATGTTACTTTAAATAATAAAAACAGACCTTCAGGCTACTGTAGTTAGGCTCAGAACAGTTCTTCTTTTACTGTGCTGGAGTCCTTTCTTCAGATTAATCTACTGTGTAGGCAGCAATATTTGTTCAATTATTTTAAAATCTAAAAGCCACTCAATTCTTAAAGATTCAGAGTAAGTGAATCAGTGAGAGTGTACAACAGAAGGCTTAGAGCTATTGGGGACTGGGAGGGGGGAGAATTTGTCTAGAACATTGACTTGTGTCCCCCCTTTCCCTCAGCAGGGACATCAGTAATTATCCTCTTTGTAATGGAAGCACTACAAACATTTTCCTCATGATCAGAGGAGATGGCAACTTCTAATGTTCCTTTCACATGTTCAGGATCTCTACTGACCTCTACTGCTCAGTACAAATATAAACAATAGCCTTTAAGGAAATAAAAAAACATAATCACAAAGTCTTCAGTTGTGTATTGTTTCAGCATTATTTCTCCTCACAGCTACAAAACCTCAGACATTGCTATCTGCTAGCTCCAAGAATCTGCTACAGAAATAGGTTTCCAATTTCAACAAATACTTAGCTGACTACAGCAAAGGAAAACACCACCACAAAAATCCACTCATTGTATTCCCCTCCTTCAGCTAGAGCGCATCACTGAGTGGCGCAGGGGCACCAACTGGATCCATCCTCCAAGTGGCACATTGCAGCGCTCTCCTCTATTGCGTAAGTAGTAATGGAATGGCCTAAGGAGGTCACTCCTGCTTTGGATTCAGTTTATTAGATAGGAAAAAATTGGATAAGTTGCTTGCAAGAGGACTTTCAAAATAAAAATCAAGCTCCGTTAACTTGAAAAGGTGAAGTTGAACAGAGATTCAGTAAGAATAAAGACTTATTTATCAGACTTATTAAAAGAGAATAAAGAATTCTAATTGACAAGGCAGTAGAGAGTTAACTTTTAACATATCTCAATTACCTGTGCACATCCACTTAAGTGTGTAAAACAAACAACTAAAAAGTATCATCACCTGAAGCAACCTTCTCCAGTAGATTTCAACTACGGACAAGCTGAGCACACAAAACTTAGAAATATTTGAGGTACAAAGATGAGGTATTATCTTTGCATTCAACAGAAGAGGGACTGAACTTCCTTAATACCTTCATGGTTTCCCTTGATTGATTATCAATGGCTACAAGTTCTCCTATACTCTGTTGAACTGTTCTGCTGTCTGTCATGGAAGACTGAAATCACTCATTCACATCAGGATCTACCTCCCAAATTAATGGAAGCCCAAACCTCTTTTTGAGGTCATGACCTGCTATTCTACCTTCCCCCCAGAAGGCCAGAGAGTTGACAGTGCTGTCTGTCAGTCTAGCATATGCAGAGTATTATTATTTGCCCTTTTACAGGAGCAGAATTTCGTATATTCCCCACATCTCTGAACTAATGTGGAAGGGAAGAAGCTATATGTACACCAGCCACCATGTAGAGACAGCAGAGTTCCAAAAAGCCAGGAGCTATTAAGAAACACTGCTGTTCATTTGCAATTCTGAAGTGAGACAAGACATAGCAGATCATGTTTCTTTCCTCCCCTATAACCTGCATGACACAAAACTCCTCTGCACAGAGTAGTGGTTTTCATGCCCTCCACTGGCTGAGTAATTTTATTGGACTTCAGAGACGCCCAAATGAGAAGAGACCTTCACATCACCTCAGACAGAGGAAGTGAAGTCACCAAAAAGTAGAAACAAGTAGCTCACCACAAAGTGATGACTTTCCCACTGCTCTTTTACTTGGTCATTATTCAGAATCATTGGTCTCTACTCCAAACTTCCTGCATGTTTTCAACGTGAAGTTACTACCTTTCAGGCTCAGAAAGGTTTCTTTTCTCAATAAAGGAAGAGGCTACGAAGACCTGCAGCCATAGTCTTCCCTGCTATTTAGCAGGCCACAGCCCATTTTTGCATGATTGACCAGCACTCTATTACCACACACAAATTATTCCAGTCTAAGGCACTTCTGAATAGTAACTGAGCACCAACAGGTCCCCAGACACAGCGAGCTAAGGCACGTCCCTCCTTTTTCTGCACACTCATTTCACTCTCAAGCACTGCTGGAGTACAGTCGGCATGAACGCTCCAGGGGGGAAGGGGGACTTTGTCTCAGGTTCAGCAGACTGAAATCTTCAGATCATTTTCTAGACCAAGAGGCAGTCTTCTAGCATTAAGAAGAGACTCCAGATTGCTTCCTTACTACAGTCTGTTGAAAAGAGCCAGGCCTGTCAAGTACTACACCTCACTTTTATGATGTCAGGTGTTAATTACACCACAGATGTCTACTGCAAAGGGAAACTGTAAACCCAGAAGGTATTTCCTACCAATCTTGCTAAAAGTCAGACAGCACTGTCCTCAAATACAGAAAAACATTGTCACTGTCATTTCATGTGTCATGAATATAACAAAGGTTTTACTTCACACAGCTGGGGTACAGCTTACACAATGACCAGTTGTATTCAAGCGGCCATTCATAGCTGGGCAAGCAGCATGTAACAGACAGCTACAGTTCTGATCGTCTTCTTTCCATTTATTTGAAATATTGGGACACATACATATCCCTTCTAAAACAAGTCAAGTTTGAGACCTTTTAGTGGGGCTAGGGAGAAATTCTATGAAAATTAACCACTTGAGCCAGCGCCATGCAACAGTAAAGACAGCAGGCTGATGCATTTAGAACAGCTTCAGCTCAATAAGATGACACTTTGAAAACCAGAGTTTGGGAGAAAATCCCACTGCTATCCTCACCTAAGAGATCTCCCTTACTAAGTACGCATAGAGGTCTCTAAGTTTACAAAAATGCTTGCAGTACAACTATTCTCACATGTTAAGCTGCTGCAGAGTAAAACTGACAGAATCTGAATTGGTTGAATCTATTATCTATCATTAATGCATAAAAAGTGTGCTGGTGACCTCCCTCCTGTCTTACTCTACTGGTTGAAAAAAAGTAAATTTCCCCAAATATTACAGTAATAAATAGTTTACCAAAATCCTTCCTTGGAAAAAATACCTTTTCCCTTTAAAGGGTCACAGTTCTAGCATGATTGTTATATAATATATCATGTCCTTATTTCATAGTCACTCTTGTCCCACTGAAGTCATGTATTTGTGATTTTGTGAGTAGAATAAGAGCAGTTTAGGAAGCTGAGGTCATGTGGCGAAGGTTGTCTGATGAGGTAGCAAGCAATTAAAGTTTTCTTAAACTTTGAAGTGAAACAGGTTAACATAAGTCACTGCCAATTCAAATCATTGCATGTGGTTAGCTTAAACTCAATCTGCATCTCTTTACCCTTCGTACTCCTTCTGAGTGTTCTGAAGAGGGGAAAAAAAAGAACAGAAACGAACAGATGAAACATTCACACTAACTTTGTGCAAGAGACCGATTTCACATTCAAGCCTTATCAGCTAGTTTAGTTATGCCAGCTCCTACATGGATTCCAAGAACACACTTACACCTTTACCTTCCATCCTGAACCATTCTTCCTATACAGCACATGATTCTGATCCTTTTTATAAGGACATTTAGTGGTATTTTACTTAATCAAGTTGAAACATGTTATTTGTACATAATAAATCGTTAGGGTGGGGGACGACGACGTCAATTTTTTGGAGGGGAGTCAGTGCGTTGTACTAATGGTTCAGTGACCTCCCCCACCATCTCATCTACTAAACTGATTAGATTCCAAATGTATTCTGCTAAGTACCAGTTACATAGAGATTAGATACATAAAAACCATTTGTCTTGAAAATTGTTTAACAATGCTTAGCACTTATCAAAAAGGTGTTACAATAAACAAACCTGTATTTGATTCTTTTATGTGTAAAAGTTTACGTGGTGTTAAATTATTTTCAGTTACCTAAGAACTTCTTCTGCCTGCCAGGCAGCATCTTCTTCCTCTTCCCAGGCGTTAGTATTTTCTTGCCAAGTTTCCAAGTCTCCCAGTTCAGGCTGAAAGAAAAGAAGAGAAGCTCTAGGCAAATGCAAAAAAACAGATAAAACATTTTTAACCTTGATGCTTCAGACTTTCAGAAATATTTGCAATATGACAATACTTCTCAGCTTATTGTCTATGCATTTTCCCCTGCTCCAATACTGACTTCTTCCCATTAATTGTTGAGAGGTTTTTTTGGATTCTATTGGTTGGTAAGGAAGGAAAGGCGGCAGGCAGGCAGTACTGGAGTGCATTTTTAGGAAAGAGAAGATACATTAAGCAGATTAATTGAGCAGACAGTGTAAAAGATTTCTAGAAGTTGCACGAACCAACCAACCAACATGCACATCCATATGTTTGCATGTCCCATCCAGTATCACCAGACTGCTGCTTTTACTCACTAGAAGTCCTTTCCTGAATTATTTTGGAATTGGTGTGACCATTCTGTACTGCTTTCTGCCTAGACCCTTTTGCAGGCTATGCTAATCAAAGCAGAAGCACTGTTAAATAAGGCAAAGAGGAAGAGAGAGAGAGAGTATCTCCCTCTAAATAGCCAGGCTATTAGGTGACTGGACTATTTTTTCCAAAGGCTAAAGAGTGAAAATTCGGACACTGTTAGAATACAATCCCTACAGAAAGGAAGGGAGAAGAAAGTTAAAAACAAATTTCAGAGGCTTTCAAGAAAAAAGAAGTCTACTCCTTTGTTAGGAACTCGCTGTGTGGAATCATAAAAAAAATATAACGCAAAATCCGTTGCTTTAGAAGATTCACAAGTATACAAGCATTTGGAAACAAAATTTTTAAGTTTCTCAGTAGCATAAATTCATAAAAATTAGATTTTTTACAACTACTTCATTGCTTTGAAACAAATACTCAATTTTAAAACAATCTACATGACTCCACAACTATTCCTCTTGCTCCCTGCAATGCAGACCTTAGGCAGACTATTCCTCCTCCTATAGAACAGGCATTTAACTGTCAAATACAAGATCAGTACTTAGAGTGTACTTACAGACTGGTGAATAAAAGGAATATCTTGTGTAGCTGCTAATCTGCTAGAGAATCCTGCGTTTCCCTCTGGAATTCCAAAATTTAAAGGCTCTCGTTTTTTAATTACTATCTGAAAATAGACACACAAAGGCACAAAAAGTGATAAGTCAAAGCAGTGCACAGATTCTTGACGACCACATAACTCTGTTGCTGTGAAGGCCCATCTACACAGTACTGTGCTGTGTCTTAAACCTGCTCAGGTTCTGGAACCTGTACAGCAAAATGAACTACTACGTGAGAGAACCTAAATGCAAAAAGACCAAGAACTTCCTCCTCCTCCCACTAGTTTTTTCTTAAGTCACATGAAAAACTTATTACTGTATCAAGGCAAAGAAAGGGCACAACAAATAACAGATCAAATAGTCACATAAAAATCACAGAATCACAGAATGGTTTGGCTTGGAAGGGATATCAAAGATCATCTAGTACCAACCCCCTGCCATGGGCAGGGACACCTTCCACTACACCAGGTTGCTCAAAATCTCATCAAACCTTGCCTTGAACACTTCCAGGGACAGGGCAGCCACAGCTTCCTTGGCAACCTGTTCCAGTGCCTCTCCACTCAGAGTAAAAATCTTCCTCCTTAGATCTAACTGAAATCTGCCCTCTTTCAGTGTAAAGCCATTGCCACTTGTCCTGTCACCACATGCCCTTGTAAAAAGTCCCTCTCCAGCTTTCCTGTAGGCCCCCTTTAAGTACTGGAAGGCTGCAATAAGATCACCCCGGAGCCTTCTCTTCTCCAGGCTGAACCACCCCAACTCTCTCAGCCTGTCTTCATAGGAGAGGTGCTCCAGCCCTCGGATCATCTTTGTGGCCTTCCTCTGGATCTGCTCCAGCAGCTCCATGTCCTTCTTGTGTTGAGAATCCCAGAGCTGAACACAGTACTCTAGGTGGGGTCTCACGAGAGCAGAGTAGAGGGGCAGAATCACCTCCCTCGACCTGCTGGCCACGCTTCTTTTGATGCGGCCCAGGATACGGTTGGCTTTCTGGGCTGCCAGCGCACATTGCCAGCTCATGTTGAGCTTCTCATCCACCAGCACTCCCAAGTCCTTTTCCTCAGGGCTGCTCTCAATCCATTCTCCGCCAGCCTGTACTTGTGCTTGGGATTGCCCCAACCCATGTGCAGGACCTTGCCCTTGGCCTTGTTGACCTTCATAAGGTCCGCATTTCCCACCTCTCCAGTCTGTCAAGGTCCCTCTGGATGGCATTCCTTCCCTCCAGCGTGTCCACAACACCACACAACTTGGTGTCATCTGCAAACTTGCTGAGGGTGCACTCGATCCCACTGTCCATGTCTCCAACAAAGATGGTGAACAGCACCGGCCTCAGTACTGACCCCTGAGGAACATCACTTGTCACTGATCTCCACTTGGACACTGAACTGTTGACCACACTCTTTGAGTGTGACCGTCCAGCCAATTCCTTATCCACCGAGTGGTCCATCTGTCAAATGCATATGTCTCCACAGAGACAAGGACATTGTGTGGGACAGTGTCAAATGCTTTGGACACATCCTGGTAGATGATGTCAGTTACTCTTCCCGTATCCACCAACACTGTAACCCCATCACAGAAGGCCACCAAATTTGTCAGGCATCAATTTGCCCTTAGTGAAGCCATGTTGGTTGTCACCAGTCACCCCCTTATCTTCCATGTGCCTTAGCCTAGTTTCCAGGAGCATCTGCTCCATGATCTTGGCAGGCACAGAGGTGAGTGACTGGCCTGTAGTTCCCCGGGTCTTCCTTTCTTCCCCTTTTAAAAATGGGAGCTACGTTTCCCCTTTTCCAGTGGTGCGAACTTCACCAGACTGTCACGACTTCTCAAATATAACGGAGAATGGCTTAGCAACTTCATCTGCCAGTTCCCTCAGGACCCGTGGATGCATCTCATCAGGTCCCATGGACTTGTGCAGCTTCAGGTTCCTTAGATCATGTCAAACCTGATGTTCTTCTACAGTGGGCGTTCTTCATTCCCCCAAATCCCTGCCTTTGCCTACTGTGACTTGGGCAGTGTGGCTGGAGCACTTGCCAGTGAAGACCGAGGCAAAAAAGTCATTGAGTACCTCAGCTTTCTCCATATCCCAGGTAACCTGGTCTCCCATTTCTTTCCGGAGGAGGTCCACATTTTCCCTAGTCCTCCTTTTATGTCCAACGTACCTACGGAAGTTTTTCTTGTTGCCCCTGATGTCCCTGGCCAGACTGAATTATCTCAGGGCTTTAGCTTTCCTAACATGATCCCTGGTTGCTTGGACAATTTCTCTCTATTCCTCCCAGGCTATCTGTCCTTACTTCTACCCTCTGCAGGCTTCCCTTTTGGGTGTGAGTTTGTCCGAGAGCTCCTTGTTCATCCATGCAGGCCTCCTGGTGTTTCTGCCTGACTTCCTCTTTGTTGGGAATGCATCACTCCTGAGCTTGGAGAAAGTGATCCTTGAATATTATCACCTTTCTTGGTCCCTTCTTCCCTCCAGGGCTCTATCCCATGGTACTCTACCAAGCAGATCCTTGAAGGGACCAAAGTCTTCTCTCCTGAAGTCCAGAGTAGTGAGCTTGCTGTGCTCCCTCCTCGCCATCCTAAGTATCTTGAACTCCATTTCATTGTTACTGCAGCCAAGGCTGTCCTTGAGCTTCACATTCCCCACCAGCTCCTCCTGGTTGGCAAGAATGAGGTCCAGCATAGCACCTCTCCTCGTTGGTTTCTCTATCACTTGGAGAAGGAAGTTATCATGAACACATTCCATAAACCTCCTAGATTGCTTATGTCCTGCTGTGTTGTCCCTCCAACAGGTAACAGGGTAGTTGAAGTCCTCCATGAGGATCACGGCTTATGAATGTGAGGCTGCTCCTGTCTGTCTGTAGAGGGCCTCATTCACTTGGTCTTCCAGGTCAGGTAGCCTGTAGCAGACCCCCACTGTAATGTCACCTGTTGGAGTGTGGATCTTTGAAGAGACTGCACAAAGAAAACCCGGTGTGAATAAAGACTGGAGCTGGGAAGTTAGGCCTCAGGGGCGGAATGCCCTTGAAGTAAAGGATAAGAAAACTATGCTGTATGACAAGAGAGTAGTGTTTGCTTAGAGCAGAGCTTTGCTAGGCGGGTATTTTTTGAAATAGTCTGTTAAACACGACAAGCATATGTATCATCCAATAATGGTGTAGAAAAGGTGTGGTCTCAGGATGACTGACAAAAGTTGTCTATATAAGCAATAAGAACTGCGCAATAAACGAGATTCCTGCAGCTAACTCATATTGAGTCGTCTCTGGAGTCTTCAAATCCCGCTTCCGCAGTCACCTGTCCCTGTCCTCCCTTTAATCCTGACTCAAACTCTCAGTCAGCGCCTCATCGATCTCCAGGCAGAGCTCCACACACTCCAGCTGTTCATCGACATCTCCCAGTACTCATATAAGCTACCAATTACAGAACATACTCCTCGGAGAAATCCTGCTTCCATTAAAGGTCACGGTAAGACCCTGCTCTTGAAGACAGCACTCTCTGCACAGCTTTACTGCTTTAGGACATGAGCTCTCTTAGCTACTTCAATAGCATACCTGTGCAGACAATTTCAGTTTCAACACTTGAAATGTAATTCACTAATCACATCAACTGGTAAAGCTCTGGACTGATTTGGCTGGAAAACATGCACTAATGCTTCTCCTAAAAGGCTTATTAGCAAATTTAACATGGTTGCTAAGATCATGTATCCTTTACTTGTCTTGACCTCAGGTTATGAATGCACTCACTTATTGCATTTAGCCTACTTTGAGTCTCTGCTGCTTCCCAAAGAGGTAGGTTCACAGTTCCACTGACTGTACAGATGCTAGTACCAATGCAAGAAAGGAAACAGGACTTGACCATCTTACTTAGCAATGACAGACTCTGCTATTTGACTGAAGTTCCTTTTCCAGACATGGTAGATAGGATACAATGCAAGCAGAACCCTCCTCAGATATTTGGGTTCATCTTGAGCCCAGCTTTGGTCAAAATACAAACGCAAACTCATATTTAAAAGTGGTAACAAGGCCAAGTTGGCAGGAATGTTCCTTACGGTGCCTGCAGTCATCCCTAGAGACACATTTAAACTAAACCCAGTATACAGCATTCAAACAACATGGACTCCTCTCGAGTTTTGTTCTGTACCTGAAGCTCAACCTATTAGGTGAAAAATGTCACTAGATAAAAAGAAGAAATCTACCTCTTCCTCAGTCCTCCTCTGCTCCCCAGACTTTGGGAGATCAAAATCCTTAGAAGAATTTACTTCACAGAATACTGCAGATCCTGAATATACAGAAAACTGACCCCAGGATCATCTCGGGTCTTTCACAGGACCCCAAAAAGATTCAGGTTGGAAAGGGCCTCAGCAAGTCTGTAATCCATCCTCCTCCTCAAAGCACTGCCAGCTCTGAGGCTGATGAAGGTACTCAAGACTTACCCACTTGAGTCTTCAAAACTTCCAGAGGTGGAGCCTGCACAACCTGCTCCAGTGCTTGACTACCTTCGTTGTGAAAAAGGTCTTCCAATTGACTCAAAGCCCTGTAAGTACCCAGCTGGAAGGTTTCCACATAGAACTAAAACTTGCAATTACCAGACATTTAATCAGCATTTATTTACGGTGTTGATGCTCTTGTGGATATCCCCTTCTGTCTTGTCTCCATAATAAAAAGGGATATTTGAAGAGCCAGCTATTTTTAAATACCAGCTCCCTAAGTCCAGCCTCACCAATATAACTTGGTGAAACAAGTTACAGTTGCTTTCTGTAACAGTAGTGCTGCTATCACAGACTTCAGTAGAGCAGGAGATGGAATGTCTCTGTTCAAATACTGGGAAGGTACGAGCACAAGTATGTTAGCGCAGTGGTTCCACTTTCAGAATTAAAGTGACTTGAGGCTCCTCACATTGTACTTCCCAGACCCTTCAGACTTATCAACTTCTTAAGTTTTCAACAACATTAAGACTAAAGATGTAAACATGAACTAGCATCCCATCTGGTAAGATCTCAAAGAATCAGTATTTTTAATTGGACATGTTAGACTAGACTTCAGCACCTATCCTCAGTTCGACAGGACAGCTTACTTTTACCAGAGGCACCTTCTATACATTGCCAATTTACTTATAGCCTATATTAAAGCAAGGAAAACCCTCCGTAAGTATAGTTGAAAGTGCAATACCTACTTTTTGAGTTTTTCTTATAGTTGGTGTCATGTCTTTGAAATAATCTGGTTCCATTTGTTCCAAAGGATTTTGCTGAGCAGCCACATTACCATTGCCACCTTCAATCTTCACACTGGTTGGTGCATCTTCATCCCAGGAAGACCAGTCTTCTACTTCTGGCTGAACAGAAGGACATGGCGCAAGTTAATATTATCTGCAAATAAAACTTGTCTTCTTATATCTTGCTAAGATATATACTTAATATTATATAGCATCTATAATAATAGTATATCTTTCTGACATACGTACCAATCCTGTTGTAGGACTGGTATAATCACTCTGTTAAGTGATTATCTATTAAGTCACCTACCACTTAAGCAATTACCTGTTTAGGAACAGATGAATAATCCACTGTGGTTGGCAAAGTTATTTGGTCTCCACTTAACTTTCGCCCTCTTCCAGACCTGAAAGAAAAACGTAGGATTCCTCCAAGCTCTGAAAACATGATCACTAAGTTTAAAAAAAACAAAAAGGAAGTCTGAGAACAGCACTACTGAAAACACTTATGGCTAAAACACTAAGTGCCTAAACTACTGCCAGTAAAAGCCTGCTAAACAAAGGAATTTCATCATGAATTGAAAGCAGTGTTCACAAGAATTCTGAAGTGCAATTTACTTTTCAAACTGCAGTGGAAATAGAGGAGAAGCAATTCTAAGAAATATGCAAATGGACAAATGAACTCACTTATTTGCATACAGTCAGTTACAATTTTTTGATTCTCAGTGCTTATGAAGCAAACACTATTGACCTACATTTGTTCAAAGATAACCATTTCTACTGTAAACCAAGAAATTTTTCTACTTGTCTTAAACGTTAAGCTGTGTCTAAGAAATTGCTTTCTAAGCTGCTAAAGCGCTTTTTTCCTTCAAAGTCCAAACAGAGGTAGTACAAGATTATGCAAGTCAACAGCTTCTGTTCAATACACGCTTCTACTTACTTAAAGAATACTGCTTCAAAGAAACTATTTCAGTGACTACATCAAATAATTTTAATTGAAGACAAACACTAGTGCATTGCAAACAAACCATCTAGAGATTTACTCAATGACAGTGTTCAAAGATGACAATAATAATTAAAATATTCTTAGCTGATGTTGGCTGCATTTTAAAACCTTACACCACAAGAGAACAGAATTCAGGCTCACACTCATGTTTTCCCCAAGGAGTGTAAGCTCCTAGAGCAAGACAGTCACATCACTGACCTTATGCAGCTTGGAAAAGTAAGTTTCATTTATTACTACTGATGAGAAGCTACAATTCGTAGCTTGTATCCATTAGTTTTACTATTATAGAACATTCTACCATCAACTCAGAATAGCTGAATCGCTTGCAATACCACCTCTGCTGCATGCTGGTGAGTGATCAAACATACTTTTCCTCCTTGAAGCCCAATAGACTGTTCTGCAGGAATCATCAGGTGCTATCGTCAAATTTTCAAGCTTTATATAATCAACCCTAGCCCCTTTAGAAACTGTTCCTTTAGGGTGAAAAGCTACACAATTTAGGAGTAAAGGAAAACACTGTTCCCTCAAACACATTAGAGACTTCTGGTTCGGGCTGACCAGATTTAGTTGATGTTTCTAAAGGAACCATTTTCCTTCAGACCTGTACAACGTACACCTCTCGAATACTATTCCATGTCATCTGTTCTGCAATTATATATATTTCCCTATTTATATGATCTAGAAGACTCCAGCAAGTGGCTTATAACAACATTCATCTAGCCAAAATTATTATACTGACAAGGGTGAATGTGGCAGGAAACAACTTCTGTCATATAACACGGACAGGGCAGCACTGAGGAAGGCTACATATCTCCACTTCTTTTTCTACAAAGGGAACAAGATGCTTGTAGGAAGAGTTGCTTCACAATCATCATTAGACACATATTGATCACTGCTCCGGATGCCAAACGCCTCAAGAATTCTTGGTTTTGTTTCTCCTTACTAATTAGCAGCATCCGGATTTCTCAGCTGGAGAAGATAACTAAATGTTTTTAAACACAATGACGTTTCATCTCTTTTTATACTTACACCTTTTATTTCCTGGAAACAGCAGATTCAGGCAGGCTGTTGTTTATCAAAAGAAGTTTTAGCTAAAGAGATGACTAGTACTATATGTAGGTTTTACACTGACTAGAAAGATGCAGGATCTCTACAGGCACTTGTTTAATAAAAAAACTAATGTAAACTATATAATCTAAATAAGTACTAGCCCATCTCCATTGAATTAAACAGCACATTTAATTAAATCACATTTGCTGGTTATCAGGCATGTTCATATGCAGAGGTGCATTACAGGAAATCAAAATTTAGCAAGCTACGCTTTGCAGCTGACATTAAACAAGCGACACATCTGTAGTTAATGGACTGAACCAATTTGATCCCCTAACTTGCTTACGTGAAAGACTTTAAATTTTCATTGTTTCGGCTAATTGTTATTCACAGAAGAAAAGTGCTCCTACTTTTTACTCCTAAGCAGTTCCTCAGCTGTTTGTTTCAAAGATTTAGTTCCTTCAAAAGTGGGAAAACGGAAGAAAATACTGTCATTACACCTAGTACACAACTACCTGCCCCTAAAAGCTGCCTTAACACTTAGAAAGATGAAGAGTCCACATAAGATAGAAGCTATTACCAACTCAGTATTTTGGCTTCTTTTACAACTTGAACAGCAAGTATTCTTAATTTAATTTGGAATTCAAATCACAGAACTAAGGTTGACATCTATATAGTTGTATGCATTTTAAAGCATCACGAGATCCGTAGTGAATTTACCAACCAGTTGAGAGCTTCCTCTTATTCTTGTAATAAGTAAAGGTGAACAGGAAATAAACAGTTATTTTGTGTCTACCACATATTCTTCGTATGTTTTAACCTCACTGTCATCCTACACAAAAGAATACATCTCTCTAGATTGTTATTTGTTTCTCTAAAACAGCATTGTGCAAGAGTGGCAAGAAGCAACAGTAGTTCAGATGACAGCACAGTGCTGAGATGATCTACCTCAGGTACTCTGCTACTGTGCTACTGAACTCTACTATTGTAAAACCATAACCTCTTGAGGGCTTTTTGAATGCCTCTAGGAACTACACTGATGTGTTCATGCGTCTACAACTAACTCAAAAGAACACTAAGTGTGACTTACAAGAGTAAGCAAAAATAAGTTATGTTCATCTAAAAAAAAAAAAAAAGGTGGTTCCCTCAAAGTTTAATCGCTACCCTCCAAACTTTTAAAAGAATCTTCAGTAGGCAGAAGAATCTGAAGTCTCAGGCAACTGTTTCTTGACAAAGCAGGATAAGAATCACTTACATTTCTAATGAAAGCCTACTGACTGATGACTGGGTAGATGCTGCCATTAACCACATCTCTTAAAAAACAAAACATCACGTGCCAAGGACTTCTAGAAAACACAGAGAACAATTTTTCTTGAAGTTTGACACAGGATAGTTTGAAAAGGCAATTGTAAAACCCTGCCATAGCTGACACTCCTCATTAGAGCTATAATACCACAAAATACACTCACAACTGCACTACATAGACTTTTGAACTCTGAAGGAATACGCAGATTAAAGAATGAATTTGACTTAGTTATTTGCCTTGATTGTTTTGCAATTAGTACAATCAGAACTGGGAAAAATGGTGGGTGGGTGTTGGGAGAAGGAAAGAAGTGCAAGAATCTGTAATTTAAAAAGAAAAGGTAACTATATTAAATAAGACATGTTTACCTGCATATTAACTTTTTAATGAAAGAAAGCACTGCTGCCAGGCAAGTACAGATTTTAAAGAGTCGAAACTGTGTTATGGCCATGGTGAGAAACCCTTCCTGGAAAAGAAAAAAAGTTAGATGTAGAGGATTATACATCTTCACATAGTTCTTAAAGTCCATTTCCTTAGTTGCTGATAAGCAAGGAGCATTCTGTGAAACTATATTAATGCAAGAAAAGAGAGGAGGTACCTGGAGCAAAGACACTACCTACCTACTGTCAGGACGTTTTGCTGATGTAAATAATACAAGTACCTAATCTATATGGCCTTTAAAGAAACAGCACACAACCATTGGTAAAGTCACAGTTGAAGGCACTTTTAGAGGGCAAGTGCGGGCAATCAATTGCGGTGACTGTACAGCTGATCTGTTTTAGACACTAACAATGACACTGAACACTAGCAAAGAGAACAGAGTAACCATCAGCAAGAAGCTCACGCTTGCTTGAGCAAGTCTGGCATATACAAATTATAAATTCAGTCATTATGTCAAAACCAAAAATTAGCCGTTTAAATTTAGTTTCCATTTTGATGAAAATGCATGATGAGAACAAACTTTGTTTATTTTAGAACTAGTGTCACTAACAAATCATCAGCAAAAAAAAGACTGTTCATCCTATGCGCACTATATAGCACAAGTTGACCCCTTGATCTATCAATATTCCTATGCGAGACTGGATCATGCAAGCAAACTCAGCCAAGAAAAAATTGATCTTTGGCTGAAGCCACTTATGTTGGCAGCTACTTTTCAGTGTCAATTTGATAACCTAGAGAATTTATACTCAGTATCCCACGTTTTTCCAACAAATCCTCTCAAATAGGTACAGACTGAGTCAGAATAATCTGCTGTAATTCAAGGATCCCTTTTCTCTCTTCTATATGTGAAGATTTCAGAGTAAAGAAGAAGAGGCAGGTTTCACAAACAGCTTTTCATGATCTATATCTACACTTGTAACAACAGTTTCTGTTGCAAGTTTAACATACCTCCTGGTGAGAAGAGAAGGCAGCCCTGTGACATTTTCCTCAGGCCATGAGTATTCCAAGGACGGACAGCTTGATTTCACATATGCTATGGCATTTAAATCACTTTTTATATTCCAGGCTTTAAGTTAGGAGGAGTCAGGAAGGTGGATCATTAGGTAGGCTGCTCCAATACTGCCCTGAGGATTTTATTCAAAAGTACATAATGGGATTTTGTGAGCTTCATGGAGCTTAGATTTATTTTCTATTGGTGCTCATTTTCTAGATACTGTAACTAGTATTAAACTGAAAATATTGCTTCATATACAGTCCAGATAAGGAATTTCTGCTACTGAAAAATCACACAGGGTGGCTATTAAACAAACAGGCCTTTTTACTGTAAAACTAACAGCTTAGGTCAATAAGTAACCACTAAATTACAGACTGCACTACCAAGGTGTAGCTCAGGAGAAAGGCCTCATAGGACACATTTCACCTCTTCAACACTAGTGTTATCTTAATCTCATTTCATGGGAGACTTAAAAACATAGCAGACCTTTGACAACAGTGGGTATTAAACAAGCTTTTCATCTAACAGGAAAAGGGAACAGTCAAACTTCCCACAAAGAAGCAGGAACAGCAGACACCGTCCAACACATTTAGCTTTGGGTTTTAAAGACAGGACTATCATTTCGTATTGTGCTTCAGTACTTCCTTACGTTATAGAATAAGCAATTTTGACAATATCTAGGTGATAGGAGAATGCATCAGTCAAGAACTTGAAAGATTCAGAAATAGTGGAAGTTAGTAAATAAACAGCAGATAGCAACTAGATGGACAGTTCTCTCTTCTAAAAGTAGAAATTATAGCAAGCCAATGCTGAGTTGGTGAAAGAAATTGTCACTTTTTTAAAAGAGTCAGCTAGAAGCCATCTACCTGGGATCTGACGTGTGAAGAGCAGGTGAACTGCTGAAATGAGAATAAAGGTACTTCTTTTCTGAAAGGAAGTTTGTTTAGAAGCTCACTCCGCTCTTCTCTATCAGAATTCAGTCTTCTATCAGCTTGGGGGGCAGAAGGGAAGGAGTAGAAAAGTACTCAACATTAGAAAGAATAAAGCCATTTTCCCCACTGTTTAGCCTACCCAACTGCCACACTGGACAGCCAAGACAGATCCTAAATTAAAAAAACAACTATTGATTGAAAAGGTTGTTTTAGGAAGCAACCATTACTCAAAAGCTTCTGCAGACTCAATATTAATTGTGCCTAAGTTCAAAGGACTGAGAAGTTTATTAGTTAAGTACAAAACTAAAACAAAAACAACTTTCCAGTGTGTCACGTATACATACACATATATATGCATGTGTACATGTGTGTATATATATACATAAGCTCAGTTTTTCAAATAATCTTTTTATATATCCAATTGCATCAATCAGTATACTGTATTGACTTCCCAATATAAAGTTAAGCAACTAAAAAAAAAACAGAACCCACAAGAAGTCTGGCTTACAAGCTTGTGAAGTCCACTGCTGACAAGAGTTATCCCCCAGAATGTAATCCATTTTCCCCAGGTCATTCCTGTACATAAGTGACTACACTTTCAATATCACCAGTATCCCTGCTTGACAGGGTTCAATACCTATTGTCATTTCCCACAACAATCAGATAACTTGTCCTTCTCCACTTTCTACATGTGATGTAAAAATTTCACACTTACGATGAGAGAGAGACACACGCAATCACACAACATCTTTCTGTTAAAGCTGCAACTGTGGCAGCACTAGGACCTTCAAGACAGCAGGTACTGTTTTGCCTGCTTCTTCTACGAGCTTTGATTGTAGTCTTCTCAGTTAAGTTAAGCTGTGCACACTACCAATGGTCAGATGCACAACCAGAGTTTTGGCAGCAATGTTATCAGCTAGCCATAGTAACCAGCAGTCCTCCACCTTTAAGGAGTACTTTCACCTGTGTAACTAGTTTTTACCCTGCTAATTAAGATATGAAGCAGTATATACGCATTAATTTTAGCAATATGCTAAAAACTGTTTAAAATAGAACCTTGAACCATTTATCGGCTCAAGATTAGGACACGTCAAGCATTTTCTCCCCAGTGTCTGAAACAGCATTTAAAGCATTTGCATTGTTGCTCTAAGGACAGCACTACCCAAAAAGAAAAGCTAAAGGTAAGCTAAAGGTTTTGAGTTTTGTTTGGCGCCTTTTGAGGTTTGGTGGGTTTTTTTTTTTAAGTTAACTAATTAATTTTCTCAAAGGGAAATAATTTTATGTTCTGAAGCAGCTGTATGAATACAAATGTACATGGAACCTTCATATTTCCCGAGTTCACTGCAAAGTTAATTCACCTGATATCATTACACTAAACTTGTTAAGTGAAACAAAGTGTTTGTTCTTTTCTTGTTATCCACCTTTCTCAAACCCTGGTAAGAAGCCCAGCCATGTATCTTCCATATCTCATGAACAGGAACAAACACTGAACAGCGTAATGCTAAATGGCAGGGCCACAATCTTCCTTCTTCCTTTCCTTCTCTTAAGCCTTTCCCTGATAATCAATCCCAAAAGAAACTACAATTATATCAGCAGCTGACTATGACACAGGACAGCACAGAGACATAATACTAAGTGGCACTGCACCAGCAGAGCATTGCTAAGCAGATAGAGGCAAAGGTGAAACACTGGACTAGAATTCAAATGATCTGATAAGAGTTCTCTGCCAGCCTGACAGACCCTTGTGCATATCGCACCTCATGCCACAGCTTCCCGTTTGTAAAATGGGATAGGGCTTTCCTTCTCCCCTTATTGAGATTGCTTCTAGTGTATTACATTTATCAGACTGTCAACTGAACTTTTAAGTTCCATTACAATAGATACAAATAAGTAAATAAATCAGGACATGAATCCTAATTAATTTAATTCTATGTCGATGCAACAAGTTTGTAACAGACACCAAACTGAACTGGAGTTTGACTTGCATAGCTCATACTGCCTTCTATTGGTAAAAAGTCACAGCAGTTGCTCACATGGAAGACGAGGACAGAAGGGATTAAATCATGGCAGCTGCAAGGTGTTAAACACATTAGAGCTAAACCAGAAGAATGAGGAAACCTACCTCCGAAAACATTTTATGAATCCATAAAGGAAATACAGTGAAGGGAGGGAAAGTTCAGCAGAAGTTTCTTGAACTGAAACATTTTTACATTGCTTTGGGTTTGCAGCAGTGGCCTGGTTAGAGCTCCTGGCACCTCTGACCTCACTGACACTAGCCAGCAAGCCATTTGCAGCACCAGCTGCGTTAGTTACTATGGTACAATGAGCAAGATTCTCACTGGCCATCGCTATACAATGAGCACGTTGTCATCTGGAGAAGCACTTCCTCTTTCATACTCAATTGCACACACAAACACCACTTAGTATTTCACACACAAACAACACTTAATATTGCAAGAGACAGAGATGATTCTAACATAAAGTCACTTTGTGGCACTAAAATTGCTTTAGAGGCTTGTTTTTTTCCTAGTGAACTCATCTCCTATGGATATCGAAAAAGATGTCAAAACATTCGTATTATAGAGCACCTATCCTCTCTTTGCTCTCCTCTGTTCCTCTACAATGCTACTGATCTGTGCTGTGTAGTTTGCTTTAGATACCACCACCTTTGGAATGGAATTTCAGCCTTGAATTACTAGTGCTTTGTGAATCCATTACATTTTCTTTCACATCAGCTCATCTGTGACTCTGGAATGAATACATGAAGACATCTTGAAAACAGTGATTTTAGCTTATATTAAACACAGCTGGCTAAATAGCCAAAGCATGGCATCTAAATCAAGACTAAAAATAACTTGTCTGAAACTGAAAAGTTCCCCACCAACCACATGTTTACATGAGCAGCCACAAAAGAAGTCTCATCCTCCTAAAGCAAAATGACAAGTCCATTTCCTAGTACAAAAGACTAACATAGCCCTGAGTGCTTACATGTGTCAGCACCAAAACTCCACAAAGGCACCACTGAACCAGTGTGTTTTCTCTAGAACAGCTGATAGAAACCTATTAAGTACCATATGATTAGTACAAAGTTTCAGTGGCAAAGAATGGGTTTCTTAAAAGTTCATTTTGTATGAAAATTCACAGAAGCAAAGCGGCCACATCAACCTGAAGATGCCCCAGTAGGTTTATAGGGAGATGGAATCTTTTGAAGATTAGTAAATAGAGTTAAAAAAACCTGTTTATTTTCAAGCACACAAACCCTCCTCCAAAACATGTACATTAGAAGATGTACAAAAATGTTCAGCATTTTTAAAAAAGGCAACATAATGATTCAGAAACAGGATTTAATCAGATACTGAAAGACACAAAGAGCATCTCCTGCATTTCAAAGAGAAACCAAGATTCTGCAGCCTAATGAGGAGGTTACCCATTCACCTCTTCCTGGTAGATCTCTGTTTGTTTTTTGTTTGGTTGAGTTTTTTTTTTTAATCACTTTATATAGAAACATAATACTGAAAACACTGAAGGAGGGGGAAAACAAATTACCAAGTCAATTTCTTTACCACTGAGTTTGATAAATGGATAGATTAAATGGCAGTATGACTAAACCTTGAAGTCACGCTACTATAGCATTAGAAAGAGGAGCAGAATCCAAAGGGAAGATTTGGAGGCATCTCCTCTATTTAGCTATAGGTAGGTGTCCAGGAGATGCCTGTAAAAGGCACTGTAGTTTCAACACTTATGCTCCAACTTTCAGTGCAAGCACCATTATTAGGCAGTTGTGAGGTAGCTGGGAGAGACAACTACTCTGCCTACGACTTATGGGAGTGAGCTAAGTCATCCAAAGTGCTCAAATCCAGGAAGAGGTTTCATGACTATCAGGAGCTGCAGAAGATATCAAAATTAAAGAAGGAAAGTTTGCCTCTCTAACTAAAGGCAGCAAAAATTGATGCATGCTGGTGATTCCTAAGTTATTCCTAGACACCCAACACTGTTACATGATATATGGAGTTTCAGGGGTTTTTTAAACATGCTACTCCTGGAGCCATAAAACTTCTACAGCAATACCACTTCATCTCACCTCTTCCTCTCCAAGAAACTGAATGTAGTTCCAATCATGTTAATGTGAACTCCTGAAGCTTTCTGTTCTGAATTAGAATAAGTTCTATTTTTCAAGACATTAGTTAAAATAGAAACTTTACATCCACTGACTAATCACAGTAATTTTTTCACAATTCCTTATCTATATGTGCTACTGCCTTCTGAAAAACAGCATATGCAACAAAGATTGAAGTCATGCTATCCCATTATACTACACTACAACTTTGTTCACATTCACAAGAAGACTTTGACATAATGCACTAATTCATGTAACTGACTTCACTACACTGGAGAAGTTCTCAGACACAAACCCAGCATTTAAGAGACTCTAGTTCTGTTCTAGCCCTTATTAGTCATCCTGGACTTAAATTATCTGTATCTATATGGAAAGCCAGAGACAACGAATTAACACACTCTCACTGTTAACACCACAAAATCATCTTACAACATCTGCTGTCTCGACAAGCACCAGCTACTTACAATCAAGCTACGCTACAAGACATGCTGTGCAAGATGGCTTAAAGAAGTCTCTGCAGGGCACGTCCATACTTCCAGAGCATTCAGAAGGACTACGAAGCAGTAAGCTATACCATTTTTCATTAGACGTGCAACTGAGGCACTTACATTGTGAATTCATGACCATGAAACAGTGCCCCACCATTCTACAGAACAGCTCGGGCTCGAGTGTTACTAGGGACAGCACCAAAGGATGGTAGCACTTAAGTTCTCCACGACCTGTTAGAGATTCGTAAGTCTTTAAGAGTGCACTAAACAACTTTCATGATAACTTTTACGAAATTTGTCAGCCAGCATGAACAACGGAAAATTTCAGACTAGGCAACTACACGCAGTGCAGTCCCACCGAGTCCCTAGAAACACCGAAAAAAGCTTAGCTCCCCCCTTCCATGACATGCCTCCCCCCTTCCTTTTCCACCAGGTGCCGAACGCCCCAGTCCGCAACCGCTGCCGTCACTTCATGTCCCTCCCAGCCCACGAGATACCCCACCCCCCATCTGCGCCCCAGAGGGGCCCGGACGAGCCGGGCAGAGACACGGGGCGGCGGCGGCCTCTCACTCCCCGGGGACAGCCGGGCAGGCCCGGGTGCGGGGCGTGGGTGCGGCGGCGGCCACGCCGCCCGAGGCCGGGGCGCCCCGGGCGCGAAGGGGAGCGGGGCGGGGTCGTAACTGCGGGAGAACCGCGAGGGCCGGCCCCGCGGAGGGAACGCGCCGAGGCCGGGCCCCTGCCCAGCCGCGCCGAGGCGGAAGCGGGCACCCGGCGGCGAACGAAGCGGCCCCTCCGCTCACCTGCCCCGAGGGGGAGGGCTCTCCGGGGGGCGCGGGGCGCCAGGGGCCGAGGCGGCTGCTCCCGCAGCCTCCGCCCGCGCCAGCCGCCCCTCATTCAAAGCCGGGCGCGCAACACTGCGCCGCCGCCGCCCGCGCCGCCATCTCGGCCTCCTGTCGCCCGGGAGATGGGCCCGCCCCTTCCGGCGACGTCTCTTCCCCTCGCGCCGCCAGCCGGTGCCGCGCCCGCGGCTCGCGCCCCAGGGCCAGTGGCTGCTGAGGCGGGGGCGGCCGAGGCGCCGCGCCGGGGCAGCCGTTCTGAGGGGATGCGCTCCGGGCTGCCCTCCGGGCTGCCCCGCCGCCCGCCCTCGCCAGCCCCCTTCGCGCTCTCTCCCGCCCTCCTTCCCTTCCGCGGCGCGCACCGTCCTGGCGAGGGCAGCCCCGCCTGGCGGGCGGCTCCCCGCTGCTCACGGCCGCGCCCGCGCCGCGCCACAGCGGCCTCCTGGCCCAAGGGGAGTGTGCACCGGGTCTTTGTCACCTCGGGAAACTGTGATAGCTAAGATAATTAGTGTTACCTGGGTGCTGCATATGTGGTTGGAAAGGTATTCCTGTGTGGTTGGCTAGATGCCGAGCTGTACTTTTGGAAGCTACTAGAAAAAAAGTTTGCCGAGTACCTTCCGACAGGGTGTGGCCTCAGCTGGCAGCAGGCCTTGCCGTCGTCTCGGTATGTGCACGCAGATACCTCAAAAAGTACTTGTGCGTGCCAGCTGGCTGGCCGCTGGGTACAATGTGTGCATTCACTGCTGATGTGCAGAACAGGGAAGGAGGAAGATGTTAAGGAATCTCATGTAAGATTTTCCAGAGCTCTGTGTGTGCCTCCAGTTGCGTTACATTCAATAGGCTCAGTACATAAGGTAAAGGGAGGCTTTGTCCCCTTCTCACTGGGAGGCGTAGGCCAGTTCTAAGATGGCAATGATACGAAGTCCCTTCAACTCCAAACCATACCGCTCAGTTCTTTCTGCTCTCTTTAAATACCTTCCCTTAAACACTTACGGTTCTGCCAGTAGAGCTAACCTGCATTTTTATGTTTCCTGACAGCTAACGCATAGAAACATCTCAGTAATCTCTAGTGCTGCATCATTGTAGGTTATGTGTCTTCCGACTAACTTACGCTGGTAGACTTAAGGGATTCATCTGTCTCAACAACCAGGATACAGCAATAATCTATTGCTGTAATAATAATAATCCTATTTCTTTACTTCCAGAAGTTCCATTTACTTCCTTCTCTGTAAATATCCAGCTCACCATGTGACAGTGGCTTTCAGGTTTTAGTAAAGTGATTAGGTAGTCAAATACTAATTTTTCAGTCATATGGGACTGACATTTAATTGGCGTTTAATGTTGGTCTTAATTTACATCATTCATCTTTCTAAGATTTTTTAACAAAAGGCACTGTCCTCATTTGTTTATTTGTGAACTGTGAGTTCATATTTAGTTTTGAAATTCTTCAGGAAAATGTATTTAAATTTTTCCCTCTCCATTCTTGCATTTTTTTAATTCCATAAACTGTAAAAACATTGTTTTGAATGGGAAAGATCAATTTTAAAGTTAAGAAATATTTCCATGATTCACTGAAACAGAGTTTGCGTGACATTGCAGAAACTCTGCAATGAGATTTTGTTCTGTCTCTCTGCAAGAGATTTTACTCTGTCAAAGAAGCTAGGTGCTGCAGTGTTGACTGCAATAACATTTAGTTGCTGTATAATTGAAGCACAGCTATTTTATAGTTCTTGTGACAATTCAGGTACCACAGAACAGGATCTATAAAAGCCAGCTGCATCTGGAAATACATCAGGAAACACTGAAGCAGGGTGTCCACTTCCTAGAGGAAGGATTCCACCTCTTCACATTCTTTGGTGATTTGGATGATTTTGCTTTTCAAGATGAATGGGTTCTGTTCCTCATTCTGCCTTATTCTGTATTTTCTACTTTCCAGTTAGTAGCTGCAAGGCTTCAAAACACTTTCAGACACATCTCCATGTTCTCCTTTATATGAGTAGATCAAGACTCCTTAGGCCAAAGAAAAAGAATGACACAGGATCTTGGTTTGTCACTGGGAGTTGGGGAGATCTGAGATTCAGTTCCTGTTGTGAACTATTTTAAACGTCTCTCTGGAACTGTAAATTATTTTCACTCACATCCTTCACCAGTAAATGTTAAACTTTTACATTCGGAGAGGAACAGCTTCAACAGAAGAACTGGACAAGTGGTTAGTGTTAGGATTGAGAGCCACCATTTCAGTACTGCAAGGCAAAGGAAAACATAAAGTGCTCTCTGCTGTGTGCTGAATAGTTTCCCTGGTAATGGACATCCTCAACAAAGGTGCAGCATCTCCTCTTACAGCTGTTTTGTGCTTGGAGGGAGGAGTTACTTGCCAGATCCTTTGCAGTGATGACAGACGTGTTGGCCCAGGCATTGCTTCCGGAGGGGTGGATGCTGTACCCTGCTGGCTGCTTTTTGTACCATTGCTTCAGGCAGTGAGGAGATGTGCGCTAGGAGGATGGCTCTTGTAGGCAGGCACTGGCATACAGTGTTCCTTCATTTTACTCTTCCCATGTCCTGACAGACATTGTAACTGCATTTCCCGAACTCTTCATCAGGAAGTAGATCCCAAAGGGACACAGAGCTCTTCTCCCAGGTAACAAGTGATGGGACAAGAAGAAACGGCCTCAGGTTGCACCAGGAGAGGTTTAGGCTGAATATGAGGGAAAAATTATTCACCAAAAGGGTTGTCAAGCATTGGAACAGGCTGCCCAGGGAAGTGGTTGAGTCACCGTCCCCGGAGGTGTTTAAAAGACGTGTACCTGTGGTGCTTAGGGACATGGTTTAGTGATGGACTTGGCAATGTTAGGTTTACAGTTGGACCTGATGATCTTAAAGGTCTTTTCCAACCTAAATGATTCTGTGATTTTATGATTCTATGATACGGCTGGCAGCAGGGCAGGGGTCTTGCCAGCCAGGACCCGAGCAAGGCAGGCTGGTGGCAGCTCAGCAGGTTCTTGGTGATGAGGCAGGTCTGACGACAAGCCAGAGAGTCAGTCTACTGGTCCAGAATCAATAGAACCCACAGCAGGTCAGGGCAGAGCTGAAGGGCAGCGCTCCAATGGTGTTGCTCAGGTGGGGACTGACACCTTATGCCTGCAGAACCTGCAGTCAATAAGAGAAACACAATGTGTGCAATACTGGCTTTAATTTTAAGCACCATTTCAAAACCATTGGTGTAGCAAAGAGGTACATCTTTTTGTATAGCTTTCTCTCTAAAGAAGCAGAAACTGGAATCTTCATCTGCATTCACACATGAAAGCAAAACTGTGAGCATGGCACACTGGGAAAGGTCAGGTTATGAAGATAGCCAGTGACATTTCCTTTGAGAACACGTTCAGCTTTTGGCATTGCAGTCCATATACTCAACAGGGAATATGCCACACTGAGAATGAAAGATTTTAAAACATGCATATAAACACCTACATTTAATACAAAAACTGCCAGAGTGGCTCACCCTCAGTATCCCCGTAAATACACAACAGACCCGTGTGTGGCTGTTGCATTAATGGGAAAAAATCCCATAAATTGGCAGACCGCTAATGAAGAGTATCTGTCTTCGTAAAAACATAGTTATGCATCTTCAAATTTAGGAATAATGCAAACATAACTTAAATTCTAAAATAAAGGTGTGCAGGGATAAATACTTCTTTGTTCATTAACACTTAAGTTTTTAACTTGGATTCCTTTGGATCAGTTAATTTTCCCAAACAGATCTTAAATCTTAGATATTTCATCGCCACAGCAAATGTGGTACTGCTACAGTAAACTAATGAAGTTTGTTAGGGAACTGATTTCTTTTGAATTAATGCTTTTCTTTTACAGATATTAAGGATTAAACACACCAGTCACATCACCTGACAATTTGCAAGTTTGCTAGTGTCACTTTTTTACATCCAAAGCAATTTCCATCACCTCATGGCTGATTGTTCCACAGCCACTGGGTAGATGCTATCCTGGTACACTCATGTTTCTATTTAATAACTTCACCCTGTCTAGAAAAGGGATACAGTCTCTCTTTCCATATGAGTTCTCCTTCCTACAGTATATGTGCTTCGTTCACTGTGTGCTCACTGTTCAGTCATTTGTTAAAGCTACAAACAGCTTTTTTATCTAAGCGCACCTTTCCTCAGTTACAGTCCTGTCGAATTGTGCAGGAACTTGAGTTTTACGTTTGTGCAAGAGATTTTACCCTCAGCAGGTGTTTGATTCTAGTCAAAGTAGACTTTTGTAGTTTCAACCACAGAAAAACTGCAGCTTTTTACTATAGTACTCAGAGGTAAATTTCTATACTGCTGCTACAAATTCATATTTTGCTCTTTGAAATTTAATCATTAATTGTGTTGAAACTTTAGATGAGAGGGGGCAGTTTCTTCATTAGATACGTTTTCCATTCCTTTGTAGTATTCCTAAGCACCTATTTTTGGTAAAATGTAAGTATTGTCCAAAGACTTTGCATAAGTTTAGGCAAATGTGTATCCTACCGTGCATGAAAATCTGTCCCCTTTCCAAAGTAAGTAGGCAAGTAGTCATAAAAGCCTCTTTCCTCTCTAAAGGTCTTCCAGACTGAAGCTCTATTCTCTGCCGCCTCTGCCAGCATACCTTAAATTCCTTCCTTCATGCTCATTAAGGCTTGATATGCCTTGTAGAGGAAATTTCCAGACAGGTGATCTTAGTGAGATGCCTTTGTAGGAAAATTCAACAAACTGACTTTTAACAAGCATATAATACACAAAAAATCATATTCAAAACTGTGAAAAGGTGCGCACTCAATGTAATTTTTTTGGAAGCAGTGGCCAAGAGAGGCTGAAGAGCAGCAGTGACTGCCTAGGTATTGCTGAGCTCAGAGCAGACTGCAGAAGTTTGACCTTTTGTTGGACTGGGCAGTTTTTGTTACTCCCCCAAGAGTGATCCAGGGGTTCTCTCTCCTTTAGCATCCCTCTGTGAGGCACTGACCTTTACACTAGTGCCTGGCCAGCTGATGGGACCTTCTGGGGAGCAGAATCCCCAGTCAGCCTAGAGGAATACCCACTTAAGGTTGAAAGAGGATGGTTGGTTTGTTCAGTGCTGTAAAGAGCTTAGAGGTGATAAAGAATGGGTGACTTTAGCCTGATGCTGAGAAATTTCCTGAAGAGACAATCCTGCTTAACGTCATATATATCGCCTAGAGGAGATAGCAATCAAAGAAGGAAATGAGGAAGTGAAATAAATACATTTTTTTCATTCTTTATCAAGTTTTCCTGTTTACCTCATGATAGCGAGGAAGCATTTTAAGTCTTTATCATTGCAGTCAGTAGGCAGAAACCAGGCACAGATAACACTCTGATCTTTATTCAATAGAGGAAGAACAGTCCTCTTCCATCCATTGACTATATGATGAAACACCTCCTTGCAAAAAATATGTCAACAAGTACTTTGAAATGTAATCTGAAGTACTCAAATATTACGAAACTGATCCAGGATTTGGGCAGAAACTTATTTCAGACTGAAATGTGCATGAAAAAGTTAACAAACAGATGAGCTAGATAGGAATATTTTTTCAATCCAGGTTACAAAAAAATATTTTGTTATGCTTAACAGTTACTGCCACTTCCATTGT
Source organism: Tauraco erythrolophus (assembly GCF_009769465.1). Taxonomy (NCBI): domain Eukaryota; kingdom Metazoa; phylum Chordata; class Aves; order Musophagiformes; family Musophagidae; genus Tauraco; species Tauraco erythrolophus. Next base: position 85,776,656 of record NC_141467.1, on the reverse strand, counting down.
CGATTCCGAGGGCATTGCATTCCACTCAGTTACACCTGTACTGGGGCTAACAACTTCTGCGTGTGTTAACTAAAGCAGCATTTCTCTTTATGGAAACTTCATTAAAAGGTTCACCTTGGAAAATGTTAGAAAATAGCATTTAAGATGCTGCTCAGCTCTTCCAGAGCAGAGGAGTTAAAAAGCAGAGCATATTTATACAAACCAGTGAACTGCTCTGGACCTTACATTTTTGGAGATGCCTGTTTCTTTCTCAGCTAGAAGAAACTGAGCTGCTGCTGCCAGCTCCAGGGAACACTCATAGGCGAGCACTGCATTTCCAGAAAGCTTGAGTAACTCTGAACTAAAGAAGCTCTTCCAGAAAGGTATCTTGTACTTGGGAAAGCATTGAAAAATGAAGTATCCACCATATTTCTTCAGTTTGTTCTAGTGATTAAGCAGCTGTACTTTTACAAACGCCATCTTGTTTTGAATTTGAATTTGTCTGACTTCTATTTCCATCTACTCTTTATGCCCTTCTCTGTTAAGGTATCCTTTGTTTCCTGTTTTCTCTCTGAGGACGTTCTGACACATCAGAACCATATTTTCTATCAGCTTTCTTTTCAATAAAGTAACACTGGGAGATTTTTAAAGCTTAACTAGCAGTGCTAGCCCTCAATAATGACTTTTTATCTTCCTGTACTCCATTTTTCCCTTCTTCCCTTCTTCAAAATTGCGAGTCGTATGTCATGAGTGTCAATCTCACCAATGCAATATACAAAGCTAAGATCAGTGTTTTCCTCATCTCTGTCCATACGTATTCAAAGATCCCATGAAAGCAGATGATGAGTTTTTCACTGTGATTTCCAGTGTCATTGCTTTCCACGGAATTAAGAGTCGCTTTTGCCCTCTGCACGAGATGGAAAAATTCAACACTGCGCTGACTTTGCACACCGGCAGTTGAAGAAGAGGCCAGGTTGCTCTGCCCTTGTCAGTGTTCACCCACAGGCTGCCAGCTGCAGATTTTATCAGCAGCAGCTTGATACTTCACCTCAGGATCAATGACTGAAAGACTGGATAACCTCTCCTGGTAGCTCCAACAAACAGAAATCAGCAGGGATTTCTCAGAGCAATATCTTTTATGATCTACTACTAAATCACTAGTTACAAGGTAAGCATAAAGAACATTTTTAAGAATAATACTGTCAGATAGAAGGCACCATGGTAAATGTGAAATACAGTAAAGCAAGATTCGGCCTTTTCTCATTCCAAGCAGGATGCTGATTAACCTATTCATTGTACTACAGTGGTGAAGTATAAATTATTTATGAGGACAGGAATTTGTTTTTCCTCATTTTAGCCTCCAGTCATTACAAATTTGGCTCTGCAGTCACAGCTGTTTCTTTTAGAAACTAAATAGCTGAGAAAAACAGGCCAAGTAGAATACAATTCTGATTTCAATTGCAAATATTTAGAAATTTCAAGAAAGCCAGCAGTAAAAGCATTCAATACTTTTCATTGCTCCAGTGAAAACTTAATCACTAAGTAAGGTAAAGCCAAATTATCAGGTGCCACAATCACTACAATGAAACATATTCCATTATGTGAAAGAAAAGATGAGACGTGGACTAGGTAGTGCAGAGCTGTCACCCCTAAGGACCCTCCAGAGAGAAGAACTGAGAAGCAGTAGTAAGTTTTAATAGCACTGATGGACTCTTACTGGATTTAAACAGACTTCAGACATACTTGTTCTCCAAATGATAAAGGTCTGTACTTAAAAATCATGGCAGTGAACAACAATGAAGAAGAATGGCAAAAGAAGAATAAAAAAAAACCCAGCAATTGAAAAACCTGCAGTGGCAAAATGTAAGGTTCTAAGATGTGAGTTCGAGTTTGACATCTCAGCAGAATTTCTTGGTGATGTTACTGTTTTATAACATTTTCTGACTTAACTATGTCAATGTGGAGAAGTATTATTCATGGGGAAATAATTATCAAACATATTAGAATCTATCCAGTTTCGGTTCATTGTGTATTTCAGACCCCTCAGGGCCTGACTAAGGGAGAGACTAAGCTAACTTTTTTCTATTGTTCTTTCATTGACAGCAGTAGGACTATTCAATTCACTGTCACATAGAATTTGGATTAGTGCGTACCCAGAGCTATAGCAATTTACTCTGGCTGTTATCTGACCCATTATTTCAATGTCAATTTACAAAGTGGTTTTATTTTTTAAAGGCTTGTCTACAAAAAGACCAAGCTGAATCAGCTACTACAGTGTACATATAGGGCTGGTATCTAAAACAATTACATGCCTACAGCTGAGGTAATTCGCATCAATCCTAAATTGTCACTTCTTGGCTATCTGGTTCTGGGTGTTGTCTGCCTTTGCAAGGAATGAAGGCATTTCATGACATTGAAAATGCTGAAATTTTGAAGAAAAAGTAGTTAATGCATCTATCTGTCTGTATATGCTATAGGTATGGAACCTTTAGCAGCACAGATCATCTTATTTATCACTGTGCAAAAAAAAACTCAGCAGGACAATAACGTTCTGGCTGAATCCTCAATGTTACCAATCGTTTTCAATACTCAACAAAATGAGTAGAAACTGAGATTGCGCAGAGAACAATTTGCAAAACAAAGCCACCCAGTGCAGTTAAGAATAAAACCTGCAATTAAAACAAAACATGAGGCCACTAAGAGGACCTATTTATTCCTCAAGAAACCATCTCCCGTTGCTGATATCACCCCAAATCTAACTTCATTCTTACGAGATCCATCAAGATACTTCTGACCAGTCTGCTCCAGTGTAATTTGGATCTGCACATATTGTCAAACATACTTTTGCCTAGTTACTGAATGGAGGCAGCGCTGGTGTGATTAACAGAACTCGCTGCAGGAACACGTGGCATGGAGCTGTTCAGCCAGCGTCGCCCCGAGACCGGAGCCGCCAGTGTGTGTCTGGAAGGCTGTTGCTTTCTCTTCTCCCTTCTGGGACTCTTGAATGCTCTCACATTTTAAGCCAGTCTGAGCAGAAATTTATGACTTATTTTTGGAAGTATGTGAAAGAGCTATTTGTCAAGCCTTTAACTTCAGATTGGTGAGCACAACTTTCTGAAAAGTCATACGGTGTTTGGTATTCTGTGCCAAGCATGAACAGCGTAGAGGAGCACTTACAGCACCTGCACTTCAACCATCATGTTCCATATGGAATTTCAAATGTTTCCTAGTCAGACAACAAGCCTTCCACAGTTTGGTGTATGAATACCTCAAGTCTGGCCCTCTCCCACCACAGTGAAGGAAATCCAAGTGGAAGCTCTGGACCAAGTTATTTTGTGCCCATGACACACTGCAGCCATTCGTGAAGCAAAGACTTTTTATTAAACTCACATGCAAAATATTGAAGAACATCAGCAAGGACCTGTAAGAACAACAGAGAAAGAATACAGAAAATATTTTACAGCCTTGCCATGTATTAACCATACACTCAGCTAGCGTATGTTCTGCTGGACTGTGTGAAGAAACATTCCATTTGTTACTAGCATTGGGTAAATCAAGTCTAGAATGAAGAAGCCAGAACAAATACACACACATGCGATTCAAACAGAACATACTAATTGCAAATGAAGTTGCAATCGAACATTGAATTAACATACTCAGTGCAAATAAACTTCTTAAAAAACAAGATGGACTTTTAAGTGGAAGAAAGAATTTACTTCTTTCTGACACCCACCATTACTCAACAGTGTAGAGACAATGATGTACAGCAAGCACGCTCACACTGGCATGCAGGCACATTTACAACAGTACAGCACAGGCCCTCAGAAAGAACGTCCGTATGCTGCAGCACATCCCTGATCCTGGCTCCTGCCGTGTTCCAGTGTCTGCAGAAACTTGGTCTTGTGTAGACAAAAGGTGTTCATGGACGGTTACGTCTCGTCCCACGGAGCGTCGGTATCGCCCAGTTTATACTGCCTTTCTCCTAGTGCCAGACTCCACCTTCAGCTATTGCTCGGCTCTTCTCTCACGTCTCTCTCCCAGTTGGCACTCTGACCAGAGAAGTCCGTAAGACACTGGCGGCCCGGCACCGACAGCGCTGCCGCCGCCCTCGCGCAGGTGACGGCCCCAGCCCGGCCCCGGCCGCGGCCCCCCAGCGACCACGCAGGGCGGCAGCTCCGCGCTTCGCTCTCCGAAGGCGGAGGGAGCGGGCGGCGGCGGCGCGGCTGGAGAGCGGCGGCGCGGCTGGAGCGCGGCTGGAGAGCGGCAGAGCAGCCGCCGCCCGCCCCAGCCGTGCGGCGCGGACGCCCCCGGGCGGCTCCGCGCTGGGCGCCGCGGCCGTGGCCGGGCACGGCGCAGATCCGGGGTCGCGGGCACGGCGTTCTGAGCAGTTGGTGACAAACAGCCCCACCCAGGGCAGTTTTTAGAGTGTTCTTCTAATTAGGGTGGGCAGTTTTATGTCGAGTCAATTCATTTTTTTCACAGCGGCCGAGTCACGACAGTATCTAATTGCTCGCTAGTTTCTGCTTATGCTTCTCCTCGATTTCACAATCTGTTGGACACCTCAAACTGAAGCTGGCAAAAATTAAATGTTCTCGCTGCAGAGCCCCTTTCCTGATCCTCTCTATTAATCAACTTTATTTTTTGCAGCTATTTATAGACCCAGCTGATGTTGGAGTTCTGGATGCAATAATTTAAAATGTATCATCTTAAGAGACTTATGTTGGCAAATTATTGTATTCTACTTAGATTTCAAAATGCCCCAAAGATCCACATATTGAAAAACTACCAGTAATATGGTAAAGCTAGAAAACAGTAGTTGTTTTGGATGAGAATAGTGACTCTTTTTAATTAACATGAGTGTGAAGAGAGAATTATTGATGAAAGATATAGCTGCCTTCTTTTTGTTTGAAGAATTCAACCCCTTAAGAATTAATGAGTGAATAATTGCAACACAGGTCAGAGACTTCAAATCACTAAACTCTCAAGCAAATAGTACCAAGAGCAACACCTCCAACAGTGTCATGTAGACTTAACTTCATAGAATCATAGAATGGTTTGAGTTGGAAGGGAACTTAAAGACCATCTAGTTCTAACCCCCCTGCCATGGGCAGGGACACCCTCCACTACACCAGGTTGTTCAAAGCCGCATCCAGCTTGGCCTTGAACATTTCCAGGGATGGGGTATCCACAGTTTCTTTGAGCAGCCTCTTTCACCTCAGCCCCGCACAGGTGACTGAGGGTACCTCTCTACCCTCAGAATGAAGAATTTCTTCCTTAGATCTAACGGAAATCTCCCCTCTTTAAAGTTTAAAGCCATAAATCTCCGCTAAGTTTAAAGCCATTGCCCCTTGTCCTGTCACTACAAGCCCTTGTAAAAAGTCCCTCTCCAGCTTTCTTGTAGGCCCAAATTTAAGTATTGGAAGGCTTCTAGAAGGTCTCCCTGGAGCCTTCTCTTCTCCAGGCTGTACAAAACCCAACTCTCTCAGTCTGTCTTCATAGGAGAGGTGCTCCAGCCCTTGGATCATTTTTGTGGCCCTCCTCTGGACTCGTTCCAACAGGTCCATATCCTTATGTTGGGGATCCCAGAGCTGAATGCAGTATTCCAGATGGGGTCTCACAAGAGCAGAGTAGAGGGGCAGAATCACCTCCCTCGACCTGCTGGCCACACTTCTTTGGATACAGCCCAGGATATGGTTGGCTTTCTGGGCTGCAAGCACACATTGCTGGCTCATGTGGAACTTCTCATGAACCAGCACTCCCAAGTCCTTCTCCTCAGGGCTGCTCTCAATCTATTCTCTATCCAGCCTGTATTTGTACTTGGGATTGCCCTGACCCATGTGCAGGACCTTGCACTTGGCCTTGTTGACCTTCATGAGGTTCACACAGGCCCACCTCTCCAGCCTGCCAAGGTCCCTCTGGATGGCATCTCTTCCTTCCAGCATGTCCACCACACCACACAGCTTGGTGTCGTCAACAAACTTGCTGAAAGTGCACTCAATCTCACTGTCCATGTCACCGACAAAGATGTTAAACAATACCAGCCCCAATACCGACCCCTGAGGAACACCACTCATCACTGGTCTCCAACTGGACATTGAACCGTTAACCGCAACTCTTTGAGTGCAACCATCGAGCCAATTCCTTATTCACTGAATGGTCCATCTGTCAAATTCATGTCTCTCCAATTTAGAGACAAGGATGTTGTGCAGGATGTGTTAAATGCTTTGGACAAATCCAGGTAGATGACAACAGTTGCTCTTCCCTTATCCACCAGTACTGTAACCCCATCATAGAAGGTCATCAAATTTGTCAGGCATGAGTTTGCCCCTTGTGAAGCCATGTTGGCTTCACCAGTCAATCCCTTATTTTCCATATGCCTTAGCATAGTTTCCAGGAGCATCTGCTCCATGATTGTGGTAGGCACAGAGGTGAGAATGACTGGCCTGTAGTTCCCTGGGTCTTCTTTTTTTCCCTTTTTAAAAATGGGGGCTATATTTCCCCTTTTCCAGTCAGAGGAAACTTTAGCAGACTGCCACAACTTCTGAAATATGATGGACAGTGACTTAGCAACTTCATCCTCCAGTTCCCTCAGGACCTGTGGATGCATCTCATCAGGTCCCACGGACTCATGCACCTTCAGGTTCCTTAGATAGTCTCCAACCTGATCTTCTACAGAGCATAGTTCTTCATTCTCCCAGTCCCTGCCTTTGCCTTCTGTGACTTGGGCAGTGGGGCTGGAGCTCTTGCCAGTGAAGACTGAGGCAAAGAAGTCATTGAGTACTTCAGCCTTATCAATATCCCAGGTGACCAGGTCTCCCATTTCCTTCCAGAGAGGGCCCACATTTTCCCTAGTCCTCCTTTTATCCCTGACATACCTATAGAAGTTTTCCTTGTTGCCCTTGATGTCTCTGGCCAGATTTAATTCTATGAGGGCTTTAGCTTTCCTAACCTGATCCCTGGTTAACTTCTTCATGCTGTTCAGCTACTTACTCAGGGAAAAGGAGAAGTGATACGCTCAGTAGTGTGTTATATCCCATTTTCCACAGACATTTTTCCCCTTCTGTATTTCTAGTTAACGTACTTTTTAATCATGCTTCTTTTCTGAAGAATCTAAGCAAGTTTGCACAACCATATAAAATTATAGATTATTAAAAACTGGAACGGGTGACACCATATTACAGGGCAGTGATAGAGTGAAGAGCCTTACAACGCGAAGTCCACAAATTTTTTTATTAAAACACCAAATTTAAGAAATTGATGCAGTGCAAAGAAACTTCAACTCATCATACAAAAAAAAAAATATAATGATTTTCCATCCTTAAGTATGTAAACTGCGTTCCAAACCTGACATGATTGACTTAATATAGAAACTGAAACACTGTGTCACAGACAAAGGTCAAAGTTAAAGACTGGCATGTTGGGCAAGGAAGGTTCTTATTCTTTGCAAGAGTTCTTTCTTTACACTGTCTGGTACCAAGGCTGAAACACAATAAGAAAGCAAGAATTAAAAAAAAAAACAACAAAACAAAACGGAAAATATGCTAATACCAACCTTTAACAAGTTACTTCTACTCTGTTCTTGTAATTCTGTTAATACCTAAATAATTGACTTTCATAGAGCACATCTGTGTTTTTCCCACTTAAAATAGGCTAAAATTGAAGTCTACTGGGAACACTGTTTTCATTCATAGTTTTTTGCCTAGCCCTAGTCAAGAAAATATGAAAGTTTGAGGGAAAGGATTATTCAACAGTAAACAGGATATAATCACCAGAAACTAGTTTGATTGAATTTGTGAACTAAAAATCTAGAATAAACCCCAAAAAATCTCAGCCATGACCTCAGAGTAAGGGTCTTCAGGAAGTTATTTTGAAGGCCTATTTTATTTAAGACTTAACAAAGTTTCTCCCACTAACACCAAAGCTTATTGGAGAGTCCAAAAAGAGTAATATAAAGACAACTGCCGTATTTCCTTAAGAGGAAATATCTGTATGCAATGTCCTTTCCTTTTCCCAGTTCTCATTACACTAGTACTGTTAGTTCAGATTTTCCATCTTGAAAAGGATTGGAATTTTAAAACATCTCTGCCACATACTCCACGTTTTCTTGGGACCATTAAGTCAATTATACAGATGAATACAGACTCATGATTAAACAATGTAACCTGCAAAAGTACTTTACACACACAGCTCATTACAGATTTTGAATGGCTGTTATGCAATACAAATTCACGTTTTATTTGTAGTTAATATCAAGCTATTAACATTTTTGCTTGAATCCAACACAAGTAAGTTCAAAATATTTATGAAATACAGGTAGGTATGTTTATTGATGTACTACCACATCCATGTTTCCTTCTTCTTACCTCGGCCTTTGGGAGTGATTTCTGCCACCAAATCATCGACAGTAACATGCTCTAATCCTTTTTCTTTAATGACATCTAGTGAAGACCAAGACACATATTTTAAGTCTTTTAATCCATTCATTAGCAGACAAAACCTGTGCCAATGATGAAGAGACAAAACCTGCATGCACAGGTCATCAGAGAAGATGAAGTAGCTTGTGACCTAAATGTAGGTTATTAACTCAGTACTTGCACTGCATTGTACAGTGGATTTAGTCTCTCATTCATGCCATAGGTTTAAGGATGGGAACTTGTCACTACTGATGCATCTTGATCAGCTCATATTTTAAAATCAAACGTTACAAAGCTTAAGCTTATCTGAGCATTACTAGATGTGGATATTACTGGAGTGTTGTAGCAGTTCACAAGTTGGTCCGCTTATCTCTTCAGACACATTTCCATAACATTGAGAAAGAGATGCAATTGGAAAAAAAGACTTTGGAACATACAACAAGTGAGAGCACAGAGACATTAAATACTTACTACTCTTCCTAACTCTTTTAAACACATCTCTGTATATTTCAGGCAAGTAAAAAAGTGTATCTGAAAGAAAGGTATACATCTACAAAATAAAAGCTATGATTAAGATATATTGTAAGATTAATACATACCAGTATTTAAACAAAGTGTTTACTTATAGTGCCTTGAAGACTACTGAAAAATGCCAAAGTCAATACTGAGAAGAAACCTCAATTCAGTAGCATAAACGTAAAATATGTTGTCTAAACATGAATGTTTTTAACTACACATAAGTAAATAGAATTGATTGTCCCCAAGACACTAAATATGTTTTCTGAACTGACATCATATGAACTATTTGTAAACTGTTTTTCTTGGCTGAATTCCCTGTAGAAATTAATCCTGGATTGCTCAATTATTGGCCTTAATCCAGAATGGCAAGACACTCTGGAACAAGCTACCAAAAAAAAACCCCAAGCCCCAACAGAACAACAACAAAACCAAAAAAAACCCACCATCCCCCCAATCCCTCCGTGTCCTTTCTATTGGAGGTTATCAGGCCCTTAACTGAACTTATATTTACATTCTCAGCAGCTGCAGTTACAAAGCTCAAAGTACTAATGTAAACCAAACAATTTTAAATAACTTCACTACAGCAGATTATAAAGTTTGTAGTTGAGAAGGCAGAAAAACATCCCTTTCGCTATCTGTACTCTTGACATCAGTAATCTCTGGCAGCAGCATCAGACAGACAACTGCAAGCATGAATCATTGCAACCTTCTCTGCAAATCCACCTACGAAAACAATTTAACATGCTCAGACTTACAAAAAGAAAAGGTCGTAATGGAATACTGAGTTGTGAGGCACAATAGATTAAATGCGAATTAAAGTGAAAGCTCAAGGGATTTCTTATTTGCTTTAAGGAAATTTCATCATGCAGCGATATCCCTGGAAGCTTAAGTACTATTCATAATGGTTTCAAACAATTTACAAGTCAGTAAATTGCAGTAATCCTAAATACTTAACTCAGAACTAAAAGATTTGGGTAGAGGTTCATCTGCTTGTTTTCTCTCACCTTAGTAGATGACCTTATTTTCAATAACTGTATTCAGAAGGAGTACAAATGCACTTCTTCCTCCCCCATATGCAGATAACAAAGTTCTCTTAAGTTTCTAAGTTGCATACCACTGTATTTCTTCCAGTTTCCTTTCTCTTGGGTTTTATTCTCCTGTGGTAAGGAAGTTGTCTCTCTCTAAGCAAAAAGCTGTATCATCATGAATTCCAGTACCTTTCTCGGAAGCTTAGTAAGTTTCACATCAGAGAAGTTTCAAGATTTTTTTGCCAAGATGGCAAGAGGCTTTCTGGCATGCAAAACAAACTGCCAGGGATACTTCCCTCTTTCCCAAGCCTCATTTAAACTGACTGTTAGGCAGTAAAGCTTTCCTTTGGGACTTTTATTTGGCCAGATCCTCAGTTGCTTACAAAGGGTATTAGTTATTTGACCACCATTACCTTTGCAGTGTGCCTTCAACTGATCCTTCCAGCCGCATTCAATTAATTTGGCTCTCAGCAACTCTTTAAGGCTGTTAAGACAATATGCAAACTTGTTAGCAACAGCAAACATTGCTGACAGCTTAAATATGCTTCAGTGTGAAAGCTTACAATTCTAGGCTTTCCCAGAAACTCCCAGACCAACAGCAGAAATGGCTGAACTGCATGCGAATCCTAACCCGAATGAGTATCAATTTCAGTTTACCTTGTTGGACTATGAGGAGTCATCTCAGGAGTTAATTCAGAGTATTCCTTCAGGCATCATTGATGCCGCAGCCACAGTAAAGAGGCAGAAGCCCCTGCATCACTCAAACTGCCCGAGTCTACTCTGTTAGCAAATGTAAGCTAACTTCGAAAGTTAGAACATTTCACCTGAAACCAGGCCTTTAAAATAAATAAAACCTTCCTCACTCCTTTCTGAAAGCAGAATTCTGTACTACTGTCTTCAACTGCGGGTTTCTCTCCCCAGTTACACTTTATCTCGTGTTGGGTGAAGATGAAGCCATTGTGTATCTTACCTTCCCAAGCATGGCTAGCAATTATAAGCATAAGAGAAGACACTCAACAATCTGCCACAATGATACATCTACTCCACATATCAAAAAGAGAATACTGAAAGCTAGCTAAAAAAGTGAAAATTAGTACTGAAAAACAGAAGAAGGGAAAATAAAAGTAAGATGTGGTAAAACAAGCTTTAATATCTTTATTGTTTACTCCATCAGCTAGCAAGCCTACTTATCTTGTAACACCTTAACTAACTCTAGCAAATTCTATTTTTATGAATGAAAGAATTGCAGCAAGAGGCTGAACTGTGTAAATCTAATCCCTTTCACTCAGTGAATCGTGTAGAGGGCAGATAACTGACAATAAAAAGCAGAGTAACAATACAGATTAAATCATAGAATCATAGAATGGCATAGGCTGGAAGGGACCTTAGAGATCATCTAATCCAACCTCCCTGTCAGCAGGGACGCCTCTCAACTAGATCAGGCTACTCAAGGCTCTGTTCAACCTGGCCTTGAACACCCCCAGGGAGGGGGCATCCACAACTTCTCTGGGCAATTTATTCCAAAGTCTCACCACCCTTGTACTGAAGAATGTCTTCCTAAGATCTAATCTAAATCTGTTCTCCTTCAACTTAAACCCATTTCCCCTTGTTCTATCAGTGGACACTCTTTTCTAAAAAGTCCCTCCCCAGCCTTCCTGTAAGTTCCCTTCAGGTACTGGAAGGCAGCTATTAGGTCCCCCCGAAGTCTTCTCTTTTCAAGGCTGAACAATCCCAGCTCCCGCAACCTGTCCTCGTAGCAGAGGTGGTCCCTTCACTGCTTCTGGATATTTCTTAATTAAAGAAATCTGAATTTCTGATCACAGTACAGCTCTGATAAAGCTTATTTATAATACAGCTTTTGACATTGAGTCAAAACTCTTCTTGCTATTAAAATAGGACCCAATACCATTTCAAGAAATTGCTTGCTTTCCTGAAGCTCTGTGCAGTCTCGAAGGGGATGGTCAGAGCCAGGAAAGAAGTAGAGCAGAGACACTCTGTCAGTCTACAAAAGCTTACACTAGATAGGAGGGCTATGCAATGACCTCGGAAGAAGACTCCTTCTCATACAGGCCTTGAACGTGAAGGAAGTAGAGCTTTTGGTGCATGGAGTTACAAACATAGTGAAATGACCTTTGAAGGTCCCTTCCAGCCCTAACCATTCTATGATGGGGAGGGAAATGTCGTAAGCACGCTGGTGATATGTAAATACAATGCAAATAGAACAGACTGAAGAGACAATAAAAGGCCAGAAACTAGCTGCCACACTACACTGCACAGTTTACTTGTTTGCTTTTATTGGGATCTCTACAGTGACTCACGCAAGTGCTGTTTTGTGTGTTTCACTGTATATGTCTTTCACTAAGAGAAGAGATAGGAACACAAGAAAAACTTAAAAGCAAAAAGGAAAGTTTTGTCTCATCTTCTTTATCAGAATATAGCAAGATTTAACTGCAACAAACTGCATTTAATGGTGATTTTGATATGAACCAAGAGCTTTCCAACACAATATAGCAAAATAAGAAAAAGCTTTAGAGCTCATTAGCCAACCACCCCATCCTTTGTTTTCCCAGCTTCTCTTTTCAAGTGTAAAACTAAAATAAAACTGTTCAAAAGGCAAAAATAAGTTTGGGTTTTTTTAAATAAAGCTGTATATAATACATTAAGAGACTTTTACATGCAGGCATTTGAAGAATTCGGAGTTAAGCTTACTTAATCTTCTGGGTATAATTCATGTTTGATAATAATTTAAAGACTCTTGCTGGCATGCAGGAGGAAGCTTACTTACCGTTCTCGCTCTCCTGTTTCTATTAGCTTTTGGTTAATGGATGCTCTCATCTGGGCATCTTTATTCATTTTGGAAATCTAGGCTTCTCACGAACCTGCACAGAGCACAAGAGAGTTTCGACAAGGACTGCTGTTACCACCGCCGCAAAAAGAGGAGCCGCTCGCACAGCGTTCCATGCGGTGCCGTGGCCACATTCACACCCCCTGCAGTGAACGGCCCACAGTGAACCCCACCCACCCCCGACGAGCTCACGGGACAAGCGCGCACACAGCGGCGGCACCGCGGCGGCACCGCGGCGGCGTTCGCCCGGCCGCCCTAGCGCCGGGGCGGCCGGTAGGTCACCGGGCCGCTGGCGAGAACGCGACCCGCCCGCGCCCGGCGCAGCCTCCGCGCCGCCCGGCCCTCCCGCCCGACACCGCGCCCGCCCGGCCGGCCACCCCGCGGCTCCCCCACCGCGGCCGCGGCGAGGCAGCGGGCGCGGGGAACGGCGCCGGCGGGCCTGGGCCCAGCGCGCTGCCGGCTCACCCCGCCTGTCCCGGGCGGCAGGAGGCGGAGGCGGCTGCCGGACACGCAGCCCGCCACCTCCCCGCCCTCTCCTCGCGCGCGGCCGCCGCCGGGAAACGTAGTCCGGGCGGAAGCCGCCGCCTCGGCGACTACAACTCCCGGCGTGCCCCGGGGCTCGCCGCGGTGCCGGAGCGGCCCTTCCCGTGGTGCTCCGCGGTGGCTCCCGCGCGTCGTCTGAGGCGCCGCCGAGTTGCCGCCTCTCCCCGAAGTTTTCCCCGGCGCCGTGGCATGGCGGGCGCTGCCCACTGCTCCCTGCAGGCCAAGCGCCTGCTCCTGGACCCCAAGTTCGAAGGCTACAAGCTGTCCCTGGAGCCGCTGGCCTGCTACCAGCTGGGGCTGGACGCGGGTGAGCAGCGGGGGCGGGTCCGGCGGCATGCGCGGTGCCAGGGGGTGAGCCCGCCGGGCCTCCCCTGCGGCCCAGCGCACCCCGGGGGCGGCGCGGGGGGTCACCGTCTCCTCCCGCGTTTCCCTCCCTCCTCTTGCTTTAAGCCCACGGTGCGGGCGTGCCCTGAGCTGGGGCAGGCCCGGCCCACCCTGCCGGGAGGCCTGCGCGCCCGTCCGCTGTCGGGAACGGCGGGCGTTTGGGAGACAGCGTTTCGTCTGGATTTCTCCCGTTGTAATTGGCTGCAGCGTTATCCTTGGTGTGTCCCGTCCCCGCTGCCAGCCTCATGCGGCTTCACGGCGGCCCAAAGATTCTGGCTGTTGTCGGGTCGCTGCCTTACAGCCGTTTGCCCCTGTGGGTCTGAGCTGTGTCTCGCAACGGGTGAGAAGGTCTCTGTGCGGAACCCGGGCCCGGCTGGTGCGCCCGTAGTACGGCCCGACGATCAGCCAAGGTGGTTCGAAGTGGGAGTGATGGAGTACACGCGGTTTAGAGAAGCGTGTATGAAATTGGGATCTTCTACAAACTTCAGCAAATTAGCTGGTTTTCTTCAAAGTGGGCGTGTACACGTGTGGTGGAGTACGCGCGATTTAGAGAAACGTGTATGAAATTGGGATCTTCTACAAACTTCAGCAAGTTAGCTGTTTTTCTTTCTTACTCTCCTCACAGTTCAGAGGTGAAGGAGTTTTCAGGCCATGCATTCTATGCTTTTTTCAGTTTTCAGGCCATGCATTCTATGCTCTGCTTTTACTGCTAAGCATTATTAACACTTGAGGTACCCGTAGGTTAATGGGCTAATTCACTGAGAAGAACATTAGCACAATGTCATGTTGGGTATGTGCCTACAACCTTAGCCACGCCCCCTGCAATCTCTCAGCGTTCCACCTTTATGGATTTGTAAAGTTTAGATCCTTTGTAAGGTGGATGAATTAGTTTCCTTACTTTTTTATAAAGCTAGAACAGTAATATGCAATTTGAGCGGATTGATCTCTACCTCTGTGCATTTACTGAACAATATACCTGTCTACAGAGTTGTCCGTTATGCGTTAACTTTAGTTTTGTGATGCATCAGTACTGGATCGGAAAGATATGTTTGCCGTGGTGAATTGTGAGCAGTAAGATGGAAGTTGTAAGTGAATTGTGTATTGAAGGATGAATGAATGAGATTGAGGTGATACTGTATGTGTGTCTGTGACAAGATGGGAAAATTTAACGAGTAACGTTTTTATTACGCATTTTGACGTTTTTACTACAAGACTGAGTTAGGTGTCGCCTTTCAGAAGACAGTCCAAGTGTAAGCAAGTGTACGTGTGTTAGGAGCATACTAAAGCTGCGTCAAAGGTGGCAACAGCTACCACAGTGTAGGTGCAGCCTCTTAGTTTGTCCTTTATTTGGTGCTCTGCCTCTCTGGTCAGACACGCTATGTGGTTCTTCAGTGGTCAATTGGGCACTCATTCTGATTAGATAAGGATTGCAGATTTTCATAAAATACTTGAATGATGAAGTTGCTAATGGAGAGATTGATCTAGTCAGTTTTTGTGTGTTCAGATGCTTTACATAATAGTTACAGTGACTTGTGTGACAGAAGATTGGTGTGTGTTCCTGTGTTCTTTTCTTTCTCCACTTCCCACAGCACAAAGACCCTGACTCATTTCAGTCTAACTTATTTGGCTGTCCTACTAAATCATTAATACCAAGTCACTTACTCTGTTCTGTGTATGTGTCTATATAGATACTGGCCCACTGGAGAGTGGAAAGCTTTTTTACCGTTGTTGTTTTTTAAAATTAGTTACATGAAATATAAACCAAACCAGGCCCTGTATCTGCCTTCTAGATGTTTTATTTGTCCATATTTCAGCCTGCTTTTAGACCATACAGTTGGGTCTCTCTCCTTGCTGATTTTTTTCTGTTCACTTCAAGGCAGTTTCCTCGCAGTACAGAGATGTTCTGTCCCTGAACTTTGTGTTTCCTGGTGTCAGTGGTCTACATATGCGTTAGGCTGAGGGCATCATGTTGCACAGGAACAGTGGGTTGAGTTGTAGAGACTGTGGATGGTGTGCAGGCTGTGACTTTTTCAAATTACTGCATGGGAGTAGAAATTAACACTGTGTGAGAAGGCCAAGGACTTCTGCTTTCCAGCACGTTTGTGAGTAAATTAAAATCGCACGAACATGATGAACAACTTGGTAGTTTGTGGGTTATTAAATTAGTATTTATCACTGAGTGAAGAGTTTGATTTTATTTCCTCAAAGTGGGAGTGAGTGAAGTACAATAGCTGAAAAAAAAAAAAGGCAAATATTTGGGAACACTGTCAACATGACTAATTTCTGATACTATTCACAACTGTGTGCAAAAGTGTGGTAGTAGAATCTGGAAGATTAATGTGAAACGACTGTTGAATTTTTTGTTTGTTTTCCGGGAAACTCTTTCAGGATTGCTTGTCTCAAATGGCCTGGGGTTTGGAGTTCTGCCTGTGTGACATCCCAAATTTCATGGCAGTAAGATGAACAAGTGAGGTTTAGAGTACTTGGAATACAGGATAATAAATAGAAATAGGTACTTGTTCTTAAGCAGGACTGAGTTAACTCAGCTGTAAGTGAAATACTTATGCAGTGTTGTTACAAACTTCTGTGTTAAACATTAGAGTATTAATCTTCTTTGTTGATATTTTCATCTATGTTTTTATATTTATCCGTTTTTATGATTTTCACTGCTAGCTATAAAATAAAATGACCAAAAAAAATCGACACATGAAATTGATGGAGACTTCTGCTACTGGAGCAGGTGGATAGCAGTGCATGGTATTGCAGGGCAGCTTGTGGTGGTTGTCACACTTGTGTGAACTACAATGAGCTTCGTTTTCTGACCGTAGTGTGAAACTCAGTATTTCATCCTAATTTGCCTTTAACTGTCGAACTGTGGTTGCCAGGAATTTGCTGTGGTCAGATGTGCAGCTGAAGCAGAAAGAAATTTAAAAACTGATTTATTTATCAGATCTGTGGTAGAGGGGAATTTTCTAGTGAATTTCTTAAATATATGGTCATAGTGAAGAAGAATGGTGAAATTCTGGTACCTTACCTTCCCTTTTAGATACTCTGATTTGCATGTTCTTCATTTATTTCTTCCTTACCCCTACCCATTCTGCTCTAGTTAATCTAAACTTTCACAGCCATTTCTCATCTCTCATCCTGGTAACATATTTCAGCTACTAATGAGTCTCTTACTATTATACCTTTAATTCCCAACTCTTCATCCTAAATTTTGTCTGTTTTTCTCCTTGTTTTCCTTTGTTTATTTCCATAACTTATTTTTAAATGCTTCCTTTGCATTGAGCTTTTAAATGCCTTTCTTTTAGATCACTGAACATTTGGGAGGGAGGAAAGAGCCTCTCGTTTACTGTCACTTTTTCTGCCCTGATCTGATCTCAGCAGAGCCCGAAGCAGTGATTGTGGGGCAGACCCTTGTTTCCAGTAAGAAGCATGTCTAAGATGCACGACATTTTTAGAGGAATGAGAACCTTACTGGTGACTTCCACTGGTCGGATGTAACTTGATTCTTTTTTTTTTTTTTTTTTCACCCCAGAGGCTTAGAATTTATTCAGATGTTGATATCCCTTGTGCCCTTCCTCTCCATCTTGTCTATTTGGCAGAACTGTTATACATAGAATGTGATATATGCTTTTCAATACAATAACAGCTGAAAGGCATAGTAAACATTGACTTAAATATGGAGCTCCTGTTGCAAGTCAGGAGAATAATGCGTTCTTTTGATCATGTGCATTTCTGGGGCTTTTAATCACTTAAAAAAAAAAAAAATAAAAAAATGACTGCCTTAATTCCAGCCTGTTTAGACTAGAAGTCTCAGTAGTTCAGTGAAAAGTAGTTGCCCTTTAGTAATCCTGCATGGAAAGCAGGTGTTTGTGTCTTTTTATAGAGCCAGAGGTACTGATATGTTTCAAACATTTATAGAGATTTCTATTTGTATTTTCCATTTACATTTGAAAAATTAAATATAAGTCTGTAAAGTAATGTATGGGAAATACTAAGAAACTGGGAGCCATGACTTTTTCAGACACGTACAGCTGTAGTTCATAAATCTAAGTTTAGGTCTCAGGCACGTGTGTATCTGTTCTTGTGTTGTCCTTTAATTTCTTGAGAAACAAAAACATAAAGTAGAGGCAAGTTCTGCCTTGGAACTGTTATTAAAGAAGATGGTTCTTGCAGCTGGCACAAGTCAGCTTATAAATCACGACACTGCTGTAGTGATACTTCCACAAATGTCTTGCTAGTTTTTGAATCGTGTTAAATTCAGTGTGTGATAGATCCCATTTACTTTTCACACCTGTGTAAGTAATTTGATCAAGCAAAAATACTTCATTACATACTATCTGTCAGCTCGTGCTTGTTTTCAGCAAGCTGTGTGTTTATTAAACAGCAGGTTTTTTGTGTTTAGTTTCTTAACATACTTACTGTAGTAGAATAAACAAGCCTTGTACTTTTATCATAGAATCATAGAATGGTTTGAGTTGGAAGGGAACTTAAAGACCATCTAGTTCCATCCCCCCTGCCGTGGCCACTGCATCAGATTGCTCAAAGCCTCATCCAGCCTGGCCTTGAATAGTTCCAGGGATGGGGCATCCACAACTTCTCTGGGAAACCTCTTCCAGTGTCTCTCCACTCTGAGTGAAGAATTTCTTCCTGAGATCTGACTGAAATCTGCCCTCTTTCACTTTAAAGCCATTGCCCTTTATCCTGTCACTACATGCCCTTGTAAAAAGTCCCTCTCCAGCTTTCTCATAAGCCCCCTTTAAGTACTGGAAAGCTGCTGTAAGATCACCCCAGAGCCTTCTCTTCTCCAGGCTGAACAGCCCCAACTCTCTCAGCCTGTCTTCACAGGAGAGGTGCTCCAGCCCTCGGATCATCTTTGTGGCCTTCCTCTGGACCTGCTCCAGCAGCTCCGTGTCCTTCTTGTGTTCGGGACCTCCGAGCTGAATGCAGTATTCCAGGTGGGGTCTCACGAGAGCAGAGTAGAGGGGCAGAATCACCTCCCTCGACCTGCTGGCCACGCTTCTTTGGATGGAGCCCAGGCTACGGTTGGCTGCCAGTGCACATTGCTGGCTCATGTTGAGCTTCTCATCCGCCAGCACTCCCAAGTCCTTTTCCTCAGGGCTGCTCTCAATCCATTCTCCGCCCAGCCTATACTTGTGCTTGGTATTGCCCCGACCCACGTGCAGGACCTTGCACTTGGCCTTGTTGAACTTCATTAGGTTCTCATAGGTCTACAGCCTGTCAAGGTCCTTCTGGATGGCATCCCTTCCCTCCAGCATGTCAACAACACCACACAACTTGGTGTCATCTGCAAACTTGCTGAGGGTGCACTCGATCCTACTGTCCATGTCACCGACAAAGATGTTAAACAGCACCAGCCCCAGTACTGACCCCTGAGGAACACCACTTGTCACTGGTCTCCACTTAGACATCTAGCTGTTGATGAGTGCGACTCTTTGAGAGCGACCTTCCAGCCAATTCCTTATCCACCGAGTGGTCCACCCATCAAATCTGTGTCTCTCCAATTTAAAGACAAGGATGTTGTACAGGACAGTATCAAATGCTTTGGACAAGTCCAGGTAGATGACATCAGTTACTCTTCCCTTACCCACCAACACTGTAACCTCATCATAGAAGGCCACCAAATTTGTCAGACATGGATTTGCCCTTAGTGAAGCCATGTTGGCTGTCATCAATCACCCCCTTATTTTCCATGTGCCTTAGCCTAATTTCCAGGAGCATCTGCTCCATGATCTTGGCAGGCACAGAGGTGAGATTGACTGGCCTGTAGTTCCCTGGGTCTTCCTTTTTTCCCTTTTTAAAAATGGGGGCTGTTTCCAATTTTCCAGTTGGTGGTTTCATAGAATCATAGAATCATAGAATGGTTAGGGCTGGAAGAGACCTTCAAAGGTCATCTATTCCAACCCCCCTGCAAGGAACAGGGATATCTCCAACTAGATCAGGTTGCTCAGGGCCTCGTCCAACCTGGCCTTGAACGTCTCCAGGGATGGAGCATCCACCACCTCTCTGGGCAACCTGTTCCAGTGTTCTACAACTCTCATGGTAAAAAAGTTTTTCCTAATATCCAATCTGAATCTACCTCCCTCTATTTTAAAACCATTACCCCTTGTCCTATCACAACAGGCCCTCCTGAACAGCCTCTCCCCATCTTTCTTGTAGTCCCCCTTGAGGTACTGGAAGACTGCTATAAGGTCACACCGGTTTGCCTTGACTTCTTAAATATGATGGAGAGTGGCTTAGCAACTTCATCTGCCTCTGGACCCGTGGATGCATCTCATTAGGTCCTGTGGACTTGTGCACCTTCAGGTTCCTTAGATCATGTCAAACCTGATGTTCTCCTACAGTGGGAGATGCTTCATTCCCCCACATCCCTGCCTTTGCCTTCTGCGACTTGGGCAGTGTGGCTGGAGCACTTGCCAGTGAAGACCGAGGCAAAAAAGTCATTGAGTACCGCAGGCTTACCTATATCCCGAGTGACCCGGTCTCCTGTTTTCTTCTGGGGTGGGCCCACATCTTCCCTCGTCCTCCTTTGATCACCAAAGTACATATAGAAGCATTTCTTATTGCCCTTGATGTCCCTGGCCAGATTTAATTCTATCAGGGCTTTAGCTTTCCTAACCTGATCCCTGATTGCTTGGACAATTTCTCTCTATTCCTCCCAGGCTACCTGTCCTTGCTCCCACCGTCTGTAGGCTTCATTTTTGTCGTTGATTCTGTCCAGGAGCTCCTTGTTAATCCATGCTGGCCTCCTGGTGTTTCTGCCTGACTTCCTCTTTGTTGGGATCTGTCATTCCTGAACTTGCAGGAGGTAATCCTTGAATATTAACCATCTTTCTTCGGCCCTTCTTCCCTCCAGGGCTCTATCCCATGATACTCTACCAAGCAGATCCCTGAAGAGGCCAAAGTCTTCTCTCTTCTCTCTTGAAATCCGGGGTAGTGAGCTTGCTGTGTTCCCTCCTTGCCACCCTAAGGATCTTGAACTCCACCAGCTTTTACTGAACAACAGCAATGAGGTGATGCTGCCATTAACAATAAAAACAGATTTGATAATATTAAAAGAATTAATGCAGAGTTTGAAGTATCTTTTAACGCTGATACTAGAAAATAAATTGATCTCTTCCACTAGTACATAAGTATGTGATAGCATATGAAATACTAAATTGCTTCCACTGGGTGGCATTGCAAAACAAAGTATAACATAGGAGCATGTAACGTTTGATGCCCCAAAATAATATATTAATATAATTATTTTACATATTTTCTGATATTGTAAAGTCGTTTTCATGTATTCAGTAAAACATCTAAAAATGGAGGGGAAAGTGTCTCACCTTTTTTTTTTTCTATTTTTTTTTCTTCCAGTTCTGCTTTGTAATATTTGATGGCAGATGTATGACTTCTTTATTCATTTAAATATAAGTCCCTTGATAGTTCTTTATCCAGAGGAGATTTTTTTTTTGCACTGCAGAGTAATAATAATAATAAGATCCAGTTAGATTAGGGACGTTTTACTCCTTCTGTTGATTCTTATGAGTTGCTCTATATTTAGTGCTTTTTCTTTTAAGTAAAGACAATGTGAGTGAAAATCTTTGCTTAATTATCTTTGAACTATTTTGAATCAAATTACTTTTTTTTAAGCGTGAAGCTGGAGATAAGTACAATTCTAAGAAAGTGGCATAATTTTCATTGTACTAGTCTGAGATATCTCACCTAACTAGGATTGTTGTGAAATAATATTGAAAGCTGAGATTTAATATATACGTTCTGTACATTTAGTCTCTTTTCTGGTGTGACGGAGTATGAATCAATGTTCCTGGGTTTTGGTTTGCAGATTTATTTATCAGAAATTTGAAGGAGACCATGTATCATTCTGTTGAATGGCTGTCATTAACTGCTGCTCGTTAATGGAAACCAAAAAGCTGAAGTTAGTGAATTAGTCTAACTCTTAAAAGAACCCAAACCAAAACGAAAAAAAAACTGAAACAAACACAACCCCCAAAACAAAACCAAGAAAACCCCCACAACTGCAAATCAAGCAACAACAAAAAATCCTGACCAAACAAAAAACTGCACAACTATGTAACTGTGGAACTGAATAAGGTTGTGATCTGATTGAGTGTTTCTTCTTTTCCCTTTATATTAACGTCTCTTTTTCTGAATTTATTTTACTAAAAGTCTCCATTTCTTATCTCTTTTGTCCTTAATTTTTTTGCACTCAACTCTGTTGATTTTGTCCTCCTTTTTTCAAGAACCATCAAGAAAGCTTGGATCTGGAAGGCTGTAGAAAGGAAGGAATAAACTTCATCCTATTGTAAAATCTCCTATAAACTATCTGGGCACATGGTATGTGATAGCAGAATGGCATCTGTGCACAGATCTCACTTGATCACAGAATGGATCTCAATTAATCGAGGGTGGAATAGTTTCTCTAATTACTTCTTGGCAGAGTTATATATACAGGGTACATTCTGCAAGCCTTTGATAACCTTAATGGAAGTGTTTCATAACAGCACAGTACACATTTGTTTGATTTCATGGTTTAAAATCATGTACAAATTGTATCGTTTCTGACTTCTGTTTATGAAGAGTTAACTACATATTGCAATTATGCAAGGGATTTGGATCTCCTATTCCTGACCCCTTGTTATTCTGGGCTTGTCAGGACTACAGGCTGGAAAGCTCAAGAACAGAGAATTTATTCATGTTCTTCCAGCTTTTCTCAAGCTTATCACCTTACAATCAGCTAATCAATGGTATATTGTTATAAGAATTTCCGTGAAAGGTTATACATTTACTTTAGGAAGCATCTAGTTTGCTCTATTTTCACTATTTGCATGTGTTTTAGTTACAGTTCTGACAGTAGCAACATGTTGAGGGGGGC
Source organism: Tauraco erythrolophus (assembly GCF_009769465.1). NCBI lineage: Eukaryota > Metazoa > Chordata > Aves > Musophagiformes > Musophagidae > Tauraco > Tauraco erythrolophus. The sequence continues at coordinate 85,754,042 of NC_141467.1, read as the reverse complement.
TGGGAGGGAGAATTTTAGAACAGAAGCATTACAAAATAAGACAGTTTTAGGTTTTCTGTGCTAAAAAGCTTTACATGCTTCCACATGTATATTCTAATTTCAGAAGATCTGCTATGCAGAAAGCAGTGACGTGTACTTGGTTTCACTGAAAATAATTATCCTGGATTATGTTTGGTTTTGTCTTTAATTGTTTACATAACATTCACATCATCTCTTGTCGTGTTGGGAAAAATATCTCTGTGATAAAGCTTAATTGTACAAACAGCTTTAAAATGCGTTTTCATAACACATCCTTCTAATTTCTTTTACAGTATAATTTACTGTAAAATATTCTAATTGGTTAAAGTAGAAATTGGAATGGGTAGCAGCCTTTCCCATTATGACAGGTGTATTTTCTTCTCACTCCTTTGTTGATATTCTAGGTTTTTTTGAAAGGCCATGGCTTGGGGAACAGTAATTCATTAATTGCAGAGGTACGGAAATCTCTCTTGTGTGGTGAATATGAATAATGATTTGAGCTGAGTGGAATTAATGCTGATGGTTTGCAAATATCAACAGTGATTAGGAGACTAATTGCTAATTATGCTGTCATTTTGCAAGCATTTTGTATAGTATGGCTGGATTTTTTTATTAATCAGACAATATAATCTTCCATAGTTTCTGTAGCCACTTTTCTGTTAACAGCCCGTATCTCTAATGGGGTCAGTTCTGAGCCATCTAGTGAGTATCTGACTGATGGTACTGTGATAGCTGTGCAGTGGCACCGACTGCACTGCAAAATCAACTACTGGTTGGAGTAATTCGTGTTCTGACAGAGTAGAATAAACTGCTGCTGCTTTGGTAGGCTGTAGATGCTAAAGAAGAGTGCAAGAAATCTAGGATGAGGGACTGCTGCCTAGAGGTGAATGGTCTCTGTTATGGGGGGTGGTGGAAGTGAAATAGTGGAAATATCTTTGCTCTGTTTCTGGGCAGAAAAGAGAGAAAGTGGAAGCTGAAAAGTAGGAATAAAATAACTTGCTATGAGAAGGATTTGCTATGAGAAGGATTTGCCCTGAGATGCTTTCCTCATACTCTGGGTTTGAAGGCTAGTCATCATGGACTGACAGGGTTTACTTAAAACTTTCTAAAGGATTTTGCTTGCTGCGTGAAGTTCAAGCTAAACTTCCTGCAAGGAAGCTGAGGAGCCTGGAATGACTGGACTGGAGAGGGAACTGGGATTCTAGTCTGTCGGGCTACATATTTGCAGAAGGATGAAGTAGACCTTTGCTAATGTCTTTGCTAAAACTTGAGGATTTTCTGTATTTTGAGATGTTGGGACTACAGCTGCTTGACCTCTGTATAGTTATGGAATAGGAAGAAAGAGCTCTAGCTAGTTGCATAAAACCTTGGTTAGTCTTAGAGTGATAACTCCAGTTCTGATTACTAGTGGCTGAGGAGAGGTTTTCTGTTTGGAAAAATCTTATTGAAGTGAGTGACTGTTGGTAACCTGCTTCTTGCCTTGAAGAAGGTACCATTATGGTCAACAGCCATTCTTTGTAGCCTCTTTCAGTTAGAAAAAGCTTAGTCTGAAATTTTGATGGTGTCGTGGGCATCTGTCAAGATTTCAGCCTCAGCAGGAGTGCTAGGAACATAGGAGTCATTTTTTTTTGGTAATAACCACGTACTGATTCTGCTTTGTTCTGTTTTAATCTTTTGCCTTGCAAGCACGGATATCTTGATTCAGCATTTAAGACTATGAAATCCGTGGACAGGATTTCAAGACAGAACACTTCTTTTGGCTGCTGTTTTCTTGGAGTTACCATAGAGCAGATTTTTTTTTCTCTAATTACAATACCATGTACATACCAGGAATGATGATGCCTGCTCTTCCCAAACAGACTTAAAAGTAGGTTTTACACAGTTGTTGCATGTGTGTTTTGTCTTGTGAGGGTTTTTGTATTGGGTTTGTGTGATGGGGTTTTGGTAGCCTTTGTTCGCTCTAAATCAAGACTTGAAAGGAGTGGGATGTGAGCTCTGCAGACACCAAGGTCAGCGAAGAAGGAAGAGGAGGAGGTGTGCCAGAGCTGAGGTTCCCCTGCAGCCCATGGTGAGATGACAGGCTGTCTCCCTGCAGCCCATGGAGATTAATGGTGGAGCAGAAATCCACCCACAGCCCATGGAGCACCCCATGCCGGAGGAGATGACTATGCTGAAGAAGGCTGTAACTTTGTGGGAGGCCTACACTGGAGCAGCCTGTTCCTGCAGGATGGCACCCTGTGGGAGGGACCCACACTAGAGCAGTTTTTTGAAGAACTGCAGCCCGTGGGAAGGTCTCGCGTTGGAGAAGTTCATGGAGGACTAATTCCTGTGGAAATGACCCCACAATGGCACAGAGGAGGAATGCAAGGAGTCCTCCCCCCAAAGAGGAGAAGGCGACAGAAATAGGGTGTAATGAGCTGGCCACAACCCCCGTTCTCCATCCCTCTGCACTGCTGCGGGGAGGAGGCAGAGAAAATTGGGAGTAAAGTTATGCGTGGGAAGAAGGGAGGAGTGAGGGGAAAGTTGTTTTAAGATTTGGTTTTATTTCTCATTATTCATAGATTCATAGATTTCTAGGTTGGAAAAGACCTTAGAGATCATCGAGTCCAACCATCCCTAATCCCCATTAAACCATATCGCTAAGTAGATCATCCACCCTATTCTTAAACACATCCAGGGATGAGGACTCAACCACCTCCCTGGGCAGCCTATTCCAGTGGCTGACAACCCTTTCAGAGAAGAAATACTTCCTAACATCCAACCTGAATCTCCCCTGACTAAGTTTATACCCATTTCCTCTTGTTCTATCACCCATCACTAATGTAAAGAGCCCTTCCCCCACCTCCCCACCATCCCTTCTCAAGTATTTGTAGGCTGTAATCAGGTCTCCCCTCAGCCTCCTCTTCTCCAGGCTAAACAGCCCCAACTCCCTCAGCCGCTCCCCATGAGTTTTATTTTCCAGCCCCTTGACCAGTTTAGTCGCCCTTCTTTGGACTCGCTCCAGGAGCTCAATATCTCTCTTAAAGCGAGGGGCCCAAAACTGGACACAATATTCCAGGTGCGGCCTCACCAGTGCCGAGTACAGGGGCAGGATCACTTCCCTGTTCCTGCTGGTCACACTATTCTTGATACATGCCAGTATCCCATTGGCCTTTTTGGCCACCTGGGCACACTGCTGGCTCATATCAAGCCAGTAGTCAACCAACACCCCCAGGTCCTTCTCCGCCAGGCAGCTTTCCAGCCACTCTTCCCCGAGCCTATAGCGATGCTTGGGGTTTTTATACCCCAAGTGAAGGACTCTGCACTTGGCCTTATTAAAGCTCATGCCATTGGCCTCAGCCTAACGATCCAGTCTGTTCAAATCCCTCTGAAGGGCCTCCCTACCCTCGAGCAGATCGACACAGCCTCCCACCTTGGTGTTGTCCGCAAATTTACTGAGGGTACATTCAATCCCCTCATCCAGGTCATTGATAAAGATGTTAAACAGAACTGGACCCAGCACTGAGCCCTGGGGAACCCCACTGGTGACTGGCCTCCAGCTGGATTTAGCCCCATTTACCACCACTCTTTGGGCCCGGCCATCCAGCCAGTTTTTAACCCAAAGAAGGGTGTGCCTGTCCAGGCCAGCAGTTATCAGTTTCTCAACCAGAACACTATGAGAAACTGTGTCAAAGGCTTTACTGAGGTCAAGGAAAACTACATCCACAGCCCTTCCCTCGTCAACCAGGCAGGTCACCCTGTCATAGAAGGTGATCAGGTTTGATTGGCAAGACCTGCCTTTCATAAACCCATGTTGACTGGGCCTGATCACCCGGTTAACCTGTATGTGCTCGTTAATAGCACTCAAGATAACCTGTTCCATGACTTTGCCCGTCACCGAGGTCAGACTGACAGGCCTGTAGTTCCCCGGATCCTCCTTCCGCCCTTTTTTGTAAATGGGGGTAACATCCGCCAGCCTCCAGTCCAGCGGAACTTCCCCAGTGAGCCAAGACTGCCCAAAGATAATGGACAGGGGTTTGGCAATGACATCCGCCAGCTCTCTCAGGACTCTTGGGTGGATACCATCAGGCCCCATAGACTTGTGGGCATCCAGCCGAAGAAGCAGATCCTTGACCCGTTCCTCTTGGATCACAGGAGCTTCGATTTACTCTCCCTCCCTGCTCTCAGACACCACAGGCCAGCTCACCTGGGAACTACTAACCTTATTATTAAAGACTGAGGCGAAGAAAGCATTAAGGACCTCAGCCTTGTCCTCATCCCTAGTGACTAACGTACCCCCTGTGTCCAGGGTACCCCACTCTGATTTTGATTGGCAATAAATTAAATTAATTTCTCAAGTCAAATCTGTTTTGCCTGTGACAGTAAATAGCGAATGATCTCGCCCTGTCCTTGACTTAACCCATGAGCCTTTCATTACGTTTTCTCTTCCCTTGTCCAGCTGAAGAGGGGAGTGATAGAGTGGCTTTGATGGGCACCTGGCATCCAGCCAGGGTCAACCTACCACGATAGACCACTATAAATGATAATAGTTATTATGGAATCACAGAGAATGACTGCAGTGGCCTTCAGTGTGGATGACTTCCTTTCCAAGTTTATGGTGAAATTTTAAACTATGTATACATAATGTATTTTTCTTCAAATAAACCAGACCTATGGACTAAGGATGGAAGAATTATTAGTTTGAACTTTAAATTACTAAATAATAAATAAATAAATAATTGCTAAAAGAGTCTTTTTTTTTCTTCCTCAGCTGTAGCAGAAGTGAAACTTCGTGATGATCAATATACCCTTGACCACATGCGTGCTTTTGGCATGTATAATTATCTTCACCTTGATTCCTGGTACCAGGATAATGTCTACTATGTTGATCAGTTTGGAAGAGTTATGAATCTGTCAGTGACTCTGGTAAGAATAAACTTTTTTTAAGAATTACTGAATTTGAAAAGATGGGGAGTAGATGAAGTAGAAAGTATGGCAAGTAGGATCCAAATGCAAAAACTGGGGGAAGCTATTGCTGGAAAGACAGGTAGATGAACAAAAATGCAGTTCACCAGGAAGGATGAAAGGATTTTAAAGTGAGGTTTGACATCTTGTCATTAATAGTATTGCATTAGTATTGCAATAGTGTTGCATCTGCTTCCATTCTGGGAAGAGAGACATGGTGACAAGCCTGAGAAAAGAGTAGGCACTTCTTTTCTGGTTGCTGTCTGTTTCTCCCCTACGTTACTTGTTGTATGTCTGTTTGCTAATTTGAAAATCCAGTCCTCGTAGATATAAGGAGAGGAAGAAGCTGTACGTGTTAGAATTGGAAATGCAAACCTTTATGGACTAATAGCTTAATCTGGGCATCACTTGTTGAGAGCAGAAAGATGCTGATGTCCCTGGGCAAACTTGAAATAGAGTGTAGACAAGCTAGGCCAAGTCTGAAAAAACATGGTAGTCCTCTGTTTTTATACTGATGTTCTTAAGTAGTCAAACTTGCTATTTCTTTTGAGCCATTTTAATGCATGGATGCACTAGTTTCCATTATAAAGCTATTCTTCATTCTGGAGGGGAAAGTACATGGCTCTAGGGACACTGTGTTTCTGGTACATGCAGTTGTAGTGCTTGGTCATTAAGGGATAAAAGACTGTGTGGAAAGGAAAATATCCATTGTCATGCTACCAAGGAATTTGGCTTGTAACCCTGTGGGACAAAAGAAAACACAGGGCAATGGATGATTTTTTTTTTTCTTTTTTTGTGAGAGAGTGTAGCTTACTCTGTGCAGTGTTGTGGGAGTGGAACTTACTAGGCCAGCACTAAGCTGAGAAAAATCCTGAAATGGTAGTTCTAAATGTTTTATGAAATAGAGGTTTCCAGAGGATGGTAGACTGAGAACTGAAGCTGCAAAATAGTTCTTTACTTTTCATAGAACATAGAAGCAGTTGGAGCCTTTGGCAGGCTCTTGCTGAGACAGAATAATCTTCTGGGACTTCTTTCAAATCTTTTGAAATCATCTGGATTCCCAGTAGGAATGTCTAAAACAAACAAAAAAAAAACCCTGGTCAGAGAAATCCTTCTGTGAATAGTGACTTGTCACAATCTCGTTTTTTGTGTATTTTCCTTGTGGCTGGTTAACCTTGATGAGCTGCCAGCCCACCCAGACGTGTTCTCACTCCCACTCTTCAACAGGATGGGGAGAAAATAAGACAGAAAAGATTGTGGATTGAGATAAAACCAGGAAGATTGCTTACCAATTATCATCATGGGCAAAACAGACTTGACTTTGGGGAAATTAATTTAATTTCATGCCCATTAAAATTAGAATAGGAGGATGAGAAACAAAGTCACACAAAGCTCCTACGAGGAGTTTGTTCCAGCATGGGCTTTCCATGGGCTGCAACATGGGTATCTGCCTCGCTGTAGTCCTCCATGGGCTGCAGGGGGACAACCTACTTCCCCACGATCTTCTCCAATGGCTGCAGGCGAACCTTGCTCCGCACCACCATCTTGGCTGCAGGCTCAGCTGTGCCCTCTCATGAGTCCGTTGGAACCAGGTGGAAGCGCCTGCGTTCGGCACGGGGCTGCCAGCGCAACACAGACACCCAATGCAGTCCTTTGTGATGAGGGCACCGAAGTGTGTAAATTTATTTCTTAGCAGATAAACTAGATAAAGGATTTACAACAGGCAGTAATTTGCATTTTTATGTGCAGAAAATTGAAATAATAAATATTTTTTCCTAGGACTGATGGGTCCATTGGAGTCTTGAAGAAAATGGTACTTGCTTAATACCTTGTCGGGAGTTTCAGTTCCACCAGACTGAAATAAATAGCCACCATCTTGTGTCCTAATAGGCAATACAGTGCTGTTTTGCAAAAGAAACACGTTTGCCTCTGTATAAAAAGGAATGCGTATTCAGAATTGTCAACAAGGTGTCTCATTACAAATGTGCCTGGCCATGAGTTAGTCAAATGCATATTACAAATAATATTGTTTTCAGCCAAGCACAGCTTAGAGGTAGCAACGACCACAATTAAAATTAATGTCAGTCTTCTTTAAAACAGAAGATGGAACAGTTTAACGTGCTTATCTTAGATCCAAAGTGAAAGAACACGTAGGCTTTTAAACACATAATTATTTCCAGTTCTGCTTCCTGTTTCAATTGTAACTTTGCTTCTAGTATAGAATCATAGAATGCTTTGGGTTGGAGGGGACCTTAAAGGTCATCTAGTTCCAACCCTCCTGTATGGCGATGTGTTAGTATCCATAAATCACAAATTATCTGTGCAACTTAGGTGCTTAAAAAGATGTCATCTGTGAAGGCAAAAAGTACAGATAATGCCTTGCCACTTGCTCAAAATCAAACATAATAGAAAAACTACTCATGTTGATAACTCTTCTTTTTCCAAGTCGACGGATGAGTGTTTAGGTCGTATTTTTATACCGTGTTGAGATGCTTGTTGCCCTACCTTGGCTGGCAATGCTGCATAAAAGCTTTACCATTTTTCTGTTACAGCTCCTTTGGTTCAGTAAACCAGCATTGATACTTTGTTTTAAAGACCCAATAGGCAGTGCAGTGACAGGATTGCTGAGTTGGGTTTTTTTATCGTTGTGGTTTTTGCTTCTGACTTGACTTTAAGGGCTTGATGTTTGTAATACTGGGATATAGCTGGAAAATACTCAGTTTTCTTCTTCAGGAGTTAAACACTTGGACTTGATTTCTTGACCTTCAGCTCTTCTTGCAGAGATGACTGTGTTTCTTTTTATACTCAAATAATGGAATTGAGAAATTGTGGCAATTGTAACTCTTCTCACACTTAATTAAAACCATTAATGGTATCTATATTTTCATCTTCCTGAATTCAGTAAGAATTAGCTGTGGAATGCCCTTTCCATAACTTTCAGTGGACTTCAGTTCAGAACAACTGTTAGTGGCACCAGAAACAATGGAGGAATTCTGTTTGAAACAAGTCAGAATAAGTAAGCAGATAAAGTGAAGAACAATGAAATCTTTTAGACTTCTTTAAATACTTGGCTCTTTGCTATTCAGAGTGCTGGGCTTGGACATCTTTGCTCAGTTAGAGAGATGTGTGAAATGCCTAGGTATTTCGATTTTTCATTAAACCAAAATTTTGTATTTGTTCTGGGTACTTTGTGGAAATGGCTGTATAACTTACAGCTTGTGTTGTTTCCTTTCTCTTTTGATATATTTTGTCTTTTCTTATTCCTTGTCTTTTCCTTGAAAAATTCATTCCTATTTTAAATCTCTTATGAAATATCACTTGTTTGTACAGTATGACAAATTACGACTTTGGAACAATACAATTTCTTAACTTAAAAAAATTACATCTTACAAGCATGCCACTTTAAATCTTACAGATATGCCAAAGAACCTAAGTGAAATTTCACTACTTAACTGTATAAGCTAAGACACGCTTACTTAAATGGAGCCTGGGAGTTAGGAACAGCAGAGGGAATTTTTAATCTTGTGTTTTACATTTTGCCTCTTTTTTTGCCACACACTGGCTCCTTATCCTGAGCAACTAGAGCACACCCTAGATCTGCCTGACTTTGCCTGTGGAGGATCTGTTTGCTCAGAATTTGTACACAAATTTGAAACCTGTTCTGCGTAAAAGGCTCAAAATCAGGGTTGGTGTCATAGGCAGGTGAGGCAAAGGCGCTGCTGAGAGGAAAGGAGTTGTAAAAGTACATGCACTCGGATGAAATCTGAACTAGATGAACAGAATGACAGAGGCCAAAAGGAAGCAAAGTACACTGTCAAGAAGTATAGAAGTGAGCAGAGTAGAATTAAAGGCCAGTGAAGAAGATAAGAGAGAGACTTGGGAGTGAAAAATAGTTTAAAACGGAAGCACCTTTGTAGTGGAGTGAAGGGAGACGAAGAACTGGGTCTGATGAGAAGCTGCATCTAGTTTTTTCTTAAAGAAACTGTGTTGCTGTCATTTAAACCTAATTACAGTGAGTAAACCTGACTTAAAATGACTATAGTTGTTTTAGCTGGTTCTTGCTGGTATAATACATGACTGTAGTGTCACATACTTCTGAAGTAGAGTTACTAGTAACCCTTGTTAACCAGCTGGTGAACAGAGAAGTCAAAAAGCAAATCTGACACAGAAGAGTTTTGAGGGCAGGTTTTGTTTCAGTTTCAAATAAGTCCATCCATTTCATTGTCCATCTGAGATTAGAGACTGTTCTAATAAATGCCTACAGTTGAATTAGTGAAGAGAAAGGTTGTGAATAAGAGCATTTTCTTTCTTGCCTATTGAGAGAGAGGCTTTGTAATATGTAATGAAGCTTATTTTTCACTTTTTTCAGGAGATATATTGAGTCGTGACATTCCTGCTCAGTGCTGATAAATCTGATGCGAGCTTTAGAGTATTAAATGGTTGATAATTTATTTCTTTTTTAAATTACATCCAAAGCTATTTGAAGCTTGCTGTTAAGATTCACTTGAAGGCTGAAAAATATGGGGTCTTCTGTAATGTTACATAGTATAGCCCTGTAAATTACTGTTAACAGGGATAATGCTGCTTCTTTCCGTGATAAGATGCATGGGATTTTGATTATTTTTTTTCCTATGCTAGTTACAATGGAACACTTTTATGGTAGAAAACACTGCCTTTCAGTGAAACTTTAAATTAAGTAAAAGGTGGGGAAGCCAAAATTCTTTGTATCTGGTGTTTGTGGGATTTTTGTTTGAGTTGTGGGTTTATTTTGTTGGGGTTTTTTAATTCATTTCATTCTCCCCTCCTGAGTGTGTTAAAAATTAGTGGAATAATTCAAGTGGCATAGTGATGCAACTGAATCTACAAAGTGACCCTGAATGCTTCCAATAATTAAAAATCAAATTTGCATCTTTTCAATTGCAGGTTTTATAATAGCCCTTGTGCTTTTTTGTAGCACGCGGTAATCTCAAGCAGGCCCAAAGGCAAGCAGACTATCGGTTCGTCATCTGGTCTTTCTTGCTGTTGCTTATTAAAATGGTACTTACCCAAATCCAATTTCTCCTGCTTACCTTTAAACGTGTTTGAAATGCACATCTGATTTTAATAACGTCTGGAAAGTATGAAGATGTTAAAATCCCCTCAGATACAGGATTCTCAACAAACGAGGCCATGGCATGCGCTGCATGCACAAGCGTGCTCTTCCTGCGTTGCGTGCACGAGTGCAAAGAACTGAGACGGTGCTTTGTGTGTAGCCTTTTTGACTGCCTTATTTCATAGAGTAGAATGAGTGAGCTGCTTTTACTGGAAGTAGGTATATAGATGATTCCTCCCCCCAAGCTATCCATTGCTTGAGGGAAAACAACAGGACAGAGAATGCTTATAAAATATTATAATAATTTGTGGCTGAGGTTTCAGGGTGTGTCATGAGACGCTGTTTCAATCTGATACTTCTTCACCGCTATTTCTTAATCGCCTGCCCACCCTTACTATAGTGAGAAAGTGCATTTTGTGTGCAGAGATTAGATAAATACTTGTTTTCCCCCCAGGTTTTCGATACAAAAATATTCTTCTGTTTGTTTGTGCTTCCTTTTATGTACTTGTAAATATCTTCAAAACTGTCCCTGTAGTGTTTTTCATTGAAATTCTGTTTTTCTAAAAATATATTTCTACTTAAGTATCTTTTCATTTTAGTGACACTAACAGGTGATTTTTAGTAACAGGGAAAGAATTTCCTTATTGTTAAAGCAGAGTTTTCTGATTTGTGGAGCTTCTAAAATAACTGTAGATGAACTGACAGGAAATAAGCCGGTAAAAAACCTGAAAATAGTTTGATTGGCTCTATGACTATTAGTTATGTTCTCAACATAAGCTATTTGTTGTTGGATTAAGAAGATTGATAGGGTTTAACACCCTATTTGATCTGTAAAGGCCAGACAGGCACCTTTTTTTCTTTTTCAGAGATGACTGTTCATTTGTTCAAATGTATATAGGTACACTAGCCTGCAAATTAGCTATGAAACATGTTATATCTAACTTTGTTTCATTTATGATATATATATATAAAACTGTCTGCAAGATGAGTGGAAAGGACCATAACCTCATGAGAAATGTTTTCTCAAGATACAGAACAGAAACAACAGCAGTTGGTTTTGTTTGTTGTTACTGGAAGACCTTTTTGGAGACCTCAGATCAAATCCTGAAGTCTATGAATCAGTATAAGGGGCAAGGTGGTAAACATTTATTAAAAAAAATATATATATATTGTTAGTGCTCACTATTTGCTTTAGAATCATACAACAGCCCAAGTTGGAAGGGGCGTCAAAAGATTATATGGTCCAACCTTTCCTGGGAAAAGGAGCCTGGGTGAGATTATCTAGCACCCTGTCCAGTTGTCTTGAAAACCTCCAGTGATGGGACTCTACCATGTCCCTGTTTTTTTTTTTCCCAGTCATTGATTATTTTCACTGTAAAAAAATTCTCTTATATCAAGATGAAACCTCTTCTTGTGCAACTTTTACCTGTTGCCTCTTGTCTTCTCTGTGTGACTTCTTGTGAAGAGAGTGCCTCTGTTCTCTTTGTAGCCTCCTTTTAAGTACTGGAATACTGTGATGAGGTCCCTCCTGAATCTTCTCCAGGGAAACAAGACCTAAGTGTTTCAGCCTTCCCCCTTAGGGCAGATTCTCCAGCCCTTTGATCATCTTCATGGCCTTCCTTTGGACCCTTTCCAATCTGTCCATTTCTTTTTTCAGTTGTGGGGACCAGAACTGGATACAGTACTCCAGGCGTGGCCTGACAAGCGCTGAGTGGAGTGGGATGATCATGTCTCTCTGCTAGTAGCGCTCCTACAGACGCAGCCCAGGATCCGATTTGCCTTTGTTGCTGCAGTGTCGCACTGCTGACTGATGCTCGGCTTGTTGTCCACCAGGACCCCCAGATCCCTTTCAGCAAGGCTACTCCTCAGAAACGCAGATCCTAGCCTGTACTGGGCTCCTTTCGTTTATTGTCCCAGGTGCAGGACCTTGCACTTTGTTTATCTTCACAATGTTCTTGCTACCCAACTCTTTCAGGCTATCTGGATCTCTGTGCCAAATGACTCTCCCTTATGACACATCTGCCTCATCAGTGTCACCAGCGAATGTGGTGAGGGTGCTTTCAATCCCACCTTCCAGGTGATTTATGAAGGTGTTGAACAGCATAGGGCCTGGTATCAATCCCTGGGGGACTCCACTTGTGACAGACTGCCAGCCCCTTTTGTTTAGCAGCTACTTTTGTTCAGTTGAAAAACTTCAAGCATTAAGTTCTATTTCAGTTATTTGAAAGATTATAGAGATGTGACTGTGATGGTGCTGAATCTCCAGTCTGCATCTTACGTTTTTCTGTAAGAATATTTTGTTTGTGCTCTTATTGCTGCAGCCTGATCCACTTCTTAAGTAGCTGATCAAGCTGTGTTGCTGGTAAAGCATGTCCTGACCGTTTTTTTAAGCTGTGATGCCAAATTATTTTCAAATCATAAAGATTTGGTCAGTTTTTTTTTCATAACAAGCCTCTTGGATACTCAGAGATTACTTCAACTCACAAAGAGGAGGTAAATCGTAGTCCTAAGCAGGCAGCGGGCACTGGCATTCTGCAAGCCAAATAACAGCAGAGAGTTACAAAGCCTTATTCAGCAAAGCAAGGAGTGTATGTGAGAGTGAAGCCACAAGATAAAGAATAATCCTAAAAGATATCTTGGAAGACATGCCTTTGTGCTTAATAACAACAGTTGGAAATTCAATTTACAGCACAAAAGCAGTTTCTTCTGTGAGAATTGGCAGGAAATGAAGAAGGTAATGCGGAACTAAAGCCACTAAAGGACTTCTGAGGAACAATTACTAGAAATATGGATGAAATTGGTAATCTCACATTCTTTTTGCATTATTATTAAATCAGGCTGATTTGTGTTTATACAGCAGGAAATACTGGATTTTTCTTTTTTTGGTTGTCATTTTTTTGGTAAAATTTAGTGATATGTGTTGTTTTTTAAACATCTATATGTCTTTATTGTTCACTGGAGAATTATATAATCTGTGCACTTTGTTCACTATAGTGTCTCTGTTTATTCATGCTCAAAAATTATCGATGCTTGTAGTTAGGCTTAAAAAATAAGACTGCAGTCTGCCACTAATACAATATGATAAATAAATTTATCTTGATGCATAATATAATCATAATGTGATGAAAAAGTTATCTGGAAATATGATATTAATTAGTCCAACTTTTCTTTGCTACCTAATCACAATTGTTACTTCTCTAATTTACTGAATAACATGACCACTCTAGGAAAGCTGAGAAATGATATATCAGCTTGAATATACCAGTTGTATAAGAGAATAGGCTAAAATTATTTCTAATTTAGAAGTGAGTTTTTATGAACTAGTTAGAGTACAGTTCTGTGGCTTTCATTTTCTTTTAACTTTCTTTTAACCATGTTTTTACTGGGACTAGAATTACTTGAGGTAAGTGATTAATCATATGGAAACGCTAGGGGAAAAGAAGTGAAAAGCCTTTTTTTAATGCAAAATGTAATTAGTGCTGTGAAATGGAAGGAAAAAAATCGAGTGCTGAAATGTCAACTGTAGAACACTCATGTTTTCAGTAAATAGACATCAAGTCAATGATGAAATTCCACTGCCTTTTCCACCTGTGTAGGAATGATACTTGCTACCTACTCTTTTCCAAATATGCTCAACTGCACAAAGAAACGGGCGAATTGCTACTGAGATTCGTTGTTCTTAATTTGTCTGCAGTACTGAAATTGATAAATACTTCATAAAGTGTTAGTATGTGACTGTTTGCTTATAGGACACTGCTCTACAAAAACCGAGAGAAGTTTTCAGGCTCCCTACGGATGTGACAGCTTACGATAATCGCCTTTGTGCCTCAATACACTTCTCATCTTCCACATGGGTTACCCTTTCTGATGGTACAGGAAGACTGTATTTAATCAAATCAGGCGAGCGTGGAAGCAGTGCGTCTGAAAAGTGGGAGGTGAGTCTTCTGATAATATATTTAAGAATTGTGTATCTAGTAAATAATTCTTATTCTTGCGTTTCTTATGGGGATTGCATGTAGGTAATGTGAAGAATTAAGCTTTAAATCATAACTCCGTATCACTGATACAGCATTGTGTTCAAGTATAAAAATCACTGATTTTTATAGTGATGACTAAATTAATGATTTCTTCATTCACAAAATACCTAAAATTAAAGTGTTTGAAAGGGAACTGCCTTTGAATGAAGAAGAATCTGTCTAAGAGTGTTTCTGAATAGGTGACTAAGTGCTTGTCCACTAAACAACTTCTAAAAACCATTTTCCTCTTTCCTTCCCTATCCATATGTGTCTCTCTGGATTCCCCCCACCCCCCCCCCCATCTTTTATGGTTTGCTATTTCAACTGTCCTGTGAAGTAATAAATATATTTTTTTAAAAAGTTTGAAATTATTATCAACCAAGCTAAAAGCTACTTTTGTTTTTAAGTTAGGAGATTTCTGGTTTGTGTGATGTTTGTGTGGATGTAATTGTGGATTTGAAATATTCACCATTTAATATACCCCATCTTAAAAATACACCCACAAAGACTAGAATAAAACTTATGTAAAAATGCTAATTGAAAAGTTTTTATAAGTAACCCTGAGGGTTACTTACAGAGCAGGTATAATGTAAGCAATATTATTTCTACCTCTCTGGTAGGGCAAGTCTTCATGTTGTGCACTTGGCTCTGAAAAGTTATTGGTGCTTAATATTTTTACTTAAAATTGTTGGTTGTTACTGAAGTATGTTTTTATGTTTCTCATTATTAAATTGTTTACATAATTAATTCTTTTAAAGAGTCTTGTTAAGAAGCCTTTTTGGTATCCACATCTAAGTGATCTTACTACACTAATAATGGTATTGGTTATCCTGCTTGGGCACAACAAATATGATCAAATTACATCTCTACCTGAGCTACTATGAGGCTCGTGTTCTGTGATTAGTTCCTCTTTATTCATGAAAAGTGAATCTGATATAAAACACCCACATTTTGCATCTATTGTCTTCATTAGAGGACAGTTTCCTAAGCAATCAAGGAGGTTTTAGTATTGGCAGGAGCTCAGGTTTATGTCCTGAAGTGGAAGATTTCAGCATAATGGATTATCTCCTTCACCTTCATCTTTTGAGAGTTCAGTAACTAGGAAATTGGTCATCCTGTTCTTTAGATGTTTGGTAGTAAATACCAACAGGTTTTTATTCTGTTCTGTGTGAGTATGCTGATACATAAATAAGTTACATTGGAGTTGTCAGTGTAAAAAAAAAAACAAACATTAGATTTGTATGTTGAGGTTCTGTCACTATTTAAATTCTCCTTTTAAGTATTTAGAGCACTCAGTGGTTTACAGTGATGTTAATATCCCGACCCCATAAATCCTCAAACCTTACCATGTTTCAGTAACAACAGCTGGATTGAGCCTATACTCGTTCAGCCACTGCAGCTTGAATTCCTGGTCATTTATTCTTTCATTTTCATGTGTTCGTGTTCTGGCAAATAACGAATGTTTCATTTCTTCTCTGCTATTTGGATTCATTTTGGTTTTATATTTTTGGAGTTTTTGCTGAATGAGTACTTTTTTGAGAAAAGCTGACGTACGTAGTTTCTAGAATTGAAACTTTCAGCTATAGGTACCAAATGTTTGCACATGTCAAGGTCTACAAAGATTTTTCTGGATATTGGGGTGTCTAGAGAAGTAGTGAGGGCCTTGGTGAAATGCCTACATTTTCATCTTGAGTGAGAGACTTATTTCTCCCAGTTGATGTGCTTCGTTTATGGATCCTGTTCTGTTCATCAGTTGTCGTGCCTCTACTTACTGTAGTAGTAAACAACCATAGTGCAAACGGTTTTGTGGATCTTTGTGCTTTGTTTAATGGGCCCTTACAATGATTTTATAATATGAACAATAATAACTAAAAGCATTCAGAACAGTGGCTTGATAGCCAAGGAAGGAGGAACCAGAAATGTTTGGCATTCATGGATTCATATTGGCAGAGAGGTTTGTGGGAAGCAAACTTTGACTGATTTGATGTTCACGGAAGCCTTTCACTGCTTTCTGAGAAAGAGCAAGACTTCCCGTTGTAACTGACTGACTTTTTCTACAATTTTGTCTTCTAGATTGTGTTTAATGAAGAACTAGGAAGTCCATTTATTGTAGTACACAGTGTTTCATTTGTAAAATCTGATATGCATGCAGTAGCTGTGCTGCTGCTTAGGGTAGAGAAAGATGAATTGGACACAAAAGGAAGTGGATTTCATATTACCTTGGAATGGGTTACAATTGCAGAGATAAGGAAAGAGGGTAAGTGTTTTACATTTATATTACTGGTGAGTAGTGTTTAAAAAAAACCCAAACACTACATGCTTTTATTCTTTGTCTTAGAAGTTGATTGTTCCTCAGGTTCTGATCTTTCCTTTCCTCAAAACTTCAGCTCGGATTTTACATAGGTCATTTTTTCTTATATTTTGAGATGAAATTATTGATTGTAGACCTAAATTCTGACAAACATTTGAAAGACAGGAAGAAGTAAAGTTTTATTTGTGTGTGGTTAGGGTAATTAGAAAACAAGATGGAACTTTATTTTGTAACATTATGATACGCAATTCCTGTTTAGCTTGATCTCGTAAAATCAAGGTTATACAGAACTATTTTGAACTAATATCTGTTGTACTTTTCAAAATGTTGTACAGCTGGATATGGGTTTTTGTTTGGCTACATTTAGGTTGTGGGGTTTTTTTTGTTAGCCTTCAATTAACAGTGTTGTTTGATTGGAATTAGGATGAAGTAAGTATAAGAACTGTAGCATAAAAAGTAAATACTGCGTATTCTAGATTATTCAGTTAATTTTGGACCAACACATTAAAAACATGGTAGTTAGTGTATTAATACCTACTAATTAATGTATTATCCTAATAAAGTTTGACAAAGAGTAATTTATGTGTTCAATATGATCATATATACTTACATTAAATATCCATATTACATAAAAATGATACTAAATATTTCCATAAAGGATACAAGACCCCCTTCTTCAGTGTCTGATTTAAAGATGTGTAGACAAAATTAACTTACCTGTTTGGGAAGACTGTGATATAGTCTCATTCATTTTCTTCCAAAAAGTGTAATTTTGATACCGATAGAAACAAGATCTTTAACTACTTGAACTAAAGCTGTTGATTGCATACTGCGCTGTTACTATCCAAATGTTCCTCAGTCTCCTACACGTATAGTATGGATAGTATAGAATAGACTATTTCAGCTGGAAGGGACCTACAACGATCATCTAGTCCAACTGCCTGACCACTTCAGGGCTGACCAGAAGTTCAAAGCATGTTATTAAGGGCATTGTCCAACTGCCCCTTAAACACTGACTGGCTTGGGGCATTGACCACCTCTCTAGAAAGCCTGTTCCAGTGTTTGACCACCCTCTTGGTAAAGAAATGCTTCCTAATGTCCAGTCTGAACCTCCCCTGGTGCAGCTTTGAACCTCTTATGTGTCCTGTCACTGGATACCAGGGAGAAGAGATGAGCACCTCCCTTTCCACTTCTCTTCCTCAGGAAGGTGTAGAGCAATGAGGTCACCCCTCGCCTCAATGAGGTCACGCAAATCAGAGTGATGCATGAACCAGTCTCGATGATAAAAGCTGTTTTGAGGAATTGGCATACTTTATGTCCTCTTTCATCAGTAGGCAGTTGCTATGCTCAACTTTTCTTGAAACTGCCTGTGAGTATAGTTTATCAAATCAGATTGTATTAAAAATAAGTAGTTAATTAACAAGCTATTTCTGAAATTACCAAAATCTAGACTTCATCAAAGCAAAGCCGTAAAACATAGTTATATCTCTTGACACCAAGATCTGTGAGAGTCTCTGCCATGTCTTGTTGGCTAGACGAAGTGATCACACCTACCACTACTGGATTACCAAAGAACAAAAAAAAACAGAAGCATGAAAATAAATCTGATGGAGGTAGTGGTTAGGTCTGTTCACATCTTGTGTGGTGCTTTAGAGACTTGTGACTCCTTCGAGTCAGAAAATGTTACATGCTTAGCTTTCTTCTGACCTTCTTTACAAGAAAAATCATGTAGTATAAACTTTCTAAAAAGACTGTAAAGACTTACTTAAGAAATATAAGTGTTGATGATGGATTGAAAATACTCTACAAATGGTTTGGTCACAGAGTTGTGAGGTTGTAGAGCCTTTTAACAAGTGGGCAAATGCTGTAAGAGAGGTGTACAAACAAATTTGATGTGTTTCAGTGCACAGTTAAATTCAGTCAGTTAAGTAACAGCTCGTTTGATGAGTGGCTAACTTAGAGTCATAGCATTGTTTGAATTTGAAAAGACCTTCAAGATCATCAAGTCCAACTGTTAACCTAGAGTCCACCATTAAACCATGTCCCTAAGCACCACATTTACACGGTACTGTGATTTAGCTGGTAGGATTGCTTAGGATTGTTAAGTGTAATGAGATTCTCCTATAATTGCTTTCTAGAAAAATATTACTGGTAAGATTTTATTTTTTCAAATTTTACAGATGATCATAGATATGAAATCTTTAAAAGGAGAGTTTTACAAGGAAAATCAGTCCCCCATTATGCAGCAATAGAGCCAAGTGGGGATGGTCTAATGATTGTTTCCTACAAACCATTCAAATTTATGCAAGATGAAGACAACAAATTAGAAGAAAATGACGATGAAAAAGCAACAAATGAAGAGAGAGGTAAGACTTATCTGGCAGGTTACGATAGGCTGGTCTCTTGTTTGGTTTAGAAAATAGCTTGTCAGTTTAGCACCTGTTTGGAAACTCTAGCAATTACTGTTTGTCTCAAATCTTACAGATTTTGTTATGGATTTGTTTTTTTTTTTAAGGATAGATTGACGCTTTTTTGTTTGTTTTTACTCTGGGAAATTGTATTGTGCATAAACCTGTATGAGACACTTTTTTGGGTATGAGACACTTAAAGAATTTTTGTTGTCATATGGAAAAGGATATTTTGCAAACAGAACTATACAAAGTATTTGCTAGCAATTGGATTGCTAAGGTAACATATAAATTTAGGCATCTGGATGAAGTACTCAAATCAAGAAGACCGTATTCCTAGATGAGAGAGCCGTTGACTCCCCCAAATAGTTGTTCATCAGAAAACTCTCTGATATGTAATTTACTCCTGCCTTTCTAAATACATAAAAAAAAAAAGGTTAAAAAAACTTTTTGTTTTTAAAGAATGAGAATCCTGTAAAAGATTTTCTTTTCTCCAGTGGAAAAGCAGTTCAGAAAAAATAATAAAAGGCATGCATGCTTTTTTTCTTTAAGATTAAAAAAAAAAATAAGTATGTAAAAACCTATTGTTGTTTTATCTTAAATATCACCTAACTCTGTAATATGTACGTAGTTATATTGTATTATTTCAGATTTGATTTTTGCTTCTGAATATGAGGCCTTGGTTAATGAACAGGTGCTAACTGAGTGATACTAACACAATCTTTTTCAATAGTGCAAAATCTGTTTGGGAAACAACACAAAAAGATCAATTTTCTGGAATGTATTAATGTTACACACTGTGATAACTGTGACATTGTACATGTAATTACATTAAGAGTAGTCTGTACGTATAAATCTTGAGGCAAAGCAGTTCCTCAGTGCACTGAGCACCATAATGCAATGTCTATGCAGTTGTCACCTGCTTGTTCAATGTTTTAAGGTTTTTAAGAGCTTCTTGAGTTGTGTGCCAGGTGTGATTAAAGAAACACAGTAAAGAGCACTATATGGCTCTTAGCATAGCTCATTTCATGTATGTGTGTGCACGTATGGTATTGCCAAAGCCCAGAAGTCTGTAATGTGTGGAGTCCTGTTTGCAGCAATACCTTTAGAAAACTTTTCATGGCACAGAAATCTAATGGCAGAGAAAGTATTGAAACCTGAACTCCTAGTTTAGAGAGAAGTCTAATACCTTTTTAAGAGAGAATTTGTTTTTTGCTAAACATTTTGCTAAAATCTAGGCTTAATTTTAGTTGCATGGTTATATAAAATTGCAGGCATAATTGATATCAGACAAGTTGTGCTAGCAATAGAACTCTAACTTTTATAAGAGTTTGCAACAATAGAAAAATATTAAGGCATTTATGTTGCACATCAGTCTTTTGGATTTTAATTTGTTCTTTCATAGTCTTCTCTGCACATTTTTGACATTACAAGAAGGCTGCCTTGAAGATGAGGGGAAGTCTAAGCTACTTTTTTGGTGTCATTCAATTCTCTTATAAATTAAGACTTTTAATATCAGATAGAATCTGTGTCAAAGCTTAGAATTTTGAAGGCTGTCGTATCTCAGATACTCATAGTTTCTAGGAAGTATGTTTGTAGCACCTGGGACTGATCCATTGCAAACAGGAAACTCATGGTATTTGGGCAACAGTGTAAGAGTCCTTCCAGAGCCACAGTGACTGACATGAAGCTTAGATCTATGAAATCTTGTATTGTGTTGTGACAACTTGAGAGCCTCCAAAGGGTCTGTCCATACTTTGCTTTTTCTCTAAATAGGAAGGTAATATGTACAAGGTTGCTCTTTAGAAAACAAATGCATCTGTGTTTGTGTTCTCTGCGACCAACCGTGTGCTACCCAGTCATGCTGTCATAGTCTTCCTTTTGTATAAACATCTCTCTTAAAAGGCCACTTCTTGTAGCAGTTTAGTAATCTAGATAGACATCAGGCAGATTCTAGACCCAGGAGCTGAAGTCAGTCATTACCTCTGGGCAGACAGTTTTATTTCATTTCCGTCAGCTGAGACACATGAAGACTACTTGGTCTTCTAAAATAATTTCTGTTGAATAGTCAGCGTAGCTTATGGCAAAATAGGTAAGAAAAAAAGGTTCACGTCTCTGAATGGCATACAATTCTGAGCATGCAGGAACTTATGAGTACCACTGTACCTGATGTCTCTTCAAACAAATTATTAATCATTAATGTTTCAGTGTATTTAAGTACATTTTTGTTATCAATTTTGTAATGCTACAGTAAACTTAGAGTAGTAGTTAATGCCCGTTGTATAGCTCTATCAGCATATTTGAGTATAGACATGAATATAAATTGCTCTCTAGATGAAGGACAGAATTGAACCTGATTGCTAAAAAAATATTTCTCCATTTTGTAATCAGAATATATTTTATGTAAATTATTCAGAATAAAAGTTAATTTCCACTCTTCGACAAACTCCTATTCCATATATCTCAGCATTGCATGCTGTGAAATCCAGGGCAGCATTTGTAATCTAGTTTGTAATTTTCTGCGTTTTTCCAGTTGCAGACCCTCTCTATTACTGGCAGCAGACTGAAGATGATGTGACAATAACAGTTCACATTCCTCAAGACATCACTAAGGATGACATAAAAGTACACTTTTCCCCTGATGACATATGTGTAACACTGAAAGACCAGCCTCCTCTGATGGAAGGAAAACTCTATTCATCTGTGGACCCTGAAAGCTGCACATGGATAATTGGAGAGAACAAAAGGTGTTGTATATGGTTTTTAGTTTTCCTATTGATAGGAATTGATTTCAAAGTGTGTACCATATATCTGACTTCTAGCCCGTCTGGGAACTACCTCATTTAATGCTACATCCTACATTCTATCTGAAAGAAGAATCTGTCTCCTCTGCTGACTGTAGTTCACTGGCTTTTGCAGTGCTGTCTCACAGTAGTGTTTAGCTAATTGTGAAAGTAATCCCCTCCTTTTACAGTTACTTGCTTATAAGCTACATGACCAGCTATTTTCTACAACAACGTAGAACAGCCTTTCCAAAATAATTATTTTATTTCAGAAAATAGGCATTATGTATAACTCTCTGTACCAGCAGCTGTACTTGTATCAGACCAGGAAATTAAAGAGTTTCTACTACTGAGCTGTGAAGCGGAGTTCTTCGTGACATTAGGGACACGTTGATGCTCATAATGTTCACCTCCTTGCACTATTTTCACATGCTTTGCCTTTGTTTATTGGCAGCCAGAGTTAACATCCTGTTCTGTTGTTGTCAGTTGCCTTTCTAAAACAGTATTGGGTGATATGAGATACTGGAGCTACTGGAGATTAACCCATGCATGTCTGTATGACTACCTGTGTCTATGACTACATGGGTTATTTTATTCTCTTTGAAAATAGTCTTTTTTTTTTTTTTCAACTGATTACCTCTGGTACTCCTTTTAAGATATAGAAGATATTTGAATATAGGTGGTATTTGTGCTGGTTTGTTTACTTCAACCAAAATAAGACTGTGAGTTGCAGCTGTTACGTGTTGCTCTGTCAGAGTCCAATACTCTCTGACCAGGTTCTTTTAGATATTCCACCCATGGAGGGTGTAATGATGAAATTTTTTTGAAACTATTTGAAAATAGTTAATGTTACATGGGACATCTCATTTAGCAGAGTGAGTGGTACAAAATACACTGAAAACTCGATAGAAATGCAAGTTACAGTTAGCAGAATATAGCAATTGCAATACACAGTTTAGTCACAAAACCAACACGATCCCAGTTACCAGTCTCGATAATACACTCACCATCACAGCGCTGGGCATACCCACTTGCTGGGAAGGAATATGTGGGTTGAAGCCAGCTTCAGCCCATTGCTCTTTTCCAAATTCTTTTGTTAGTTGTCTAGTTTTTATACTCTGCCTGGGCTGAGCCACGTAGTCATTTCCCCCGTGCTTGTCTGGCTAACTCAGGGAGATATGCACACTCTTTTTAATGAACTGGAGTCTGGCTAACTCAGGGAGATATTCACACTCTTTTTAATGAACTGGAGGAGAAACTTTTACACCACCAGTTGGTCCACTTACCATTGATAGCTGTTTATCTAAAACAAAGGCCACCCTTTGTGTTGAGGTAAGGTCAGCTTCTTTACATTATTCCCTGAGCTTCATGGACACATCCCCTTGTTATGGAAAACATGACCATCCAAGGAGGGATTTTGAGAAGACTTAGCGAAAACCAGACTTTATATTAATCATAGCTTTCTGACACCATGAAGTCTGAGTTTCAAGCAGAAAATAGGAAAAAAAAGTTGTTAAGAGTTTCAAATTACAACTTGTAAATACATACATTTTCACTACCGTTCCCTAAGTGTGGAAATTGGGGAGCAGTGTGCTATACTTTTGAGGTATTGTATCTTAGGATTAAGTTTTGCATATTACTTTGTATGTAATTCATTTGGCAGTAGTTGTTCTTGCCATTATAATAGTTTAAAATACAAAGTTGAAAAAGATTGAGAGAGATAATACTGACTTCTGGATGCTTGGACAAGCTTGATGTCAATATTTTTCTTTAATGCATTGTTTGAACTTCTGTGTGAAGTATACAGCTGTATATACCATGTGAGATTTGGTAAGAAAAATAGCATGACGTTTTCTGCAAGACTCTCCCAGATGAATTTTTTTTCCATTTTTGAATAGCCATATGGTTTAGTTTTAGGTAATCCTGTGAGGAGCAGGGTGTTGGACTTGATAATCCTTATGGAACCCTTCCAATTTAAGATATTTTATGATTATGTGATTTATTTTTTTTCCTTCAGTTTTCATCATCAAAAATCTTGACTTTGTCCCAAAAAATTAGCTGTAAAAGGTAGTTATTCTCCAAAAGAATTAAATAGAGGGACTAATATTTGTATATAGATTACAATAGATTATATAGATTAGTGCTTAAAGGGGGCCTACAGGAAAGCTGGAGAGGGACTTTTTACAAGGGCGTGTAGTGATAGGACAAGGGGCAATGCCTTTAAACTGAAAGAGGGCAGACTTAGATTAGATATAAGGAAGAAATTCTTCACTCTGAGGGTGGTAAGGCACTGGAAGAGGTTGCCCAGAGAAGTTGTGGCTACCTCATCCCTGGAAGTGTTCAAGGCCAGGTTGGATGAGGCTTTGGGCAACCTGGTGTCGTGGAAGGTGTCCCTGCCCATGGCAGGGGGGTTGGAACTAGTTGATCTTTGAGGTCCCTTCCAACCCTAACCATTCTATGATTCTATGATTACACTAATACTATATATTAAAATGTGACTTTTCAGTTGTTGATTATTAGGTATCATAGTGAAAAATAGCTGAGTAATTTTTTTATTACTCAATCAAGTGAGCAATATTGCTTAAATCTCACACTTTTGTTTTAATGGGAAATAGTAATTACACATTTCAATGTAATAGATTGCACTTGGTTCTTAATGTTGGTACTGCAGTAGCACTTTAAATCTGTTGATTAAGAGTCTAAAACTTGCTCTAAATATCTTCTGTAAAAGTATGCTGTTTCTAATACTGTTGTAATTGCTTCAGAAACTGATTCAGAGTTCACTGAGCAGTTATTGCTATGGTGCAGTGGTTAGTAGCTTAGAAGATTTTCCTGTTTTGTCAGGTATAAGACTGTCATTGTAGACCCTATAAGTGTATCTAAGAAGTGAATATAATAAAACTAACTCTCATTTTATCGTTCTATCCATGCGTTGGTCTAACATAGTAATTAAATGGAATTAATGTGTTGATGCATCAGGCTAAGTCTCTTGTTTTCTATTTATTTAGTTATTACTAATGGTTTTACCAGATTCTCTTAAGTTTGAGAGGGATTTTTTTGTGTGTGTTTTTTTTTCCCAGGTTACAAAAATCATATCTCTTCTGAGATATTATTTTAGATACCCAATGTAGATCATTAACTGTTGTGGTATTTCTGAGATCTATAAAATACAAATATTTTTTATGCTAGATGTTATATAAAGGCAGTGCACACTTAAGTAGCCCTATTAAGTACTACTTAGGTTTCAGATAAACCTCTGTAGTAAAATTCTATCACTCTTGTAATAGATTTCTTTACAGGTGATCTTCCACGGTATATACAATATTTTAATAAGACTACTTCAGGGAAAATTGCGTTTACATTGAAAACTCTGGGGACACTTACATGAATACATTCTCTTTGTTCTTAGGCTTTTAGAAATCACGTCCTTCGTCTGTTTTTCTTTTGAATGTTTTCTGTTAGAATAGTTTATTTTATAAATTGAATGCTAATGGTTTCTGTTATGTGATTTTCATTATTAATTCAGTTTGGAGAGGAGACACTCTACACTTTGAGCTTTTTGACTAATCTGAGAAATGGATGCAGTGTTTTCATGTACTGCTCTTTGTCTTCTATTTGCATTTTAGTTTGGAAGTTTCTCTAATTAAGAAAAATGAGGGACTCCGATGGCCAGAACTAATAGTTGGTGACACAAGAGGAGAATTCATTATGGACTCTTCCCAGCGCTCTGAAATAAATGAAAGCCTGATGCATCTTACCTCTGAAGTAATGGTAAGAAGTTAAAAAAAAATAAATAAAACATTTGTAATTTTTGTACATTTGTTATACAGGGAGTCTACTCAAAACAAAATAAAATGTAATTTTTAACTACTTCTTGCTTGATACTTCCCCTTGTGGTTTAGTTAGAAAATGGCATATCATCTAAAACTTATGAAGTGTGGCTCCCTATGGGTCTTCATATATTAGTTTCGGATTATTACTTTTTTTTTTAATAAAGCTGAAGAGTGTTACTAACATAAATTCTGTTTAGTGCTCTAAATTGATTGCTGTCTTCTCTCCCTCAGTGTTTGTGGGCAAGATACTGTAATACATCTTCTGACCACAGATTTATTGGGAACTTCAAATTTTTTTTCTTTTGTAATTCATACTGAGCTTAAAGTGATGATTTATCTTTTTGTCACAACTTTTTAGTTTGTGTGCAATAATGATAAAAAAAAAAATCCTTAGGTAACTGTTCATTTAAATAAATGTTATGTGTTTTGTTATACTGCAACTTTAGCTACATATGTATACTGAAGGCATGGATTCTTTTTGGTCATCTCAGTTGCTTATGGTAATGATGTTTACCTGAAAGTTGTTTTTTTTTTAAAAGCTACCCAATAAAACAGTAAACCAGAGACAATTAAGAATGCTTGATAGAGGAGAGGTGAACCCCAAAATCTAGCCTCTAAAGAGACTGATACCCTGTTTCAAGTCTTGTGCATTAGCCTGCAGTATGTGACACATAATTTTCCTGATTTCTGTCACTTAAGGATGTTTCTTTTCTATTCATGTTTGTTTCCTTTGAACTTAAATGGTCTCAGCGATTAAAAAAAAATTTTGCTGATCATCTTGACTTTGTGGACCGAACCAAAATAAAAGTTCTTAATAATCAGCTGAAATGGATGAAGAAATGAACACAGGAACTCAAGAACTCCTCCCTGTCACATGAATTGAGTCGGTGCCCTGTCTAATTCTTCCTTACGCGTTTTGTTTGGCCTCAGCTTTCAGCTTATATTAGTTGTTGAGATGGTGTCCTTTTTGTGCAAGAAGCAACATCAATTCATACTTAATGAGGAAATGTAAATTTTTGCCTTCTGTTAAATAAAGATCCCTTTCTGTTATCATGAATTAGTTCTTTAAATATATCACAAAAGTAGCTTAGCTTGGAAAATTATCCAAGGAAGACGTCATTAGCAGGAGTAAACTGTTTCTGTATGCAGTAGTGTTGTATCTTGCTCTCGAATTAGTAGTAAAAGTGGCAGTTTTTCCTGTCTTTTACTTGTAGGATGTGAAAAAAATAGATATGCTTTTTTCTTGTTTTAAATGCATTGAAACATATGCATAATAACATTATTAATTTAAAATAATTATTAGCAAAGCTAAAAGGAGGCATGTATGTAGATCTAGTTACAAAATTAATTAATCCATTTTTTTAATAGAATTTTCAATGGCATTCGGAAAGAAGCTTATACTGATGTAAATTTACTAAACCTGCGTAGGTATTCAGGATTGTGTACTTCTGCTACTTATAGAAAGGAATTTATTGTCCATGTTTTAGTGTTTTATGTACCTTTTCTTAATCTGAAATGGATTTTGTTGTACCTACCATTCATGCTATCCTTCACAACAGAAATGGTTCTATTCATTTTGAATCAGTACATAATGGCTTGATCTTCAAGAATGTAAGGATATGCAAATGATTCTTCCTGTTCCACTGAACTTTTTTTGTTATGAAAAGGGATTTTAAGAGAGAGAGAGAGATTCAGTAGCTCGGATTTTCAGTGTTGTTCATTGTCTTTTTATTTCAGAATCCAAATCCTGAAAAGGAAAACCCACCTTGTAATGCTCAAGAATTAGAAGAATGTGATGCTTTTCTTGAAGATAGTGCAAGCTTGTGCAGATTTGATGGTGATACCTTGAAAGTCACTCATGTAGTAAGTGCTGCAAATTATTACAGAAATATTTTAAAACATTTTTATGATATGCAAGTTGAATTCCATTATCAGAATAAAAATCTGTGCAAACTCTTGAAACTCTGTAAATTTCTTCCATAAAGTAAAATCACAGTAGCAACAGAAATTATCAACCAATATATGTTCTTCAATGTCATTTTTATGTAAAAGTAAGACTCTTTTAGTTCTGATTTT
Organism: Tauraco erythrolophus; assembly: GCF_009769465.1. Classification (NCBI taxonomy): domain Eukaryota; kingdom Metazoa; phylum Chordata; class Aves; order Musophagiformes; family Musophagidae; genus Tauraco; species Tauraco erythrolophus. The sequence goes on along the minus strand of NC_141467.1, from coordinate 85,726,561 downwards.
AAAAAATACATACTTTCACAAGTGAGCCATTTGAAAAAGCAAAGTTATGCCATAATAATTGTAAGAAAGGGGTCTTTTTCAGTGGCATAAAATTCTTCTAGATTCCTTAGCTTGTGTTTTTCTCATAACTTTTCAGGTAGCCTGATAGAAAGTTGACCCTTTTTACTAAGGAGCTGGAGCATAGATCATTTTATGATACTTGTTTGTCAATCACGCTGGAAATAACAGATTGTGAGTGAAATTATTCAATAGGAGGCTTGATCTGGGTTGTAAGCAGCCTTGACTAACAGCAAGTTAGGACTTGATCTGGTCCATTGGCTAAAGCGGGAAACAAAATAATCATGAAAGTGTCACAGATTAAGTTGTTGTCTTGGGGGTTTTTTCAAGATGTCTCTACTAAGCTTGTAATTAACTTTGGTGTTGCACCTCATCACTAGGTTGTGTCGCACACAGTGCATTTAGGATAACCTGTTTTGTACAGAAAATGCCAGTTACAGCATAAGATTTTGAATCGGTTAATGATTTCTTGTTTCCTCAGAAAAGCTCTGGAAGAAGTCTTGAGTCTGTGTCTTACAGATCTTGGTTTGTTCTTTTTTTAAAAAAAAAATCTGTCTTTTTTCCTTCAGCAGTATAGATACATACGTATATGTCTCCGTGTGTGTGTAAATGTGTAGGTATATGCCTGTACGTGCATCTGTGCTGCCAAAGAAAAAAAGATTAGTTTTAAAGGCTAGTATACTCCACCAAGAAAGTAGTCTGTTTTGTGGATACAATGTGATAGGTAACACTTGTCAGAAGATAAAATCTGTAATTGGTAAGCAGACCTTTTATAGCAACTGAGTTCAAGTGGATTTTAGCTGTTCAATGATGCATCCTAAGAGAACAAGAGACAGCAGGCATAAGTAGAAACAAGAAGTTCAAACTGGATGGAATGAAAAACTTTTACACCATGATTGTAAGCATAGATGAGGTTGCCTCTTAAGGTTGTACAGCCTCTCTCCTTGAGATTTTCAAGACCAGACTGCATAAATTTCTGAGTAACTTAGCCTAAACTGCTGCTTCTTGCCTGGAAAGGTAAGAAGTTTGTACCCCAGAGACATTTCTCAGACCAGGAGGAACATTATATCATAGAATCGTAGAATGGTTAGGGTTGGAAGGGACCTCAAAGATCATCTAGTTCCAACCCCCCTGCTGTGGGCATGGGATCAAGAAAGTCAGCTCTGACGTATACTGCTTTCTAGCAGGCAGCAAGACACTGTGGAGCAAGTTTGAACTACAGGGTGTTTGTAAAGAGCTTTTAAAAATGAGTGGCATAAAAGTAATCCAAAGGCTAATGTATTTAAAGCATTAGGGTTGAAGTACAATTACTTGTTACTTGAAACACTTTTACAAGTTACTCAGTGCGGTGTGCTATAAGGCTTCTTGCATATGTAAATTATTCAATTTATATATTGTTATACCTTTAGTTGAAAATGATGATAGCTGGCGACTTCAAAGCTACTTTTGTGCAAATGGATTTTACTGTGTTGTTGTAAACATTTGTATAGTTTTTTGATTCTCTATGAAACTACTTCCTCAGTTCAAAGCAGTTTCGTAAGAGTTGATTCCTCAGAGTCTGATCCTCACCTTTAGCTAAAGGACTGATGCATAATGCAGTGAGCTGTGGATGAGAGTAGTGCTCTGTCAGTTATCTGTCTCAAAGATGTTTAACTTCTGTCAGTTGAGATATAGCAATAAGAAAGAGGAGACGCCTACATATGATGCTTCAGCTGGTAGAGCTGTGTTGGATGTTCATACCCAGCTGTTGAAAAAGTGGGAGCTGCAGGGGTGGCCTCTGCAAGAAGAGGCCGGGGCTGTCCTGTGCCAGGCACAGGTGGTTCCGGACAGCTCCAGTGTACCCACTGTAGGATATACTGAACCCATCAGGGATGCTGGTGGCCCCACAGGGAAAATATATTTAAGAAAGGGTAAAAAGTGCTGTGCAGCAGCAGTGAGAGGGAGGAGTGAGAAACATGTGAGAGAAATAGCATTGCAAACACCAAGAGCAGAGAACGCAGGAGGGAAAGGAAGTGATCCAGGTTGCTAGAGAAGAGATTTGTCCACAGACCATGGAGAAAACCACGGTGAGGCAGCTTGTCCCCCTACAGCCCACAGAGGACCATGGTGGAGCAGATATCCATGCAGCATCCTGTGGAGGACCCCACACCACAGCAGGTGGATGTGCCCTGGTGGGAGTTGCAGGCAGTGGAGAGCCCACGCAGGAGCAGGCTCCTGGCAGGAGATGTGGCCTGTGGAGACGAGCTTATGCAGAAGCAGGTTTTCTGATAGGAACTGTGGCCTGTGGAGTACCCATGCTGGAGCAGTCCATTCCTGAAGGACTATACCCTCTGGAAAGGACTCATGCTGGAGCACTTCTTGAAGAATTGCAGCACCTGGGAAGGACTGATGTTGAATCAGTTTCTGAGGGACTGTATCCTATGGGAGGGACCCCATGCTGGAGAAGAGGAACAGCTTGAGGAGGAAGGAGCAGCAGAGAGGAAGCGTTACAGACTGACCCCAACCCCGTTCCCTATGTCCCTGCACTACTCTGGTAGTGGGACAGATAGAGTGAGTCAAGAATGAAGGAGCGAAGTTGAGGCAGGGAAGGGCATGGGGAAGGGGATTTTTAATTCTTTGTTTCTCATAATCCTACTTTATTTTTTATTGGCAATAAATTAAATTTATTTTCCCCAAGTAAAATCTATTTTGCCCTTGGTGGTAGAATTGGTAAGTGATGTCTCTGTCTTCATCTCAATCCACAAGGTTTTTCATCTTATTCCCTTCTCCTGTCCTGTTGGGGAGCGAGAGAGCAGCTGGGTGGGTGTCTGGCAGCCACCCAAAGTCAAACCCACCACAATAACTCAGTCCATATCCAGTTTGAAAGACAGTAGCTGTTTGGTCTGTAAGCACAGCCAAAGCTCAGGATTAGTCATAGACTATGCTACCTCATATTCAACAAAGCAGGTAGGGATTATGGGAGGAAAGAGCTTAAAAACGAGAAGAGATGACATCTACAAGGAATTCTGGGGAAGAAGACCTTGGGGAAATGTAATTCCAGTCTGTAGGAGGCCGAGCTTCATTTCCTTCTGTTGCTCCGGGAGCAACTTGCTTTTCTTACCTGGGAGATTAGGGCATGAAGTAGAAGTAAAAATGGTGACTTTTGGGGAGGTTAGCCATCCAGCAGCAAAACAGAGGTCTCATTGATGAAAAACAGCTGAGGAGGCTGGACCTTTTAGCAGGTTCTTCTAGTCAAATCATACTGTAACTGAGTGGGCACGATCCTGTGAAGTGTCATCACACCAGTGTGTCTTGATGCACAATCCCTATGATTGGCTTTTTCCCAGATGTGAGAAGCAGGTGCCACTGTGAGCATGCAGTAGGGGCCTGTGGAATGAGTTTTAAGCATAATGTATGAGAAGTTACAATTTGTTCCCTTTCTCAAGTTGTGTCCCCTTCTTTCTGCCTATTTTTCTCGTGCTCCTTAGAGGTGTTCCACACATCTCTGTCAGTATCATCTGCCTGATCTCTGCTGAATTCTTACCTTTCTCAGATGTTTAGAAGTTTGAGGGACTAGGAATTCATACTTTCTGTTTTGCTCAGCACATTGCACCAGTGTAACACCTGCCTCCTGTTTTCTGCTTTGTTCTCCTTAAGACACCTCATTAGTGGAGCTCTTGATGTTATCTTTGTTAGTGTTTCTTTGTCTCTTATTTGCGTAGGAAATTAGTTACCCTCACTTTGTGATTGCATCTGGCCCTAATGGAGACAGGATTATTTCACCTCTTCTGTTCGAGATCAATTAGTCAACAGATATCAGCATCTGAAATGCTCATATTGTACCACATATTAGGGGATAATCCTGCATGTTGCTGTTGCAGACATAGCTTCTGGATATGAAACATAATTCTCTGAGTACTGTATTGCCATTAGCTTCCTTTAGAAAGCTTTACATAGAAAACTCAAAATATGGGTTGGTTTATTGTTTATTCTTACTGCTTTTTATTCAGGTAGCAGGATATGCCTGTCTTATCTTTCCTATGGTCATTCCTGGTAAATAGAAGTGGTTATTGAATGCTTTTGGTGATCTAGGCATATTTAATGAAGAGTGTGCTAATCTGAAATTTAGTAATTATTTGATTGTGAGTAAATAAAAAATTGTTGACATTTCATAATTTTAGTATTCTGACTTATCCTTGTTCCAGTGCTTACCAGCTTTTACTGCAGAGGGACAATATTTCCTTCCCTGTTGACACTGCAGGAAACCATACATGATTACTTACAGAGAATCTTTTGCTAACATCCGAAGTTGTAGTTTAGGATCCTCTGTCCTAGAAAACTGTTGCTGTGCAAAACATGTTCCCATTTGCTTATGTAGTAGACATAATGTTTCGCTAAATATTATCCCAAGAAACTTAATTGCATCTGCTTGAAATGTATTAGCAACCTGTAATGTATAGAGCTGTTGATCAGTGAGATGCAGCATAATGTATTCAAGCATTTTGTCAACTAACAAGCACGAAGCTGTTGATCATCTAACTTTGGCAGTATGTGTGACAGAATCTGCTATTTATGTTTCGAATCAATATTTTGTATTTCTTTGTTTTGTTTTCAGATTAATCTTGGAAGCAACCAGTATCTTTTCTCAGTTGTTGTGGATCCCAGAGAAATGCCATGCTTCTGCCTGAGGCATGATGTTGATGCTCTTCTCTGGCAGCCCCACTCTGACCAACCAGAGAACATGTGGGAACATATTGCAACTTTTAATGCTTTAGGTAGGAAATTGACTTTTGTGTCACACTCCTCTATCTGAAACTTTTCTACCTGAATTCTGTTAGTATGGCTTCTGTTGATATTTCACTTAATTAAATTAGAATTGAAAAGTACTATAATTCTGTAGATAGCAGCATGGTAGCTTAATTTTAGAAATACTAGGACATAAGAAAGAAAATGTTTATGCCTTGGAAGGAAAATAAGTCTTTTCAGACCATATACAGGATGCATGCACAGTACTGCACAGTAAAAAGGAGAGTTCCTTGGATGAACGAGCTCGAGTTAAAGACTTAAAAGCACAATCGCCACCTTAACGCTAACACAGAAATCATCAGTGTAACAACTGCAGCTCATTGACGACGTGTCTAGGAGCATAAACGCTTGTGATAAGATGTCCTAATAAGTGACCTTTAGGTTTTTCCTATCTCGTTGTCCCAGGTGACAAGTCTGAAGAATTCAACATGATTGTTCACTGTTTCTGCTGTTGTAAGAGCTAGGAGCATCAAATGATGCTGGTACATAGTAGGTTCAAAATAAGCTAAAAGAAATATTTCACATATGTGCATTTAAGCTATGGAACCCTCTGCCACAAAACTTTGTGGGCTTGGAAAGTTTTCATGAATTTAAAAAGAAAATAAATAAATCATTGTGACAGGAGAAATCAATCAAGAGTGTAACTGTGCCAGCTCTGCCTCAAGAAGCCCCTAGCTCTACTGAAATTACAGACTGCCAGAAAAATAGAAAATGTGATTGTGAAGAATCATTAGTTATTGCTGTATTCTTGCAATCAGGACTAAGAATTTGTCTTAACTCACTGTCGAATGCAGAATTCTAAAGCTCAGAAGCAGGAAGTACTTAGAAAAATATGAATGCAAGAGTAAGAATTGCCATATCCGGTCACGTAGGATGGTCCACGTAGCCCAGTATTGTACCTATCAAGTAAGAAACAGATAAATCAGTTTTCATGAAAATTAATCTGGTCCAGAATTTACTTCTCTGATGACTGTAGTCTTTGTGTTCCTTAAGAGTTCTGTAGACCTTTCCTTCCATAATGCCACGAGTGTGACAATTTATTCCTTCCCTCCCCCAAATACATTTGTTTGACCACACCACTCTATCTGGGTCCAAAATGTGAGGAAGACATGAGCTATTTTATAGAGTTCACATAGCTCACCTAGGTTACCATAACAATAATTGGTTTTGTTCTGAGTTTTTGCAATTTATTTAGTTTCGTAATATGAATTATTTTTTACTAGCCTGTTATTTTAACTTAAGATCGAATTAAGCTGTAAGCATTGTAACAAATCCTCTAACAAAAGAGATTAATTTCGCAATTTGTTCTTTGCTTACTCATTTCAAATTTCATTATGCTGGAGAAAAAAGCAGATTATAAGGATTAAGATGTTTTTTCAGATTATTATTAGTTTCAAGTTTCTATGCTGACTTTGTAGTACTGTTTTAAGAATGTTTCTATTGTTTTGAAAATAACAGGAAGGAAATTATGATATCTTTAAGCTTTTTGTACTTAAGGTGATAAAAACCGACACTGTTCCTCCACTTCTTTCTCCTTTCTGTACTATCATTTTATAGTATTATATTGAAGTTTATACTTCTATATTAATCTAGTTCATCTTTTATGTGCAAGAGGTTGTCAGCCTGTTTATCTGCAACCAAATTTAGAAGTACTTTGCAAGAGCTAGTAGTAAAAATTAGTGTTTTCTATATTGAAAGGATAGTTTTCCAAAACCTACAGTATTCATTATATTGACCAAAGCAATGATAGCCCCATTTCCTTCTTACTCTGCTTCAACTTTTGGAATTAGCTTTTAACAAGCTATACAAAGATAATGATTGAAAAATTAGTATTTTTCAGTTGAAGTCTTGAATTGAAACCTAAAGAAGGAAACAAAGGGAAACTGAAGGAACCAAGTGTTTTGTTCTAGATATCTGTCCTAACAACTTGCTGTTGGAAAAAAAAGCAATTGGTCTTGTATAGACCTTTGGCTGCTAACATCTAATGATTTGCTGCTGGTTGAAGGAGCAGTTGCATGATCTTGCCCATTCTTACCTCAGTTCACTGAAGAAGCCTGTATCTTTCACTGACTACTTATTAGTCTTGCTATGTAAGTCCCCTGCTCCTAACAGGGTTGCATCTATAAACCAGAGAAATAGAGGACAGTAATGGTTTTTAGATTTGTTTTTTTTTTTTAAAAAGAGCCCATGATTTTCTTTCTGGGAAATCCCACTTAAATACAAGTCCCCCGGCTCAAAAGTTTATTTATCTGCAAGCCTGTACTTAAATCCTGCTTTTATTGTTGGTGCCAGTGTTTAAATATATGAATTAAATTAATGAACTTACACTTGAAAATTTTTTCTGGCTGTCCTAATATTTCCCAGTGCAGCAATCATGTCAATTGATAGACTAGCTATATATTTACCAATTGTTTTGTGGTGAAAACTGTGAAGCTGGATTTGAACAGAGATCATGTTTTGAGGATGGTAGCAAGTGTTTGTAAAAAATCTTAGGGTTAACATTTAAAAAAAAAAAAAAAAACCACAAAAAAACCCAAGCAAACAAAAAACCCACAACCCACCAAAACCAACCAAAACACCCTCAAGGCATGGAAATGCAGTGTTAAAGTGTGGTGGTACTGTTGTGGGTTAGCCCTGGCAGGCACCTAAGTGCAACACCGCTGCTTGCTCTCTTCCTGTTCCCTCTCCCTGCCCATGGTGGGACAGGGGAGGGAACAGGAAGACCAAAAGCAAGAAAACTCATGGGTTGAGCTCTTTGGTCAGTTTGGGTCATCTGTCCTGATTGTGTCCCTTCCCAACTTGTGCATTCCCAACCTTCTGGGACTTGAGCTGAGTTGGAAGAATAGAAGACCGTGGCAATGTGCAAGCACTGCTCACCAATAGCCAAAAAATCACGTGGTATCAACACTGTTTCAGTCACAAATTGAAAACACTGCACCTTATGGTCTGCTGTAAAGAAAGTTAACTCCATCCCAGCCAGCCTCAGTATAAATAAGTACTTTGGCCTCTACCCTATGATAAGGAAAGAGGGAGAGCCAAAAAAAGTAAACTCTAGCATACTTGCTGTTCTCAGAGGTGCTCTTTCAGTGGTAACCATTGCCATGCACTGTTCAAGGGAAGTGAAGCAAATAACTTTTCGGAAAGATGGTAGATCACTTTGCAAAGATTGCGTCTCAAGTCCTTTTATGAAAGTGTGAAAGAAAATCAGTCTGAAATAAGTCCGTTTATTAATTGAGTTCTGCAATGGAAGAGGAAAAGGAACATCTTTCCTTCCCAGTGAATATTAGCAAAGATTACAGTGTGTTGAAAAGTAACGCATGTTTTTTTCTGTCAGTTCTAAATAGAAGGCAAGTTTTAAGTGTCTGTTCAAGATTAGGTAGGCTCAGAAATCGTAAATGTAATTACGAACTGGGGGATGAGGGGAGAGAAGAGGGTTATTCTGCCTAGACTGCTAGTATTGAGCCAAGATGTGTATCCATGCCTTATGATCCTATGGAGAAAATGGAAGAACTTGTGAGGTGAAGCAGGGCTAGAGAAGGGGACAGTGTCTAGCTATACATACATATGCATCAAAACCGCCTGTTAGTAAGATGTACAGAAGAATTGTATATTGTTATTAAATTGGTTAATGTATCCTTCCAAACACCATTGGCTTATGTAGTAACAACATATCTCTTTCTCTTTTCTGTTACTAATTGCATTTTATTTTTAAGGTAAGCTTGATCTGGTCATAGCCAGTTAAAGTGCTGTGGAAACCAGTATGTCACTTATCCCTTCTGCTTCTTTTTGGGTTATGCAGGTTACGTCCAAGCATCAAAGCAGGACAAGAAGTTCATGGCCTGTGCTCCGGATTACTCCTACGCTGCTCTTTGTGAGTGCTTGCGGCGAGTTTTCATCTATCGTCAGCCGACTCCTCTGTCCACAGTTCTCTACAACAGGAAGGAAGGAAGACAAGTAGGACAGGTTGCTAAGCAGCTAGTAACAACCCTGGAAGCCAGTGATCCTATCTTAGGCTTTCAAGCTACAAGTGAGAGATTATTTGTTCTCACAGCAAAAACCTTGTTTTTAATAAAGGTGAACTCTGGAAATTAATTATTCAGTATATTCTGCTATAGTTTGTGTTAACAATTTGTTAAAGAACTGGCTAGGTAAATGATATGAGGAGTTCAGTACAATTTGCTGAAGTTTAAATTGGGGATATTTTAAAGGGGAATCAAAATTTTTCCATAGAATTTGTCTGTAAGATAGTGAGAAAGTTTTTCAACTTTGCTGTTGCTGGAGTAAGCTTTTTCAGAGCTATGGGAAAATGTCTTCTGCACTAACAGCTTTCTCAAAGCAATTCTCAGAGGCTGCTCTTGCTTAGGTGAATAGAATTATGTATTGGTTTTTTCCAAATGACTATGTTTGCCATACTTCAGAGTTTGGAGAATTCACTTCTGTTTTTAAATGCCTCTGTTTACCGATGTAAGAAGTAGACAGATAAAGAAAATAAAGCCTTGAGTTACAAGCATATGATGTGCAAATAAGTATGTATCATAAAGAAGAAAACATCCCAAATTCAAATAATATTGGCCAAAAAAAAGATTTGATATTACAATATTCAGCAGTATTGAGTGAAATGTGAATGGAATGAATGAAGTATTATGTTTCTTATACAGGTAATGAATTCAAGTGGAATAATTTCATTCTATAGGCAGATTTTAGATTATTGATTTGGGTCTGACTCATACTTGCAGTGAAATCTGTTCACGTTTTAAGAGACACTAGAGTATCTTTTAGTAACTTTTTCCTGAAGCAGAGTGAGGGTCAATGTAGAGCTGGTGATTACATATTGAATGGTGTTAGTCAAGGTCTAGTTATTCTCTCAGTTGTGTCATTTTCAGTTGACATTGTACTTCATCTCAAGTGACTAATTTACAATTGGAAAATGTCTAACAGAAAAAGCACCTGTATTGTAACTTAAGATGGGGAACTCAGAAGTGCTGCTTCTGCCTCACTGTAAATCCTGTGTTGTTAGTTAACCGTTCTGTCTGTGATGCACAAGTCCAAATGTATATTTGCAGTGTAAGAGTATGCAGGCCATGGGTTGCTTCAGTTTATCTAACTGGCATGGTTAATTGTATTGAATAGTTTTATCTGAAAATTTTCGTTTCTTATTTTAAATTGACATTGTCAATACTCTTAAACCAAAAAAGGTTGTTTTGGGTTTTTTTTCATAATTTGCTGACAACCTCATAGCAAAGAATGCCTAACGTATTGGTTAGTGGCAGGAAAGCTGCCATGATCTATGGTAACCAAAGTACTGAGACACAAATACAACAAGTGACCTAATAGTTTGCATCTCTTTCAGTACTATTTCAGATCTCTGTAAGAATCTATTGAGAGGAAAATGTGTTCCATTTTTTTAACAGTTTCATAGTTGTGATTGTTTTGACTCTCCTGTAAATTCTCCAAACTCGTAGTGATGAAATGATTAATAATATGGTGAGAATTTAAGAGGGATACAAGCAGTGTGGCTTGCAAAATACCCTGCAAATGCAGGAGTTTTTCAAGGAACCTGATTTTGTCTTCCTTACAGCAGTATTACATTGTATATCCAATATTGAAGTTTTTCTTTACTCTTACCTGGGTAAGTTAAAACAGACTTGATTTGCAAACCTTCCCTTCTCATTCAGGTTTTTTTTTTGAACTATGTTGAAGGTGCTTTTTAAAAAGGCTCAGTGAATGTATTAGTGTTTCATGACTGTTTTGCATTTAAATTTTCATTGCTGGGCAATAGCATCAAAGAAAATGGTAGAATTCATGCAGAGGTCCTTTAGAAAAGATTTTATATAGCTGATTACTTTGCAGCATAAAGTGCTTTGAGATTTACATGAATATTACTTAGTAACCTGAGGTTTAATCATTGGGAATACAAAGTCAAGAACTTGGTATTTGGGGAATGGAAGAATCAAGGAGTGAAAGTTCTTAGACAACATGCTTTTGTCACCTCAAGTCTATTGCAGGAAACTTCAGTATAGGTGAGAATTTCAGCTGTTGTTTGCCAAATTCTCCTTGCTGTGGGTTAGATGCCTGGGAACACGCTTCTGCTGTCTCCTGCAACCGAGGAAACAAAGTCCAGTAAAATGGTTACCTCTTCAGAGGCTGTATTACAGTATGTAATGACTGAAACTCACATTCTGCCCAAATATGAGTCTGTTTGAAGGGAGTTCTTGTTTGCTCCTGGGAACAGCTCAACAAGGGAAAGAGGTTCATCCTTTTTTCCCTTGTTGCTCATCTGTCTGCAATCATGGTGTTCTCAGAAAGGATATGTCAGATAGTTTCTCTTTTATTTTGCTTTCTATGAGAGTTAAGGACATGATATTATTTAAAAGATTTGTTGCCTTGAGGAATCTTCCATGCTGTTGCACAGCAAGCTACTATAATTAAATGGCTGCAAGTCACAGGGAGACACTTCCTATCAGCATTTCCATTTCTGTGTTCACTTAATTTTAAGGCTTATTTGTTTAGTGTTTTAATGTGGGCTTATACAAAGTACAGAATGTGGGTATTTAAAAGAGGTGGTTTTCTGAGAACCATACTTCAAGTTTTCTAGGCTTTTATTTCTTGAAATCTTACATTTTAAGACACAGTACTTCCTGAGAGGTCCAGATCACAATCTGTTTACAGAACTTCTGAGAAAATATTTGACTATTACAGACTTGCATTATTTATTTCAAATATTCTGTTTCAGTGTTTTCCTTGGCTGCGTATTTGGAATGTATCATGTATTCTTCTACAAGTTTAAATAAATGGAAAAAATGTTAAATTTATTAATAAAAGGGTTTTTAAATTATTTTAAGGGATTTCTGTTACTTTCAAATGTGCATCCTTCCTATGCTACTGAAACAAAACAGAAAAGTAGAAATAAGAAATTCTTTAAAATAAGACTTGTTATGTTAAGGAGCTTTCCGTTAGGGCATAGTTCTGATGGGTGTCTGCGCTGCAAAGTCATGTCTGTTGCCTAGACGTGCACTATTGCACTCCTTCTTCATTCCTCTGAAAACCCCTGTACAGTCTTTTTCATGTCCCATATTTGCCAACTTAGAAATTTATGGAGGTGGTTACTGGACAGGGTTGACAAGTATTCAGGTGTATTCTTGTGTTAAAGTGCACATTGCCTCCTCTCATCCTGTGTCTTTGTTGTGTACAAGACCCAAATGATCTGGACAAACCTTTCTAGATGGAAAAAGGGGAGAGATCTACACTTCCTTCCTCTTCTTCTACGTCATCCCATGGGGGCTTTTTTGCAGGAGAGAAAGGAGAAGAGGAAAGATCTGGTTTGTATGTATGTCCTGTGTCAAAAAGTGGCTCTTTGTTAATGAAACCGAAGACCCTGTGAGAGTAACAAACAAGGCTGAAGCTTACATTTTATTTCAATTTGCTGTGCTTTATTTCAATAACAGACATTATTACCACTATAACTTTTGAATTTCCTTGCCTTCTGTCAATTTATATTTTCTATTCCCATTATGAGATTAGATAAACTTGAAGCCTGCAGTCGATCACACGTTAGCATGTAATAACAATTTTTAGTTGGTTTAAAATTTTATACCGCCAGTCCGATATGCCATTCATAACAGCTTTCTGGAAATCTGATGAAATTTGTTTCCCCCCCTCCCCATGCAATGCATTTGCATTTGTGCTATGTATAAATGTCAGCAAGGTCAAAAGGCAACTTAGCTGCAGTCTTTGAGGTGGACGAACCAAGTATCAACCAAGCCTTTTGGTCAAGACTATTGCAATAATTTCAAACTCAAGGTTTCATGGTATTTTGCTTGGAGAAGTATTTACTGGAGTCTTTTTTTTTTTTTTTCCCCTCTTTAAAAAAGGTTTAAGCTACTTCTGAAAAATACTTTCTTTTAACAAAGATGTTTACCACGATATGGTAGCTGGGTATTGATTAAAATATGATGATAGATATAATTAACAAGTTTAGATGTAGACCTGGAAAATACTTCCAGTCTTTACTGATCTAATGCTGAAGGCAAAATACCCTTTATAAACCGTTCCAATGTGCTTTTGCAATCTAATTAGATTGGCAATTGCAAGGAATTGTCAAGAAGAACACAAGAAATACAATTTAAAAAAAAATACTTTTAGAGAGTCACTTTTATTATGCTATGATGAATATACATTATCCACTAGCTTTTCTCAATATGCTAGTGCAAGAGTTGTGTGTGTATTGTGTGTGTTTGTATTTTCATCTCCATCTATATGTGTGCACACATGTATGTATAAATACTGCCTTAAAGTATTGGGGAAGATGGGGTGGATTCCGGAGGGGAGAATCTTTTAACATTACTGACAGCAAAGCATAGATTCTTCAGTAACCTGTTCGTGAGTCTGTTGAGGAGCCAGCAGTCTGACTGGGTATTTTGCTGTACACTAAAACATGGATTTACACTTGGGAATAAGTTCTTGAATGTGAAGAAATCCTAATTATTAATTTAGAGGCCCCTCGGAATCTGTGTTATAGTTTTGGTTTATCTTTTTTACTGTTTAGGTTTTCCTTTGGTGCTTGTTGTCCTTCATCAAAAGGCAAACACCTCAAAGCCTGGCATAAATGTGTTGTAATGTCATGGTAACTGCTTCATGTGAAAACATCAGTTATGAATCCTGTGGAGTTTTTCCTCTGAGGATTAAATATATGATATCTCAGTGTTATACCCAAATTTAAACAGCTCAGAGGCCAAGTGTTGCGCAGATGCCTCAAGTTGGAAGAAATGATGCAGGATTAGTAAGCATTTACTTTTATCAAAACAAGTGAGGTTTAGTGGGAAAAGAAATAAGATCCACTGAATACTAATTCAGTCACTTTATCACTGAAATTGCTGCTGTTTGGCCTTTAATGATTTTTCTCGTTGAAGCTGTTCATTCTCTGTTCCATGTGTCCCCTCTAATAAATATAGAGTACCTTATCGTGATTTAAGGTTGAACAATTTATTGGAATTTCCTGAATAACTGAATTAGACTTGCACATGGGTTATCTAAAATATGGGCATGAGGTACAAAATGGATACATCTAGTCTTGAAAAGACCAGGAACACTGGCTCCTGATTTGATCAAGAGCTTATGACCATCTAAACAGAAATAAAAACTGATACTGTGAAGACATTTTTGTGAGTTGCAATGTCAGGTTCTAAAAAGAGTAAAAACAGGGGAACCTGTGCAGAATAAACTTGCTTAGGCGAGATAAAATAGATGCAGGTTACCTTTTAAAATCTTCTAGGAATATGTGCAATACTCCATTCAAAGCAGTTGGATCGATCAGAAAGAGACCATGCGTGTGATCAAGACTTCCTCTGTTCCCTTTTATGTGCGTTTGGCAGGGGTAAGTCATCAGCAAAGCTGCCTGGGTGCTGGTGTGATCGGAGTAACTCCTTTTGTGCCATTTCTTGCCTGATGTCGCTCCAGGTTCTTACTGCTGTCTGAAAAATTCACAGGATTAATAGCTAAGAAGATAATCAAATTAAAAAAGTATTGGCTGCTGTTAGCAGTGCAGTTTGAACCTCTTTGGATCCAGTGTGATGTTTGTGATAAAATCTGTTTTTTCACATGAAACCAAAGAAAACCCTAAAACTCAGGCTACTTTATTGTTGTTTCACTGTTTTTTCTGGGAAGTGCATCAATAGCCTTTTTCTCTCTCTCCTTAGAAATCTTCGTCTTGCGCTTTAAAAAACATGCAACATCCTCAGAAGTTTGAACCTGGTGTGTCTTAATGCCGTGGGGACATCTGTGCAGGGAGCTGCGGGCTGGTTAGCACAATGGCTCACTGAGTGAAGACATCTGATGTGTCTACACTGATTTTCACGCTCTTGCTCCGTTATCTAGCGTCACAAATCTCTCTTTTCTGTGACAGCAGAAATAAGTCAACTTGCTAACTGGCTGCAGTGTCTACTTTGGAAGGAAAGCACACAAAGTAGATTCTTGGAGATAAATTTCTGTATCAAATGTGATTTATACCATGACAAATCATTTATGTGTTTTTGACTTTGAGTTGATTAATGTTTACAATTAATGAATTCCCACAGCTCAAATCTTCTAGTGAAATTTATTCACAGACCTGTAGGTGAACATATTAGAACATTAATTCAGAAGCAGAGATAATTAGCACTTCTCATTAGTATTTAATTTTAGTTGGTTACTCAGTCTCTATTATGTGAACTGAATTTCTTCAAACCTATAAAAACTAGTTCACTTCACAGCTCTTGAGTGCTGCTGGCTAAGGAAGTGGAGCTTTGCCTCTAAGTACTGGCAGTGGTCGAAGTCGATGAGGCCAGAGAGCTCTGGTGAGTACTTCATGGTGCTTTAGGAGCATCCTGTTGCAAGGAACCTGCCAAGGGAGTGCAACTGCTTAAATCCTACGACTTCTGAATGTTTCTTGAACTTAGCAGCCCTCATAATTCCTAAGCAAGGAATTGCCTAGGAAGAAGCAACTTGCAGAACCCAGCCCATGCTGCCTTACAGCTCTGCAGGGGTTGTGACTGTGTGACATTAAACCAATAATGTATTTGTACCAACGATGTCCAGCTGTGCACATAGGCACAGAACTTTCCTCTGAAATGCAAGGTATGTATATGATTGGGTTTGAGATATAAAATATATAATAAAGTGATCAAGTCAAAGCTCAATTTGTCCGTCTCTCATGTCCCTTCAGCAACTGCTTTTGGGTACATGATTCCTCATGCTTTGTTACGAGCAAATGGGCAGCAGTGCTCTTCTACCTGCAGCCCCAAGCCCCTCAGCTTTGAGAATGCTTGCTCTGTAATCGGCTATGGCACTGGTACAAAATGGCACAGCTCCGGTTTTCCTTCTCATCTGCCAGGTCACGCTCAGCTCTTGGTGTCTCTGGCATTCAGTTACAGGAAACTGGTATGGGCTGGGTTAGACCTGTGCTCCTCAACCACCATTTGCTGTAGTCCTCTGTCTTTTGTGGTTTATGCAGAAACTGAGCCCTGCTGGGCTTCAGGAAATGTGTGTGTGTCTCCGATCCTGAACAGCCCGGAGGGGACTGTTGAATCCCCCACTGGAGGATTTCCCCATCTATGTACACAGGTAAACTCTTAAGTGTGTTTCCAGGGGCAGAGGGGTGAAGTCTGAATTATGTTGAGAATAGGTTTGAGGCGTTGTTAGAAGATGAGTTTAAGGGTAGCATGATAGGTAACAAGCAGGTTTGGTCCTAAGGGCTCCTGGGAGACAATATGTGTTTCTGAACCATGGCCGAACCGTGTTGCTTTCATGTCCTTTCTGGGCCAGCTCTCTCCTCCTTCTCTATTTTAATAGAGGAAAATTTGTGCCTTTAGCTGTGGTGCTGGTTTGGGTTCCTGTGACAACAGCAACAGAGCCCAAATTCAAACTCCTCGAAAGCCTGACAAGGAAGGTGTGTTGCTTTTGAAGCTGTTATGAATTTTTCCCATTAAAATACTTGCGGAAGCAGGGATATATGATTGCTGCCAACTGAGAAAAACATTCAGAGAAAGCTGAGGGTATATTTTAAATAAATTGAGTATCGTATGTGTTTATATGTATGAAAATGTGCACAGAAGATGAGGAGAGCAGCAAGCCATATGGCAGTGGGTTACAAATGGCTGTACTGCTTAGGAAAATGAGTAACTCTAAGCATTGATATATATATGAGCCTGCTGAGGTTCAGATGTTCACATGCTGTTACTGCAAGAAAGCTACTACTGCTGAGTCAATGAACAACATTTGAAAGACAAAAAAAACAAGCCAGCATCCAGCTAAAAATTCAAAGAAGCCCTTAAAAAGGACCTAAAAAAAAAAAAAAAAGAAAAAAAAAGTCTGGACTTTTACTAAGACTGAAATAAAAATAAGATTAAAAGGAGCTTGTTTATTTTCATATATTTGTGCTGTCCTGTAGTTAATTAGAAAGTATCTGTTTCCTGATGTTTACAGTTTTTTGTCTTAGACTTTAAAAATGTTCTATTAACATCAATATTAACTTCTGTAATTACTGAAGTGGAGTCATTCAAAAATTCCTTTAGAGTCATCAATCACTCTTCCTCATGGTCTTCAAAATCCATGATTTCTCCCTTCGTTAAGGAGAGAAGGGTTTTTATACAAGATTCCTTCCTTTCCTCTGTGTCTTTTCTTTGGCAGAAAACCTGAACTTTTATCAGAAAAGAAACGCACTGGAAACTGCACAAAGGTAAGTTGAAAGCAAAGATATTTGGAGCTGTCTCTTCAGGGCACCTATCCATAGCCACAGGAGCGTGTCAAAAGATCGTTGACAGGGGATTTGGGCGTTCTCCTAGCAACATTTTTGTTTTCTCTTTGAGCCAGAAAAAAAAATAGGTTGAAAACTCGATTCTTCCTTTTGCCTAATGTGCTCTGTGGGGCCCTTTTCCCTGAAATCCCATGACCAGTTAGCCTCTCCAAACATCTCAGGAGGGATGTGGTTGACTTTGCCGTTGGGGCTAGTGTTCTCCCTGGGGGAAAACTTTGAAAATGTTTGTTACAGCAGCGAGGTGGGAGCTGTATGGAGAATATCTCCATAACAGAACATAAATGACCCGGCAGAGCTGGATGGCAGTGTGATGTTTTCACTTTAACTGACTTTGCAAGGCCTACATGCCCTGACCCATGCGAGCTGGACTTTTTAATATTGTGCTTTCCTAGAAAGAAAACAAACATACATGGTAACCAGTAGTAGTGCATCATATTGTTTATTTAGATTTACTCCGAAGGAATATTAAAAATGACATCATGTTCATGTGAGAGTAGTATCTTTGAACTTAGAAGGAAATGTACTTATGTTTTAGTTAAATAACATTAACTGACAATCATCAGCATTCAGTGCCTCCAGTAACCTGAACAAACAGCTTTAGTAAGCGTATTAAGGAGAAAAATATCAGTGAAGTTATTTTTCACAGGCAGCGTGGGAGGAGGGATGCCAGCCTAGGCGGGCGTGTGGACGGGCGCTGTGGAGGTCCGTCCCAGCCCCGGGCTCCCCTGCAGGGCTGAGACAGGCGGGCAGCCCCAGGGGCTTGCTCCGGGCTGGGAACCCAACACACAGCCACCTCTTGCCAAGCAGCTCCCGTCGTACCTCTGAAAGCGAAACAGCCTGTGACCTGTCAGCGCTTGTCTCTATCAACGTCCCTCATCGAGAAAGTAAAACCGAGTGAAGCAACTGAAGTGTCCTCTCTGAGCATCCGTGTGTTTCTCTTCTAACAAAGGAATGACCCTGGCTGCTGTGAATCTGCGGCAATACGGTTCTTTGATCTCTCTGCAGAGAAAACTCTGTCTCAAGACAACAACATGCTGACAAGAAGTTTGTATTTTTAATTGCTTTCAGTTTTATATAGCTTATCTTTTAAGACATAGCTTATATAGCTTAGGATTTTAAGACAGATGACATGCTTTATCCACAAGTTCCTCAACTTTTTTCTTTTAACCTCTGTTTCCTCTTTTCTGTGAAGCTCTAGAATGGTTCTTCGCATTTTGTGACTGCTTCTGTGTTTGCATTCAAACCGGGCACCAGCACATTAAATCGGTGAGCATTTTTACACTGGTTTGTTGGATTGATTTCCATAACTCTTATTTTAACCTTATGGGAGGAAATGTTTTCATTTGAAGAACTGTGGCCAGAATGTTGCCCTGAGTGAAAAACCCCAACAGAGCTACTGATGGGACTGTGCTCCCAAAATGCACGGGAGGAGAACGAAAGGCTGAGGGTCTGTTGTGTTGAACTGTAGGTCCATTGGGGCTGGTGTTCTTTGCAGCGGCAGGAATGAGTAAAGCTTTGACGTAGGAATGAATACTGTCTCACCTCTGTGCCCAGCAAGATCATGGAGCAGATTCACCTGGCTACTATGCTAAGGCACACAGAAAATAAAGAGGTGATTGGTGACAGCCAACATGGCTTCACTAAGGGCAAATCCTGCCTGACTAATTTGGGGGCCTTCTATGATGAGGTTACAGCATTGATGAATAGGGGAAGAGCAACTGACATCGTCTACCTAGACTTGTCCAAAGCATTTGATACTGTCCCACACAACATCCTTGTCTCTAAACTGGAAAGACATGGTTTTGATGGATGGACCACTCGGTGGATAAGGAATTGGCTGGATGGTCACACTCAATGAGTTGTGGTCAATGGTTCAATGTCCAAGTGGAGGCCTGTGACGAGTGGTCTTCCTCAGGGGTCAATACTGGGGCCAGTGCTATTTAACATCTTTGTTGGTGACATAGACAGTGGGATCGAGTGCACCCTCAGCAAGTTTGCAGATGACACCAAGTTGTGTGGTGTTGTGGACACGCTGGAGGGAAGGGATGCCATCCAGAGGAACGTTGACAGGCTGGAGAGCTGGGCCTGTGTGAGAACCTAATGAAATTCAACAAGGCCAAGTGCAAGGTCCTGCATGAGGGTCGGGGCAATCCCAAGCACAAGTACAGGCTGGGCAGAGAATGGATTGAGAACAGCCCTGAGGAAAAAGACTTGGGAGTGCTGGTGGATGAGAAGCTCAACATGAGCCGGCAATGTGCACTGGCAGCCCAGAAAGCAAATCGTATCCTGGGCTGTATCAAAAGAAGTGTGGCCAGCAGGTCAAGGGAGGTGATTCTGCCGCTCTACTCTGCTCTCGTGAGACCCCACCTGGAATACTGCATTCAGCTCTGGAGTCCCCAGTACAAGAAGGACATGGAGCTGCTGGAGCAGATCCAGAGGAGGGCCATGAAGATGATCCGAGGGCTGGAACACCTCTGCTATGAAGACAGACTGAGAGAGTTGAGGCTGTTCAGCCTGGAGAAGAGAAGGGTCCAGGGTGATCTCATAGCAGCCTTCCAGTACCTAAAGGGGGCCTACAGGAAAGCTGGAGAGGGACTTTTTACAAGGGCATGTAGTGATAGGACAAGGGGCAATGGCTTTAAACTGAAAGAGGGCAGATTTAGATTAGATTAGATATAGGGAAGAAATTTTTCACTCAGAGGGTGATGAAGCACTGGAACAGGATGCCCAGAGAAGTTGTAGATGCCCCATCCCTGGAAGTGTTCAAGACCAGGTTGGATGAGGCTTTGGGCAACCTGGTGTAATGGAGTGTTTCCCTGCCCATGGCAGGGGGATTGGAACTAGATGATCTTTGAGGTCTTCCAACCATTCTATGATTCTATGACTTCTTAATCAAAGAAAAGTGCAGTTAAGCAGCTGTACGTATGTGTAATAACCCTCACCAGCCGGTGTTCTGATGCTGTCTGTGGAAGGCTTTGTCTCATGTGCTTTGAGAGTTGCTAGTTGTTAGATTTTACACACATTGCCTTTCCAGCCCTGATCCTCCCTTTGTGTTCTCTTATCTCGTCAGCCCTAACTAACAACATGTCCAGGAACATGCCCTTACAAATAATGAGTGGTCTTGCCCTGTTGATGTGTTGCTGCGGTCTGCTTGCCTGAAGTCTAAGGTGGCAGTTCCACTGATCCCCCTCCTTACTTCTACAAGAATTGAATACTCTGTCATTTTGCGATTGCTATGCCCAAGACGGCCTTCAATCATCACATCACCCACACGTCCTCCTCTGTTTGCAAACAACAGGACCAGTGGGGTGTCCTCCCTAGTTGGCTCAATCACCAGCTGTGTCATGGAGATGTCCATCTGGTTTGAAATCTAGATCAACTCATGTGTATTAGTAGCAGACTGCTGGTTCTGCTTGCTGTTGTTATTGAACACACACCAATTGTATATACTAGTATGTATTGCTTCCCTCTCCACTCCACTCCAGATTGGGAAAGAATAGCTTAATTTAGTGGATAAAGTCTATATGCTCATGTACTTCAGGTTCCTAAGTGTCTACAGCTTCAGATAATTGTGAAACACCTTCTTTTGGCTATACTGGAGTAAATCTCCCTAATGTCCCACATCTCTGATGCTCAAGACCAGCATTAGTTTCAAGAACAAGTCCGTATTTCCTAAGGTGAGTCACTTAGTTGAGGTACTGTCTGGTACCTCAGACCTGAAAAAACAGAAGACATCCATGTGAAGAACAGGTTCTAGTCTGAACGCATTGCTCCAACTTATTGCTGATGTGATTGTCAGTAACTTGTGTTCACAAGCAAAATTTTACACGTGTACATCATCTGGCATTTAATTTTTTTTGTTTCTTTCTTGCAGAGGGGATAAGGGGTGCATTTATCTGTAGAAGAAACAGCTGTGCATATCCATTATGACTTCCCTCTCCACCTGTGTTCTTTTACATCAAGTTCTCAGTTGCTCTGTCTACAAAAAAATAATCTGTGGTCGTCCTGTCCAGATGCCATCTCCTGGTTAAGCGTTAGTCAGCAGACAACTGCTTTTTTGCTTTTTTTTTTTGATTGGTTGGTTTGGTTTATTATTCCAGTTGCTTGATAACGTGCATGGCCTGCCGAGGAGTTACTGGTCAGGCTGAGTGTCATAGCATGGTTGTATACTGAGTTCTGGATGTTACTTTAATCAAGAGAGAGAGATGTGTCTGGCTTTACTTCAAAGGCAGCCACTTCTGGTAAATCATCAAACAGGGACTGCAGCAAGTCGGGGAAAAAAGACACAATTAAGACGTGATGTCCTCAAAATTCAAGGAACTTTGGTCAGTCAATAAAAATTTAAATTGGAGTAAAGATGCTCAAAGACGTTCTTTGTTGCTCAGCCTCAGTTTTTCTGCCCATGACATTACTAGCCAGTTTAATTTTTTGAACTGTTTTGTTGACCCTGAAGCCCGTCACTTAATAACCCAGTGATCTCCACAACAAACTGTAAAGACTCAAACTCCATTAGAAATCTTCAGGTTAGCAGTGCGAAAACATAGATCAGGATCCAATATGGGTAGAAAGTTGTTTCTGGTAAGGATATGACGTAAACCATGAGCCACTTGTTTCAATTCATACTTTCTATATGAATCTCGCTTCTTTTTGCTGCTATGACTTTTGTCTGGTTTTCACTTGCATGCCAGAAATTTCAGGCCTTCACATCATCAGCTGTTAGGGATCGGTGTCTTTGTAAAGTTCTCTGTACTCTTAGCTCGATATACAAATAGAAATGACTTAGCTACCACTTGTTGAGGATTAATGTGTAGGATGAATTATGGCTTTACGCTACTTTCTGGTTTTGCCTATTGGCTGTTTAAACTAGAGGATTTATCAGTTCCTATTTATGCAGAGCTCTTTATTTATGGAGCTTGCTGATAAATAAGAAATTGGTGTCTTACTTTGCAGAGCTTGTGTTTTTTCTTCTCTTGTTTTTAGGTTTTTTAACACAGGTATGTGGAATGGTGAGAAGTTTTCTCTGGTAGTGAGGGTGGAGAGAAGGGAGAAAAGGGGCCATACACCTGTTTGGCCGTATCTCTCATGCTAAATTGTGTTGGGCTGGATTTTCTCTTGGGCTCAAGTGATATTGACACAGGATTACAAAATGATCCCAAGGGGAAATGCTAAAGTTTGCTGGTTTTCAGGCTGCTCTTATGTTGACATTGATGAGCAATGCCTAGGTGCTATTAATCATCTGGAGAAATGGAGGTATGAGTTGCCTTTTACCCTGACATATGCTGGCTCAGACACACCTGGTACAGGGTTTTATGCCAGATTATCACACTTTGCAGCCGCTAAGACGTCTTCTTCCTGGAAATGATTCAGATTTACTCATTTAAAGTCAGACTTAATCTTTCTAGGATGAGGCAAAAGGGGAGCTGAGGAACTGGTCATAAGCCAGCATCTTTAACAGATGAGCTCTGGAGTCCATCACTGAAGCCATGTATGAAAGAAAGAGGAAGGACTTTGACAAATGCCCTGAGAAATAAATTAGTGGTTTGCTTTTCAGTAAATTACATTTTAAAAGGCATTTGATTTACACTATTAAACATCTCTCAGTGAAGCAGTTGATCTTGTAGGGAATACCCAACTCCACCGTAACTGAAGACACACTAAAAATTATGCCATGAATGGAGGCTGGAGACCCTCCGTCCCATCTGGCTCTCTTTTTGGGGTTTAGATGTTTCTTTGTGATTGCTCCTCTGTTAAGTAGCTGAAAAGACATGGTTGTGGTCTCCTAGAAAGCCTGGAAGCTCCCAGTTAAGGTCTACTGTGAGATGAGTTGAACAGTGCTTTTAAAACTTCTTTTTGCATTCAGTTTGAAAGCTGAAAATGCAGCTTTTCTGGAAAGCTGTCTTCTTTAGTGTGTTGGGCTCCATGCATGAATCTGACCCATTCCTGCTGCCATTTTCTGTGGAGCCAGAGACATCCCTCCTGGCTCCGTCCTGCCCTCTGAGACCCTCACCCAGAGACTGGCAGGTATGGATTCATTCAGAGAAATAATTCTCTGGAGTGAGAGAAGTTTCCTTTTCTGCTGCCAGAGCAGAATACCATACTGAAAAGTCAAAACTGAGACAAAACTTTGTGGTTTTCTTGTGTCTTTACCAGCAGCAAACCAGCTCATGAGAGCTCACTTTCAGCTCAGGATTCATCCAAATAGCTTTTTCTGCCTGGGGAGCTTTGCACCGGTGGTGGGCTACTAGAAAGAACTGAGGGGAGAAGGAAAAAAAAGATCAATCTGAACCTGAGAAGAGGTACAAAAGAGAGGAGATCTTTTATGTCCTAGAAGTATTACATCTGTAGGAATAAAACCTATTTTCCCTCTTTCTCAAGGGCTCAAGTCGACAGTTTTTTTTCTCTTGCTACATCAAAAAAGATGAATCTCAGCAACCTGGTTCTTTCTCTCTCTCCTTTTTTCATCTTTTTATCCCCAAAACAAAATTGATATGTTTTCTGTGATATGCTCAGTGACACAAAGGCTACACCGAGTGTGTTGCACACTAGCTATTCATTCTCTATAAGAGAAATCTTTGATCCTTTGCTATGACATGGCTTTCAAGTACCATTAGCAATTGCTGCTCATTGAATTTTTGGAACGTATTTTTCAAGAAATGTAAAGGATGCTTTCAGCTTGGTTATTCTTTCAGCTAAACTTAAAAATGTACATTCTTACTGAATGAAAAGTTAGTTTACTTTTTGCCTGGTTTTCTACATTGACTGATTTCCACCCAGTTCAACAGAGACACGAAGAACTTCATAAAATAAGATTACTGTAAGTTTCATTAAAATAAGCTGCTGGGAAGAGGAAAGAAACCCTAGAAATACCACAGCTGAGGCAAAGGCATCAGTCAGAGCTACTTTATTTCACACCAGTATCAGGAAATCTCCCAAATTTCTAGGAAATGAGACTGATTTACTTAATATGGTGTGGAACAATTTGTTTCCAAGAGTGTGAGTATCATCAACTAAATCCTTAAAAACAAAGAGGCACAGTCTGTGTCCAGTCTTGAGTGTGACTGAATTGCAGAGGCAGTGTGAGAGTGCATGAGGACGGAAGGGATACCGGGCTGCCAAACAACATGGATTTATACTGGAGGAGAGCTTTAAAAAGGATGATGATGTGGATTAGCTAGAGCTGGCCTTGAATAGCAGCCTGTATCGTGGAAATCTTAGAAACTCAACATTTGAAAAGATATCCTGCGGCCCAGTCTAGCCTGGGAGGTAGATCTCCCTGCCAGAAACGCACTGTTTGTGCCCGTGCGTTGGTGCACGTACGGGAGCACACGCGGCCGGGCAGGGACGTGCACGTGCCCTGTAACACTGAGTACCAGAAGGGGAATAACTTACATGAGCAGAAGCACCATCATTCGGATGTAACTGTCCTCTCCTTGTATATGCTGGCACATCTGAAATGCAAAGGGACTTTCAGATGAGATAAGGACTGGAGAACAACGGTACCTCTGCTTTCCTCAGTGCTTGGCTAAACATAATGAAGAGAAAACGTGTGCTGAAGCGCCCAAGCATTCTTTGTTCCTTTAGATGGCTTGCCTTTAATTACTGAGTGAGAGAGAGGATTTGTTCAGGCTCACTTTCAGCAGTGATGACAGAAAGACATCACAAATTACACTCTAAATCATCATGGGTAAAAATCTAGCTAATTATATAGGTGTGAAATTAATTAAACCTCTGCCTTTTCAGGTCCTGACCCAGTTGCCTGTTGGTGGTTTGTTGTTGGTTTGTTTTTTTTTTTTTTCCTTCCTTGCTGCTCATATCTGTTTTCTGTCACTTCAGTTCTGGGTATTGTCTGCTTTCCCCTAAGGGTCTTGGATGATGTATCAAACTGCTCTAAATGTGGTCTTTCCTGGAGATGCCCTGCCCCATGCGTCTCTGCCCTGCCTGGCCAGCCCATTTCGAGTCCAAAGTGCATAAAAGTCACAGGCCAGTTGCAAATCACAAAGCTGTCTTAACACGTCCAGAGATGACAGGAAATTTTTCAGGACTATTTCCCTCATGCCCAGTACAAGATTTGTCATCATGACAAACAAAACTTGCTCTGTGGCTTGAAGCGCTAACCTCGTGTCACTCCTGTGCGTTTATTCTCAATGGGGAAGGAATGCCGTAGTGAAATTGGCACAGACATGGTCCCAGCTCCTGCCACAGCCACCACCAAGAGACCTACGCTTCACTGGTGGGTAAAAGTGACCCGGGTGCAATGTAATATATGTGTTGTGTTCGTAGGGTGCTTCGTTCGTTCGTTCAGTGCAGCTGAAGAGATTTAAGGTTGAAGAGTAGTTGTGCAGTATTAGTTCTAAAGCTGAGCTTCCCATTTTTATTAGACATTCCCTTCCTTATTATAAAGAGAAGACAGATGCCTCTTATTCATTTTTGGTTTCTGGCTGTTGTTTTTGCTTTCCTTGTGTAATGTGAAGGAAAGGAAGAGAAATCCCTTTGAGGAGAGAACAGACAACATTTGCTAATAAAAATTCCAGCTTGAAAGCAAGTTACTGGGGAAGTAATTGTCCTAAATAAGAGTGCCAGATAACAGAATATATTTCAAACTAAAACTTATTAAAAATGTGTGGTTTTCTCTTCCAAAGTGAAGAGGTGCAATTGCTAGGTGATAAATGAGAGTTTTAGAAAAATATTTGTCAGTAGAGGCACAGCTACACAGTGGAAGCACTGCTAATGCCTTCCAGAGCTGGAAGACAGGGGAGCATGCCAAGTAACTGACTGTCATGCACAGATTTAACTTTGAGGCAAATGAGTAGCAAAATCCACCTTCTGAGAAACAAATGGTAATTGGGCTAGGAAATCCAAACAGCTAGCACACGTGTTTTGAAATGTTTTTACTCTTTTTTTTTTCAAACATGTTTCAAAGAAGAGATATTCCAACTTTCTTAATACAAGATTGGTTTTCAAGCCTTAAACATGTGAAAGTTTCTAAAATTTTAGGCTGATGTATTTCTCCATGTACATTCTCCCCAGGTAATATCCTCTTTAGTAATCCTAGGTCAACAGGGTAATATCCTCTTTAGGAATCCTGGGTCAATGTGCACCTGTCCTAAGTGAGAAGAAATTTCTGATTTCTGTGGAAATAAATTTGGCTTTTACTGCTCAGGCAACAAGAGTACTCCCTTACAAACTACATAATGCTTCTCAAACAACAGCAATAACAAAAAAGTGTTTTGAAATAATGTACAACTGTCATACTTTGGGACATTTGACGGAACCGGGATTTAGGGGATCCCAATTTTTCCCTGATTTGGGGAAATCAAGAGGAATCAAAGTTACCTTTAGAGTAACTAGGCCCTTACTGTGTATATATGTAAATATTCTATGCAAAATGTATGCACAGTATGCAATGTATGTCCAAAATGTAAAACAATCTATAAGTGTAGTATAAAAACAAATGCTAGCTCTTGCTGGGCTTCTACCCCCATTTGTGGCTTGTTATGCGAGCTGATAGGGCACGAAATCAGGTTCATAAAAGTTTTGTGCTAATTAATACATGATAACTGCTTTCAAATGAACATCGATTTTTTACTTTGCTAAAACCACACAGAATGAATTTCTTTTAAAGCATTTCTTTGCTACCAATTTTTAAGCTTTTGGAGATTTTTCTTGCAGTGCCACATGGGATATCTAGCAGAAGACAGCTAGAAATTGTTGACTTCCTTTTCCAGGTGTTTAATTCAGAATCCATGGGACTTCTAGTCTTATTGGTTTCTGAACTACCAATTGTTTGAGTAACTGTTGCTACCTTCACACTGCCACCACAGCACTCTGGGGTCAGAAATGCACAGAAGCGTGTTTCCTTGCATGTTTGTTTGCACACGTTTCACGACACTACAGAATACAAATTCATAAAGAGAAGATGTGAACACAGATAAAGGCAAGAAGAGTAGTGAGATTCAGGAACACCTCAAGATGGATTTTCTTCTTAATAGTTTCATGGTGGCTTGCTCTTTTTGATCTTGCAAAGTAAATGTTGAAGGTGAGAAAGGACTGTGTTGCAGATCTGGGATAACTGAATCCAACTTCGAGGTGTCAAGTGGTGTTCTCCTGGAAATCATCACAGAGTTTCTCTCAGATACTCATCGTTGTTTAAAAGGTATCACCACTGTGTGTTCAAGACTTGAGAGTCCTTGGGCATTTACTGATGGCTTCAATGCATAGGAGTATCTAGACAATCCCTACCCCATCTGCTCTACAGCGCTCTGCTGGTCGACTGTCCTGTTCTATTTACCAGTGTCCGGAAAAGTACATGCTGCATGGTTTTCAGGAAATCAGACATTTTTTTTTGTAAACAGTAGGAGAGTGACTCTCGAGTGGGCTACTGGGATGGCTTGTAGAGATACAAGCTTATGGTCTACTTTCTTGAGTAATTCTCCCTTTTCTTAGAAATATTGGTCATAGAAGTTGACAGAGCATAGATAACAAATGCTTCATTTAGAAAATTGTACTGCTTACAGTTAAGTTGTCTGTACTATGGAAATGCAATTTCCACAACTGCAGAAATTTATGAGGGACACAAAACAAACTCTGCAGTGATCATTTAAAGCCCACTCAGTTATCACTGTTCTAGATGAAGCATGAAAATAGGATGCTGTGTTAGGAGAATGAAGAGCTGATGATGGATACTAACTGGGAAGATGAAGGTAACTGGATGATACCTTCTTAAACGAAGCCTGCAGGCTGTGTTGTGGAGGTCATCAGTGACAGCAAGAAAGGGAGAATAACTGAGAAGGGTTAAAGTTCAGAAACGTTTGGAATTCTTTAAAACCTCTGAGAGGTTACTGTTGGTAACTGTTTGACCACAGTTGATGAGAACATGCTACCACAGATCCTTTGCCTTCTATTTTAAGGAAAATCTTAAGGTTTTGGACACGTACCTTCTCACATTCTTCTAAATCACTTACTGTGTCTTATGGTGCACAGCAGAACTGTAAAAGCATTGTTGTTGAAACAATGATAGAGTTTTTATTGCAATAAGTTGAATTTGCGGTATAGTCTGTATACTATATTAATTTTTAGTGTAATGGAGAGTGATTCACTGGCAGAGAAATGGCAGTACTCAATATATGCACTGTGGTGGTTTTCACTGTTTTTAGTGATGTCTTAGTATGTTAGTGATGTAGGTGCTTTCTCTTTGGGGGAAATGTCAGGGATAACACAGGACTTTCCTTGCAGGACGCTAGGTAAGACTGTGTAGGTGTGTGGAAGATCATGTACAATTACCGCAAGTATTGTTGCGCAGTTTTGATATGCCTCCAGGAATTTCTGTATTTACAAAATGTTTGCCAGAGAATTTGTCTGTAGGCCAGAGGAAGATGACAACTTCATTACATAAATGTGGTGTTTGTTTAACAAAATTCATGGGTTTCAAAAATTACAGAGAAGTGAATTTTTCTGAATATTTATACAGAAGTGAAAATGGAAAAGATGCATATAAAAATACATACATATAAAAGAAAAAGCCAACAACAAACTTGAATTTCTGAATAGTGAAAACATTTTGATACACTTGGAGTTTTGGACTTATCACAAAACAGCAGTGACCTGTCTTCCCTCTTGAGAGCCTTGCCAAGAACCTTGAGTTATCACTTGAAATGCTGAAACACTGGAGGTGACAACTCTTGCTTCCATGTTTGAAAGATTTGTTTCCAGCATTGGAAAGCAAAGGATGCTTGCAGCAGTCTAGTATTTTCACAGCGACAGAAGTTTTCCAGAGAATGTAAAAATAGAGGCAAGTGGAGAGACAAAGAGAAGAGTTTAGCAGAAGGATGTAGTGGAAGGAATGAAATTAAACGACAGATAGAGAATGCTGTTCAACACTCCCCATCTTTACCCCATTCTGGTATGGGCTTCTCGTCTCAACATGTGCTGCTTCTTCCACACGTGTTTCCTAGTTAGAGACCTCCTTACAACCTTTTCACCAGACTTGAAGCTTGTGTATACTTCTGCCTACCTCTTGGTTAAATGACCTCAACTTCTGGTTGCAGCCTTATAAAATATTTTCTTACTTTTCCTTGGTTTTCTTTACTATCAAGGTCATGGTATTTTAAGCATGTGGCAGCAGTGGTTAAATGGAGAACACCTCAGGCACAGACTTGAAGATAAAATTGCAAGCATCTATGGTTTATTGCTCAATTAACAGGCAAACAGGCAGAGAAGTACCAGGAGGTAATATTGTTTCATTTCCTGTTGTGCGTGACTGCTGAGGGTGAGAAAAATATTGTTTACAATACAGATATTGTTATAAACTACATTGCAAGGTTATAATATATTTCCAATAATAAACCTCATGTTAATGTTATATTGCACTAGATATTGGCTGATCCAGCAGCAGTGTCATTCAACATCATCCTGACATTTTGCTTATGTGCTGTGATAAGATTTGAGCCCCAAATTCCCAGTCTTCCAAATATTATTGACATCATCTGTTTCACAGGTCCCTATTGCGCTGTGCTTCAAAGATGCTTTGATCTAGATGTAGCTGTTCAGTTAACACGACACCAGCTGCGTTTTTCTCCTGCATCTTCTATCAGCAGCACGTTTCAATGAGCACCCCAGCATGCAGAATACTTGGATGTGATGCACCCAACAGATGAATGTGATTCAGGTAATAAAGGACTTTCTATAAAGTGCTTCCTGTTAAGACACCAGCCAAAATGGTAAAGCTCTGTGCAGATTAGATAGATCTAAATTAGATCTTCATAAGTGCTATTTTAGGATTATTTCTGCTAATATGTGAGGTTCCTTTAGTATTGAAAGAAAAGATGCCCATTTGGACCTGAATAAAAAACCAACCAAACAAAAGCATATTAACTTATTTGTTATTTTATTTTGGACTAGTGTTCTTGGCATCCTTGGCTCAGCCCAATAATGGCTTCAGTTAATTAGAATTGCTACTGGAGCACAGTTTGCAGGTTTATTTTATCCAAAAGGGATACAGATTTCATGGTCCAAAATTTCCAGGATGCAAACCATTCCGAAGGCAATTGGGAGATTTACATCTAAAGGAACTTCTGATCCAAACTAAAATTTTCTTAGTGACTTCCTTTGTTTTTTGAAGTGCTTGAGTTAACATCTATGTTTGAGTTAAGTACCTGTGGTTTTCTCTTTTTATAGTTTAATTGAAATGTAACTGAAAATTCATATAGATCTGCTTTCATTTGTATATATTTTCAGTCTAAATAGATCAAATACTTGTTTACTTGTCTTCTTTGAAAACAATGTTATCAACTGAGGGGAAACATAAGGGCAATCCTCCATAGTTATAGTTGGTAAATTTTAGTGTCCAGCCAAGTAAAAATGACTTTTACTTTTAGCTGAGCTATTGTGGTCATACTTACGGTCGTAATATTAATGGAAGTGACTTGAGGAATAACCTTAATGTCAAATGTGTGCATGTCTAATACGTACATCAAACCAACGTGGAGCAGTTTCAAAGCTCACAGATCTCATGAATCTTTAATGGTGTCTGTATAGTATGGAGATTCACAGACTAGAGCCAGCCTGAATTAACGAATGTGCAACTACGTTAACGTTTTGGGTCTTCTGAAGTGAATCTCTTGGTTATCCTTATTTACTGCAGTCTGGTTAGCACCATGAAGTGATCTTGGAAAGGGCAAAAGTGGTTTCTTTTGAATCTGTAGCACATCTGTGCTACAGGAGCTCATGTGATGTGCTTGAACTGCTATTGGGCATTCAGTCCAAGGGATTAGACTAGAGCTAGTCCAAAGGAAGCTCTCACGCAGTATGAACATCAGGTTCTCAGGAACTTCTGTTATGTCATAGCATTTAATAATGTAGACACAAGGTCAACTCAGTGCATCGTACCTAGACTGATTCCCAAGAGAAATAAGGCTGCTTGGTGCCACATGTGAAGGAACAAAAACGGCTGGGAAAAAAATATAAATGCAAACAGCCTTTCCTCAGAGTAACTTGTCTATTTTAATAAATTCTCTATCTTATGCTGGAGGATATCAGATTAAGCCTACAGCTGAAAATCTCCATGCTGTAAAACTGAGTATCGCTACTCCTGAGTCTATGTACAGTCTGCTGGAAGTGATGTGTAATCTCTTGTGTGGGAGATTTAAAACCCTCCTTGCTGGTCTGTTCCAGCATTTTGCCAACTTAAAAATTATGCTCCAAAAGAGCTCGCTTAGAGCATCTCTGATGGAAATGAGGATGATTTTTTTTTCGTGTTTAGCACCCTCTGATGCTAGCCCCCCATAGACTGGCATCAGATTTCTACAGATAAGAAAATAATCTTGTCATCTTTCAATCTAACTTTTTCCACATCAAATCTCAAATCCTTCAACCTCTCCTTACGGGTCCCTGGTTTTTAAGCTTTTGTCATTACTAACAATCTACTTCAGATTCTTAGTTTGTCTACATCATTCTTAAAGTTCAGCTTCCAAAAGCAGACACAGTGTTTTAGCTGAGGCATTCCTAATGTCGCTGAGACACTGGAGGTTACTCACTAAGAAAGATGCTTTTCAATGACTTTTGTATTATATTTTGTTTATTCTTCTAGAATGTAATTCCTTGGCTGGCTAATGAGAACATTACTCCAGACAGTGCCAAAAACCCTTCTGAATTTAGAATATAAATGTAGCTTCATTTTGGTTCTCATTATTGACTTTTAACAAAAATATTTTGGCTCCTGTTTTGTAAGCTGGCTAGATCTACAATATCCAGTGCCGCCTTCTTCCCTTCTAGTAAAAGAAATTGCATTGCATCTAGTTTTCCTTGTTCCTTCTGGACCTTCTTACAGTAGAAGTTCTTAATCAACAAAGGTTGATACAGAGAGGAAGCAGTAAAAGAGCTGTCTTTTAAAAGTGCTAAACTATTGTAAAGTAACCGACCACAGTTTTCTATACAGGAATCCTTGTAACTGCATTTGATAAAAATTTGCATTCAGAGTTGTAAATTCTGCTACCTTGGTATTCATAAACCTGTAGAGCCTGTAACACTCACCCCAGTGAAAATCAAACGACACTGCCATGGGAAAAATCCTGTTCCATTGACATCTGTGAGGAATTTGCCACATGCGTGAGTGCTTTACTCCCTCTGTTTAATCAAAATACATCCAGCATCTACATTTCTTCTTGTGCCTGAAGCTCCATATGCTTAGCTTTAACAATGCTTGGTCTGAAGTCACCTTTTCCTGCCTTTCAGAAATGCCAATTGATGGGATGCTTTTCTCTCAAGGATGGAAATTTGGAGGTGAAGTGTCTTAATTTAGCTTGGTCGAGCAAACTGGCTTGGAAATTTTCTGAACCTCAGCATGCTGCACACAGCAATGGGATAAGGGATTAGTACTGCACTAGGGTAAGAATATGCAGTTCACCTCCTATAATTCTGAGATAAAAGGGTTTTTGTTTAACTTACTGTGTTTATGTCAACATGGAGACAAGTGCCAGGCATAGATAGTCAAGCTAACTTCAACCAACCAGCTCTAGAACTGAAGGTACCATAGGTATATCCATGGTGTTTCATCCACCTTAGTCTACATGCAGTTCTGCCAAAGGAACCTACCTGAAGCTACTGTATCTGAATGGCACTTGTTGCCAGTTTGGATATTTTAGCACCATACCCTAGCATGATTTGACTCTATGCAGCCTATGAAGTTTTTTAGATGATATGGAAATGTTAAATGGTAGCTATATAAACTTCCCTGTCTAGTCTTGGGATTCAGACATTTTGGGTATCTACTTCTGACTTTAAATCTCACTCGATTTTTTGATCTGAACATATCGATCTAAATTATTGTACTTAAAGCTGGACAATCAGAGTGAGATCACTCTATAGTCATATATGCTTAGATTCTAAAAGGAAGCCGCTTTTAGAGCCCAGTCTACGGCATAACCTTAATACTTGCCTCCCCATGATGATAAATTAGTCTTGCAAAAGACTCAGAATTGAAAAGCACTCCACAAGTACCAGACATTTATGATAAAAATTACCAAGTCCTCCATTACTCTGCTATTTGCTGTAACTGAAGCAAGTGAACCTGATCGTACGGATTTATTTTCAGTCTTTCCTGGATGAAACAGACGGATCTCTGAGCAGCGCAGCCACTGTTTAAGAGTCATCTTCCTCCAACTTTGATTATTTTGACAAGCTAAACTTCTGGTGGCGGAAAACAAATCCTAATTCAATGCTTAGATACTTGTGGGTCTCCTTAGTTCTTCCTCTCCAGCTTGACAGAGTCTTCAAGCTGTTAATACTTAAACATTTTGCAAATTAGGCCCTGAGTATCTCATTTTCCACATGAAGACATTCAATTTTAATTATTCAGCTGAACATGAAAGCGTGTCTAGCTGTAAGCAAACAGACATTCTGCAGCTCTGATTAGCCACCCAAGCAGAAGCATTTTGCAGCTTTGATTACTCATCCAGTTAGGAAGAGTGTCTAGTTCTAATATAGAAAGATTATATTTGCAGTAAAATTAAGGCAAAACTTTGATTTGAAAATGACGGAGTTGAAGGCTCATTTCCTCTTCTCAAGAGACCTGATGTGTTCTGGCACATTTGATCATAGGATCGTAGAATCATAGAATTGTTTAGGTTTGAAAAGACCTTCAAGATCATCAAGTCCAACTGTTAACTGTCAAGTTGATCATTAAACCACATCCGTAAGCACCACATCTACATGGCTTTTAAATACCCCAAGGTGGTGACTCAACTACCTCCCTGGGCAGCCTGTTCCAATGCTTGACAACCCTTTCAGTGAAGAAATTTTTCCTAACATCCAACCTACACCTCCCCTGGCACAACTTGAGGCTGTTTCCTCTTGTCCTGTTGCTTGTTACATGGGAGAAGAGACTGACATCCACCTCGCTACAACCTCCTTTCAGGTAATTGTAAGAAGTGATAAGGTGTCCCCTCAGCCTCCTCTTCTCCAGGCTAAACAACCCCAGTTCACTCAGCTGCTCCTCATAAGACTTATGCTCTGGACCCTTCACCAGCTTCGTTACTCTTCTTTAGATGAGCTACTGCACCTCAATGTCTGTCTTGTAGTGCGGGGCCCAAAACTGAAGACAGTATTCGAGGTGCAGCCTCAGCAGTGCTGAGTACAGGGGGACAATCACTTCCCTAGCCCTGCTGGCCACTCTATTTCTGACACAAGCCAGGACACTCTTGGCCTTCTTGGCCACCTGGGCACACTGCTGGCTCATATTCAGCTGGCTGTTGACCAACACCTCCAGGTCCTTTTCAACCAGGCAGCTTTCTAGCCGCTCTTCCCCAAGCCTGTTAACATTGCATGGGGTTGTTGTGACCCAAGCGCAGGACCCAGCACTCAGCCGTGTTGAAGCTTTTACAATTGGCCTCAGCCCATTGATCCAGTCTGTCGAGATCCCTCTGTAGATCAAGCAGATCAACACACCTGCTCACTGTGGTGTTGTCTGCAAACTCACCGAGGGTGGACTCAGTCACCTCGTCCAGATCATTGATATAAACATTAAATAGAGCTGGCCCCAATACTGAGCCCTGGGGAACACCACTTATGACAGGCTGCCGACTGGATTTAACTCCATTCACCACAACTCTTCCAGCCACTTTTCTACCCAGTAAAGAGTATGCCTATCCAAGCCATGAGCAGCCAGTTTCTCCAGGAGAATGCTGTGGGAAACAATGTCAAAGGCTTTACTAAAGCCTAGGTAGACAAGATTCATAGCCTTTCCCTCATCCACTAAGCATGTCAACTTGTTGTAGATCAGGCTAGTCAAGCAGGACCTGCCTTTCATATACCAATGCTGACTGGGCCTTATCACCTGGTTGTCTATTTTCCTTACGGAAGCTCTTTTGACACAAAGCCTAGGCCTACTTAACCTCAGCGACACCTCCAAGCTCGATGAAACATCGTCCTCGTTGTTGTTTTGTTCCACTTGCAGAGCCTCGCACCTATTATGAAGGGCACCTGGGAAAGTGGGATGTCACAGAGGAGACGTGTCTGCTGCACCAGGCAGTAACTCGTCTCCATTGCTCCCTATCCCTTAAGTCACCATGTTCAGCCAAGTGGGGAGAGGAAAGGAGATCCTCTGTATTGTGTGTCCTGCCTGCCTATTGTGCCTGTCTCAGAGAAAGCAGAGTGTGATTCCAGCAGTCTATCTCTCGCACTTTAAACTTAAAACAATCTTCAGTTTGCTTTGAGTCTGAACACTATGAACTTAGGAAAGATGCACTTTTCCTAAGTAACTGCCCCTAGAGTTTTGAGCATAAATATCAACCCCTCATCTAGAAAATACATGAAATGATCTACTGAAGAAACATAATCAATTGTTGTTGGCTACAGTTTCGTGAGATTTATGATTCCTTTGAACATGTCATAGGGTATGCCTTCAACAGATTGAAATCAAGATTGCATTGTCACTCTCTTTTATGATAAACTTAATTTGTTCTTCAGTCAGTGTCAGTTGCAGTTATCAAACGCAGCATCTTCCCAGCTTCTGAAAGTTGATCTGATTTACAAAGAAAGAAAATCAGCCCAAATCTCCTTCATCAAGACCATACATTATTAGTTTCTCACGAAAGTGAGCTGTCAGTCATTCAAAGTGGATCGTTTGGATCTCCATAATAAGATGTTTCCTCTCATTCTTGTGTACTTAGAAAGCTATCAAATTAATTGACAATGCCGACATTTAACAGTATTATCATTGGCATCTTAATTTTCACTCAGTGAAAAGAAGTGTAGGTGTCTGCACTTTGAAGCTGCTGGTTCTTTCTGTCTGAAAAATCAGATAAACGCTGGTCCCTTCATGATTATGGAATATGTTCCTCAAAACTAGAAAAGTCAAGGCTTATTTTTTCCTCTATAAAATCTCATGTGTCAGGGAGAAATTGAGATGTGTCCTCCTTAGCTGTTCATGTTACCAGCCGAGTATGCTCCTCTACCACCGGGAAGGTGCTGATGTAGTTGACAGCTTCCATCTCCTCTAATCTTAAATAGATTAAACTGCAGAAATCCGTTGCAATCTCCCGAAGTCAGTCCTTCTTTGCAAAGTTCTATTGGGCCTGCTTGAAACTCTCACCTTCATCCTGGGATACACCAGGGAAACATGTGCAGCTCCATATGCTGGGCCCCTAGTCCAGCAGAAAGACACAAGTGAGTACCAAGATGTCCCATCTGAGTCTCCATAAGGAGTAAGGTCCACACCATTAGACTATGTCTTCTTTGGTAGCATAGCTTCAATGAGAGCCTCCTTGCTGGAAGGTAAGCCTCATAGCCAGATGGCACTTCAGTGTCTCTGCTGTACAGCTCCATATACTGGAACAAGCTCATCACCTGCAGATGACTGTAAATCACCACAGCTGGGGAAAGCTGAAGTATATTCAGACGAAGAGACAGGCAAGAAAGATGAACTGAATTAATTATATTCATAATATGTAAGACTTAATATAGCTTTATTGCAGCTTCAGAGCTTGCAGTACCAGAAGGTGACTGTTTCAAATGAGTGATATAGAATCATAGAATGGTTTGGGTTGGAAGGGACCTCAAAGATCATCTAGTTCCAACCCCCCTGCCATGGGCAGAGAAATCCTCCACTACACCAGGTTGCCCAAAGCCTCATCCAACCTGGCCTTGAACACTTCCAGGGATGGGACATCCACAGCTTCTCTGGGCAACCTGTTCCAGTGCCTCACCATCCTCAATGTAAAAAATTTCTTCCTTATATCTCATAAAAATCTCCCCTCTTTCAGTTTAAATCCATATATGTTCTTTATATTCATCATTTTTCTTTTTTATTCTATTTTAAAAAATTAAAATACTTACCTAACAAAGCACTAACACTAACTTACGGGACAGAGCAACTCACAGGTCTTTACCCACAACAGTTTTCAGAGAGCACTGAAACTGCCACATAGAATCAGACCTGAAATAAACCACCTTTTTCTCAATGTTGCCATGAGCTGTAATTAGTGTACAGCCTGTAGTGTGAAGCATGCAGTATCCCCTTCCTTAGTACTGTCACAAAACACAGAACTACTACAAGTACTCGATGGCTTTCCCCACTCATGGAGTCTTTTCCTTATTTTAGTACTCACTGGGAGTTATTCCCTAGTAATGAGTAATGCTTTTAGGTCCTGAGGCTAAAACCATCTACAACCAGGTCTAACACTCACTCCCTAGCTTCATCCATTCAGTTGTCTAGGAGAATTCACCACCGCACTGCACTTGAAAGCAAATACAAGATCTGACATTGCAGATGGTAATAACAACTCCAAATTTTCAATTTATTTTGCTATTTTACGTTTTTGAGATGCTAAAATGTGTTACTTGAAGAAAGTTCACTTTCTTGAACTATCCAGATGTTTTGCTCAGAGCACATCTGCTCTTCATCTCTTGTGAAAGAGCCTGCAACAGAAACAGCCTGTATATAATCAAGGTTGCTCCTTGACCAGTCCTCAAGCAGTGGCAGCTGAAGGGAGGGAAAGGGAGCTGGAAGTGGTGTGGGTTGTGATGGACTCTGGTATCTTTAAGGCCTTGGGGAGCTAAGTCCAGAGAGTCTTGTTTCTTCAGAGTAAGTTTGCAAGTTCTGAACCATATTGTTGATATAAAATTCAGATTAAGAAATATTTCTTATCAAGCTTTATCCTCTGATTTCACGTGGCATTATTAAAGGAGATATAATGTAGTGCAATCTTGTTGTTTTCCTTGCTCCAATTCTTTGCATTTCTGAAACTACTCATCCCAAAAGACAAATACTATGCTACTCAAACCTTTCACTGCTTTCTTTCATTGCTACTACCATCTGGATCAACTGTAGAAATAATTGTTCTATGCATAAGTAATTAATCCTGTCGCTTTTAACCGAGTTCTGAAACTCAAGAAAATCTCAAACCAATTTTTGATCTATTTCTATTTATTGATGGAATTGATGGTAACAGATGTAGAAGCAGAAGGTGTTTTTGCTGTGCCCTTCCATTCCTGATCAGTAAAACACGCCTCTAATTTTCAATTAGTTTCAACTAATTTACAATTATTTTCCTCAAATGAGGAACTATGAAAAATAACATTCTGAAGACTGTAGCAATGATGGATCAGATTGGCACAGCTCCTAGTCATGCTGGCAATGATTCATGCAACGTTCTCTCTTCATGTCACAAAAATTAGGTTTTAAATCCCTTAGTCATTCTGTAAAAGGCGACACAGTAACACACTACTTCGACCTTTACAGTGGTTTATGAATTAATTAGAGAGAAAATTCCCCCCTCTGCCCCACAATACTTGTTTCTCTTTTACAGATATGCTATATGGGGAAAATAAGCAGCAGGGGTAGCTGTACTGATGATCAGCACTTCATATACTTTGCCAAAGGAGCTTTGCAAACTTTAAGTACTCAAACCCCATAAAGTCATAGTCCCTGTAAATGCAAAGCACCTCTTGATTAACCATACGTTTTGCAATTCATACCTTATCTTGTTCCAGCCACAAATAAACAACTCAAGAGAATAAGTGAAATAAAACCCAGTCCACAAATAAATACTCTACACAGCCTCTTTAAGTATTGGAAACTTTCCTGAAAATGAATGTACAAACTGGAAGAAATTTTCTGTTGGATATAATCCAAAGACAATAAGAAGACTGAAAACTGTAACTGCAAGATTTTGCATGCAAATACAACTGCTTCATCTGACGTCAGGAAAACCCTCTGGGAAGTTGATTTCTTTAGCATCTTTGCACAGACAGGGCTCCCTCCCTTGCCCCACCCTGGGAACCTGTGGTGATGCCTCGGAGGTGGACCCTGCTCTGCGGGGCCGAGGGACATGCACAGCCTGCTTGTCCCAGCCCTCCTTGTGCTGGCAGCTCCAGTTTGGCGTTGAGAGTGGACGCAGCAAGCTGCTTATGTGTCTGGTTATAAACGTGTGTGTCCTTCATCACGGGCACAGCCTCAGCCTCTCTCTGCCTCTGCTGTGGCAATAAGTGCAGTCAAGACCAGGAGCTGCTCAGAGACTGCGATAACCAGAATATAAAACAGCAGAGACATAGATGGCACTCATGGAAATAAATGTTCAAAGACATTTTTTGCATGGAGGTTCTCACAAAGGCTCACTGATTCTTACAACCATAGTGGTAGAGCG
This sequence comes from Tauraco erythrolophus, assembly GCF_009769465.1. Lineage (NCBI taxonomy): Eukaryota > Metazoa > Chordata > Aves > Musophagiformes > Musophagidae > Tauraco > Tauraco erythrolophus. The sequence continues at coordinate 85,687,294 of NC_141467.1, read as the reverse complement.
CACACACTGTGGGATAAGGCCCCTGTGATGTCCTTACTGATGCCAAAATCAAGAAGGTAATATCTTTCATGAAAATGAGATATATGATTTACCAGAGACTCTACCTGCCAAGTGTGAGCCTTGTACAAAGTCAGTCTCTTAAAATAGCAGCTTCACCAAGGAGCAATGTTCTGGAGAGCAGAAGGGGCACTTGGCTTGTGAGGGCTTCACTAGTTTTTACGAGCTCTAACAGTTTCACTCTTCTGTCTTAGTGAACTAAGGAAACCAACCACAGTCAGGAATCAAACTCCAACTTCCTCCCAGCCCCAAACCATCAAATGGGATTTGCAGCTTGAACAGCACAGTTAGGGGATAATAAATGGCCTAGAGCAAAAGGGAAAGGATGCATTAGATAGCATCCTTTGGGGGAAAAAATAAATTTTAAAAAATCCTTCTGACAACAGGCTAAAGAAAAAGCCATCTTCACTCATAAGTCTGGAGACTGAATCTCTGCTGCAGAGCTCAGAGTTTGCCTGTTGTTCATTTGCCTTACAGGTGTCAATGTATGTGGATTAAATCCACTGTTAATAAACATAGGTTCTAGTGATTAGCTTTACAAGATATATATTATAGATTTGCATTTAACTGCCTCTTTGATGGCAGCTTTCCTACATATCTAGTCTATTCACTTGACTTTCTGAGAGATATTACTCCAAAGAGTGTCTTTTGAGTACTGCAATAGAAGGAATTAAAAGAACTTATTTCTCATTTGAGATGTTTTTTGATAGTCTTTTATTCCCCACAGTGTATCTAATACGTTCATGTAGACTTGCTGCTTCTGGCACAGTCTTAGAGATTACACTTCTGAAATACTGATGGAAGTCCAGCTTTTTTGCTAAAACCATAATCAGCAATATCTGACTTCTGACAGCTCTCATTAAGTGGGAAGAGAGAACTCATCCTAGTGTTTTCTCTTACTGTGATAGTTGTCCCCAGAATGAGATTAGTGTTTAGGACTAAGATCTCACCAGGCTTGAAAACTCTGTGTTGTCTTATTACCGGGGTAAGAACAGAAAATAACCCCCTATTCTAGATTTAGTCTTACATTGTCACAGAAGATGAAGTGTATTATTGTTTGCTATAGGCATCTCACAACCGGTGCTACCATTTCTAGTAGCATCACAACTCCTCTTTTATCCAGATACGCTGCAGAGTACTCATGGCAGCCGGTGTGGGGGAGCAGGAGGGAGGACCAAACTGTGGGCAGAGAACAATTGCTATGAATTGAACTCCATTATGGAGATGAGGTAGAAAGGTGAATTACTACCTGTGGAGAAAGGGAGTCATGAATAATAGATGGTAAAGTCATTTAGTTCCCATGAGGTAGAGTGGCTGTGCCTGTGCTAACACTGAAACTAGACCCCCAGCGACTTGCTAGCTTCGGACCCAACAGGCACTGCATGGTCTGTGCCAGTACTGTATAAACTCTCTTACCCTCACAAAGAGGGTGACAACACTCACAGTGCTTATCTGGAATATTGCCAGGCCAGGCTAATTCCTGCCCTTTCCCTGAAAGAGCTTTACTTGCCATGGGACGAGGTGTGCTCCAGAGACCGTACAGCAGCTTAACAGTGTCGATGGCAACAGGACAGTGCCCGTGTCGAGCTGATGCTTAATTCACTACTCTTCACTACATGCAATTATCACCTGCAGAACAGTTTTCCTTAACACCAAAATATTTAATTTAAGAAGTCAAAATAAGAAGTGGCCTATTGAACTTCAGTCTGATACTCCAGAATGTCATATCACTGGGGAAATGAAGCTAGAGTTTGTAATTTAGAAAAATACAGTCTGAGCTCACTCCGTGCTTCCTTATGTTTTTTAGTACATCAGACACAGCAGCCTCTTTCAAGCATTTTGTTGCATCCTATTTTAGTGTAGCAGTAAGAGCTTTTGAAGTTTCTTTGATGTGCGACTTGTTACTAGATATGACCTCTAAAAAATCAAACTAACCTGTTCTCACTGCAGTAGAGACATCGCCATCTGCTTCTTCCACACATCCATTGTATCCTCTCACAGTGTTGTTTGTTTTTTAATCGTTGTTCTGCATAAACTGGCTAGGCTTCAACATTACATTTAAAAATTTGATGTTTACATTGTAAAGAGTCAATTTTTGAAGAGGATTCCACACAAAAGAGCTGTCTTTTTTCATTTCTAAGCCTGCATCATATCTGCTGAATAACTCACTGACCCTTTGTAATTTCTGTTCATTGTCCTGACAACGTCTGCCCGAATACAGTACAGCCTGCCTTTCAAGAAACCATAAATCTTTCCATAATTTCCTTCAAAATGTGCTTTGCTGTATTTTAAATATAAATCAGTGGCATATGAGACTGATCTATTATCCCAAATTGCTGCCTGTAGTTATTCCAGACACTGGGAGCTGTCTCATGTTATTGTTTATTTTCTTTCACATAGTTATTGACTAGAACTTGAAAGAAAAACCTGTTTATGGCCCAAAGAGATTTCTGTCATTGTTACAGGACCTTTTTCTACTGTGCAGCTGTCAGGAGACCTGCATTATTACATTCTGAAATTGAGATAAAATCAGGTTATGAACATCACAGACAGGGAGATCTCTCACCTTGTAAATGATCCTTGTTGGATGGATACCTCTTGTTTTAGACTCCATCTGTTTTCTGTACTTTCTTTTTTTTATCAGAAGCTATGAGTCAAGTGAAACTTTTGGGTGAAAATCTCTTATTATAATCTTATTTTCATGATTCCGTTTTTGAATATATCCACGCTATAGGACATAACTTGTTGTTAACAATGAAAAGGAGTATTCATCTACTCTACAGTCAACAGAAATTTGTAATATGAGATTGTTATTATTTTCTGTTGTTTCTTACATTCTGACTGTTTTCCCCGTGCTTTGGTCTTGGCAGACCAAGAGCTTTTCTTCTCTGCCCATTTGGATCCTAAACGTGTGCAGAGCAGAACTGTCTCGCTGTCTGATGGAGCACCGTGCACTCGGGGTACAGATCTGTCAACACAAAGAAGCAGCTTTGCTTTCCCTTAATTTTTCCCTGCTGAAATCAAGTGCTGAAAATAACTCCAAATGCCAGGGTAAGCCTGAGAGCTCTCTGGGCAGGAGAAGACTGAGTTCTGCACCAAAAATAAGAGGTCCCTCAGGCAAGTTTAATCTGTGTAGGCCAGTGCTGCCCTTTTGCATTTCTGTACAGTGTTTGGTGGTGTGTTATATCACAGTATTGTTTTTGGAAACAACATCCAACGGTGAGTGTAAGTGTGTTGTCTAGCCACGAAAGAATTAAAGGTTTAAGTGAAGATTTGCTTGAATTTGCTAAGACTTAGGCCTGCTTGGACGTATATAGTAGCTTATTTGCACATACATGGATAAAGCAAATATGCATATAATGCCTGAAAACAGGATGATCATCTTCGAGGTGTCAAGTTGTCCTTAAGAAAAGAACATCCTGGAAGATATATATCGATGCAAAAATGTACTAGATATTGTTTCTTTATAGATGATGAGAGATAATGAAGGAGCCTTAGAAAAATATGTCAAGAGGAGGATACGTGTGCTTATAAGTCCAAAACATCTGGCTGTTAGTAATGAAAGAAGGAACCAAAACAAGGACTTCAAAGACTGATGAGGAAAACATCTTGTTATGAGAAAAGGTTAACAAGGTTGGAAGAATACCACAAATATTAAGTAAGCAAAAGACAGCAATAACTTGGGGAAAGGTAATTTTGGCAGGGGGAGATCGTGACCACTGACTCACAGACCACCTACCCTAAACATATCCCAGACCCAAAAGAAAGTGGTGGAGGAAAAGGACTGAGCATGTGAAGTAATTTACATGTAAAGTGAGAGAAAAATAACAAATTGTTTAAGAGAATAACAATGAATATGTAAATATGCTAATGCATACTGTATAAATGTTTACTGAATTTTGCAATGTGTGTGCTGTCTTGGAACATGCTCAAACTCGAGTGACTTTGTATAAAGCAATATCTCAGCTCAGTGTGTGGATTGGCTTATTGCACACCACACGAACGAACCTCAGATTTGGGAAAACAAACTCGTGTTTCAGGAGGGAAACTGAGCAAGATGTAGGCTAAGACTTGGCAGTCCATGTGGCTGAAGGATGTCAAGGCCATTGGGACCCCATCTGAGAGGCTGGTGCTCTGCCAGACACTGGTGGCCACACTGCTGAGCACTCCCTCCCCATCAAGAGCCCAGCACCCTCGGATGAGATCAGGCCATGCTCGCGTGTCTGTGCTGTCACCAGGTAATGACTGTGATGGACAAGTTAGCTTGAAGCTTCAGCAGTTATGAGTGGCTCTGCTGGATCCAAGTTCACAGGGGAATTGCCTCCAAAGGTCCATATATTTAATTTTCCTATTAATTTTACATTATCTGATGTGAAATTTTGCAAGAAAAACCTGAATTTCCAAAAGGGTTCATTTTTGCAACGCTTTGGTGTCCTTCTAGTCAATACAACAGAAATTAGCTACTGATTGGGCTGCTTCTTGCAATTTCAGATTTAATCCAATTTTGTTACGACCTATTAACCACTACTTTCCTGGACATCTACCTAGATATTGTCTTCCTCTAATGAAGAAAGATTTGACATGATTTCACATCAGATAAATCAAAACAGTTTAAATTTTGAATGTAGGGTGTTCATAAAATAAACTTCTAAATAAGCTACAAATCAAAAAGTTGTTTTTCTTTGTTACGCTTCATAGCAGAATTTGCCCGAACTGTTCCTTTATGGCTTTAATCAATGACTTTATAACTTATAACTAATTATTCTCTGTTCATTCTGGTGTCTATGTACCTGGTACGTTATTAAATCCTTGTTAATAGCTATGATTCTTAGAGAAGCATGAGATAAACTAAAAGGTTTATGATGCTCTGTTTTCTCTCATATAGGAGAGATTGTTACATGTCTACCAAAAGTGAGACTGTTTCTGTATCTTCTCTTTCTTGTTTTTCTTTATATCTAAATGTGTTTGTGATATTTCGACAGTTTATTGCTGAAAAATACCTAATATTTAATTTCTTTTATACTGAATGTCTAAATGATTTAACTTTACCACTGAATATCTAATGGTATGTCTGGGAATTAAATGTATTCTTGCTCTTTCCCTCTGGTCTTCTCGCAGTCTTGAGAAAGATTTGTTCTCCATTTCCTAATCCAAAAATACCTGAAAATCCTTGGATTTAGCCACGGTAGTTATACGTCCACAGATATCCAGAAATAATGCAGTAGACTTAGATGAGAGGAAGATATGGTTTCATATTGAGCTGAACTAGAAATACACATATATATATGTATGTGTATATAAATATGTGTATGTATGAATACAATCAGGAGTAAAAATCTAAATGATTCCTTCTTTATTTCTTTAATCTTAAAAAAAATATATCTTATATTTGTATTTAAGTGCTTGAATTTTAAGCTTTTCATTCCTGAAATAACACCAATGCAAGAGTTGTCATATTTGGTCAGAGTTGTTCTGCTGGTTCAACACTCTATCTCCAGCCATGGCCAGCACTGACTGTATCAGAAGAATCAATCTTTCTAAATAGAAGCACATACTGGTTTCAAGTTGAATTAAAATTTCTTTTAAATTTAAAATTATTATATATTTTAAGGGGAATTCTGATTCAATGTAAAATTTAACCCATTAAATTTAAAGTCCTTTTAAATTTAAGTTTCCTCTGATTTCATGGTTGTGTGCATGTTTATTTTAGTATAAGGTTGTGATGTAATGGTATACAGTGAATGTGAAAGGAATTCAGACTTTTTAATAAAACTTATTCTAGTAAAAGCATCAAATGTTAATTACACTTAGCTTTCCATAGAATTGTTATCTAGCACAACCTTTTTCTGTCAGCAGAAAAAGATAATTTTTCACCCTGGCAAGGAAAGTATTTCAGGAAGTCTCTTTGTTTGGCAAGTGAGTACAGATGCTTCCACCAGATGTTGTTATTTATTATTGTTTATTATTATGTTTATTTTTAGCGTGACGACAGATGCTCTCTCAGGTGTTATTCCTCTACCCAAAGGAGTCCATCTCAATGACTTCTTAGATGTCTCAGAGCCATGTAGACATATTCTTTTGACACAAAAGCATACAAAACCAAGCTATGATATCAAATATTGTGATATTTCCCTTTTAGTAAACATTATTGCAATGTTTATTTATAACTTTTTTGCCTCAGTCTTCACTGGCAACCACTTGAACCACACCTCCCAAATCACAGAGGATGTTGGCCGTGTCTGGGAGAGTGAAGAACCACCCAGGGTAGGAGTAGATCAGATCCGTGAACACCTAGAGAACCTGAAGGTGCACAAGTCCATGGGACCTGATGAGATGCATCCACGGGTCCTGAAGGAACCGGCGGCTGAAGCTGCTAGGCCACTAGTCATCATATTTGAGAGGTCCTGGCAGTCTGGAGAGGTTCCTACAGATTGGAAAAGGGCCAACATAACCGCCATCTTTAAAAAAGAGACCAAGGACAAACTGGGAAACTACAGACCAGTCAGCCTTACCTCTGTGCCAGGTAAAATCATGGAACAGATTCTCCTGGTAGCTGTACTAAGACACATAAAAAAGAACCAAGTGGTTGGTGACAGCCAACATGGCTTCACTAGGGGCAAGTTGTGCCTGATTAATTTAGTGGCCTTCTACGACAAAGCTACAGCACTGGTTGACATGAGTAAAGCAATGGAAGTCATTTTCCTGGACTTGTGCAAGGCGTTTGACACTGTCCCACATGACATCCTTGTCTCTAAAATGGAGAGACACGGATTTGACCGATGGACCACTCAGTGGATAAAGAACTGGCTGGATGGTTGCACTCAAAGAGTTGTGGTCAATGGTTCGATGTCTACTTGGAGACCAGTGTCAAGCGGTGTCCCTCAGGGGTCTGTTCTGGGTCCAGTGCTGTTCAACATCTTTGTCAGCGACATGGATGACGACATTGAGTGCATCCTCAGTAAGTTTGCCGATGACACCAAGTTGTGTGGTGCTGTGGATTCACTTGAGGGAAGAGATGCCATCCAGAGGGACCTTAATAGGCTTGAGGAATGGGCCAGTGCTAACTGCACGAGCTTCAACAAGTCAAAATGCAAGGTCCTTCACCTGGGTCGGGCCAATCTTAGGCACAAATACAAACTGGGGACAGAGTGGGTTGAGAGTAGCCCTGAAGAGAAGGATTTGGGGGTGTTTGTAGATGAGAAGCTCAACATGAGCCGGCAGTGCACTCATGCGGCCCAGAAGGCCAATTGCATCCTGGGATGTATCAAGAGAAGTGTGGTCAGCAGGTCGAGAGAGGTGATTTTCCCCCTTTACTCTGCTCTTGTGAGATCCCACCTTGAATACTGCATCCAGTTCTGGTGTCCCCACCACAAGAGAGACAGATCTGTTGGAGCGTGTTCAGAGGAGGGCCACAAAGATCATCCAAGGGCTGGAGCACCTCTGCTACGAGGACAGGTTGTGGGAGCTGGGATTATTCAGCCTTGAAAAGAGAAGACTTCGGGGGGACCTAATAGCTGCCTTGGGGAGGGACTTTTTACAAGAGTGTCCACTGATAGGACAGGGGGAAATGGGTTTAAGTTGAAGGAGAACAGATTTAGATTAGATTTTAGGAAGAAATTCTTCAGTACGAGGGTGTTGAGACTTTGGAATAGATTGCCCAGAGAGGTTGTGGATGCCCCCTCCCTGGAGGTGTTCAAGGCCAGGTTGGACGGAGCCTTGAGCAGCCTGATCTAGTTGAGAGGCGTCCCTGCCAATGACAGGGAGGTTGGATTAGATGATCTCTGAGGTCCCTTCCAGCCTATGCCATTCTATGATTCTATGATTTATACTGAAATAGAACTGAAACATCTTTCAGAAAAAAAAATTCATAGATTTATATGCAAAAGTAGCAATAAATTGGAACTTGAGTGGTCTGATGTAGCACAAATCATTACGCCTTCAATATTAACAAAATGTACCAAATGCCTTTTTCCTCCCTGTTTAGCTCTATACATCATCAGTAAAAGTACATGTATGATAAACTTCACAAAAAGTCTCAAAACAATTAGAAAAATTACCTCTTGCACTTGCAATAAGAGAGAAAAGCTCTATGCTTCAGAGAAATAGGACAATTATGCATCCTTACCAGATAACAAAGTTCATTTGAATGGGAATAAATAAACACTCAGCTGATACAATCTAGAGCTGTTAAGGAAAGCTCAAAGAGTGAGGTCGATGAGGAGGAACTTAAGCTTGACTTGACAACCTTTCTGGGAAATCTGCTCCAGTGTTTGACCACCCTCACAGTAACAGGTTTTTTTTTCCTAATGTTTAAGCGTTATTTGCTGTATTTCAGTCTGTGCCCGTTGCCTCTTCCTTGTCGCTGAGTACCACTGAGAAGAGCGTGGGCCCAACTTCTCTCCCATCAGGCAGAGTGAGTTTCCTATGCATTACCTGGAGGAAATTCAGAGCAGACCAAGTACTTCCACTTGTTCTCTTGAGGCTGGGTCCAAGCCCACGTGGCTGACATCACCAGAAAAGCAAGGCAGTACTCATCGAATAGGGAAATCAACCAAGTTGATTGTGGATATCAAAGAACAAAGTGGCTTCTGTTTTTCTGTTTTGTTTTGTTTAAAGCTGTCAAATGCAAAATGCATGGATAATCCTTGTAGCAAGAACCAGGATTCACATGAATCCCCTCGCATTTAAGCACTGCAACTGCTAGACTACTGTCAAAATGCTTTTCCTTCAGGAAACAAAACTTACTTTTTTAGGCTGCTCATTCCCCTACAGATGACAGAGGATGTTGTTACGTTATCTGTCCGTTGCTAAGGACTGCAAAGCAAAAGGTATGTATTCAAGTGGTTGTTAAAAAATTACAGTTGCAGTATAATTATCTTGCTCAACATTTTATTAGAGTAGCAACAAAAATCCATCACAAATTAATTTCCACAGTGGCATGCATCAAAGAATTACAAAATGCTTCTTTTGAACAAAAATTGGTCTTAATTTTTAGAATGACTACATTTATTAGCAGTACATTTCTCTGAACAATTTCATTCTCATATTAGTAAACAAATTTATAAACCACATGCAGTGACAGAATGAGATCAGAATTACTCTGAGTAGGTGAAAAAGATATTCCTTCTAAACCAACTGCTCTTGAACAGTTTGTGTGAATTCAAATTTCTAGGATTCAGCTCCCAAATTAAGGAATTCTGGAGTCCAAATCACTTCGGCTGAACTAATTCATTGGTGTTTGCTATATCACTGCATCCCAGTAGTAATGAAAGGAGGAAACAATCTCTTATTGAAAAGAACAAAACAGCAAAGAAATAATTCTATCTGAAGAAGAGGTAAAAAAATACTGAAAGATCATTTTGAAATTTCTCCGCAATTTGTAACAAATGAAGCAACTGTATCACGATAGAATTCATACAATAGTGGAGAAATGACTAAGCATATGCAGCATTGTTGAAAGAACATTGTAGTTTTGCACGTTCTTAAAATAATATGGTTTTTTTCCACATTGACACTGCTCAGATCTTTTTGGGTTTTTTTTAGAATAGCTTTTTAAAACACAACCAATAAATATTTGTCTACTTCCAAAGACCAAGCGACTGACCCGAGCATTCACTGTGTACTAGGGGAGCTAGGGCAGCAGCTCCTGAAGTAGGGTCAGTCCTTCAGTGAGTTGTATTGGAAAATTGTTTTTGAAGGGAAGCTAGTGAGAGCTTTATCATTTGACTTGAGCCATTCACTTCCACAGGAGCATCATAAACCTCATCGAAATACATTGGAACTGCTTTGATACATACTTAATTCGGACCTCAAAGAGATCATGCTCTAATTTGAACCGAAGTGTGTTTTAAATACACCCAACCTTTCTCAGCTGCACAATTTGCCAAGACCAAAGCTTCCAACATCTCAGTATTTCACACGGGAAGCAGTGTAGCTCCAAAAGCCAGGTGCTGCAGCAGCATCTCTTCAGTAACATGCTGAGTAAAGTTCCAAATAAAAATGCAATAAGAATGCAATCTCTTACATCAGAGCCATTAAGTGAGGATAAAGACATGGACTTCAATATTGCTTCCAATCAGACAATTCTTTCCAACTAAATGTTTTGAAAGGAATTTGTTATCCACAAAATAAGTATGTAAAGATAAATAGTTACATTACTGCAGTCAGTAGTTGACATCCACTCACTTTCACTTCTAACAAAAAAGTTTGCTATATTATTCATACAGTTAAAATCACAGAAATTCTTGAATAAATACATGCCCACATATCTAATCTACAACACCTAGGTCGAAGCAAAAAGGCTGATTGCTGTTATAAACAGAAGGGCAAACACAGAAATAGATCTAAAATCACATTAGCAAGATATTTAGCAAAATTTCATAGTGTTAGCAATAGGAATCCATATAAAATTAGCATGGATTTCATGAATAACATCTATATAGTCACAGCACATTATGAGTTAAAATTGCACCTTAACTTAAATCTGCAATTTTAGATACTGCATTTGTGAACACAATTTCGCATGCATAATCCTGTCTGTCTGAGCAAATAAATGTCAGCATGAGATAATTTCTTTTCATTTGTTATTTCAAGAGATAGTGTATACAAAATCACCTACAGAGATTTTAACCCTTGATGAAACCTCACTATGAAAATGTGCTTAAACACCTCACCTGAGCATCTGAAAAAAATGAACTGTGGAGACAGAGGCTGAGAAAGCACAAAGTTACTTTTCAAGCAAAAAGGCAAATAAAGAAGAGCATTTGCTTCTGATATTGTCAGTCTATAAGAGTTGTTGCTCAGTCTGTACTCTGAAAAGAGTCAAGATAAAAGTGTAAGTTTGTGTTACTGTTATTACACGAGTATTTAGCTCCGTTCTTAGCCAAGCCAGTTGTGCCCCTAACAGTATAACTGGATTTCCCTGGAGTGCCTTCTCTTTGCCTGCTGCTTGTCTTGGAGGTCTCACTTTTTAAGTAAGGAAAGGACCTAGTTCTGACACCTCTTTAGAAAGTCTGGGAGGTAGGGCCTGGTCTGAAAGCACTGGATAGATGCCTAACTGGTAACAGCATTTGAAGAGTGAAAAGATTTCCACCTTCTCTTCGACTCTTGAACGCCAGCGAGCTTTGCCCGCTTGGCTGCCATGTGACTGACTCTGTCATTTAATTTTTTCCTTATTATTTCAGAAGCGGCAAAGAGTCTGGACATCCTCCTTCCAGCTGTGTGGGTGTTCAGACGCCATGGCGAGGGAGCATCTGCCCAGAAACAGACCTCACTGCGCGTGTCTGCTGGCCTGTGCTGCTCAGGCAGACAAGCTGCCAGACCTCAGCCCCAGTAAATGAGGAAGATTCCCAGTGCAGAGGGTTTAGAAACCATTGCAACACAGCCTGCATGGCTCAGCTGCAGGCTCTGCTCCAGGCAAAGCTCTGCCAGCTCCTGTGCCTCACGGGACAGGCTCCAGAGTACAGCCTGCCCCGGGCGAACACTCATGGCTATGGTGCTCTGCCTGGTGTTAAAACTGACTCCCCATAATTTGAGGTCAAAGTCTCAAGAAGCAGGATACCCCTGTGGTCTCTGCTTGCCAAAATGAAAAGGCAAGTGCTGATGGAAAGCAAATATAGAAAGAGCTTTCTGGAGGAAGTCGATCATGTCTGTATTGCTGTTAAAAATCTCCAGCTGTTGGTCCCTTCCAAGCCCTGCCATCGGTCTGCCAAGCTGGAGAGTACCTGTGGAGCTCTGCAATGTTAAACAGCAGTTAAAGCCAGGATGCAGGTGGAGCAGGATACAGACTGTTTGTTTCCTCCTTGCTATCCAGAGAATGTCAAATAGAGGGAGGCTTTTGAATGCAGCAGGTAAGGGTTCACATCAAAATTTAAATCTGAGACCTATCAGGGTATTTTTAGTTCTCTTTAAGTTTGCAAATATGACTGAATGGAAGTGAAAGGGGTTTAAATTGGGGAAGCAGCTGTCTATGCAAAGGAAAACTGGATAGGAAAGCCTTACCTAGTGAAGCTATCTCTTCCATCCCACACTGGGTAGGTTTTTTACTAGAACAATTAAGGTTTTTATAGCTTTTTAAATGTCATGTGCAAAAGGTGTGCAAAACATTCATAACAAACAAGAATACGCAGGTATCTTCCTGCGTTTCTGTTACTGCTGCACAGGAACGGGAAAATATAATTCTAGCAAGAACATGAGTTGGTCTAGAGCAAAGCCAAAGTGATATGCTATGATTTGACTGCAGCTGCATCAGGGACATCACGGCCTCAGGCTGCTTGTCGTGGGCGCGTGCAGGAAGATCATGCAAGCGGCTGTGCTGGCAGGTGAGAAGCCATAGTGACTTCTCTCTGACAACACTTTTTATGCCCTGAAATATTCTAATGAATAACCTTTGAGACGAAAAACAAAAAAAAAGTGTTATTTTTTATTGAATTTTCCTCTTTTCTATAGACATCTATATTGAAGCTGTAAACCTGCTGTAGCCATCTGAGACACAATTACCATTGAACCAAGACAAAATTAACTACTAAAAGCCTGTCCAATACTCTTCAATACCTGTCAAGTTCTGACAGGATTCAGTATTAGCTGAGACTTACTTTTAAAGTGGTATATCTATAAACTAGCTTGCTGAAAAAGAGAGGGCTTTTTTAAAGTTTCCTACTAACTTTTTAATTTCTTTATTCCCTGCTATGAATTCATCAAATAGTCTTCCTATTTCATGTTGTACAAGGTAAAAAAAAAAAGAAAGAAAAAAAAGATCTTATGCTCTTTGCCGTCAGCTATCTGCTTATTGAAGTGTGTTATGATGCCTGCAATTAGACTTGTGCTGCTGTGGCATGAGGGAGTCATCGGTGGGTAATTACTGTAACGGGCAGTGGTTCTGGCTGCTGTCAGATGGGCCCGGCTGGTACTGTCCGGTGCAGTCATGCAGGAGGGCAGCTCCTTTCCTCACCTCTCACCTTCACTGGGAGCATCAGCCACTGCTCCGCTCTGCGTCCGTGGAGACATCCTGGGCAGCCTTGCTCTTTCTGAGAACGCAGACCACTCTTTGGCCAATGCATGGGATGAAGGATTTGGGTATTCCACTGAAGCCAACTCACCTGCTTAAAGTTATGCTGTATTAAATGCTTCATTCAGTTCGACTCAGTAACATATCCTTTTCACTCCCCAAGAGGCTGTTTTTTTTTGTAGGATGCAGACAGGTGTGCAGAGATATACGGTAACTCCTGCAATTCTGTGAGCAGAAATGCCTTTATATGTCATACAGGTTGGTGGGAACGGAGCATCCAAAGGTTTTATATGACCACGTACTCAGAACAAGCTGGGCCTCAGGCCTGAAAATGAGGAGAGAAACAGCAAACTGAGAAAGAAATATTTTAAATTTTCTTATCATCTGCAAAAGGAAATGAAAAACTAAGCCTCTCTGTGGATCATCTGTATTGTAAGATCTAAGGTATACAGGTTTATGAACAGCATTTAAATAGTATATATAAAAAAGCATCATGAAAACAGCAACATGCATCATCACATTGAAGAGAGCTGGATTAGAGAGATGTGCTACACATGGGGATGGTGCAGGTAAATGGATGTGGCTTTCAGGACTCTCAGGACCAGAGTGCTGGTGGGGGTGGCTACACTTGGGGATGGTGCAGGTAAATGGATGTGGCTTTCAGGACTCTCAGGACCAGGGTGCTGGTGGGGGTGATCTGTGTCTTCTATTAGTACCAGCTGCATGGTGGCACTGGGCTAGTTAACTCCAAGCTGGAGCCAGGGAATGAGGCACAAGAAAATGTCCCATGGCCCTCCTGCAGCCAGCCAGAGGTGCGTGGGAGGAATCACTGAGGTCAGACACCAGTGCCCACCCTCCTGCCAGACATGTAGTGAGACATTGTGCCCAAGCACCGCTCTCTGATACTCCACCATTGCCCTCTGCTGCTCAGGGAGTAAGGTTTAACCTACGTGTTTCTTCTAATCTTTCCCTATAACCCAGGTCCTCGCAGTCACGTCATACTGGGCACAAGGCACTTCGAGGCCATTGCTTTCCAGAGCTGAGTGGTTCTCCCTCCCCATCATGCCCTGTTTGGTGGTGCATCTTCTGTCACCACCAGCCTTCCCTGGTCCTTCGCAGTGCTGCTCCAGCTGAATCCAGCCCAGCCCAGCTCCAGGATGTGAACGTGCTCTGGTTCATGACACCAAACATTAAAATATATTAACTATTACCTCAGATGACAAACACGTATCACCAAGAGACAATTTTGCAGAGGACAAGTAGGTATTGGTGACAGTAATATCTTCTAGCTCAGTGCTGAAGTGATCGGACTCTTTGATGACGTTATAATTTAGTGCCACGCTATAATTGGTTGGTTTCTTCTCTCGTTTCTGCTCACAGTTGCAGAGTTTCCTGAAGGCTGCTCTGAATTTCTGAGACATGAGATTGTAAATGACAGGGTTGATGGCACTATTTAAATAAATACAGATTCTGCAAAATAGCAGGAACCAGTTTTCTTGGAAGGGACTGGAGATAAAGGAATTGACCACGACCAGTGTTCGGTAGGGCATCCATAGAAATGCAAATAAGATCACAACTACGGCCAACATCTTGGTAACCTGGGGGAACACAGAGGAGACAGAAGAGGGGTAGAAGTTTAGTACTCGTCTTGGAAGGAACATGTGCATTCCTACATCTCTAGAGCCAAAGCAAAACTATGGATAGACTCTTCAGCTGGAAATTTCTGGTCAATGTTTGATTCAGAAAGGTTTTCTACAATAAGGACGAAAAAACCTGACTCCAAATTCCTCCTAGTTTTTGTTAAATGACTTTTTCCGGGTGACATCACAGTTAAGCTAATTGTTGTAGATCTTAGGCTTTGCAACTTCTTAAGCTGGAAGGAGGTGTTGATTTAAATGGAAAAAAATGGGTCTAAAGCCATTTTTTCCAACCATATTAGATCTCCTTTAGACTAGTATAGTCTGTAGAGTAATTGAACCTGAAGCCTATTTAGATTATCTGCTCTAACAACCACCCTAAAAGAATTTCCAAAAGCCGAAAATAATGCAACACCCCCCCAAAACCTCCCTCCCCAAGAATTAGATTTCTTTCTGTTTCTCAGATCCTCAATACTTAATCAGATCTTCATTATTTGATATTTCCTTTGAAATGTCAATTAAAGTTTACAGAGCCAGGAGAAAAAAAAGGGATTACCAATAAAACTTGATTATATAAGAAGTTTAATATATTGTGTAAATTTATTTTGAATGAAGAAAAATACGCTTTGGTGATACCCCGGATAGCTGAAATGAAGTTGTGATGGTTTGATGGGGGGGGGGGGCGGTTCTGGTGGCAGGAGAGGGGATTTGCTCCCTGTGACTTCCTGGTTTGGAACCGGGTCAGACCTGGTTCTGGCCACCAGATCGGACTCCCATCCCCCTCGGGGTTGAGCCAATCGGCGCCTCTGCGAATTCCATATTTAAGCTGGGACAAAAGTGCGCAGAGATGCCTGAGCCTGAGGATGGTCGTGAAACATGTTTCCCTTTGTCCTTTCAAGTAACTCTTAATAAATTGTTTTGCTTTAAGAAATCGGAGTCTGTTTTGCCCAGGACCATGGTTGGTGGGTACTCCTTCTCTGTTCTTGTCTCGACCCTCAGTCCTTTTATTATATTTTTCTACTCTCCATTTCACTGGGGAAGGAGTGAGAGAGCGGCTGTGTGGAGTTTAGTTGCTGGGTCAGCCTAAACTACGACAGAAGTGAAGAAGAAACAATCAAAAAATTAGGTAAAAAACCCACTGTAAAAAGAGTCTTTCTCTTGTAAATAATTTGATTCTGGTATATATATTTTTCCCTAATATCTATATTAAAGAAAGTTTGAAAGATGTTAATAAACAAGGTAGAAAGTACAGTGAGACATAACAGTGGGATAGTACAGTGGCAGGCCCTCGTGTAAGACACGAGATGACTTGGTTAACTGTGTGTGCATGAACTGGAAGTCATGAGTACTGATTTTGGTGAGCTACAACTGCTTCTTTTGATTGTGCTTTTTTTTTTTACTATTTGCCTTTCTTCTTGACATAAATCTGTTGTTGCCTATTGACAGATCAGTTTCAAGAACTTCTTTTTACCTTTGCTTTATTGCTCCTTTCTGGGTACCTGAAGTTATACTTCAATGAAACATTAACTCCTGTAACCACAGAATACCTTCTGGCTTACTGGTTACAATTTCATTGCTTGCAGAAAGGTTGAATGTAAATCGATAAGAGTTTCAATTGTTTCCAGGGAGACAGACAGATAACTTCACTAAAATCACTTATAGTTTTAGGTGTGTTTTTTAGTTTGAAGTTATAAGAGAGTGTATAATTCTCTTGTCTTCTGATCAGATAGCTCATTATATAGAAAGCTTGCCATCTCATTGCCTAAGGGTTATATTTTCTTCTGTCTAGAAAGACACATACACATATAACCCAATTAGTTATAGATATTATGATCAAGAATAGGATGAAGAGCAAAGTTACTCTACAAATTGGTGTATCTTTATCTGTCTTTAAATATACATATTCAAAGGCTACAATTTTATACTACAATCCTCCTTTCAGCCTCATTTTTGATTTCCCTTCAGCTGTATTCAGTAGAAGTAAACGAGACTGAGAAATATTATCTCCTTTTTTGTCACTTGACTGATACATTTCCTTATGACTTCTAGACTCTTTTTCTTGTTTGCTGTGCACGAACAACCATCGTAATAGAGCAAAATGCAAATGTGAATGTCTCGGGTAGCTAAAAGGATGCTTTTTCCTGATCTCCGAACCACTTTTAAGAGGACCAGTCCTGTGAACACGGCTGCAAAGAGCAAGGTGACCCAGTACTGACCCGCTCTGCTGAGGAAGGCTCAGGACTCCTCTCCTGCTGCCTCTCCTCCCTCCAGCTCGGCTCCAGCCTGTGCCTCCAAACTGAGCAAATCCCTTCAACTGAGAATAATCATTCATCATGGAAAATATTCCACATTGAAAGGAAGAAAGTAACCATTTGTGTAACTTGTATTAACAATGAGACTGAGCCCAACTAACAGATGTGTTGCATCAGCTCAAGCATTCAGAGGGCAAGTGCATAATAGTTTACACAGGCATCAAAGTACTTCCCTACCAGACGCTCAGCAGGGGACTCTTATCATACCTACTGATCATTGCCCATTTACATTTCTTCTGAGCATATCTGTAACAAACAATTGCTCAGAGAATCACTTACAAAGTTGCAGCTGTCAGTTTGCATCCTGAATTTAACTCGAAGTAAATTGATTTTACTTGTCTGGAAGGGGATATTTTAAAGTCACAGAATTAATACTTTACAGCAATGAAAAAAAGTCTTTAAGTGACTGTGTCCTATATGCTTCAAAGACATATATGTATGTAGCAAGCAAACTATTAGCTGAATTTATGTATACTGGCACCTTGATGTGCATTTTCCTTCTATCTAACACAACTGGCTTGTACTACTGCTGCGTTCAACTTATGAGCTGCAATTTGACAATATATTAGAACTGACTTATAGCAAAAGATAAAAAATATCATAGTCACGGCACAAAGGGCCCTGAGCTGAGATCAATTCAGTCTGCAGGTTTGAATGTGTTTAAAAATGCAAAGAGATTAACTTTGTGCTGTCAGGCTTATGTCAGGTAGGACATTGTCTTGTAGCACTCAGACTCCACAATTTCCTGGTCTTGACGTAAACTGGAGCCAAAATAACCTATGACTGCAGCTAAAAAAGCAATCTTGTTCTCACCTCTCTCCTTGTGCTGGCCTCAAAGATGAGGGTGTGGATCAGGTCAGACTGCTGCTCCAACTGAAAACTAAGCACTTGTCTGCAGACCTGGTTTTCAGTTTGCTCAGGTCGATGATCCAACTCTGTACCCATACGCTGCCACAGAGCCTACAGTCAGTGCCAGAGAAGAGGCAGAAGTATGTGGCCACACATGGCACCTTTTTGGTGGCATCTCTCGGTGGTTCAGTTAGTGCAGGACAACACGAGTTCACTATCATTTTAAACTGGCTGCAGTGGATGCTCTTCCAAAGCTGCCAAAAATCACACATCTAACACAAGCTCTCTATCGTCAGGTAGAAATTCAGTTGCTTGATCCATCTGACCAGTAGTGGTTGTGTCTCTGAGACCCATTGCAAGGCCCTGAGTTCAGGTAGTTATTTGCTGTCTTGGAAGGCAGTGGCTTTTCATGCTCAGCTACCTCAGAATACAACCTATGTGCAAAAGACAGCAGCTCCTAGAAGGTGCTCTGGCACCGCTCACTTTGTCTCCAGTGTGGCCAGGGGCCTTGTCACCCCACTGCAGGCTGAGACTTCTCAGGCCATCTGCTCCAAAGCTGCTGCAAGCGTGCCCTGGACTTTTTTCACACCTGAATTTGCCTTTATAGATGAACACAGCTTCTAAACACATGATTTAGGCTAAAGCTGCTTTCTTATCCACCCCAAAAATCTCCATTGGGATGGATGGGGCTGCACAGAAATAGCTTAGAGGAAAGTTTGGTCCACTTCACTTAAGTAAACTGCCGTATTCTTTTTCAAAACACTTCATACGAAACATAACTAAACATCAGTTGGGGCGGAGGACTAATTATTTGACGTCAGTGGAGCTTGAGATTGAATGTGTTCCTGGCTGCATGCAACCACTCTTTAAGCTCTATCTTTCAGTTTCTGAGAATGTTCTGAAAAAATATTTTAAACATTTTTTATTAAACAGATTCTCAATATTTTAATTCTGAACTAGTATTCTCCTTTCCTTCCTGCTCTGAAACTTTGTCATTCTAAGGAAGTGCTTTTATGAGACATTTTCATTACCATGGTACTCACAGTTTTGTAGTTGCTTTCTTCTCCTTTGAATGCTAAACTTTCTTACATTGATAAGTAAATTAGTATTCATACTTCGTAAGTTACTGTGCCATGGAGTCACTCTGTTGTTTGAAAGGCATGCAACAGTATCTTTCTTTCTTGTGCTTGGTGGCGTTCCTTGCAATGCACAGAGATTGTACACGCCAGTCTGTGATTTTGTAATCCAGAAGAAGTTGTGCGATGAGGAGGAGGATTAAATAAATAAAAGGATTAAGGTCTTGATATAATAACACTGCAAATAAAACCAAGTGATACCATTGAGGATTTCATGTAAGTAATACAAAACTTATCTTGCTTTGCAAGCTGGAATCTGTGCTTGCTCTGCTGTGAGACAACAGAGAAGTTTCTCAGGGAGGCAGGTATCATTGTGCTTCAATGTCTAAGAGAGGGCTTTCTCTAGAGGGCAATTTACCTGTTTTAATCGGCCATGGAGGGTCCATTTGATTGGACTAAGCAAATAGCTTCATCATATATGCATAATGTTAAATGAGTTGGATCTCACCTCAAATATAAACAAACACACTTCCTATCCAAGGCTGTATTTACTTTTCACAGTCCCCTTGATACCTAAGGAAACTAGGAATTCTTTTGGGAATCCCTGAAAGTGTTTAAGGCCAGGTTGGATGAGGCTTTGAGCAATCTGATGTAGTGAAAGGTGTCCCTGCCCATGGCAGGGGGGTTGGAACTAGATGATCTTCAAGGCCCCTTCCAAACCAAACCATTCTATGATTCTATGGAAGTATGAAATCTATCTGCAATTATGTAATTCAGTGTTCATATTATGGATAGACAAGAAAGAAATTTGAGATCTGATGGCTGAGATAGGTGGGATAAAACAGAAATGTGGGGAGATGAACACAGCCAGAACCAAGGTCTGATGGAGGACCGGACAGATGAGGATCATATGGAAAAGAGAAAAGGAAGCACACTACTTAGGTTGTGATTCCATGAGCGCATAAGCCAGACAGTGTCTGGGCTCTTAGCTACTATAAAAAAAAGACTAGGTTACTTCCTTGTCTTCCCATCTACTTCCCCTGGCCTCTTACTGTCTTTTAAAAAGTGATGAGTGGCTGGCTAAGGTAGTTCACAGAACAGGTACTCAGAAAAAAAACCCAATTTAATTTTCCCCACATTTTCAAAGTTTTCCTGTGTGACAGGCAAATATCTTTTCTATCCTTCAGTTTTAAGTTCTCTCTCTTTTTCCCTCCTGAAATGCCTTATGTCTTCAAAACATTTTCTTGCTTCTGAGCAGAACAAAATGATTTAAATCTTCAGAAGAAAAAGCATTAACTTTTTAGAAATGCTGATAGATCCTAGTATCTGTGCTACTAGAAAAAAAGAAGCACTGTTAACAAAATTAAGCACCTACAGGAAAAAAAAAAGGCAGAAATGGCTTTTCTCCCTCATTCTGTATACTGTAAAGAAACATTTAATGTTGGTTGGTGTTACTTGTTAGTGAACCTTTGTTTTATTGTGAAATCTGCTCTGAATACTTTGAATAACACATTTTCTATTCATGAAATGAAATCTTTTTTCCTCTCTTGTATTTTTAATAAAAGACTTGGCAACAGAATGCCTACAATGGACAAGAGGTGAAACTGTGATCAACCTCAACTTTTACCATCACAGTTACACATCTGCTCTGAATTCATTGTCCTAAAATCAACTACAAAATAAGTAGCTAAACCTTCCAAAGTTCGGATAGGAACAATTTTTTTTTTTATTTCTGTAAGCAAAGACAGTTTAGAAGTAAGTGGAATTGTAGGGGTGCTGTATATGAAAAAGCAAAGAAATAGAAGTGTTGAGATTTATTTTGATAACTTATGGTAATTTATGGTGTAAAGCTTTAGTCTTTACTCATAGTCTTCCTTTCTGTGTCTTTACACCGTGCTTGAATTTCAAGCATGTGTAAAGTTGAAGATGGTAACGTGTGCATGTAAGTTGAATACGATCTTCTGCTTGATAGAGGCAATGAGCTGATTATATTGAATTTGGTTTGTCTGTGACTTTTGGTAATGGACAATCTGGTCAAAACTTTGGTACAGACACTTGTATTTTTTCCAGATTTAGTTTATGCTCACATCTTACTCTTTATGTGTGATAAATGTCTGTAACTGCAGTTAATGTTTGCTGAACTGCTGTTCATTTTGATTAGGATACGGTAGGTGAACGTGTTTTCCGGAAGACTTAAGAATATGGATGGTTTTCAAGTACCAATAACAGGCCATTTTGGAATAGCAATGACACAAATTGATAGGCTAATGCAATCATATGCATACCTGAAAAATAAGCTATCTAACCATTGCATCTGCCTTTGCAACTGCAATGAAGAAACGAAAACAAAGTGGCAGAAGAACAGCGACCTAGTAGGCTAACAAGCCAGATGTCTTCAGTCTACCACAGCACCACTGAAAGTGGTACTACCACTGGGGTTGGACTGCATGACCTCCAGAGGTGCCTGCCAGCCTCAGGGATTCTGTGAAATTATAGCAAAGTATTGAAGAGAGATTTGCTTAATCTAAGGTCCCAAGGGATCTGGGACAAACTTCCTGTTGACTCATGATCCTTTGGATCACTTTCAATATTTCTTACCACTACATAGAGTTTTTACTCTTGTTCCATGACAATAATTACAGTTTCCCAGTGCTTCATGAGGTTCAGGATTCCTTGCAAGTTCAAAATGTGTGTTTAATTGGACAGCTCCAAATTCATAGTCTGTATTTTCTAGTGAGCAAGTAGAAATCAACTTTAATTCACTTCCTTGGGACCTGTGATCATCTCTCCAAATGATCATATAGTTGTTAAATAAATCTTAACATGGAATTTGCATTGAAGTTCCTTCTTTGGCTCTGAATCAAGTAAATGGAACTGTCTGGCCTTAAGAGATACTTTTTGTCATGATATCATCTTCTAACCGTATTGATCTTTCCTCTGACGAGCTTTGAAGTTTCAGCCACTGTGACCTGGGTTCAGCTGAAGGGTTCTGGAAAATTTTGCTTTCTCACCTTCCCTCCTGTTTAACTTGAGGAAATGTGTACAACAGGACTATTTCACTCTGTTTTCTCAGGTTCAAATTGTGTCAATCTCTCAGCAGAAATACTTTGTAGTCTCTCTGTGGTCAAAGAGATCTTAGTCACCTTCTCATTTTCTCCTGATCATCTATTGCAAAAATGTAATGTCACTGATTTTCACTGAGACTCCTTATTGGCCATCAAATGCTTTCCTACAACTATACACGACCTGCAGCCTAGCAAGTTCGCTTTCTTTGCAAAGTACATCTGAAAGCCCATTCAACACAGTCATCACCAGCTCCATCAGACCTAGTAAGTGTTTAAGACTTTTCTTTAAGACACAAACTAAACACATACTTGAAGGTTTACCTGCACGTTTCAGTACTAAAACCTAGTTGATTCCTCAGAGGCTACTGCAACGTGGCCTTGAATGAAACTAGTTCCTCTGAAAATGCCTTCTTCTGGCAGAGATCTTCCCTCAGGAGAAAGTCAGGTGTTGCCAACTGACTTGTAGTGGCTGATCAAAAGCTCTGCAAAGGCAATAAATGACTCTTACTGCTTTCCATTAAGAATGGATCAGCTGTATTTAGCTTCTGACAAAGCAGAGGCAGAATGAACTAGTTCCTGTTCCTTCTGGGAAGGACACTGGGAGCTCGATGGAAAACACAAGTGAATTTGAAATGTACTCCCATCTATGAAGGAGTGTCTGACTGTCAAATAAAACTGCTTTTCTTTTTGAAAACCTTTAAAACACGTCTATCACACCCTGGTGTCCATTACAGTTCTATAAAATAAATTAAATATTGCACAAATGAGATTGATTTATCTTTTCAGAAGTGGATGTAAGAATAGAGTTTGACACATCCTCAGGGTACATATTGGCGCTACTTTCCTTAGTAGAACTTTGCTTTGCAGTGTAAACAAATATCTCATAATTTCAGTAGTTGTCCAATATCAGCAGTAAGATATTGTTGAAGTGAAACAAAAGTGTGTTAGAAATGGTGATACTTTATAAGAAAAGAAAGCTTATTTTGTGCCTTTCCCTCTCCTCTGACGTTTAGAAAAAAGGACTAATTTTTTATATCTGTTGGTTTTGTTTGTCTTCCCTATGCAGTGCTTTGAATGAAAACTTCAGGGGGCCTTGAAGAGTACTTTGAAGGATTTGTCCATTGGTGGTTGTTGATATGGGGGTATTGATCCTTTAGTAAACAGATTTTGTTCCTGTTAGCTTTCCAAACATTGCAATGAAATAAATATTTCCTAGAACTAACATAGTTCGTCGACTTTTAAATCATGTGGGTGGGAGGCTGAAGGCAGGGAGTGGAACAAATAAGCAGAGGACCACTTTCTGCCTGGAAAACCTGATTTTCATTCACTGGAGATGTAATATAGCCTCATTCTGAGCCCATCTCTAGACACCTCTCAGGAAAAAATATGTTAAAATAGGCTTGACTCACCATTCTAATATATATTCCCAGGCCTTCTTTCTAAATCACAGAATTACCTAAATTGCTGTTCCGTTTTGAAAACAAAACAGAAGTCTTCTGACCACCTGACCACTTTTTTGTCCCCTTCAGTGCTGGTGCTATATCTGTTTATGTCAGAGACTGAAAATATCTTTTCTAATGAAACTGAATGTGGTGCATCTATTCTCTTTCAGCAGTAGAGCCTCCCTTTCTCCTGTTTGTCTTACTGCCGAGCTTCCCACCTGCCTTGCCTCAGCTCACATAGCTGTCCTCCACAGTTGTGAGGAAATGGTTATTTTACTTTGTATTTCCTTCCTCCCTGAGCATAGAGCTCTTCTAGATGCCATATCAGGGCTGTTCCTCTCTTGCCCTGCTCTTTCCATTGGTGCCAGATGTGAGGAAGCATCCTAGGTGTTGAATCCAGGATGGTTTCCAAGTTGTTCTTCACATTTTCAGTCCATCAGCTTCTAATTCTGGGCTAAGTCTCGTACCAGAAACCTAAATGACGTATTGTCATTTTTGAAGATAATAATTGACATTGCATAACTGTATGACTCACAATAAAAAGTATTGACTGTATATAGCAGACTAATTCTTGGAAGCTGATACAGAAACACAAAGCTGATAGTACAGATAGATAGCTATATGCTAAGACAATAATATAGGTTAAAAAAACCCAATGGGAAGACAGAATCTATTTCAGCCATGAGTTGGAAACAGCTTCACATAGTGCTCTCCAACTCAAACACAGCCATATATGACAAGGTAGGGGGCAAAATGCTTTCTCACCCACGTAAAAATAAGTTTTGATGGTTTTTAACAAAGGAAGACTTTCAAAACAGGTAATGGGAAGTCCCAAGAAAATAAAGACAATGGTATGACCTGGCAGTCTGCGTCAAATTAAATCCAGATTAGTCAAACAATCCAGGTCAGACTAAGTGAGTAAATCAAGTCACATATTGTAATGTTGGATTAATCATTGTCAAAAATGGTTATGAAATTCCTGAGTTAAACCTTAATGAAGGTTGAGGAAATCTGTCTAACTTACTGCTTTGTTTTGGTATATTATATAAATGTGAGTTCATAATAGGGTAATTATAATAATAATTAATCATAACCACTCAATGGAATAGTACCGAATGCCCATGTCCAGATTTCAAAGGTGAGGAGGCGCAGGTGTGGCCTCTCCGACAGGAGGGTTGAGGCTGCCCTATGCCAGACAAACATTTTGATCCAGCTCCAATGGACCCTCTACAGGACACAGCCAAACCCATCAACCAAGCTGATGAAACATGGTGAAAATGTATTTAAGAAATGGCAAAAATGCTGGAAAGAGAGGGAGAGAGAGGAGAAGGGAACAAAAGAGTGAGAACCAGCAGAGGGAACATCAAAGCCAGAGGAGGAGGAGGCACTCCTTGGCGAAGCAGGCACCACCTGAAGGGCCTGCAGCCCATGAAGGTCCCACAGTGAAACAGAGGAAAAGAGTGAAAAAGAAGTAGTGACAGAGAGAAATCTCTGCAACTTGATTGCAGCTCTCCCTTGTCCCACACTGCTGGTTGCCTCATGGAAGGGACTGAGTGTAACTGGTAGCTACAACAAGGGGCAATAAACAGGCAATAAATGAAGTTAATTTTTCCCAAATCAAGTCTTTATTGCCCATGACAGTAACTGTTATCTTCCTGTCCTTGTCTTGACCCATGAGATTTCACACTCCTAGTCTTCCAATTTTCTCCTCCGTCCTGCTGCAGGGGCGAGCGAGCAAGCAGCTGAGTGGGTATTTGGCTGCCAGCCGGAGTGAACCCATTACAGGGACATGCACAAATTTCCTTTTGTAGAAATATTCTTGGATAAATATGAGAGCTGCCACAGAAGTAGGAAGTATACACCACACTTTCAGTCATTTTTTCTACAGAGCACATGCTGGACATCATATGCAACTCCATCACTGTAGTGTAAGCACAGTTCTGAGAAGGCACATGGACAGTTTTACATGACAACAGAACTCATATAAGGCCAAATTATATTGTCAGCTATATACGTCTTTGCCAGAGCAACAGGAAATTTTCGCTGTGTCTTACTAACTGTTGAGACTTTCGATTTATTTTTTTTTAATATAGACTTGTGTTTTCTCATATTTCACCACTGGCTATATTTTGCATGCTGCTATTATATAAAAAATACTACTAATAATGCCACACTATCCTTGCTTTGTTTCCTGTGTTGTACTATATGCAGACACCAGCTTTACTCATAATGATGCTACTTTAAACAATCAGGTTACTTAAGCTTTTAGAAAAAGTCTTGCTGTCTTTACAAGACATAAGACATCACATTGTAATCCTCACTTTTTGGTTTCATAATATAACGGTATCCACATTCAGTAATGCTCAATGTAAAAAGATTTGCCTGTTTTTCAAGTGATGCTAAGCACACGTAATCAAGCATGTATACTAAAGTAATATTGAGAACTTGAAAAGCAGGTTATCTTCTTCTTCTACTAATTAATGAACAAAGGAAAACAAAATGAAACACTTCTAATCTGACTATTAACTATAATTGGAGATACATAATTAAATATAACCTAGCCCACGTGTTTCAGTTGTGCATTTCAAAGCATGGCTCCAGTGCTCTGCAAGCGCTCAGTGCTCTAGCAGGCAGCTCAGTGAAATTTGAGGTCAGTGCCATCTCTGTAATAAGGCAAAACGGTCTGTCTCATTAAACAGTAGCAATCTACATAAAATAAGAAAAATGTAAAGTTCAGCCCATCACCCAAGGGGGACACTCATCTTGTTTGAAAAGGTGCAGAGCTCAGCTTTGTTTCCTGAGGGAACTGCACAGCACAGGGAGACTGAAGCATCCTGCTTGGCGCAGCAGCCCTCTGGGACACCTTGCAGCGGTGGCCAAGGGCTGTGAGCCAAGTGACCTGGCATGGAGCATCGCTTCCCCACACTTGCACCAAGCTGCTTCTTGAGCCAAGCGGCGTCTGCTCCCAGGAGCCGGCTGCCAAGTGGCGCACCCTGCATTTCTCAGCACTGCATCCAGCTGCGCTGCCTGCTGTGTGCTGTGGGAGCGCGAGGCACTACGGCTTATTGCAAACAGCCATAAATTAGTCTATCAACCATATTCTCCTTGTATCATTACACATTGCAGCATACATATTTAACAATATAAAAAGAAGGAAGTCAAACCTGTGCCCCAGTTCTGAGCCACCAATGCATAAATATATTTTAAGAGAGACAGAATAACAAAGATACTCAGCATTTACAAAGTGCTTTATACAGGCTTGCTTAAGCAGACTTTTCACAAGAGAGTTAGAGACAGGAAAAGTAACGACTTGACTGCGTTTGCGGAGCGACACAGTGCCTTAGTCAGGATAAAACCTCAAGTCTCCTGAACTCCTAGGCTAGTTACTTCTCCTCAAATGTCAAAAACAACTCAAGAGTCACTTTCTGTATTTGGCAGGATTACTAACAGGCTGTACTATAAAGAAACTATAGTTAAAAATATTTCATTCTTTATTGACACTTCTTAATTGCTTTTTGATATAGGAGAGAAAATATTTTTCAGTCCTTCCAGTAGGTAATAATGAATAGGCAAGAAAAAAAAATATTTATACGTATGTGTTTTTGTATCACAGAGTTTCAGCTTGATTACTTAGCAAAAAGGTAGAATATATTTTACCCCCTGCCACAGGTTTAGACTAGTGATCTCTAAAACAAATGGGGTTTAGGTTTCAGAAAGCCATTTCAAACTGCTGTTCCTACCTGTCTTCGAGAAGCAATAGTGCTATTGAAACTCCTGTTAGTCATCTTGGGATTCACAGGTTTGCTCTGGTGAGCCACGTCATTCTTCCATGTCTTAGAGCTTTCTTTTGGGTCTGAAGGGATGGGGTTCAGGAACAGTATTCTAGCAATCAGGCCATAGAGGACAGTCGCCAATACCATTGGCACAACATAAAATATGCCAAAGTCCATCATGTAGATCGGAGAGTAATAGCTCCTGGACACCTTGTAGCCACAGGACACAACAGTAATGTCTTTGTAGACTACTGTGTTAAGGTCTAGCAAGAAAAACCAGAGCATACAGTATATGGAGGTGAAAGCCCAGACGAAAATAATGATCTTTTTGGCTCTTGAAAAAGTGCATAGGAATTGAGCTTTGATCGGGTGGCAGATGGCTATGTATCTCTCAATGGTGAAGGCAGTGATGGAAAAAGAAGAAGCATTGATCCCTAGGTACTGGAGATAAGTAATGCAGAGACACCCCACGTAGCCATACACCCAGGATCTATACAGGCTTTCTGTGATATTGGGTAGTCCTGCAGCCACAAGCACCATGAGGTCTGCCACAGCCAGGCTCACCAAATAGCAGTTAGTGGGAGTTCTCATGTGTTTGGTTCTGAGAACCACCAAAACCACCATGATGTTGCCCACGATGCCCAGTCCACAGATGAGGAGGACCAAGAGGATGGTAACCACTTGGTATTCGGCTGTAACAATCTCCTGGCTTGATAGTGGCAGCCCAGTTTGGTTCTGCTCATCCCCTGTGCCGTTCTCCATCTTCACCAGCCTACTGCTGCTGCTGCCCAACACTAGGTCTCAGCACGTTCTCCATAGTCCCCTGTAAAAGGGTGAGCAGAGCAGAGCATAGGTGAGCCGCAGCCCCAGAGCACGTTCTCCATGTAGTCACAGTCCCATTCCTGCACTGTCCTCCACTCACCCAAAAGCACCTGGACTTTCAGTCTTTGTAAATTCAGTTGCCAGGCAGGTTCATCCCTCTAAGGCTCCAGCTCATTCGCACAGGTTAAAAAACTGTTTCCTCGCAGCTGGTTCGAGGCATTCACGAGAACGCGGTGTGCAGAGATGGGAGCTTTTCCCCCTGCAGCAGAAGAAGAGGCAGCGGCAGGGAAAGCCAAGCCCTCCTGCTCTGCCAGCCGGCTGAAGCACCGCACGGGACTGAGCTGATCTGGTCCAGGCAGACTTCAGCATCGCCTCTTTCGAGGAGGAGTCACAACGTACTGAGGGTGGAGACAGCAGCGGGAGGTGAAAGGAGAGTGATTTGAAAAGCTCCACAGGTTTTCTACTTCACGCTGCTTTCCCTCTCCGCTCTCAGACGGCTGCCTCGCGCATCGATCACATCGATCCACCCTGGCAAACAAAGGGAAGATCGACTGGCAACAAAAACGCACCAGTTTCTACCATTCTGACTTCCCGTCTGTCCCTGTCCCTGTGAAAGTGGTGGTGATTTACACTTGCCTCCTGCTTTGCAGGAAGAGCCCCTTCAGAGCTGTCAGAAAGAAACGTACCCCAACTCTTGAAACCAGCAGGAAAAATTGGGTTTCTTTACTTTACTTTACTCTACTTTACAGACAATTCTTTTCAAAACACCTATTGCTATTGCTGTCATCACTCCTCAGCCCTTTCAGCTTTTTTCTAGATTGCAGCACAGCAACAATAAAACCATCAGAGCACAAATTGGTTCTTAATGAGATCAGTCACACACACGTGCACAACCACACACACAGAGTGTTACTAATCCACCACTATCTCCTCAATGAAGAGTCTCCTCTGGTTGGATAAACCTCTCCTTGTTCAGTCAGATTGTGTATAACCACAGACAAATCAACGACTGGTGGAAATAACAGCTTTGGGATGTGCTGATGAAAGCCCTACTGATGCAGCAGCAATATTCACAAGCCCAGCTGCACCTGGAGCTGGATGCAGAGCTTTCCTGTCTCACCTGCTGCCAATCTTAGCACCTCAGTGAGAGAAACAATAGCAAATCTTCTGCAGGGCCCTGTGAAAGAGCCCTTTTCAGCTCCCCATCACAGTGTTTCAACCCATTGTTTCTCCTTATGCTATTGTGTTAAAAGGTTGAAGACTAAATCTGCCTTAAAATCTCCCTTTTTCTCCATTCAGGGCAATTGCTTTTGTTCTTTGCTCAGGAATAGTGCAAAAAATACAAAATGTTGCACAACTGGCGAAAAGTGACTTGGATTTCAAAACAGATTTTAGTGTTAAGAGAGAGGGATTAGCATAAGTACACGGTGTAACGTTTGCAAAGCTAGAATTTTCAATAGACTAAAACAACAGGTGGTGAAAAAAAGAGAATATCACCTGGATCAGAGCTGGAGATTACACTCAAACTGTTTCAGAAGTTTGAAGCCACTTGGTTAAGTTTTCCAGTTGTTTTCCATTTGCCCGTTCACATTTCCATTGTGATCAGTTGCTTTTCGTCTTTAGACCTCAAGGTAACATTACTCTTATTTAACAGATGAAGAAACAGGGGTGAAAAGAATCAGATTCACTGCCAGTGGCCTGTGGGAAAATTCAGGTTACTGGCTACTTGAACAACAGTATATCAACAGAATCATATAATGGGTCTCATTGGGATTCTGCTCCATACGATCTGTAGATCCTGTTATTCTGGACGCAGCTGAAAGAGAAAGGCGGCCAGCATTAGTGTGATGCCTGGGTGTCAGAAAAGGATTTTTCCCAGACCCTTTCACACTCCACAACATTTTATCCTTCAAACTGGACAGATGCCCCATTAGCAATCTATGCTTTTAAAGCTATGTGGCTATAGTGGGTGTAGTCCCAGATGCCCAATCATACAGCATAAAACTCACCAGGAGGGAGCCCAGGAGTGAACTAGCACAGATTTAGTGGCAGTAATCAGGGACCAGCAGGGATCAAACCCAGCAGGGTGTTGAACCAGAGTTCAAACCAGGAAACTGAGTTGACAGCCTGGATAAAACTTTCAACTCTCAGTAACTTCGGCTGAATAGGAAGTTTCTGGCACCTCCATAGACTGTTTTGTTTTTCAGGGGTGGCTGATACCTTTCTGCCACACTGTCTCACTGTGAAGTCTTGCTCCTCATGTTTCCATGTATTCTGCTAGCTTATGGAGGTGATGTCAATGGTCTGAGTTGGGGAGGAGGAACCAGTGCGTTTGAGAGTACATAAGTGTTTTCAGTGCCAGAAGCAACAGCTGAGGACATGGGATGCTGCGAAGTTGGAGTATGTTTAAAAGCCCGCATGGCTTTGAAGTGAATAGGGGAAGTCTGGAAGGTGTGAAAGAAGTTTATTATCTGATGTTTGTCTGGTTATTCTTCTGCATCTGCTATTGGTCTGTATCAGAGATGGGCTAGACTATCTGATTTCACCCAGGAGTTCACTTTTTATGGCTTTTTGCCAAGTGTTGCATTCTGGTAAAGAAAAAAGCATAGGATTGTCAGTGTATGGCTATAGGGAAGTATACCTACAGGAGGCATTCAGAGGATTTTGATAGTATTAATTAACATCCTGTGTGGGGCGTTTCCCTTTTCCTTCCATACAACACTTTCCCAGCCTACAACAGTTCTGTAAAATCTGCGGTAATTGCAGAAGGAATTTCAAGACGGTAAATATATATTCTATGTAGTTAAAGCATTCAGTGTCATAGATTTGACACAAACATCATGTGATTGCCTGATACATTCAAATCATCCTTTTAACATGATCATCAGTCAGAGATCGCATCCTGAATCTGGGAATCAGTAAAAGATCAGCATCTTCTCCCAGTTAATGCTGTGTTAATGTAACCATCAAAATATACTGACTATATATATATATATATGTATTTGCTGAACAAAAGCAGTTCAGCATTCATACATGCAAGACCAGCAGCTGTGCCAGAGAAATTTTGAGAGCAGATGGACCAAACATCGCTGTGAAACTTTTAATGCCCGACTGTTACTCTGTTTTATACACATACCTCTT
Source organism: Tauraco erythrolophus (assembly GCF_009769465.1). Taxonomy (NCBI): domain Eukaryota; kingdom Metazoa; phylum Chordata; class Aves; order Musophagiformes; family Musophagidae; genus Tauraco; species Tauraco erythrolophus. The sequence goes on along the minus strand of NC_141467.1, from coordinate 85,656,114 downwards.
GGTCTCGGCATCAGTTGATGTTACATGTGCAAATGAGTACAGATGCAGTTAGAAGTGTCCACAACAATAGATAGAAAAACAAGCCTCTGAAATGTGCTGACTCTTGCTAATATATTTTTGTCAGTACAGCCCTTCAGGTAGGAGGGAAGGGGGAGGCATCCTGCTGATACATCCCATGCAGTATATCACTTAGCCAACAATATTCTTGTCCAATTTTTTTTCCCATTTGTCTCAATTAAGATGTGTCTCTGCTCACTTGAGGCACAATAAACCCATAACAAACTGTCTCGTAACATTAAGCACACACTGAGATGGAACAATGAAGCACTATAAGCACTTTACCTCGCTAGCTATAAATGATTCTTAATTCTGTTTCTCTAACTCAGATCACTTCCCCAGCTGGCCTTTTCTGTTCTGAAAAACGTCTCCGCAAAAATGGCAATTTCATACTCTACTGCCTGTCTGTACTCAGGGTTGATAAAAAATCATAAGTAACTTGGATCCTTTACTCTATGTGCACCTCTGAGGGAACATCGAGCACTTACTGCTGTATGAATGTCTCCAAGGCTGCAGTTTGTAGAGAACAAGTGTCACCATCAGTGATGTAACTTCAGTGCCACGCAAAGGCTGGCTTTTCGAGTTGGTGCCAGCTACTGGCACCATCAGCTCCAAATGTGTTTTGGATTCAGATGGTTAAATATTGTAGTAACTATGGTCAACTAGAATTTCTTCTCCTACATCTGCTGCACCACATAGCCATGGTTTTGTGCTAATGTAGTGACCCTGTGCCAAAGTGCTTGGTTTGTGGGACAAATCTGCACCTAGAAAAGTCTTTTATGAGTAGAGATTGTGAGGGGACCCAACACATTTTCTGTGAGATAAATTTCATTAACTCAAGACAGTGATCCTTCTTTCTAACATTTTTTTGCTGCCTCTTAACTGAAGAATGCCTCCACTGAAGTACTGCTAAAATCCTGGGTAGGCTTTCCCAAAGTGCCTAAGTTATTTAGGACTTATGATAACTTGGGGATTCCTACGTGTATCTGACAAATTTTGTTTGATTTAGGGGCTTTAAATCTGCATGAAAGTGCAAATCCTGTTTCGAAGGTGAGGTCCTTTGTGTCATCTTTGTTTTCTTTTAATCTTCATGTTGGACTGGTGTTGACTGTTAGGTCAAGGCAAGTAATAAGGAATTTTAAATTTAATTCTTCTGAAAAAACCAATTGTCACAAAAAGTAAGTAAAATGGATTTAAGCAATCAATTGGTTCACATGGCAAATTCTGTTTATCTGTTGCCTACCAACAAGGTCACTGCAGACTGTGGTCTGTTAAGCCAGATCTGAGATCATGTGGCAAAAGAGATTGGAAGGACTTTAAAGCTGTCTACTCTTTTCTTCACTAATTTCTATGAACTCAGGCAAAGAGAAACTGTTACAAGAACCTGACAAAGCAGAAAGAACTTTTCCAGAATAAATGTAGAGATCACACAAAAGAATGGGTGAGGAAAACTGCTTTCATGGAGTTTTTTGATTTACTGAATTATTTGCATTCACTTTGCAAATAATTTATCTCTTTATCTCTTGGACATTTATCTCTTGGACTTTATCTCTTAAGACATTATGAGCTAAGTCAAAATCATCACAGAAAAGTGATCCGAAGAAAGAGGGAGTACAGTTCAATAGGGGTAAACACAAAGCAGTATGCTTTGGCAGGAGCAAGCAGGTACACATATTCAGTGTGGAATAACTGACAGGACAACAATTCTGCGGAAACAGCTTATCTGATCCCAAGCCATACATCCATCAGTACAAAAAGGTAATGAGAAGCTGTTGTGAAATCAAACTTTCGTCTGGAGTGTATCAGCAGGAACATATCCAACACCACATATGAACTCATCCCTCACTGACCTGTGTTCAGTTTTGGGAGACACCTTCTGAGAAATGGACACAACTCAGAGAAGAGCTAGAGGAAAGTTCTGTGACAGCAAGACCCGTAAGAAAATAACGAACAAATCTAGGTCATCTGCCCTTCAGTAGAGAAGATCGAGGCTGCAAACTAAAAATGAATAAGGTTTTCCACATCCGCAATGGAAATAATTATCTGAAACAGCAATAAGAAAGATTCAGGCCTGAAAAAAACTTTAACCAGTAAAGACTGCATAATTTACCACTAAAGAGGCTTTGGAATAGACTGCACAGGGAAGCTAGAGGCTTCAGCAGCAGGGATAAGTAAGAAGCCACCGATCACAATGTGTTTGATTCTACCTGGGAGAAGTTGGATGGGCTGGGCGCCTTCTGATTCCATGACAGTAATCCCTGGGCATGCCTGTGTTCATTTGCCTCGTGCTTTCCTAAACAAGAAAAGTGCAACACAGAGACTCAGCTTTTCAACAGGATTTGGAAGATCCTCAGGTGAAGGTTGGGAAAGACACAACTACTATCAGGACACCATTAACTGCAGAAAAGCCCCTGGTATCTGGTGAAAAGCTATCTGGGATGTGTTCAATATACTCTGGGAGTAAATTTAAAGCAGAGAGATCAGCCACCAGTTGGTTTTTATAGGGCTATGTTATTTTGAACAGCCTAAGGACCTGAACGTGCCTATTTTCCCATTTTAGAAAGTGCTTCTTATCTGCAAAGAAAAAGAGACAATAGGTATCAAAATGATGTTGTGATTCCAATAACTAGAAACATAAAGAAACTGTCATTTTATAACTGTGAAAACAACAAAAAAGAACACCTGCCCTGGGACATCAATTATATAAAGGACTATACCTTAAAATGTAACAGAAAATGCTTCCTTTTAATATCTTTAATATACTAAGTACTGTATAGATAATAAATTTTCACCAGATTAAAAAAAAAAGCTGATTGATAACATTTATATAAATGTATTCAGTTGTGCTTTGCATGGAAATAAATGCTGCAAGCTCCAATGGTCATTTAAGACTATTTTAGACTGAAGAGGATGCCTAAAATTTCACTAATGTACTCACATTTGCCAAGTGTGCTTAAAAGAGCTACGAGCTATGTGGGCTCAGCACACTGAGTGCTGACACTGCTAAATGATGCCTATACCTTTGGCTTTAGTATTTGGTTGACCTGAGCACTATGAAACAGTTTTGACCACTAAAATAAAAGGATATTTCTACAAGCAAGGTACAATTCCAAGCATTTATGTAGAGATGATCACTCTCTCTAACACTTTAGTATAAAGAGAGCATGGAAGTTGCTGATTAGTGTAGATTTTACTATTTTTACATTGGAAGCATTGTCTTATACTATGTTTCAACAAATGCTTTGCACAGATGTCAAGACCAGCATCTCTACGCAAGAATATTTTCAGTCTGAAGTAATTTTTTGAAGGGATTAATTGGATGTTAATGAGCCACACTAAGAGCAAGGCATGACTTACAAAGTCTAAAATGTGCACATGTCAAATATTGTAGACAAAGCACTCTGATTGTGCAATTTCATGCTCTTTGGGGTCTCATTTCTTTTAATCCAACTGAGATTTGGTTTGCAACCATCAATGAAATTTAAAGGAACATGTACTCAGAGCCAATTGTTATACAGATAAGTAGCTGCACTTCTTACTTTAATAGTTCATTCAGAAATCAGTAAAATCTGTATAAATGGTGCAGTTTGATTATCTTTTTAAGACCCAAGAAGGTATATCATAATGATTGTGTTTTGGGTAATGCTTTATCTGCTTGTAAAATGTCCAAGTGGAGACCGGTCACAAGTGGCGTCCCTCAGGGGTCCGTGTTGGGCCTGGCCCTCTTCAACATCTTTGTCGGTGACGTGGACAGTGGCATGGAGTGCACCCTCAGCAAGTTCGCCGATGGCACCAAGCTGTGTGGTGCCGTCGACACGCTGGAAGGGAGGGATGCCATCCAGAGGGACCTTGACAGGCTGGAGAGGTGGGCCCGTACCAACCTCATGAAGTTTAACCAGGCCAAATGCAAGGTCCTACATCTGGGTCGTGGCAATCCCAGGCATAAATACAGACTGGGTGGTGATTGGATCGAGAGCAGCCCTGAGGAGAAGGACTTGGGAGTACTGGTGGACGAGAAGCTCAATATGAGCCGGCAATGTGCTCTTGCGGCCCAGAAGGCCAACCGCGTCCTGGGCTGCATCAAGAGGAGCATGGCCAGCAGGTCGAGAGAGGTGATTCTCCCCCTCTACTCTGCCCTCGTGAGACCTCACCTGGAGTACTGCGTCCAGTTCTGGAGCCCCCAACATAAGAAGGACATGGACCAGTTGGAGAGGGTCCAGAGGAGGGCCACGAACATGATAAGAGGGCTGGAGCACTTTTCCTATGAGGACAGGCTGAAAGAGTTGGGGCTGTTCAGCCTGGAGAAGAGGAGGCTCCGGGGTGACCTTATAGCGGTCTTCCAGTACCTCAAGGGGGCCTACAAGAAAGATGGGGAGAGGCTGTTCAGGAGGGCCAGTTATGATAGGACAAGGGGTAATGGTTTTAAAATAGAGGGAGGTAGGTTCAGGTTGGATATTAGGAAAAAATTTTTTACTATGAGAGTGGTAGAACACTGGAACAGGTTGCCCAGAGAGGTGGTGGATGCTCCATCCCTGGAGACGTTCAAGGCCAGGTTGGACAAGGCCCTGAGCAACCTGATCTAGTTGGAGATATCCCTGTTCCTTGCAGGGGGGTTGGACTAGATGACCTTTGAAGGTCCCTTCCAGCCCTAACCATTCTATGATTCATTCTAAAATTCAGTTTCATTTTCCTTCCTATGTACTCACATGCACCTGAGAATCAGGACACAAAGCGGGAAAACCAACAGTACCTGCCCACCTCTTACGAAGTGACAGTGAATAACTTTCAGAAGTGCATAACAAAGACTTAAGGTAGAACAAAAACACCAAAGGATTTGAGAAGGAAAACCAGTGATAACATGGTGACAGAGACAACATCACTGAAGAAAAACAAGAGGCTGCAAATCTGAATTTTAGAAAAGAAACACGGAGCAATTGGGAAAGAAACTGGAAGACTTGTGTTAGGCACATCAGAAAGGGAATTGAAAGGCACAACCAAGAATTAAGTACCTGTGTATTTGTCTGTCTCCTCTCTCTCTCTCTCTCTCTCTCTCTGTGTTTGCCAGCAGAGCATTTTTGAGGCATTTCCAGGCATCACACCAAAGCTCCTTATTTGGAGGGAAGCTCAAAGGGTTCTGCACCAGTAAACCATTCCTGTCTCCACATTCTGCCTGAGCTCAAGATCCAGTGGCACTTCTCACAGAAGCAGTAAGGTGTAGTGGTGTGGCAAATGCCTTATGAAGCATTTTATCTTTGGAAAGTTATGCAAGTGAGAGCTCATCCTTACATCTCCCTGTGGAGAGAAACAAGGAGATTAGGTGTTCATACTTAGCCCACAGTAGAAGTCAGTGGGAACATCTAGGCTTAATATGAAGGATTTACTGATCCCCAAACCACTGTGTCAACCAGGAGAGAATATGAGTAATTCTTGAGATGATTTATTCCAAATGCACATCACTGCAATAATTTCTTGGGTTAATGCTAGCTTCTTGATGGGTATATAGCAGATACATAACTGGCCCAAGGATGCAAGTGATGTGGTACGGTGGAAGCACTGAGTCAGAAATCATGGCTTGGCTGCAAGCTAACCATTGGTATACCCAATTAGGTAAACGTTTGAAGTCATTATGGCAAGTGCTGAAGAGAGAAGGATGAGTCAATTTATTAATAGTATACTTGAGCACAGAGAGTAGGGTAGGCAATTGGATCAGCATTATCCAAAGTTGGTCAAGTGTTAGAGATTCCTCATGAACAGCAAGTGAGTCCAGAATTTCGGGATATATCACCAACCTTCTTGTCCTACACACAGATACCTAAAGACGAAGGCCCAGTACCTTTGACAGCTGAACTGGAAGGAACAGTCTAGTACATTTATGCACAGTTCACAAACCATGTGTGAAAACTCTCATCTATTTTATAATTTTTCTCTGTTTTCTTTATAAATCTTGCACATAGATATGGTGCAAACAAATTGGAACGGTGCTTTATCTAAGCGCCTCTATATGAGGATACTGAGTACTGAGCTGAGTACTAGCAAGCTCATAGGTACCAAGTGAAAACAAAGTTGTTTCCCTCTCCTTAGCACCCACGTGGCCATCTGAGAAATACCATGTCCTGGTTTGAGCCTCCACTGCAAGAGAGGTGTTGATAAGCTGAAGGATATCCAGCAGAAAATCACTAAGATGGTTTGCAGATAGATGCACATGGGGTATGTATGGCACCAATCATTCTTGCCCAGCTGGATTGAGTTGAGATAATGAACTAACTAATTAAGTAACTAACTAATTAAGTACTCAACTCAAGGTACTGACCCTGCCTACAAGAGGCAGGCCATTTCCTCCTGGCTGCGGAAGATGCAACAACGTCCCTGGTGCTGCAGCCCAGGCTGGTGAGCAACAACTGGTGACCCTGACAAGATACATCCATGAGACCCTGGGAAGCCCCGACTCCCTCGCTGAGCCGAGAGCCCTGGCTGCAAAGGAGCCTGAGCCAAAAGAGCCGGAGCCAGAGCCGGAAGCTCGAGCGAGAGTCCTTTGGAGAAGAAGGTAAAGCTGCAAGCCCCAATGTGGTATTCGTGGGAGGGAAGCGTGCTGGAGTTGGATGAATGGGCCGGGTCTCTGCTCACCCATAAAGCCTTTGTGAAAACAAAAATTGCTAAAACAAAAAGGGGGAATTATGGCACCAATCATTCTTGCCCAGCTGGATTGAGTTGAGATAATGAACTAACTAATTAAGTAACTAACTAATTAAGTACTCAACTCAAGGTACCAACCCTGCCCACAAGAGGCAGGCCATTTCCTCCTGGCTGCGGAAGATGCAACAGCGTCCCTGGTGCCGCAGCCCAGGCTGGTGAGCAACAGGTATGGGATAAGGTTGAAGGAACAGAGCTTGCTCAGCCTGGAGGAGAGAAGGCTGATGTGGGAGACTAGCTGGAGTTACCTGTCAGGGAAGGTGTTATGGAGAAGGCAGAGGCAGACAGCTTTCAGGGGCACACTGGGCAGGGACAGAAAGCAAAAGCTACAGTGTACAGCAAGGGAAAGTCCAGCTGAACACAGGAAACAGTTGCTCACCTAGGGAGAGACTGACATGGGGATGGAGCCTGGAGAAAGGCTGGCATCCTTGGAGAGCTACGAAACTCAGCTGGGCTCCTGAGTGACTAGATCTAATTTTAAAGGCTGACTGCTATTCAGAAGGAGGTTGTATTACGTCACCTCTGATGTTCCGTTGCAACCTAAATTTGGCATAGTAGCATGGGGCGTTTCTGAAACTGCTTTCCAGATAAAAACAGCTGTTGAAAGAGCACTAACTGCTGTGTGCTATCCCAGACCATGAGTCTTTAGGAAGAGGCTGGATTACAAGAAAGCTCCCATTGCACTTCAGTAAGCCTCGATGAGGACGTCCCAACACTGAGCTTTCATTGAGTACAACTTCTTCATATAAGAACCAAAAAGGTGACAGGAATTGAAAAGGCTGTAGATGATAGACAGCCATGCTGAGCCATGCACATGGTTTGTTCTCCTTGTGACTAACTGAATGGAGTCATGCACTGTTGTTTCTGTGCCCCAGCTGAACGACCTGACCTTTTGAAGTGCTCATGGCACAACTCAGTTTGTCATATAAAAGTCACGGAGACTTTTCCATGAAAAAGTAGAAAATTCTCCATTTTGACATAGAAAAAGAACCCTAAACTCCTAATCTGTAGGATTTCAAGTCTACTACAGTAAATGTATTGTACAGTTAAAACCACAATATAAATGAGTATTTTTTATTTACATTTGTTTCTTCAGGCGTTCCTATAACACAAAAAGCATGTAATACTAAACAGCATTGCCTGGCAGGGAAGAGGAACCAGTGGAAGGAAAAGCCAGGGCATGGCAAGAAAACCATACCAACACTCCTGTAGGATATGCAAATCTAATTATTATTGCTATGAACATACACATTTTAAAAGTTTAGTTATACTGAATTACTCCAAGGTCAATCACATTGATTACTAATGATACGGATTGTTTTCTTGAAAGCCTTTCCCTATTGTGTCCCTGGAAGCAGATGCCTGTGTACAGGATATCATTATGTGTAGGTTTTTCTGCAATGGTATTTATCAGTTCTTGCAGGTAGAAAGTTAAATAAACTAACTGTTTTAGTATGTATTATGTATGTAATAGAGAAATCGGCTTTTGTTTTACCCTTTAAAAATGATCACTGTCCTTTCTTGTCCAATGAGCTGAGATTTTATAGTAATATTAGTTTAATTCCTCCCTGAATATGGGCCACCTCACTTTTAAAACTAAAAAGGTTTGTGAAATTGTATTTAAAATTTTGTCCCATATCTGAAATAAATGCTATCTTGGGAAGATGCTAAAGTGATGGAGGGAAAGAATGGGAATATTTAGGATTGGAGGCAGCTGCTGGACATTCTCTGTTAAGGAAGCTGTCAGCATCACATAAAGCAACAGAAGCCCCTACTCCTCCCACACAGGCTTTCTGGAGCTTTTGTCCCATAGTAACACTGCAGAAGCTTGACGTTATTCTGGCTTATATTATGTGTTTTCATAATTTAAAAAAAGTTTATTAATGCTATTTGATAATACCTAATTTCAAAGAAGAAAATGTATACTGTCAAAGTCTGCTTTACTTCATTTATGTACCTTGGATTAAAATTTTTGAAAAACACAATGGAAAGCCTTTTATGATTATGAGCAAAATGTAGATTTTACTCTTAAATTCATAATAAAATCAACTTATTTTAAAATTATACTGGAATCTCATTTTATAAGGTTTGGATTCTATGAGCACACATGTATGTTATGGGCATTAAAATCAATGGCCTATAAAAGAAATCACAGAATCATAGAATCATCTAGGTTGAAAAAGACTTTTAAGATCATCAAGTCCAACCACAAATCCAATATTTGAAACAAAAAAATACAGTAACTGCCTGTAAGATCAAAGCAGAAATCTTGTCTTTTGTGGTTATGAGTTTTAGATCTCATAGATCCCATAGTCTTGCTTCAAGGTCAGAACTTCCTAGTTCTGAGTAAAACCAACTTTCTATCATGTGCTTTGTGTCTCTAGAGAACTTCAAGTCAGGAGATTAAATATTAATTCTACCATGAATCTGCTAAGAGCTTTGTCATAATGAATATAGTTACTTGTCTATTATTCTAGAGAATGAAGTAATGAATGATCAGACAGAATTTCAGGACATTCATTTAACTTTGTTTATAGTATAAAGATGTCGTAATTCAGCACACTACCAACTTCTTATTGTCACAGTTTAACCCCAGCTGTCAACTAAGTCCCACACAGCTGCTTGCTCATTTCCCCGATGGTGGGATGAGGGAGAAAATTGGAAGGGTAAAAGTGAGAAAACTCATGAGTTAAGATAAAAACAGTTTAATAGGTAAAATAAAAGCTGCATGCGGAAGCAAAGTAAAACAAGGAATTCATTCACTCCTTCCCATGGGCAAGCATGTTCAGCCTTCTCCAGGAAAGCAGGGCGCCATCACATGTAACAGTTATTTGGGAAGACAAACACCATCACTCCCAATGTCCCCCGTTCCTTCTTCTTCCCCCAGCTTTATACGCTGAGTATGATGTCATAGGTTATGGAACATCCCTTTGGTCAGTTGGGGTCAACTGTCCTGATTGTGATCCCTCTCAGCTCCTTGTGCACCCCCAGCTGACTCACTGGTGGTGTGGGGTGAGAAGCAGAAAAGTCCTTGACTCTGCATAAGCACTGCTCAGCAGTAATGAAAACATAGCCTGTATTATCGTTGTGGTTTAGACCGATCCAGCAACTAAATTCCACACAGCCGCTCTCTCACTCCTTCCCCAGTGAAGTGGAGAGGAGAAAAATATAATAAAAGGATTGAGGGTCGAGACAAGAACAGAGAAGGAGCACCCACCAACCATGGTCCTGGGCAAAACAGACTCGGCTTGGGAATAAAGCAAAACAATTTATTAACAGTTACTTGAAAAGATAAAAAAGAAAAACATTAACAGTTACTTGAAAATATAAAAAAGAAAAACATTAACAGTTACTTGAGAGGATAAAAAGAAACAAAGCCAGATCTTAAAAACAACACCTCCTCCTCCCAGCTTTCCTTTTCTTCTTGGCTCTACCTCCTCCCCCAATGGCGTAGGGGGACAGGGAATGGGGGATTGCGGGTCAGTTCATCCCATGTTGTTACTGCCTCTCCTTTTCTTAAAGGAGGAGGAGTCCTTACACCATTTTCCCTTGCTCCAATGGATCCCTTACTCACAAGGAAAATCCACAAACTTCTCCAGTGTGAGTCCTACCCGCAGGATGCAATCCTTCCCCATCGGATTGCTCCAGTGCGGGCTTTACCACAGTCTCGGATTCTTAGGGAGTTGTTGCCACTTGCTCCAGCGTAGGTCGTCCCACGGACTCTAGATGCCTCTCTACCTTGTAGTGTGTCCCATGCTCCACGACCTTCCTCAGGCTCAGGCATCTCTTCTCTAACGTGGGCTTCTCCACGGGCTGCGAGTGGGTCTCTGCTCTGCCGAGTCTGTCCTGGCTGCAGGGGGCCGCCTGCCGTCTCGCCACCGGTTGCAGGGGAAACTCAGCTCCGGCACACCTCATCCCGTTCCGTCTTCACTGACCTGGTGTCTGTGTGGCTGTTTCTCTCAGATCTCAGTCCTCTCTGGGTGAACTCGGCCCAGCGGGCACCTCCGGGGTGCTCCCCGAGTTCCCCAAGCGCCTCTGCTGCGGCCATCCTCAGCGGGTGGTGGCAGCCCGGCAGGGATCCGGGGAGCAGGGGGCAGCGCCCTCCTCCCTTCTCTCCTCACCCCTGAGCAAAGCACCTTTTCCAGTTCCTTTGTCCCAACTTAAATAGGGTAAATCACAGAGGCGCTGATTGAATCAACCCTGAGGGTTGATCTGGTGGCCAGAACCGGCTCTGACCCAGTTCTGAAACCAGGGAAGTCACAGGGAGCAAATCGCCTCTCCTGCTGCCAGAACCCCTTTACATCAACCCATCACAATTATCAGCACTGTTTTCAGCTGATAACCAGCTATGGTAATCTAAACCATAGCCCTACAGTAGCTACTATGAAGAAAATGAACTCTATCCCAGCCAAAACCAGCACACTTATGCTCAGAAGAAATGCATCACAGGATATTAAACCACTCATTACAATACTAAATTTTAATAATGTTTAAGATAAATTCTTCCATGCTGTGAAAATTACTCATCTCACCTGAGTAGCTTGATTACCAACAGGCAGTTTGGCGCATTGGTAATGAGATGCTCAGCAGGTTCAAAATGTTAACCTAGTAGCTGGAAAGGAGTCGACTCATTTGGTCTTGCAAAGCAATTGACAGCTAAGCACTTTTTTCCTTGCTGAACAAATAGTTCAATAAAATCTTAGAAAAGGGCACTAGAAAAAGAACATCTGAGAGCAGCTCTCAGCTGGTGTGGCATCAGACGGGTTCCAGACAACGCACAGTCCATCAACTGCAAAAGTATGGAGGGAGAACATGAGATTGGTTTGAGGCTTATGAGGCCAGATCTTGAATTGATGTGAAGCTTGGTGATTTCTTCCTAACTAGCAGTAAAAAAAACAAGTTATACCAAAAAACACGTAAGCATCTAGTGTTTGACTAACTAGGTGTGCTCAGCTATTTGCTGTTTATTGCTGCGAACACTGTAGAAGAGACCCACATGGAAGATGGGAGTTTTTGATCCCAGTGGTGTCTTTACTAGAGCATGGTAAAAAAACCTGCTGAATAGACTTCTGGCAGTCACCTGGCATGATTGACTGTGGGTGGCTTGTTGTTCAGCTACAACATGGAGCAGACTGCAAACTGTTGGTATAAGCATATGAAAACAATATGCTGTGCTACATCCTTGGCTTCATGCTCTCTGCTCTGTTACGCAAAGGCAGTGGAAAAATGGTTTGTACCATGACTTCTTGCACGTGACACTGGGCAATGATGGGGGTACTGCTGAAAGAGCACAGAGTTACTGTTATAGCTGAGTGAAGGGCTCTCTCAAAATGTTTTGCCTAGAAATAAATACAGCCAGGATGACTGAAACAGCTTTCAAATTTTCTTCAGTCCTAGTAAAGTAATTTTGCTGGGAAGAAAAAAAAATAGCCGTTGCTTTTTGTCATTTCAAAATGTGAAGGTATTTCTAATAATTCAAGAGAGTCACGTTCCACAGTTGAAAATGTGAATCTATTTCTTCATGACTTCTGAGCTTCATAAAAGTTTTGAAAACAACTGTTTTCATTTCACCTCAGTTAATCTCTCTGTGTGTATTCGCTCAATAATGCAAATAGTAAATCATGAATCATAGAATCATAGAATCATAGAATGGCATAGGCTGGAAGGGACCTTAGAGATCATCTAATCCAACCTCCCTGTCATGGGCAGAGATGCCTCTCATCTATACTAAATAAGTAGAATGAAGAGTAGTTTTGGAACTGCAGTACAGCAGAGCCAGAGAGTGGTGGTTGTCAGAATTAGGGTGAGTCTATGGCAAAAGAAGCAAGAAATGACAGTATGATGCTTTCGTTTGCCTTCTCTTGGGCCTGTACCTAATTAGACCAGTTCAGAATCTAGCCCACGGATTTTCATGCTGGTATGAGAAAGGAGTGAAGCTTGTGTCTCTCCATCTGTTTACTTGTTCAACAATCTAAGTAATTCTTAGAAGCTTTAAAGAACTTCAGATACGTTTGACTGAAAGGTTAGCAGTCTCAAATACATTAAGGCTGACAAATATTAAAACAAGTGGGTACATAAAGAACAGAAGCCTGAGGTAACAGATGCATCTGGAACGGAATAAGTTTGGAACAAGGATATCAGAAAACCCATGCAAGAGAGAGCCATTATACACACCATAACACAGGGGAGAAACTTGGATCAGAATTTGTGCCTCATTAGACGCCAGAGAATTTAACTAAAAGATGCATTTCTGCAAAGAATGAGCTACTTAATTTCTGTTATTCAGAGAACTGCTCCCTTGATTTTGTAAATGCAGATTTGATAAATACAATGAGACATACAATCTTAAGGACAATGCAGTGACTTATCCATGTGAAACAGCTAATTAGAACACCCCACAGTGATTACAGACAACCAGAGGAACAAATCACTTATTAATTAGAAATAAGCAAATAGGTCTGAATCAAATAAAATCTACTCAAGTGGCAATCCTGTGAGATAAAGCTGAACAAATGTTGTTTTCTTCCTGGAGATTTGATTTTGTTTTCTTTTATGTCTTTTATTGCTTAGAATGCAGAGGTGCAAAAAATGGAAAGTTTGCTCCTTTTGAGCTTCATGCATGTCTATTATGACTGTGTTGTGAGTGAGCAGTGAGTATGTGGCTAACATCTGATAATAGCTTTCATTCGCAGTATAACACCACAGCTATATTAATGTCCTTTAACCAAAGTAAATATCTTCACAAGGAAATACACAATACCATATTTTTCAGATGTATTAGATGTATTTATATGCATTATTATGGAATTAATAATTAAGAGTTGATGCATTATTTTACCAGACTGTAAAGACAGGCTTTTGTTAATGGTTAGCATGGTTTGAAAGACAATCTTCTAGCATATGTAGCTCTTTCCTTCTGCTCCCCCCTCTCATCCTTCTTCCTCCGTGTACGGTACGTGTGCTGTATACGGTACAACAAGCACCCTTCCGTGGAGTTTTCCCCCTTGCCCTTAGCTCTAAAGGCCTGTTACATTCTGTGGACATTTTTCATAACCATCTTAACAGGGAGGATCGTAGGCTTTATTGTCAAAGATGGGTTCACAGCTACGCGCATCAAGTCAGAGACCTGCGTCCTCTGCTCCAGCTGCTCTCAGCATGGCAGGTCAGAGTGGGGAAGGGACAGGTCTGTCATGTTCTTCCCCTGATGTGATATGGTCGAAGCTGTAACAGGCACATGGAGTTGATACTCATTCAGTTGCAAAGCTTGAGACAGTGAAAACAGTGGGGAAAAAATACCTGCTGAGTTGACTTCAGCCTAGTGTCCCCCCCTGCAGAGGTTTAGCTGATTATAGTGCTCTACTTTTTTTTTTTTTTTTTTCAAAGTGATCAGTAGCACAGCGAGGTGTTGGTGGTTCAGATGTACCTTCCTCTTAACTTATCAACAGAGGAGATAAGTACAATGCAATAAAACATTCTAAATTGGCCAGAAAGTGACATAGGGCTGTATGATCCAGTGCTCAGAGACTGAAATGAATGAGTGACACTGCAGTCCCTATCAGCCATTCCAGTGATTTTGCAGTGTATGTAGATCTGAGAGTATGGTGGAGCTGCTCCTCACATGTCTCTTGTGATCTCTTGGTTTTATCTTCCAAGTGAATTGCCAGACTCAGTCGTTGTGTGTTAGTAATGAGTTGTTACTAGAAAAATTTATGTTAGCGCCACAGGCTAAAATCAACTCTCCAGAAATACCAACAGAGCAGTAATAGGGAACCATAGACAGTCTGTCCAATCTGCTTCCTACTTGCATAGTGTGTATGTACGATGAACTAGGTCATGAGGGGATATAAACAGCAGTTTCTGTTGTTTGCCAATAACATGGGAGAATAAATGGCTTTACTGAGAAAAAGCAAGCATCAAGACTAGGTTCGAAATGTATAACATAACACAAAAGGGACGCTTCACACTGTAGCTTCTTACTTCACTCGTGGAGCCTAAGCGGATTAATGCTACTCTTGAGGACAGGGATTAAAATAAATAGTGGAATAAAACAAGGAAGCAGGAAACAAGAAACAGTGAGCAAGGACATGGGTATCAGTGGGAAAGACTGTTACAGTCTGAAAGAAATGTTAATCCCACCCCTATAGACTCAACGGAGCGGCAGCATCCATAAACAGCTGTCAGAGCACCGGTACAGGCACAACAGGCAGCGTGCAGCCCCACGGCTGTGCTGGGCACCCTGCCCAGCTGTGCCAGAGGTGCAGCCCCGTAGCACCCGCCCCTGCGACCTGGCTCACTTGCGGGTGCTGTCAGTCCAGCATCAGCCTCTGAGGCGGCTGTAAGGGGCAGCCTGGATCTTCAGGGGGGTCCTCGTTGCCTTCCATGGAAGCCTTTGAACCAGCAGCACAAGGGGATGATGAACAACTGCCAAGGAAACTTGAGAGGAAAAGATGTGCAGGACAAGCAGCAGGGAAGGAAATACAGCCGGCGGCTGTTTATTAGAGAGCCAGGAGGGTTAAGAAGGCCACATAAGCTGGAAAATAAAGAAAGTGGGGGAAAAAAATAAAAGGCCAGCTTGGCTTGGGAGTGGGTCTTGACAGCAGCACTGCAAGGAGGAGACCTGGTTGTGGGTGAACCAAAGCAGAGAGCATCAGCTTGACAGTTCACTGCGTGGAATAAAGCCAGAAAAACCTCTCAGGTCAGTTGCCAGGGACTGTTTCTGTCCCTCGCTCGCCCCATCCGTGTGTGCAGGCTCAGCCCCACCACAGGTGGTCATGGCGAAGGACCTGGAAGGCTGCCCACCCTTGAGCAACGCAGTCTGCTGCCGCATGGTGGTCAGTCCTCAGCATGCCACCTGTGGGATGCTGGAAAGGAGGGCCTAGATCTTGCTCCACAAAAATCAATAGCGAGTCTGCGGTCCCGGGTGTATTTGGGCTATTCGGTCACAGGAACACTGCACTGCAGGCTTCAGGTTGGGAGGTGAGCAGAAAGCAAGATGGACATAGCGTTTTTTCTTCAACTGCCAGTGAAACAGAAAACAAGTGGAGTGGCCACCCACGCAGGGTCGCGCTTGTCTGAAACAAAACACAAGATGTATTGGATGAGATGATAGCTGTATGAAGAGCTTCCTCACCTTTCTCATTCTAGGGACAGACACTTAAAAAAATAACTTTTCTTAAAAGCATTTCCAGTGTTGTCTTTCTTCAGTCCTGCTTATGGAGCAGCAGTACCCAAGCCAGGTGTGACTCTCACCAGATACTATCCAGATCCCAGTCTGCTTTCCTTGACATTAGGGAAAGAGGATGATTATTTGCACTGTTCTGTTTGTTCTTAAGATGGATTCTCTTTTATTTTAGCAATTGCTTTTTGCCTTGGTCAAAGCTGACAGTTTCCATGCTGTATGAACTTTCCTAGTCAGTCTGTAGACTGCTGCAATGCTTCTGAAATATGTAACTGTATGATATATGACAAAGTCAAGATTGGGCTTCCAGGACCAAACTCTCTGCCAGTCTTGGTTCATTATATTAGATCTGTTGGCAGCAAATTTCGCACTCCTTATAAGCAGGAGGCACCAAAACCAAACCTGTCCTCCTTATTTTTGAGAAACCTCCCCAAAAAGCTTCCTCCTGAAGGCTTGGCTAGGTGTTTTCTGTGTGAAATGAAAGCCAGATCTTAATGGACACATTCCTTCAAAGAATCTTACTAAAAAAATCTGATGCTATTTGCCCATTCAGACTGTTTTAAGGTTCTCTCTAATGTGGCCATACCCACCACTGGAGCTAGGTAGTGTTGAGAGGCATGAGCTGCATAATAGAGGTCATCATTGTAACAGTGCTTCAGATCTTCTCAGCGTTCTGTGGCTAAATGTGAGTGGGTGGAAGGCATGCAGAACAGCCTGAGGAGCCAAAAGCTGGTCGAGCCTCTCTGCAACCAAAAGGATGCATACAAGGGTTATTTGCTTGACGCTGATTAGGATATGACTTCCATTGCTTGTTTATGCTACTCTGCCGGAGACACAGCACAGAGAGGAGCAGTACAAGCAGCAGGTCTTCCAGGAGGGCTGCTCAACCCACAGCCTGAAGCAAACCTCCTGGAAGAAAACGTTCTAGTTTCAAGCAAGTCAGAAAAATCGAAACATCATGAAACTTAGATGTAGGGAGAGAAACACTGCTGCTCACTGGTAAGTTTTGCTTTGAAGAAAAGGAGGAAAAAAAACTGAACAACTCTTGCTTTATGTTTCAATCTGTCCTCTTTACTTCTGCAATAAAATAACATAACATAAAATAACCTGAAATACCAGGAGTCACTACTGTCTTTTGAGAGATCAGATACTAGCAGTTGATTAAAAAAAACCCCAACAATTCTACTCAATTAATCATGTTAGACAGTAATGCACAGAGAGCGTTTACCCACACTGCGGTCGCACGGACATTCAGAGCAGCATTTCTGCGTACACTACTCTCAACTGGCATGGGCACACTTTGTCCTCGTGCTGCTCACACCCTCCCCAGCTGCAGTTTACTACTCCCCGCACTACTGCTCTCTATAGCCAAGAGCACCAAGGCTCAGATCCTGTCCATCCTCCACAGGAATTCCACGTTTCCCTCCCTTAAATGAGATGTGTCTGCACATAAATTTTTATGCCAGTTTTCTCATCCTGGCTCTACACGTTCCCGAAAGAGTTACAAAGGCGGCAATAAAAAAAGCTACAAGCTCAAAAGGAATCTTCTGTTTTGTCTTATTGATTGTGACTGCCCTTACAAAGTCACACATCTCTGAGAATTTGTTATATATAATCTTTTTTTTTCCTAATGCATTGTTACGTTGAAAACCTATAGTGTATTCCATTTTAGCAAAACTTACATGAAAATGAAGCTAGGACTTACCTATAAGCCACATAGTGGTTTCGGTGGAAAATATTTGCAAACGTGTATCATGTCATGTTAATTCTGTCTGTTAAATATGATTTCCACAGAAGCTTTCACTACATGGGACTAGGTTGCTGTCTTCTGAATTTTTAAAATTCATATTAATCTTTCATGGTGTCTATGAGGTGAGATGGAGAATCTTTTAGTACCAGTACACGTACCATTCAGTGATTTCTTGCCTGTCCTTTGATAGCTTTTTTGGGTTGGAAACTGTATTGTGTGTGGTTATCCATGAAACAGCACTTATTTTTACAGTGTACTAGCCAGAAGATCTACTGTTCCTCTGAGTGGACTTTTGTAGGCTTGTCATCCCAAAAGATTTCTCAAAAGTCATTGAGCAAAGTATGTAGAGCACACTCCTCTGGTCCAGTTCTCTTGTAGACTAAATTTTCTATTGACTCTACTTGTCGTCCTCTTACTGTCTTCTTGAAAATATGCTTTAAAGATAGGGGATTTGTAGGCCACCTCACATTTTAATTTAGAGACAGCCAACATGTCTATAACTTTGGTGCATTGTTTGGACTATAAAATATCAAGCAATGGTGAACAGAGCTGCTGTTATGGGTCATACGCGTACTCAACAAAGTAGACAGGCATTAGGAGCCCACTTTCAGTTAATATCTTTTTTAAAAATCAAGAAAAAAGTAAAAAGCTGACCATAATGACATTAGCTGTTCTAAAGTTTATATCTCATTTGCTCTGGCCAAGTAGCCAAGCTGGCAGAAGAGGCTGGATGACATACCAAAACGGATTAAGTTGCAAATCGTACTGTTTAGATGCAAAAGTCCTGTGGGTCTGGGGACTTCCTTGCGCTGCAAATAAATCCAGCTAATGGCCTGTCCGTCTCTGTAAGCACTCTGAGATTTCCAGAGACAAGTGTCCTCCTCTAGGAGCTGGGACTTGCAGATGTAATTGGGGGAAAAGCACTTGGGGGCCACTGCAGGAAAAGGAATGAAGAATCAAGTCTGTAGAATCACAGAATGGTTTGGGTTGGAAGGGACCTTAAACATCATCTAGTTCCAACCTCTCTGCCATGGGCAGGGACAACTTCCCCAGATCAGGTTGCTCAAAGTCTTATCCAGCCCGACCTTGAACACTTCCAGGGTTCCATCCACAACTTCTCTGGGTAACCTATTCATGTGCCATCCCCAAGTGTTTAATGGCAGAGTGCAGAGACAACAGAGCCAGGCTCCTCTCAAAGGTGCTCAGTGATAGGACAAGAAGTAAAAGATACAAATCAGAACATGGGAAACTGGATGTAAGAAAAAACCTTTCTGCCATGAGGGTGGTCAAACAAGAGAAGAGAGACCAGAGAGATTTTGGGGACTCCATCCTTGGATATATTCAGAACTCACCTGGGCAAGGCCTTGAGCAGCCTCATGTACCTGTGAATGTCCTGCACAGGAGGTTGGACTAGAGGATCTCAAGAGGTGCCTTCCCACCTGCCTGCTTCCATGGCACTAAAGGGAGATGTTGGAAAAGACTTTGGTGCATTCCTGCTCCGAGTACGGACCCACAGACTGGGAGGCTGTGCCAGGACCTACGTTCAGGTGCAGAGCAGGTCTGAGCAGAGACTAGTGAAGAATCATACCCCAGTGCATGTATGATGTGAAGTCAGGACACAGCAGAGTAGCACAAGCAAGAGCACCAAGGTTAGTTTTTCTTATATATCTTTGTCAGATGGATAAAATTCTGAGGTTTTGTCAGGCCCCAACCATTAACTTAACACTACCAAATCCACCACTAAACCATATCATGGAAAATGACATTCAGCTCAGCAAAGATAAGCAACCTTTACCTAACACAGACCACAAAATGTGTGATATAGTTCATACAAACAAGCAGTTCAGAACCCCAGGATTTAAACTAAACAAACACAAAATATGGTCTCAGAATAGGCACTGCTATGAGAAGGTGAAAATTTGTTGCTCCAGGCCTTGACAGCCATTGCTTGCTCAGGCAGCAGATGAGATGGAGCAGTAGCAAAAACGCGGAGGTGGAGCATGAGTTGGTCATATATGTTTTCATTTAACACTCCAACAGAGCTATTTGAGCCAATTTCTAACCGCCCTTGTGAACCTTATTGTCACATCACACTGACAAAGCTAGAAACCACAAAGACATGAGCCCGTAATGAACTACAATAACATTTTTTTCAGTTGCTGCGCATTCAGTTTTTCAATCAGCCTGTTAGTTGCCATGGCCATTCACAGCCATAGAAGTTGTTTGTCCAAGATGGTCTTGCTTTGCATTTCACACTGTTGCTAGGGTGATAAAAGAAAGATATATAGTCCTTCCATTCACTGCAATCTTTTTTGATGGAATCAGCTCCTAAAGGTGGTTGGAAGCCTTAGAAAAGCTCCACAAAACCTAACATTGCACATGAGTTTAAGGAGTCGTGGTATATATACCTTTTGTTAAAATGATGGCCAGGAGAAGGGTCATAGAATTGTGTGGACAGAATAGCACCAAAGCACATGGATCCCAACAATGTATAATATAGAATGAGTGTAAAAGCAATATTGAGTGAACAACTAATGTCCTGCAGCCCCATAGATTTAAAATGAAGTTTAAAAATGAGGCTGGTTCCGATATATGCAACTGGATCAATACTTTGATGCATGTTGCAATCAAGACATACCACATCACGCTTAACAACATGCTAAGGTTTATGATTCTTTAATTCAATGCTATGCAGATGCCTTTGTATACTGGGAAGGTGAGTCCTCGTTTTTAAGCTTCTTATGAAGAACTAAAGAGGCAGAAAGCCTCCATCCTTGCTAATAGATCTGAAAAAGGTAAAGTTACCCTAGCAACAGGGACTTTACAAGCTACTTCAATACAAATAAGCCATTTGGCTGTGATATACGTACCAGAAAATGTCTGGAAACATGATGAATACAGAAAAGAAGGATGAGCATTCACAATATGCAGTGAATAGAGTATGCTTCTTTGCATCTGCATGTCTGAGTGAGCACATGCTGGATGTCATTCAGCAATCATTTTTATTTAAAGTCTTATTATTAGGAATAGGTGTGCAAACTGTGTATAAAAGCAAAACATAACACAAACTCAATCAGATCAAATAGACCACGTCTGCATCCACCCACTGCTTACATTTTCCTGGGGCAATTACAGCAAGTCCCAGTCCTGTACAAAGATTTTTAGTTGAAAAAATTATCACTGGAGATTATTAGCTTCACAATATCCTAGGAAACCAACACTTAAAAATAAAGCTCTGTTTTTAAAAAAACATTTCTGCTTTGCTGGCTTGCCAAAAGAAGGGTGGCAAACTAATTCTTTGATTTATCCTGAGGCTTGAAACCTGGGTACAGTCTGTGGATGGAAACCACTGTCTAAAGACGACAGCTGATCTCAGCGAGTGTTCCCAATGCAGCAAGCCATACAGGTGCATTTCTTGCAGAGTGTTCCGGCTCCGAAGTCACACTTTTCAGTCATGATCTTTTGTAGGATATGTGTTGAGTAATTGGAGAAATGCATTTGAATTGCGTGTCATTTCTGAGCTTCATCACACAGTTGAGATGACAAGAAGTGGGCACACAGCCACAGCCCTTTGTGTTGATGAGTTCCCATTGAGTCCAACTTTGTGATGTTTAGTCTTGACAAAGTAACAAAATACTGATTTTTCTGAAAACAGACTTCTGGATGACATCCATTGGTTGGAGAGCTCTAATACAGTTGTTATTTCAGTTAATTTTATACTACATCCAGCTCTGGAGTCCTCAGTACAATAAAGACATGGAGCTGTTGGATCGGGTACAGAGGAGGGCCACAAAGATGATCAGAGAGCTGGAGCACCTCTCCTATGCAGACAGGCTGAGAGAGTTGGGGCTGTTGAGCCTGGAGAAGAGAAGGCTTCAGGGACAGCTTATTGCAGACTTTCAGTATTTAACGGGGCTTATAAGAAAGATAGGGAGAGACTTTTTATCAGGGCCTGTTGCAATAAGGCAAGGGGTAATGGTTTTAAACTAAAAGAGAGTACATTCAGACTAGACACAAGGAAGAAGTTTTTTTACAATGAGGGTGGTGAAACACTGGAACAAGTTTCCCAGAGAGGTGGTAGATGACCTTGTCACTGGAAACATTCAAGATCAGGTTGGATGGGGCTCTAAGCAATCTGATCTAGTTGAAGATGTCTCTACTCACTGCAGGGGGGCTGGGCCTGATGAAGGTTGGAAGGTTCCTTCCAACCAAATTATTCTATGATTCTATTCTATAATATTATGCCAAGACAATGTCTGTCTTTCAAAGTGAATGCCTGCCTTTGTTTTAGAGTCTGTGGCTTGTGTCTCTGAGCCTTGTTTGCCTGTTTTGCCTCATGCAATGGCTGTTTACATTCTGGATATGGCAGTCCACAACTTCTGTGGGAAGAGCAACCTGTATCTCAAAATCATTTTCGTATTTCCTTATGCATCAGCTGAAGTAAGTAGTAGATAACCATGACAAAACTGGCTGCCTTAGGGCAGAGCTGAGATACTTCCAGCCTAGCTTTACCTGAGAGGGCTGATATCTCCCAGAACTCTTGCTGTAGCAGTTCAAAACTCAGAGGGGGCTCACGTGTCCTGCAGGGACAGCAAGACAGGCATGGGCACCCTTCACGCCGTGACTCTGCTGGAAGATGCAACCTCCCATCCAGACCAGGGGAGGACATGGGCTTCAGGGTGGCTTGTGGTAAGACAAAGACGGTGTCACTTCTCCTCTCCTTATTCTTACTCCTCACAATCACACAGTCCTTCAGTCTCTTGAAACAACACCAAATTAAATGAAATGGGTAACCATTTCTATCACTACTACATTCTTGGTTTTACTTCTACAGTAAATGTTAAGTGGACTTTTAAGAGGTTTTTCTCTGAATGAAGGGTCATCACTCTGAATAGGTTGAGAAGTGCCAATGTAATGGCTATATGAGAGTAAAAACATAGAGAGAAAAAGGACAAAATCCTCTGAGAACAGGTCACAAATGATAATTTTTCACAGTAAGGCCATGATGATGCATCTCGTTTCATGAATTCATGATTCATTGATTCATGAATCAATCTCCACTGTGAAGCACACAGTTGTAGTTAGCTGTCCTCCCAGTGTACAAGGATCCAGCCAATGGACCAGCACACTTAGAAACTGGGAAAACTGAGTGGTGCCAGGATCACCACACCTTTTTTTGATTTCTCTCCAAAATGACTCCAACTATTCAAACTGACTCCAGTCAATGTTCCTCCTTTTTCTGACAGTCGTTTCTGAAACAGTATAAAAATCTCAAAATAGACAAGTTGTGCTGAGAGCATGCAGAGCCTGTTGCTTTTAAGATTTTAAAGACCTTCCTTCATGGCTGACTATTTTATTTTTTGTTTTGGTCATGATCTTGTTTCTACACAGACTGGACCCAAAACGCAAAGTAAAAGGGAGATTTCCCCACTGATTCCAGCAGACATCAGATCAGACCCTGACTGTGCAAAGAGACAGAAGAAAGACTTCTTATCCCGTTGTTCTTAGGCATCAGAAATATTTTCTTTCTAGCTGGGCTGCACTTACAACACATCATTCTCATAAATTGGCCTCTGCTGTTGCCACTGCAGTAATATGCACTTACAATTTGCTTCCCCGTCTTTTGCTCTCTGACAGCCATAAATAACCTAGAACATTTTGTCAGAGAACTTCTCTAGGAGTTCAAACTCCATCCAGTTTGAGTGCTGGAAAACACACCGGCTAGGATAACTGATTTTCATGAAGGTAGAAGCAAGGGATTAATGTGTGCTGCTTTTTGTACTGTATCGATGATTACGCGTGGGCGCTCTTTTAAAATGGATTGTTATCCGGAGCTTTTTGCTTTCCACACAGCGAACTCCCTCTGAGAAAGGTCAAATAATCTCCTTGACAACACAGCATTAACGGTCAGATCACTTTATCACAGCTGAAATTATGTTAAATAGTGAAATACATATAGCTGGGGCTCATGGAGGCTGAGTGGATTTTCTAAGTACCTGTAAACCATTGAAACGTGTGTCCTCTGCAATTCATATGGGCATGAAGGCAGTACGTGCCAGAGGCGTTAATCTTGCTTCACAACACAGTTTCATAGATGCAGACCCACCAAATCCAAGCGGCTCTGAGGTAGCATGTTCAAGGCTGGGACAGACATGGGTGTGAACAGAGGTACAATGGTTTTAGGCATCACACCTTTCATCTTTCAAAAATGAAAGCGCAGCTGCTGGCTGTCAGGCTTCCCCTCTCCCTGCTGATGGTGGTGCAGATCAAGGACATCCCACTCACCCCTGCAGAGCTGGTAAGCTCTTCTCACTTATGCTGAATGAGTTGGTTTGGAAAAGGTGCTGTTTCTCTTAGGAAGTATCAGTCAGATTTCAGAGTCCCCAGACAAAAGAAACACCCATTTTTCTTTACATCAGGGTTTTGTTATGTTTGAAGTTATAGCAAAAACTGGAAGCATTCCTGTTTATCTGTTGCTTGAACACCAGTCAAACAGCAGGTAAAATCTACGGGAGCTAGCGAAAGAAGTCAAAAGCCCAGGATGAAAGTTCTTAAAATGAAGATGCAACTATGTGTGGAGGTGCAGCTGGGCACAGCCATGACTTTTTGAAAAGCTGCGCAGAGCTGGAGCAGAGCTGACAGCCTTCACACATCTGAATTTCTGTGAATCTTTAGCTTTGGTGGGAGTCAGTAGTGCTGAAGTAGCAAAGGGCTCAGGCATTTTTCATCGTTACATCTCCCTGTACTATTTCCTTAGATCCAAAATATGATGAGCTTGTGGTGAAGAGGTAGGCAGGCACTGGGAAGGCTCTGGCAAGTAGTGTGTGTGTGTGTGTCCCTTTCAGCAACTGTAATCTTCCAAGAGCCCTTGCCCTAAAAACCACAGTGTATATCCTGAGACTGTGCTTGATAGTAGAGACAAGAGGCCTGAACAGATCATCGATCCTGGCATGATGAATCCTAACTTAGAACTGCAAATACCATCGCATTGCATGAGAAAAGGGATGAACTACGGTGAAGTTCATGGCTGCACAAAAGAGGTTTCCAGAATGCTCTCAAAATTGCCCCCTGACATGCCTGAAATTCTTCTGTAGACTATAGCTTCATTTTGTTGACGAGAATAAGCACATTAATCATAGGGGAGTCAAAACTTATTTAGCAAACCAGTTATAGTACACATATCATTAACTTTACAGAATAAATGATCTGAGAAGGGTAATTTCAGACAGAAGTGATTGAATTATTTCAGAGGAATTTCAATTGCTACTAAAAATTCTCAGCAAAGTCTATTTCATGTTGCTTATCATGCATCAATAAGTGGATTATAATAGTGCTTTGTTTGGATACAAAAAGGAGGTATTAGAATAAATTGAAAGTAACTTTAGAGAATGTCGTGGTTTTTTTGGACTGAGGGTCGAGACAAGAACCGAAAGGGAGCACCCACCAAACATGGTCTCGGGCAAAACATGACTCAGGCTTTCTTAATAAAACAAAACAATTTATTAACAGTTACTAAACAAAAGACAAAAGGGAACGAAACCGGTTACTTGAGAGGAGAAAGAGAAAACAAGGCCCGATCTTAAAACAACACCTCCCCACCCCCTATTTTCCTTTCGTTCCTGGCTCTGTCTTCCCCCCAGCGGCGCAGGGAGACAGGGAATGGGGGAGTACAGGTCAGTTCATCCATGTTGTTCACTGCCGCTCCTTTCTTAAAGGAGGAGGAGTCTTTACACCATTTTTTTTTTTCCCTTGCTTCGGTGGATCCCCTACTCACAAAGAAAAAGTCCCCAAACTTTTCCAAAGTAAGTCCTGCCCGCAGGATTGCAATCCTCCCCATGGATCGCACCAGTTCGGGCTTTACCAGTCTCGGCCTCTTAGGGAGCTGCTGCCACTCGCGTCGGCGTGGGTCGTCCCACGGTCTCCAGATGCCTCCACGACCTCGTCGTGCATTCCATGCCCCATTATCAACAGTACCTGGTCGCGCATCCCCTGCTCCACGACCTCTCCTGGGCTCAGGCATCTCCTTCCCGACGTGGGTTTCTCCACAGGCCACGAGTGGGTCGCTGCTCCGCCGAGTACACCCTGGCTGCAGGGGGGCCGCCTGCCATCTCACACCGATTTGCAAGGGAAGCCTCAGCTCCAGTACACCTCCTCCTGCTCCATCTTTGCTGACCCGGTCGTTGTGGTTGTCTTCTCTTAGATATTAATCCTCTCTGGGGAAGCTCGGCCCGGCGGGCACCCCGGGAGTGGGGCGCTTACCGAGTCCCCCATGCGGCTCCCCGGCGCCATCTTGAGCACATGGCGCCGGCCCGGGCCCGAGCGGCCGCCCGGCCGGGAGCCGGGAGCGAGGGCAGCAGCCCTCCTGCTCTCTCCTCGCTCCTGAGCAAAAAGCCCTTTCCCGCCCCTTTGTCCCAACTTAAATAGGGCAATTCGCAGAGGCGCCGCCTTGGCTCAACCTCCCCCGGGGGGGATGGGACTCAGATCTGGTGGCACAGGGAGCAAATCCCCTCCCCTGCCACCAGAACACCCCCCCACACACATCAAACTATCACAGAGAAGTCTCCAGAATATCATTTACAGATTTTCTGTTGTTCATCTGCATCAACATCTCCTACCCAGGAAATGCAGATACTTGTGATTCACTCAAAGCAAATAAGGAGAAGACAAAAATCATGGTCAAGGAAAAGTAAAGGGTCTACAGCAGACATCGTCCACGGTTTTACACTCAGCATTTTAGTCCAAAAATGCAGGAGAGGAGAGAGGTAGAGTTGTTGAATAGATAGCTGTTCCCACGTCAGGCAAAAAATCCTAAACAGCAAAACAGAGTTCCAGGGTATTATAGAAAAAAAAAAAAATCCAAAAAGGAAGAAAGCCCTGGAGTCAGATTTAAGAGCTATGCAATTATAGGAAAGGGAAACGAAAACGAAACATTTTATTGGCTTCAAGTCAATGAAGATACTTCTGCGCAGAATGAGTCACAGCTGAAGAGATGCCCTTCTAAAATACTTCCTCTTTTATGGGAGAAGCACAGCCTGCCAGCAAAATAAGAAACCTGTGAAAATGTAATCGGTAGCTGTTACAACTGTTTTACTATGTATGAAAGGTGTTTGGAAACACTTCAGTGACACTTCCATCAGTCAAAAAATGGTCTTCTCTTCTAAACAAAAAAATTATGTGAAAATGCACCGGAAGAGAGCGGTCAGGAGTCATGTTGGAGAGCTGGACTCAGCCTCCTCACAGAGACTCGAATTTCCCGTGAGCCCTCTCTTCTGGTGGGCTGCAGCACTTTGTATTAAAAAAAAATAGCCCCAGGGAGGCTGACCCACCAGCTGTCTGCTTACTACCCCTTCTTGGCTCACTGATTTTAACACTAGGTCCTGCCATTTCCCTAAAATCCCAAGTCCTTGCTCTGAGAAGAAGTGAGTCTGGCTGTCAGCACTCTACTTATGTGGTAAAATGGAAGGAACCTGAGGAATCTCTAAATTTTTAACTGGAGATAAACTCATATTTTTCATGCAGTTCTATCATGTATTACTCCTTAACAAAGGGGAATAACTTCTTCTTGCTCTACTGGAAGATGTTGTTTCTATATCCAAACCTAGTGGTATTCAGCTGTCACCAGCTATTGATGAAATACGTTGATCCTGATTTTGTAAGAATCAGGAGACCTTTTAAGTAGAGTCAGTGCAGACAGTTCTTTGTTATTTTCGTAAAACAGAATAAAGGTTTTTCTAGCTAAAAGCACAACATTATCAGATTTGTTGTTTGTGCATCCATAAACCTCAAATAAATAAAATATCCCTCAAAGAAAAACCTGAATGGCACAAAACCTTCAAAGGGGAGTAAGGAATAATATATGATTTTAAGCTACTGTAGATATTTTTCTATGTGACATGTCAACTTGATGCAAGAATTGAAGGAAAAACTTTCACAACCTCTTGTGGAAAACAAAACAGTTTTACACACAGGTTCTGCAGTCTGATTTCCTCCAAGGAAGAAATGTCTTGTGGAAAATTTGAAATTTACTCAAATACTGTGAGCTAGATCTCTTTTGTTGTGTTTTTTAGAAAACAGAACTAAAGAATTTATTTTAAAATTGAACCATATTTAAAAAAATACCACATATAAGAGAGGTTTGAAAGAAATGGAAAGAACAGTTCCCTTTGCAACAGTTCCTGTAACAAAGGAAATCACTCATGCTATGTGAGTAGAAGTTGGCAAAAGGATCCAGCCTTTGTGGCCATGAAGACATTCTTACCTTTGTAATGTCATGTTTTCCTGGAAATAACAGTACAGATCAATGTATTTAAGGAAAATGGGAGCTATTTTTTTTAATAGTTTTTTTAAAGCAGTATTTGTTTGATTCCCACTCTCTTCCTACCTACATCTTTTTCTCCAAGAATTATAAAACAAACAAGCATAGAATAGAATAGTTTAGGTTGGAAGGGACCTTTAAAGGTTGTTAAGTCCAACTCTCCTGCAGTGAGTAGGGATATCTTCAACAAGATCAGGTTGCTCAGAGCCCCGTTCAGCCTGACCTTGAATGTTTCCAGGGATGGGCACGTACAACTTCTCTAGGCAACATGTTCCAGTGTTTCACCACCCTCATTGCAAAAAATTTCTTTCTTGTATCTAGTCTGAATGTACTCTCTTTTAGTTTAAAACCATTATGCCTTGTCCTGTCACTACAGACCCTACTAGAAAGCCTGTCCCCATCTGTCTTATAAGCCCCCTTTAAATACTGAAAGGCCACAATAAGGTCTCCCCAGAGCCTTCTCTTCTCTAGGCTGAACAGCTCCAACTCTCAGCCTGTCTTCATAGCAGAGGTGTTCCAGCCCTTGAATCATCTTTGTGATCCTCCTCTGGACCTGCTCCAGCAGCTCCATGTCCTTCCTATGTTGGGGACTCCAGAGCTGAATGCAGTATTCCAGGTGGGGTCTCACAAGAGCAGAGTAGAGGGTAGAATCACCTCCCTCGACCTGCTGGTCATGCTGCTTTGGATGTAGCTCAGAACATGAGTGACTTTCTGGGCTGCAAGCACACATTACTGGGTCATGTCTAGCTTTTCATCCACAGCAATAGCCCACTGTGGTGGGTTGACCCTGGCTGAATGCCAAGTGCCCACCAAAGCTGCTCTATCACTCCCCTCCTCAGCTGAACAGGAGAGAAAAAATATAATGAAAGGCTCATGGGTCGAGATAAGGACAGGGAGAGATCAGTTACCATCATGGGCAAAACAGACATAACTCGAAGAAATTAATTTAATTTATTGCCAATCAAATCAAAGTAGAGTAATGAGAAATAAATCAAAATCCTAAAACCTTTCCCTCACACCTCCCTTTTTCCCAGGCTCAACTTCACTCCTGATTGTCTGTACCTTCTCCCCCTGAGTGGTACAGGGGGATGGGGAATGGGGGTTGTTCATCACACGTTATCTCTGCCCCTCTTTTCTCCTCATGCTCTTCTCCTGCTCTTGTGTGATCCCTCCCACAGGAGACAGTTTTCCACAAACGTCTGCAAAGTTAGTCCTTCCCACAGGCTGTAGTTCTTCACGAACTGCTCCAGCGTGGGTCTCTTCCATAGGGTGCAGTCCTTCAGGAATAGACTGCTCCAGAACGGGTCCCCCACAGGGTCACAAGTCCTGACAGGAGGCTTCTCCAGCGGGGGCTCTCCACAGGGTCACATCCTCCTTTGGATACATCCAGCTGCTCTGCTGTGGGGTCCTCCACAGGCTGCAGGCAGATTTCTACTTCACTGTGGACCTCCATGGGCTGCAGGAGAACAGCCTGCCTCACCATGGTCTTCACCATGGGCTGCAGGGGAATCTCTGCTCCAGCACCTGGAGCACCTCCTGCCCTTCCTTCTTCACTGACCTGAGTGTCTGCAGAGTTGTTTCTCTCACATATTCTCACTCCTCTCTTCCAGATGCCTTTGCGCAGCAGTTTTTTCTGTCTTCTTAAATATGTTGTCCCACAGGTGCTACCACCGTTGCTGATTGGCATGGCCTTGGCCAGTAGCGAGTCCATCTTGGAGCCAGCTAGCATTGACTCTATCAGACAGGGGGAAAGCTTCTAGCAGCTTCTCACAGAAGCCACCCCTGACGCCCCCCTGCTGCCAAAACCTTGCCACGTAAACCCAATACACCCATCTGGACATTTTTACCTTCTATTTCTTGCCGTTCTTCCCTTCATGCCTCTACACTTTTCTTCCCTTGTTTTTATGTAGTTGAGCTACTTTGATTTACAGCAGCTTTATCTTACTGGAAAATATTTCCTCCAAATACACTCTAGAACTTGAAGTACAGGTTTGGATGTTTCATATCAAATTAGGTTATAATATAATACAAGATCTATCATACTAGATCAGACCATCATGAGAAGAAATATGTCCACCTGTTGCTTTGAATTTTCCAGCTGCTAGCTTCATCTGATCCTCTCTACTTCTCTTTACTAAAGGCAATGAACAACCATTCCTTTTTCTCTTGCCTTCTGTTTGTCATTTGACAGACTTTTAGCATCCCACTTCAACTGCCTTTTTTCTTATTGAAATATATTAGTCCATTTGATTGTTCATTGTGCCTTATACCCTTCTTTCAGTTGTTCTTTAGCCT
Source organism: Tauraco erythrolophus (assembly GCF_009769465.1). Taxonomy (NCBI): domain Eukaryota; kingdom Metazoa; phylum Chordata; class Aves; order Musophagiformes; family Musophagidae; genus Tauraco; species Tauraco erythrolophus. Next base: position 85,625,829 of record NC_141467.1, on the reverse strand, counting down.
TCTTTCAGTTTTACCTCCTCCTTTTTGAGATCAAACCATCAGGATTGTGCATAGTCTTCAAAGTGTGTGAACACTATCAATTTATGTATTGGAATAATGACAATTAACTGTTCCTAACTGCTGAAACTAAACATAAAATGATTTATTATAATTCCCATGTCTCCCTCATGAATATGAGTAGCCAGTTCAGAGCCTTCCACGACGTGTGCAGTTAGTATTGCTCTCACACATATTCATCAACAGAAGTTGACATTGACTTTCATCTGACTTTTTTTTTCAGTACTGTGGATTCCTTATGCAACTATTCTCAATTAGCCTTTATTTTTATTGCACAAAATAGTTCAGAACTGTCAGCAAATTATGTCACCTTATTCTTCCCCTTTTCGAAATTTATCAATACATTAATCAGCACATACTCCTGGCAAATTCTGGTAGTGACTTGCCTGCTTAAACTGACCGTTTATTCCTATGGTTTAGCTCATTGTGTATTCATAAGAAGACATTCTCTCCTACTCCAGGGCAGCTCGAAGGTCATCCAGCACAAAGAATATTATTTGGGATCAATAACTCTGGGTACTATTTCTGGCTCTGGCAGTCTTTCACGTACTTTTACTTTTAAATATCCATTCATAAACTGAAATATTTCCAGTCATCCTACAAATGATTATGAGTGTGCTTAGCTTCATGCCCCTAGTTTGTCCTACGAAATCAAACAGAAGTGTTCTTGAGAAAAGAAAGAAAAACAAAATATGTAAGAGCCTGGGAGAACAAGTCCTTGGTACAAAAGCATTTCAGCCTCAGTTGCTTTTGATGTTTTTCCTCTGAATCTCACTGCTGCCCACTGCTTTCTTTGTGTGATTTATCACTGAAGTTTCATGGCAAACTTTTTGCTCCCTGATGAGGTGACAGAAATTGAGCAAACACAAAAACATCTTCTCTATAAGAACTTTCATACAGACAGATCTACATGAGTAGACACAAGATTTTTTGCAGGTCATTAATATCTTGTCAATCAAAGGAATCAGATGCATGAATGTTTAAGGAAATAGAAGACAAAGCTCATGATGAAAACTTTATGCAGATATACATTTTCTGTTTTGTGGGGGGATGATTTTTTCAGTTCCAGGCATGAGGGAGAATGATTAAGACTGAAGCCTGAGCCACTCATCAAAATGAGAAGCAGAGGTGGAGGAAAGGTCTGAAAGAGTATTTTCTTGTATGCAATTCAAAATCTCTGAGTCTCTGGAATTATTCAAGAATTAAGAGGAGAGGTTTTCAGTTGAACCCCAGGACTCAAGGGGTGCTTGCTGTGCTTGGGGATTTTGTGAGGAAATGGTAAAGGAAGGCTAGATTAAGGATGCTTTCGTTTGCAAACACCTGTTAGTTGAAAGGACTCTGAGTAAGCTGCAAATTTTCTAAAGATGATATTTGCTTGAGTTCTCAGCAAAACATTATATCATTGTTGACATAGTAACAAAGTTGTCCAATTAGAAGACAAGATTAATCCAAGTAACCTTTAACATACAAGTCTGTCTGAAAAAACTTGTCTTGTAAACAACACATTTTCAGCACACGAGCAGGTTTTGGCTAGATGAAATCGGCATTACAGAACTGACAAGAATAACACAAACCAATTTTCCAACCAAGGTGGAGTGTACAGAGTTAAAACTGAAGTCACTTTAAAACTGTGAGCAGAGTGAGAAGATTCAAATGGCAATCCTTATGGCTCTTAAAAAGAAAACAGTATTCCCATTGACTTTTGGAAACAGTAGATAACGTTTTTCTTTCAACTGATCATTTTATTTTTCCAGTAAATATTTTTTGACATGCTAACAAAATTTCAACAGTAGAAATCTGCAAACTAGTTTCAATTGTAAGGATGTTCTCCACAGACCTCATTGAACAGTATTTTAACCTCTTTGGATTCTGTCTGTCTTTTGACTTCAGATCTCTCATGATGGACCTTGACAATGTGAACAATATTGACCTTCTCATGTTTGCCCAGATCGAACTACAAGTGTAGGGCTTCAGTTTGTTAATCATTATAAGGGGTGTTAGCTCCAGTATATATATAAAGAAAAAAAAAAATTAGTCTACGAAGGTAGTGACATGAATCCAACATGTTACAATGAGATTGCTGAATTGAATACCACTGAACTTGGATTTCCTTCCTGCTAATTTGATAATGTGCATATTTGAGAAAAGCCTGAAAGAACATATCCTTTTTTTTTCTTGCTTTCTTATGACAGAACTATAATACTCAGTTATTTAATGATCCATGCATGAGAATGAGTTCATGTCTACACCCACAGATGCATCATTTCTTTAGTTGTTATAGGGTAAATGTAAGGACAGACCTGAATTCTTTACTCTTTAGGCTTACTGCTCAGGTGTAAGAAGATCAGCTAATTCACAATTGCTCAGGCTTATTCCCGCTCTTTTCAAAAATCAAAAAATGCTTGTAAAAGTCTATGAAGCTACACTTGCACTAGGGCACTAGATGGCTTCTAATTAGCTGAAACCTTTACGCTGCGTTTTGAAAGTCTAGTAAAAGCAGATGTCTACCATGGAAGTAAAGAGAACATTTGGCATGAAAAAAGTTGGAACTCATTTAATGTATTTCACCTGATCCTGTCTCCCCTGTCAATGTCATGATTTTACAGACATATTTTTTCTGCTTTGGTTTTTTTTTTTTTATTTTTAAACTTGTGAATACTCAAGAGAGTCAGAAAAAGAGCAAAAAGACATTTAATTCATTCCCAGCCCTCATCTCTTCTGAAGTGATTACGCAAAGCACAATGAAATGCACAAAATAGACCTTTGGCAATCAGGTTATTTACACTTCAGATGTTGAGTGATTCACTCTGCGTAATACAGCACATGCTACACAGCTGTGACACAGGACCGAATTTTCCCTGAGGAGTAAATGATCACGAAGAAATGGACTTTTTTGTCATCGGTTGCCTTCCTTGACGCTCTTCCTAAGGTAAAAATATGATCAACATTAATCTTCTGAGTTTAAACGTCTTTCCTTACACTTGTCTTTTGCTGTATTTGGGGGTCCTACTAGAGAAAACTTTGCATCACTAAAAGAAATACAACAATGTGTTATTGTAGTGCTCGGGAGATGGTGATGGCAAAAAGAGTGATTCCTTCCTGTTCAGTCAGAGGACAGAGCTCTGCCACCTCCATGGCTCATGGTGGTGGAAAGGGCCTCCCTTGCATCCCGCTGCTGCCTTGCCTGCGCCAGTCCCCTCTGCACGGCCTGGCCCAGTCCAACCACCTGCTCAGGCACTTGCCTGGTCTTTAAATAAGTTGCACTGATTAAAGCAGTTTTTTGTTTGCTTGTTTTTATCTGGATTCATTTACTGCTGGGTGAGTGAGTCAAAGGGGCTCAAGCAGCGAAAGAAGGGCAGCTTCTACACAAGAGAGGAGGCTGGAGTGCGGGGTGGGGGACAGAGCGATGCTGTGGGCTCAGCTATACTGGCTAACTGCTCCTGAAGGAAGGTCAAAATTTGGCAAATTGGTGACTGAAGAGACACCGAAAAAAAAACCAAACCAGAAGAAAATTCTTACTTTTACCTGATTCCTCTGTGTTCAGGCAAACAAGATTTTTTTTTGTGCTTTTTGTGCACAGGCAGCGTTATACCAAGGGTGAACGAGGCTCCAGAATCGATTTCTTACTCTGACAGAATAAATTTGCAGGATCACATATGCTGGCTGGCCTCTTGGGCTAAAAGGAAGCTAAAAATTACCACCTGCTGGTTTTCTTCTCCTTAAATAAAGTTGCAAGATTACTTTCTAGTTTGACTGTAAAAACTCCCAGGATGGAGCCATCTTTTACTTCTGTTTCATAAAGCATAGCTTAAATCACTCGAGTTTGAGAGTTTCCAGCCTGTAGAGCAGTATGAATACATGATAGAAGAGAGCGGTTCAGAAGATGAGTTATCAGTATCTCAAGGACCACAGTTCTGCATTCTGTACTCTTGGATTCAGCAAATATGAAGTAGGTCAGAAAAAAAAAAAAAAGAAAAAAAAACACAAAAAATTGGATCTTGTTTCCTTTTTTTTTTTTTTCCCAGCAATATTTCCTGTTTTTCTTATTTGACTTCACACCAGATTAATCTTGTTTTCTGTAAAGGGTTAAATGATTTTGGTTTTGGTCTTAAAGGTGGTGACATTCTAGAAGCTCTGATTCAGCATATTTACTGACTTAGAGAATATGTGCATGTTCTGCTGAGAACACGTTAATAGGTGGTTCCCAGTGCTCTTGGGATAGTGCACTTTCACCTCAGAGACCCTGAGCTGAGTGATAGGTTTATAACAAAACCCAGCACATTGCATGCAGTTTAGTGGCAAATGTTTATTTAAATTAGAATTCGCTCACTCTACTTGAAAACTGTTATTCAAGTCTTGTAAAAAAAGGTCTGAATTTTATGTTGCTTGTCCAGGGAAACATTAATGGATCACACGTCTGTGTTCAGCAACAGCCTTTTCCCTCATCTGTTTGCAACCAGAAAGAAAATATCTCCTTTAACTTCACAAAATAGGTAGTATCTCTCCTGTCTTTGTCTGCATCTAAAGGATGCATTTGGAACACTAGAGCCTGTTTGGATGACTAACAAGATCTGAGTTTTTCCAGTCTGATTTCTTCTGTCTTTTGTTGGGACTGGAAGTAATTTTTCCTTTTCATTTGTTTAGCAGGTGGTACTGTGCAAATGGACCCTGCCCAATCTGTTATGGATGATATAAGCGGCACCTTCCCCAGCCCTGCCTGCTGGAGGTGCTACAAAATCAACAGGAATTGACAAAGATGCAGAGAGGGGAAAATAGCCAATGAAAATGGGATGGAAAAGACCTTAGAAGAAAAGGATGTATCAAGACTGCCCATGTTTCTGGGTCTCTGAAGAGGAGATCTAACCCAGCCATGGTGCTTCTCACCTCGGAGCTTGGCTGACGGGGGCACTGGACCGATTTCTCTGTGGAGCAGAAGTTCTTCAGTCCCAGGCGAGTCAGTCTGTCTGCCTGTTCCTCCCTCTGCACGTGTCAGCCAGGGCAGCATGGCACAAGGATCTGGAACGGGAGACATCAGTTACTCACTTATTCCCTTTAAATACAGCGCGTAAATGCAAAGCCTTGATATTTGCGGACTATCTGGTTTATGAAATCTCCTCTGCCTTTACTGAGGGCTATCACATCCTCACATCTGTCATTTGCTTTCTTTATTCTCATTTCAATAAAAATTATTTCTTCTGGTGATGTTCCACCAAAGGAGGAATATAACCCCTGCACTGGCCCTTCATTTTTATAATACATCAAAAACCACAGGTCTTGCTAAACTTCTCAGCTTCCAGTCAGAAAAGTCAGGGGTCTCCTGTGGTGACAAATTTCAAGTTCCTCAGTTTGGTTGTATGTATTTGTTTCAAGTATTGGCTCACCAGCATTCAACTCGGTATCACAGGAAGCACTGGAAAATGTATTGGAGAGGAAGAAAAAGTGGGAGAAAAAAATGGCAAAGAGAAAAAATAGTTTCTCAAATAAATTGTGCTTTCCTTCCTCTCTTACTGTGCTCTCTCATATGACTGAAAAGAAACTGTGAGCACTGGTTTCAAACCTTTGAACAGCTTTAGCTACTTTAATTTTCTTTTGCCTTGGTAAGACATTTCTGAAAATCCAGCTAAGTAATAATTTGGGGTTTTTTCGATAAAGCACTACTTTTTTATACATACTACAAACTCCTGTTTTATATACTACCAATTTTTCTCAACAGTATGATAGACACATTCATTATAATTTCCTACTTTTTTTTTTTTTTTTTCAGAAAAAAATAGCTATGGCTGAAATGCTTTAACGGGAGAATGGAGCTGGCCACAAAAACAGTACTTACCATGATATCTGAAAATGTATGACTGCCCAGGACTATATCCATTATGCCGTGCCATCAGAAAATACTGATCTGGTAATAAGAATACTTCTGGTCTAAAAACTTGTAATTTAATCTCAGTCATTCATCACTTACTCTAAAAAGAGAAATTATGGTAATTTGTACATAAAGCTAGTGTGTAAGGCACTGGACTAAGAGCTGAACTGGATCAAGAAATGTTTATTCATATCATCCATGACCTAAGCGAATGATTTAGCTGTTCTGTGTCTTGATCTCCAGCTATCACTGAGGATATTATATCCAACCTTTGGTCTCTGCTGTCTTTTTAAACTGCTGTCAGGAAGGGATTGACCCTTACTGTATGTTTGTATAACACCAAGAATTAAGTGGGGTTGCTCTAAGAGTTAATCTAATGAATGGAAAATAAAAATGTGAGAAATTCAAGCCTGTTACTGAATTTTGCATTTGCTAATGGAACTAACCACATGTTTTGGGCAGAGAAAAGGACCTCTTCTTTTCCTCCAGCTTAAAAAAGCAAAAACATCAACTAAAGCTACTCCACCCTCTTAAAGAAGCAATTGCTTCTTTCCATCCCCAAGACCTGACATTTATTAATGTAAGTAATTTGCATAGCAGTTATTGTTATATAGCCAGTCCTTTCTAGTCCAGCTCAGTAAGGCTGTTGTCAGCTCTCAGCTTCATTTGCAATGAAAAGATTTTTCATGAGGTGAAGGTAGAGACCCACATCAGGACGTGTACCTCCTGCGGATGGGTACTTCCACCACAGTCGTTGAGCTGCCAGTTTTGAATGCTTCAGTGAGTTTTCTCTCCTTTAAGCCACAGCTGTGTGCAAGTGATAACAAAACCTTCTTCCACAGTAATTTTATGCTGCTGGCTTATTTAGCAAACAAAGGCTAAACAAAACAAAACAAAAAAAAAAAAAAAAGGAAAAAAAACCACTTGTGCATTGCAGATGGACCAAGTGCTTGTTTATTGGTTTTTCTGCAAAATTATTAGTGTCTCTGAGTCCCACCTTCATTCCAGTGGCCCTTCAGGGTGCAGCAAACCATACAAGTATGGTACACCCTGGGTTCATGCCAGGCACGGTGAACCGCAGGTTAAGCAGCCTGCTATTCCCATGGTCTGTAGAGAAGCTGGCTGGGTGGCATTGGAAGCTGCTTTCCCTACTGGTCTTCTGTGTGGAAAAGGATGCCTGTGATTACCACCCTGTGCCCCTCATCGTACCTTTTACTCTTGGGCTGGCAGGAACGTGGCAAGCAAGGTGCTCAGATGCTGTCCTGCTCTGCAGGTGCCTCCCAGTGCTGGATCTGCCCAATGGAGAGGAGACTCAGCAATGCAAGGTGGTCTCCACCCACCATCGGTTCCTCTCCCTTCAGGCTTCCAGGGCAGGCAGAATTCCACTCACTCCTCCCCTGCACCAGGTTGCTAAAGATGCGGGATTTTGAGAGCATAGGTGGCCTTCTCTTGGTGAGGACCATATTTGGATTTATTTCAAATCTGTAGATATATTTGACAGACTGCCCTGACCAATGTGTTATGTAGTTTACCTGAACTTGGAGGCAAAGAAGGTCATCCACTCTAGTGGATGGTACAGATGGTTTCAAGTGTACCTGGAAAACAAGGAAAGTCATTACAAAACCGTAACTGTTCCGTACAGAAGAGCAGAACGCTGCGTCATGAATTCATAATTATTACATTAATGGATTACACTTAAATCGATATCTATAGCCAGAGATAGCTGAAAGCATCATTTGACCTAGCACTCACATTTCCCCAGGAATACAAAACATTGTAAAATGTCCTTATACCCTGTGCACCGAGTGGGATGCGTGGAGCCCTTGAAGGATGCAAAGGACACAGAGAGTCAAGAGGATGATGAGCAGTGCAGCCTGCATGCAGCCTGGGCTGCCAGACTCCAGCTCCCATCACGGCTACCATACAGAAGTAGCCACTCACTCAGCAATTTAATGGGGCTCTTACTCATCGTTCTCTCAAGAGTAGAGGCCAGAAGAGGTGTACACAGGTGCGTCAGAGGTCAGAAGCATCTCATTATAGTTTCAAGCCAGACTGTTTGCCCTTAGATTTCAGATTGTTCTTTCAATGAACTCAGCTTCAGGCCATCAACGCTGACGATTATACTTTGGAGAAAGTATAATGGAAAAAACGCTTGTATGTTGGGCAGTTTTCTGTCTGGAAGAAACTATATTGCTTCTTGGCTTCTAATACAGCCACGTAATACCCAAAAGTATAATGACAGATTACTCTTAATTCATCAAATTTGTCTGCAAATGTACTAAGCATTACAATTGTTCTGCCCTTTTCAAAGTACATCTGTATCGTTTGAAGTAATGCTCTCCTCCACTGGTGAAGTCAGAGGTTAATCATGTGCAACATTAAGGTGCGTTTACTTTCATTTATCTAGATGTGTAGGTCACTAATTTCAACACGTTTTGGGGAGTGCAGTGGAGGTAAGTAGGAGGAAAGAAACAACTCCATCATTTGGGACACAAGAAAAACATTTAACAACAGTTTAGAGGTTCAGGAAAATACAATATTCTGTAACCTTGCTGCCTTGGTTCAGAAGATGAATGAAATCACTTCAGACAAAACATGGCAGTAGCAGGTGTTTGCATGGGCTGGAAGGACGCTCCCTCTGAGGGAGGACAGAGACACATACGTTGCCTAAGCATGCTGCACAGTACTTACATGCTGTACATCGAGCTGCCCTGTGAAAATCATACACTTTCACATTTGCCTGCTAAAGCAAATCCTGATCAAAGCCTTTGTCCAAACAACAGTTAGAGAGCATTGCAAAGGGCAGCTGAGAGCAGAGAACATGAACAAATACAACTTTTGATCATTTGACATGACATTTGATCTGACTAAGCAGTCTGGCCTGCCTGCTTACAGCCTGGGACAAATGAAAGTCCTTGGAAAAGAGAATGACACATTCTATTTGCAGAACTTCAACATGATGAAAAAAATCCCTTCTTCCTTCCCCTTTATTAATTTTTAATCATCAGATGATCAAAGCCTCCACCTCTGTTCAGCGTGCTCTGGGTAGGATGCTACATGACTTGTGAGAGACCCTTTTGTCTAATGCATACCCGGCTCGCCTGGGAGTTAGCTTGCAGGTGGTGGAGTTTGCTTGTTGAAAAGTAAGGAAAATCTGTTGAGATTATAAAACCTCAAAATATAACTATTTCATTTTACCAAGGGCCAGGTTTATCTGTAGCATAGTGCTACAATAATACATTTACTCCAGGAAGATGGCATAAGGTGGCACCTTCATATACCATCTTATACCACACTGGTTATTAAAAAAACAACATAAAGAAGGTGGTTTTGATGGCTACAGTAGTCAGTCACAGGTGACGATGGCTCAGCAAGGAATTGCCATGTTGTAGCCTTGTGTTGTAGCCTTGGTGATGTTCGTGTGGCAACTCTTGGCAGCGTCAAACCCAGCTGTACTGAGGGTCTGTAGTCTCTGTCAGAAATTTTCATGTGTCTTTCATATCTCCTTTCAGGGTGACTCCTTTGTGTCGAAAGTCATGCATGTTCCCCTGGATGCTGTTTTATCTGGCTGATGGTCATCTCCCACTTCAACACCATCAGTTGGAGGCTGATGGCAACATCCTCTGTAATGTGATCAATTTGGGACAAACACCTTCAAGGCAGTTTTGTGCATTTGTGTATTTACTGCACACACACCCCCACGGCGTATGCTCACATTCATACCCTGCCGGGTGGTATTAACCAGGCCATTGCCAAGCAGGGGCCACGGGAGCACAAGGCACAATACACAAGGGAACCAAACACGTGGGAACACTTTAAAAGAAAATATGCAGGAATAACACTGAAACAAGATCAACAGAGAGCAACGCACCCTTGCCAACAAAACTGCTCAAGAGTCACTGTTATTTCACAGCAATATCCAGAGTTCGAAAACAAAATGTATTCTGCTATGGGACTGCAGTTCTGCTGCAGGACTTCATCTTCCCTTTTCCGTTCTAAAATCTGAAAAGACAGACTCAAGTAATCGATGCATTTCACTGGCAAAAGGAAATCCAATGGAGATTAAATCTGGAGGGCCAATCTCTGAACACCAGGTTAACTATAGCAGATCTTCCAGGGATTCAGTTCCATGGCTGCCTGCAAAAGGGCTTCCTCCAAGCCAGGACAGCCAGCAGAGAGGTCCCAGACCTCCTATCATCGAGTTCAGGGCACTGACTGCAAGAGCCGTGATAATATCCCAGTATTTCCACCAACAATTTCTCAGCCAGGAAAGCTGGAGTACAGCAGTCTTCAGGTCTAGCCCAGGAGCTGGTGTGTTTCCAATTAGGCTGAAATCCACTGATGCCCCACCTATGTTTCATCAGGAATTTGCTGAAACTGCTATTTCCATGAACCATTTACCTTTCAACAAAATGCAGTGTTTCAGTACAATATAGGATGGATAAGCTCCCGATAAGCTTTAGCAGTTTGTATGACAATCTTGTGTCTAAGAGTAAAAGGCAACAGGAACAAAGTCATGATTAAACTTGACTTGTTTTCTGGTTTATTTGTTATTTTCCTTGTTAAGTGACTCCTACAATACATATCCTTCCTGGGAGGAAAAAACAGAAGGGTAAGTGGCTTTAATTTGTTCATGAAATACTGTCTAAAAGATAAACCTGCTCTAATCTGAGGTTCTGCTGTCTCCAGCTTCCTGCGTATCTGGCTTATTTGAGCTCTCAACAGCTGCAGCAATCCTTTGTTTATCTGTTTTCAGAGACACAGGGTAACACATATCCCTCAGGTTTCAGATTTCAAGAATGGTTTCTGCACTATTTAACTATGAGATAAGATCAAAGAGAGAAGAGATATCAGAGGTAAGAGTCCCATCTATTGGCCAGAGGAGGAAAATGATAACCAAATGCTTTCTGAATCTTGAGAATATTCTATCTACTATGAAAAATCACGAACAAAGAAAAATTACAAGGAATAAGGAATCATCTGAATGCTAATAATGGACATAAGTAAAGGCAGAAAATAAATTGTTTTCCAGGGAGGAGAGAAAAGGAAAAAATCTATTGTTTGAGAGAATAAGTATGGAAGGGGAGAAAAAGTAATGAAAAAATAGCCAAAGTGTGCTATAAGCCAAGGAAAAAAACACACAGAGCCTTTCATTTTTGCCTTTTTGAAGTGCAATAGTTAGGTGCTCTTGCTTACAAATCAGCAGGGCAATTTGGAGTAAAGTCTCAGACCTACTGAGTTAAAGAGATTTTTATACTAGCTTTCAAAAGAGCAGTGTTTTTACCCTTGAAGCACAGCTGATCTGTCCATAGCCTGTCATTTTTGAAGTAGGCGGCATTGATCACTAGCTGAAGGCCCACCCTTGTGTTATCCTTTACTTGTTCCATATACGTGAAGGCGTCCAGCTTCTTCCCTGTGAATGAAAGACCAAATACTTGAAGGTATATCTCAGATTGAGGTAGTTAAAGGTTGCCTCAGGAAGAAGCAGTTGCAAGAGGGATCAACCATTTTTCAGCCTTGTAAACTTTTAAACACACCTATGCCTTTCCTTCTGCGGTCCCTGTCACAGCCTGCTGCCCTCAACCCTGCTCTCCTGGTACCCAAAACTCTTTCCACAGAGACAACCAGCTTTTTAGCATCACTAGCACAAATCTGATCTTATCACTGCAAGCATTTAGGACTTCAGAAACTACTTAATAAAATACTTAATAGCACTAGTACATGAATCATAGAATCATAGAATCATAGAATAGTTTAGGTCGGAAAGGACTTTAAAGATCATCTAGTTCCAACTTCATTGCCATGGGCATGGACACCTTCCACTAGACCAGGTTGCTCAAAGCCTCATCCATCCTGGCCTTGAACACTTCCATGGACGGGGCATCCGCAACTTCTCTGGGCAACCTGTTCCAGTGTTTCACCACTCTCAAAGTGAAGAATTTCTTCCCTAATATGTAATAGAAATCTCCCCTCTTTCAATTTAAAGCCATTACTCTTTGTGCTATCACTACATGCCCTTGTAACAAGTCCCTCTCCAGCTTTCTTGTAGGCCCTATTTAGGTCCTGGAAGGCTGCTAGAAGGTCTCTGCAGAGAGATATTACCACTCAGAATCCTCCATTGGCACAACTCAAGTCCAGAATTCCTCTGTAAGCTCCATTAACATTAAATTTAGATTGCAGTTTGTATTCACTGCCAGGAGTCAACACTCTCTGCAGTAGCCTGGGATATGGTCTCCTGAAATTCAGATTTCTCTAACTGTGCCCCAAAAGCTGCAGCAAGGGCAGGGTGAAAGGGACACCTGTCTCAGGCATCCTCCGTGGATTTCAGGAGCTCCAAATGGGGGTCATACCTCTGCACTCCTCTGCAGGGGGTTAATGCAGACCTTACCTCTACTGGGGTAATGGAAGAGGATGAGCCCAGTGCCAAAGTGCATCAATTTGTCTTGGTGTATACTGCTGGAATTTTGTGATTTAGTAACAACTGTAGTGCTGCTCAGCCCTGACCATGCATGGCCACTGAGAAATCACAGCTGAGCCTACAACTAACTCTGCTCCTTCAGTGCAGGACTGATTAGCAGGACCTTTCTCATCCAGAGATCTTAATCGTTAAGCCCAAGAACAAAGGAGAGAGAGAGATTTTATTTTTCTATTGAGAGAAACGTTTTTATTGATTCAGGATAGTAATTGCTAAGTTCAGTCATTGTTCGACATGGTATTTGCAGGTATTTGCAAGATCAAAAGCAAAGCTAAACTACTGAGAAGGAGGGAATCTTTGCTGCCATTACTTTGATTACGCACGCAGTCAGGACTGTTTCTACAGCAAACTCTTTCTAGAGGAACAGTCACTTTTTAATAACTCTTATTGTTTTCCTTGAGTTTTAATTCAGGAGATTTTATTCAAAGCAGAGCCATAGTCTATTGTTTATGAGTTTTAGCACCATTTCATCACTCTAATACTTGAGTTGTTTTCCATAGCTTCTTAAATGACATGACTAAAATCTATCAATCTATATTTTCTGAAGATTACTTCTAAGAGAAATGTTTGTTCTCCATGTAAATGCCTTAATTTGGGAATGCATAAAATTGTTTTATTTTAGCAGCTGCCACTTGGTTTGGATTAAAGCAAGAATTCTCAGGGATTTTTTTTTCTTTTCACCAGCAACACAAGTGACAGCAGCTTCTTAATTCTGAGTCAAACCACATAGTGTCTGGAAACCTGGACTTATGCAAAGCATTTGATACTGTCCCAGACAACATCCTTGTCTCTAAAACAGAGAGATGTGGATTTGACAGGTGAACTACTTGGTGGATAAGGAATTGGCTGGATGATTGCGCTCAAAGAGTTACCGTCAATGGCTCAATGTCTGGGTGGAGACCAATGAGGAGTGGTATCCCTCAGGGGTCTGTACTGGGACCAGTATTAACACCTTTATCAGAGACATGGACAGTGGAATTGAGTGCACCCTCAGCAAGTTGGCAGATGACACCAAGCAGTGTGATGTGGTCAATACTCTAGAGTGAATAGATGCCATCCACAGGAACCTTGTCAGGCTTGAGAGTTGGGCTCGTGCAAACCTCATGAAGTACAACAAGGCCAAGTGCAAGGTCCTGCACATGGGTTGGGGCAATCCCCAATATCAATACAGACTGAGGGATTAATCGTTTGAGAGCAGCCCTGAGGAGAAGAACTCTGAGGTGCTGGTTGATGAGAAGCTCAACATGAGCCAGCAATGTGCGCTCGCAGCCCAGAGAGCTGACCATATCCTGGGCTGCACCCAAAGAAGCGTGGCCAGCAGGTCGAGGAAGGTGATTCTGCCCCTCTACTCTTCTCTCGTGAGACCCCACCTGGAATACTGTGTTCAGCTCTGGAGACCCCAACACAAGAAGGACATGGAGCTGCTGGAGCGGGTCCAGAGGAGGGCCACGAAGATGATCTGAGGGCTAGAACATTTCTCCTCTGAAAACAGGCTGAGAGATTTGGGGCTGTTCAGCCTGAAGAAGAGAAGGCTCCAGGGACATCTTCTAACAGCCTTCCAGTACTTAAAGGGGGCCTACAAGAAAGCTGGAGAGAGACTTTTTACAAGGGCAAGTAGCAATAGGGCAAAGGGTAATGGCTTTAAACTGAAAGAAGGTAGATTTTGATTAGATCTAAGGAAGAAATTTTTCACTCAGAGGGTGATGAGACGCTGGAACAGGTTGCCCAGAGGAGTTGTAGATGCCCCATCCCTGGAAGTGTTCAAGGAAATCCCTTCCAACCCAAAGGAATTCTGTGATTCTATGATTTTATGAAACTGTTTCTTACCACTCACTCCCTTTGGATGTTGTACAACACTGTGCTTCATGGTCCTGGCAGAGGTCTTTCGTCTGTCTTGAAATGTCTCTCCAGAAAGTTCTTTGTGTAAGAACATAAGAGCAAACATACTGGATCAATCTAAAGCCAGAAATGTATGTCTAGGCGAAAGTATAAAACAGGACAAACACACATGCCATGATCTAGGGGTCTTCTCCAGTCATTTGCAGCTCATGAGCTTCACAAGTCTTGTGATTCCTGTGCATTTAGGAAACACCAATGTATTTCTCTTCTATAAATTGTCAAATTATCCCTTAACCCACATAAACTCAGCATCTGCAACAGCCTGTTGTAAGAGCTGCACATAAATCTCTACTTCCAGAGAATAAAGTAAATTATCTTACCTTTCCTGGAACTTTGAGTACTTTAGTTAAGTGGTTCAAATGTTTCAATATCTTGAAAGCACGAGACCTTTATTCTAGACCAGCTTTGATATTCTAATCAAAATTTAGAGTAAAGGAAAATGTGCTTAATATTAGGAAATTTGGGGGGTTTATTTTGCTTTATGAAATGAGATTATACCAATGGAAGCATCTTAGCACACTGGTTTGGACATAAAACTACTGTAGTGCTACATAAGGCATATGCCCTACTCTCTTTATACCCAGATGAAAGCCTTGGGAGTGGGTTGCAGTGCTCCAGTAAAGACAGTTCACTGCAATTACAAATCTGTACTCTGGCATCACCTTTTTTACCTTTTTGATCAAAAAACATTTCCAAAAAAGCAACTATGGAGCAAGCAAAAAAGTCAACACGGACAAGGTTGTGTGAAAGAATGGAAGTATGAGGAGAAAACCAAAGTCACTGAAGCTCCCTGCCTGTGCTTAGATGAGCCCGCACTGGGAAGATGTCACACCTATGAAGGAGAGGAATAACAAGGTAAAAATAATGGACAATTGTAAATATCTTGTTGTGCTGTAACCTGGCCACCTCCTACAGATGATGAACGTGGCTCTGGTTTGCTGAGAGGACTGCCTGCTGTAGGCAGGGCCAAGAGTAACGCTTGCTGCTGGCAAGCAGGTGGGTGCACTCCCACCAGCTGCAGAATGCATACAAAGCTCCTCTTTTATACAAGTGATCTGCATCGCCAGAAAGCCCAGATACATGACGTGGAAGAGAATTAAAAAAAAAAAGGTTGTTCTTTTCTACCCATGAGCACCAGAGCGGGAAAAGGCAGACTAACACTTACCTGAGCGGTAAATCTGGTCATAAATATGCAGTTGTAACATTTTCCGCCTTAGAAGTTGCTGGTTCGTGAAAATCTGAACATTCAACCCTCCAATCCCTAAAATAATTTATTTCAGAAAAATTATAAACAGGACTAGCAGCAGCCTGTTTGGTATTATTTGGTACAGCAGTGCTCAAAACAGGAGGTCCTGCATTATGGATCTCTGACATCTTCCTAAGCAGCAAGGAACAAAATGTTTTTAAAGGTAATGTAACAGAAATGTGTATGCAGAAGAATGCTTTTAAAGGGTTTAAATATGTATGTGAACAGAGGGTTGACCTCTAGTTTTCCACGAAAATTGCCACAGCTGTTTTCTCCAGAAGGCTTATTAAAATTGCATCCTTTCTTGGAGAAAGATTATGGTTGCTCTTATCTTGATCATATGATATCAGGTGACGTAAATTGATACAAGATCCAATGCTTGGATCAATACTGTAATAGTACTGCTAAGAGAACTGAAAAAATAGAAAAAAGCATCACTCTCCACAGAAATGTTGATTCACTGACCATCTGTCTTACTTAAGTGCTTCACCACTTTAGCTTGGCATAAGATAAGTCAGCCCATAAATTAAATAACCGAAGTCATAGAAGGATTCTTGGCTACCTTGGTCTATTTTTTTAAGCTGTCAATATCTAAAACATCACATGTATTTCTTTTTGAGTAGATGGTGAGCATGTGCCAAATCCTGCCTACTCATCTTGAGCACGAACACAGACAAGTAACAATTATAGTCTTGGTTTCTATTAGTCACCCAAACTGAAATAAGAGTTCTTCAGAGTTTAAATATGCTCATTAAATGTATTTCTATTTATTTGCTTACCTACTTTTATGAACAATGTCTGACTAAAGACACCTGCAATATACATATAGAGATACAGGAAAGTGTCAGCAAGAAACAAATTCACTTGACACGTTGGAGCACTGTGCCCATATCCTGCACTCAGACAGCCACAGAAGCAAGAGAACCCATTAAGAACTTGAAAATATCACAATAAGCAGCTGGTTTTTACAGACCATTAGGATTCCATTAGTTTCATCTGTTCGTTTCCAGGCTGCCCTCGGACTGAAAAGCGAGTATCTAATTCGATGTTTTCATTAGGATCAAAAAAAAAAAAAAAGCAATGTGATTTTGACAAAGACAACACAGCGGATGGCTGCCCACTCAGCTGGAAGGCTGAGAAGAGAAGCTCAGAATGATTTCATATGTATTTTGGACAAATTAAAAGCATATACTGCAGAAAGTGACATCTCAGATAAACAAACGCTTCAATGATGCGATGAAGAATATATTGTTGATTTTAGAGTAACAGCAGCTGCTGAAATATTTTACATCCTCATTGTCAGCATAAGGAAGCTATACTTACATACAGGAGAGAAATGTTTATGTTACTTTCCCTTATGATAACATTTCTATGTTGATCATTTAAATGGCACCAGAGAATGGCCCAGATCAGATGCTAAAAGAAAGGAGTAAAAGCTTACTGCTGGAGACACCAAAGCCTGAGACTCCAGTTCAATGAAGAACACATGCAGTCAGATAAAAAGAAGGTCAAGTTTAAGCCTTTTCATCTTCAGCAAGTCACATAGGTCAGTGCCTGGTGGGATCTCTGTGTGCTCCTGCAGTTCAACATGTGCTTGAAGCCCTGATTTGGCAAAGCACAGGATGTCCCTCCCCAGAAGATTTATGCAACCTGTGCCGAAGTCCTTGCTGTCAAGCCCTCAGTGCTATTCCTAGCTCACACTAGCTGGATTTTAACAAGCCATTCGAGCATGTGCTGTATCTTTACGTGCTGTGCACCCGTACGAGTAAGCTTAAAGGTGAGCTCGTTAATAGACGGACAGAAGATTTTGTATGTTATCCAAGCACGACTGCGGCAAGACCCCAGGGACCAAGAATGAGGCAAAACACTAAAAGAAGTTGGTAGTGCATATAGTCAACAAGAATACTTACAGATGTATGAGTCAATGAAAAAGATGTTCTGAAAAGAATTGAAGTGCTGTTGTAGAGCTTCATCAGACTCCTGTAAGGTTAGCATGACATCTTTGGAGCGGAACAAGTTTCCCTCTCTAGACCAGCAGAAGGTGTTGCAGCTCCTTCTGAAGCCTGAGGACCCTACTACAGGCAGGGGAGCAGCTCTGATCACGGGCCAAGTCCTACATTCCTCAACATGAGATAAATGCTGTGCTGGAAAAATGTGAATGGGCCCAGAGACTGAATGCTGCTCTCTTTCCATAGAAATGGTGCTTGTAGGAACAAGAGGTAGAGGCTTTTTCTTTCTTTTTTTAAATAATGCAACATGTCAATAAATGAGTAAGAAGTTGGGGGCAAATAAACGTTCAAAATCATATTCTAACATAATAGGAAAAAAATCCAGAAACTAACTGAGCTTTTTGGAGAAAAACAAGAATTATGATTCAGCATCAGGAGCAAAAAGCTTGACAGTAAAATAATTTTAAATCTTTCGTTAACATGATACATTTTCTACACTTAACTGCGAAACAGATTTTTATTTCTACCTTTGGTAGCCATAATAATTCATATAGGGTTATTCCCTAAGAGGTTTCTGTATTTATACTACAGCTGTCTCTAGAGAACAGTAGGTAGAAAAAAAGATTAGAAATAAAAAAAAACCCAACGTATACTCAAGAGGAAAGAGAAAAAAGAGGTGTTATTTCAAGTTGTGACAGTTGTTATGAAACCAGCAGATTCTGACATCTCGTGGCATACCTGGGTAACTGCAAAACTCTTCGCAGCATTTTTTTTATTATATTTATTTTTATTTTATGGGACTTTTTTGTTTGATTTGTTTTATTTTATTTTTGAGGAGTGCTCAGAACCAACGTTGATGTAAAGAACAATATTTTTACAAGAGGTTCCAAGGTGGGCAGCCTTAAAAACGCAAGGAGGTTGAGAATACAGCTGAAGGTCAATCTGAGAAAGGAATGCCAGGTAACTGCTCCCGTGCTTACAGGTGCTGCACAAAACACCTTTAATTGCACTGCAAAATACCTTTGGGTTAGCAATTTGTAAAATATCTTCTATGTACTTTTAATATTTCCTAAATTCACAGCTTTTGATCATAAAATCTACAACCTGGTAGAGGGACCTTGATAGGCTTGAGAATTGGTTCAGTGCAAACTGCATGAGCTTCAACAAGTCAAAATGCCAGGTCCTTCACCTGTGTCAGGCCAATCCTAGGCACAAATACAAACTGGGCACAGAGTGGGTTGAGAGTAGCCCTGAAGAGAAGGATTTGGGGGTGTTTATAGATGAGAAGCTCAACATGAGCTGGCAGTGCGCTCATGCGGCCCAGAAGGCCAACTGCATCCTGGGATGTATCAAGAGAAGCGTGGTCAGCAGGTCAAGAGAGGTGATTCTCCCCCTCTACTCTGCTCTTGTGAGACCCCACCTCGAATACTGTGTCCAGTTCTGGTGTCCCCACCATAAGAGAGACATAGATTTGTTGGAGCGTGTTCAGAGGAGGGCCACAAAGATGATCCAGGGGCTGGAGCACCTCTGCTACGAGGACAGGTTGCGGGAGCTGGGATTGTTCAGCCTTGAAAAGAGAAGACTTCGGGGGGACCTAATAGCTGCCTTCCAATACCTGAAGGGAACTTACAGGAAGGCTGGAGAGGGACTTTTTACAAGAGCGTCCACGGATAGGACAAGGGGAAATGGGTTTAAGTTGAAGGAGAACAGATTTAGATTAGATTTTAGGAAGAAATTCTTCAGTACGAGGGTGGTAAGACTTTGGAATAAATTGCCCTGCGAAGTTGTGGATGCCCCCTCCCTGGGGGTGTTCAAGGCCGGGTTGGACGGAGCCTTGAGCAGCCTGATCTAGTTGAGAGGCGTCCCTGCCCATGACAGGGAGGTTGGATTAGATGATCTCTGAGGTCTCTTCCAGCCTGTGCCGCTCTATGATTCTATGATTCTATGATCTTTTCTGTGTTCAGAGTGCGGTATTTTAACTCCGTAGACCTCCTGACTGCAAACACCACATTGTATTTTTGGAGTTTGCAGACAATTTCCTGCCCTTTTCCATAGCATCCATGTGGTTGCCAGACTTTCAGGGCAGACTCTGCTCGTTGCCAGCCACACAGCACAGTATATTTGCCCACTGGCTTCCTATAAGGCCCAGCATAGCAGCCATACATCATGCTTATTCGTATTAGACTCTGAGTTTGGTTATCTGTGGTTATGTTACTCTCCATGGATACCAAGCCATTCTTCTGCCTGCTACCACCCAAATTTAATCCAGTGCTTCGCTTTAAGCTTGTGCTTAAATACTGTAGAGAATTGGGACTTTGTATTTCTTGCTCTTGAAAATGTGAAAAGAACATAAGTAATTATTGCTCACAGTACAGCATAAACATATTTGTTCATAATTCCCTTAATTTCTAAGAGATTTTCAGTTTTCATTATTATTCATTGTTTCACCAGTTTTGTCTTTATTAGACATTCATAAAAAATACTTAATTATCATCCATAAAGCACAGTTCATTAGCATAGCTGCTCTGTGAAGTCAATTGTTTCTTCATTAGTAGCAGCTCCTCAGAAATTCAGGCTTCTGATGCTTGTTTGAATTACTTGTATCTTTTCATTTCCTCGGTTGTGTTTCTGAAAGCTTTCATTTTTTCTACAGCTATTTACATTTATGAATACCCTCGTAAGCTCTGCACTTCTAATTTGTGATGTATTTTGCTTTCAACTACATTAGCTGTTCATACAAATGCAATGGCATAGAGAGTTTGTTCACAGGCTTCATCCTGCATTTGTGAGTGCTAATCTATTAACTCTCCCTATTCCTTTAGGCAGGAATGAAAACATTTGTCCTCTAGCATGCTCCAGTGAAGAAGGTATAATTTTGAAAGCCTTATGCTTTCACTCCCCTTCGCTTGGATGCCTGGAAAAACCTATACCGAGAGCTAAACACGTATAGGGTGCGTGAGACACAGAGGTTGCATTTTGCAAATAGCATCAAATGAATCAAATCAAATGACTGAAGAATGATTTTTTTAAAAATACATATATTTTCTTTGCTTGAGTATTTCCTTTCACCTTGCTGGACGACGACCCATATGGCACTTTCCCGCCTAGACCACTGCCCTTCCCACCAGGCTGTGGTGCCTAGATGCTCCTCCTGCTTCAAGGTCAGCTGGGAATGAGAGAGTACCTGCAGTGTGGAGGAGGACCTGCAGTGTGGGGGAGGACCTCCAGTGTGGGTGAGGACCTCCACTGTGCTCTGCTGCTCTACTGAACCGTCTTGCACCCTGGCGGCTATGACCTGCCTTGTCCTTGTTCTGCAACTTGCCTGCCTTAATATAACATTTGGATATGAACAAAACAAATCTTTTTCTGACTGTAAATCTCTGATCTGACACTGACTGGAAATAGGTTTCTTTCAAGAGCTACCAACCTCAGGAAAAGGGCCTAAGAAATATTTCTGAGTGTATTTTTTTTAATCCCATTACCCTTTTGGTATTTTTAAAGGCTCATTTCTGGAATGGAAAACATTTCTTATAGGACAGATGGTTCAAAAATTGTAGAATCACATAAAACAGAGAGGACAGATTTGTTGAACCTTCCCTTTAGATGCATCTCAGTCTTTATAAAGAACCTTAGCACAGTCACAGTTCCTCACGCTCTTGGGTGCAAAATCACTCCACTTTTCTGGATACTACAGTCGTACGCAAACTTCAAATATACTCTTGAAGCCCAGGATGGCCAAAACTCAAAGGTGTTACCTATGTCCCCCGCTTATTATGAAAGTTTAACAGAAGGTAATATGCCTACATTTGTAACAATGCAATCACCCTTCATGCAAACAGTTAAGAAGTAATACAAGCCTTCTATTTCCACTGCAAACTCGGGCCAAGGTTAAAAACCAAAGCCAGCTGGCCAGCTTTCAAGAAGAGCTCACTTGCTGGATGGAAGGAGAGGAACTTTGTTGACATGGAAACCTATAATTTCAATACATGTCTATAATTAACAGATAAAATAAGAAGATAAGAAAGATCTTGTGATCAATTATAGTTATGAGGGAATTTCTAATATCCAGATATTAGGGGCGAAAGAGTAAAATCAGTCACAAAGAAGATGTTAAAACAAATTGTTGTACACGACTGGTTTTAGAGGGCTCAGTGGGAATGTGAGAAATGAAACAACAGTAATCTGATGCTGGAGCATGTTTCTGTATCAGTGCTCCGTTGCTGCTATAAAAAGGAGCTTCATGTGGTTTCGTCTGTGCACATTCAAATGAGAGCTGCTGCCCTGAAAATTTGCAATCAGAATAGATGGCAAAGAGGGAAAACCAGGTAAGACATGTAAAAAGACGTGCAGAGAGACAAAAGATGCAGCCACATTACAAATGCAGAGTTTGTACAACCACTGTCATATCTGATGACGCAGGAGGACACCAAATAGCTTCAATTTGGGAACAATCTTTGGGACAAGGAGATGGTAACAATGCTGTAGTCATTAGACAAATCCATACCAGAGATGACCTGGACCAAGCACAGGGAATGAGACTTTCTAGACATTGCTATATACAGTAGGAAGAATTCTTTCACTATGGCTTTCCTCTCTTTCTGTGGTGTTTGATGGCTATCAAAGACCAAGTAATTGTACAGGATGCTTCTACACTTTGTGTGCGTTACTAGTTCAGGTTCTGATAACACCTCAGTAATAAACGTTATTTCCTTGGAGAGAAACCTGTAAATAAGTATGTGGCCCATGCACAGGGCACAAATCAATAGAGCAAGCTAACATTTTCACGTCCAGAAGTGACAGGCTCAGTCCCTCTAAAGAGGAAATGAGGGTTGTTACTGCACTAGTACCTTTGTTTGACATTTGCTGTTAAAGTAACTTTTGGATAGGCAAGCACTGTTACAGGGAAGAGGGCACAGGTCTAACTAACTTTTCCATGTACCACCTGAACTGAGAAGGTGGAGTTCACAGCCGGCTTCATTTATGGTAACAAGTATTATCTGTCATGCAAAGTCATTTGTATTTCTCCACTTGCCAAGTCTGGGCAGAGCTGGCGACGTAAAAATAAACAAATAAATAAAAAATCCATTCATTTGTACGTGAATAAAGTAAACATAACAAAGACTAGCTAGAATTACCATCTGTTGCACAGATTTTTCACACAGATACAGTAACTGCATGGCAGTAATGTAACTCATCTCTTGGTGTTTGATGGTTATTGGTCTACTTAGTTTTCCAGAAGTCATTGCAAATTTGAAGCACTTCAAAACTTTTAGTAGTATACTAGTGAGAGCCAAGGGAGAAGAACAAGATATATGTTTGAGATCACCCTAAGTATAATAAAACCCAGGAGTTAAATGACAAGCTCTATTTTATTTCTGATCTTTTCATTTTTAACTGCGCCTTTTTAATATACTCCCTTTCCTGTTTTGTAAAATCCAAAAGGCCAGCGGCTCCTTCACCAGAAAAAAAAAAAAGTGTTCACTGTAACTGGATCACTCACCTCTTCATCATTATTTTTATGGGCCTTGGGAAATTACCAGGAGATAAAACTGCAAAAATAACATAACTGCCTTCCTCGCTGTCTGTGCACCTGCTGATCCTCAGGAAAGAAACACATAATATGCTGCATACCTGTCCTGTTCCCCACCTCACTACGGGCCCCCAGGTGTGAATCCCTCTGCAAAAATCACTCTGCAGACAACCATCAGGCTTCTAAAAGTGGAGGGTGTTTTTAATACAAGTCTCGCATTAGGAGGAGTTAAACTTTGAGGTGCGAATGCATCATTCTCTTTCACATCATTTAAGCTAGCTGAATGCTTCTCAGTGCTCACTAAATATAAATGTATTTTGCTGCAGAACCAGAACATGCAGCAAAGAGGTATTGCTCTGCTTAGGATGAAAATCAAGCATGGATTTAAAAGTCTTCCTCAGACAGTCTGTTTCACTGGTAGAATTTACGTGAAGCCTAGTCACTTTTCTGCCTTCTCATTCACCCTTTGTCTCATATGTGCAAGTTTTCTAATCGTCCACCTTAGAGGCTGCTGTCCCTTTGACCATGAGCTCTACGTACTACAAAAAGGCTACTCCCATGGAGATGGCCATGACTGGGTGAGATGATGGAGGTGGTGATGGGACTAAGAGGCAAAGAGCACTGGCCCCATGCACCACACTGGGGTTATGGAAATCTCACTGTGTGCCGTTGCCCCTCTGCCTAGGCAGGCCAGTCAGCCTGAGCATCAAAAATGATTCATTTGAGCTAAAAAGGTCAGAATATAGTGATACTCATCCTAGGCTAAAATCTGAGACAGTTACAGCTTCTTCAGTCTGCATTAGCTGTATCTTGAGTTAATAAACCTGAGATAATTACTGACCCTTAGAAACAGCAGGTGTTTAAAAGGAAATGTCACACCTGTGGGAAGGCTTGTACAAATCGAATGGCTTCTACAAAAATTAACAGTAGTAACACTCTGTATAACCATTAAAACATCACAGGCACAAATGTAATCAAGTCCTCCAGTCTGTATCAACTTTGTCTCCCTTTTCACTGACATGACGGCGATTCGTTAGTTGTGCCATCAGTAACCAAAAAACTGAAACAGGCACGGTCAGCAAATAGGTGTCAGTGCCTGCACTACGGTGCATGGCTCAGATAATGAAGGGAAGTACCACATCGCTCTTCCTTTCTCATGCTGGGCAAACTCCTCCTAGTGAAAATGTTGAACTGTACTGTCTTTCAATCAGTATATCTTAAGCCACTTCTCATTATATAGTATTTAATCTTTCATACTATATATATACACACTATATATATATACACATTATATATGGTATATATACACTATATGTATATATACACACACTATATATACACACACTATATATATGATGTGTATGTATATATACACACAATAGGTATACTATATATATACACTATATATACCCTCTCTCTATATATAGTATTTAATCTTAAATACTCTTTAGAAAGAGTGTTTTTGGAAGTCTGGTGATTTTAGCCAGTGAGTGAAATATGATGAAATCACTTAAAAAAAAAACCTCTTCTGTTCTTCAGGACTAGTCTTTCCCTGTGCATATTCTCTTTCTCTGTGCATATTTCAATAGAATAAATATCTCGGAAAAACATCCTTTATATTTTCCCTCTTATCCGAATAATTCCCTCTGGCCCTTCCAGGAAAGAGTGCTGGAAAATGTATTCAAAGCCTGATTATATTTTCTGTCCCTTTTATACTTTTTTAATTAGCAGAAGTAGGATTGTAGATGCCTTAGGAGTTGGATTCTGCTTATTCTCACAAATTTCTGAGCCATATTACTGTATCACCTACCGACCTCGAGGATATTGAGACATCCCTGTACTATGAACTGTTCAGACTGATACCACAGCCCCTTTCTGAAGGGTGGCAATCCTTTCCTCTTGGACATCTATGGGAGTTTTGTCACTCATTGCAGCAAGTCACAGATCCTCCCCATAACAAGCTAAATGGACAGAGGATCTGAAAAAGAACTACACCATCCAAGCATGTTTTGAACTTAGGTAAAAATACCTTAACACTTTTTCCTGATCCATGCACTGCCATCCTTTCTGTCATATGTTTTTTCACCCACATTTTTAACTGCCAGCCTGGGTGCGTATCGCCAGCCCCTGATGCAAACCTCCTCATTTAGAATCAGACAGAAAGTAGTTTTCCTCAAAGGGGTTATCTGAGGTGCCTTTTCTCTTAAACATCTATCTTAGGAGCTGCTTCAGAGATGGTTTTCTTACACAGATTTGGAGTTTGATGAGTTACTCTCTGAGCTAGTCAGCAGACAGATATCTCTCCATGTCGTTTGGATTATATTTCCCTATCCTTACTTTTTTCATTTTGCATGCAGCATTTCAGGATAATCAGTTTTATTTGTTTATTTGTTTGGTTTTATGCTGGTTTATGCAGAATTCTAGAAGTCCCACTTCTGTGTTGGTGAAATATTGAGCAGGTGCAGATGTGGCCCATCTGTGAAATGTGTAGTTTATATTGAGCAGAGGGAGAGGAAGAGAAGAAAAATACTTCTATTTGCCTTCTTTCTAGGAGGAGGAGATATAGGGAATAAAGAAGAGGAAAGTTACTGCTGTAGCTGGGGCTGGAAGGCATAGATTTGGGCATGCTTCATCCTGAACATGTGATAATCATGTTATGACATTTTCTAATTTTGACAAAAAATGTCAAAACTTTGCTATTCTAAGTGATCCTGCAGAGTGACAAAGAAAGACTATATTGAAAAATGTATTGAAAACTCAGTTATTTTTAGTTGTCACAGAAAGTGACTACGCAGAGACTTGAGCTCCCAAAAACCCCGGAGTACTGCTTTTCCTTTCTCTGAAACATGGAAAGAGGAATGTGCACCAAAGGCAGCTAAGGATAAAAGTGTTTGCTAATGGTAAGAGGCCAAATGTTCCTGCTGTGGGCCTTTTTAGGAAGCACATGGACAAAATTTGCAGCTCGTTGTTTCCAGCAAGCTCATATATGCGTGTTTTGCACATTTTATCCCAGAACACGTATTGAAGTGGGCTCGGCACTTTGCTCATCTGCAACCGATGCATCAGTTTATAATGTGAAGAAGCACAACGGCACTCTAGCAGATGGGTCTAAGCATGCCCATGCCAGAAAATCAGCATGTGAAATAAGTTTGAATAAGACAAGTAGATAATTTGAAGGCCCATAGAAACTTCTTGGTACTCCCTGCTCCATCAGTTTTGAAAGCAAAAGCTGGTGCGTTAAGACATGCTCTGTCCTCAGGTATCTAATGCAATTCAGACAATTCCAACACTTTCAAGGTTTTCTGTAGCACAGAATGATCCCGTCAATAAACTCCTTGGCTAAACTTTGTTGTTGACTTCAGCTAGTGTTTAGTCAATTCACAGTCACGCAACACCCATGTAACCTTGGCAATTCAGTAAACTTTTAGCAAACGCTGAATGCTCTTTGGGTTTTTGACTTGGCTTTTTGTATAATAATAAAGAAAATAATATATAAAGAAAATAATATATAAAGAAAATAATTTTTAGCTGTGACTTGTCTTACTGTTTTTTACAAAAAGAATGTGCTTTTAACAATTTTCAATTATGTTTCTCACCCCAAAAATATCTTAACTGTAGCTTTTGCCTGAAGAAACATGTATATAATTTCTGTTAACCATGCTCAGATATCCATTCCATAAAGAGATTATTTTTAAAATGTATCAGCACATTCATTTCTTTTAGCTGAAAAAATGTTTTGCAGAGGAAATCATTATATAGTCTTCTTAAAAAAAAATGCATTTTTATCTGCAAGAGTAAAAAAGCAGTGCTGGAACTACCCTCAATTCCTTTTTGAAATGATAGGAAAGCATGCATTTGGACACCATACCACCAGTCTGAAGATTTCCAGGAGAGATGGTAAGAATATTCTCTCAGCATTGATGGCAATACATATAAATCATGTCTCATATCTGACTTTGATAAAAGAATTTCATTACCAATTAATTTGATTAAGGCACAGTTCCAATTTTTGTCAGTAAATTACCTATTACTAACTTGAAGTCATTACACTTTTCAGGGAAAATCTATTTATAAGAACCCATAAAGCAAACTAATAGAAAACGTAATTAAATAGAGGCCAGAATCTTAAATAAATGACAGATGCTTTCTCCTTAGATTACGCACACTAAGCAAGGCAGAGTTTCTCACATAACTTTTTCAAATAGTCCTGTATTACCATTTTGTCCTTGACACAGTGTCCTGGTTTCTACTGAAAACGCATCATCTTCTCATAAAAAGTAGCATTTCAGTCCTGCTTGGGGACGAGAGGAGAGCCCATGTCTCCTGCAGCCAGCGCTGGTCCCTGGCCACGGCGGAGGTTTTCTGTACCCGGTCCTGCAGCCCCTTGCCGGTCCCAGCCAGGGCTCCGTGGGCAGCGGACGCATTGACCCTGGCACCGGCTCACACGAGGTGCTGTGCACTTTTAGTGTGCAATGTTAAAAGCCTCCTGCCCTTGGTTGTCCTCTAGTTATCCTCTGCTGTGAACTCCCCCAAACAACAGAAGGCTCAATTTCATGTGCTTAAAATACTTTTCAATGGCAGAGTCTCTTGGGAAGGACTGGGGAAAACAAACCTTCTCCTCCGGCCCCAGGAACAGCCTCACTGTGGCGGTGCAGATTGTGGCTGAGAGTGATGGATTCAAGAGAATGATGGCTGGACAGGGACTCACCAAATCAGGGAGCACCATCCTTGCTGCTGACCCCTGCCATGCCAAGCCGGTCGGCCGCAGCCTTGCCGGAGTCTGCCTGCTCGCCTCACGGCTTTGGTAGTGTAAGGATTGGTATTTAGCATTTTCAGCCTCCCTCATTATTTGCTGCATTTCCCAATATTTTCATTGCCTGTACACATTGCCTGAACACTTAATGACATAAAAAGTCTATATATAACGAGGTCAAGTTTTTTCAAACCAGCTGATACTAAAGTCTGTCATTAGCTGCCTAAACCTGCTGCCTTTCCGAAGTGCTGAACTATATAGCACCTATTAACTTCAGGCCTAAATATGGCAGTATTGTCCAAAATATCATATGCATTTCTTAAATCTGTTGATAAAAACTTTACCATAAATGGCATAGCTATGCTGCCTAACCAGATACTTACTCCAGAGCTGGGACTTGAGTCCATGGACGCCACGCCTGCTGCTGCTGCAGTGGCACCAGCAGCCACATCCCTGCAGAACATTCATGGAGAGATTACATGGGCCACTGTGCAGGAGTGAAGCAGTGACATGGTCATAAAGTCACTTCATTCCAGTGTAAGTGAATTTCTGATGCCCTCCGATGTTTGTAGGTGTATAATCATAGAATCATATAATGGTTTGGGTTGGAAGGGATCTTAAAGATCATCTAGCTCCAATCCCCCTGCCATGGGCAGGGACAACTTCCACTAGATCCAGTTCGTCAAAGCTTCATCCAGCCTGGCTTTGAACATCTCCATGGATGGGGCATCCACAACTTCTCTGGGCAACCTCTTCCAATGTTTCACCACCCTCATTGTAATCTAAATCTAAATTTATCTTTTTTCAGTTTAAAGCCATTGCCCCTTGTCCTATCACTACATGCCGTTGTAAAAAGTCCCTCTCCTGCTTTCTTGTAGGCCCCCTTTAAGTACTGGAAGGCTGCTATAATCAAAGAGGCAGAAATAATTGTAGCGTATGTTCAAAATGACACTGCCATCTAGAATGTCTTATATGGTCTATTATCTCATGCTCCATATAAACTCATTCTTTTCTTCTCCAGCTAATCTGATATTGATTTAATTCATTCTCTCTGATCAGTGTTGAATAATATTGTGGCTTTCCTCTACACCTCAAATTCTCTCTCCTTGGCACCATCCTCTACATGCAGCTCAAGGGAGAGTGCTGTGTGTGCTGCATTCCCCCGCCAGCGCGCAGCATGGTGCACTCCTCACTGCACCCCTTTCTGCTCCTGGCAGAGGCTGAGGCTACGAGCACACAGCAAAATCAGAGTGAAGCCCACTGTGAAAAACAGGGACAGTGGAGCCCAGGTGAAGCCAGCTGAAATCCTCCCAAAATACTTGTGCTTGTTTCTTATTGATTGACTCTGAACTTTGCAAAGTACCTAACAGGTATGGGAAAAGAGGCTTAGAGACTGAACCTGGCCCCGCACAGACTCAGGATCCTCGAGCCTTTAGGAGGGAAGCAGTCTCCAATGTTATCGTATGGAGCTCTTAGGAACAGGGCTCTCTTTCAGAACTCCTATGGAAACAAAGCTGGAAGTTTCAAAGAAGGAGTCTATCCATTCTCAAAGGTGTCAGTATAGAAAAATGAGCAGGTAGACCCAACAATCTCTTTGCTTTGCCAAAGCAATCTCCAGTTTTCCTGTGATATCTTGTGATTGCTTCACATTGCACACATTGTCCATAAAAACAAAAAAGCAAGTTACCCTGCCACCTCCTCTTGTTCCAAGAAGACCTTGTCCTGCACTTTGCAGAAGCAAATATACCAGTGGAATAAATGTTTAGGCAACAGATGGATTTGAGGATTATAAGAAAGGTTAACTGGTCGTAGAAGTACCACTATTTGAGCATTTCTATTGCTGAGAGTGAATGTCAGCAGCACGTGTTCAGCTTCTCATTCTGAGTTAGTTCAGAGCACCCAGTCACTGAAAAATAAAATCTTCCACTGTGAAAAATATGCACTTGTCATTGGCGAATTAGAATCTGGCAATAACAACACTAGCAGATGTTTGGGTTTTTTAAATGCCATTTTATCTTTTCTGTGATTAATTTGCTACCTGAAAAAATGTCAACATGAAATTTTCTGGACTAAAAAAAATCACTAATTTCAATACTAAACAGAAGTGTTGACATATCTTCTTAACTGGAATAACATTCTTTCCCAGATCATAGGCATAAATGTCATTGTAGAGACTTAACAAGGATGAGGACAAGCATACGAAAATCAAAATATGCTTGAATCATTGGTTACTTAACAAACAGCAAATCTGTAGATTTAGGCTGATGTAACTCAATGGCTGTGGTGAAATAACTGAATTTATATTAATACAGAAGTGGTAGAGGTGAATTCTAAATTTTCTATTAGCCATTTTTGGGGGCTTTTTTATTGTGATTTGTCTTCATTGCACTAAATAAATTGCAACTAGAAATCCACACATCAGGAGCATCGCACAAAGATTACAAAAGCGTAACCTTCAACTTACTGCATTCAAATTGGTAGTGACATTGGAATGATCACATAAAATTAAAATGAACGTGTATACTTAATTCTTCCTTTTTGTTTTGGGGGGGCAGGGTAGAAAAGGAAAATAGGATGATGTATTGTGTAAAGTGCTAGTGCTATCACATGTTTACAGGTCTGGAAGTCAAATTTAGAGAGAAACGAGGAAAACGAGGGTCTGAGTAAGGGTGGAAAGGACATTCATGTCTACATCATATTGATCCTATCTGCAGTCACATTAATTGGTTCCTTCTTCACTTGTTCCCATTCTCCCCTTCTCCCATCATCTCATTTCTACTTAGCTGAGATGTCTCCAGCTACCACAATCCCCAACTTTGCCCTGGTTTATCTTCTGTACTATCAGTTAAGCTCAGGTGAGGCTTTTGAAAGCATCGAATTTGGATCACCATTGCCATAGACCCAGTGGCCTCTCTCCTTTTCTGTAAGCGAACACTTCTCTGCAGCATGCAAAGGTGCTGTTGACTATCTGATGCATCTTCTCCAAGTGGCAAAGGTTTCTTCCTAGTTTTTTTCCTAGTTCTTTGCAATCCCAGTGACGCAGATGAAGATACTCACTTCTGGCTTCTGCCTGACCTCAAAATCCCATGTTGTGCTAGAGGGTTGTGACTTGTTATGCATTAAAAATATATTAGTTTTTCCACTTTGGGTTTATCATCTGCAAGAAGATAGTGATGATTAAGACAGATATTCTGGGGGATTTTTTTATTTCTTGCTTTAGCATAAGAGGCCAGCATGACATTTTGTCAGATGACTTACACCGCTTGTTTATCTTTATTGGAAAATTACCTTGCTCTGTCAAGTAAGGTAGTGTTTACTTATTCCAATTCTAAAATTCCATGATGCAGGATGCTCAGTTAGTGCTCTAAATGCCCTTGACAAGAATTTAAAACCACAATAAAGAAACACTGCATCCAAATAGCAGCAGCAGAACTTTTTCACAGCTATTTAAACCTTCAGAGAGATTAATTCCCCTCTTAGGTATGCTTTGGTCTTTTACTACATCAGCCCATCAGGTACGTAAAAACCAGTAATTTCTGAGCACAAGCTTTGTTTCCTCCCTATCTTATCAAGGAAATAATTTAGGATTTTTCAAGGAAAAAAAGAGATCTTTGCCAGGAGGGTATGAGCACGTTCAGGCACTCGGTCACAATGGCAGGGGATGCTATTGAGGCCCCAGGCATGTCTCAGTCTCTTGCATCACTGGTTAAATGAATCTTTTGGTTTTACAGCCTCCAAATATCCTCCAGCTATTCAGACAACGATAATCATTTTGACACATGATTACAATAACTTGTATTTACCTTGAGCAAAAGAGATCTCCTGTAGGAATGTGATCTTTTAGCTACTTAAATCTGTTTTCTAAACTGACATTGGAATGTTTTTATTGAATCAAGGTAGGCTCTCTCGGTGAGATTTAGTTGCCTGAACATGGATGTCTAGTGCCATTTTAGATGCTTTAGGGTGTTACACCTGGCTGTTGTTCTAGACAGTTCGGGTTTTGCTGTCATACCTGCTATTCGGCATCTAAAAAACCACTAGAAGTTCATATTTAGATATCTGAATGATTTATTGTGTCTTTTCCCTTAAAATAATTTTAAAAGTTATTTACACATTGCTGTAAAGTTATTTTAACTCTGCATCTCTGTATTATTGTTCTCTTTCTTCCACCCTGTACAGTATAATTCCGTTTTACTTTCAGCATGCCTCTCTGTGAAGGGTAAAAACCTGGTTAGGGTTCTCCAGTGAAACTGTAACAGGAGAATGGCTGCAATTTCCATCCCTTATAAAATATATTTTCATTAACTACATTAAACACAGATATCTCTTCTTGAAAGAAATAACTTATTTTTAAACATCATAAAACATTGTAAAAATCCATTTAAAATAACTTTTTAAGTGTCCAAGAGGCTTGAAAGAATCATAGCTTACCATCTAAATATATGATCATCACTCTTTAAAGTTTCTACAGAAAGTTGTTTTCTAAACCCTCAACTATTCCTCCAAATTCTTGACATCTCATGTGACAGGCAATACCTAAAGAAGCATGGTCCAAAATGAAGAATCCAATGACAGTGGCTTAATTCTATATTGAAGTTTTTTCCAGCTTGCAATTATAGAAATCAGTTCCTGTAATTCACAAATACTGAGCACAACAGCAACATATCTTCAAACAACATTCAGATAATCTCATGGCCTCAGGATCAGCTTTACTTAACAGCATTTTTCCACAATAGCAAACAAATTTATCCTCAGAAGAAGAATGGATAGACATTACACAGAGTAGACCAGTAGAGGAGAATGATGTGTCCACTTGGCTATCTCTACTTTTCAGTTATTAAGCATTATTTGTAAAGTTAAATTCAACAGCTAAAAGTAAGGCTACTTTCTCCAGTAACTGGCATTAGAATGGACCCTGGAGACAGAAGTTAAATCAAGCTGGTGCTTTGCTGCAGCTGAAGTTACAAATCATCAAGTTACAAATAGCGTATATTGGAATGAGTAGGTATTTGGCGTTACCTCTAGACTAG
Organism: Tauraco erythrolophus; assembly: GCF_009769465.1. Classification (NCBI taxonomy): domain Eukaryota; kingdom Metazoa; phylum Chordata; class Aves; order Musophagiformes; family Musophagidae; genus Tauraco; species Tauraco erythrolophus. The sequence goes on along the minus strand of NC_141467.1, from coordinate 85,593,027 downwards.
TAGAAAATGAAGTGTTTGCATTTCTAGAAATGCATAAATCATCCTTGCAATACCTGCATGAAAATGCATGCCTGCTTAAAATGAACAGCAATATTTACGATGTAACATTATCTATAACAAACTGCATTCATCATTCGTACTGCCCAAGAATAATTTTCAACATTTTCTTACATATTCTTGCTCAAAACAAGCTGCAAGATGCTTGCATGTTTTCAGTGTATCTTGATTAAATTGCCATTTGTCCATATTTACAGAAAATTTCACAACAAGCTTCAGTACAGGCTGGGAAGTAAGTCAGTTTTATGTGGTACTGGCCCATCAATATATATTCATAATTAAAAGAGGTAATTTTCAATTTTGGTTATAGGAAAAAAATCAAAAGCTAAACATGTAACCAGACAAAATATTGCTAAACAGAACTGTAATTTAGTATAAGAAAATATATTTATTATGAAAACTAATTTCTAGGTCCATATCCAAAAGACACCTTAAATACAAAAGTAGAATGAGATTATACTTATGCTGGCAACTATACATACTTTTTAACACCTTGTCTAATTGGCAACCTCCATTGTTTAATGCTCACATCTCCAAAATTACATCTTTACACTTGTACACAAAATTTATGCACTCATTTTTTTTGCAATAGCAAACCATGTAAATTTATTGTTGCATGTGTCTTTGTGAAAGTATTGATCACTGTACTTATTAGCTGCCTCTATGCTCTGCAGAATATGGATCAAGTATGAACAATGAATAAATATAAATCTAGAGAGCAAAGTATTCAGGCAATTGTCTTTTTTCTCATCCATTCACTTACCAATCTTTTAGAGCAGGATGTAGATGATGAGGTGGATGAGGAATACAAACCCTACACTTGTCCTGTGGAATTTACAGTCTGAACAGATTAATAACATACAGTGAGTAAAACACAAGTCTTTGGTCAATAAAACATATTCACTGCAAAGCTGTGAAACTATGACTTCTTATGCATATTTCTATATTCTAGAGGAACTGACACATACCCATTTCACCATTGACCTGATTCCTTGCTCAAAGCAATGCTTCAGATACTGGATCAAAATAGACTGAATTCAGCAAAAAACATCTGTCCTGTAGGAGTGGCTCAGAGAAGTGAAAACATTCCTTCTTCTCTACCATAAAGTCATATTCAACATATGAGGGAAGCACGGAGGTAGCAGAGAGGAGAGTAACAGGGAAAAGCAATGAGACATGAGGAAGAGAAGACAAGGTATGAGAGAGAGAGAAACTGAAACCTCATCACTCCAGATCAGGCATAGGGTTTTGGAGCCTTACTGACAAGGAAGAAGATAGCATTTTTCTAATGAAATTTTTACAGTAATCCCACTGAAAATCAATGACGACTGCCCATTTACAGCGGGATTAGTCTAAACGTACCTGTCTACAGTGAGAATGCTTTTGTGTGACAGAGACAATGCGAGCAACAGTCACAGTCAACAGAGCTTAGTGACAATTCACCTCATCTTAAAGGTGATGCCTGCATTTAATAAGAAGAAGGCAAAGTTACTGAATGCCTTCTTTGCCTCAGTCTATACTGCTGGAGGCTATCCTGATGAGCCCCTGAACCCTGAGGCTCCTGTGGAAGCCAGGATAGAGGAGGAGTCTACCCTGGTTGATGAGGACTTGGTTAGGGACCAGTTAAGCAACCTGGCCATCCATAAGTCCATGGGTCCTGATGGGATGCACCCGCGGGTGCTGAGGGAGCTGGCAGATGCCATTGCCAAGCCACTCGCCATCATCTTTGCTAAATCGTGGGGAACGGGAGAGGTGCCTGAGGACTGGAGGAAAGCAAATGTCACTCCGGTCTTCAAAAAGGGCAAGAAGGAAGACCCAGGTAACTATAGACCGGTCAGCCTCACCTCCATCCCTGGAAAGATAATGAAACAACTTATCCTTGGTGCTGTCTCTAGGCATATCAAGGATAAGAGGGTCATTAGGGGCAGTCAACATGGCTTCACTAAGGGGAAGTCGTGCTTGACAAACCTGATAGCCTTTTATGAGAACATCACCCAGTGGGTGGATGATGGTAGAGCAGTGGATGTGGTCTATCTTGACTTCAGTAAAGCATTTGACACAGTCTCCCATGGCATCCTCACAGCTAAACTGAGGAAGTGTGGTCTGAATGATCGGATAGTGAGGTGGATTGTGAACTGACTGAAGGATAGAAGCCAGAGAGTAGTGGTCAATGGGACAGAGTCCAGTTGGAGGCCTGTATCCAGTGGAGTCCCTCAAGGGTCAGTACTGGGACCTGTATTGTTCAACATATTCATCGATGATTTGGATGAGGGAATAGAGTGCATGGTCAGCAAGTTTTCTGATGACACTAAACTAGGAGGAGTGGCTGACACACCTGAGGGCTGTGCTGCCATTCAGAGAGACCTGGACAGGCTGGAGAGTTGGGCGGGGAGAAATTTAATGAAATACAACAAGGGCAAGTGTAGAGTCTTGCATCTGGGTAAGAACAACCCCATGTACCAGTACAAGTTGGGGACTGAACTGTTGGGGAGCAGCACAGAGGAAAGGGACCTGGGAGTCTTGATGGACAGCAGGATGACCATGAGCCAGCAATGTGCCCTTGTGGCCAAGAAGGCCAATGGCATCCTGGGGTGTATTAGAAGGGGTGTGGTTAGTAGGTCCAGAGAGGTTCTCCTCCCCCTCTACTCTGCCCTGGTGAGGCCATATCTGGAATATTGTGTCCAGTTCTGGGCTCCTCAGTTCAAGAAGGACAGGAACTGCTTGAGAGAGTCCAGCGCAGGGCCACAAAGATGATTAAGGGAGTGGAGCATCTCCCTTATGAGGAAAGGCTGAAGAGCTGGATCTCTTTAGCTTGGAGAAGAGGAGACTGAGGGGGGACCTCATTAATGTTTATAAATATGTAAAGGGTGACTGTCATGAGGATGAAGCCAGGCTCTTCTCAGTGGCATCCAATGACAGGACAAGGGGAAATGGATATAAGCTGGAAAGTAGGAGGTTCTGCTTAAACATGAGGAAGAACTTTTTCTCAGTAAGGGTAACAGAACACTGGAAGAGGCTGCCCAGAGAGGTTGTGGAGTCTTCTTCTCTGGAGATGTTCAAAACCCACCTGGACGTGTTCTTGTGTGATCTAATCTAGGTGGTCCTGCTCCAGCAGGGGGATTGGACTAGATGATCTTTTGAGGTCCCTTCCAGTCCCTAAAGTTCTGTGATTCTGTGACTCTGTGATTTGGTCAGATGAATCTCAAATCCTGTTGACTGTGTTGAGTTGATCTTCCCAGTTACAATGGTAGCCAAGACAGCTCGTTCAAGTGTACACGTCTGTGTTGGGTAGCTCCACGTTTAGTCACATGAATGCGAAACCTGACTTCCTTGGATCCACTCGAATAATTGCAATGAAACAGGTTACTTTTGATGTTGAGTGTTAGAGCAAGTCATGGACAAATCCAGACTAAGAAATACATGATCAGAATTTGGAGCAGGAAAAAGAAGACACTCTTAGCTGTCTGTACAGAATGAAGACACCCAAGGAGGGAAAAACATCTGGAGGCCACAGGAACATCTTGCACTAATCCATAGACTACATTTCATGGTTTTTAATATGCTAAACACAATGTCATTTTCAACCTTGAATAACGTTAGGAATAAAATTAGATTTTCTCCTGAACTTTCACCGTCTTGATGCTTGAAGTGCATTTCCTAAATTTAGACTTTGCCATAGATATTGCACTTATTATTTAATGAATGTTGTTAGTGCAGAGTAAAGAAGTAACTTCATAATAACCAAAATATCAGAGCCATATTCTTTCCTCCTCCAGCTTCTGGTCAATATGGAGAATGATTCACTCTAAGCCCAGATGTTGCCTCATGCAGCAATGTTAGCATCCTTTACTCACATTGAATCAGTTAGCTCCGGTTCCCAACGGGAGACATATGTTCCCTCTGCCTTTGGTTTCACACTTGCAGAGTTACTGTTTGCTTGTTTCTTCTCCAGCATAAAAAGTATATAATTTCTGTTTAACTGAGTTGTCTTTTTATTCCAAGATCTCAACATCTATTAAAACATTAATAAAAGTGTTACAGAATCCATGTGAGGAAGGAAAAGGACAAGATAGATTTGTAGCAATGGACAAAAACACAGGACTTTATTCCAGGATGTAAAAACACCTTCTCAGATTGAAACTCATTATATAAGTTTCAGCAGACAAGAAGGATATGTGGATATATATGGATATAGAAGGATATATCTGTTCAGAGATAAACTGAATAAAATCCTTCATGGTTACAAGTATCCTTTGATTTCTCCTGTCATTCAAATATAAGGATGTAAATGCTCCTGGTTTAAAAATATTAGGAGAAAACCAGATGAAGAAGCAGATCAATAGTTAAAAAGTGACAATATTTCCCAAAGATTGCAAAGCAATGCAATTCGAATAGTCCTCACGCACTTTTTATTTCAACACTTCAGAAGATGAGCATAAAACTCAATCTCCAGTGTAATCATATGTTTTATTACCTTTTGATGCTCAGGTAGCAAAAAGGGTGACCACATTTTAAACAGTCAGATAGCTAAACTCCTATATTAAGTGCATCAGAACAGAGGGATACTCATCTCCTTGTTTCCTCCTCAAAAGTTATCTTTATTATTTGATTAGGTGGAAAGAATCCAACATTCAGAATACACACAAATTTTTCTTCATCTGCTGTCATTATCCTTTCTTGCTATCTCTGCTGAAAGAAAACAGAATTCTTCCAAATTAATGCAATTAATCAATTAATAAAACTAACCATAAATGTTTAAAATATTCCTTCCTCAGACTGAATTTATTTTTATAAATCCATGGTAGATGCTCTTTATTAATCCTTTGGAAGTACAACCGTGGTTTTTTTTCCCCTGAAGGATTATGCCTTTGAACATGAAGAAATTGTTGGTCTCCCCGTTCATTTTTTATTTTCCACTTTAATTAAAAACTTGTCCAGATGGCACTGTACAAATGTCTTTCATGCAGATTTCTGGCTTTGAAATGCAGCTACCCACCTCGAAATACAGCATTTCTGTCTGCTTGGAAAAATAGCTCTCCATGGTTCATTTTATGTATAGTATTGTGCGGGGGAGAGAGTGTGTCACTTGGAGTAAAAGGAGTGGAGACTCATCTCCAAACCTCCCACTTTCCAGGAAAATCTCCATGTAACTGTTTGTGCGTGCATGTGTTTTGTATGTTTATATATGTGCGCGCGTGTGTGTGTACGCACACATGGGTGCCTTGGAAGTAAGAAAACCCCCAAAATTCATATTACCTTAATATAATGCTTACATATAATCCTCATTCAGGTGGTTAACAAAAGCAGAAACCAGCAGCATCAACGTATTTCACATTGCTTGAGGCAAACGATTAAGCCAAGTTTAAATCCCCATGTAAGAATTGCCAGAAAACCACATGCCCTCTCTGGGTCTGATTTCCCTACTCATGAGGATTCTGAAAGCGTGCGAGCAAATAAATCTTTATTCAGGGAAGGATAAAATGTTGATACATTTAGCACACGGTAAAAGGAAATCCCCCTCCCTTGCTCGCTCACATCCAAATGCCCCTTGTCCAGGAGAAGTCATCTACTGGCAGGGAACCCTTGGTGCCTACAAGCTGCCCATCCAGCCTCACCAAGCTCTGCCCTGTCCCACTCAATTCAGGGACTCTCCTATGGGCACTTGGATCACTGAAGTCCTTTCCTGGGCTAGGTAGGTGTCCTGCCATCCTCCACACCAGCACTCCTGTTTTGATTGCACTCGAGGAGGCCTCATGCATTTCTCACCAAAAAGCCTGCTACATGTCACTGTCTCTTACACCAAAATCCCCGTCCCAATGGAAAGAGCATTCAGGGCTGTGTAACAGAGACCTGCTTTCCCAGGAATGAGGTCTTTGCCACAAGTTAAAATCACTTTCCCTTTTTCAAGAGCCAGCCTTCCTGCAAAACCCAACCGGTTGTTGTGACCTCCCAGATGTTACCAGAGGAATTGTTGGCAGTCAGTGTAAATTAAGGCCTCTGTGGTCCTGCTTTCTGCTTTTCACCAACAATGGGATAGAGACCTCTTTGCTTTCTTGAATGGATAGTGTCATGGGTTAGGCCAGCTGGCAACTAAATGCCACACAGCCACTCGCTCACCCTCCCTCACCCCCGGGGAATGAGGAAGAGAATTAAAAGGGAAAAGGGAAGGAGACTCGTGGGTTGAGATGAAAACAATTTAATAACAATAACAACAACAATAATAATAATAATAAATGATAAAATAATAATGTGAACATATATATAGACAGAATGATAATAATATACACAAACAAGTGAGGCACAGTGTAATTGCTCACCACTCAGTGACTAGTGCCTGTCCCATCCCAGCAAATGATTCTGAAACGGATAAGTCCCAACACCACGATCCCAGACAAGTGATAGGCCCAAAAAGAGAGTAAGAGAGAGAGAGAACTTTGAGAGACCGAGAGTCCAAAAGAGTCCTCAGAAGAGAATAGTTCCAAACTTCCCAGTCCACCCTCATCTATATACTGGGCATGGCGTTGCATGACATGGAATAAACCATTGGCGAATTTAGCCCTCAATCCTAAGTCTAAGTTCAAATCACAAGGGGAGTTGTGGGCCTTTTGTCCTGGCCTTGCTCCCTGCCAGCCTGTCGTGCTCCTGCACACTGGCAAAAACATGGGAAGCTGGAAGGTCCTTGACGTCTCCGTACCAACTATAAACATCAGTGTGCTACCAACATTCTTCTTATAATGAATCTCATACTCAAAACAAAACACAAAGCTATTCTAGCTGCTGAAAAGAAAAACTAACTCTGTCCCAGTCAAAACCAAGACAGATAGATAGACATGTATATGTAGTTATTACAAAAAAATATTGATTTCCCATAAATAATGTATTGCTAGCTCTTCAACTGCTCAAGTAAGCAACTACTTTTTCCCATACTGTGCCCGCAGCCCTGTCTGCACGTCGCAGATTTTACTATCATTGCAGTTCTGCTGCATGCATAACATAGTAACCAGATAAAAATGACTCTGATATGTCAAGAGCAGAAAACCGTAAAACATCTCTTTTAGCAGCATGTGACTCTCTTAGACTTGTGTTTGTGAAAGAGCCAACGCAGTGTGCTGTCCCTATTTAAATATATGGCTTCAAAACACTGCAATTAAAAGCTATAGGAGAGCTGGGTTAACATAGAGGATGATGTCATATTTCCTTCCATGCCTCCTAACTAAAGAAAGACTGAACCATCAGGCCAGGTTTTATTTTCCTGTATTGATTGCAGCTATCTCCACTAAGCTCAGCCTTAAGATGAGATGTTACTCCCTCCTCCAAAGCTATCAAAGGACAGCAAATAGAAAGTCCCTACAAATATGAACAGGGGCTGTGTGACATGAAAAAGAACATTAACAGCCTTCGCCATATCTGATGAATTCAACGTTTACTGCTCTGCGGGTGTTTGGGCTGCAATGCCCGCCACTGATGTCAATAGAGGTCTTGTTCAAAAACCACAAGTTGCATTCTCAAAATTCAGTGGATAGGCTGGACTTTAAAGGCTTGACTGTTGAAAAAGATGAAGTATTTTTCCTTCTAGTTTCACTCCGATCAAACCCCCTTGGAAAGCAAATGGTCAAATCTTAGCACTGGACTTCAGAGAGGAAAACGCCTGGACAGATGGCCTAGCTCGTTTAGGTGGCCTCATGAAGGATCGCTCCTTGCAGTTTATTTTCTAGTACTTTGTTCAAAATGTTTTTCAATTTTTGAACAAGAAACGTTGTCTTTGGAAGAGCCTGCTAGATCCTTCAGCATCCATATTACTGTAATTAGTCTTACATTTCCCCTTGTGTTCAGCTACCTCAGGTTTTAGGCCATTATGTCCCACCAGTTTTTTTCCATTGCTTGCAGAAAACATTCGACAAGGAAACTTATTACTACTAGGAGGTGGGGAAGGACAGTGAGAAATCCTGGTCTGTCTAAAGTTGATTACAAAAATGCTACAGTGATTCTAACGAGGCTGGGACTAGGTACATGGGCAAGGCTTTGCTCCACACATAAATTCAGCATGATACTCAGCTTAAGGGACTGAGGAAGAGAAAGGGGAGGAAAGCTCTGCCTTGTGCCCTCTGGAATCTGGGCTGTTCTGGCTGCTAATTTAGATAGAAAGGCCCCCATCAGCAGTCTGCATGGACCCTAGTACTGCTTTGAAACCCCACTGAAATACCTTCCTGGCATATCTTACTGCGATGCCATGACTTAAGAGCTCAATATAGCTCCACAGCTCTTTTTCCTCATGCCAATGGTTCTCCCCAATTGGATATGAAGATTTTAGTTCCCTTATAGTCACCACTTGCCTGTTTCAGTCAGCTAAAAGGAGTGGCAGGAGGAACAAGGCTCAAGCCCCTATTCTTTCATCTTAAATTTGGTGCCTCGATTTTGGCGCTAATGTGTTGTCTGGCTTGTGACAAATGACACAAGCTCCCCCCGTGTTTTGGCTTCTTCACCTTTAAAATGGGAATAACAATTTCAGCTTTTTAATGTATTTTGAAGCGTATGGACATAAAGCACTACCAAGAGAAGGCGATGTTATTTTTTTATATTTTGTCTTTTTAGTACAGGTTTATTCTGTAAATTATCAGTGTTATCTTTCTAATGCGAACACCTTTGTTGTTGTTGTTAATCTTCAACACTTTGCTGATAATATAGAATCTTGGTCTACTATTCCTGATAAATTCTATAAAACCTCATTCTGTCACCAGCAATATATATTTTACTGAAGACTGTGTGTCCTTGTCTTGTCAGAAACTGCAGCCTTCGCTTTCTTCTTTCACCCATAGTTTTATGTGTACTGCAACAGCCATGAGTAATTTTTGTTTCCAGATCCAGCATAAAGAAAAATCACTAGTTTATGGGACAAGCTATTATTTCGTCATATTATGTCACGCTTCCCTTTTTTCTTTCCTGTCCTCTGCCCTTTAAATCCCTTGCTTAAAACCTCCTTGGTGATTTTTTTATTTCTTCCCTACACAGCCTCTGATTTTCAGATTTGCTTCCCTGCAGAGTAGTCTATCATCTCACTTTTCCTTTACATTCCTCCATTCCGTAACCAGTATTTTGCAGACTGTGCTGGACATCAGGTGGACTACAACCCCCAGATCTAACGTGTGATTACTGGAGGTGAATCACTGTCTTTGCAGGTAAGTGCAGAGGAAGGTGATGAGAATAACCATCCAGGAAAGTGCCTGGAAAAGGCAATGACAAGAATCAGTCGTGTGCGTGACATCTGACACAGCCACAGAGCACTCAGGGCTGCAGTCTCCGATCTGAGGGGTGAGCCAGGGAGAAATGTCCTTAATGTCCTAGGTGTGGCTGAGGTGGGAAACAAATGGAGACTTTGGCTCTCACAGTGTGACAGACAGCACAGTGCTGGCATTTCCCCATCTGTGGACAGACATCCGTGGAAAAGTGGCAGACCCGGGCCCATGGCATGGAGGAGGTGTCTGGGCTCTGCCATGGCTCCTTCAGATGATGCCGCATGCAGGGAGTCAGGAGTCATCTCCACCACCCCACTGTCCAACAGCTTACGCACTTCCAGTGGTGTCCAGGTGCCTGGCAATAGACAGCCAGTCTGCTTCGGACACAACACGACCGCCTCCAGCTATCTTCCGCTGTGCAACCTGAGCCCAGGCTGCTGAGAAAGAGCTGTGAGAAAGTCAGTGGCACACTAGAAGAATAAAGGTAAGGTCAAGGGTAGGGGTGTTGAGACGGGGCTGGCCAGTGGCTCAAGAATCCAGGAGGGAAAATGGTCAAGGATGAGCTCCTGAGGGAGGAAAGCAGGGAGGCTGGTCGGGATAAACAGCAAAGCCTGGGCTCATCAGGGTCAGTCAGATCTCCAGCTTGAGTCACCGGTGTGGGCAGAGCAGGTAAAAGACGGCAGCTCTGTGACACTCAAACCTGGCCCTTCCCCTCCCAGTGACCCTGAGGCCAGCAAAGGCTGCTGGCTGAGCAGCAGATCTCAGCCTGACACCTTCTTAAATCCTACCTGTCCTTCATGTCTATTAGCCCTTAAGTAATTGACTTACACTTCTAACTTGCATTTCTCCTACTTGCAGAGTCTCTTTGCACATAGCTAAAAATGTCCAAACAAGCTTACCCAAAAAACTGGGCTATAACAACCATGTTTTTCAAGTGGTCAACAGCCCACTCTTCCACCTCTGCTCCTCCAGGTGACCTTTTGCTCTAAGACCAAGGATTGACTTCTTTTGTTCTTACCCAAAGTGTGATTCCACATGTTCAGACACAGGAGGCAGAAGAATTTAGCAAGGATTTAATCTCTGTTCGGCAATTCTGGTACATTATGTCACACGTCTTCAGTTTCTTCATCTGGCTTTAAATTTATTTACTTATGGTGCCTTTTATTAATGCATAATGGATGTGTATTAGTGAAGCAACCAAAGTAGAATTAAATTGCTTTTCTGTCTACTTTTGCTTTATAAATCAATAGATCTGTGACAGTAATGTGTTTTAAACACAGAGAAATGCTGGATACTTCTTTTCATAGTGAGTTGTCCAAATATTTGCTTGCTATCCTCAGAATACATATCTAAGTAAAAAAAAGTATATCATTTTCTTCTGCACTTTATAGAAAAGCTTAGCTTTGCCTCTTCATTCACTTCTGTTATCTTTGTTATTTTTCACAGACCTCTACACAGGTCCATATATTTCTATAATAGGTTTTAAATTTTACTGCAGCCCCTTGTTATTGGCTCCCTAGCCAATTTACTTTACTCAGCAATGTGATCTATTTGAGTGGAAATGAGATGTTTACGCAATAGCCTCCCTAGACTTCTCTGAATATAGCATGCTGTGAGCCATGCTGGCTGGAATGCACCTTCACCTCAGAAGCTATGCAGTCTTGCAATGCTTGCACAGGGACTGCTGGAAACTCAAGGTCCCATGACCATGTGGGGTGAGGAACTGAATGAATATTCTGTGAACACGGCATCACTGAAGGACTCTGTGTACATGTTATTAAGCTAGAAGGAATAAAAAGGATAAAAAATGTTTAGGGGAATGCTCTGTTGAGGATCATTTCCAGCACTGCAAAATTTCCTGGACTGGTAAGAGCAAGCAGAATATTTCTAAACTCATCCTTTGTCAGCCCATGATGAGATGCACCATTCAGAAATCTCGTTCCAGTTTTGCCTGGTTTCTCTGATGTCTTTAGGGCTGGTTAGGCCCTCAGCAAGGCTCCAAATGCAAGCACAGTTAGATGGGGTGAAACTGCTTTTAGATCCTCACAAGCCTTCTTCCAGTCTTACAATGAACATAGCTTACTGAGAACAGAAAAGCCACATACATGCAGTTCAGATACTCATTTATAGTTGGGTCGACCGGAAGAGAGCTTCCAAATTGATCTAGACCATGGTTTAGATTTAATCTCATATATCCTAACTGAGACACCTTTATCAGTCTACTGCCTAACACTGTGTTGCTACCATAGCCCTGCTCAGTTTCTGAAAGGACTGTATGATGTGGTAGGCTGCAGCAGAGAACAAGGCTCATCAACCCTGACCCTCTACTCCAGTCTTTTATTCCCATCCCACTGTGTGTCCATCATGTTGTTCTTTAGCTCTACGTAGCCATTTCTTTTTCTGTGTCAAATGTTCTTACTTCCTGCCCTTGCTTGATTAATCTTTTCACCAGCTGTATTCGTGTTTGCAGAGCATGTGTTGCTATGCATTCATTTCACCACCTCCACACCTTAGTGCATTGGCAACAACCACTTACATTCTTTTAAAAAAAATGCTGTTAACTCTATGCATCCAAAGTAAGAAAAATTAATGTCACTATTATGGATTGTGACTAGACAATGATTTTGCTGTAAAGTCTGCTGCGCTGTAGGGGGCAAAGGAGGGACAGCATCACCTGGGAAGACACATAAGAATATTTGGCTTGACAGAGCCACAATTCCCTCTCGATTTGCTCTTTACTTTGTGGAATTGTAATTATTAGCAAGAAATTAACACATGTCTAACACAAGATGGCACATAATGGGGAGGAGAGTGGGTGGCAGAGCAGCAAGACATTTGTGTGTGGCTAAATAACAACTAAGGTTCTAGCAAGTGCTCAAGAATATGTGCTGTAGCTCCTGGGGTTTGAAAGATCAATGACACAGCCATTCGTTCTGCACTGACAGCAATTTCCTGCCTCTATATCAGCTCTCAGAAAGAAACTGCCCACCCAAGGCCTTGGCAGATTGTGCTAGGGCTCAGGACAGGTGCTCACTTTCTTCCCGGCTGCATTGCTAGGGCTGAACACCACACTTTGTCCTGTCAGTCTGTTAATTAAGACTTGTCTATCAGATGTGGCAGGTGCAGCTTGCGATGTCAGCGGCCAATATCTGTACGTTCCTATGCTGCTGCTTCCTGAACGGAAATGTCCAATAGCCTTAAAGAGAGTTTGTTTCTGTCTATGCTTTTGCTTTAAAGTATTTGAACGATTTACAGATAGGCTTTTTTGTTTCTTTGATTAGGTTTTATTTGCTCCTTTATACTTATTTCAAAGAGGGCATTGTTACTAAAAGCTCCAAGGACAGTCTGTGCTGTTTTCCCCGCTCCATAATATTCTCCTTACAATCTTTCTTCAAAGAATGAATAATACACCGTTCAATGCATTGAAACTGCACTCTGCTAATGGAAACACAGCCTGGAGCTGCTTTGAAACGACGGTCCAAACCAGCCCACAGCGCTGAGCAATCTGTGAGATGGGTACTGGGAGTCCCCTGGTGTTGCCGTGTCCCGGCACGCAATTTTGGCATTCATGGGAGTTATTGCCATTAAGATTTGAATCTTCTGTGCTAGGTCTTTTGCGTCTCAGCAGGATTTGTCTTCAAAACATCAACTTGTTTGCCTAACGCAGTGTTTCAGAACTGGGAAAGAATCCTTACACGGAATAACCTTGTCCCCTGATGCCAGGACAACTCCTTAAGAGAGTCTGTCCTTTCCTCTGCCTCGTTTGGTTCCTTCCCTCTCGCGTCCCTGCCTTCCCGCCTGACAGCCATGCAGGCTGGTGCTGCTCCCTTCTATTTCCATGGGCAACCCCATTTCAGCTCCACACCCAAGGTCCCTCCCTCCACGCTCTTTGCTTCCCCAGAGCCTGGTCTCTCCCCAACAGCACAGCATCCATCTACGATAAATCTTCCATTCTTCCTCCTCCACAATTTATTTTCACATCCTAGTTGCTGACTTCAGAGAAAGCACTGGCAAGGAAAGTCAGTGAAGGTTCATACCAAATGGTCATTCATTTTATTATGTCTTTTTGGCAACAGTCTTTTTTTTTTTTTTTTTTTTTTTTTTTTAACAGGCACTTGTGCCTGCCGGAGAGAGCGTGTGGAGCACCTGCCAACGTGGAGTGAGCCGCTGAGATTTTCTAAGTCTTGTGGCAGCGAGTACGTTTCTTAAAGTCTTAGCCCCGGGAGTGCCGCGATCACTTGAGAATCTGATGTTATCATTCCACGGAGTAAGTCGTGAGCTCTCGTGATTATGGAAAAAAAAAAGCCTGGGTGATGATCGCGCTAGACACCGGCACCAGAGCCACCTCGCACGGCTCGCGCTGTGGAAGCTCCCCCCAGAACCCTGTCAAGAACCCGGGGCTCGGAGGGGGCTGACCGTGCAGGTCTGAACCCCGCCAGCGAGACCCAGGAAGCAGCGGCGGCGCCACCCCCCGCCCCCCCCCCGAGCCGGGAGGCGCCGGGGGGCGCGGACCCTGGCGCTGCCGCAGCGCGCGGTCGCCCGCTGCCCTCGGACTACAACTCCCAGCGTCCCGCCGCGGCCGCCGCCCGCCCGCCCGCCGGCACCGCCCGCCCGCCTCGCCTCGGCACTGCCCGGCTGGGCTCGGCTGGGCTCGGCTCGGCTCGGCTCGGCTGGGCTCGGCTCGGCTCGCCGCCCGGCCGTGCCCCGGGGCGCTGGCCGCAGCGCTGGCGCTGGGCACGGCGGGCGCCCGCGGTGGCGGAGGCGGGAGGAAGGTGGGTGTGCGGAGCGGCTGCCGCCGTGCCGGGCAGGTGAGAACCCCGCGGGGAGGAAGAGGAGGAGGAGGAGGAGGAAGAGGCGGAGGCGTGCCCCTGCCTGCTGGGGTGCGCGTGTGTGTCCGTGCGTGTCTGCGCGCCTGTAACCTCTGTATCACTCGGGTCACACAGTTGCGTGTGGATCCAGCTGCTCCCCGCGTCGGCGAGGATCGCGTTTTCCAGCGTGACCAGTTCCCGCTGAGGTCCCGAGAAGTGCGTGAGTGAGCAGCGTCTGTTACCGATCACGTATATGCTGTAGGCGCACATGTGCTTCCTATGGATGCCACACATGCACTGGGCTGCAGGCTTTTCCTAATGACCCAGGGCGTTCGGCCTCGAGGGGGGATGGGGCGCAGAAGCAGGGGGTAATAACGAATTAATTGCAGATGAGAAGTAATATCCGTCTTTGAGTCATCAGTCTTTGAGGCATAATTTCATTTCGAAAGCTCTTAATCAAACTGGAGATCTGCTGTAGGAAAGCACTGCTTTTCCCATAGGATTATCAGATTTCCACCAGAGAATACAGATCCTGGATTATTGAGCTACACGGGATTTGCGTGTTTCTTTCTAATTAGTCTGTGAATCTGAGTTTAAAATTCTTTATTTGGAAGGGGGTGGGGGAGTTACTTGCTTCTAAAAGAACAGACGTCTCTTTTCTCTGACATTTTACACAGTTATTCTGGTTACGTTGTGCTCTGTAGATGACTTACTGCCTTAATTGGATATTGGTGTCAAAGGTTGATTAGACTCCCTAATAGATTTTGGATCTGCAAGAGGATTGCAGTTTTAAATGCGTGATTAAAACAATCGTGTTTGCCATCTTCCCCTCGAACAGTTGAGAGGGAGGCTGATGTATTACATTTGCGTTATTTTCTCTTTGGTTTATTAATGTGTCATCATGAGGTTGTCGGGTTTCGTTTTGTTTTTGTTGTTGTTGTTTTTTTCTCCTCTGCTATTTCATTTGCAGACCGAAAAGAAATGAATGTCAGAGAGGATTTGTTTAATCATTTAACAGCTGACATAAGCCATGTCCCTAACAAAACATTGGTGAAAGAGTAGAAGATTCCTGGGATACAGCAGCTCTGGTACGGTGAAGCCGCTTCAGTGGGTCAGGGGCAGCGTTTGCTGAAGGATGCAGTAGCCCAGGAGTGGAGACTTGTCGGGACGAGGTCGATGGCTTGCATGGAGCTTCTCTACCTGGCTGAGGAGAGCAGGCAGCCGCCCCTGGGCTCGGCAGCCGGCTGGAGCCTGCCATCCCCTCCCTACGAGCAGCAGCAGCATGAGGAGGGTGAGGTGGACTCCAGAGCAGCCACTGCTGTGGCAGCCCTGCACTGCGAAAGGCATTGCAAGCCCTTGCAGAGGGGCCCTGTGGCTGAGCACTCCCCAGAACCCCAGCCTTTCCCCCCGGGCACCTCGTCCCAGGAGCACCCTGCACCCCCTGGCGCCTCCCAGCCCTGCCAGCCACCCGAGCACTTTCCCAGGGAAGAGGATGGAGGGAAAAAGAAAGCCTGCTGCTGTGCCCAGGAACTTGAGACGTCGTTCACCTATGTGGATGAAAATGTAAACCTGGAGCATACAAGGAGTCCTTCCAGTCCTACAGACAGCCGCTGCCAGGATGCCCCTCTGCAGCCGCGTTCCTACAGGGAGCTGCCACCTGAGTGGGTGCACGATTCTCCTTCCCTGGTCTCTGAGGAGGACGATGCTGCCTCGGAGACAGCAGCGGGGAAGTCCGTGGACTATGGGTTCATTAGTGCCATTTTGTTCCTGGTCAGTGGCATTTTGCTGGTGATCATTTCCTACGTGGTACCCAGAGATGTGACTGTGGATCCCAACACTGTGGCTGCCCGGGAGATGGAGAGGCTGGAGAACGAGAGCGCTAGGATCGGGGCTCACCTGGACCGCTGTGTTATCGCTGGGCTCTGTCTCTTAACTCTGGGGGGAGTGGTGCTCTCCAGCTTGCTAATGATGTCCATGTGGAAAGGGGAGCTGTACCGGAGGAGCAGGTTTGCGTCCTCCAAGGAGTCTGCGAAGCTCTATGGGTCTTTCAATTTCAGAATGAAGTCTGGTGCAAACGACAATACGCTCGAGCTGTCGTTAGTTGAGGGAGATGTGCTTGCCATAGATAATTAGTGTGGTCGTAATTTTTAAGGCAGCATTTCTACAGGAAAATATGTTTCATTAAAGAAAACAGATGCAGCTTAAGATAGCTGGTGATGCAGTTTATTTGTCTGACGAGAATGGTTTTTTCTTAAGCTCTATAATCAAATGTTTGCAGTATATGAGCACTTGTTGTAAAGGGGAAACGTGCCAGAGAAAATGCAACTGATAGAAAATAATGAAAACCACTGAATAAAAAAAGATTTGTGATAAGTAGGTTCCTCATATACTCCTTTATCCTAATATAAAACATTCCATTGGTGTCTTGCCTATATAATTTTCTTATTACTCCCATATAGAACAGGAACGACCTTGACACTTCGGAAGCTGTTAATTATTGCAGCCTGCAGGGTTGTTAACAGTCTACTTGGTAGACTGTTAAGAAGCAGGACTGATAATCAAATAGCAGGGCTAATATTTAATTAAGAGAGATGCTTTTTTATCCTTTAATTTTAAGCTGCTCTCCTCTCTTCTGTTGAGTGAGAGCTAAGGGAAAAAAGAACACCACTTGGTCATGACTTGCCACAAACCTCCCATATTTTCAAACAATTGTACAATTAGTGATGATTATTTAAAATATAAAATAAGAGGCAAAGAGCCTGGAACCATATGGCTCATGGTATTGGTAGGAGACAAAAGGCTCTTTCAGCTTGAGGTCAGTGGCTCCATTTCAGTTCAGATTAGCAATGATTGATAGTCATTAACTTCTGATAGCTGTAGTGGCCCATATAAAAGAAGTTTAGTTCCTGGTGGACAGATGGCTTTGTATGAAAACTGCCATAACTTGAATTAACCGACCTCTTGTTTGGAGTCTCAAAAGACCCAAAGAGTTAAAAACCATGAGGATGCTGAGATGGAGCACTTTTCCTTCAGTACAGATGCCAGAAGAAATAAGCAGGGCATTGCTTATACTGGGGCTGTCTTCATCTTACTAGTCTTTTTGCAACTTCAGTTTTATGTCACTAGACTGTCGGCCTTCTCATAACCGGCAAGGAAAGGTCAGGAAGGAGCTTTCTGGGGCTCGTTCAATAAAAACCAATTTATTTGTGAAAAATAAATTGCCAGGAAATACGAAGGTTAAGTATCAGGCAGTTTACTGGCTGACATGGGCCTCGCTTAACTAGGGCATGATCAAGGGTACATGTTGTTATTAATCTGAGTTCTGTGGCACAGTAGCCAAAAACCTGTACCACTGATGCTATTTACTTTATTATCAGCCAGTTTCTGTGAAACATAGAAGTTGTGTTCTTGCAGTGCTGGGAAAGCCAACAAAGATTGTTGTATGCACCGCTATCAGTTCTTACTGAACAGTGGTTAATATATCTATATATATATATGTCATGTTAACATATATATGTATATTAATATATATGCATGTGTCCCTGCCAAAGCCAAACACGAGTGAAGAGCTCTGTGTACAGCCCCTGGCTGCAGAGTCTTAGTAGAAACATGTGATTCACTGTCACAACCTCGTCAGTCGTGAGTTAAGTCTCAAATATCAGGAATATAAAATATTTTTTAAATGATACTTTTTCCCTACTGTGACATACCTGAGAAGAGTTCTCTTGGGAAGGAGGGAGATCTCCTTTATGTCTCCTTTGCCCAGGTTCAGAGTAACAGGTGACAGGTGGAAACATCGGGTCCTCACACGGAGAAACTGAAGTCTATTTTGCCACCTGGTTCCTCATTCCCTCTTCTCTGGCTGTTCGTGTCAGGAGACATGGGCAGCACCCGTGTCTGACAGTCGCCTAGTTCAGCCCCTCCTGCTTGCTGGCCATGGGTGCTGGCACAGGTGCCTTCGACCGAGGGCCTGAGGAGCTGCGCTGCTCCAGGCTTGTGTCTTTGGTCACTGTAAATAGTGTGATGTGGTACCCAGGCTCTAACTTTGGCCCTGCAAAAGAAATGCTGCTTCAGATGTTATCTGCTGTAACCAACGCTTTAGTTCAGTGCTATTTGGTAATTAAATAAGCAGCCTTATTAGGTGGTGCTGCTGCCTAGTAGATGGTTTTGCCAGTTTATGTCATGATATGGAGTGTGTTCACAGCCAGGAACTCAACAGTGGCCATCATGTCCACAGTCATCTTTGGAGAGCTTATATCGCTCTGGATGTGTCATCAGGAATTCAGGATTGAATTTCTAGGGTAAATAAATGGAATAGCTTCCAGATGTATGGAGAAGCCTTCAGTCTGTTGGGATCCATAAGAGTGAGAAAGGAAATAGCCTGAGAAGCCGGACACGAGAGAGGAAGGCTTCTTCTTAGCTGGCCTTTGCCTTCCGGTGGGTGTGAGGACACTGCCTGCAGGGCCTGACATAGGGCTCATCATGGGGTGGTGGGGACAGCTCTGCCTCCCATCCTGCCCTGAGGATGAGAAGGGGCTGGCAGTGGCCTCCAGAGGTCCAGGGAAAGCCGTGCCAAGTGAGAGAGCAGATGGTGAGAGATGACTGAGCCAGGGGCAGCATGATGGTGTGGGGCAGGGAACAGGCACAGTGGGGGATGAAAACTGTTTCACCAGCCTGGGCCCCTAATGGGAATCGCTGTACTCGGCCACGCAACAAAAGCTCTAAAGCCGAGGCAGGCAGTTTTGAGAACTCTTATTTTTATTTTTTAATGATACATATGCATAAAATTGGAGTACATTCCATTATTGCAGAGAGATGACAGCTCAAGCTGTAAGGATCACAGATTTCTTGTAGGAACCGTGGCATGCCTTAATGCTGATTATTAGCGCTGGAAAAGGGAACATTCCCCCGACTGTCAGTATGTTACTATCAAGTGAGAAGTTTTCTGACACTTTGTAAAATGCCTGTCACAGATCATGAGCCTGCAATACTTAAATGAACCCTCAAATTTTCCCTGAGCATTTTAAGGAAACGTAAGTCAACCTAATAACCTAAATATACTCTGTAGAAGTGTGAGGAGTAAGAAAATTTAAGTAACAGGACTAACACAGTTTGTTTGTTTTGGGTTAGTGTGTGCTACGAAAGAGGCGAAGGCAGACCTTCGGAGTGCGGGAATTTAGCAGATAAAAACTCTCAGGACATTTCTCTGCTCACCCAACAAGATACCTTTACAAATTACAGGACTGTGCGTGTTGGCGGTGCAATATAAAACCTCTGGACTCTCAGGTTCTCATGCTGTGCAGTGCGACAGAGACCAAAACGCTTGCTGTTGGTGGCCGATGGTGGAAAATGAATGTTTTCACCCACTGTGGGTGGACGAGCCTCCGCATCGCTCACCTCGCACAAGGCAGTGCCAAAGGCTGAGGCCGAGGGAAATTAACTGCCCTCTTGTGCACCCTCGCGATTTGATTTCCCCTGCTCAAAATTTAAATGCTTTAAGGGTACAAATGTGAGAAAAGTTGTTAGGTTTTTTTTTTTCGATGCCTGGGCTAAAGTTGTCACGTGGATCATTGGAGAGCTTTCTTCTTTGGGGATCTAAATTTTGGCACGTGCCAGGTGGGGTTTAGGTGCCCTCTGGAGTACCTCGGAGACATATCGGGACTCGTGCTGTCAGTCAGCTTATTTCTGACCGACCTGAACAGCGAAACGTGACACTTTCGTGTTTGCTACCTCATGGCGTGTCCGTGGGCTGGGCAGGACACGCCATGTCCTGCCCTGCCTGCTGCCTTCCCACCGAGGGGACGTGGGGACCGGCAGCCAGGGAGGCACCTGTGCTGCCCTGCACTGGGCTGCAGCGGCTCCCCTCTGCTCCAACAGCTCCCCGGCAACCGGGTTTCTTTTTGTCGATTAGATGTTAGTGGCCGAGGCTGGGCATATGGCAACTGCCTGGCACCTGCTGGGAGCTCTCGCCAAAAGGATGGCCGGTCGCCACACGGCTCCCGGCGCAGCCGGCCATGCCTCCTCACTGCCATCCCCGCAGCAGGAGTGCCTGAGACTCCCTCCTAGGAAGCTACGCTGAGTTGTTCCTGGTTTTTGATATGTTTACAGTTTTTTAATCTTTGTAATTCTTTTAAAAATCTGTCTGTAATGAATATAAAGTTTACCAACTGGGAAAGCAACCGGTTTAATCTTGTAAAACTCCTTTTTTGACCCGCGACAGGGCAAAATGTCACAGTCCATCGTGAGCTTTTCAGTAGTGCGTTCGATGCCTTATTATGATAGCAATGGCGTTCTGTACAGATTGAAAAATAAAAGTCTATGAAGCCAAGTGCTGTCGTCATAGCTGTCTTTGCTCCTCACGGAACAGACGGTTACAGTGGTGGGCTCTTCCTCTCGGTGCCGAGGGCTCAGCCCCTCGCCAGGAGCCATGGCGAGGCCCGCGAGGGCAGCCTAGCGAGGGGTGGCTCCGGATTTGGCTGCACCAGCACGTGGAGTTTGTCCTGAGCTCGCCCAGCAGCTGTGTCCTGGCCAACTGCTCCTTCCAAGTCAGAGAGTGCCAGACAACAGAGGCTTTAAAACTCTGCCGTGCCAGCGTCCCACCTAATTCTGCATCACCAAAAACTTAAAGAGAAAAGGAGGAGGGTGGGAGAGGGGCTGCGTGATCGGGCAGATGGGGAGGCGGTGGGCGGTGCAGGGAGAGGCAGGAGCAGTGCTCCCAGAGGGCTGTGGGCCGGGCACGGCCACTACGGAGGCATCATCTCCCCCTTCCAGAAGGGACCGCAGCATGCCATGGCTGTGTCGGAGTGTGGCAGCGATGGGGGGTGCTGGCGTGGGGCCAGCAGGGACCAGCGCAGCCCCCAAGCAGGACCTCCGGGGGGCCATGGTTTGGTCCTGGCTTGCCTTTTGTGTTTCTCCCGGATCCCCAGTGTGTGTCAGTTAAGCATCTTAACCACCTTTGACAACCTCTGCTCCCTCCCAAATGCGATACGGAGGTATGCCATGCCGGTTATGCCTCGTAGCGTCGCTTTTCCTTCCAGCGTGACAGGATCAGACCCTTTCCTGCCACTGTCAAGTGAAGCAAAGCGTGGGTGGGAGTGCCACAGTGGGTGTGGATCCAGGCTGGAGCAGAGGCTGTCTGCTCTTGTTACCTGTTTCCACGGTACTGGGTACAACAGGACCCCGGTTCGCCATTCAGGTTCCAGGCTCTTACTGCTATGGCAGTAATGAATGTGTCCCTGAGGTGACTGAATTGGCTGCAGTAACATTGCACTGGTGCCAGATGCAGCCGATGGTGTGCAACTGATGGTTAGTAAGAGGTTAAGAGAGTAGTGTATTTTTAGATGTGACAATCCATCAGCTTAAAGATCTGGGAGGCTTTCTAACTGAAAGCAAACACTACATTCATTGTTAGGTTTTTTTTACAGCATTCTTCTTAATCTTTTCTTTTTAAATTTTGAAGAATTTATCGTCATGTACTATATTCACAGGGACTTTTTTTCCCCATGTTTGTAAGTCCTGGCAAGGTCAAGAGTCCTGTAGACTGCAGAGAAGTGGGACTTCTCTGATTTTCTATAGGTTTAAATTAAATTATGGCTGTTATAAATTTGCATAAAACCAGACAAGACAAGAACCTCTTCTTTGACATGAACCTGGTTAATATTTGTGTAAACGTAAATGCGGTGCCTGCTGTAAAAACTCAGTCAAATAATGCACAGTTTTACTAGATTTTCAATACAAATCCACAATTTAAATACTTGTGCAGACTTGCTGTATTGAAGACTTGTGAAGAGTTTTCTGCTCGTGTATGTGCCGATTTGTCCGCCCTTACTGAGGTATTACCATTAACTGAGTTGCACTTCCCAGGCATTTGGTCATTGTTGTGAATAAGGGCATTGCAATTTAACACATGTATTTTTTATTCGGCTGCACCCAGTGTATAACCCGCAGACCAGCACTGAAAGTGCTTCTGCCTGCTTCGAGAAGTGAGATACCATGCGGCATAATATGTAGTGCTTTCAAAAACATTTTTCTCCTGCACACAGATATCAAAGCTCTGTATAGAGCATATAGTGCCCCCATTTTACAGATCAAGTGCACCTCTTTTGCCCAGAGAGCCAGTTGGAGAGCTGAGGACTGAGACCAAGTCCTTTTAAAAGTCTCAGTCCAGCACTGCAGAAAGAGCTTAATTATTACAGAACCCTTAGAATAAATTAATCCAAAAGGATTAATCCAAGGCAAACGCATTTTATTTTCTGAAGAATGCCAGTAAAGTTCAATTTCAAGTACAAAATGATTTTAAAAAATTGTAGCAAAGTCAACCCAAACTAAATGATGCTAATATTTGCAGGAATTTGGGGAGGTTTTGCACATTTAAGGCATTTGTATTATAGTAACCTTTTTTACTAAGGTTTCAAAAAATTAATAGGCTTCTGTTGAAATAATAAAACAGATACCTTTCTATCAGCACAAAAGGCTTCTCTTTTCCAGTAATAGTCTGCTTTGACAGATGTGCATGCAGAGAAATTTAGCTATTGTTGAATAAAACATTTCCAGAAGCAAAATTGATTAAGTCCCTTTTGTAGAGGAAAAAAAAAATCAATTTTTCCCATTAGAAGTATCTAAAAGATGTTGATCAGCTAGAAATGTAAATAAAGTCCTTTAATCACTATTCTTTGACTGCAGTGTATCCATCTACAGGAGATCGTCTTTGGTCTCTTTATAGCATAAAATAAATTTGGTTCAACTCTAACGTGAAGCAGCTTCTGACAAACTAGCCAGAGTAACTGTGCTTGAATGTAAATAATATCAAGTAGCTATCCTGACATTTTGGTATTGCTTTTCTCAAGGATTAGCCGTTCATGAAATGAATGTACACTTGATAACAATACATCCAAGCTGGGAACAAAAAAATATTCGCTGAAAGAGTAGTAGCAAGTGCGTGACTATTTTCGGTTTCCATGTATTATCTTCTGATTTCATGTAATAAAGGCAGCACTTCCACGATCTCTTGATTAGTAATTGTTAAGGGCTATTAAGGGTCATGGAGGGCTATTAACAGAAAGATGCAAAGTCTCTAGCTCTGTAAGTCCCTAAGCTTCTGATTGCTAAGAACCGAGAGAGTATGCTGGTGCATGCCTGCCCTGCGCTTTGTTTTCGATACAGCAGTATCTGCTGCAGGCTACTATCTGAGACAGTTTTGTGATAGATGGACCTTTGATTTGATCTAGCCTGACCCCATGTTCTCAAAACTTTATGCTTTGCCTATAGTGAGAATACTAAGTAGTTGCTTTGCCACCGTGGCTTCCCAAAGAAAGAGCTACAGATCAATAAGTCACAGTCTTATCTTTGTTTTTCCCTCCTTACAGACATGGTAACCATGGCTGGAAGAGCTCTTGAGAGGTCATTTTCCAGTCTTCTGGAACTTCATTCACCCTCCATCAGTCCTCAAAGATAATTGCTCATGGCTGTGAAATTGCTTTACTCAATTCCCTGAGCACTCTGGGGTGAATTTTATAAGGCTCACATGATTTGAAAATATATAATGTATCTGTGTAGCCTTTTTCTGCTCTCTACCAGCCTAAGTTATCAATAAGTTCTAAAGTCTATAGGTAGTCTGAATTGGTTTAGACTTTTTGATGAGGTAAAGAAAAAATAATAGGCTGAAGCACTTCAGTCTTCTCAGCGTCATTTTCAGCTGTGCTCCTCTCTCTGTCCTCACAAAGCAGAAAACCAGTTCTTTCTTTGTCTTTTTTTCTTTCTAGTATAAATATAGAGCACTTCCTCAAGATCTTTTTTGCTCTTCTAGCAGAATCTCACTTGCTGTTCTTGCCTGTTGTCCCCACAAAAAAAAAAAAAAAAAAATTAGTTATATGTCCTAATTTTCTCAATGGGGAAATTTCATACATTTCAGGTCACTGTTATGATTAGCTGAACCAGTGTTTACAGCGCTTATTTTTCTTTCGTATCTTTACATTTCACATATGCTTATTGTGTTTCCTTAATTTTGGTTATGGATTTGCTAAATTTCCTGAACGTTTTTTTCCTTCAAAATTCTGTTTCATGGGAGCATACCAACTAGTGTCCTGAATTTACTGAAATTTCTTGTTTCTTGGGACCCCTGTCTCGAGGCAGAAATAAGCTGCTGTGCCAGGTCTATACTGTGTTCGTTTCTTTTTCTCTGGTACTGACTGAGCTTGGTGAACAGCCTGGTGACTGGGTTCCCCACTCCAGCCCACCTTCGTTCGTTCGTCGCTCAGCCTTTCTTCGATGTGGGCAGCAATGGTCCAGGATGGAGATTTTGTGGCACTCTTGCTCTTTGAGCCAACCTATGTTACTGAGGAAAATACTACTGACTTATCTATGGTATCAGATGACAATGCACGGCTATTGAGATGGGAAATATCTTCACTTAAACTTCACAGGATATTGAAACCAGTCTTAGCAAAGAGGTGAGTTAGAGGCAAAAATCAATATTAGACAGTGCTGAAATGCCTCTGTTCAGCTGCTGTTTTAAGTGGCTTGTACAGACCTTTCAAATCATGTTGCCAACAAATGGAGGAAATACAGCTTTTAAAAAGTCAGAGAATTATTAATAGTGTGTTTGACCTCCAGCTCTGCACAGTTTACAAAAAGAGCATCATTTGTCATGTGCTGCTGCCTTATGCCTAATTCTGCAGCCTCAATTGGGAAGCGGTTGCTCATTGGGGAAGTGTGTTGCAGAGAATGAGGGTCAAAGCTTTAGATCCATGATGGACTGTGGGAGGGAAGGAGAGAGGGAACAGCTCGCGGTCAACCCCTGAACAAAAAAGGAGGGGTACAGGAGCCGTTCACCTCATACATCATTCGCACACTAATGATATTTCTTGTCCTGTGTGTGAGAGAAGAACATTGACTGTGCTGAGGTTACGCTTTCAGCTCTCCAGCAGGGACACAGAAGTATGGAGAGAAGCAAATGTCAGATGTCCTCGCGAGGAGAAGAATGCTGCAGCCGCCGTCCTGGCGTCCGAGGAGCGATGTGAGGCCCAGCACCTCCGGCTGGGCTCCGCAGCAGGCTGGTCTGTCGCACAGTGTTTGCAGCACAAAGAAGCAGCCTGAGCCTTTATTAACTTTAACCACTGTCTGAGTAACCTAAAGTGACAATCCATCTCTCTTATTGCTGTTATTAAGTCGGTTTTGGACAATGCCTTATCATCTGCAGGAAAAAGAAGAGGAGATGTAATGCAGACAGCAAGTTTCTAGGTAAAATTAGTCTGTCTGAGACGGGGAGAAAAATGGCACATATTGGGCTGAACAAATCTTTGCATTGATTTCTGGAACCGGAGTCCTTCTAGGAGCACCACAAATGCATGTCTTTATTTAGTGCTCGGATTCAAAGAGCTGTCAATCTTTCTCTATCCAGACAACTGCCATTTGTGTTCACATCTGGGGTGATTCAGGGTCATACATTATTTCTGCTTGTGCTGTTCTTGCTTTACACTTTGATGCCAATTCCAAGTCCTTCATAAGCCTCATGTACGCACACACGCATACAGAACCACTGGAACACCGCTGCC
The DNA here is from genome assembly GCF_009769465.1 of Tauraco erythrolophus. Taxonomy (NCBI): domain Eukaryota; kingdom Metazoa; phylum Chordata; class Aves; order Musophagiformes; family Musophagidae; genus Tauraco; species Tauraco erythrolophus. The sequence continues at coordinate 85,567,377 of NC_141467.1, read as the reverse complement.
TTGGTGGCAGCAGGCAGTGTCCAGCTGACACATGGCACTGCTGCAGCTCCAAGAGTGCACACATGAGCCTGGATAATGGAATAGGTTTCTGTTCCCACAGGGAGTCTTAAATATCCTTTTAAAAATCCACAGAGATCTCATTTATGCATTTTCATCTGAGAGCCCAAATCTCGTCTATCAACGGTCATGCCTGTGGTGTGTGCTCCACGGTGGCCCAACAAAGAACTATTTCCTCCTCTTTGGATGTCGTACCTGTTATCTGGTTCTGGGTCCAGTGCGTAGGAATAAAAAGGCAGTTATTTTATGTATCCCCTACAATTCAGATGGGATTAAGCCTTCCTTTCAGCTGGGTGGCTGAGGTAGCCTGAGATAAAATTTGAGGCTGGTAATAAGTTACTGCTTCTGCACAGAGCGAGATGAAAGGAAAGGAGTTGTGACTCAGAGAGATAAACAGCTCCTGGGGATGCTCCGCAGCACAGCAGTAATAGCTCAAGGCTGTGGCTCAAAATCACAGTCTCAACCACAGTAAACAGAATAGTTTTTAGTGGCTTTTTTTTTTCTTTACAAGGGTGAAGGGTAGAATCCAGGCCATGAAGGACCAACATGGAAAATTCATACAATATTTAAGAATCCTTCACTGGAAATGCCCCACATCCCATTTAAACATGCTACAACACACAGTAACAAACTTAGATAAATAACTAGTCATTTATTTACACGCAGAATGAGCCAAGGCATTGCAAATAAGGGGATCTGTGTCCAGGCACCACAGGATGTGAATCTGTCACAGCTCTGAGGGAGAGAGAGCGTCTCTCTTCACCTTGAGCTGAAGCCTCTCTCATGGGATCCCCAAGCTAACTACTATGTTCATCCAAGATGTTTACTATCATTTATATAGGACAATGTTTGGATTAGTTCCTGTTTTAATGAAGGTATTTTAAGCATGCACATTTACCTGCGCATCTTACTGTCTTAGTGAACAGAAGGGGAAAAAATAAGAAAATGATTTTTCATTCTTCTTTTGTCAGAGAAAGTATATGGGACTAAATAGAAGGAAATAGGAGGCAGAGTGAAGGTCTTGTCAGCAAGCAGGCAGGAATATGGATTTTATAATGGAAATAGCTACAATCAATAATTATCGGGGAAATAGATTTCACATTTCATACTGAATTGAATTTAGTCAGCTTGATTGATGCTGTTGTAATACAGGAGGCTAATCAAGAATATAAATAAAAAAAACCCACAACCCAAAGGCAGGCCCTTACACAGCAATACAAAAGCAATGACTTAGGATGTTTTGGTGGTGGTCAACTGTTTTTGAGTCACAATGTATCTATTTACTAAAATAGATTAGTTGTTCTTTATACTAGTAAATCAATTTATCATCAATAACAAAAATTTCCTGATTTTGAAAGCAATCGCTCCTTTTCATAAAATACGTCCTCTAGTTATGTTCAGTGTGTTCAAAGCTCCTTATCCATTTCTATTTTAATGAAAGGGACAATCAGTTTCTGGAATTTCTTATGCTACACTATGTAAGACCAATTATGTTTCTAGTGATGGCAATGGCAAAGACTTCTTTGAATTTAATTGCTTTGGATAGACGTTAAACTCTCACATCAGTTTGTCATCTTTCAGAATAAAAGTTGATTTTGCAATTAATTTGTGGACGCTCTACATTCTCCAAGTTTCTCTAAGGGCACAAATCACCCCAAAACCTTAGGCGGTGGCTTCATGAGCAGCTGAACAAATCCAGCAGTTTTCTGACGTTCTGAAGGGGAATCTTGTTTCTCCTCCATTTTTTCTCTCTCCTTCACTCCTCCCTCACCTCTTCCAGCCATGCAGTCCCTCTCTGCCTTGTGTACCTGCTCTGATGGTTGTCAGTCCCCTTTATAAGCTGATGTCAGGCTTGGCAGAAGACTATTTCATGATTATTAGAACACTTTTCACCTCTCCTTTCCATTTTCCTGTGTCCCACTTGCTTCCCACCTTGGGAAGAAACTTAAGATGTTCCTGGGAATTTGCTGCTTGAGGCATACCTGTGTGAGTGGGGACAGACAGACCCTTTCTTGAGCTATCCAAGCTTTTGAGCTCTCTGGACCCAGAGCCAACTGTGGTCCCAAGCTGCCTAGAGCCGCCATAGCATGGCACAGTGCCCGAGCAATATATGGTGCCTTTCAGCATATTGAGAGAGCTACGTGGTTTGTGGAGTGAAAGTGCCTCGTACGTGATTCATCTAGGTTTGGGCAAAGGGAGCCTGAGCTGAATGCAGCTGCCCCTGTAGCCTTACATCCTTAACCGTCGTGTCAATTGTCCTCGCTGCTCTGCCAGCGCCGCCTGTATCCTCACCCCTCTCTTCCTTCAGCATCTCCTCTCCTGTTAGTTCTATATCTCTTGCATTACTCACAGTGTCTTTGCTGTCACGAGCTGCGAGCAAACACTGGGCTTTTGTTCAAGATAATGCATTTCTGCTATCTTGATGAAATATGTGTGTTCCATTCGGTTTATTAACTAATTAAACTAATCTCTAGAAAACCTTCAAAATGTCGTCTTCTCTTCTGCAATGAAGCTAATTTATCTTTTCAGTGCTGGCAGTAGGAAAATGGTTTATATGCCCTGCAGAAAAGTTTGGTTTTCCTGTGTTTTTATCCAAAGTGTTTCAAAATAAGAATCTAAAAGTCACATTGAGATACTCAGAAACCTTTGGCTGAACGATCTGCAGCAAAAAAAGCATATGGAAAGTACAGGCATTATCTGATCTTATCCCTCAAGCTGACAGATAAATAATTTGCCAAAACAGAGATTGCTTAGAAGTTAAGAAATAATTTTGTTTGCTCAGGAACATGACCTGCTGACTATTCATTTCCTTTGAGTTGATCACTGAGTGACACTCAGTGTATCAACTTTCATAGTTTCATAAAAACTGCTGGCAGAGAAGAAGCCATTTCATAGAATTATGGTGGAGGCTGATGGACACCTCTGGAGCTCGTCTGATCCAGCCCCTGCTCAAGCAGGATCAGTGAGGGCAGATTGCCCACAGCTTGTCCAATTGAGTTTTGAATATCTCCACAGCCTCTCTGGGCAACGTGTTCACGTGTTTGACCACCTGAACAGTAAAAAAGGTCTTTCTGATGATTAAACAGAATTTATGTATTTCAGTTTGTGCCCATTGCCTCTTGCCATGTCAGTGGGCACCACTGAGAAAAGTCCGGCTTCGTCTTCTTTACTCCCCACTCAGGTGTTTATACACACGGATAAGATCTCCCTGAGCCTCCTCTTCTCCAGGCTGAGTGGTTGATTATGACAAAATCAGAGCGTCGTACCTTAAAGCCGTCATACACCAAGGAGCACAGACCTTCCAGCAATTACAACTTGTAGCACCTTCTGACTGGGTCTGGGGATCTCTGCCTCTAGACAGGTGAAAAGGGAAACACTGTTCCAAGACAGATGTCTCCTAAAGAAAGAAGATATTTTTCCTCAACACAAGCAAGCACTAAGAGGTGCTGCAGAAGGAGTTTCAGTTTTTTGCCTTCCCCTAGCAAAACCGAAATATTTTGCTTAGCTTGTGTCAATTTGAAATGAAATGAGAAGCTGAAGCCTTTTGCACGAGCATGTTAAAATAAAATTTTATCATTTTGTGAATTCCTCCCTGTCTTTAGTTCATCTGAAACTAGTCATGAACTGCAGGTTTTGACAATTTTACTTCTCATCACAACACTATTAATCATCCTCCATCTCAGTTCTACATCTATTTGGTGCATTTTGATCTCCTCATTTTTGTGTGGGTTTGATTCATGAACACCATGAACAAAATGCAGACACTGAGCATTTTAACTTTTTTTTTTTTTTTCAGCTGAGGAAAGCAACTTCTAAATTAACAGAGTCAGGTATCTGAGGTATATATCAGTTCATGCTTCCCATCAGCAAAGCCATTTCATTATTTTGCCACTTGTTTAGCTCATAAATGATGTCATGCACTTTCTTATTTACTTTTTACAGTGCAGGAGGTGACTGCATGATAAAATCTCTCTCCTGTGAAATTTTAAGTGTAGTGGCTTTTTTTCCCCCTTTCTTTTTTACCAGAGCAGATGCTCAGGCTCTTTTGAATTAATACCAGTTTTCCTGACCTAAGATAAAAAAAGCAGTAAATAATAAAAAAAAATATCGTCCAGCTGGATTGTTAGCATGAGTTAAAAATGAAAACAGCTTGTAATTAACTACCGTGTGTGAAGAGGTTTCTTCTCTGACCCTGAATCAGTGGGAGCTACAATGGCTGTGGTCCACATTCTGCACAATTATCCGAAAGGAAGAAGAATTTATTCCATAGCTGTGAAAACAGATATAGCACTATTGAAATCTGATGTTACAATTGATTTTACTGATATGGAGGCCCAACTTGTGCTTGCTTAGTACGACAGCATTTCTGCTGCAGTGTAATTCCGTGAGCACCTTCTGTTCCCTGCCCCCCTGGCAAAGCCCCGAGGGATGTGCCGTGCTAAGCATTCCTCTGAACACTGGGATGAAGCAAGTGCTGCTTCCAGCAGATTTATGTCTCATCGTTAATTGAAGCTTTTCCGAAGATGTGGTTGCTGTTTCTGCTTCTGTGTATTGTCTGGTGTCTAATAAGGTGTGAACTGTTGCTACACTTTTCTCTCAGCTGGAGCATTTAAAAGGTCCCTGTGTCCTGTTCAATTGCTAATATTCACTGAATGTAACAATATATACAGCATTTCCTCCATCTAATTAGATTGGGGTTGGTTAATAGGATCAAAATTTATGGAAGAAAGGTTGCCCACAGACATGTACACGTGAACATATATATATACAGGATGAGTGCAGGAGCCTCATTTCGCTGTGTGGAAGTGGCCTACTGAAAAGACACCATCGCTAGAACAAACCAGGCTGGGATTTTTTTTACAGTTTTGTGATTTGATTATAATCACAGTTCTAACAATTCTGGGTTTCAAAATCATTTTAGTAACAATTCATGGTTGCTGAATGTGATTGTAATACACAAGAACTTAATTTTTTATGTGCATGCTTTCAGTGTTCCCCATTCTGATAGGGTATTTGATTTGTTAATAAATCTTGTGCAGAGGTGAAGCTATATTTTCCTATAGTAATAACCCATTAAAATTATATCAGTGCAGGCAGGAGGAAAGTATAGATTAAACAAGGTCTAAAACAAAGGCACTTTGAGGGCCAAGTTTCTTACATTAGTCCCTCCTGGGAAATTTATAGGCACATTAATTACTGCCTTTCACCTCTAAATTCTTCTGCACTTGAATGGTATTTACCCATGTACAGAGACACAGAGAGGGTATCTGTATTATCCTATACCGAACTAGGAAAGCAGGGCGTACTGCTATCCGCAATTCAACAGAAAATGATACATGGATCTTTGACAAACAAAAGACAAAAGAGGGTTATGATCTGGCATTTTCAATCAGCACCAGTAAAGCAAAGCCCTACAAACAGCACCGTATCAGCTCAAGCCCTTTGTCATGACAGAGTGAAGACCTTTGCTCTGTATTGTTAGACACACAGAAGTGCAGGATGTTCTTGCCCCAGTCTATACATACTTACTGGAGACCAGAAATTGATAACAGAGGGCACCTGGATTTAGCAGATGGATTTATAGCCTGACCAGCACTGCTAGTTTAAGCAAGTTGGAGTAACATACGACGTGAATACTTTACCAAGGATTTTGCATCCCTGGAAGTTTTAAAATCAAGTTGGATGGTTTTCCTAAAATAATAGTAGTAATAACTGTAATAATTATTATCATTATAATAGATGTACTATGTGCTGTGTAACACAGTAAATCAGAGAGGTAGTTAGAGTCTCTCGTGACTTCAGATGCAGTAATTGATCGTAACTACTCTTCTTTGAAGCCTTAGCATGCTTTACTAGCCGGAATTAGAGCCGCTGGGTCATCTCATGGAGGTCACATACCCAAACCACTTGCCTTCAAATCTCCACAGGTACCGATTCCCTCACCTTATATCCCTGTCTCACAGTGTAAGGCTGCAGAAGGAGCAGCCTGAGCATCTCTTCTATGCTCCTATGCACCAGCCGAAGGAGGTAATGGGCAAAGGGAGAGGAGTAAGGTCTTCCCTCTGCAGGGAGAAGTACAATATGCATCCTCTTATTTCCCAGAGGAAAAGAGAGGAGAGGATATTCCTCAAGGAGCTGCCTCTGGATAACAGTGTCGCCAGGTTAACTTGGAGCCGGGACTCTGATGTATCACATTCACTTGGGCTTATGGCTATCGAGTCAAATTAGCCCTAGATGAATAAAATATCTGTCAGGCGAAACAGAGCCATGTACGTTCCCTCTGAAATGCTCGTGTGTGCGTGTGCCAAGAAAGGCAATCTGCTGGTACTGAGCACGCACAGCGCGGCCTTACAAAAGGCTGATTCTTTGCACGAGCAGGGCAGGAGGGTGCCATGTCCCATAAAACAAATTTCTACAGTTCAAACCCCTGAGAACAGGCAGAAGGAGAGGCTGCTATTGAGTGCTCCAACTATCTTGCACTCTCTCAGGATAAATGGCTGTTATAGAAAAGGCTGCTTCATTATTTTTGAAATGCAGTAACATAGTACATCAGGTTAGTGGGAACAGGTAAATGAACCTTATTTACTTCTATCAGAATGACTCTGTATTGTTAGATTTTGTTTTTGTTCCCAATGGGTGATCAGATTTTTGCAAGGTCAAGTGGCATTTGACTCCGAGCATTCAATCTGTTAGGAGTGGACAGGAGGGAATGAGCCTAATGTCAGCTCAGGAAAAAGTGCTTTTAATGCAGCAGACATCTTTTCTACACAAAGAAGACTTCTGTACTGCCTCTGCTGCAGTTTTATGTAGTTAGTTCTTAACTTCTTGGGAAATGAAGAGGTTGAGCTGACAGATTTCTCTCATTTTATTAAGCACAGCTGTTATATAACATTACTTAACTTATTGCCTCTTAAGTCACTTCAGTGATTAGCATTTTCTGCACCTCTTGAAGCAGAGGAAGAACCTCTTCCAACCTGCTTCATCCTTCTGCACAAGCATTCACTTGCAAATGCCAAACATAAACTGGGTGTTTTCTCCCTGTACCTAGTGTGAAATGCAGAAAGGGTGAACAGAAACTCCTTGGATTCATCTCTTACTTGATAAGCAGATGATCCAGTTTCAAACCTAGAGTGCAAACCTATGTTGGGTTCTTCCAAGCAAGCACAGAGAGGCTGAGGGTTCTGCTGAGCCTCTCATAGCTTTTGCTTTGGGAGTTGTCCTGCTGTAGCCCCTTTCTCCCACGCTGCAAAACCAGCCAAACCCAGACCTAAGCTGACAACCACTGCACAGCCCACCTTACCTGCTTCCATGTAATGTAGGTTTTTCTGCACAGGATCATGAACTGACATCAAAAGTGGCCTCTGAGATGCCTTTCTCTAAGCGGTAGGCTGATTCCTACCCTTGTGCATGAGTACATCTGATGAATTTCCCTGGAGAAATGAAAAGCTGAAAGTACTGCTCAGAGTGGCCTGAGAGACAAATTAGGAGTTGGGGATGGAAATTAGTGTAAAGGAATTCTCAATAGACTGCTAGAGAGTCATGAGATGCAGATGTCTCTTAGATGAGGAACAGTCCTGCAAGGCAATTACCAGGAACCTCAGCACTTAAGCCACATGATATTAGATAAGAGACTTAAGGGAACTATTTTTCACAGGCAGGAGGGAGAAACATAACCAAATTCATCTTTTCTACTCAAGTGAATCTGATGCTATACATCATGTATATGTCCAGGGAATTAGTTTCACTTATTTAAGATACCAAACTGGCCAATTACATGACAAAGCCCTTATAAACTCTGTTACACTGTTTGTGAGATGCAAGTAGACAGAGAGCCCTAAAATAAACACTGCCAAAAGAAAAAAACACAAAAAGCACATACTCATACTACAAAAAAATACCTGTGTGATGGGAGGAGGTGATGGTTGTGAGTAGAGAGTTAGGTGTTAAAACATCTCCTAGTAAACTGTTTATTCTTCGTCTAACTCACACTGGGTTGTTAGGTTTATTTTTAATGTCCCAAATTAATTATAATTCAGTCATAGCACAATCAATCTAACAGAACTAACTAAAGAAACATGCCAATAAAGTGTTAACAGACATGAAAAATTAAATCTCATAGCTAGATTCATTAATCTTGCCTTTGAATAAGGTAAGGAAGAAGTCAGGTACATAATGAACTGCGGTCTTGCACTTTGAACATTGAGAATGAAGCAAAGTAGTGTTTCTGAAGTGCTACAAATGGAAATCACCTAATTATATATTCAGAAAGCAGTGAGCCTGGCAATGTGAGGAGGGGGAAAAATAAAAGGAAGAAAAAAAGTATAAAGTAACTTGTAAAAGAGAACCCCCGATGTGAACAGTGTAATTTTCCCAAATTTCAGTTTTTCTTACAGCTTATAGTAATTCACAGAATGGAGTTCATAATTCATGTGATGCACATATGTGATCACACATTTCTGAAGGCTGTTCTTTAGCTTCTACAGTTCACTTTTTGCTCTAATAATAACGCAAACATCTTAGATTGTACACTATGCTTCCTCAAAAATGTAGGATTAATCTCTTCAATACTTTTACTGGTGTCATGCCCAGTCCATTTTTAGTGATATTCTCAGTTGCCTCACAAATCATAGAAACATAGAATCATAAAATGGTTAGCGTTGGAAGGGACCTCAAAGATCATCTAGTTCCAACCCCTCTGCCGTGGCAGGGACACCCTCCACTACACCAGGTTGCCCAAAGCCTCATCCAACCTGGCCTTGACCACTTCCAGGGATGGGGCATCTACAACTTCTCTGGGAAAACTGTTCCACTGCCTCACCACCCTCAGAGTGAAAAATTTTCTTCCTTATATCCAGTCTAAATCTCCCCTCTTTCAGTTTAAAGCCATTGCCCCTTGTCCTATCACTACATGCCGTTGTAAAAAGTCCCTCTCCAGCTTTTCTGTAGACCCCCTTTAAGTACTTGAAGGCTGCAATAAAATCACCCTGGAGCCTTCTCTTCTCCAGGCTGAATAGCCCCAACTCTCTCAGCCTGTCATCATAGGAGAGGTGCTCCAGCCCTCGGATCATCTTTGTGGCCCTCCTCTGGACTTGCTCCAGCAGCTCCATGTCCTTCTTCTGTTAGAGAGAGTTGCCTGGTCTTTCCTATCATCCAAGCCTTATCTTCATCTTGCTGTTGTTAGTCTTGTCTCCAGAAATAATTTAGAATAATTACTTTCGTCAACTACTGTCATCAACACATGCAGGCAGTATCTTGTGTTTGAATCGTATGCATAGATATCACACAATAATTTATGATCCTTATCTTGAGGTTTTATTTTGGATGTATTCTCCTCTAAGTCATGTTTCATTCCAAGAACCCAATGTCTTTCTTCTGTCTCTCCACCAATGCTACTGTGACAGAAAACAGCTCAATGTTCGAAGCCATCCTTTGTCATAATTTGTGATTAATGTGGTCAGTAAGTATTTGCACTGCTGTAGAATGTCTTGTGCTGAAGTCAATTCCCAATTTCTTCTATTCTGAGAAGTCAATGAAGAGCATTTCAGAACCCAAGTCACGTCTGTGTTGCTTCCTTCATCTTCCACCTTAATCTAATCTGTTCCTCCTTGCTTTTACCTATAATTGAAAGATCAGGTAAAGGTATTCCAGAGTGGATGCCTAGGTTATATAGGATATATGACGGAACAACAGAATTACAGAATGATTTGTGTTAGCAGTCCCTGCTAACTCTTGAGGTTATTTTGGCCAAGATCCTCCTGAAAGAAAGGCTGACTTCAAAGTTAGATTAGGCTGCTCAGGATCATGTCCAGCTGAGCTTTGAAGATGTATATTCCCTAAGCTCTCTGGACAGCTGGTTCGAGTGTTTGACTACTGCACCACATATAAAGAATATTTTCCCATATATATATATATCTATAAAAACCCAGAATTTCCCATGTTGCAAGTTGTGATAGGTAGCTCTGTCCCTTTGTTTGCCTCCTCTCTAGCCACCCCACTAGGTAGCTACAGACACCTACAGCAATTAGGTCCCCTTCTTTTCCACAAACCAGCTTCCTAGGTCTCAGAGCCAAAGCATTTGCAAGAAGCAGCTGCAAGATGTACGGCTCACGCCTCTTCTGAGCTTGGCGGGAGCTGCTGTATCTCACAGAGGAAAGGAGTGTCAGAAAAGTGATCAGTTTTATCTTGCCCTCTCTAAGGGACATCATCTCCCATCTCTGCTGAGACACTTAACTTCTCATTTGGGACAGAAAAATGCAGTCTTAATAATATATCACTTAGAAATAGTTTCTGGTGTTGAATGATGGGGTCTAGCTGTTTAGTGGTGAAATCTAAAACATACAAAACCCATTAATACGGCCAACAGCACAGCTACATCATCCCATTGTCTCAAATCCTACTAAAATAAAGAAGCAGCAACCTTCTACCAATAAAACCACCGTATTATACATTTCAGAAGGTCCTGTCCTGTACCACCACCGCTAACCTTTCGATTCTTGAACGTTTAATACCGACCGAAGCTTGTGAGCTCTCTCTCCTCCCTGCTGTGAACATTAGTTCTGGACCCTCACAATGTTCATGCCATCCCACTCCTTTGAAAAAAAAAAAACATTTCTCTGCTGCTCTTGTACTTTTTTTTTTTCTTTTTTTTTTTCATTTTGCTGTGTTTTAATTACCACGAATTAAACAGGAAACAGTTCAGGCTGAGCAGCATTGATGTCATATCAATAACTATCTATCAAACATATGTTTCACCATAAAGATTTTTTTGTGTAATGTTATTTAACAATGAGGTTTTTAATATTTTGCATGATGTTATATCTTGTAAAATTGATTGAAACTGTAATTATTCTTCTGTAAAAATTTTAATTAAAAGCCAAATGAAAAAAAAAAAAAAAAGAAAAACCAGAAAATACCCACCCCTTCTTGTCTATATCCTGTCCTCATTTCTGTTTTAGTCAGTCAGTAATCGCTTTCTACCTTTCCACCAATAATGAGTATTTACCTAAAAAAGATGCTGCTGCACATTAAGAAGATAAAAATGCTCAGATGCCGCACCAAGGGGTGTTACACTAAAGACAAAATCCCAAATAAAAGCAGACAGAGTCATTAAACACGTAACGTGATTGCTTTCCAGATGCAGAAATCTTATGTATTCCATAGACATTGCTCCCTCTATGGGAAGTTAGTGTTAAAGTTGTGGGTAGAGCCTGCCTAATACGATCCATAAACATCTGTGGATATGGTTCACACCGCTTCCTGGAGGATTTCTGGTCATACTTGGAAAAAAAGTTACCAGAAGTTACACAGACAATGAGAAGATGAATGCCATAGCTGTGGAAAAGACCTTAGAGCAGGATTGATTGGGCAAGTAGTTAGATTATACAAGTTGAATGAACAGGAGAGACAACTACAAACAGCACCCACAGATAATGGAAGCCCAGTGAAGAGGACAGAGAAGACATGAATGTCCACAGAATTGTTTGCACAGGGGTAAAGCTAAGTTTCAGAGAGAACCAAGAGACAGAAGGTGAAAGAGAGGAAGAAGTGCAACATGCTCAGTTGTTTTGTAGTTTCAGTGTACGATATCACAGTGATGTACCTACTTCTCCTTGTTTTCTGTTTCAAGTTGCAAATCAGTTGAGAGCCTGATGTACTCATGTGAAGTCCTTGGTTTTTCTTGGGCTTCAGGAAAGAACATTAACTGAGGGGATTTGGTTTTGCTTGTTCCTCTAATCCTGGTTTGTTTTGTTTTTTGTTTTTTTTTTTTCTGGGAAAGCTCTTAATGCATCATTGGATCTCACCTCTGATTCATCCTTTCCAATCTGACCTCAGAGGAACCAGGACTGAGACCCAACTCAGGAACTATAACTCTGGCTGAAACTAAAAACAATTACCACAATTACCATCCACTTCCCACAAAACTGGAAAAAAAGAACCTCAGCTTTCTTCCGTGTTGCCTTGGCTGCCTTCCTTTCAACATGGTATGTTTTCTCCAGGTTTTGTTGCAGGAACTGACCAGACAAGGCTCACAGTTGGGAACATATTGGCTTCCTTGCTGATATTTCATCACTTAAGGAAAGGGTTAAGAAATGAAACTAGTATTGTAATTCACGGAGAAAGTGCATTCCGAAGTCCTCTGAAGTCAATGGAATTAATCCCACCAACGTCACCAAGTACTGGCTTAAGGCCTTAGTAAATACAGTATTTATAAAGGAATCATTGTGCATGGTGGGTGCAAAACCAGATGTCTCAATAATTCAGAAACCACAACTGAGCAAGGAGTGAAGGCAAAGATTGAGGCAATGATTGCTAGAGGTGAGGAATGAAAAAACATGCATGTTAGACCAAAGTGAGGTATGGAAGGGAAGTTGAAAGACACAAAAGCTAGACTGAAGTTGGTCCAGTATCACCTACTGCTAGAAGGCAAGCGTGTTGTCATGCCCTGATGTGCCTTATATTTCTTGGAACACTGATGGCCATGCGAATTTCTTTATCCTTAGCTGATATTTGCTACTTCTTTTCCTGACTGCAGCTGCACTATACGCGCTGTTCAATTAACACCTGAATTCACATAATCTGCCCAAAAACAGTTCTCCCAGTCTTTTCAGTTCTTTGCAGGTATAGACACATCTAAGCACGCTGGCACCACAGCCCTTTTCTTGTGCAGAGAAACAGTCCATGGAGATATGAGACAGGAGTAGTGTGAGTGCTGGGATGTAACATCCCCAGATCTGGGAGCTCCTAGGCTCAGTTTAATAAGGATTTCTTTGTAATTTATGAAGTATCTTAGTACACTGTATCTTCCTATGAGAGGCGAGAGGGTGCTGCTCCCACTACCTTATGTGAAGCCTAGGCAAGTGGGTTGGAACAGATGTTCAGGATTCAGCCTAATCCAGGACAGCCTTTGAACGTATTTTCTGCTTAAATTAACTAGCATGAAATGGGTTTGCATGACAGCTTGTCAAGCTAAATCGCCATGTGTAAATCAGATCTGTGATCTTCTCATGGTCCGGTCTCCTCCCAGTGAGATCCACCACATGGCCTTCAGACATCAATGGACACACTTCAAAAATCATAACTTTAGGGTCCAAGTCCGTAATTGTTGACAATGTTCATCTGTGATAGAAGAAACACTTCCTCTTTGCCTGCTACTCTGCACTTACATGCTTGATACAAGCTAGTCAGTGAAGAGATCATTGGTTTGCTGGATAAAGTGGCTCTTTACATGGTAAGTCAGTAGGAACAGCTTCTCATTTGTAGGCGTTCAGACGTGTTGGATTTCACCTGAGGGACAAGAGCAGCTACCAGATGGTCTCTGTACGGCTTCTCTCATTTCTCTCTTGCTGCCAAGCACTTGCTAAAGAGGGTGCCTCAGCGCTTGTGGCTTCATTTCCAGCATTGCAGAAGAGCAGCCCTGCAGAACAGGAGGGGTAGTACGAGGTCTGGCAGCACTGCACTAATGTTGATCCATGGAGAGTTTGCTCCCTGGGGGACTGCACTTACCTGATTTTTTAACAGATATTTACACATTCCATGAACACCTTTTCGTAAGGAAAATATCAGCAGACTGCAATGTACTGAGACTTTCCAGCAGGGAGCAGCATTTATTCATTTTTGAAGGAGAAGAGGCTCCAGCGTGGAAGGATCAGGCAACTGACGCTGAAACACAGAAATCCCTTGCTTAAGAAAAAAATGTTTGCAGATGAGTGGACAGCCAGCAGTGTGAGGGGTAGTAGGAGGGAGTGCAGGTTAAACAATTGGCATCAGGCCTGTCTTGTGTTCTTGATCTGTGTGATGCCTCTACAAGCATGGCTTGCTATTTGGGGCTAGAGAGTTCGGGTGCTCAGAGGCTGTGCCAGCAGATGAGCTGGATCAAAACATTCCCATTTAGGGAAGCATTTCACAGTGTTCTCTCTGGTTCAGAATTATTACTTCAGGTACTAGAAATCCAGATTAAGCTCTCACTGATAATGTGTAAATAATATTATCACAATCCTAATAATATAGCGTATTTTGCTCTTAGAAGACTATTAAGGTTCTTCATCCATCTAGGCTATTGCCTGTTTTGAAAGGATTCAATTTAAAAAACACCTCTCTAAAGAACTCTTTCTTACCATGAAACTTAAACAGTTTAAAATCTACAGTCTCGAAATGTCACATCTTTGAAATCAGCATTCCACAGGGGCAGAAATAGTCAGGCTTTGACTGTGCAAAGAAGACTATTTTAGTGCTTGAAAACTGCAGTAAAACTCCTCTTCATTACATAAGCAATTTTCTATTAAATGTAATTTTATAAAAACCATATACCTCATTGACAGAATTTGTGGTACTGTCGGAATGCTTCCTATCTATCCTTGTGCCAGTCAACCCAATGTGCCTGGGACTCTCAGTGTGTGCTGAACAGGTAAAGCCTGTGCCACTGGCATTCCAGGCTTCCGATCCCCAAGTTAAGTCATCAAAAACAGAAGTTCCTCTAACTAAAATGTTGAATAACCTTCTAGTACCTTGGCCTTGCCTGTAATCAGAAATGTGCATAGTCATAAATTAGATTAAAGTGACTTTTACAGTCACATTTTATTATCGTCATAGTTTTTTTCTCTTTGTGTTAGGGCTAAAGGTTTGTTTTAGCAAGATTGTTACGATCACTCAATTGTTTTAAATATGTATTCCCACACATTCATTTGCCTAGATTTATTTTTTAAGTATAAACTTACTTTGTGTAAACTTAACTTTGCACGTCCTGGATTCATAAGTCTTGGTTCTGACATAATAGCAACATTCCTGTAATATTTTTTTACTCCTCAAATTACTATATTCTTTTAGTGCTAACTCCAGATTAACGTAGCTTTGTTTGCTGGCATCTTTTACGTGTTTTTAAATAACTAAAACTGCCTGTATATTCTCTGTATGAGAAGCCCAAAACCAGTACCAATAGTCTGTTTTCACTAGCCTGAAAATTGGTAGACTTAGTATTAAATTTCTTTTAAAATGTCAACTTTGAGTCTCTTTTAATTAGCAATGTGGAGACCAAGTACACATACCTGAAACTGAGAGAACAATGAAGTTAGCACATGGCTTAAAAGTGGGTAAGAGCAAGGGGCACATCTGTGACAAATGGGGAATAATCTCTCTGAGTGGATGGAGAGTCTAGCCCCATGCCTTGTCTCCATCAGTCGCCGATGGAGATTTCGCACATTTCTGGGGAAGACCATATGAACAGCACAAGGATCTAGTGTTACAAGCCCAAGCACTCTCACAGCTCCCAGCATCTTATAGCTTAGGAACTTTCTGAGGAACAGTCAGTCTGCATATCTTCAGCAAATTTTTTCTTCAGTGATGGATCCAGCTTCAGCTTGAGCTCATGGGAACCATGTTCTTACAGCCTCCTGTGGTGAGATGTCCCACAAGTCTCTCACACTCTGAGCAATGAGTTGCCTCCCTTCATGTATCTGAACCCTTTACGTGCTAGCTTCATTTGATACCCTCAATTATTTCATTAGGAAAGGTGACAAAATGTATCCACCTACTCCATTCCACCCTACTTTATAGCTCTCCACCACTGATCTCGGTGGTCTCCTTGCTGTGCTGAAGACACTTAGCTGTTCCTTAACCGGAGTGACTCCCTGCAGTTCCCAGCCACTAAGAGGAGGACAGTCAAGGACACTGACTATACTGAGGGCTACCAAAGCCATCAGGGCTATGACCATGAACAGCGCCTAAGGATCTGCCCACTCTCTGAAGTGGAGTCAAGCCAACAACTCTCGAGGAACCCTTCATGCCCCGCAGCCCAAGCTGCACGAAACCTCACGTTTCTTTGTCTGCAGCGTATGCTGCAGTGTGGTGTGGTAATAGCTGAAGTCGATTTAAATGAACCACAGCCTAGCCACAGCAGCACGGAGCTCAGCAGAGGGTAATTTACTCTGCCTCTTAGCAGGGATCCTTAAAGAGTCATGACAGGTCCAAGTAATCTGTCAAAGAGCAGCCCAAGGAGCCAGCAGTCTCTGGATGCTAATCCCTTGCAAACAATAGAGTCATTATATGCAAATTAACAGGAGAAGTGGTGATTGGCCACTACGTCTACTGAGACAACTGCTCCATTTAAAAGGAACTTTAACTGCCCTGAAATCTATAAGTTAAAAAAATTAAGTGACCACAGTCTGCGTCTTTGTTTAAAAACAACCTGATTTCCTCAGACAGCCTGTGCATGGACCCTGTGAACGCTGCCGACACGGCGAGCTGGAAATAGTGCTCCGTGTCTGAAATCCACAGGGAGAATAACAATAACAAATCGATGCAGACAATGAATTTCTTAAACAGCCCTGGTTTTAATTAATTTTAATTCCCTACTCCATTACAGATTTACTTGTTAAATGTCAGAAAATCCGTTTGAATCCAAGGAGTGAGTTATGTGTTTGTGGAACGGATACACGGGTGGTTTTTATACATTCCCCTTTCTTTACAGAGGAGTCAAAGCTGAACCTGAGGAGCAGGGCAGCAGCTAGATACTGCCTGACAAACGAGCAGGTTCCCACCTTGGTTCGAAGTCGAATGACAGCTCTGTAGTCAACTGCTTATTGCTTTCTCCACTTGATATTTGATTGTGGGAAGGTTATGAGCTTTCTGATGCCAGGGTGCAAAGCTGATCTTAATTAAAATATTCCATTGAAAATGTTTCATAAGATAGGAACACAAGACTGACGCCAGTCTGTCACAACTCACTAGACCGCTTGAAATCTAGAATCAGCCTGGCAGGTCAGGAGCTGCTGTTGCTGTACTGTGGCCAAATGGAGTCCTGGACAGAAGGTTTGGCTTCTAAATGGGTGTTTTTTTTCTGTTGTTGTGTTTTTTTTTTAAAAGCACACCATGTCAAATGTGTTTATGGTGCTTTGAGGTAGATAAGAAGCCTATAGAGTCTTTATGACCCTGTTTTGCTTATGGTAACAACATGTAGACTAAGTAAGTATTAACTTCCATAAATGCAGCAATAGATACAGTATTTATAAAAATTAGGCTTATGGGGACGGATGTAGTTACCCAAACATAAACAACTATTTCTGAAAATCTCAGAAGCTGACTCTCAAACTCACCCCTCCCTTTTATAGCTCAAAATCCCATTCTCTCTTTCGACTTCGATCCATAGAGACAATCAATCTGACACACTGGAGCCCACTAAAGCACAGCTCATTTCCTATGCCAGTCCATGGATAAAGCCCAAGGAGATCAAGCTTGTGTGATGCTGTGGCTGTTGCAGTTATAGCATGCTTCAGGAGTGGTAGGGAGCAGTTATCCTGCTACTCATTTTAGTCCTCTGTCCTACATCAGATGTTTTCATAATCAATACCTTTTTATAATATGTCATCAATTTAAAAAATCAAACAAAAACATTTCACATCCCTCTTCCGCATGCAAAATCTACATAGTTGGCAGGCTCAAGGCATCTGCAGCAGATGTACGCATTGGTAAATATAGAGTTCACCTGTGTTCCTGTTCTGTGCCCATTTTTGAGGGTTTTTTCGTAAGAAAGTACTCAGCACACAGGACCTCACACACCAGTGCTGCTGTTACCTCAGTGATGATCATACCAAGCAGCACACAGAACGCTTTGCACGTTTCCTAATTAAGACTACTGTCTTACAGCTATTTTGGCTGTACACGTAGGATAGGGGAATGTGACTCAGCCTACATAAAAAAATACTTTGCGCTTACATTGTGCTCTCCTTCCAAGACTTTTAGTGTGCTGTTCAGAAGAACTTGTTTAGCCTCACCATATGCCTGGGTGTTTATTGAAGGAACAACTTCCCCACACTTCCTGATGGAAACATTGGCAAAGAGAGCGTAGGTCCAGTTTTCGGATGTTTTCAATGCTGAAATATGCATGCACAATGCAGTCATATCGCTGAAAACAGTTCTTAATTCCACTAACTACATGTGCAGATGACCAGTCAAACACATGAATGGTCATTTTAATCTACGTTCAGCTTTTGTTTGGCCAAAATAAGCATTTAATAAATGTATGTATATTTGTAACCCTAAACTCCTGAACTTCAGGCTTTAAGGTCATGGAAGAAATCTGTAGGTTTATTTGGTGCAGTCTTGCAGATAGCTTCAGTGACCCTGCCTGTTTTACTACCAAAATATGTTTCTTTTTTCACCAAAGCCATGCATGTTCTTGAATCTACTGAAGCCAACATTTACCCCAGATCTTTGATGATGCTGTTACCACTGAGTGCAGTGAGGATCTTTGTGATGAGCAGGACGCGTGCTCATTGAGAAGTCCCACACTCTGGTGGACCCATCTCAAATTCGGGGGAAAGTGTGAGCTGGAAAGACAGATACCTTTTTATTTCTTGAAGTTTTGCAGAAGAAAATTTTTTCCCATAATGCAAAGAGTTGTCCTTTTTTCTTTTTGCAGGGCTCATTTTTATTATATTCTGAGTAATTTGCCATTTAAAATTCTTTTTCTTCCCTCCACAGGCCACCATCCCCAAAAGTATCATATTCATTCTTCTTCTGACTGGATTTTTGAATGATTGTTTTGGAGTCTGGCTTTATCTCCCTTGAGTCTCATATCTAGGGATCAGCAAACAGGCTCATATAACTTACAAACTGACCTGAACCATAATTCAGAGCTAAGGAAATATTTTGAGGTTAAAAAAAAAAATCAGTGTACTTTTCGCATTCATATACCTCTCTACTTCCACCTCCTAGAATCAGCTGGAATGCCAAATGATGCCAGGTTACCTGCTGCCTCAGGAGTCTAGATACAGTTTTGAATGCCCTATGGCTTTACAAAGTATCTGATTTCTTGAGTACTTGTTCCTACACCAAATTGCCAATTGTTAGTGACTGTCGTTGAGGGTTTTTTTTTCCTTTTTCTCTTTCTTTCATTCAGTTGTGCAATAATGCCTCATTCCTTTGGTGTTTGGAATCGGGGACAGCGGGGCAGTTGGAAGAGGACATTCAGAAAGGAATAGGAAATCCAAAGAAATGAATGAAGAAAGGACTCTTCTTGACTTCCAAACCCACTCCCAAAACACCCTCAAAAAAAAATCCTAAATATTCTTTTATCCCAGATGAGATTTTTTTGTGGTTTTCTATTCTGTCCCCCTGTTGGAAACATGTAAAGATATGCAATCTACAACATTTTTTATTAAGATAGCACCTATAAATAAATTTCATCCAAAGGCTTTCTATATATGCTTTCTACCTTCACCCTCACATTAGGTGGACCGGACCTGAGCTTACACAGCACCACACCTCTGAGAAGACATGGATGCCACACAGGATCAATGGCTGGGTTTTGCCATACTGCCTTTTGTTTTGCCTGATTTTCCTGGCATCTATATAGTAAGACTGTGTAAACATGTGGTCTCCTTCTCCAAAGGTGAATAGAGGTAGTGGAAAATCAGTAGTTTTGTGAGGCTTATTTGTTCAGAAAATATGAGGTGGCCTTTCATTTTTATTAGTTATATTCCAGTTAGCAATGACACCACTAAAATTCTTGTTACGCTATGTGCAAGTCCTTTTCATGGTAAAGAGCATTGTTTCTTAAACAAAGGACGTTTTTAGACAGATTTTCATCCAAACAAAAAGAAATGCTTGTCAGATTGTGTACACCAAGTTAACAAGGCATATTTGGAATTCATAGCCAGGTGGATGTGATATTGTTGAAATAACAGATGTTCCAGTAGTTGAACTAGGCATCCAAAGTGGTAAAATCTAAACTTGCTTGTCAACTGGAACCTGTTTCAAAAGTGGTAGTCTAATAAAACATTACCTTGCTGCCTGTCTTTCTCTGGACCTGGCTTCACAATCATATTAAAATCTGAGAAAAAAAATAATCAGTTGATGTCCAGTGTTTACAAATTATTCCTTAAGATATCTCTCCTGCTTTAACTGTTCATCCAATTTAACACGCCTGCTGTTGTGCCCATCAGCTCTATTAAAGTGCTTTCCTTTCTAAAACCATCTTCTCCTAGAGTAACTATACAGAGGAGACACTTAGCAACACTTCAAAATTTACAGATATAGTTCAAAACTGTTGTGTATGACCTTACCAGCAGATATATGACTAATATTAAAAGACTACTCACTTAAATGGAGGTTCTTATACTGGCAATTTTTTTCCAAGGGTTGCAGGTCCAGGATCACAACCTACTGAATATCCATTTTATGTGACAATTTTAGCTTCACCATTTGTAAGTGAAGCATCTTTTTTATATATTAAAACGCACTGTTGGGCTTTGACTTTAAAATACGAGGAAAAACAGGGAATTTCACAGATTTAATGGAACAAATGTGAGATTGAAATGTTTTTCAGGGGAACTCACCCACGGATACTCCTACAGTTCAGCAGTGTTAATTCAATTAGTCTGAAACTAATTCAAATAGAGCATTATTGTCAACAATGGGAGAAGTTCTAGGATCTTTGTTTGAAAGCATTTTTATCCCCAGGAAAACTGAATGCCAAAAGCTAACTTAAATTTTCCTGCAGCAGTTTAAACAGCCTGATCCAATTCCCACTGAAGTTAACAGACCCATTTCAATTACTCCTCCAGTAAGAACAATTTATTATGACAGTGTTTCTCTCTTCATTGACCCCTGTTCATTTTATTTTCAGCAATAATCTCCCCACTCCCAATCTGTGTTAAACTACTGCTGAACCAATTTCCCTCTTTTTACCTCTTCTTATCTATTTCATGATTTCTTCTTCAAATTGCTTCATATTGGCCTTTGCTGGATCCCGTTGATTGATTTCAGCTCAGTTTGCCAAGATGTAATTCTAAAGTTGATTGGATTTTCAGTCCTCCCAGATCTCCTTCACCCACAAGTTAAAGCCTGCTAATGTCAGCAAGGCAAATACTGGAACTTTAAGTTGCTGGCAAACGAAGTTAGAAAAATGTATGTAGTCTGGGATTACTGGAACATTGGGACCTTTTTTTTTTTTGCATCTTTTCTTTATGGATGGCAGGACTAATGTAAGAAGAAACTCAGAGCCACTTTGTCATTCACACCTTTGGCAGTTCATTCCTTTAGAAAAGCAGCTGCTACTGCCAAACTTTTTTATTGCCAGTGAGTATCACTAAGAGAATTACTGGAGGTGCAAGATGCAGGGGAAGAATAGATACTCTATTTCTTGACTGACAAATGGTATTGTTCTGTTTGCAATTAACTAAGGACTACCAAAGAAAATACCTTGGCATGATGATTTAGTAATCATTTAAACACCCTGTTGAATTAGGTGTCACAAATGACACTCAGCATTAACTCAGCTATAAATTGGAAGGATTTTTAATGGTTAGCAGCCTATTACGACCAGTATTAACAAAGAGTTTTAGATCCTCAAAGTCCTGGGCGAGCACGTCTTATCTGCTCATAAAACTGCTTCAATATAGTTTCATGGATATCACTGTCAGTGCAACGATCTGCTGTGCACAAATATTGTGCTCACTTTGAGAATGCTGTGGGTTCACACTAATAATTAAGGTGTTCTAGTTGAAGATATTTATAGAGGCCACAGTGACAGGTCTAACAATGCTGCTGGTTTCTATGCGATGGTGTAAGAACAGCTGTTGGGAGTCAAAGAAAAGATCTGGTGGCCAAACTCTGTCAACAGCCAGTAACAGAGGCCAAGAGAAGAGTCCAAGGGCAGGTCAAGCATATAGTGATGGTTCCCCAGCCTCCCTTTCCAGCCTACAGCAGCCTGCAGCTCAGCAACCTCCTTTCCAGAAGAGGGATCTATGTATTCAATAGCCCTTGAGGGATTTCTTTCCTTTTCTCACAAATTTGGCTACTCGAGTTAGAAGCTACGTAAACCTTTTGGCATCCACCGTGACCATACAACTGTGTGTTCCACAGCTTCACTAGCAATGGATGAAAAAATGTCATCTTCTCTTTAACCAAAACTGTCACTCAGTTATTTAATTTGATGTTCTCTACTTATACTGTAGATAGACAGTGAACAGCCATTTCCTATTAAAACATTATTCAGTGTTTTATAGACACATATCCTATCTATCTCATTTATCTCTTTTCCAAGCTGAAGAGTCCTGGACCATTTTTTCCTGATGTTAAAGCTCTTCCACACATTTAAGCATCTTTGCTGCCCTCCTCTGCATCTTTATTTTTGCAATCACATCCTCTTGAGATGGGGCATCTGAACTGCGTGAATTCCTCTGTAGATATACTGTGCACTTAAGCTGTAGAAAAATGATGAATTTTCTTGTTTTTTATTTCCTGACATTTCATTTGATTTTGATGGTGCTCAGGACAGGGGTATCTTGCTTTTAGTTGGAACCCTTCTATTCTTACATACATCTACGCTGAAAGATGATGCATTTTAAATTATTTCATTTATTTTGACTAGCTGGCATTAAAATAACAGTGAGAATAAGGTTTCAGTTCCTACAGATAGTTTGAATTTGCCCTCTGACTTCCCTGTTGTCTCAAAGTCAAGTCACTGATCTAAATTGCTCTTTATTGATTCTCATTTTAACCTAAGATAGCCAAGAGTTTGCCACTCCTGTTGTGGTTTAGTCAAGCTAAGCACCACACCACTGTTTACTCACTCCTCCTCCTCCTCCTTCTCTGTGAGGTGGAGAGGAGAAAAATGTAACAAAAGGTCTGTGGGTGGAGATAACAACAGGGAGAGATCACCCACCAACCATGGCCCCCTGGCAGAACAGACTCTGGTTGGAGACAAAGCAATTTAATTCATTAACAGTTCATTCAGAGAGGATAATGAGAAACACAGCCAGATCTTAAAAACACCTTGCCCAGCAGCTCGGGGGAAGGGAACGATGATTGCTGTCAGTTCCTCACACTTTGTTCCTGCCACTTCTTCCTCCTCAGGGTGGGCACTCATGCTCTTCCCCTGCTCCAGTGTGGGGTCACTTCTCACAGGAGATGGTTCTCCAAGATGAGTCCTTCCTGTGGAATACAGTCTTTACCCATCAGACTTTTCCCATGGAGTCACAGCTTCTTAAGGTGCAGCCACTTGCCTTGGCATGGAGTCTGCCATGGATTGCAGATGCATCTCTACTCCACTGTTTCCCTCAGCAGCATGGAGTCCTTTCTCACAGGAGACAGTCCTCTACAAAATCCTTTGGGTGCAGGTATCTCTGATCCAGCATGGGGTCTTCCATGGGCTGCCGGTGGGTCTCTGCTCCACTGTTAATCATGAGTGGCACAGGGACCACCTGCCATCTCACCATAGGCTGCAGGGGAATCTCAGCTCCAGCACACCTCCTCCCGCTCCATCTTCACTGACCTTGGTGAAGTTGAGGGGCAGTGGCCCAGCATGGGCAGCTGCCCACCAGGGAGGTTGGGAGGGCCAGTCCCTCACCTCCACCTCTCTTCACTGCAGGTCCTGCATGGTGCGCGTTTCTTTATCCCTTCTTAAATATGTTTATTCACAGAGGCACTGACTGGCTCAGCACTGGACAGAGGCAGATCCAGCCAGGCCAGAGACAGGTCTAACTGGTTTTGGAGCCGGAGAAGCTTCTTGTATCTCCTTACAGGAGCTGTATCTGCAGCCCCTCCTCTGCTACCAAAACCCCACCACAAAAACTCAGCACCACTCCAAATAAAGAATGTGTGCTCCTCATCATGTGTCTTCCACTGGGCTCATTTTTGTTTTCTCACTTCAAAAGCTCACTTTTGATCAATATTGATCAAGGGCCTTTTTAAAATAAAGCATTTTAAATCAACAGTTGAAATGATGCACTGGAGGCATAAAGATGTTAAAATAACAAGCAGTTGACACACCTAATTAGTCTCACTATTTTGTGCTTCACAATGTAAATCGTGTTCTACATCCCTGAGACTTTAGCTGGGAGAAACATTTTCTTCAGCAGAGTTTTGCTGGTGGATACGCTACCATGGACTATGTTAATCTATTCAGTTTTTGAATAAATTATTCAAATTGTTTAAAGGCAGGATTAAATTGAAGCAAAGTAGGTATTTTTATGTATTCTTGTACACTTACACTCTAACTGAGGGGCCTTTTGTTTCAGCTAAACTATACTCATCTCTCAGATCAAGAACAAACACAAATTCTATGGATCAAAGAGCGTGAGTATAATGCCCTCTGAATGAGATGTGTCACTAGCCAAAAGAAAACAACATCTGACAACAGCTGTGTATTTTGAATGATGCTCAGGTGAGCCTCCGTAGAGTTCGAACACGGATATCATCTGTGGGTTAAAGACAACACAGCCTAATTGCCCTACTGTGTTTCTCACCAGCCTGAGCATGAGAAGGACTGAGGGAACAAAGTGTGTTGATGCACAGCAGTGAACCTTTGAAGCTGATCATGAATTTTACAATAGTACCATCTGATCATCTGGGTGAGGAAAGAATGCAATCGTTCTGCTTCTGCCCCACTCACAGAGAAATGCAGACTTGGGTTTAAAAATGACAGGCAGAAAGGTGAGGAGTGCTTAACCATTAGCTTTTCTTGGTTCCCTCTGAAAGCGGAATTTCTGTATTCAGGCTACAACGTTTCTAAGTTCAGTTTCATTAGTGAGATGTGTTCCCATTTTCAGCTAGTGGTGTGAAGCTCCCAAAGGGCACAGGACATCCAGGAGTAGCTCAGGCCCACCTCATGTAGAGTACCTTGTCTTTGTCATCCACAAAGCACTTAGCCAGTGCTCTGGATTTGAAAGCTGTTCACATCAATTTGAAATGAATACTTCCTTCTGACAACAAATATTCAACTCTTCTTCCAAATATTGAAGTGTTATAAATACCATTGTTGAAGATACAATATGAAAGCAGAAGAATCCTGTGAAAAAGATAATAAAAACTAAATATTTGAATGTAAAGCCAAAGTTACACCATCACAACTACCATTTCCTCGGCTGATATCAGGCAGGTCTGAGCAGCAATCTGTCTCGATGGCAGCCATCTGCACTGGTGAACCAAATGGCCACTGATTTTTTGATAAGCTGGAAGTAAAACCCAACATCTCTCCAGTGCTGGCTGTTCTCCGGGGCGAAATCTCTTGCTCAGACTTGGCATTGGTTCTCTGTTCCTCTAGTACAAGAATTACAAGAGTGAAATAGAGTGGAAAACATCAGATCACCAAGGTCATGTGATGAATGAGGCTATTAGAGCAATTAGATGAACAGTTACTGAGTTTTATCTGTTTTGCTTGGTAAAATAAAATTTTAAGTAGGCTCATCTATCTCACCACACCTGATTACTCTGGAGGTCAAACTTGCAGAAAATATTTAGAATGGTAACAGCATGAAAACTGCACATATGGGCATCATATATACTTGCAAACACATTTGGCCTAGCCTGTACAAGAGAAGACTGCAAAAAAACAGACCTAACCGCAGTAAGGGTAAGATTTTCTCGACCTAAGAAAATCTATCAAATGATTAGGAGTTTAGTTTAAGCCAACTCTCCAGACATATTCTGTTACCAAGGAAAAGAGCCAGATCCATCCAATAAGACATCATTCCCTCATAAAATAAGGCTCTAAACTAGGTGAGAAGAATCACTCTCTGCAGATTTTTCTCTCTCCATTGCCCATAGAGCAACCACAGATGTTTAGCTAAGACATGACACCTAACATTTTGATGGCTGAAATTATCCCACTCCCAGTGACTGAGCAATGTTGGTTCATGTCAAGCAATTCATACCGGAAGACGTAACTGGAATTATATCAAATGAGCTCTGCAATAAGTGCACCCACCCTGAGAAGGATTCGGGCTTCATATTGCTCAGCTCTAGGAATGCTTAGATTACAGCAAAGTTCCTGTAGTCAGGAAAGCCAAGCTCATATGGGGCTGTGTTAGCAAAAGCGTAGCCAGCAGGTTGAGGGAAGTGTTTATTCCCTTTGGTTCTAGACGGGAAGCTCATTTCAAGCGCTGTGTCCCACTCTGGAGTTCTCCATACAAGCAAAGCCAACAAATTGCAGGAAGTCTAGCAGAGGGCTATCAAGGTGATTAAGGGTCTAGAGCAAGGAGGGACGTACAAGAAGAGGCTGAGGGAACTGGGATTTTTCAGTCTCAGGAAGGCTAAGAGAAGACCTTATTGCTGTCTACAACTGCCTAATGAAAGGATATAGAGAAGCCGAACCAAACTCTTCTCAGTGGTGCACAGTGGAAGAATTGAGACATAAAGGGCATAAATAACAGCAAGGGAAATACAAAATAGTTATAAGGAAAAAGATCTTCATAATGAGAGTGCTCAAGCACTGGAATGGGTTGTCTAGAGAGGCTGAGGAGTATCCATCCTTGAAGATATTAAAAATTCAACTGAGCCAGGCTCTGAGCAACTTGACCTAGGCTGGTCCTGCTTTGAGTAGAAGGTTGGGCTAGATGATCTACAGGCCTGTCAGTCTGACTTCAGTGCTGGGGAAGGTTATGGAGCAGATCGTCTTGAGTGTCATTAAACGGCACGTACAGGACAACCAGGTGATCAGACCCAGTCATCATGGGTTTATGAAAGGCAGGTCCTGCTTGACTAACCTGATCTTCTATGACAATGTGACCTCCTTAGTAGAAGAGGGAAAGGCTGCAGGTGTTTTCTGCCTCAACTTTAGTAAAGCCTTTGACACCTTTTCCCATAGCATTCTCCTGGAGAAACTGGCTGCTCCTGGCTTGGACAGTCACACTCTGCTGGGTAAAAAACTGACTGGCTGGTCAGGCCCAAAGAGTGATGGTGAATGGAGTTAAATCCAGTTGGCGTCTGGTCACAAGTGGTGTTTCCAAGGGCTCAGTATTGGGCCAGTTCTGTTTAATGTCCTTATCAACGATCTGGATGAAGGGATCGAGTGCACCCTCAGTAAATCTGCAGATGACATCCCATTGAGTGGGAGTGTTGATCTGCTTGAGGGAAGGAAGGTTCTACAGAGGGATCTGGACAGGCTGGATCGATGGGCCGAGGCCAGTTGTAATAGCTTCAACACAGCTGAGTGCTCGCTAGGTCCTGCACTTGGTTCAAAACAACCCCATGCAACACTACAGTCTTGAGGAAGAGTGGCTGGAAAGCTGGCTGGTAGAAAAGGACCTGGAGGTGTTGGTCAACAGCCAGCTGAATATGATCCAGCAGTGTGCCCAGATGGCCAAGAAGGCCAATAACATCCTGGCTTGTAACAAAAAAAGTGCATCCAGCAGGACTAGGGAAGTGATCACCCCCCTGTACTTGGCCCTGATGAGGTCGCATCTTGAATCCTGTGTTCAGTTTTGGGCCCTTTGCTACAAGAAAGACATTGGGGTGCTGGAGCGTGTCCAAAGAAGGGCAACAAATCTGGTGAACGATCTAGAGTACGAGTCTCACAAGGAGCAGCTGAGGGAAATGAGTTTGTTTAGTCTGGAGAAAAGGAGGCTGAGGGAAGACCTTATGGCTCTCTACAACTACCTGAAAGGAGGTTGCATCGAGGTGGGTGTCGGTCTCTTCTTCCAAGTAACAAGTGGTAAGATAAGAGGAAATGGCCTCAAGTTGTGCCAGGAGAGGTTTAGATTGGATATTAGGAAAAATTTCTTCACCTGAGGGTTTGTCAAGCATTGGAATAGGCTGCCCAGGGAAGTGATTGAGTCACCATCCCTGGAGGTATTTAAAAGACATGTAGATGTGGTGCTTAGGGACATGGTTTAGTGGTGGACTTGGCAATGTTAGATTAATGGTTGGACTTGATGATCTTGAAGATCTTTTCAAACCTAAAGGATTCTATGATTCCCCAGACATCCAATCTAATCTAAATCATTCTATTCTTCTTCGTAATGGTTGTAAACCCCCCCTCCCCCCCCCTAAAAAAAAAGGTTAGATTTATATTTTTTAAAGAATAGTATGGAATGTGATACTGAAAAGATTGGATCATATATAAATCCATGATAATGATTCAGGTTTGGTCATATCAGTAGGATCGATCTCACCTAACTTTAGCTGTCCAAAATGTCAATGTGCAGTCTCTTAATGGAGACTACACTTCCCTTTGTAATGAAAAGACTGACAGGCATATCTTTAGCATGGGAATTGTCTGAGCTATTTTCAACACTCATCTTACAATGCAGTGTAGTTCTCCCTGAATGTGTCTTGCTATCAAGATAGACTAGATTACTACCTTTTAGACAGTTACTGGAGAGAATGAAGTCCATTCTTGTGTCAAACAAGAGAATAATAAATATATTCAAAGAAATATAGAAATTAGTGACAAGAATTATTAAAGGAGAGAAGAGAGACAATCAAAGTAATGAACACAAAAGGACATAAATATTCCAGATGCTTTTACATCCTACAGTCGACTTTCTAGAACACCAAGGAGTAAGATTCGGATTGTTGAGAGATACATCATCTTCCCACATTGCATAACATAGTGGAATTCACTGCCAACAGGCACCATCAAGCCAAAGAGGAAACATAAATCCAATATTAAAAACATCTTTTCTGAGATTAGGTGTTCTTAAAATAAACCCAAATAAAATTACTTTGGCAATTCTGAAGTTAAGATAAAAACAGCAACCAATCAAATGCATAGTAGCGTAATTAACTAACCAAAGTTACTTTACCAGGCAACAACATGAAATAATCAGTTTAAGATAATTTGCTTTGGCTAATAAATAAAACTAGAAGAGGCCCCAGAGTGGGTCCAGGAACATACACTCAGCCTCTTCTCAACAGCTATATTGAATAAACAGCAGACTGGCAGTTACATTAAATTAAAAACAAAACCCAAAGCCTCAATCATCACAGTACAAGTGACTTATTGATATGAACTAGGAACTTTCTTGTATATGATCCCCTAGACAGACTACTTTCCAAACTGTCTCTACTGACTACCCTATTTTTAAAGCTAGGTGCTAAATTAAAGGGAATAAAATTCAAAAGTGTGATCTCGTATAGAAATCGTTTTGTTTCTGTGTCTAAATCAATTTTAAAAATAACTCAGTATTTTAGATCTGTCCCTTTTTACAGACTAAAATGTCTTTTAGTCATGTCTTTTTCCAATTAAAAAAAATAATCTTTTCCATATATACTTTATATTTTGCAAATTGTCGTGCCATTATGATAATCTAATCCTTCTGCCACACAAAAATCTACACCAATTCTTGAGTACAATATAATGTTGTCCTTGAAAAGCAGTGGTCAACATGGACCAACTCTAGTTTGCCAGATTTTTCTACCCAATGGTCTGATTCTTGTTTGCAGCCTCCCTGTGGTCCCTCAGATGTAGTTAAGGGTCAGAGCAGCTCATGCCTTCTTTTAACAAATGTGGGAATTCCTCCCCTGTCACATAGTTTCTCTTCTGTCAAAAGCACATTCGAATGAAATACAATGAATAGAGTTAGGTACATGAGTCAGGAACAAGTCCTCTGGCTTGCTAAGCAGTGGGGGAACATTAATTTTTCAGTGACACAGCAGATGCAAGTCCACCATAAGGTGAGACGTGAGCAGCTTTCAGCTGCATGGCACACACATCCTCCACGTGGCTGGAAATACTCATAGCACGATGGGGGACACCTGGATTTTGTTTGCATAAGCAGTACCAGCCCTGTCACAAAAGGAAAAGTGGCTCATTTAAATACTTCAGGCTGGAAAGAAATAAATTTGTGTAGACTCTTTCTAGGATCAAAATCCTCACCATTAATACGATCTTACTACCTTCTAGCACTCTGCTGACTTCAGCTTCCTGACACTGGGTCTGTTATCCAGCTATCAACAGTTTCTACCAACAGGCTTATTTAAAAAAAAACATTTGACTGCTCCTAAACTTTCTATCTCAGTAATTTAAATATATGCAGATCTTTTAGGGATCCAATTTTTTTTTTTTTTTTTTCAGCCCAATGTCGTCTTTGCTGTTCTTCAAACTATTCCCAGTTTTTCAATTCCCTTTCTAAAGTGTGGATGCCGAAACAGTGCACATTGTATCCTTATTGGGTTTTGGTAGCAGGGGTTGCAAGAGTGGCTTCTGTGAGAGGAGATCAGGGCTGCTCTGTGCTGGACACAGGTGGTTCTAGCCAGCTCCAAAATGGACCCCCTATTGGCCAAAGCTGCCCAATGCTGGCAGGGCCTCTGTGGAAGTATATTTAAGAAAGGGTAAAAAAGTCTGCAGAGGAACTTCAAGAGAGAGGATTGAGAAAATGTGAGAGAAACAGCCCTGCAGACACCCAGGTGAGTGAAGAAGGAGAGGGAGAAGGTGGATGAGGCACTGGAGCTGAGATTCCCTTGCAGCCTGTGGAAAAGGCCATGGTGATGCAGGTTGTCCCTCGGCAGCTCACAGAGGATCATAGTGGAGCACAGATCCACCTGCAGCCTGTGGAGGGCCCTGCACTGGAGCAGGTGAGTGTGCCCTGAAGGAAGCTGCAGCCTTTGGAGAGCCCCTGCAGGAGCAGGCTCCTGGCAGGAGCTGTGACCCTGTGGAGGACCCACACTGACTCAGTCTATTCCTGAAGGACTGTGTTCCATGGAAAGGACCTGTGCTGGAGCCGTTCTTAAAGAACTGCAGCCCATGGGAAGAGCAGTTTGTGAAGGACTGGATCCCTGCTGGAGCAGGGGAGCAGCATGAGAAGGAAGGAGCGACAGAGATCATAGAATAATAGAATCATTTAGGTTGGAAAAGGCCATTAAGATCATCGAGTCCAACCATAAACCTAACACTGTCAAGCCCATCACTAAACCATGTCCCTTAAGTGTCACATCTACACATGTTTAAGCATTATGAACTGACCACAATCTCCATTTCCCATCCCCTTGTGCCTCTTGCAGGGAGGAGGTAGAAGAGTCAGGAGTCGAGTTGAGCCTGGGAAGAAGGGAGACTGGGAGGAAGATGTTTTTAGTTTTGCATCTATTTTCTCACCATCCTACTCTATTTTTAATTGGCAATAAATTAAGTTAATCTTCTGCAAGTTGAGTCTGTTTTGCCTCGGATGGTACTTGGTAAGTGATCTTCCTGTCTTTATCTCAGCCCATGAGCTTTTCCATTGTATTTTCTCCTCTTGTCCTGTTGAGGAGGGGGAGTGAGAGAGCAGCTGGGTGGGTGTCTGGCTGCCAGCCAAGGTCAAACCCACCACGATGTCATTTAGAGTCTCATTCTGTTTCTTGATACCTACAGAACAATCTCGCTTTCCTAGTCGTGTTTGCCTATTCAGTTTTCCTATGAATTTGTCCAAGTATTACATCATCTCCCTTTGTCATAGGATCACACTGGGAACACAGGGTAAATGTCCTTTCCAAAACACTTCTTTCCCAAATGCAGCCTCTCATCCCACGAGTATGAGGTCCCTTTTCCTAATCAGTCTGTGGCCTTCCATTAAAGCGCAGTAGCTGGACTGTATTAAGTTTACAACACGAACCACAAGATCCTGTAAACAAGAGTTGGCTTCAATATTATTTTTCCCCTAAGCATCTTTGTTCTGCCTGTAGAACTTCTTTTAGTAATCATTTTACCTCTTCTAAACTACCGATAAATACCGTAAGTAATATTGATTTGAAACAAGTTCCTGCAGGAATTCGGTAAAAGCAGCCCAAATGAACGGTTTTATTAATAAAACTGTTTCTACGGTTTTTCGTACTCTAGATTAAAACAACTATGTTGCTGCTTTTTGACATTAGTTGCTACCTCCCACTATCTTCCCAGATTACAAATGTAGATTTTAGCTTCTGTGCAGAGGTGAGATCCAAAAGCACCAACACGAAGGTGCAGCCCTCAGGAAGCAGAGATCAGTGAGTGACAGCCCCTAGCTTAAAATTAACATTTCTGCAACAGCGTGAGAGAAGAGGGGTGAAAACTGCATTGCGTACATTAGAAATCCAGTCAAGGTGCAGTTCGTGTAAGCAGCAGCCTGCATGTCCTACGCAGTCTATAGAGAAAGTTGGGCAACTCTACAAACGAGCAGGATAGCTACGATATGAGGACCCCTTGTATGTGAACAAAACAAGGTTCAACACAGACTTCTGCATCACTTATTCCTGCTTGATTTACGTCTATTTTCTCCAAGGGTCTCCTAGGCACTTGGTATGCAGTCCAGTGTTGTTCAGTAGCATGTCGTTGTGCTTTGGAATCTTTCACTGTAAGAAATTATTTCAATTATTTCAAAGTTAGAAAAAACAAAACAGTGTAAAGCTTCAATAGTAACAGTCTGCTGGATAAATCAAGTCTCACAGAGTGGAAGAAACATTTACTCATCACCTTTTACTGCAAACTCTATGACAAACCCTTCCTGGATATGAGATTATTCCTATAATTTTTTTTTTTCATGTCGAGATAACACTAATAATTGGGACAGCCTTCCCACTCATCACAGCCTTGAAGACTCTCCGGAACTTATTCTTTGTAGTCAGTTATGTCCTCCTGTTTTGCGGCAAAATTTGAAGAGACAGCAACGAGTAAGAAATTATGACTGGGATAATACCTAGTCTGACATGATGTTTATAAAAGTGTAATTTTTATTTTAATAAAAATAATAGGAAATCAAATGTGGTGTCTGCTACACATCAGATATGAGAGTTGCTTATGAAGAACCCAAATATTCCCCAATTCTAACAGTTGCTGCAATTCACACAGTAGATTAACAGCTCTGTGATCTCTTTGGATACTTTTAAACTTATTGGTGTTTGTGAGGTTTTTTAAGTCTGTTATGCATGTCACAGGAATTTTGCAAAGCCAAATTGGCAGGCTGGAATATTGCTGAATATATTATATTTGGCATATAATTCACAAGTCCATGCATTACTTTTTTTCTTCCTCAGCCAATAGATATGTCAAAATTTGTATTTTACAACTTATTTTGATTAATAAAACATCCACGTTCTGTAGAATCTTAAAGATTATCCTTAGGCAAGAGTCACTGATTCAGTTTTTTAATGTCCTGCACTGATGCAGGTGCTCAGATGTTGCTGACTCCGACTACAGACAATGCTGTACAAGAATATTCTCCACACTCATCATATTTATCAACTTTTAACCATTTCAAGTAGCATTGTTTCCCTGAGGTTTTTAAAATGTTGATTCAAATTAAAATTATTAAAAATAAACTGAAAAAAGGGTTGCAAAAAATCCACAAAACTTCCTGTATTTGACTCCCCATCTAATTTATTGAAAGGTTTCCAATAACAAAATCTGATATTTCAAATTTTGAAAAATTAGGTGGATTTTTAAAGCTAATACAAAAAAAACCCCAAAAATGTAAAAAATAACTTTGCATAGTAATAATTGCAGATGGAATACTAGGACCATTAACCACTTGTAACCCAGAAAACAACAGGTATGACTGCAGGATGTATAGTATCCAAATGGAACAGAAAAACATTAATGCCATTATACCCACGTGATACCTTAGCCAAAAGAATCAGCCATATTCTACCATCCCTATTCAGAAAAGATCAATCCAAGCTGTAGCAGACAAAAAGTGTATCTAGGACGTATGGGTTAGTGAGGAAAATGATGTATCTACCTTCTAAGAAAAAAACACAAACTTGCTTTGGCAGAGTAAATGAAAAAATAATATATCTTATTTATGAGAATATCATTGTTGTCTAGAAGTTCTTTATGAAAGGAAAGTAGAGGCAGGGAAAAAGATCTAAGATACCAGGCAACACTCACATTAAAACTAGAAAAGTAAACTTGCTATGAATATATTCTGAAGAAAATTCAAAGGTTTTTGACCATCAGAGAAAAGAAATTCTGAGTCAATTCCTATGAAGAAGCCTGGGAACAAAACCTACCTGATTTTAAGTTGCAGATTTAACAGTTTGGAATACATGCTGTCTTTGACATTAAAGACTTGTGCAAAAAGTTCCGAGGATGTATAATCTTCTATAATCCTATGAAATTGGAAAACTGCATTGCTTCTACAGTATATTGAAAACTAACTCTTTCAACCTTTTCTTAATGTTTTTGCTACAGAACACATCATTTAATGGGAAAAATATGGTGTCTAAATAGGACTACCATGACAGCAGAGTCAGTCTTGAACAAAATGAGATTACTGTGATCATTTGAGCTGCCATCATTCACCCAGCGTTACTCAGAAAACCTGTATATCTCTAAGTCTGTGGCCTGGGACTCTCCACACATACAAGTTTATTTGCCTGTAGGGGAAAATTCTCATAGACTTTGCCTCACTGCAGAAGAGATTCTAATTAGGTATAACTGCAGTTTCAGAGAAGAACTACTCAAAAATCAGTCATACTATTATTAATAAATCTTGCATATAAAGGTATTGAAATGAGTGTGCAGCAATTCCATGTTAGTGCAACGTGAACATCATTTTTCAGGGAACCAAATAGTATAAAACTCTTTACAAGGGTTAGTTACATTCCTAATGCAGAAAAGTGAGAAAGTGTCACCAGGGAATTAATACAATTCTTCTTGGAAAAGGCCAGTATTTAAATTATGTGCAGATCTTTAGGTGCAATTACAAGGTCTAGCCAGTTTGACTAGGATCCCTGGGCACTAGTACAAACCCATTCAACTCAAGTTATCTTGGAAAGCTTCATGAGAAGTTCCATGCTTGATTGTTGTGTCTGTGAATGCAAGTGTCACAAGCTGCAGATGCTGCATCATGGTTTCCCACCTGGCATGGGGAAGCACCTTGAGCAGGCAGCTCTGGATCCACAAGTCCAAGAGGGGAAAAAAAAAGAGATCCAAAAGACAAGAAGATTTTGTTTATAGCAAGCAGAGAAAAAAAAAACAAACCAACAACACGGAAATCTCCTTCCTTGACTATTTGAGAAATTATAAAAAACTGGGGCAAGATAATGTCTGCGGGTAGAGAATATACCCTTTCTGAGCCATGAGATATATCTGGACAAAATGGAGAGGCTTCATCAGATCTGAAACAGAAAAGCAAACTTTTAGTTCAGTATTGGCTGAGGACCTGACAGGACAAGCAGACTCATGTCCACTAATAGTAAGACTTCAAAAACAAAGCACATGCACATAGTCATATTTCTGGCAAACAAACAAAGGAACTAGCTTTTCAACAGCAGTATCTAGTGGAGGCTGAGCCGTTGGGGAATATGGTTTTAAATCATTTATTTAAACAAGACAAGATTCTGATCTCATTAGACCGGTGAAAATCCAAGGTAATTCCAAAACCTTCTAGACTGGGGTTCAAAAATATCAGGAAAATAAAAAAAAAAAAAAAAGAAAAGAGATCTCCTTTTTCAATAACATTGACATAAGAATTCTGTTTGATCTTTATGGGCATATGTTTCAAACATTGTTTCCTTTTATTAAATAGGAAGCTTTATAATTTCTTCTGTTTTTTAAAGGACCGGCTTTATTACTTCTTCACTTTTGCTGTCTCACTGTTCCAAGTTATTTGGAGGTTTTTATTTTTCGGTTCCACCCTTGTCAATAGATTTATAACAAAGTTTGGTGTATATGAAGATCAAAGCATTCATCCTTAATCTAGCACAATTATCAGATGTGAAAAACAATGTAAAAACAACAAATATAAAGGTTTCTTAAAAAGAGAAGTGGGTGAGAAAGATGGAGACAAATTTTGCAGTTTGAAGTGGGACACAGACTGGCTGCTGCCTTTGCAGTAGGGAATACCAGTTACATAAAGCTCATGTTCTTCCAGAGCCTCTGAAGATGTCACAAGCAATTTTTCAGCACCCCCTCTAGCACCCCTAAGCCACACCATCTGCGCCCTACCAGCCCTGTCCTAAAGCCCTGAGCTTGTAAACTTTGTGTCTGGAAGTGACTGTGTTGACCTCACTGAAATTTTCCACGTGTGCGTCTGTAGGTGCTTTACAAGGTGTACCTGCAAGGTTGGACCCAAACCCTATTTGCTTCGAGCTCTTTGCCTGCATAAGACACATGAAATGCAGGTGCACCCGCAGGAGCTGGGGAACAGAGTGTCTGCAGCCAGGCCACGTGCCCCGAGGCAAGGCGAGGGGCTCCCCGGCACTGACCTGGCAGCACCGACCAGCAACAGGCTCTGCTGCACCAGCACATCACACTCCTCCTCCCCAGTCTATCTGCCCAAACCCAAAGTGGAGGCCAGCCTGGAGGCACCGAGTCCACTCTGCAGGCAGGAGTCCTACTTGTATCTCTGACGAGCTACTTGAAAACGAGACAGCCGTCTCTACAAACTCGTCCTCAATTTCTAATGAATGATTGATTGTTTTGAAACTAGTGCATTGTATATTTTGGGAAAGAATTTATGATTTACCAAAAAATTTCCTGCTGAAATAAAGCCAAATGGGGACTGGTCTGGGCCAAGTTGCTCAATGTTCATGAACAAGAACATGTTTTTCTTTTTCTTCCTTTCTCGTTTTATGCATGTTTCTGGACTCATTTCATCAGCTGTCAGTAGTTAAATACCATTTCAGAAAAGGGTTTATTATTGTAATTTCCTGAATTATTCTGTTTGTTTCTGCTATGGTCTCTTGAAACAAAATCAGTCAGCTAAAGTACTAATAAAATATTTTCCTCTGCTGCTCCTTGTGGAGGGCCCAAGCCTTTAAGGTGCTGTATTTCCTGAGCTGGTTTGCACCTTGGAGACCATGACCTTAAAGGAGGACCTTTTTCTGCGTGCTGCATTACCGCTTTCTGAGGGACATCACTGACTTTGGTTTACAATCAACTTATGTTGCCAGATCATATCCAATGGCATGGCAGTGCATGATAAGCAGGAAAGGAAGCCTATGAAAAATAAAACTGAAAGCAAGAGACCTTTTTCATCACATCAACAAAGAAGAAAAACAGAACACGTATGGTAAGTGATAAAAGTAATCCACCTCTTATATATAGTTAGATAATGTATTAGCTTAGGCAAATGTAGATGCTCATCTAAGAGCATGTGTCTTCTGAAATGTTAAATTAAATGTACTTTAAAATATTTGGAAATATCTAGTTTTAAAGCTATATTCTTTGTAGGAGAGAAAAACAAATTTATTTTCCATATAAAGTCTAAGTAGAGCAGAGCTACCCAGCCTCTAGCAAATGGGACGTGCTGGGCATGTAGGGCCTGCTCTGACACCACAGAGGTTGGTGGAAGGCTCTCGTTGGACCTTGCGGGGCATTGAATGAGGAACCTGACCATAAATGATGGTGGAACATGACAACACGCAGTGACATCGAGCAGCCCCGGCATTCCCTCGCTGCTTCTCCCCAAAGTGAGACTGGAACACAATGTGTGACAAAGGCACAGAACGAGGCAGACAAAAATTCATGAGCCTCATGTGTTTAGAGCGTGACATCTGCTTCTGGCTCAAGCAGTTTTTATGTTGAATTCAGTTGCCTTTTCTCCAAGACACCCAACAGCAGATAACCTCAATTTATCGGCTCCCATTTCCAATACTGTTTATCTTATATACAAGCAGAGATTATTTGGCGCACAATGGGAATGTAACTATTTAAAAACCAAAACTAAGCAAAATCTATTTATGGCTTTGTAATTTCCCTGTGAATCATGAATAACTAGGCCAATACTTCCAGTGTGAGACATTCAAAATGATGAATCAAGCCTCGAAAACAAGCATTTGGCTTTAAAAACTCAGATTGGTAAAAAAAAATAGTTGTGTTTTTTTTTTTTTTATTAATTTCTCTACATTTTGGCATTCATACTTCTGCAGTGATTACAACTGGAAACTTACATCTTTAAAACACAACTGGGAGTCTCTCTTGTTCACCTGGCACCAGGGAATGGGGCTTTAAAGGAGCAACCAACAATTCCCAGTCCAGCAATGAATTCCCAAGACTGGTTTGTGTTTTCACTACTCCACATGGGCAGGTTAAGCAGGTATCAAGCATAGATTCTCGTATTAGAAACAGGTTGCACCAAAACAGCTCAATGTTCTGGTGTTTCAACATGTGCATTTCACATACATAACTTTGCTGTCATCCAGGGATGGGATAATGAAGTGTCTGTTGAAATCATCAGGAATCTTCCACTGTTTTTCAGGGCTTTGCATCATTCATACCTCCTGCTTGAATTTAATATTTAAAAATTAATAAAAACCAATAAATAAGTTTTGTGCTTTACTGCAAAAAGAGAACCACAAAATTTACAGAACATTTGTAAATCGACCTTTATCTCCACTCTGCCCAGCTTAGCAGCCCTCCCTTGTTTTCTTTGTAGATGGTGAATTCACTGAAGCAGGCAAAGCTGGCCGTGCCTTTATGTTTGTATAGTGTCCAGCACAGAGGAGATCTGATGAGGCTGTGCTTGGTCCACTACTTTCAATTTACTGTCACTTCTGTACTTCAAGGCTGAAAGCAGAAGTGCCAAAATACTGCAAGTGTGCGTAGTCTCACTTCATTTCTCCCCTACCTGGAAGCAGAAGTATCGGGGACTTTGTGAAGTCTAATAGGACTTCCAACAGCCCTCAGCCATCTAGATTAGATAAGCTGCAGATAAACACCTGAACGCTGGGATGTTTATCTACATGAAATCAAACCTTTTGAAGTCCATGTGTTGCTTTCTCTAACTACTATTATCTGTTGCTTTGAGATCCTGCATCCATCCCTATCACAGTTATATAAGCTCCGTGTGATGCCCATTAACCATCTCTCTATCATTTATAAAAATGCAGACTCTCATTAAATGCAGTTGTGGCTTCAGCACTTGGTGCATACAGTATTTCATTGGCTTTTTCTCACAAATACACATTTATTTTATCATCTGATACTTAAAATAACTATTGCAAATAAATAAAGAAAAAATGTGTGTACCACAGAAAAAAAAACTCCACCATACAAAAGCTTTAGCTATGCCAAGATTGCTTAATTCTGATTAGCAATGACCATTAAGCAATCATTTATGGATTTGCTGTGAGTGTTCATAGATACTAATGGGTTTCAGAATTCCTTGGGAATCCTCAAAGGTCAAAGGAAGAAAATGAACTATGAAGTGATAAAAAATGTATTAGGTGACTAATGGACAGGTTGTATATAGAACGGTTCCAAGAGAAAACGTTGAATTTTACCGCTCAGATTTAAGCAAAAGTAAATCTTGGGAGAAGTGGCCCTTCCCCACTAAAAAAACTAAAAAATGCTTCATGGGGAGGCATTATGTGGTGCACTTTTTCCTGTCACTAAGAATGCATAGGATATGGTGAGGTCACTGATGTGAAGATAAAACTTATCAGATTTTTTTCTAGAGAGATAGCTTCTTGCTCTTATTTAATGTCAAGTTTTTAACCATACATCTACATTTTTGAATATTTTTGCACTATTACATTCCATGCAACACAAGACTCAAAGCTCTTCCCAATTTAATGAATTTATCTTTATATCACTTAGATTAACGGTTTGGCCCCCGCAGCAGGCAGGGGAGTAGGAAAAGCTGGAAGGGGTTGCATGCCTTGCCGTAGGTACAATCTCAGGATCTACACTCAGGATTGTGCATCTGCCTCAGCACCACGACCCTGACTTGTGCACCACAGGGCAGCCCCCCACCTCCACGGCAAACCCAGCTCCCCGGGCCCTCCGAGGAGACTAGAACCATTGAGGGCACGCGAGTCCAAGTGTTCAACCGACACAAACTAATTTTGCGCAGTCAGACACGTTCAAAAATTTCTGACAGGATGAATTCGTCTCAGCAGACCTCAGGCCAGATCAGATACCGCATGCTGGGGCTGCCGGGAGTCGGTGCCAGCTCCAGCGCTGCTTTGTCCTCCCACGGCTGGCAGAAAGCCAGAAGCCGGCACGCAGCCTGCGTAAACACTCTAGCCCCTGCTCTGGCTAATTTGACAGAAATGCAGGTCTGGTCCACAGCAGATTTATACGGGTGGGTGAGTCAGTCGTGCACAGAGATGTTATTAATGACTGTGGAGCCGTGTGTGGAGTGAACATCCAGCTTGCAAGTGGCCCACAGAGTTTACTCAGCCCTCCTCCTGGCTGAAGTCACCTCGACCATGAAGTATTCTTCCCGGTACCATCACTCAAAGAGTGATGACAAATCCAAAAGGTTTTTTTGGAGGCAATTTTAGTGTATTTTTGCATAGCGAATGGCAGTTTCACTGTGCAGGGAAATAGATTTAGATTCTTGTTAGAAATACTTTCATTCAGAGCAGAAGAAAGCAATCAGAAATAAATACAACCTGCAACGTGATATATGCCTGTTACCCACATGAATTCTGAGGATTGATACTACATTACGTATCTTTAAAGTTATGTTATTAAAATGAAGCAATTCCGTTCCAGTTTTTCAAGAACTGATTCAATCAGGTGGGTGAATACAGACCTAACTTTGAGCTTGTTAGCAAAGTTACTGATCTAAATAAAATTGTCCACATATAAGGACAATTCATATTTTTTTTGTTCAGAACTGGTCATTTTCTGCAAAAAACACTCCTTTGTTGGGTTTGAGTAGTTTTTAAATTTAAAATACATATTTATCT
Organism: Tauraco erythrolophus; assembly: GCF_009769465.1. Taxonomy (NCBI): domain Eukaryota; kingdom Metazoa; phylum Chordata; class Aves; order Musophagiformes; family Musophagidae; genus Tauraco; species Tauraco erythrolophus. Next base: position 85,527,012 of record NC_141467.1, on the reverse strand, counting down.
GTATATATAGGGAAAGCAAGGGAGGAGAGGAGAGGAGAGGAGAGGAGAGGAGAGGAGAGGAGAGGAGAGGAGAGGAGAGGAGAGGAGAGGAGAGGAGAGGAGAGGAGAGGAGAGGAGAGGAGAGGAGAGGAGAGGAGAAGAGAAGAGAAGAGAAGAGAAGAGAAGAGAAGAGAAGAGAAGAGAAGAGAAGAGAAGAGAAGAGAAGAGAGAAGAGAAGAGAAGAGAAGAGAAGAGAAGAGAAGAGAAGAGAAGAGAAGAGAAGAGAAGAGAAGAGAAGAGAAGAGAAGAGAAGAGAAGAGAAGAGAAGAGAAGAGAAGAGAAGAGAAGAGAAGAGAAGAGAAGAGAAGAGAAGAGAAGAGAAGAGAAGAGAAGAGAAGCTGTTGACATCATCTTTTCCAAATCAGCTATTTTGATTTCAGAGGTTAAATGCACAGGAGCAGAGGAAGCACGCAGTGCTGCCAGCTTCTCCCTTCCCCCTGCTTGTCCTCTCCAGTCCAGTAGTTAATAACATGCACATGTTATTATTATTATGTGAGAGATCCAAGTTCCTGTCCTCCTGCTGCCTGATTCAGCACAGGGGGTTGATGCAAGGTCTCCCACTTTCCATGTGGGTGTCCTACCTGCTACACTGCGAGGTATGCAGAGGAGCAGCTCCTCTTCTCAATCTTTTCCACTCTAAACTGCTTACGTATTGACTGAATGAGAAGTTGTGGTAGATAGTGACTGAGGAGGGAGCTGAGACAGCCAACATACTGAATAGCTACAAAAATGCTGAATTATATACGCAAAGGACAATATCTTCATCTACAAGGAGTAAGAACCAGCCCATAAAATCTTGTGGTGCACTATCATGTCCCAGCCCTAGGAAACAAAGGAGAGACTCTTAGTTAAGCACTGTAAATACTGAGCCATATATGGGGAGAATACCACCTCTCACTAGCTTTATGAATGCAGCCTTTTGAGCATATTAAGTGTGCCTAAAAATTACTTGAAAGTATTTACTTAGTGAAATAACTGTTTTAATACTGTGGAAAAACTGAATGAATATTGAGCAATTTGATTTTTATTTTTAAATTGCAATTTATATAAAGAAGGAGGAAAAGGAAAGAAAAACTGGCAAAGTGAATGGATGCAAAAGACCAAAGCAACTGGGTATTTACCATGGATAATATTGTAGGTATAAGTTTTTCTTTTGCAGGAGAAAGATGATGCTGGAGGAGTCAGTTTGCTAGACTTCCGAATATGCAGGGTAGGGGAAATCTTTGACCAGTTCTGTTAGCTAAGAAAACAGGCAAGTTAATTATTTTCTTTAATCTCAGTCAATAGCAATGAATAAAGCATCACTGAAAATGGCCCAAGGAGTCAGTGTGCTACTGGATGTTGGTATCTGGAAAGAGAATAGAGTGCAACTGATCAATGGTCATCTCCATCAAGATGTGTTTAACTGGGATTTTTCCTTTCCAAATTGTTGTGTCTGAAGCTAGTAAAAGTTGAAAGGAGGAAGGATATCTGCAAGGATAATCTTTAAGGTGTGTGTACTGTTTTCACAGCTATTAGATCAAAGCCCTTTACTGAACTATTTTATTATCAGTCTTATAAATCAGCCTCAGTTCATTTTACAAACATTAGTACTGCCATCAATTACATGCATTTAAGACTAATGGTTTTACAGGAATGTTAATAGTATGACATTATTTCCTGAAAACCAGCACTGAAGTTTATTAAAAGGCTATTAATTGCTATATGTAGCACACAGAATTATTTGTTTCTGGTTTTAAACTATCAGTGAGTTGGCACGTAAGTACATTTCTAACCAGTTAAACTTAATGGATATCAAATTCAGTAAATGCAAAACCATCTATAAGCTATCTCTGTCCAGCTTTCCTTCATAGGCATAGTCTGAGGAGACCACAGACATTGCTGCTGCCGCCCTTTAAAACCCCTATGGTCTTGCTACAGCACTCCAGAAACCGCCACCATCCCTGTGGGGTGGCAATCTGGGCAGACACTGTCCTCAAGCAGAAAACATTTTAGAAGGTGGGGACAAGCGTCTGCTCTCAGCCTGCTTGCTCAGGTAGCAATGATGGGCGCAGTACTGAGAGCTGAACAGAACACGAATAGCACAAGCAGATACTTGAGGAGTGAGGGGTTTGCAGGAAAGAAACTTTCTGGTGTCGGCTGTGGGTCCTGTTGCAGCTAACCCTTGGGTTCTGGCTCATCCCATACCTCAGAGATTATGAAGTACCTCCTACATTTAGTCAGGCACCTCCCATTTCACTAGCCAGACCCCTGCTAATGCAGTAGACCTCCTCTCTAGATGCACAGAGTCAGCTCCAGGAGTACATAACACAAATTGCTAACAAGATGTTTCTCCTTTTGTGCTGAAACGGACTGCACACCCCACCCACGCCTACCATTAGCCCATACAAAGTGGTGCAGCTCTGCTTCTGATATACTAAATAAAACAACTGAGGCTCAAGATGTAAATGTTACACGAGTTCATCTTATCTCCTTTCCCTTTCTGTGTCATGAACCTGAGATCTCTGTTCATTAGTTTAAGAGGCTGTTTACACATAAGAGAAGGAAGGAAAGAGAGATCCTTTGAACCACATGGAACTACACTCATTTCGACCCACTGAGGAGAGTCCCAGGAGAGTTGTCAGGCAATCTTTAATGAACTAATATCCAGAGTGCAAAGCAAACTTCATAGAATCATAGAATCAGAATGATTTGGGTCGGAAGGGACCTTAAAGATCATCTAGTTCCAACACCCCTGCCATGGGCGGGAACACCTTCCACTTGATAAGGTTGCTCAAACCCTCATCCAATCCAGCCTTGAACACGTCCAGGGACGGGGTATTCACAACTTCTCTGGGAAACCTGTTCCAGTGCTCCATAACCCTCAGAGAGAAGAATTTCTTCTTTAGATCTAATCGAAATCTCCTCTCTTTCAGTTTAAAGCCATTGCCCCTTGTCCTGTCACTACATGCCTGCATAAAAAGTCCCTCTCCAGCTTTCTTGTGGGCCCCCTTTAAGTACTGGAAGACTGCTAGAAGGTCTCCCCGTAGCCTCCAGGCTGAACAACCCCAACTCTCTCAGCCTGTCTTCATAGGAGAGGTGCTCCAGCCCTCGGATCATCTTCGTGGCCCTCCTCTGGATTTGCTCCAACAGGTCCGAACTTCAAATCTCAAAGACTGAACAGTATTCCACTTCCATTAGATCAGATATTTATGATTACCTCAAAGGTTTGCAAAGTCAGAACAGAACATTTTGAGGAAAAATCATAATTACCTTTTATAACCCATCCCTAGGATATAGCCTCTAGCCTCGTCAAGAAATGAATATACACTATTTCATTTGCAGCAATTAGTAAGTAACGCTGCCTACAGGAATTTCAGTAAGTTGTAGGTACCATTTTACAGTTGAACTTTTATGTCAATCCTTCATTCCAGAGTGGTTCAGCATTGCAGTGACCTTCACATACCCCTTCAGATTGAATCTGTTACCCTCAGTGAGTATAAAGGCTATAAAGAAGCACCTGATCATAAAATCCACTTGGAATGCTTTCTTAAACCTCACCAATTATCCATTAAATCTTCTGCTTTTTACAGGCTTACTCTCCTAATGAAAATCCAATAATAGAGTATTTTTTAAAAATTTTTTTCTAGTTGTCTGGAGAAAAGTCTTGACAATTTGAAATAATAATTGATTGATGCACTAAATAAAATTATCTGAGTACTTCTATGGATAAAAAACATTAACTGTTGCTTTATAAGCAAGGATGTGATCTAAAAGAAAAGACGTGGATGGTCTGACAATCACCTCCCCAAATCAGCCACCAATCAGCCTTGGAGAAGAAATAGAATTGATATGATATTGATAATACAGAAAAAATGGATTTCGTTCAGAGGAAACTGAGATGCATCAGGATTAGGTCTTCAGCAGGAAGCGTTTTAATTTGCAAGGCGCTCTTCATAGATTCATAGATTTCATAGATTTCTAGGTTGGAAAAGACCTTAGAGATCATCGAGTCCAACCGTCCCTAATCCCCATTAAACCATATCGCTAAGTAGATCATCCACCCTATTCTTAAACACATCCAGGGATGGGGACTCAACCACCTCCCTGGGCAGCCTATTCCAGTGGCTGACAACCCTTTCAGAGAATACTTCCTAACATCCATCCTGAATCTCCCCTGACTAAGCTTATACCCATTTCCTCTTGTTCTATCACCCGAAACTAATGTAAAGAGCCCTTCCCCCACCTCCCCACCATCTTTTCTCAAGTATTTGTAGGCTGTAATCAGGTCTCCCCTCAGCCTCCTTTCTTACGCTGTGAGGAAACACACAGCAGAAGCAGCTGCAGCAGTTTCCAGTGAGTCACCCCGCACAAGCCCAGGGTAGCTGGAACTGCTGCCCAAGTCAGGTGGTTGGGCCACCAGGACAAAACAGCAGCTTGGGGAGATTTTAATGCAGTACTGTAGCCTTCCCTTAAAACAGATGAAACATGGATATTTTTCCTTGTCATTTTCACGTGCTTCTCTCCCCTCAACATGAAGTAAGAGCTAATCTCTCTGCTTTTAAAAAGCAGCTCTTTGACTTGATTCTGCAGCTATCACCCATTGCCTTTTCCTCCCAGACAGCACTGGCAGCCCTGTTTGCAGCCACTGTCTGGAGCTTTTTTCCAATTCTGTTGTAAAGTGCTGTAAGTGCGGCGCCTGCCCTCACTGCCCCGTGCACCACGCTCACAGCTGTCGGTAGTGACCCGCCTGGGAGAGATCTCCGACCTTACCCTCCTTTTTCATCATCTTCAACTTACCTGAATCTCTCACACAGCTGACCACAATCCCTTTCTCATTATGTTGGCCTCTTCTACACTTCCCTTTGGTGTAACTTCTATCACAACGCAGAGAGAAAACCCCTGAGGGAGCGCTGCAGAGCGTGATCAGACTGAGTCACCTCCCCTTGTCCATAACTCCTCTGTGGAGCTTCTTCACAACATCTGCTGGCAAGTAGCTTTGAATGGGCCACAAAAGCACTTGTAGCTAACTAAATGGGGGTGCTGGTTGATGAGAAGCTCAACGTGAGCCAGCAATGTGTTCTTGCAGCCCAGAAAGCCAACCATATCCTGGGCTGCATCAAAAGCAGCATGGCCAGCAGGTCAAGGGAGGTGATTCTGTCCCTCTACTCTGCTCTTGTGAGATCCCACCTGGAATACTGCATTCACTTCTGAAGTGCTCAGCACAAGAAGGACATGGAGCTGCTGGAGCAAGTCCAGAAGAGAGCCATGAAGATGATCCAAGGACTGGAGCACCTCTGCTATGAAGACAGGCTGAGACAGTTGGGGCTATTCAGGCTGGAGAAGAGAAGACTCCGGGGTGATCTTATTGCAGCCTTCCGGTACTTAAAGGGGGCCTACAGGAAAGCTGGAGAGGGACTTTTTACAAGGTTGTGTAGTGATAGGACAAGGGGCAATGGCTTTAAACTGGAAGAGGGGAGATTTCGATTAGATATAAGGAAGAAATTTTTTACATTGAGGGTGGTGAAACACTGGAACAGGTTTCCCAGAGAAGTTGTGGATACCCTGTCCCTGGAAGTGTTCAAGGCTGGATTGGATGAGGGTTTGAGCAACCTGATCAAGTGGAAGATGTTCCTGCCCATGGCTGAGGTGTTGGAACTAGATGATCCTTAAGGTCCCTTCCAACCCAAACCATTCTATGATTCTAAATATATGAGGAGTGACAAGACAAATCACACAACCCTTGGCTGCAACCTTTTCCCTGGTGTTCTCACAAGATTAGCTGTTTCCACTTACTTAATGCATTAGTTTATCTCCTAATAATTTGATCTGTGTCATGGAAACTCATGTCTTGTTTTGTAAAAGAGATCCCAGTGTGAAAATTACATCATTTTGTAGTATGTATAGGCCTTTGCACCTCATCCTTTGCAATTGTTAACCAAAAAGGGCAATCTTCATGTAAAACGTCTCTGTTACTGCAGGTATAATGTCACACTCACATTTCATGACATACGAAAATCCTACAGATTGGAAAACTCAAGAATTAGGTATCGCTACTGGTTTCAGAAAAGAAAAAAACAAGAAAAGCCAACCTGAGGAGTTTAAATTAATCTTAAAGAAAGTAGCACCAGACAGAGAAGAGGACAAATTCTTCTCCAACCCCAGGCTAAATACCTAAGACCAAAGCTGAAATTCAGCTACTTCATGTCCCAGTAGTCCTTGACATTTTATAAGGGCTTTGGTTTTCCCAGGGCTGAAGGTTTGCTGAGGGATGGCTGCACAGTCCTGCTGCGGTGCGCTGAGGCCCCATGCTCATGCCGGGTTGCACCAGGACCTGCAGCCTCCCTGCCAGCTTCCCTCTCCTTACTTCTTTGTCTAGTCTTGCCAACAAGAGAAAGTGCTCCCTCCACTGGGATGTAGGACAGCAGAGCTCCACTCCTCCTTTTAAACACGAACTGGAGCCAGCGAAAGGAGCAGCCATATTTTGAAAGAAGGGAATGGCCACAGACTGATTTCCAAATGGCTTGATGGCACTTATTTTCAGAGGAGATTTGAGGTCCCTGTGCAGGAGAGAGATTAGTCTTCATGATGCAGGTCGAAGCAAATGATGTGGGACATTTCCTTGCCCTGAGCATAGTCCACTCATAGGGAGAGGGGTCTGCTCAAGGCAACACTGTCAGCTTCGTGGATGCCTGTCCTTGTTCCATGCTTCAGAGGAGAACCTAGGGATTTTATTTGGGGGTGTTATTATGATTTGGAGATGCTATTGTAGTCCTGTGGCTATGGAGTCTTTAGTGGGGATTAGAGCAAAAATAATTAAACCGAAAAGGATTACAGAATCCATGCAGAGCCAAATACTTTCCTTAGCTAGGGGCATCCAAATTGTACTTAGGGCTTGCTTGTCCAAGTCACTATTACAGCTAACAAAAATGGATATATTTTTGGTCTAGGAGCTTTAAAAGGAAAGTCGACAGCTGAGAGATGAGAGATATTAATACTAAGACTGGTTTTTGGCAGGACTGGAAGACTACTGAGATTGCCTGAAAAGTCTCTGGAAGTTCAGCGCTGTCCTAGCAACCATGAGAATGACATTAAAGAGAGCAGATACAGACCCTGTCCAGACCACAAACCCCACATGTACAGATCCCCAGGTCCACTGGGCTCTTTTAAAACAGCTGACATTATTTTCCAGCTTTTTAAATTATCCCAGCTTTTCTGAGCTGACATAAATCTAGACAGTGAGCTAAGCCTGGAGACAGAAGAAACATATCCAGCTCTTCAATTCCCTGCTGAATGCTGTGATGGGACTTGAACTGGCGAGAGGTTTGAAGCATAGCTGCTCCAGACTTTTTGTGAAGCCAGTATACCAGAAGACCTCCAATCCCTAAAGCATTTTTTTATTACAGAACAAAATAATGAATTGAACATTAAAGTCAGTAAATAGGAGAAAAATCGGAATGTGTGGATGTGACTGAGTAAAAGGCTTTAAAGCAAAGCTCCTTAGTGTCCTCGCAGGATGGGGCATGTCCTCCAGCCCTGCTCCTTGAAGGTTTCCTGAGCCGTGCTGGCTCATGTCATCCCCACTGATGCTCACAGCTCCTTTCTTTCAGGAGCTTCTGGGACCTTACTTTGCTGCAGATGTGCTCATTGCCCCTCACTGAGCCTCTGGCCCCCAGCTGCAGGCCTCCTGTGCACCCCTTCCAGCAGCTGCCTGGGGGCAGCTAGCAACAGGGACCCCTACCCTGTGCCCTGGCCATTGGCCCTGGTGGGGTGGCTGTCACGACAAAACAGAGGCTCACGTCCGCTCTCATGTTAGGAAATCTCTCAGTTTGCTTCTGTCTGATTCAGGGTTGCTGGGCTGAAGCAGGGTGATGTGAAGGACAGTTTAGATCACTCTGTTTCACCAATTTCTGCTCCCTGTCCAAGCAGCTTGCATACCTGTAAAATAGTTTGGGATGGGGAAAGTGGGCACAAACCCTTGCTGGCTGCTTCTGTTGCAAATCCTCTGGCAACCAGATGATTTTGCACACACACGTAGCGCTGACAGGGAGATGGTAAAACACCGTTGTGGGTGCTCCTGGTACCTGTAGTTCCTGATGACTGTCACTTTTGCTTCTGGTGCACTATGTCTGTGTCACAGCTTCCCCAGCAGGCAGAGATTCAGGGCCAGCAGGCAGGGATGGGTTGCTGGTGACTTCTGTCTGGGGTTGGTGTCCCCTCTCCTGGGCTGTGGTCCATGCTGCCTTCAGCAGCAGATGAACAAAATTTAAGTTTCTCAGCATTAAGCCTCAGATCCCAGATCCAATGCACACTTAATATAACAGAAAAAGCAGTGGAGAAGGGTATAGAATAATTGTCATCTTTCAGAATAATTGCTGGGGGACATCCATCTTTTCTGGGGAGCCACAGAGTGAAAAAAAGTGATTATTGAGACATTTCCTTTCTTCCACCAGGAAAACAGCAAGGAAGGAGAGGAGCTCTATGCCTTTTGTATGCAATAGTAGAGCTCTGGAGTTCTGACCCTGAAACCAAGAGAGAACATCAAATCCATCTTCTGATTTTATTTGTATTAGTCACAGTCAGATGAAGCTGGAGGAGGCAAAGGAGAAAAAAAGCAGGACTGGCTTTAATCTTAGCAGGGAGACTGCTAGTGGAATATAAAAGTCACCAGAGTCCAGGCTTTATGTTAATGACTATTTAGTAAATTGATAGAAAGTGGAACAGCACAGAGAGGAAACACGGAAGAAGAGAAGCCCCAGAATACCAGGTGGGATAGGAAACTCTGGGCTGTGTCCAGTCAAGTGGACATAGATTTGCATGACAGAGCCCAGGAGATGAGATGTCCATGTGCTGCAGCGGCTGAGACAAGAGGGAAAGACTTCATGGGTGGGAGAGAATTAGGTGTGCTCAGATAGTGCCTGAGCAGGCAACATGGAAATGCAGAGGCGAAAGGAAACACCCAGTTTGGGATATGAGAAGCGTCGTGCAGCCCGACATAGCACATACTCGGTGCAAAACATCAGAGACACCTACCAGGTACTGCTGGCGACATGAGTTCAAACAGCTCCCAGACAGCATTTTGAAGAAGTAAATTTTGGCCTTTGGGTCTGAAGCAGCCACTGTGGACTGTACTCTAGCTGTGAGGGTGCAGAAAGGCACCATCTCCAGCTGTAGCTCCAGTTCATCTCAGAAGGGTCTCTGTGAAAAGATGCATAAGAGAAAACCACCCCCATCAGCCCAGCTGAGTGCCGGTGCAGGTTTACATCCCATACCCCAAATTACAGCTCTATGCTCTTCTGTCAGACAGCAATGACTGACGGAGATAAATACAATTGTGCTCCTCTGGCCTCTAAGTGCCTGTGTGTTGCATTGAGCAAGATTGGTTCAGCTCTTGAGAGTTTTTAAATACAAACAGTGCAAAAGACAGAATTGAATAAAATGTACTGTAACGAGTAAAAACACTTCAAGAATTTGGCCTGGTGGCGTTAATGAATGGCTGAAGAGTATGCGTCTTGGAAGACATCTTGGGATTACCTGAAGGAGGATTAGTTCATTCCACAGCTCATGCACATCAATCATTCAGCTCCTCATGGATCCATCAGCAAAGTAATTTTCACAACCCTTGCTTTCTACTTTCTGTATGAACTTGTTATCACAACAGAATACTTCCAGAGCAATTATCCGGAGCAATCCCGTAAAACAGGGATTCACATATTTTCATTTCTTCAGTATTTCGAAAATGTTTGAAAGCTTTATATTGTTTTTAAGTATAAAAGGTTCAGGCAAAATATACAGCAAGTATTGACCATGCCATTTGGACTCAGTTTGGTACATTGAGCCTTCAAGGTGCAGCTCAGAGCTGTCTGAGGCCACCATCCTTCCTAATAGTTAAAGAGGAATGAGACTGTGCTGCTCCACAAGGAAACTCAGTATTCACTGAGGAATCTAATGCCTTTGAGAGAAAGGAAACCTGTATGTACCATCACAGCAAAGAGACCTCAGATTCATTTCATCCTTACCTCTTACTGACTCTACATCAAAATTAGCTGGTTTTGCATGCAATGTAATGGACTTACTCCTGGACTCTGTAGACGGGATCACAATTAAACCCTTCAGCTCCAAGGGTTGTATGAATGATTTCTTCCTTAAGGAGGGTTGGTTCTAGAGCTAATGACAGTGGGAAAGTCTAACTTACGGATTGCAGTTTCATCTGCAGAACAGGTCATCATTCATGATGGCTTACGTATGCTATGGGCTAAGTGACGTACAAATACATAGACACTGTTTACACCAGGATGGAGAGCAGAGATTGAATATCAGATTTTGTTACTGTCTTCTCCTTCGGAATGTTGATATGATACAAATAAGAACATCAATTCAAAAGTTTATAGTTTATGCACTGCTAGCACACTGCCATTACTGGCACATCAAAGCTATAATTCCACTAAAATGAACTGCAGTGATGAATTAATTAACTTCTGCTATGAATTAATTAACTTCTGCTATGTGAAGAACCGGGAATCACATCTGTGCAGGATGTTTATGATACAAAGAAAGATTTGAGGAGTTTGGGACCAATTACCACATCCTAACAACAGCATTTAAGAGAGAGGCAACCCAGTCTTTTTCCACAGGCTCAGTTGCACACCTCTTTCTTGCACCTGTGCAGGGCAGTGAGCGGGCACCACAAGCAAAGGGAGCATCAGAGGCAGACACGAAGGAGCGAGTAGTGGAGCTTCAAGATAGCATCCCCAAAGCTTCAGCCGAATCAGTTGAGAGAGCAGGAGCAAGTAACAAACTGACCCAGAGAAATAGGTGGTGGCAACTTTGTTCCTCCCTCCAGGAGCAATAAGGAGCAGAAACTGAATTGTGACTTTCATTGGCAATTTGATCTTTGCTATGTTCCCGAGGCAGTGAGACCATGCCCTGCCCCTCACCTTAGTGTGGATTGCAAAGTCAGTGCTAAAGGAGATAATTCAGGCTCTCTCAAAGACCTACAGCCTGAATTTAATCCCCCCAGTGAGAGCATTCAGTTATGTATTTAGAAAGGAAAAGAGTTTCTACACGGTATAAATCCTTGCTTGATAATCCCAAAGCTAATGGGGAAGGCATTCAGTAGTAAACTACAGTCCTTGGACAAAGACATCTGTAACCAGACCGGAGCTCTATGATTAAACTCAAATTCACAGATTGGTTACATGCAGCTAATTTTATTCACTGAGAATACGTGACCCCCCTAAGCGGATGTTTAAATTAAATAAGAATATTGATGACAAATGTTCAAAATGTAAGACAGATGCCTGCAACTTTTGGCATGAAATTTGGAACTGCCAAGAGGTTTGGGAATACTACTCTGGGGTCATTAGGAATTTGGATATCCAAAATGTTCCCCAGCTGCTGATCTCTTCAGAGGCTGCTATACTTGGTCCTGGAGAAATATAAAATCAGTGCAGTAAGTGATGCCATATACATTGCTGGGCTGGTAGAATACATAAGCAATTGAAGAAACTTTCCCTCTGTTCTAGGAAAAATGCATTAAAGAAAAGGCTGCTGACCTGAGCCTGTGTTTAAAAAAACAGTGTCATTAAAAAAAAATTAAAATCCATGTTTCTTTAATAAATCGATGTTTGAACTGCCTGGATCTGGTCTTTGTCACCGTTTCCGAGCCCGGGCGCGACCGCTGGCAGTTCAGTTGTGTGTTCTGTTGTTGTTTCCCACGGGTGCATACAGACCTTGTCCGCTACAGTCAACCTCATCGCTGCACCGCTGCCGCCCGTCCCTCGCTGCTCAGTTGGTATCTACGGAAGGCTCTTTCTCAGGTAAATAAACAGAATGGAAATGGAAAGAAAAGAAGATGAAGGTTCAGTGTTTACCCCACAACAGACGAGGTAGAAATCCCCAGGGTGTGTGTGTGAGTCTAATCTAACGCCCAGGAAGTTAAGGGAAAGAATCTCATGTTATTTTAATTAGCTTCACATTAGATTCATTATTTCAATGCTGTAAATAAAGTAGGAACACTTTGCATGGATCAGACATCAGACCAAAACTGGGAATAGACTCTGTATTTCCTGACTCTACTTCTAACCACCAGACAGTACAGTTTTTCCAGTGCTGAGTCCCATAGCTCTTTCACCTAGGGATTTAATGGGAGCTGCAGATTTTGCTTAACCGTGCCACACTGCCATAGGTGGGGCCTTCAATCACAACCCAACATGTACCACTGCTTGCCTAACTGACCTGGGACAATCTTGCTTCAATTTATAGAGTTATGTGATCCGGCTACACTAGAGTTAGGAATTCTAGAAGAACGTTGAGGTGTTTGATGTCTCGTTTTCCTGCCAACAGCAAGAACAATTTATCCACTCATAACTGTTTCGTAACTAGACTGATAACTGGGAACAAAAAAGGTGTGTGTTACTAATACTGTGTTTTTCCTAAGGTTGTATAAATACCGGCCAGAATTACAGAAAAAAAATAAAAATCTTTGAATTTAATTTTGAAAAAAGAAAGGCAAAATGCCTATTCTCTAAACTACTAGGAAGTTTAGTTTTCCACAATGGCCACTGGCAGCTTTCTCAGCAATTCATTTTAATAGTGCACACTTTCTGGCAATAAAAAGGAGATAGCAACTAATATAATTAAGGTTGCAAAACAACCTCTAAACTGCAATGTGTCTCCCGACAGAACAAGCATAGGATTGTCCATTACAGTGCTCTCCAGGAATAACAAAAACAATTCCCAAAAATGCATTATTAATGGACATTCCCAGAATTAATGATAAAACAAACCAGATGTTCTCTTACATTTGTCTCATAAATGCAAAGTCAATATGCCAAACCAAAAACCCACCTTTGGAAAGCTATAGGCTATTTATGAAGGTACTTTAACTGTATTTCACTTTACTACAACAGACAGAATTCCTTATCTATAGTCTAAGACAACCTAGTTATGATTTTATATCCATTAAGGAAAAAAAGGCTTCTGGTCAAGAGAAAATGCAGATGAAATATATGATTTTATGTCGTCTGTGTTTACTACAGAGCTGTGCATTTCAAATTAGACACATTTTTTTGTAAAACAGAAAAATACAATATTCTTACATGATGAACACTCCAGTCACAGTCACAACTCCCTACTAAAACAAATCTGCTTAAAATATGGCTTAAGACTAAAAAACTTCACCAAATGAGTTTTAGCTATATTAGTAGGTAATAGTTTGATATTTACCCTTTACAGAACATGATTACTCACATGGAATGGATTTCATTCCCCTGAGGAAAGATTGCAAAAGTACACTGAAGTTGATAGAAAGCAAATACAACTGATAAAGAAAAGTACAAAGCAAATTATACATATGCTAATACCTTAATGTAATAATATCAAACATGGTGGGCCATCTGGTGTAAATCATCATAGCTCTGATGAAGTCAATGGACCTGGATTAACTTGCATCAGCTGAGGGTTTGGATTGGTGTACAATATTATGATAGTTCTTCAGAGTTTTTTTTTTTTTTTTTTAATTATTAAGAAAAATTTCTTTTGAAAGGTTACAAGTATATGCTAGGAGTAAAGAGTGAACAGTAATCAAGCACATGGACTGACAGCAGAAATTTAGTATCTTGACTTAGTAAATAATCGTATAGAAAAGATTTTCAAGCAAACATTTAGTTCCTAGTTTATATAAATGCATGAGCCTGACTGCTGTTATTTTTAATTATTGAACAGTGGGTGTTTTGCATTCTCATTACTAACACTTTCAGCTGCCAAATGACATACAGAAGGAAATGGCAGCACTTATGCTGAAGGATGCTGTAATGACAGGCTCTGCTGCAATACTGTGTGCACACAGATGCAGAGCCAAAGACATGGAGGAAGAGGTAATTTTTCTCTTTGTGAACTTGATTAACATGACATAAGTTGTTGGGGTTTTTCAGCACCATCGTTCTAATCTCTGTAATGATTACTAGATATTGCCAAGATCTTGTCCAAATATTCAGAGACTTTTTAAGTCCTTTGGGCATCTTGCAAAGCAGCAATGCTGTGAGGTGTCATCTGTCCTACTGCTCCACCTGACTAGGGCACTGCGCACTCTGCACTGTTACTCAGACACCCGGTCCCAGTAACACCGCAAACTCTCCTTAGCATTACTGCTCCTTCACTTGTCAGGTTCATGAGAAGAGCCACTGGCTCAAGCCTTTCATCAGTTCTGGATTACCCTGTTGCACTCTAGCAGAAGTGGACAGTCTTGCTGACATTGAAGGACCAGATACGGCCATCTCCATAAGCTCCACTTCACAGGTCTTGGAGAGTTGAACAGTTCCGAGCTTCAGGACAGCTCAAACACATGCTTTTCACTGAGAGCTTAACACTGCACAGCCAACTTTGGGGTCTCAATGCAAGGAGGGTCCAGATACACCATATCTCCTTCCCAGTCCACAGCCAGCTTTCCTTCTAGCAGAGTCAGTGCAGGACAGGCACAGGTACATGCTTGGGTCTTACCCTGATAAAGGGCTTACATGCTGCTAGAATTCATGCCTGGACCTAGACATGCAGATAACCCATGTTATGTTCCATGTAAACACGGTATGTTGCTCCTCAGACACCCATTCTCTCCATTCCAGGCTGGCATACGCTGCAGGACAAATGGTACCTTCAGGAACAGCAGATCCTGCTGATTGACCTCCCTCCAAACCTGGGACTGGGGTCAGCTTAGCAGGCTGTTGGTTGTGGGATGCAGTTGGGGCAGAGCACCATGTGGCTGAGCCTTGGACACGGAGCCCATACCAAGTGCTGGGCCTGCTCAATTTCCCAAAATACTGACTAGGTGAAGCTGAGACGCCTCTGGGACTCTCTGAAACCTTTGCAACTCTGCTCTTAGAGATACCAAGAAAATCAACTGGAAGACTAATGTTCAGCTGTGCAGATGATGAGGTCCTCTTGAACCTCATTTTCCCAAGCTGTCTTAAGGTCACACACCCCACAACCCCCAAGTGAATCACAAACAGCATCTTTCCTGACAAATGGGTCATCTTCAGCCTTCCTCTCACAAATGCCACAGAGTGCTGTAGATATTCATACCAAACACACACGGCCTTTATTCATATGAGTGAGAACAAGGATGGGGAGATAGCCTGCCTGGAGCATATTATTCCCTATGTCTACAACAGGAGCTCAGAGACTGAAGTGAGAAACATGGGAAAAGCTGCTAAACAGAGCAGAGCAATTAGAAGTATATCCCATCGTGGTGTATATACTTAGGATCAGTCAAGAAAAACAGAAAGTAGAGGTGGATGAACTTCTTAGTAGATCTGTATATGTGCATTAAAGGAAGATATTGAATATTAAATAATTAAAAAAATTAACTAAAAGAAAGAAATAACAAAATCTTGTTTCTCCATTTCACAGCTACCAATTACTATTTGGTCATAACAAAGGTTGGAAGGACCTGTGACAGTCGCTTTGTCCAAACTCTGCTCAAAGCAGGGCTTCCGCAACAGGGAACATCCTTCATTGTTAGGGAGTTTGGATATTTAAAGTAGACTAAAGAAACAATAAAATAATATTAGGAAGCTGCATTCTTCAGTTCTACAGAAGGCTACAAGAAACGAGTTTGATATTAGTTTTGCAAACTAGTCCATTTAACTTCTGTTAATCACCTGTTTTCCTGTGATTTTGTATTCCACTTTTTATCCATTAGCAATTTCATTAGGAAAACCGTGCAAAATATGTACAAATAGTGTTTGGGGAAGGTTGTTCACAGAAAATATTAAAGCTATTAGCTTTGACCAGCCTAACTGGCCAAATTAGCAGAAAGCACATTTCTAAATCAAACAGAAGAATACAGCTGGAAAACAAAATTTTAACTTATACTTAACCAAGTGCTGGAAACTAAGCGTTCAAATTTGACAGTCAGTGACAACAAAGTGACACAAAACTTAAATATTCAAGAGCTATCCACAGGAGTCAAAAAGAAATTGAACAATGAATACATACAAGGAGAGTGAGTGACTATCTATAAGGAAAGCAAGACACAAGGGCGAAATATTTGCCAACCCTTTGAGCAAATATAATACAGTACTAAAAGAGCCCCAGTGAGTGTTATAGGCTATTTACACAAATTTGCTAAAATCCATTTAGCAAGATCTCTCACAACTTAGGTAGCACAACCTCAAGAGAATGATTGTCTTGAGATGACTTTTAAGCTGATGTTACTGGATTTGTCTCTCTTGCTGCTCATCTCAAGTACTGATTTCGAAAACCCCTTATTTTCACTTGCATGATACAACAATTCAGAGGGGCTTCAAAAACATGGCACCAAGAACATACAGCGCTTTGCAACTGACTCTACATTAATGAGGTCACATAGGTAACCATAATAACATGAAATTATCACAGGCAAGTGAAAATTTTCCTTTCCTTTTACACTATTACGTTTTTTTTAAAAGGCAGCTTTGGAAATAAGTCAGTTTCACTGACTTTTAAATGCGTGACAGTATCATCCTTGCCAAAAATGTGCTTATAAGTATGATGCCTATGGGATAGTTTGTAGTATTTCAGTGTTACTAATGTACATGGGATCTAACCTTAGGGAATCTCATGATGACCCAGAGATGAATCAGGACCTGCACGTACCCACAGCCAGGACACAGATCGTTAGGGCCATCACATGTAGTCTGCCAGGATGCTACATATAGCAGGAGAATAAACTTGATTTAAAACACGTTAATGTATTTTTCATGCTGTAATGGCCTAATTCTTGTTCTCTCAGTTGCAGCCCATGCAAAGTCTTTCTCTGATCCTTTCTCTCATGTGTTGACATTACTTCGGTGTTTTTACATGAATCCCCTGGGCCTAGAGATAATTAAGAACAAATTATTTGGCAGTAGCCCAACATCTGTAATTAGATCTATTAAAGCTCAAAACGTCTCAATTTTTCTTTATTGAAAAACATGCAGTCAAAACACTTTTAAGCAAAGAAATGCATTGTTCTCTTTGTGAATCTTTGTGAAATATTTACCCCAATGTACCATCTACAATAGGTGTGTTGAAGCCTTCCGTGGAACCTTCAATAAGAAAGATATCCTCCAGAGAAAGGGAGGAGCATCAATGAGCTTCAGAGGAGGAGAAAATCCCTTCGTGGCAGCAGCAGCAGTGGCAGCTGCCACCAGATCCTGCCTCGATTCACAGCCTCACCCCTCGCTTTTGGTGGGAACGCACAGGGCTTCATCTAACCTGTATGACCAACGAGGTTCTGTGCGTCACTCGCCTCAGATATCGACCCAACGTCTACTAATTTTAAGATAAAGTAACACATGTAGTACTTGTTTTTCATGTCTCGTTGCCATCTGTAATCTACAGGCAGGGGGAACTGCAGAACTAAGTAACGAGTTGCTCCTTGTGCTGCAGTGGCTCCCAAAGGCCAACGTCATTGCCAGCTTCTGCTGTCATGTTTTGGGCTACCGTGTGGCCACCAGAGACATTATGGGTATTAGTTTGCATCTGGCTGATTTTGTGGCACAGCTTTTATGACCAGAATTAACATTTCTGATTGCGGCATACTGGCTTACTTTTAATAAACACAAAGGTTGAAAACATCTCCGTTCTGAGGTCAGCTGTTGCTATTCCCAGACAACAGGCACGATGTTTTTTGTGTGCAGCCTCATGACGTTCTCTTGCCCTTGGTGTAACCCCCTCCCTCCGGCCGTGGCTGAGCAGGGCCAGGTAAGACGCAGGTGGTTCTCCCTCTTCTAAACAGAGACTACAAACAAATTTTTGTATTCCTTATGTAGACTTTCCTGTTTTATCACTGCTCCATATATTAAATATAAGTCTCCAGCACAGCAGCTGCACTGTCCTGCATATAAGATTTCTTCCCCTCTAAAGTGTGAGAGATAATTCCCCAGTCTCAAGAGTACGAACATATTACACAGCCCCAGACTTTTCAGCCCCAAACTTTTCAGATTATTAAAAATAATCTCCATTCTTATCCAAATGTCTCAGTGCTCTGTCAGCAAACAAAGAGTAAATCTTCACAGCCCTCAGCATACAGCCCCAAGGTATTAACCGAAGCTACATCTGTACCTAAAGTGGTAGAGCTTTAGGATCAACGTATTTACATGGCTTTCCTTGGATCTCCCTCCAGCTGTTTGCAAACTTGCACCTGAAAGGTTGTCCCTGTGGCTTGGACCAAGTCACGAGGTGTACCAGCTTAGGGTACACCTGCACCTCATGGCCCCTGGAAGGAGGACAGGTTCCCTCCCCATGTCTGCCACCAGGCTGGGACACAGCTCTCGCACAGGAGGGCTGGGCAGGGTGGCCCAAGCTTCGAAAACATGGGGAAGTTGCATCACTGGCTCATCCATGGCTGCCAGGTGAGACCTTGGCAGGAGGTGCCAAGGCACGGGTACGTGAAAGATGATGGTATCTGGGATCCGCCTCATCTTTGTGCGTTTGCTCCTCTGCCTTACCCATGTTCTCAGCAGCAGGCACAGGCAGCGGCTGAGCACCTGTCAGGCAGATTGCGTGTGTGGCGCATTCCTGAACAACTTCAAACACCATTTCCAAGCATGTGCAAGAGCTTCTACACCATATTGCCAACTGTGGCTGTATTGCCCTGGGTGGGCTGCTCAGGGCCTTTCTGCAGGTCTTCGGAGACAAAGCATATTCAAAGAAACATCTACATCTCATTATTACTGCTTCTCTCACCTCTTTTTGTCTGATGCCAAAGAGGAAAGAATGCAAATATTAAAATATAGGAATTACATTTATAACATCAAGGCATGTCCATGCAACCACTCAGTCAAGCCTGGGATGTGTTGCTGGTCAAAATTCAGCACTGTGTATGCCTGCAAAGCAACGCTTGACTTGGAGAAGACATACGACCAATGCAGATGGAAAATAAAAAAATGAACAGGGTTAAAGAAAGGTAAGGGTTAAAATTACATGACAGTTTAGTGGCTGGAGATATTATTTATAACTTTGGAATAAAATTTTTTCTTTATCATTTTATGCAGTTTATGATGCAGAACTCAAGAATGGAAAGTAATTATATGCAATATGTTAATCTAGATGAGGAATTTTGCAGTACTCATAATTAAGGAGAGTGACAGCATGCTAAATACTAGCTAACTAACCTCTGGCAGGGAAGCCTGCTCCTGGAACCTGGGGAACCCAGTGGTGATCCATCTCCTACATGCTTTTAAAACAATAATAGAAAGGTTTTAACTTCTCTAGGTTCTTGAAATGATATCTCACACTACAAAAATGCTTCTTGCAGCACACCCTGCACTAACAAAAATCACATTTGTCAGTGCTTTGGAATGGGAATTAGCACTACAGTGACCAAAACGAAAGCACTTGAATGTACAAAAAAATTGCGTTATATTAAATCACCAAGAAATAAAGTGATCTTCAGAAGTACCAAAGACTGATCTAAATATTCTCTCCTAGAAGAAAATAGAGATGCTTTGTAAGATTTCATCAAACATGCTTCATGGCAAGATGGCTTTGACCATGTGATTCAAATTCTTGCAGATGAGATTCAATTCTTGTCAAGTTAACCGAGCTGTAGTTTGATTAGACTGGTCTTGGGATTCAGTGGATTGTCTGCACAGTGACCTATGACCCAGCGGGCAGACACCCCAACTCCTTCTACTATCGGAGAGTGAGCTGGAATAAACCAGCATGGGTTTTGGTCTTGAAATTGGAAGAGGAACCTTAATTCATTCTGCAGACGGTAAATGTGCTCCCTGGGCTGAGGCAAGTAGTGGATAAAACTGAAAGGTATAAACACCAAATTTGTTAGATGCTTTTGCTGTTTGTGAAGACTGTATGTGAGGTGACAGCTATGGATGTAGATGTGCCTGGTGTGCGCTCTGGCACTGAGGGCAGCAGGAGCAGGACAGTCCCGCTCTCACCATCAAACTCCTGTGCCCTCACTCCGAACAACATGGGCTGCATCCAGGCATGCACTGGATGCAATGCCCAATCTGTGACAACTCCTAACCTGTGCCAGCTGAAGGGATCTCTCCAAAATTTCCTGACACAGGGAGGACTCTGTCTACTGCCTAGTTTACTTGCATAGATGTGAGCCATACACACAGCACGCTACTCCGATAATACGATATGCTTCACCTTTGCAGGCGATGGTGGCGTGCACGCAGGCACTCAGTGCTGAGCAGCTGAACCATCTGTACTCCCTTGTCATGTACCTGTGGTCAGGGCAAATGAAGGCAGGATTTAAGTCAGCATCACATCAGGACTCAGCATCACACCAGAGACTGGGTGCCTGCATGCTCTGCCTAAGCCAATGAGCGTGATATGAGTAAGGGACATAAAGTATCATTCCATAACGTATCAGAAAATACAGGGCTGGGCAAGGAGCAGCAGAGGGGAGGTGCATCACCCCTGCTCCTTCCTCCTCACTTCTGTGCTCTGTCTCTGGTGGGACCTGATTCAGCAACAGTCTTTACAGCTATATGGGGAAACCAAACTGGGTCAGGGACCAGGCTCAAGCACCATCACGCAGTTGTCAAATAACTGAAGGTATTAAGCTGCTCCCATCCCAGCAGTGTTCAGCCAGGCAATGCCTGGGCACGCTGTGGGCGCGGAACACACCAAAGACTTTTACTAGAAGGCAGCAGTCTGGGGGATGAAAAGAGTTGAGCTACACGGGCACAATCTCGGCCATGGCGCCTGCCCTCGGGCTGTTTGATTTACTGGTGCCAGCCAAGGATGCGAACACATCCTGGGGATGGGAGCGCAATGTGCACGGCACTGTTAGCGAGAGAGGGAGCCTTACAGCCCCATAGCCCTCCTGCTTCTGGCTTCTGAGGCTCTTGCAAGTCTGGCGTGAAGAAGAGAAAATGCTCATCTCAGTATTTAAAAGGAAGCATACAAATCCCCTTCATCTTTTTAATGCACTTCAGCTTGGCTTTGTTAGTTGTGTGGTGCTGGCATGAGGTGTGTTTTTCTGAAGAAACATTACTTAAAAAAAATAGCAATAACCCTATCCTAATTAGTCATCTTACATTTATTAGAGCCACTTTCTGAATAAATTGCATTTTAAGCATGATAGAATGTCAGGCTCCAGGGGAAAAAATAGTTTAAAGGAAGTAAATACCTTGCAAAACTCAGTGATGAATTTTATAACTCTTTGGGAACGAAAATGACTAAACTCTTTTTATTCCCCTATTATGAGTCAAAGTTCAAAAATTGGAGCAAGGTCACTTTTAAACAGGCACATTCCACCCGATCATTGTATAGGTGAAACAAAATGTGAAAGTCACTGCAGATTTATGCAGTAGCCACCAATGAAATTCTATTCAATATAAATCAATGAAATTGGATCTATTCAGATTGATGGGGATAAGGGTCAGGGAAGCATGCCCGTTCCTCAGCAGTCAAAGTGACAGATTGTGTAGGTTTTCCATGAATCTGACGTGGTTTCTTAATTAGAAACATAAAGGAAGCGGATATACAAATCCCGCTGGTATCCGGTGGAAATGAGAGGAGAATGCCAAATGATAAACTGGTATTTATAGGGGATTGTTTCCAAGAATTTATTACATTGTTTTTCCATTTAATTACCTTGAACTGGTTCTATCGAAATACTATAAAAAATGTGCTCTTCGTTTAACAAAATAGCAAATTTCTGTTTAAAATGAACTAATTACTTACTAAATACATTTGAGATGTGCTGTGAAATCCCAAGGCTTGGTCTGCTTACAGCATAATCACCTTAGCTGACATCTCTCAATGGAAAAGTCTAACCTTTATGGGGCACTGGGAAAGACGATCTCATACATTATTCCAGCATTTACAAATCTCTAAGGCAGCTGGATCCATTGTTAGAATAAAATCATACATATTTTATGATTTGTGGTTCATTATTTGCATTGAAGAAATTAATTGTGCATTTGTAAAAGAAGAAAGCAAGCAGTAAGAAAACTCCTTGCTACAAAAATCACTTTGATTTTTTTAAATTTCTTTTTGAGATAACTTTCTAAAAGACATTTTTAGGCAGAGACTGGCTTTAGTTTTGGTTTGTTGTTTTTTTTTTTTTCCTAGCAGCATTCAGCATTAAACAGGGAAAACGTACCGTTTCCTCTCAGTCATATCCTTGAACCAGATTCTGTTTTGATTTTTAACTTAAAAAAGCCATCTTGGGAAATTGCTGGAATCAACACCTACTTTGAAATCAGAAATAGTAGTCAGCTACTATTCCAGACCAATAAAAGTGTAACAGTACATATGAAAACAGACAAACACTGTGAGGCAGCAGAAGATAGGGTATATTTCCTGCAGAAAAAAAGTAGAATCAGGCATTTTTCCCAGTACTATTATTTTTAAAAAATAATTTGTATTACAATAACACCCAAGAGTTTCATTCCTAGACCAGTCTCATTTAAAAAAATATATGATCCCTCTCCCAGAAGAATTTAAACTCAAATTCACAAAAATATTGAGCTTCTTATGTGCTATTAAAATTCATATGTCTGACAAGCTTAAACATATTTGCGAACCTCAGCTTTTCAATCAAATTTAAACCAAAAGACAATGGGTAGATACAGGTTGGCAAGAAAGCAGAAATTAATATGAGCTTCATATTTGTCTAGTTTCCCACAGGCAGCAGGCAAAAGACGGGCTATGTACAGGAGTAGGGACATGGATGGAGGTCCTGCCCACACTGCGGGACTGTGAAGGAGAGAGCCTGGCAACTTCTGCCTGAAAATCTACCAAGTGGGTAATGGAAGCTGGAGTCAGTCCTTTGTATTGAATGATGGGCAGGATGAAGATCAAGTTTTGAAAGATTTTAAGAACTGAGGAAATGGAGCTTATTTTTGAAATGAAGTAGAGGGAGCCAAGGAAGAATTACAAAGAGAAGTCTCACGGTCAAAGCAACAAGGCAGAAGGATGACCCATGCAACAATACGCTGAATGGAAGCAAAGGGCAAGACTGCATTTACCCAAACTAGAAGAAGTGGACAGAGAAATCAAGATATGAGTTGATGAAAGCAACAGGGTAAGCTTTACCTGTGCAGTTAGACAGGAAAGGACATATCTTAGAGATGCTATGTGGATTTCAACCAGGTGTGAAAACTTTGAAAGATATGGGAAGGTTATTTGTTGGTTAGGTGGCGTGACAGACGTGGTGTTGCTATCTGCAGAAATGATGATGGAGGGGAGAGTTAGAGGCTGGGATACTGGTAGGCCACTTCCTAATATAAAGGGAACAAGATGTCTCAGCTACATACAGACCCTCAGTGAACAGAACCACGTTACAAGCAGACAATAATTTTTTGTGCCCCTTCACCAGATGCACACTCACCTGATGCTATTTTACTACATGAAACGTGCCAGACTGTTTTCCGGCTTTGCATAGCTCAGCGTGTGTCCATGCAGCTGTACTCTCCCTCTCTCTCCTCCTACAGGGTACTCTTTTCCATGCAGGCTCTTGGAACAGCCCCTTGGCCATCCTCTTCCCCAAACTGTTGGGGATGCCCTTTCTATGGGCATTCTTCCATGGAGAAATGATGGTTGTCACAGCCCAAATCGTGCAGAAAAATGAGCTACCAGTTACGCCGTATGACTGACTGCGCAGCAGTGCCATGTCTTCTTTAGTTTACTAGAAGTTGTAAAGACTACTTTAGTTTACCAGACTAGTGTTACTTCACT
Source organism: Tauraco erythrolophus (assembly GCF_009769465.1). Classification (NCBI taxonomy): domain Eukaryota; kingdom Metazoa; phylum Chordata; class Aves; order Musophagiformes; family Musophagidae; genus Tauraco; species Tauraco erythrolophus. The sequence goes on along the minus strand of NC_141467.1, from coordinate 85,503,318 downwards.
GGAGCCAACCTGAAAGTGTCCCTGTTGCTGGGGTGAGTGGAGGGAGTTTGCAAAAGAAACCTCCTGAACGAATCCCAAGCTTAACTAACATAATCTCAAGAAACAACATCACTAAAAGCCTTCCCAACTGCATATTTATTACTAGTTGGAAAAATTCTTCAAGAGGTAATTTTCTGCATTAAGCTGTGGGCCTGACTTTCTGTCCGCTGCAGGCTGTGGGGCTGATTGGATCCACTTTACCTGTTATATAGCACTTCATACACGAGTCACTCTAGCACTAGGGAAACACGAGCAAGCCCACCGCCCCTGTTTTACCAGGAAAATTAGGGCCAGATTGTTTCACGAAGCTGTATGCTCATGGCAAAAGTCACACCTTAGAGCTCTCCCGATTATTAGCATTTATTATCTGCCTATGCACCCTGAGCCTCAATGTATGAGGTGCTATATATAAAACCAGAACAAAAAGATGTTCTCATGCTCCAATGAGCTTATTCTGATCTGGCTGCTTAGCAATATTGAAATGTTTTGTTGAATATTAAGATTGAATAAACAGACAAGGTATGTGGCATGTTCTCAAATATTTTTTAATGAAAATTTCTGACCCAAATGACCCTTGAAAGGTAGAAACTGTCATTCTGAGAAAGGCGTAGGGGCAGGTGTCATCTTTTACGATGCAGAATCTGACACACGTTCAAAGCACTGGCACCAAAAGTAAGAGAGACTTGGGGACAATTTTTGGCATAAACCTTAAGGAAAAGTGCCTAAACACTGGAAGAAACTGAAAAGCTTACACCTTTTTGAGAATTTAAACTAACCTATGGTGCTTCAGGGTATTTGCCTTTAGAATAAGTATTCTGTCTTACATGGTGCTGAACAGCACACTTAGCAGAGGATATAATTTTTGAGAAAGAAAATGAGCCTCATGACACAAATCCTGCTCACCGCACTTAAGCAAACATTCTTCATATTGAATCCAATAGGGCATCTTATGAAAAGTAGAGAAGAGAATTTGGTCCATTATGTGGCTATCAGATTTAAATTACACCAATAACTGAGATGCATGGGGTATCAGTGACAGGAATACTGGACCCAGAGTGTATGATTACTCAATTACTCCAATGTTGGATGCTTAAAGGCTAAAACAATTTTGGGTTCCTTCCAGTCAGTGCATATCACTGTCAGCTCTTCAGATAGTTTACCTTTCCCAAGAAGCTTTTGCTTACCTTATCACCTTCCCAGATCTGCTGCCTGCATTCTCCAATTACTGCACTTAACTGCAAGCCACGTTACATATACTTTACACTTCATCTTTATCTGTTCCATTTCGGAGATGTGATATTAGGCAAACATCTTAAACTTACAGCACTGGGCTTTAAGTCACTGACATCTTAGATTTATTTCCCTCAAAGCTTTCAGTTTTAGCAGGAGCTCAAATGGAGCACTGAGAAAGCGGAGCAGGGAGCTGTAGACACAAATGTGGAGGCAGTTTGGCAAATTCAAGTATTCTTAAAGTGCAAGGCAAAAAGGGGCAAAAATCTCCAATGCTCTGTACCTCTGACTCATGAAGGAGATCACAAAATTCAAAGTTGAAAAGAAAGCTGAAACAGAAGACATTCTAAAACAAAAAGGAGAAACGTGTGAAGCAAGGGGTCTAATTAACCCAAGTAAAAAGAAATCTATAAAAGAGAATGCATTAGCTGGAAATATTTATTATTGATGTTGTTATTTCTATTTAAACAATCTTAGAGGAAAACAGTTATTCCCAGAGTGAGACAGAAATATCTATTTATGCCATTAAACAGTTTTGTCTGATTTAGGTTTACCCTGCAGTACCACTGTTTGAAATGTAAATGCATCATTCAGGGAAATAACCAGTCTGTAGATTGCTCATAAAAGGAACGTGGTTAGTACTTTATAGCCAAAATCAAACTTGTTTGTTCGTTCTCATTTGTCACATGGGTCTTAAACTCACTTCTTTGTGCTGATAAAATGAATCCATAATCAAGTGATTTCTGCTTCCATCGATAACACATTTTGAGCATCAGTCTTTGCTTCTTACAAATGCTCACTAATATTTTCCTTGGTTTGCTTTCTCTGAACCCTTTTCTGCTCCAAAACTAAAGGAACAGTTTTGCAATGCAAATAAAATATTCATCGAAGAAAAGTGAGGCAAATTTATCACAGCCCATATATGCAGGCAACTCATATACGAATAAAGGGAAATAGTAAGAAAATCAGCAAACTAAATAAACTATTAAACCGTTTCTCTAATATTTTTCATATTAAAATACAGATGTAATATGAGATAATGGACACATTAAAAATGCTGTCTAAATAAAGAGGGGCTCTCCATATAACTTCAGAGTGTTCCTAATTCTCATGCTTTCAGGGTAAGGGCTAAGACCCATGAAGCTATTCAAGGAAGGCTAGAAACCTGAATAGCTCTTCAGAGCCAGGCTATGGTCAGAACTGGGTCTCCGAAAGAGACTTTACAGGGACTGAATGCACTGATTTAAAACCGTCTTCAGGTTACCGACATCTTCTTCAGGGAAGCACCTAAGCATTCACTTGACCATAAGCAAATGCTCAAATGCTGCTGGCTGAAAAAACGTGCTTTCTTGAGAGGACACCATCGGCACTACTGGTTGCTTAGCAGCTCTGCAAATCATTTTTTCTGGAGGTGACCCTATTTAAAATTAAAGGCATGAGATTTTAAAATATCAAGTCCAAGTCACACACACATACCCCACCCATCTGTACATAAAACTAAATCATATAAATTCATGGAGTGCCTTGCCCTATAAGGCCATATAAACACAGCCCATTTTTCACAATTTAAGAAAAAAACCCTCCCTAGATAGTTATATTAATCATTGATTGGAAGTTTGCAGACTTCGGAGCTAGTAACCCAACACCTGCCTGAAATTAGAAAAAATGGATGTGGTAGTAGTTAACGTTAAGGTGGAATTCTTCTGATTGAACTATTTATCTGGTAGTGTTTCAGATAATTAAACTCAGCTCAGAGTAACAAGAAAGGGTATAGTTATGGTCAGTTTTTATCTTCTAGCACTGCAGGGCTGTTGGGACTTGAAAATTATATGCAGGCAGGTTTGGAATGGGTCCAAGGTAGACCACACCGGACTGAGTAACATCTGGTGTATAGAGCTTAGGCTTTTTAAAAGCGTGTCTGGACAGCTGTAAAGTAGAAATGACATACATCTCTGACTAAAGGCTGTACATAAAGTTGGCAATAAGTTAATTGTGTGTTATTTGGAAAGGCACTGTTTGGATCTCAAAGCTGGGTACTACCATCCTGGAATATGTGCAAAGACATTCCAGTTACGCTGTAAAATATTTATTTTACACCAAGTGAATGAGAAATACTTATAAAACCTTCATCTTTGACCAGCATTTCTCCTGTCTCTCTTTCATGTTTACCAAGTTGAAAAAAACCCAATCAAAACCGGTTCTAAGACCTTGTTCTGGTCCCAGGATGTTACCAACACAGACGATATATAGATGGCTTCAGAAACTGTTAACACAGTATGAAGTGCTGATAAGTATCAACCTAGTCATTGCTGAATTTAAACAGTTATATTTTTTACTCTAAGTTTTCAGATGAGAAAGACTCTTCTGTAAATTGTAATGTACAAGCAACGCCTGCCATAAGTTGTCTCCGTGGTTTTCTCCATACCAGTGTTTAAACACAACAGGGTTTTCTCTTGTGAATCCATAAAATCCCCTTCCCATAGGTTAGTGCAAAAGCCAGGGGAGAAGAGATGCTCTCCCAACCCCTGCCCTGGACATGTACTGTACAGCTGGGACGGTGGTCAATGGTAGAAGGCAGGCAGCAGAGGCTGAAGTTTATCACCATCTGCTTCTGGCCAACTCCAGCGCCAAAAACGTGTATTTGCCCATTTTCTGAAAACAAAAGCAAAACAGCTCCCAAGGGATTATAATCACTCTTGGAAACAATGGCCAGTGCCCACTGGTGTGTTTATCACCATCAACCTGCTCTCCTTTCCTCTCTCCAAAGGTTTGCTGTATTTTCCAGTTGCATGCTGTATCACATAGAAATGTCCCTGGGACAGGTCACATATCACGACATACGTCCACAGAGCACCTTAACGATGCAGTGCCTCTGAGCTTTATGGCAATGATACTGTGTAGGCTGGAAAAAGTATCTGACCTGCTATAAGGAAAACTCCCTAAAAAGGCTTCTCCATTTGGAAAGAGATGGAGGGAAGGAAAGAGATGCATCTAAGAAATTAAAGAACTAATGTGTTTGAGTTTAAATATGAAGTAGAAAACGGAACTGTTTTTAAAAGAAACCTAAATGATGTTTTCATGAATTCAACAAAAACATTAAAATCAATTTTCTATCATCTGAAATGCAAATTTTTGTTGAGGAAAAAAAAATCGGGCAGAAAAAAAAGTAATTTATCTTTGCCAAAAGAAGTAAAAGGCAGAAAAGCAATCATGTCACTAAAATCACAGGCTGTCTTTAAAACAGGTTATGTATTTGGGTCATTTCGGCTGTATGTATGGTCAGTTTTACCATTCCTCAAGGAGAGCTGGTTGTTCCCAGGAGTGACTACAAGATGTATGCAGCAGTAAGGACAGCCTAGACCTTAACTTTCCAAGACAACTTCCACCTCACAGCTACCTGTGCTGAAACCTCAGAGCATGCGATCAAGTGGTAGGTTTTTTGGTTTGTTTGGGTTTTTTTTAACAGAAGTAGTTGAAATGTCTATTGATCAAACTTGCCTTGTCTATACCAGGACAGGGACTTTGGTCACTTTGGAGTGACAGGAAAACTGCCGGTGGTCTCTGATGGAGGAGCTCTCACTCTAGCGACTTCCAGCGTTTCAGTCATTTCGTCGCTGTGACCCAAAGCGTGAGCACAGGATGGAGAGTGGGCTTTTGGGGAGGTGGAGGCAGGGCTCACGCCGAGGTCTCTGCCTCTTCAGTCGGAGGGAGAGGAAAAGAGAAGGAGAAAAGTTTCCTCTTTATTAGAATCCCCATGAAAAGGATGCTTTTTCTCTTTAATGCAGCTCATCCAAATGGATGTCTGAGACAATAAGAATATATTGTTATATATATATAAAATAAAAAATGTCTGAGATAGTAACACTTTTTTTTAATAAATCCTGTGATATGTAAAACACTCTCATCACCTGACAGGCCCATGGGCTCCTGCTGAGAGCAAACCTCTCCCAGTGATCCACTGGTTTGTGTGCCCAGCTAAGCTCCAGTTGTAGTAATTTGGTCCAGCCAGTACTTCAGTTAAGATCGGGCTGCACACGTGCAATGTGCCAAGGTGTTTGTCCTTGAGACTGCAAGAGCTGAATCCTTTTTCTTCTGTTTTGCATGAAATACAACACAATTTTTTCCGAAGGGATGGCTGTGTGCTGTTACCTGCTGCAGCCTCTCACCCAGCGAGGCAAAACGCCGCTGGGCAGCCCGGTGACACCCCGCCAGGGCGGCTATACACACACACCACCAGCCACGGATGCTCGCTCCTGGATGCCTGGAAGACACTTTATGAAGGATTGTGACCTGTTGCTTTCACAAACAGTCATACTGTAAAACTCCAAGAGACATCCCAGTACAAAGCACCTGCAAAATACTCCAGAAACATTTTTTTCACTTAACAGTATCTGAAACCATTAACTCAGCAAATAATAGTGTTCCTGAAAGTGGAAAAAAAGAAGCCAAACCATTTTCCTTCCAAAGTCTGAAACATAATTCCTAGGCTGCAAACATCGCCAATTTTTATCCCGCAATCACATTTTTGCTGGTTTTAAATCTAAATTTACTGCAAACTGCGACTGAGATTTTACAGCATATCAACTCCATATTTAAAACTCAGTCACTGATTCCAATATGTCAGATTTCTGACAATAGGCAAAATGGATCTTTGACAGCAATGGTTTCTATTAAAATAGGGCTTAAAAAGAGTTAAGGAACTCTTGTAAAGAGGAATGCTTATTGCAAAAGTAAAGCAGGGAGAAGTTAAAACACAGGAGCTGGAAATAGTAAGATTTCGTCTTCAGAGCAGAAGATTGCCTATGGAAATATGTCACTGCCCAGCAAAACTTTTCAGGTGACTAGGGCAAAGGATGAGCAAAAATGTCACTACCAATAAATGAGACTTGGTAACAGGTCAGGCAGATGCTGAAATGACAGCTGAGCTATGCCACCTTCCACCCACGGTCTGTCTCAGAGGTGAGGAATTGCAGAGAGGTGAAGGACTGAAAAGGTGAAAGACTGGGCATACAGACCTTTCTGTGCAACAGCGTCACTGCAGGTTTTCTTTTCAAAACCCTGCCTCGCTCGCTTCAAGCAATATTCCTGCTTTACGAAACAGTTGCAGCCATTTCGGCGTAGGAGATATTACCACCACGGCCATGCAGCAGTGAGCAGTGGCATGCTGAGCTGCAGATTAATTGCTAACATTATGCTCTTGCTTTACCATCTTGCACTGTACACTTATGTTGGATACTCTAAATTCAGTCTCAGATCAAAATCTTCTTTAAGCAGAGACAGCTACGTCCACCGAGCCCCTGCATTGCCCACCTGCCTGCTTCGGTGGTGCCAGTGCCATATGCTGCTTCCCTCCAAGCCTCCTCTGCGATGGGATCTTACCTGGCAGGGAAAATCGATCCCTCCTTTGACCTCCCCATACACACCATCTAAGAGAAGGTCATGCTTTAAAATACTGACAGCTTATTCTTTCACTACTTTTTCACTTTTACATGGAAAATACTGTTACTTGCAAAGTATTCACAGCCTTTCTTCTCCATCTGAAAATACTCTTCCTGATTTGAAATACAGGGAGTATGGAAGAGGTCCAGCTACAACCTGAAGTTCAGACCGGCTTCTAGGTAACACCATGGCCAGGGATGGCTTCACACTGACCCGTAATTCAAGAAAATCTTGATCAATTTTCATAAGGCCAAAATAGCCAGAGGGTTAAAAAGACAGCAAGCATACTTTCTATAATAAATTTTGGAAGGAGTATAAATAATGGCATAAAACTACACCCCAGAGTGACCTGTAAGTGGATTCACTTAGGAGCTGTAAGCTGCATCTATGGGCTCCTGGAGGGAAGAATACAAAGCCTATTTCTACAGAACTAGGTCCAAGGCAGGCCTGAACCCACTCACAAACCAGAACTTGCCTCACATCCATCCTGGGTGGACACAAGCAAGCCCTTGCTCAGAGATAGAAGGCAACTCTTTTTTGCGACTGAACATAGGAGGGAAACCCCAGGCTCTCAGCAGCGTGGGTCAATGCATACACCAGCGTGTACCTGCCGCACGTGGACACAACGCTGCAGACTGGCAGTCACCCTGTGCTTCCAGGATCCCTTCATTTGCTGTCCACAGTTAAAGATATTTTAGATCGTAACTCTAACCAGCTTGCATGGAGTAAACGTTTCCATGCCTTGGTGTCCTTTCCAGCTACCTTCCTGACAATGCTTCCTCGCTCCACCTGGCCACACCTTGGCTCCTCTCACCGTCCTACAGAGAAGAAGGCCAAAGTCATCCCTCCTGGCTGCTCACCTGGCCAGAGTGGTACATCATGACAAATTTGTCCCTTCCCAAGGACAAAGGAAGGAGTGGCTTCCCAAAAGACAGGACTGTAACTTTGATATGGATAACTATAACTTTCACATGTAGAAAGTTACACTCACATGTAACAACTCATCATAGTCAAACCACAGCTACTGCTCCAGCACATACCTCCAGCCACACTGTACGCTTAACCAAAACCTGTTTCAAGTCAACACAAACTCAATTGAGATTCCTGCAGTAGTTTATCCAATGTAATTACAGTGGATTAGGTTTAATTTCCCGTTTAGCTTACCATAGCGAGTGCTCAGCACCACCGCTGCAGCCTCCACCCGTGAACGAAGCATCTCGCTGCTGATTCTTTTCCCAGCGCAGTTCCTGATGCGCAGCTGCGGATGGGGATTTCCTTGGCTGACCTGGCTACTATATGAACAATTTGACCAGATTACCAGATTAATTAATGTCCTAGCTTTATCCCCCTCAACATCCATACATACAGCAGTTATAACTACGTTTAAATAGGAGCCTTGCATGTGAGTTTTCAAAAAGCTTTCACTTTCTGCAAACCTGAATACCATGTTTTCAAACCAGTTGCACGGAAAAACCACGCAGCAGGTGTGGGACACAGTGAGAATCCAGCAACATCTCTGAATGACTTTTGCAGGAAGACTCTCTCCTTAGACCTGAAGCCTGCTATTCGATTCCTGCTAAAGCAATATTCCCAATAAAAAAGCACAGGATACAAGGAGTAAGGTAATACAGCACCAGAAATAAAGCATTGTAGAAGTTTATGGTTGCAGTCATAACTGTACAACCCTCACAAATAGGTGATAAGGCTTAGCCCATTTGAATCCTTTGAGATACCATGAGCAGGCACAGAGAAACATCTTCAGCCCAGTGTGCAGCGCATGGGCCATCACGCGTTACATGTAGTCTGCTGGGCACCTTTGGGACACATTCCTCGTTGGGTTTGCTTATGAATTTAGCAGGCAGCAGCCATTCAAAAGCATCCTGGGCCTCCAAGCTCCAGGGATTTGTCCCCCAGACAAAAATCTTCTGTGCAGCTTGGCCATGGGGAGGGCTCCCTCCCAACGAGCAAGCACAGTCAGTTTGGATGCCCTATACCTCATCGAGCATATGGTTTGTCAGGACTTAAACCTCACTATATCTCATAAACATGTCCTTTCAAAGAGCCACTCATAAACTGGAAACAACACATCCTGCAAAGGGGAAAGTGTGGACTACAGTTAACTTATTTATTCCTATCTAACATACTACAGACGTCCTGAGTTTTACAGCGTTACATGTTTTGAACCTTTTCAGTAAAGTGGAGGTTTCTCGTTTCAGCCTAACTGCTGTTAATCTGTTCCAAATGTTAACGTTGCAAATAAGGTCTGGTTACCATCTCTGCCCCGAGCCGATAACAGGAACGGAGCTGATCAGCATCTGGTTTAGTTCAGAGTACAACTTGCTGCCTAATACTGCAGCGTTTGGGTTGGAAGATTGTTGCATTTCAGGAACACCACAAAAAAAAAATTAAACTAACAACACTCACATACAGTCATGTGTCATTATTTATTGCTCTATAGGCTTGCTAAAGATGGAATATCGCATTACTAATTTTGGCAAATTCCAGCACACATAAACAGGCCAAAACCTCTTAACATAAATTATACCAGAGCTGCCTAATGGTAATTAAAAAAATTCAGTCGCTTACTTTCCAGACTTGTGATGGAAAAATAGTTTAAAAATAAGAAATTTTTATATCAGTTTCTTATTTTGTCTTGCACTTTGAATACTTGAATTGTTATGTGTCTGATTCATTGCAAGGTACTTGGCAATACAGCCTTTTCAATATAATAAAAACTATGATTATAAATGAAAATGGCCTAAAGTAGATCTATAAAATACAAATTAGAGTTTGAACAGATATAATCATTGCCCTAAAACTCACACCACTAAGTTCAGGTTTAGATCACAATAAAACCTCCTGCTGAGTTAAATCAGAGCTGAATCCAACTCCCAATATGCAGAATAATCCATCTCGGGATTAGCTGTGACCCTTCTAACATCCAGAAACACTTCTCCTTTTTCCTTCAGGCATTTTTTATACTTTATTCCAAATTCCTTTACTGTGTGAGCCATCATTTTGCAGTTGATCACATAAAAATTCTGCATAGAACATATTTCAATGACATTTCTTTTGTTAATCCAGATGGCAGATTATCCTTTATAAACTCAATGAAGACTACAGGATCAAAAGCTCTTGACACGTATAGAAAACAAACCACCAATAATTAATGAAAGTTTTAGGTTAGCAAGACGTGCTAACCTATATCCATCAACTTCATATTAAAGTTGAGTTAGAGCAAAAAAATTAATAACTATCTCAAATATTAAAAGACCATTTTTAAAAATGAATGCGTAGAATGCTTAAAACATCTAGAGCCTGTATAAAATGTACACGAATCCTGTCAAATTTACCCTACACTTTCCTGTCACCCAAAGCACTGACTGGGGTGACCCACATGACATAAATTTCTTGCTACCTGTGAGAAACGACTGGACACAGAAACTACTTCTCTCCCCAGGCAGATGTAGTTGGTCGATCAGCTAACTAGTAATATAATATTTATGAAGTTAAGCAGGATAAAACTGATAAGCGCTGTATTAATTTCATGGTGACACCTATGAGCAGTGATTTTTTGTACACAACAGGTTCCATTGATCCTATTTTACATTTGAGAAAGCGGAAAAAGCCTGAACTACCGAATTGCATCATGCTGCAGAGTCAAGTCAATAACAAAACTCAGAAAGTGGCAGGCTGCTTCATGCTTGTCACAAAACTATGTCATTGCTCACATTTTTAGCAAGATTTCTCTCATTGTAACAGCTTGAGTAACTCCCCTTCCACTCCACAGGGGAAAAATAATTAATAATTTCCAGCAAACTTATCTATTTTCTGCGTATAGATTTAATCAGACAGATTTTAAACTACTTAAGGGGGAAAAAAAGTAATAACCCCACAGGCTGAATGACTTGGGAGATAAGACATGTTACTAGTGACACAAAGATCAGCATAATAAGGAAAACTCAATCTAGGTATAATCATATACAGAATCCCAAATCCACCAACCTTAAGCAGGTAAGAAAAAGAAACAGATGTTTTAAGATCTGTCATTGCTGAAATGGCATGCGTATTCCTGACCAGCACAAGCTACATGCATTTTTCCTCTGAGCCAAGTGACAATACCAGCAGCAAGGTGCTCTGTTAATTGATTATAAAGAAGTGAATGTGCTTCCATGTACCCAACAGATAATTCAGTTATTTCAAGCTCAGTTACCACTTCAGTGTTTTGCTGAAGTGCTGTTTAACATATTTGTTGGAGACATAGACAGTGAGATCGAGTGCACCCTCAGCAAGTTTGCAGATGACACCAAGTTGTGTGGTGTTGTGGACACGCTGGAGGGAAGGGACCATCCAGAGGGACCTTGACAGGCTGGAGAGGTGGGTCTGTGAGAACCTCATGAAGTTCAACAAGGCCAAGTGCAAGGCCCTGCACGTGGGTCGGGGCAATCCCAAGCACAAATACAGGCTGGGCGGAGAATGGATTGAAGCAGCCATGAGGAAAAGGTCTTGGGAGTGCTGGTGGATGAGAAGCTCAACATGAGCCGGCAATGTGCGCTGGCAGCCCAGAAAGCCAACCGTGTCCTGGGCTGCATCCAAAGCAGCATGGCCAGCAGGTCGAGGGAGGTGATTCTGCCCCTCTACTCTGCTCTTGTGAGACCCCACCTGGAATACTGTGTTCAGCTCTGGGGGCCCTAACATAAGAAGGACATGGAGCTGCTGGAGCGGGTCCAGAGAAGGGCCATGAAGATGATCATCAGAGGGCTGGAGCACCTCTGCTATGAAGACAGGCTGAGAGAGTTGGGGCTATTCAGCCTGGAGAAGAGAAGGCTCTGGGGTGATCTTATTGCAGCCTTCCAGTACACAAAGCGGGCCTACAGGAAAGCTGGAGAGGGACCTTTTCCAAGGGAGTGTAGTGATAGGACAAAGGGCAATGGATTTAAACTGAAAGAGGGTAGATTTAGATTAGATTTAAGGAAGAAATTTTTCACTCAGAGGGTGGTGAGGCAGTGGAACAGGTTTTCCAGAGAAGTTGTGGATGCTCCATCCCTGGAGGTGTTCAATGCCGGGTTGGATGAGGCTTTGAGCAACCTGGTGTAGTGGAGGGTGTCCTTGCCCATGGCAGGGGGGTTGGAACTAGATGATCTTTGAGGTCCCTTCCAACCCTAATCATTCTATGATTCTATGATTCTATATGAAGTTCTCCATGAAAAAAAGGCAAAGTATCTAAGTAATGTTTCTTCTCCTTTCAAACTGCCAAGAGAAGGAAGAAGACATACTAGGCTGGCCCACATCTCCAGCTCCCAATTCGTACAGAAGCAAGGACCTCTTCTCAACTTTCTCTTCCTTTATGCTCCTTAGAAGTAATTTTCCATTTATTGTTTACACAATACAGAACTTAATTTAAATTATCGGAAGCACTTAAATAATTTCTTTAAGGTTTTTTTTTCTTTATGTTACTCTTTAAAAAGAAATCTCTGCGAGGCCAACATATTTCCTGGCTTCTCCCCTTTTCCAGGGCTATTACCTGAGCTGCAGCCTGCCCCTGCAAATGTCCACATGTGCATTGACTTTCTTGGGTGACCATCAGTGGATAAAGCTGGGAATCAGGCTCTACAGAGACAGCAAGGATTTCAGAAGTTTCTTCACCTAGTTTATCAGCACTTGAGGAAATCGGGATGATTTTGGTCCCTGTAGGTAGCTCAGTCCGTGCCACCTTCTCTCGGATTTTCACCTGGCGCTCTCTCTTTCACTCACTCTTTAGGACAGAACCAGTTGTGCACGAGCTTGCTCTCACCAGCCACTGCTCTCTCCTGCTTCCATCTTGACTCTACTCCGAAAAAAGAAGTGATGCTTCTCTTCATGCCTCCTCCCAAGGGCAGCCACAATGCAGGAGGTGTCTCATTGTCCATAGAGTTAAACAAGATGGCCAGGATGAGCAGCTGGGTGCTGCTCTTACAGTGAGCTAGAAAGGAGAAGGGAGAGGGATATAGGAAACAGAGCTGCTCAAATCCACCTTTCTCTCCCTAGATTCTGTTGGAATGGAAAGCTTTGCTCCTTCAAAGAAGGGAGATGGGCTGCTCAGAGTGTAACAACCCACTTTTGCCTCTTCAGACACAGGCAAAGCTCCACAAAATTGCCTGTTCTATGCAGCTGCTTGTGTTGCCTGCTGTCCTGAGCCACCTCAAAGCTCAAAGAAACCATTCCCATCTACATCTGTTGTGGTTTAGGCGGCTCCGGCAACTAAATGCCACACAGTCACTCATGCACCCTCCCCCACCCCCTGGGGATGAGGAAGGGAATTAAAGGAGAAAAGGAAAAGAGACCCGTGGGGTGAGATAAGAATAATTTACTACTACTGCTACATCCCAACAAAGAGAAAGTCAGGTAGGAACACCAGGAGGCCTGTGTGGATGAATAAGGAGCTCCTGGACCAACTTGGGCACAAAAAGAAAGCCTATAGGGGTGGAAGCAAGGACAAGTAGCCTGGGAAGAATACAGAGCAATTGTCCGAGCAACCAGAGATCAGGTTAGGAAAGCTAAAGCCCTGATAGAGTTAAATCTGGCCAGGGACATCAAGGGCAACAAGAAAAACTTCTATAGATATGACAGTGATAAAAAGAGATCTAGAGAAAATGGAGGCCCTCTCCGGAAGGAAATGAGGGACCTGGCTACCCGGGATATGGAGAAGGCTGAGGTTCTCAATGACTTCTTTGCCTCAGTCTTCACTGGCAAGAGTTCCAGCTGCACAGCCCAAGTCACAGAAGGCAAAGGCAGGGACTGTGAGAATGAAGAACCGCCCACTGTAGGAGAAGATCAGGTCTGAGACCATCTTAAGAACCTGAAGGTGGACAAGTCCATGGGACCAGACGAGCTGTATCTGCGGGTCCTGAGGGAACTGGCAGATGAAGTTGCTAAGCCACTATCCATCATATTTCAGAAGTCGTGGCAATCTGGTGAAGTTCCCAATGACTGGAAAAGGCGAAACATAGCCCCCATCTTTAAAAAGGTGAAAAAAGAGCACCCAGGGAACTACAGGCCAGTCAGTCTCACCTCTGTGCCCGGCAAGATCATGGAGCAGATCCTCCCTATTACTATGCTAAGGCACATAGAAAATAAGGAGGTGACTGGTGACAGCCAACATGGCTTCACTAAGGGCAAATCCTGCCTGACTAATTTGGTGGCCTTCTATGAGGAGGTTACAGCATTGATGGATAGGGGAAGAGCAACTGACATCATCTACCTGGACTTATCCAAAGCATTCGATACTGTCCCACACGACATCCTTGTCTCTAAACTGGAAAGACATGGTTTTGATGGATGGACCACTCGGTGGGTAAGGAACTGGCTGAATGGTCACACTCAAAGAGTTGTGGTCAACGGTTCAATGTCCACGTGGAGGCCTGTGACGAATGGTGTTCCTCAGGGGTCAGTACTGGGACCAGTGCTATTTAACATCTTTGTTGGAGACATGGACAGTGGGATCGAGTGCACCCTCAGCAAGTTTGCAGATGACACCAAGCTGTGCGGTGTTCTGGACACGCTGGAGGGAATGGCTGCAGTGGAACAGGTTGCCCAGAGAAGTTGTGGATGCCCCATCCCTGGAAGAGTTCAAGGCCAGGCTGGATGACGCTTTGAGCAACCTGGTGTAGTGGAGGGTGTCCCTGCCCATGGCAGGGGGGTTGGAACTAGATGATATTTAAGGTCCCTTCCAACCCTAACCATTCTATGATTCTGTGATTCTACGATTCTATGGATATGTGCAAGGATAATTATATACGAACGAGTGAGGTACGGTGTAATTGCTCACCACCCCTTGACCGAGGCCCATCTCGTCCCAAACTAACGATCCTGAAACAGATACATCCTGATATCGCAATCCCAGACGAGTAAGAGGCCCGAAAATAGAGAGCGAGACAGAGAGAGCACTCTGAGAGTCCGAAAGTGAGAGCCCCAGAAGAGCAAAGGCCCTTTTTTATTGGGCATGACGCTGCATGATATGGAATACTAATTGGCTAATTTGGCTCTCAATCCTAAGTCTAAGTACAAATCATAAGGAGAGTCATGGACCCCATGTCCCAGCTATGCTGCCCCTTATCCTGTTGTGCTCCTGCACACTAGCAAGAACATGGCAGCTGAAAAGTCCTTGAGGCCTCAGTGCCAACTATAAACATCAGTGCGCTGTCAGCGTTCTTCTCAGAGTAAGTCTCAGACTAAAACCAAAACACGGAGCTCTTCTGGCTGCTAAAAAGGAGAGCTAACTCTGTCCCAGCTGAAACCAGGACAGTATCACGAAGTGCATTAGCAAGCAAAGAAAGGGAGCAAGCACCGAGAGCAGATTCTTGTCTTCCTTTCCCTGTAAAGTTCTAGATTTGTTAGCTGAAAAAGATGCATGTTACTTGATTATTTTTAATGCCTCTGAGCCATTGTATATTAAATAAATGGTAAAATCCATGTCCCGGTTGCAAAAGATCACAATGAATAGTGTAGTCATTAGGACCCATAACAGCAAGATGCTTTCCGTAGAAAGGCATTTGTTTCACTGGAGTGTTCTCAGGGTTGGGTTTATTTTAGGGAGTTTCAGTGACAGAGAAACCCAACCTATCAAATCTAAATGGCTCATCTCTCCTATTGAATCTTCTCATTTTCCAACTGTTCGTGGGCCAGAGGCTGGCTCAGCAACATGACAGTTAGGTCACTTGCTGGGAATACAAGAAACTCAAGTTCAAAGTCTCTCTCCTAATCAGGTAGACAGCTTAACTTAAACCTCAATCTCCTACAACCCAGGGAAATGACTCAGTCATTAGGTTACTCGTAATCCAACATGTATTCGACCTTGAGGGCATGGTTGTTTCAGCAATGAAAAGGTTTCTGTTTTCTTCTAATATGGAACAAATACAGAAGTCAAACCTCAATTTTATTGTAAAACAAAATTTTTGCATTCTGGCCAGCCCTCAGTAATATTATTTCCCGTTCTAAGTGGTCTTCTTCATTCCGGGTGTTTGTGCTCCCCTCCCACCCTCAAGTGCCACTGAAGAGCTCATTCCACAGCTTTCTTCAGATCAGTGGAGACTTGATGGCAGACAGACATCCTCCTGACACCTTCTGCTCTTCTGTTTCGTTTACCTGAAGTGATCAGAAATAGGTGAACATAGCCAATATCTGGCAGCCTTCTGTTGTTTTTTTTTTGTTCACTGCCAAAGAACACACCCGTGGTTCTCACCCACCACTGAAAAGGAAACAGGACAAAACAACAGAAAAAACACCACCCTGGTGTGACCTGACGTCATCCCTTGGTTCTCACGCATGTCATGGTTGGCCACAGCATACGGACAGAAACCCTGCCTCAGAGAACCACCACAAAAGATGTGAGGTGGGAGGTGACAGGCGAGAGACTGCAGGAACGGGAAGACCACATGGCTCCAGAGCCCGACACAGCACAGGCTTCCTCACATTTTCCCCATGGCAAGTAGACCTTTTACCTCACTAACTTCTACCATTTCCAGCCTCCGCAGCCTTTCTTGTGTTAATTTTGTTTAAAGTGTTGCTCTTACTGCATTAGTCACTTTTGTTGCCTTCTTCCTATGATTTTACACATAGATGGCCTATATGAAAAGGCATTTTTCAATTGCTTACAAATACACAGCCAGGGCGATTTAGACAACTATCTATTCTGCTTCCACTTAGGAGTCTGGCAAATGAAGGACTCAAAAAAAAAAAAAAGACAGAAAAAACTTGGTGCCTAAATTTAAGAATCAAATCCATGTCTAAGCACTTAAGCACTTAAATCTGTGGTCTGATTTTTAAAAAAAATTTGGAATCAAAAAAGTGCCAGTAAGGCCTAATGGGAGCCGATGACTTGGAGAATTCCATCCCTTATTTTGTTGCCTAAATAGCAATCCAGGAATAGGGCCCGGGAGCTCATTTTAAACAAAATATTTGTATGTATGCTGGCTAGAGCTGGAGGAAATAAATCGGATCATTGATCCCCTCTGAACTGGCAAATCACTGGAATTTTCAAAAAAGCACCATTCACATGATACAGGCATTCAGAAGATTGAATACAA
The DNA here is from genome assembly GCF_009769465.1 of Tauraco erythrolophus. Lineage (NCBI taxonomy): Eukaryota > Metazoa > Chordata > Aves > Musophagiformes > Musophagidae > Tauraco > Tauraco erythrolophus. The sequence goes on along the minus strand of NC_141467.1, from coordinate 85,486,546 downwards.
CAGTCGGGCAGTGGAAGGACGTCAGAAAGGTTGTTCTTGCCCTAAAGATGGATATGAGAGCGGGGTAAGAGGCTCCACCACTTGGCAAATGCCCAGGTGCTCTCCACCTGGAACCCACATAAGATACTGCTCCTTGCACTGACCTCGGCCACCCACCGGCCTGTTGGGCTCCTACCCCTAAAAATTCACTTTCTGTTACATCGTTCAACAGCTGAAACAGAGATATCAGCCAACCTAAATGAACCTTCTTCACAGAGGGCTTTTTCTTCAGCAAATTTTACATTAAAAAAAGGGCCTAAGGAAAAAGGAGACATCAATCTCTTGCTAGGCTTCTCCATCCAATTCCCTCCCAAAGTGATGGTATCGTGTGTCAATTTGCTCTCAAAGTTTGCTCCCAAATGGCAGCATCTACATCTCTGCTTTACTGAGAAGGTTTGTACGTGGAAAAGCCTTGATGTTCCTTGAAACTTCTCTGATAATAGGTGTAGCTGCTTCTTTCATACGGCTAGTCAGGCTCAAAATTATCTGAATATGGGAGCTTCCCAAGAGGAGGAAATTATCCGAATTAGCAAAGGCTCCTTTCTCAGTCCAGGCTTAACTAAATCAAAGTTCACTTAAAAGCTTATTAGAGCTTTTGGCTCCATACAGACGTCACATTTCTGGGAAGTTTTGATCAAAAAGCTTGGCAAGGCTACAACTACAATATTGTTATAAGTCACTAAATGTTATTGATATGTTTAAAACAGAAATTCTGTGTCCATTTTACATACAATTTATCTCAAATACAGTGAGCAAGACCACGGCACTTATACGTTTGTCAGAATATTCATCCTCCTTTTCAATCTTTCAAAGGTATTTCCATCTTACAATAAAGCCTGCTAATAATGCCCAAGCAGCCCATACAATAACCAATGAAAAAAAAAGGAGTAACAGTGCTGATTACAGAATTAAAGGACGCAGCAGGTATTGACTTTTAATAGACAATAATTTTTCACAGTTTTCATTCGTGATTCCATTCTTGATTATTGACAGAACAAACTGCAGCAGCTGTCCAGGGAAAGAGAAACTGTTCTACTGGGTAGTTTTCCTATGCCACTGCCCACATCGTGATCTATCCACATTTACAAAATTTCCAAAGTCTAAACTGAAACAAATATTCTCAGACAGCCACTGACAGCTTTGAGTGTTGTATCTGTATTTAATGGAATAAAAAACACAAACCAACTTGTCAGACACATCACTGTGCCAAGCTCAATTACCCAAATAAACAGAAGTAATGGTTAATTTTACTTGCTGCTTGCTTTTTTTGAAACTACCTCAGTGTTGATTTTTGCCATCTCTTCCCGGAAGGATTACATCTGCCTAGTTTAAAGTTTCACTTCCAAATACCATGTCCAAAACCTAAAAGCTTGCTACAGAAAATCTGTATAAATTTGGGAAAAGATCGTTCATTCTTTGGGGAAAATTAGCCTTGATCCTACAAGGAATCTTATTTAAGCAAGCACCGTCTGTGGGACAAGCAGTACTTCGATTGCCGATGCAAATAGGTCGTGACCTGCCATGATGGAAGCCCCTCGGGAACTTTTCCCTGGTGAGCAGTCACTCTAAACGTGTCTTTCTCCACCAGTAGCCCTGAGGCAGATGCCTACGTGCCAGCCAAACAGCACGTGGAACCCCAACATCAACAAAGTCACACTGAAAGCAGTTAAAATAGATAGGGATGAGGAGAAAAATATTTTTGCGCTACATTTCAGATTTACACCTCTCATTATTTGCACAATGCAGAACACAGCATATTTTGTCATCCTCTACAAGGAAGAGAACTACTGGACCTGTGCTGACTCACGCAAGTTAAAAAGGCGGCTCTTCCTCCTTCCAGCCATCCCTTTGAGCTTGGATAAAGGGCCTCCCATCTGGAAGTGTTTTCCCAAAGTTATTCACTTCGTGCTCTTACACACACACACACACACGCACACACACAGGCCCAGGGACTTTGAGAACTAAACTGCAGTCACCATGACACCATGAATAATACATCTTTCTATACGCTTGCATGTCATTCAGCATTGGATGAAGAAATCCATCCTCTTAACATTCTTTGTGAAGCACCCACAAATGATCTAAGCAGACTGGAGATGTTGAACAGGACAGGTCTGTTGTCTGATGTCCTCTCAGTCCAAGGCAAAGGCTGATACGCTGACCTTTAGGTGTGCATTGGTAATTGAGTGCAGCGAAGCTAAGAATGTGCAAAAACTTCCCAGATTCAGGATCAATCCAGCAAACTGACTCATCTGTACCCTCACCTCCGCATCTAGCCCCAGTGAAACTGGTAGGGCACCACATCGGTACGACTCTTCTGCAAGATTCCTGCTATGCAGAGGCCACGCGGAGAAAAGATGCAGAGGACAGTCCCTGGCAGGAGCAGAAACCTGCAGGCAGACTCACGCCGATGTACAGCCCTACCAACGGCTGGGTGGAGACTCCCGTGCTGTGCTGGTCCAGTCTTATTTAGCCCTTTCCAGTTGCAACGGCGCCTGCTCACCAAGAACGCTAGCCTTGGGGTCCCAACTGCAGATGAACGGCACTTTCTTTGAAACATGCCACAGGAAGTCCTACTATAGCACACGGGTTGAGCAGGCCTTCGTGCTTCTCTCCAGCCTTTCTTCCTTCTAGACAAACACGAAAAGGATTGCACTGCAAATTTCCTCATCACTGAACAAAATAAATTCACCTATGAAGTGCACCGATAAAGATTTTCCATTTCACATCCAGCAGTTGAAAAACAACTTTCTCTACTTGCGGTGGTTTGGGATGGGGTGGAGTGGTGTTGGGTTTTTTGTTTGTTTGGTTTGGTGTTTTTTTTTTTTTGTGGGGTGGTGCTCGGGGGTTTTTTGAGTGGGCTTTTTTTCTTGTGGGTTTTTTTTTTTTTGCATGGTGGGTTGGTTTTTTTTTGAGGGTTTGTTGTTTGGGGTTTTTTATTTGACTGTTTTTTTAAGAGGAAGGTAGATTAATGACCATTTATTTCTGAAAACTAGTCTCTGGGTTGAATCCAACTTCCAGCTGGTGCCTATCAAGAGGATACAGATCTGCAAGGGTGCAGAGTCATTCCAGATAAGACAATGACTAATATCAAGCACTTTATTCTCCATGTAGACTCAAGTACCTGTAGTTAGTCCTAAAATTTTATTCATTCTATTCATGTCCTCTCCCTGCATACCGAGGTACATGCACATTGCAGAGCACTATTTTACTGGAATCTGTATGGTTTAGATTTTAATGGAGTGTTGGTTTTAGAGCTGAATATATGGAAGCTCTTGAGTTACAAGAAGAAGAATTATTATTGCAAACCTGACTACAGCTACAGTTGGAGTTCTTGGAAGATGAGGGTGCAAGTAACAAGAAGCTAACAAATCCATGCCAGTAAGTCAAGTTTAATTTGCTTTCCTTTTCCCCTCCCTTCTAAAGCTGGCTGAAGTACAAGTTCCACTGTAAACGCAGCGACTAGCAAACATGGATGCCACCACAAATACAGCACTGCCAAGAGGAAGTCCTCCATTGACTAATAACAGAGTTTCCAATAGCAACTGCAAGATATTCTGGGCACTGAACCGAAGAGATTTAGGGATATATTCTAAACAAGATGTGCTTTTTGCAAGTACAGAATATGAACTGTATAACGTTTAGAGAAAAGGTTTTTAAGAAGTCACCACTAACTTGTATTGCAAAGGCAGAATCACAGGTTTTACTGGCTCTTCAATGGCCTTTACCTCAACAGGTACCACCATTAAGCTCTCCCTATCAAGCCTATTATCAAAGTGTGGCTGGAACAAATAAATATTCAAGTCATCGCTACAGTTTGGCATTGCAAAGGTCTCAAGTTTTTGCGGTACACTGAAGCAGTATCAAAACTTAGCCTTTTATTTTGAAAAGAGGAGACTGCATGCTTGATAGTAATATTTTTGTGCAGCATTTGTCACTGTCAAGAGCACAATACAGAACATAATCAAGTTCATTTGTTAACTAAGTAATCCATTCTTTGAAAACCTATTCTTTAATGCAAGACAGTGCCAGTGACATATTACAAAATCATTTACTAGAACTGGAAAATGACTTTTATAAAGATCACATTATATCACAGCTTCTCTTTTGTACCCTTGCTGAGACTGCAGGGCATTTCATAGTTACTTCTCCTGCAGACTCAGGATTTTTTATATTTTTTTTTTCATTTGCATATGGAAAACACCCTGAATTTCCATTGCTGCAATTCAATAGTTCTATCAAAGACTGCCCATGCATTTTCATAGAAGTAATTTATTTCATCTTTGAAGTAAATACAAATTTGTCAGAAATATGTGCTAGGCCAATTTGTAAGCTCTACTATGTGGGAATTATGCCAAAAATACAAGCACAAATCAGAGTCCTAAATAGTAATGTCAAAAAAATGCTAGTAGTGAACACTAGAAGGTTCTAAGCAGCCAAAGGAGATTAAATTTGTCATCAAATCACTGAAAACAAGAAACAGAACAAACTTCCTTAGAGAGAAACTGATATATTATATGCCCAAGTCTGGCATTGTTATGTTAAAAGTTGCCTCTGAATAAAACATTATATAGGACGCTTTCCAGCAGCATAGATGCCTGCTGCATGAGAATGCTGCACTGTTGTTCTTTAATACCTTGGAGGTAAAATGTTATGCATCACTAAGTAATTTTAGTCTACAGTACAGCTTCCCAGCATGTTTAATTTTAGAATGCAACCAAGTTATTTGAGATGTAGGTAAAACAGAAAAAGACTAATGAGGGTTTAAAACTCTAGATGGCACACTCATACAATAAAAGACTATAAAGCTCAAAAGAAATACACAGGTTCACCTACGAGATTTTCTTGGTTTTCCACCTGAAACGTATCTGCAAATACCGTTCTGAGGCCAGTTTGTAAATGACTATTATAAAAGGATCTGCACCATTTCCCCAAGTTAAAATTGGGTGATTTAATCTAATACTATGCAGTATTTGCAGTTTTATATTTCAACAGTACTGAATTAAGTTAATTTAAGATTACAGATACAATTAATTCTCATGGCATGGCACCCATCCCGTCTCACTATCATACTCCAACCCACTTTGTGGATAACACGAATGAGATCTTACATGTTTCTTAATGGCACAATCTCAGGCAACAACCAGTTCAGTTAAACACTTTTTCAAGCTTTGAATTCACAGGGGAAGTGTGAGGGTGGTGAGGCACTGGAACAGGTTGCCCAGAGAAGTTGTGGATGCCCCATCCCTGAAGTTGTTCAAGATCAGGTTGGATGAGGCTTTGAGCAACCTGATGTAGTGGAAGGTGTCCCTGCCCATGGCAGGGGAGTTGGAACTAGATGATCTTTAAGGTCCCTTCCAACTCAAACCATTCTATGAAGTTTTTGATGCTGCTTTGCTTTTAAGCAGGAGCTCAGCTTTCGTTTATTACATCAAGTTCAGGGTCATAAAAAGGACATTTTAATATACAGCCTTTAACCTACCCATCTATTTAGAGTAGGTAGTATAAAATCTGAGACTCAAATCAGGTTGGATGCTGGTCACACAGTCATCAAAAAGACACTGCAGCATTTTTATTAGAATTTAATAAAATTAAATTTTTTTATTATTATTTTATTATTATTTTTTATTTTTTTTTAAATTAATTTTTTTATTAGAGTACGTTGCTGCTGTAATGCAATCTTACTGAAGCTGTAATAAATAATAGCTGTGCACCTGAATTGCCACAGTACACATCTGAACAACATTCAGAATGATCAGAACTGCAAAATTCATGAAATAGGGTGTTTGACTAATTATCTGAGTAAATAAACAAGTGTCTAAAATACAAACAAGATACAGATTTACAGTGTACTAGATGCTTCATGCTAACAGCATAAACCCACTTCTATCCTCCAGTAAATACAAAGCAGTTGAACAAGTTATCTCATCCTTACGGTGCCATGACACTTGGTTACTGCAGAGAAGCTAATATACCATAGCTCACACCACAGTGAAGGGGGACCCATACTGTAGGTACAAAATTAGCATGGACCAGCATGCAGCCCTGCGTTCAGACGGTTTTGAACTTCATGATGTGGAACATATGTACAACAAAGGACACACAGAAGGAATAGAAGAAGTGCACATACATACACTGATTGGAGAACTACATGGACATGGAAGCATTTGCTCACAAAGCCACAGCAAAGAATGTCTTTGGCCTTAAGCCAGTACAAAGGCCCCTCTCAAAAAAAGTACACGAATAACTTTTTTCCATTTCGACAGTACTGGCCATCAACTGATTAATAAAACCATTAGCATCAAGTTTTTTCTGTAATAAAGTGTATTCATAATCACTCCTTGCTGTGTGGCATATATTTACCAGAAAGTGTACATCTGTAGCATGCTTTTACTCTTAAATACGCAAACGAGAAAAATTTCTAACATACGTTACTCGTCTACATACATAAATTCACAATTTCCATTTAAAAGTTGAAAAAAATCACTGTCTTTTTTTTAATCATTTAACAAGTTTATTTCTACAAATTATGGCTTAAAAGCAGGTACTGTAAATACAAAAATCTCAAGAGACTGATGTGCAGCACATCATTTCTTTATATTGTCTTTGTGGTACATTATTCATTTCAGTGGGTATTCATCTCATAGCAGCAATAAATAGACATTTTAATTTTCATAAAGCATTATTTTAGATAGCAAATTAATCAGTACAAAATCAACTTTTAACAGCACTAGAGTAACATAACCCATAGGTCATTATAGGTTGGTCATGGAATTGGAAAATTTCATATTTGATCTCTATGCCAACCTAAGATTGAGTGATTTGCAGAGTCTCCAACATGTCCTCCACTGCCTTCAAAGAGTATTTAGTTTCTTTCTTACTGCGACCTGCAAACTAAACAAAAACAAAAAAGGATTATTATTTGTTGTAGATCAGAAATTCTGTGCACAGGGCCTGTATAAATAACAGTCCTAAACAGCAAGTACCAAAAATTTACTCTAATTACTACAAACCTAAAAGCACAGCCTCTTTATTGTTTCACTGAAACTCAACATTTTTACTAGAATACAAGCTACATCTAATAGCTTCCTCTAATAAGTAATGAAAAATACAATGGAACTCCTTAATTTTACTCATTTGCTCTGAATCTGAATACTCAGCACTTATAAATACCCTACTTTCAAATTTAGCCTTTATCTGAATAGGGATCTTCCTGTTGTTTTGTTTGCTCCACAAAGTTTAACATCATTTTTTATTCCAGACTTGAATTTTTTGTGTGATCCAAATTAGATTATGTTCATAATTTAAATGGTGGCAAGATTTGGACCCGTTATTGAAGCTAATCTACTTTCTATTTTTGTTACAGCGAGACAGAGAAATTTCTACTTACCAAAATCTACTATAAAATAATCCAGTCATATATAATTATGTTTTATGGTTCAAAGTAACTGCGAGTAATGCCCTTGTATTTGATTGCAACCTCCCATTACAACAGCAATTTCAGAAAGCATTTGAAACGTCTGTCTTGATGACAGAGAAAGACACAGCTTAATAAATACTACTTATGGCTTTACATTCTCTAAGACACATGCAGTCAAGTTTGGGAAAGGAAGGGGTAGAAGGGTAGGAAATGTTTATCACCCTACATTGAACTCAAAAGAGTTTTTCTGGCTGTACTTATGATTCCCATCACTCATCAGCCACATCTAACACAGTAGATTTATTCACTAGGTTGGTCTTTAGTCAAATGAAACTCTTAACCATTTTTAATACACCTGCATTAAAAAGTTTTGCATTTCGGGTTGTGAGGGGTGGTAAAGAAATTACAGAAGTAGTAACTATACCTTGCTGCTAGTAAAATAGCCTATTCTTTACCTAAATGTTAACATCTAAACACTCAATAAATTTTCAATTTCATGTTTTTTATTTCAAATACCACTGATGTCTTGCACAGTTAGTCCTTGATTTATAATGTGTCCCTTCTCTCTTGTAATTAACTTAATTTAGCAAACCCTTCATGATCTGTTAAGAAAGATTAAGTCATCAAACCCAGGTAATATCACACCAGCAACAAGCTGCAGAACCTGTTAACCTGCTTTTGACCCCCAGGCTACAATCTAACATTGAGATTCCCAATCAGTACCGAGTTCTTATAGTTTTAGCACAGTAAATGAAAAGCTATTTCACATTAAATAGTTAGGAAAATGAAATGTTGTTTATTGTGACAACACTTTATAGTTGAGACATACTGAAAACACCACATTTTCCTATTTCATATTTCCAGATGATGAACTGATGTGTCATGTTTTGACTCTAGCAGTATGTATAAACTCATTATTCAGGTTGTGCAGTTTCCAGTGACCTGCCATCGTCAACTTCACAGGAAAATCAGATTTCTTTACACTCTCCTAGGTGAAAGAACTAACTTTTGCTTAGATCTGACTTAATATAATATCGTTTATTTGATCACACTAAGCAAGAACAGTCTCAAGCAGATAAAAACAAGCAAATGAAAAAACAGAACTCAAAATCCTCGACTAAAAAATTGTTTCAAGTTCAAAGCATTCAGAGATTTCATTAAAAAGTGCAGAAGCCTGAATATACTGTGGTCAAAAAGCACACTTGGCAAGACACACAGAAAGTATGCAGAGTAAAGCTTCAAAATGAGATGAATTTTACTTATTTTACTTCTCTTCAGGGACACTGAAAGTAAAACTGACATAAGACATTAGTTTAAAAAATGTTACTTGCTAATTTCAAGAGCGGTTGCCTTCATGATACTGACGTCTACTTTAAGCTGAACAAATAAAACCAAACTCTGCGTCATAACAAACAGAAGTATACTTGGAAATGTAATCACTTCAAATTTGCCCTGACGAACAATTATTTTGTCTATTCTGTCATTACACAGTAATTTGACTGATTGAGCCGGAATCCATTTCTTAAAATCATGATTTAATTTTCTGTTTCCCAAATGGTTTGTAACAAAATCACCTCTCCAACCATAAATAACATGTGGATTGCTAACACAGAAGAATTTAGCAATGTACCCGGGAAGCATGTATCTGGAAAATTACTACGAGTAGGATCACATTAAAGATTTTTGTGAGCATTAATCAAACTTGCCTGCCTCTGCTGAAACGCTTCTACCAGAGGACATGCTAAACCAATTACCTAATTGAAGAGCACTAGGTTGCCATATTTTGTTTCGATGTTAAAGTAACTGTGACTCATGTCCTCGGTCAGAACAGACACACGTTCTTAACAGGGTCTGCACAGACAGAATAATCCAGTTTCCCTTCTCAGTGATAAGGCAAAACTAAACTTATAATCATAATAAACTTATAATAATTATTTGAATAATAAGTACTTCTCTAGCATCTGAAATTAAAGATTAAATTTTATTTGTTTGTTTTTTTATTTTATTCACCGGGTCAATTAAATTTAAGTGGCCTAGAGAATAATGACCTTTTTTTTTCAGAGCATGTGTTAGCAGCCAGGAATTCCAGCTCCATGCAGCAGCCCTAGCTACAAAAACTTTCTGTCTTCCTTCAAAAGTTTACATTTCTCCTAGATTAGGCACAGATGAGAAGGACTAACCAACCAGCACAGAGGGTTACATATTTAACATTAAAATCAGTATACTGACCAGATGGAGCATCAAAGACCTGTGCTTTGAATTTAAGTTTGACCTTTTTTTGAATTAAAATTATTTAATTCAACTATTCTTTATCACCATATTTTCCTGTAATGAAACTGCTGTACAATCTAACCAACAGTGGTGAAAGTAAGATTTTCTTTTTACATCAAAAGATTGTTTTCTTTAAATAACAATAAACTAAAAAGTTCCTCTGATTTCATAAAAGAACACTCAGGAAAAGCAAAAATCAAGTGCCAAAGCAAACTGCCTGAATGAGAGAATAGATTGAAAGAAGGGGACCAGTGAAAAGATTTCAAATAAACTGCATATGAAAAAAATAAAATGCAACTATAGCCAGTGCTCAATTTGAAAAAATAAAGGCAGTTTTCCAAAATTACTCATAGATTTCATAGATTTCTAGGTTGGAAAAGACCTTAGAGATCATCGAGTCCAACCATCCCTAATCCCCATTAAACCATATCCCCAAGTAGATCATCCACCCTATTCTTAAACACATCCAGGGATGGGGACTCAACCACCTCCCTGGGCAGCCTATTCCAGTGGCTGACAACCCTTTCAGAGAAGAAATACTTCCTAACATCCAACCTGAATCTCCCCTGACTAAGCTTATACCCATTTCCTCTTGTTCCATCACCCAACACTAATGTAAAGAGCCCTTCCCCTACCTTCCCACCATCTGTTCTCAAGTATTTGTAGGCTGTAATCAGGTCTCCCCTCAGCCTCCTCTTCTCCAGGCTAAACAGCCCCAACTCCCTCAGCCGCTCCTCATAAGTTTTATTTTCCAGCCCCTTGACCAGTTTGGTCGCCCTTCTTTGGACTCGCTCCAGGAGCTCAATATCTCTCTTAAAGCGAGGGGCCCAAAACGGGACACAACATTCCAGGTGCGGCCTCACCAGTGCCGAGTACAGGGGCAGGATCACTTCCCTATTCCTGCTGGTCACACTATTCTTGATACACGCCAGTATCCCATTGGCCTTTTTGGCCACCTGGGCACACTGCTGGCTCATATCAAGCCGGTAGTCAACCACCACCCCCAGGTCCTTCTCCGCCAGGCAGCACTCCAGCCACTCTTCCCTGAGCCTATAGCGATGCTTGGGGTTTTTATACCCCAAGTGAAGGACTCTGCACTTGGCCTTATTAAAGCTCATGCCATTGGCCTCAGCCCAACGATCCAGTCTGTTCAAATCCCTCTGAAGGGCCTCCCTACCCTCAAGCAGATCGACACAGCCTCCCACCTTGGTGTCGTCCGCAAATTTACTGAGGGTACATTCAATCCCCTCATCCAGGTCATTGATAAAGATGTTAAACAGAACTGGACCCAGCACTGAGCCCTGGGGAACCCCACTGGTGACCGGCCTCCAGCCGGATTTAGCCCCATTTACCACCACTCTTTGGGCCCGGCCATCCAGCCAGTTTTTAACCCAAAGGAGGGTGTGCCTATCCAGGCCAGCAGTTACCAGTTTCTCAACCAGAACATTATGAGAGACTGTATCAAAGGCTTTACTGAGGTCAAGGAAAACTACATCCACAGCCCTTCCCTCGTCAACCAGGCGGGTCACCCTGTCATAGAAGGTGATCAGGTTTGATTGGCAAGACCTGCCTTTCATAAACCCATGTTGACTGGGCCTGATCACCCGGTTAACCTGTATGTGCTCATTAATAGCACTCAAGATAACCTGTTCCATGACTTTGCCCATTACCGAGGTCAAACTGACAGGCCTGTAGTTCCCCGGATCCTCCTTCCGCCCTTTTTTGTAAATGGGGGTAACATCCGCCAGCCTCCAGTCCAGCGGAACTTCCCCAGTGAGCCAAGACTGTCCAAAGATAATGGACAGGGGTTTGGCAATGACATCCGCCAGCTCTCTCAAACTGCTGGTAATTCAAGTTCAAATCCAGACTGAAAATGGGGAAAGATCTCACTGAAGACAATTGTTCGAAAGTAACTTTTTGAATTAGTAATTTCATATTTTAAAGTTACAAATTCGTATAATCTGTCTAGGCACCCAAGTTAGGATTCTAAATGCATCTTATTCTCTAGAACATGACCACAGGAAAAATCACCTTTAACAGTATAAGAAGGTCCAACCAATAAAATAAGTCAATGCCAAACTCAACAGGCTCTTAAGGCTCTTATTACACTTCACAAAGCGCTTCGGATAATGCAAGGAAAGTGGGGAGGATTTATAGACGTAATATAAGTATCTAGCTTAAAACCTGGCTAGGCAACCTTCCACTAATGGAAGAACGCTCTAAGGGCTTCCACTGGCACAAGCAACCAAGGTTTCATGCTTAGGTCCAAAAGATGACAATTTCCAACCGTTCAACATGCTGAGGGAGCAACAAATCAATACTGACTCATAGGGGAAACTGCCACCTACTACATCACCAAACACTATTTGCTGTAGCAGCTGGATGTTGTAAGCCTGTGACACACACTGGAGTGGCCAAACCCTTCTGCAGCCATGTAACAAGCTCAGCAGGGCTGGGCTGGGGCAGTCCTGTCCAACTCCAGTCACTACAGCTTCTTGTGGTACTTCTGTGAAGAGGAAAGGGGTGTTCACGCCATTTGCTCACCAAACGCTAGCTTCAGCACTTATGTTTTCTGTATAGCTAAATTCCCCCTTACCACTCCAGTCAGATAGAGCACTCATCACTTCATGTCCCAAGCAGCTAAAAAGAGCAGCTGAAGTATGCAACATACCACAAAAGTATGAAGTCACAAAGAAATTATGATGTGCGTTTTAAATATATGTTAGTTGTGTTAACGTGATCTGTCCTGGTAAGCATTAACCAAAAATGCTTAACGTAGGATCCAAAAGAGCTTCACAGAAAGAGTGAAACTGCACCTTCCAGTGAAAAAAAAACACCACCAAACAAAACCAAACCACCAAAAAAACTTCACACCCCAAGAACCTCCCGCAACACTACCACCACTCCCAATGTAAGTCATATTTTATTAAAGATAATGTGACGTTAACAGAAAGCCATGTGGACAGGAAAAAAGAAAAAAAAAAGGCAAGTTTATCTGGCTGTGAGTCAAGTAACTACAAACTGTCATAATTAAGCTTTCATTATATTTAGAACCATGAGATGCCTATTTCTAGGCCTTAATCTTGGTATGCCACCATTCCACAGCCAAGACTTGTTTTACGTCATAAAGGCTTACAATACAAAGGCAAATACAGGTATTTATGCATAACTTTTCAAATAGCTGAAAAGCCTCCTAATGACTTCAGTAAGCTTTGATTATGGCCTACAAAATCTACATTTTCACAATTCAATGGGCATTTTTCTACAAAACTACACAAAACCAACTTCACTCACAATTACTAAGGTAATTATTAGGAACACCATTAAATATGATTTTGAAAGGTCAGAATAAACTAAAGGAAAACAAAATTCTAGAATTTCAGTTTGTTTTCTAGTAAAACAGAAGTAGATGACCAAGTGACTGTAGGAATTAAGATACATCAAGTTTTATTAAAATACTTAGCTGCAGAACCGAGTCTTGGAGGTCAACATTACACTAGTGCACATTTGGCTAATGCTAGTAGAAAAAAAATCTGTTCAAAGCTAATAAGTAAAGAATACTAATCAATAACTGTAAAAGATCAACATTGTATTAATTAAGGGCTCAAGGGAATCAAACAGAAGCAGAAGGCAAAAAATCCAAGCAAATTATGCTGATTTAAATGTCGCATCTAACCTCTTGAACAGCAGTCAACAGAAGTGCAGAAAAGAACATGTTCTTTAAGAGTATCGTAAAAGAATGATGTACTAACCTGGTATGCTCTATTTATTTGGTTAGCTGCCCAGCTGGCATACTTCATATTATCTTTTTTCATTTTTGCACTTGCTTTTGGATTGGAAGCAATATGACTGGCAGACTAGGAATACAAAAACAAAAATAGTGTCACTATAAAATACATATGCATGAAATAAACTGAGAGCGTTCAACACCTTTGCATTCAGAGGCCCACGCACAGTGATAGTGGAAAAACAGAAAAAATAAAAACAGTTACTGGTAAATAGCATCCAACTAAGAATTAGCTAAACTTTTGGTTTTTTTTTTTTCTAATTAAAGCTAAACTAGACTTCAGTTCAGTTCTGTACTGAGTTAGGAATCAAACCTGGATATGATCAGCTTTTCCTAAAGTGAGAGTTATTATTAGTTTTCCCCATTCTATTTGTTACAAGAGTTGATATAAAACACACATCACTTGGATGTCCAAACTGCCACTAAAAACATGACATTTTTTCCTGTGGCATCAGAAAACAAATAAACTATGCCCATCTTCACCTGAAAAAATAAAAAATATTATTTAAGAATGAAACTCATCTCAGAGACTTTTCCACTTATATAAATAAGTCCACTTCACAGAGAATCATTGCTACTCCCTCCCAGAACATCTTTATGAGTGCAAAAGTACTTGAATGCAAAGAACCACAGAACCTTACTCTCACCCATCAATGAAGATCCTCCAGAGAAGGCTTTAAAAAGGAGCGGGGAAGCAAACACCTCCATGCTACACTTCAAACTCAAAGAATGTTCCCTTCCTTCCTGAAACTACCTCCAAAAGTGGGAGGAGAGTGGGATTGTCAAAGAAGCAGCCTTCACAAATGCAGGAAAGCATTCTCTGAAGTCACGCCTGCATGAACTGAATTTGTGATCTAGTACAGGGTCAGGGTCCTACAATGAGGCATCATTCTCTCTGGTTTCCTGAATTCGATGAAGTACTGACCAGTTTCCTCAGCAGATATGGCTGAAAGCCTTTGTGGAGAATTTACCAGAGTTATGGACGTTCTTTGGGGACTACAAACACTAGGCATGTCTGTCAAGTACAAAAGCAGCAGCCACAGCAGGACCAGATCCTAAAGCCTGGAAACAGCATTGCAAAGAAATTAGGAGCCAAAGGGTAGATACAGAGGCAGCGATGGCAAGCTGTGCTTGCAAAAACCATCTAGTGAAACGTGGCAGCAGCCAGCCGAGGAAAACTGAGGAACTGAAGCACACCATACATGCATTTTTTGCAGCAAGGAACTTGCATTATGCAAATCAGAGTTATTGTGTGTGACTTTCAGGCACTGCCAAATCAAAAAGTTTCTCAAATGCTTGGGTCATATTAGCTCAAGGTTGCCAGCTAGATGATCATAGGTAACAGGCTCTAATTCTACTTTACAGACTGAAAAAAAATAACAGGCAGGATGTAAGATTTGATAGAGGACAAGCCAAGACTGGCCATAATAAACCCTCAGGCCTGTTTCAGAATCAATGCAGAAGTCTGATGTATACACACCTTAAAAATCAGTTTAAGCCAACGAACAGACGTGCTACAAAACTTACTCCTAAAAAGCTAAATGACCTAAGGAACAGCAAGGAGCCAGTCCTTTCTCCTCCTTGAACATACAATCACCAACCCAAGAATCTCTGCAGATGGGCTAAGAAGATTAGATACAAGTCTCTTTGAGTCTTAAAGGCGATGCCTAACAAGTCCTTGAAAGGAAGTGTCTATTGCCTGGTATTTATAGGAAGTCTCAAAGTTACCTGCCTGATGCATTTCTGTAAACTGCCCCTCCCAAGAGACAAAAAGGTGGCCTAGAATTTTTTTTTTTTTTTAAATATATGGAACCTTTCTGGTTTAGTCCAGATCTAAAGAGATTTTTTTAAAAGATCTAAGATTTAAGATCTAAAGGAAGATCTTCAATAGAGGCCTCCATACCTTTGGAGAAACTGAAGAATTGCTGCCAGTACGTGCGACCTGCAGTTACTGTAGTAATGGACACGCTCAAGCTAAAGACTAATTTTGAAATGCAAATTAAAAAATTGTATATAGAAACTGGAGTGAGCAAGAAAACAAATAAAAAAATGCAGGCTGGTTAAAAAATAAAAAAAAAAAAGGAAAAAAAGAAGCCGTCATACTATGCTGGTACTCTTCAGCAGCTCACCATCCCACAGAGAGGAGTATGACTTCAGTGCTTTTTCAAGAAGTTACCTTCATGTGTCAATAATTGTAATTCTTTGAAAAAACGCAGGCAAGACTTAAAGGTTAAAAGAATTTCATGTAAGGAGTACTTACTGGCATAAAATTGTCCATACTCTGTATTTAAAAATAGTGTTGATAATCTGAGCTATTAAGTTAAACCAAAAGAAAAAATCCACACAAAAAAATAGAAAATGGTAAAGGATAATATATATGCATAAAAACACATTCAAAATGATAACATGAAAAAGATATAATCATGCTTACCATGTAAAGTCCAAACAAAGCTCTCATATTTCTGTTGTTAAGCTTCAGCGCTTGTGCAAAATACTTCCTTGATAGTTCAAGGTTTTCAAGCCCCCCTTGAGTGTATTTAATCTGTAAAAATTACAAGCTCCTAAGAATTGCACGTCATCCATACCTCAGGCATTCACTCTTGAAGCAAACATATTATGAAACTGCCTTTCAGGTTTGTTTCACACAGTATTTCAAATCAGGCGAGTCCTATCAAAGGCCAAATACTGGCTTGGGAGAAATCCAAGCTCATTTCAATATAGAAATTTTAAAATATTTAACTATAGGAGAAAAAAAGTCAGCATTAATTTAATTAATTTATTGCTACAAGAATAAAAAGTGATTATTTTTCACCTATAGAATCATAGAATCATAGAATGGTTAGGGTTGGAAGGGACCTCAAAGATCATCTAGTTCCAAACCCCTGCCATGGGCAGGGAAATCCTCCACTACACCAGGTTGCCCAAAGCCTCATCCAACCTGGCCTTGAACACCTCCAGGGATGGAGCATCCACAACTTCTCTGGGCAACCTGTTCCAGTACCTCACCACCCTCAATGTAAAGAATTTCTTTCTTATATCTAACCTAACTCTGCCCTCTTTCAGTTTAAAGCCATGGGTTGGAAAGCACCTTAAAGATCACCTAGTTCCAACCCCCCTGCCATTGGGTAGGGACACTTTCCATTACATCAGGTTGCTCAAAGCCTCATCTAACCTGGCCTTGAACACCTCCAAGGATGAGGCATCCACAGCTCCTCTGGCCAAACTGTTCCAGTGCCTCACCACCCTCAGAGTGAAGAATTTCTTCCTTAGAGCTAATCTAAATCTCCCCTCTTACAGTTTAAAGCCATTAGTCCTATATATACTTAGAACATTGAGATCATCTCTTACGAAAAAGTAACAGAACCTAAAAATCTAAAGCTAAATTCTGACTGCCATAAATCCATACTAACTCTATACTTCTTCAGCACAGCATTACAACAGTACACAAAACGATACAATGCCTTTCATTATCTATACAACTGCAAAATAGTGCACAATGTTTAGAAGATTACTCCATTGTTTTTTTATTCATTTTGCCTGTTATTAGATCAACAGAGACAAATACTAGAAGACATGCTTCACAGTCTTTCTACCAGAAAGCTATTTAGATTTTTAAGTTCTAATGTTAATTTAATTTTATTCACATTAACAAAATAAATTAAATTAAATCAATTCTAAGCAGTTAACAGTATAATTTAGGAAAAAAATAATATACATCTGAAAAAAGGGTGTAAAAAGCTAAAAACCTTGAGCTAAAACTTCCAAGGGCCCCCCCTCCTCGCAGTGCTCTTTCAGGCAAAACTTTCTTTGTGGATTTCAAGATCTGGCTCCACAATAACAGGCAATATATCAGAACCTCCTAGACAGCATTGTTGTGGAAAAGTTTAACTTCTCATGCACTTAATTTGAAAAGTGCATAAACACTTCAACAAGAATAGCTCCTTTAAAAACAAATTTTTATCTTTAATAATTCCTGCCCTTACTCCTACATTTAGCTTAGTCACACCGAGTAACAAAGCACAGTTTTCTTAACATGTTAAGCTCTACGAGATGTTAACATTCTCTGTGTACTCTCTTAAATCTCCCTGGGAAAAATTAAAGAAACCACTTTTATTCCATTTTTCACCACTTCAGTAACATAAAACCAGAATATGTATCCAAATAGAATTGATTTTTCTGAAAATACTTACTTCAGCATATTGCTGACAATATAAATGGTTGTGTGGATTAGTCATCATAAGCTCCTCTAAGCAGAAGGCTGCCTTTGCATAGCTGAGGAGTATAAAAAACAGTGACAAATGAAACAAGTGTATACAGCTCTTTGTTTCAGCTTCTTTACAGAACAATAAAAGAAGTCTTACTTTCCTCCCCACAACTTCAAATTATTCACCATTGAGAAAAAAGTTTTATTTTTAAATGATGCTTGAAACCTCATGCTACTTATTTTTACATCATAGCGAAAAAATATATAACATTTAATGGTCTAGGTATATATGGAACAGCTCATGGAAAGCACTTAATATACTCATTAATAAGTGTCATTTCTTATCAACAGAAGTGATGAGTAGAAACAGGCACTAGGTACTATAAAGACATTTAACTCAGACTACAAAACAGTCCATTTTTTTCTACAAGAAAACTCAGCTACCTGAGGATTCACAAACCAAGCTACAGACCAAAGCACTTACACTGTCAGTTAACTTTATCTGCTCAGTCAACCACAGAAGTGAGATCAAAAACACATACTAAGAACAGTTCTAAAAATCTTAACAGTTCCAATCTATACGCAAAAATAGCATCATACTAGTCCAAATGGGCAAAAACTTGTTATTGAAAAAGAAAAGGCTAGTACTTGTTCTTTAAATGAAAGCTTTCAGAAAGAATTGAGAAGTCAAACTCAAAATGTAGGCTTATTTAATTACACAAATCAGCTTCACAATCTTTAAACTAATAGGGTTTCCTGCAGAATTTGCATCTTCTAGAGATATGTGATTGCACTGTTGCACAGAGTTCACATGATAGGATTCCAAAATTCAGAGACTTTGGAATGCTTACAATGACAGTGTGGGTAGATATTTATATCAGAGTAAAAGCAATTTAGCAATTATGAGACAATTTTAAACCATATAATCTGTAAAACCTTACTTCTTAAAATGAGTATGTTGTGGTTTTCTGCACGTTATGATAGTTGCTTAAGTATTTCAAACATTAATTTGCAGATAAAAGGATGGCCACCTCATTCTCCAGAAGCAGAGGCCACACTCCTCGCAATGGAACACAGCACAGAACTGAGGACTATATAAACCTCGTACATCTAGGTGTGTTAATGAACAATGGTAACAGCATGGTGACTTCCCAGGTGAGACTAAATTTGTGACATCGATAAAACAAATAAGCTGATTAATTGTTTCCTTTTTTTAAAATTAACTTTCAGTTGCTTTTTAGCCAAGATTTTGGTTTTTTTCCCCATTTAATCATCAAAATAGTAATAATAATGACGCTCATAAAAGTACAGTGAGCACAGGCAATTTTTTCAATGAACTGGAGAAAGTTCTACATATTATATTTTATTGGAATTACAGACCAAGAAAAATACAAGCAAAAGCAATTTCTTTCTCAGGTTTTATTACACAATTTTGTAATAAAGATTATAGCAAAAAACCCCACCAGTAATGGAATACGTATGTTTGCATCACGCTATCATCACTTTTGTACCGACAGATTTGACAAGCTTAAATATCTTTCTAACCTTTTTTTTTTTTTTTATAAAAAAGCTATTTTCTTGGAAAAGTGGCTGGCAAATATCCCAAAACAAATGGAAATCTGGATATCAAAATTCTAGATTATTCCTTAAGTCAGCATTTCGAAGAGTTTAATAATTATTTTGAGAACGAAATGGAAGGAGAGGTGATGGGGGAACAATTTTTTCATCACAGTGAGAATGACTATTTCTTCCTTGAGAATTTGACTCTTTTACTACTCTCTAGAAAGGAAGGAAGGAAACAATGTGATATAATTCAGGCTGGGCTGAAGAACTAAAGAAGAGGGAAAAAAGATACGCCTTTGGGTGGAGGTTAGAATTAATGCTGTGATATTAGAAAACTTGCACTAAGGCTTTGAGCTAATCCTCTCACACTGGGATTTCCTCCTGTCACTAAAGCAATAAAAAAAAACCTAACAAAAACATTAAATATCCAATAAGCAAGTTACTACAACACTCAGCATTCTTGATTGCATTGGGTTTTGTACCCAGGCGACCAGATGCCTCTAACTCTGGATCCATGTTTTGTTTTGTTTGTTTTTTTTAAAGGTTAATAAAAGTTCTTGCAGAGGTAGGCTAGAAGAAAATCAGAATATCAGTTGTCGTGCTCAACTGATTTTAGAAGTAAAGAATTTAAAATTTATAACTAGTAAAAAACATCACTTCAATGAAAAATCATGGGAAATAAGTGCTGTTCCCTGCTACACTTAAACCACTTCTCTTAAAATATCTGATTTAAAAAAATAACGGAAACATACAGGTAATTAATAAACTGTTTCTGTTTTAAAAACAAATGCCTTTCTTAAAGCATTTGGTAGTCAAGTAAGGTCGGTTATTATTTCATTTTGACGCTTGTTGTATTGGAAACGAGACAGCATACTTTCTAACACTAGTCCTTAAAAAAAAAAAAATCACTCAGATCTTTGACTTACACAGAGTAGGTTTCAATTTAACAGTTTTTATGTGGACTTTGCAAACAACTTACTCATGTTCATTGATGTAAAGTTCTGCAAGTTCATGCCAAGCTTCTTGGTCTCCAACAAATCTGTACAGAGAAGACAAAAGAGGAAAAAAGGGAAAAAAGAAAGAATGTTCAAGGGATTCTGCAAATGATCAGCACGGAAGCAAAAGCGTAAATCAAATGCAAATTCCATTTTAATTAAAAAGATTTACTGGAATAGCAAAACACAATCTGTATTCTTGTAAGACACTCACTGTTCCAGATACTCATTCAGCTCTCGGATGGCCTCAAGATTTTTCCCCTGGGCTTTTCGAATGGCAATCTTACGCTTTCTTGCTGCCTATGGGTTGACATTAATAAAGGATTAGGGTCTCATAATTCCCTGGGTTTTTGTAAAGAAAGCAATTTGACTGTGCAAATTATTATCTCAATACCAGTGGAATTCCACTGCAGAGCAACTGCTAGGTTGAAGTTTATAAACATACCCTATGACATCCCACTGAGAGACTGAAAACCTCTGCTTACAATCACATGATGTATGCTTTTCTTTGGAGGCACAAACTGTATGCATTATTTCATTCAAATAAATGACTGTCCAGATTCTGATAATTACAAAACAGCAGGGGATGCTAATCTTCAGCCATTTCAAAGACCCCCACCTTGTCATTCACAAGATCCATGACTATAGAGGAGAGATGGTGACTGAGTCTTAGGAGAATCCTACAGATGCATCTTGGTTGCCACTGTAAAAACATGGCTTTCAGTCACTTTTAAAGATTCTTGTTGGAGTGCTGAATGCCATCTTTAATTAACATTGAATACACATCAATTTCATAAACAAGTTTCTCGTCGTTCTTAGAGTGCAAAGTAGGTTCTTCAACATAAAGGGAACACAAAATAGCCATTTTAATGGCAAAACTGAGCAATACTTTGTTATGTGGGTGAAAAATATATTTAAATACAAACGAGAATGATTTATATGAATAATAATGTATTTAGATTTTGAACTCCATAAAAGTTGTTACAGACCACCAGGAGAAAAGAAACACAGAATTTTAACACTTGATTATTCTGTACTTCAATCCAATATTCCAGTTTCTGAAGTATGTTGGTTACAGTTCTCTAAAAGCAGTTTTCAGACCTCTAGGAACTGAGAATCAAGATACACTTGAGGTGTAATTCAAAACAAAGGACACCTTCCCAGCAGTCTGACAGAGTTTGGAGCAAACAGCACTACACTTCACCCAGCCTGAAAGTCACCAGACCGGGATTTCATAGATTTCATAGATTTCATAGATTTCTAGGTTGGAAAAGACCTTAGATCATCGAGTCCAACCATCCCTAATCCCCATTAAACCATATCCTCAAGTAGATCATCCACCCTATTCTTAAACACATCCAGGGATGGGGACTCAACCACCTCCCTGGGCAGCCTATTCCAGTGGCTGACAACCCTTTCAGAGAAGAAATACTTCCTAACATCCAACCTGAATCTCCCCTGACTAAGCTTATACCCATTTCCTCTTGTTCTATCACCCAACACTAATGTAAAGAGCCCTTCCCCCACCTCCCCACCATTCTGTCGGGAATCCGACAGAATAAAAGTAAAACCAAATTCCAGTGCAACATGCCTCAAAGAACAAACGCTATCAGCCTCCTGCCTTGTCTATAACCCCTGTTCTCCTGGTGATCACAACCACTGTAGTCAGACATGAGAAGACAGATGGTCCGGTGTGCATGATATGTCTGTATGTACACACACCCCCCTACATGCCATTTCTCCGTGAGATAATATTAATGAAAAAAAAAAAGCACACTTTTCTGGTAGCGAAGTCCCACTGCTTATTCCCCTCGTAGCTCTCACCCTATTTCATATCTTATAAAGAGGTTACACGACTGAGCACCACCTTACAGAAGCCTTGACAGCACAGGAATGGACAACTCTTCAACAAAACCTTAAACGATTTTAATCTCTGAATTGAAGATAGCTCTGAAATGAGTTTGTTCATGATGTACCTTCCTAAGGTCACAGTCACCTACACCCAGAAGGAGTTCTTGTATTTTTACGGTATTTCAAACATCGTTATTTTTAAAAATAATTTCTTATCCTTTGATCATTCGAACAAATTTCTTGGTTCTGGAAGAAGAGAGTGCATAATTTAAGTAAACTAGTTCAAGCTACCAGAAGAGCATAGCTAGAAAGCTTTATTCTTTCCTTTGAGTTCATCCCCTTCACCTCCCGCACAAACATATTATCAATGAATATTCAGTGAAAATGACTCAAGTGAGGAAAAAATATTTCACTCTTCTGCTAAACACAAGGCACACGCAGAGAGAAAATTCATCAGAAAGAGCAAGAGACAAATTAGGACACAGGCAATGTGGTGGGTTTACCCACAGTCATTCTGTTTTCCACTGTTTCTTTGTCAAACTGCAACCTGTGAAGTTACATTCATCATTCTGCTTTTACTGGGAGACGTCTGGCTAAAAGCCATAACTAACTCTGGAAATTTTAACGGCTGACCGCATTTGTCACTATAACAATAATACACAGTGATTATTTTATTTTTGAGTTTTTAAAATAAAGGTAACAGCACAGTTAAACTTTCTTTTTTTTTTTAATATAAAAAGAATGATCCCGCAGGCTCACCGTACTACTGCTACTACCACTAAATAAAACAAAACAAAACAAAACAAAACTCGAACAAACATTGCCATTGCTCTCTATCAGATTTTATGAAGAGGTCTCAAAGCATTTCATAAAGCAGGTCAGCACCCTTGCTATGGTGGGAACACCAGGGCAGTGTTAAACTCATTACCCAAGGCTGATATTATACACAGCCCAGTGACCTGCTCACTGAGCCCGAAAACTGAAAGAAGGGAAAGTGGGGATAACAGCGTGCACAGCCAAAGGAGCGCATCATGCAATTACGGCTTACGAAGACAGAAGCTATTTTTGCAGATGACAGACTACCTACTTTAAAATGTAGCTTTTGGATTAAAAATCCAGTCGTTATTTTCACAATTTAAAGAAAAAACAATCAAGAGACTGAATTGATCAAAACTAAACCGCTTGAGAACTGAAATCATCTGTTTAACATATAAAATCAGCCAATGTCTCTGACAACTTAATTTGCAATGGCAAACAGGAACAGTCTACATAAGCCACCCTCCTTTTTCATTCCTAATGCAACTCCTTCAATCGCATGCAAGTCAGTCCTCCAAAAGAGTCCGGAAACAGATTTTCCCCATCGTTGCTTTATTTCTTAACCACAGCGCTCCCAAGTAATGTAAATCACTGTAACCTCAAGACATGAATTTAGGAAAAGCAACAACTAGTTCTAGTCACAAACATAAACTGATGCTTACCTATAACAAGCACAACATCTAACACAATCAAATAATGAGGATAAAAAGATTACACATAATTAACATGTTCTGAGGGTAGTACTTAGGAGTAAAATGAATTACATATACATTTGATGAGATTTATTTGCTTCCAAACTGCACTAAATCCCACAGTATTTCTTCAAAACTACACTTTTTCTTTCTTATTTGAGAAAAGTAGATGTTAGAATTTCCTTTTTTAACCACCTTCCTTATCACCAAAAATAAAGCAGCATCTGGGCTGGAAATCTGCACTCTCCTCACCCTTAAATAAACCTTCAAAAGTGCCAGGATAAGTCAGTTTATTTACAGAGAACTCTTAGTTTATAAAAAAGAGGCTCAGACACTCAAAACAGCACTGAAATTCAAACGATAAACAAAATGTATAGTAGCACAGCATTTTTGAAAGTCTCTTTAAAACCGCTGGGGAGAAGTCAATGAGGATGTAGTTTGTTTTTTTTTAAAGTAATTACTAACATTTTTCAATCACACAAATAAAATTGTAACACACATATTCTGAATGCATTACCAAGAGACATATACATAGGTGTTTAGAACTGAAGTATTCAGATCTGTGATTCCTAAGAGTGGTAAGAAAGACTAAAAAATAAAGAAACTATGACAAACCACTATTGCTTTTATTTATATTCACAGACTACTCTCCCATCTGACTTTCTAGCTGTTCTGTGAATAATGAAGATTCATGATTCAGTTAGGCGGGTTATTTTTTTTAATAAAAACTGAAATTCAATATGACTCCACAAGTCAATGCTTTAAGAAAAACATATATTAAAAGGTCTACAGTAAAACCAGGACATGGGCCACTTTGTGTGCTGTAAACTTCTAATTCTTGTTCTGATTTATATTGTCTCTGAGCCCCTTCTAGCTCCCTGTGAGTATCAGCTTCCTCCACAGTGAGCTGGGGCTCACACTCAGTATACTTACTGAGCATCCTGAGGAAAGCAGCAGAACTAACGACAATTTACACACATAGCATCAAATTTTCTTTATTTCCATCAAATTAAACCAACTATTTTACTGCACAGAACCGCTGCCAACACTATCAATCACTTTAACAGACAAAAACTAGTTATTTATCAGGAAAAGCAGACACCCACCAATTCTACAGAAGCTCTACGTAGCGTTTATTTCATACATCCAATTTATTATCTGCCTTAGTATCAGCCGATACAAGAAAAACAGGCCACTTCATACTCTTTATTATGTTTCAGGGCTTTGTTTAGTAAAAATCTCACATATCAAAATATAAACTCATTTTTAAGGGACCTACTGCAAGATACCAAAAAACTGCAGAATGCAGAGTACAAATCTGTTCAATCATTAATTTCAAATCCACTAAGAATTGTCATGAGAAATATATTTTTAACTACAAGATTTGAGATTATTTTGAAGCATACTGAAATAGTTGTAGTAATTCTATTAACAAAGAAAAGTAACGTTCAAGAGCTACATTTCAGCTCTTCACATCACAAAAGTAAGATTTTTAAGAACGAGCCTCATACAAAAGTGAACACAATCTCCTTTCTCCTTCCACCTTAAATCAAAAGGAAAAGACAAAAATTTCAGTGCTGCAACAAGATCTGCAGTGTTTGATCATGCAGAACCTATGACATGGAATTCCCCCCTATCAATTTTCCAGTGTTTAAAATAAAACGCTGGAATGGTTATTGGCAGATTCTGTAAATCCAGCATTCTTAATGGAAAGATATATGCCATCTTAAAGAAACACTTATACCTTAATCATTATCATATGGACTAAGGTACTTCAGTATGTCACATATTTATTAAACAGTGAAACTTTCCAAGCTATTTCTTTTAAAGACTAATAATCCCCAATCTGGCACAAGAACTAATCCTCCATTTGTCATGATTCTTTTTAATTAGCATTAAGTAGACTCAAAGCGAAGTGAGGATTTGAACATTTATCAACTTCTGTGTTTGATTACTAAAACATACCAAGAGAGAGTCTAAGATTTTTCTAAATTTCATGGTTGCAAAGAAAGTATTAGTAGGAGAATTTTCAGGGACCTCTAAGAAAGGAACAATTTCATGTCTGTATAATTGCTGCAGCATGAAACAAATTCTATTTTCCACCTTAAAATTAAATTCTTCAATTTTTAAAATTGGTTTTTATCAAGTATTTAACATTCTAGAAAATGTGCATTTTATCTAAGAGTTTGACACATTAAAATAATTTCCTTCAAACTGCAATATGCAAATCAAAACAGAAGTATAAACAACAAAGATAAAGGGAAGGAATTACACAGACGTCAAAAAATACCACATAATCTGAATACAACCACAATAATGAATGTACTCTTACCAGACTTAGAGTTTTTTCATAGTTAACCATAGAAGGCAGTTAAATCAGGCCAAGTTTTGCAAATTAATCTATGCAGGCACAGAGCTCCTGAGTTGAAGCAGCTCCTTTAGGGATAAGGTCAAAGCGTTAAGTAGCAATGCTCAAAATAACTTTTAAAAGGCTTCTAGGGGGAATTCAATAAACAACAGCCCATAAAGGGTAACACCAGCACAAAGCAAACTGGTAGAAGTCATAAAGGCTAAAAAGTTAAAGCCTGGAACCGAAAAACATGAAAAATGCTATACACCAAAGAAAAGTATGAACGGTTTATGCAGAGGAAAATAAGGCTTCCCAGATCTACTGGAGTTCTTTGAAGGGGTAACCAAAAGTGTGGATGTATAAAGACCCATTTAAAAGTCAACTTGGACTTCAAAAATAACTTCAACAAGATCTTTTACTCTTCGCAGAAAGCTCTGAAGGAAACTAAGTTGCCACAGGGTAGGAGAAAGAGGGGAAAGTCTTCACATGGATAAATAAGTCAGTCAAAAGATATAAAACAGAGGAGGAAAGAGTTCTTGTCTAGCAGTGAGTTCTCTGCACCAAGAACATCAGTCACCTGTACTAAAAACTACTGCTCAGCATCTTCATAACTGATCTGACAAGGAAATTAACAGTGATGTGCTAAAGTTAATTGAAGATAGTGAGTTATTTAAGTATAAAGAACAAAAGTCAACTGCAAACAACAGCATTCACAACAGTGAACGTCAGTATGATAAAACAGCCCCTGAAATTTAATCCAGATAAAGGGTTGCACATAGGGTAAAACACTACTAACTTATTTTACACAGCAAAGCTCTCTGAATTTTCCCTGTGAGGAAGGAGAGGTTGGAGTTGCAATAAACAGTTCTATAAAATGTCAGTTCAACATTCAGAAGAGGTCTTAAAAAGCAAACCCAAAATGCACAATGCTGTGATGCTGGAATTATCAGAAAAGAATACAAAACAGAACACATCAGTGGCATCATTTTGCCACTGTATAATTCAAAAATGCTCTTGTATTTTTCACACTGACTGCAGTTCTGTCCTCTGCTTCCTCATCCAAATATAGAAAAAAAAACCCAGAAAGGACACTCAGAACAGCAGCCGGGTCTCAGGGCGCAGAATGGCAACAAGAATTGCTAGACAGATTAGGAAGTCTTAGCTTAGAGAGAAGAAAAATGCAAAAAGATTCCTAAAATCGTGACCATAAATAAAGCGAACAGAAAACAATTGTGTGCATAGAAAACAAACTGTTGGCTGCAACAGATGAAATAAAGGTATCAAATAAAATTGTGAGCTTGAAGGTTTGGGAAAAAAAAATGAGGAGAGATTTGCCCAATTCATGAATAAATGATGAAATTTCATTTTTGGAAGTTGTTGTAGACACACACAACAAAATTTATGCAAGTTCAAAAAGCCTTTAAAAAAAAATCAATGCAGAAATTTCATTAAGAGCTATTAAAAACGGTTACCGCCTCTGGCACAGGAAAATCGTAACATGAAGAGGAATAGAAACTGGCAGAAGAGACCAGACCATATCATACGATTGCCTTGTTCTTACACACTTCTCCTGGTATCTGCTATCGGTCACTGTCAGAATAGGACAAGTAAAATGGACTTTTGGAACAGCATAGCTGTTCTTATGTTCTCAAACACTCCTGGAATACTGCATTCAGCTCTGGAGACCCCAACATAAGACGGACATGGAGCTGCTGGAGCGAGTCCAGAGGAGGGCCACAAAGATGATCTGATGGCTGGAACACCTCTGCTAAGAGGACAGGCTGAGAGAGTTGGGGCTGTTCTGCCTGGAGAAGAGAAGGCTCCGGGGTGATCTTATTGCAGCCTTCCAGTACTTACAGGGGGCCTAAAGGAAAGCTGGAGAGGGACTTTTTACAAGGGCGTGTAGTGATAGGACAAGGGGCAATGGATTTAAACTGAAAGAGGGCAGATTTAGACTAGATATAAGGAAGAAATTTTTCACTCAGAGGGTGCTGAGACACTGGAACAGGTTGCCCAGAGAAGCTGTAGAGATGCCCCATCGCTGGAAGTGTTTAAGGCCAGGCTGGATGAGGCTTTGGGCAACCTGGTGGAGTGGAGGGTGTCCCTGCCCATGGCAGGGTGGTTGGAACTAAATGATCTTTGAAGTCCCTTCCAACCCAAACCGTTCTATGATTCCATGATTTTTCTTTTAATTTTGCCAATTCAGTGGGAGACCAGGGGACTGTATGCACAGTGGTGTGAATTTCTTCATTGTTATCAACAGCAGCTTCGGTCTTGACTAAAGGTCTTAAAGGAAGTGGCTGAGAGTTGGGATCAGGGGTCCCCATGATTTCACTGTCATCACTATCACTCCAAATGTCCCCGTCCTAAGTCGCAGTGTCCGTGTAGTGTACTGACTTACGGACTTGTTTGACCGAAACAGAGGATTGTTTTTCCAACAATTGCTTCTTGCTGCACTGAACGGCAGCAAGCGGAGTTTTAAGGTGGTCCACTGCAGTTTTAAGGTGATCCACTCCACTTTTAAGATGATTATTTTTAGCTACAAGTTTATCATTTTCAACCAAAATTTTATCAACCTGGTTTCCCAGTTTTTCTTTTGTCTCTTTCTCAAAGGCTAGTGATGATTTCAATGTCTCAACTTATGATTTTAAAGCAGCATATTCTACATCAGCAATTCGTTTTGAGGAGACAGGGAAATCTGTAGTTATGCACACTTATGTTTTCGCAGCAGTTTATCCATGGCGATCCTGCCAACTACACCCATTTTACTGTCACGTTATGACTTCTCTCTAGGGAAAACATCTATTCATTTAAAGGCACGTGGTGAATTAGGAAGTACAGGCAACTCTACTCAACAGTTACTACTTTTGGAGAGTTCAGAGCTGGAGCTTTAATCTTGCAGTATAAGATAGGATTTATAGTATATATTAATTTATATTTTATATTAATACTATAACGCAAGGTTTGTGCGTGCATGCACATCACATGAATACATTTAATTTCTGAAGTCTGTAAATAATCAAACTGTAAACCAGAATACTGACACATTGGCAAAGTCATCATAGTCATCCAGTCAGTACTGGAGCATGGGGAGAGCCTGTGGGACTTTGTCCTACAGCCTCCGAGGGAGGTGTGAGGTGTTCTCATGTGAACCTTATTGCCGTACGTGCCTGAAGATATCTGCCACGGCCAGAGTACACCTGACAGGGTTCTGGGAAGACACGGACGAGGCCTTGGTGACCGGCCTAAACACCGATGCCGAGCACAGGACGAGAGACGGGGGCATGGAGTGGGCGGCGGCACTGTGGTAACCCCGGACACGGCTGCCAGGGCCGCAGCACTGCCGAGTGCCGTGGGCCAGGATGGCCTTTTGTGACGTCCCTCAGCGACGCACTGTGACATCACCGAGCGACGGATCGATACCATGCATCCCTCGCCGCTTACATTAGCGCGCTGAGCCTCACCCGGCCACTTTGCGCCCACACTCCAGCTGAGCGAGGTCGCGAGGTTTGGAGTGGGGAGTGAGGCCTTCGGTGCTGGCGTTGTGCTCGGGAAGTTGTTTGTTGCAACTCTCAGTGCCCGACCCCAGAGCCATTTCCCTAGGATTTTCCCTGGCCCTGCCAGGTTCAGGAAGTCAGAACAGGCAGGCAGCACACTCGCAGTAACAGAGGTGAGCTGCTGTGTGGGGCAACCTCATGCTGGGGAGCTGGGAGGGTGTCCTTCTTGAGGGACCTGGGTATTTCTTCCACCTCTGCCGAGGCCGGCCCACGATCGTGGCCTCTCTTCCCGTTCTTGCGCAACACCCGTTGCTGCAATGCCGGTGAGAGTGAGTGGCTTCTCTTCTCCAGCACGTGAAGAGCCTGGCCACAGAGCTGGAGAAGCGCCGTCCCATGTCCCTGAACAGCTGGGAGGAGGCCAGCTCTGCGATGCTGTGCCTTCACCGGTTCTGCTACCCATGCACCCTGCGGTCGGCTGAGAGCAAACCCCCCATCAGACATGCTCCAACACTCTGCACTTCTCTCTTGGCAGGACATAATGTCGGGCAAGGAGGAAGACATGGGGAAAAGCAGCTCTGCTGCCAGGGACGGCAGCAGCAGCCAGCGGCCCCAGGCAGGGCCGGCAGAGGAAGCAGCAGACTCCCAGTGCCCCATCTGCCTGGACAGCATTGAAAATGCAGCCTATGTGGCCTACTGCATGCACAGCTTTTGCTTTGCCTGCATCCGGCAGTGGACCAGCAGTTCCCAGAACTGCCCAATCTGCAGGCAGCCTTGCAACATGCTGCTGCACTCGGTGCGAGAGGATGGCACCTACGAGGAGCACCGGCTCACCTCACCCACCAGCCTGCACAGGGGAATGGCCATGGAGAGGGCCCGCAGCCGGTCCCCGCACCAACGCTCCGACCTGCACAGTTGGCCCATGGACGGACGCTCCTTGGCTGGCAGGAGCAGGCCTGAGCAGCCTGACCACGAAGAGAGGCCGGGCGCAGCTGCGGGGCACGACCATGCACAGTGGCAGGGAGCAGCTCCGGGGCCTGACCGCAGGCAGAGGCAGAGAGCTGCATCAGGCCCCTACCTGGCCACGGAGAGGGCCCGCGGCCAGCCCCAGGCAGGGCCAGCGGAGGAACCAGCACACTCGCAGTGGCCCATCCACCTGGAAAGCAGCAGAAACACGGCGTATGCGGCCAACAGCATGCGCCACTTCGGCTTTACCCACATCCAGCAGTGGAACAGGAGTTTGCAGAACTGCCCAGTCCGCAGGCAGCCTCGCAACATGCTGCTGCACTCGGTGCAAGAGGATGGCACCTACAGGCTGCCCTTGCTTGTCAGCCTGCACAGGAGAACAGCCGCAGAGAGGGCCCACAGCCGGTACCCGCACCAACGCTCCGACCTGCACAGTCAGCCCATGGATGGACACGGACACTCCTTGGCTGGCAGGAGCAGGCCTGAGCAGCCCGACCGCGAAGAGAGGCTGGGTGCAGCTGCGGGGCACGACCGTGCACAGAGGCAGGGAGCAGCTCCCAGGACCAATCCCGAGGAGAGGCAGGGAGGAGCTCTGGGGCCTCATCGTGCACAGTGGCAGGGAGCAGCTCCGGGGCCTGACCGCAGGCAGAGGCAGAGAGCTGCATCAGGCCCCTACCTGGCCACGGAGAGGGCCCGCGGCCAGCCCCAGGCAGGGCCAGCGGAGGAACCAGCACACTCGCAGTGCCCCGTCTGCCTGGAAAGCAGCGAAAATGCAGCGTACAGGGCCAACAGCATGCACTGCTTTTGCTTTGCCTGCATCCAGCAGTGGAACAGGAACAGGAGTTTGCAGAACTGCCCAGTCCGCAGGCAGCCTCACAACGTGCTGCTGCACTCGGTGCAAGAGGGTGGCACCTACAGGCTGCCCTTGCTTGTCAGCCTGCACAGGAGAACAGCCACAGAGAGGGCCTGCAGCTGGTACCCGCAACGACGCTCCGACCTGTACAGTCAGCCCATGGATGGACACGGACGCTCCTTGGCTGGCAGGAGCAGGCCTGAGCAGCCCGACCGCGAAGAGAGGCCAGGCGCAGCTGCGGAGGATGCCCACAGGCAGAGTTCGGGTGCGTCTCCGGGGCCCAGTCACCAATAAAGGCAGGGAGAAGCTCCAGGGCCTGACTGTGGACTGAGGCTGGACGCAGCTTTGGGGCCCTCTGACACCGCCTCCCAGCAGGCTCCCGCACCCACCGCTTCTCTGGAGCCAATACCCTCGGGTGCAGGAGACCGTGCAGCTGGCCCTGCTGCTGCTCCAGAACCACACAATAGCATGGTGCAGCTGCGTCCCCTCGGCATCCGCCTTTTCTGCATCCAATAAACATCGTTGTCCTTTCTGAGACGTGTGTATTTCATGACCAAAGAGCAACCGACCGTGGGGTATGCTTTCCATCACTGCCTTGGCAGTGCGGGAAAGCCAAAGGGGAGAATTTCTCGGAGAGCACCATGATTTCCCTTCAGCTAAGGGCTGCAACAGGCAACACGTCCCTCATGCTCTCCCAGCCTCCCACTCCTGAGCACCAGGGCAGGGCTGCCTAAGAAGTTCCCTGCCCATGGCAGGGGTGTTGGAACTAGATGATCTTTGAGGTCCCTTCCAACCCTAACCATTCTATGATTCTATGATGATTCTCATTTCAAGGGACAAAATCTCTCCTAACATTTAAAAGTGCTACACTTACTAAAGTAAAATGCAGGAAAAATGCTGGAATACACTCTGCTCTCTCACTTCACCAATCATGATTCAACAAGAAGCAGAAATAACTTAGCAAAGGTAAATGATGCTCTCACTGTCAAAAGAAGAATTTTTTTAGGATCCATGTAGCGCTTCCCCAGCTTAATGATCCAGCCTCCCTGGGAAATATCTGAAGCGGCAGCTGCAGCTCTTCGCACCTCTCCCTAACTCCACCCTGCATCAGACACAGTGCCCAGCTATCTTTTTCAATTCCCTTTAAAACTACCACCAAACAAACTTAAGTTTACAACTAGTTGTGTATTTCCTGGCAGTGCTAGCAACATGATTAATAAGGTCCATGATGTGTCTGTGTTTTGTTCTTACCAAGGAGGGGCTGGTGGGGAACATGAAGCGCAACGGCAGCCTTGGCTGCACCCACCATGAAATGGTGACGCTCTCAAGATCCTTAGGGGCGCAAGGAGAGCACACAGCAAGCTCGCTGCCCTGGCCTTTAGGAGAGTACACTTTAGCCTCCTCAGGCATCTGCTCGGCAGAGTACCATGGGATAGGGCCCTGGAGAGAAGAGGGGGCCAAGAAAGTGGGTTAATGTTCAAGGATCACCTTCAAACTCAGGAGCACTGCATCCCAACAAAGCAGCAATCAGGCAAAAACACCAGGAGGCCTGCATCAATGAACAAGGAGCTCCTGGACAAACTCAAACACAAAAGGGAATCCTACAGAGGGCTGAAACAAGCACAGGGGCAGCTTGGAAGAAATACAGAGAAATTCTCCAAGTAGCTAGCGATCAGGTTAGGAAAGCTAAAGCTCGGATACAATTAAAGCTGGCCAGGAGATCATGGAGTAGAACCTCCTAGAAACTAGGCTAAGGCACAAGGAAAATAAGGACGCAATTGGTGACAGCCAACGTGGCTTCACTAAGGGCAAATTGTGCCTGACAAATATGGTGGCCTTCTACGACGAGGTTACAGTGTTGGTGGATAAGAGAAGAGCAACTGATGTCATCTACCTGGACTTGTCCAAAGCATTTGACACTGTCCCGCACAACATCCTTGTCTTTAAATTGGAGAGACATGGATTGGACGGGTGGACCACTCGGTGGATAAGGAATTGGCTGGATGGTCGCACTCAAAGACTTGCGGTCATCAGCTTGATGTCCAAGTAGAGACCAGTGGCGAATGGTGATCCTCAGGGTTAGGTATTGGGTCCAGTGCTGATTAACATCTTTGTTGGAGACATGGACAGTGGGATTGAGTGCACCCCCCTCAGCAAGTTTCCTGATGACACCAAGCTGTGTGGTGTGGTCAACACACCAGAGCAAAGGGATGCCATCCAGAGGAACCTTTACAGGCTTGAGAAGTGGGTCCACGCGAACCTCATGAAGTTCAACAAGGCCAAGTGCAAGGTCCTGTACATGGGTCGGGGCAATCCCAAGCACAAGTACAGGCTGGGCGGAGAATGGACTGAAGCAGCCATGAGGAAAAGGACTTGGGAGTGTTGGTTGATGAGAAGCTCAACATGAGCCGGCAATGTGCGCTGGCAGCCCAGAAAGCCAACTGTATCCTGGGCTGCATCCAAAGAAGTGTGGCCAGCAGGGTCGAGGGAGGTGATTCTGCCCCTCTACTCTGCTCTCGTGAGACCCCACCTGGAATACTGCATTCAGCTCTGGGGACCCCAACATAACAAGGACAAGGAGCTGCTGGAACGGGTCCAGAGGAGCGTCACAAAGATGATCTGAGGGCTTCTCCTATGAAGACAGGCTGAGAGAGTTGGGTTGTTCAGTCTGGAGAAGGCTCTGGGGAGACCTTCTAGCAGCCTTCCAGTACTTAAAGGGGGCCTACAAAAAAGCTGGAGAGGGACTTTTTACAAGGGCATGTAGTAATAGCACAAAGAGTAATGGCTTTAAATTGAGAGCATGTAGATTTAAATCAGGTCTAAGGAAGAAATTCTTCACTCTGCGGGTGGTGAGGCACTGGAACAGGTTGCCCAGAGAAGCTGTGGATGCCCCATCCCTGGAAATGTTCAAGTCTAGGTTGGATGAGGCTTTGAGCAACCTGATCAAGTGGAAGGTGTTCCTGCCCATGTCAGACAGGTTGGAACTCAGTTATCTTTAAGGTCCTTTCCAACTCAATCCATTCTGTGATTCTATGATTATCTGAGAAAACCCCCTCCGTTAGTAGACACTTCATTTGGTGAGCAATTTTCCTTTTTGAATGTTAAAGTGTCCTGTCGATAAATGCACAAATCTGCAAGAAGTTAATGGGAGGTCTCTTGTCTGTTTAAAATGAATGCACAGCTACTACAGGAGTTTTAAACAATTATCACTGTTCAGATGATAAATAGGTATCCAACACTCAGACTTAGTGCTCGTTATTCTTATCTTGTTTGACAGAGAGAAGGAGCTGAGGAACAGATGACCATGCTGTTGACGATACACTTGTTCCTGCCCATTTCCTTAAACAACAGAGTTGTTTGTGAAGTATTTTACAAACCCTGAAAGACAACAGCTTCACCCAGAACACTATCTTGTTCTGAAAATTCTATTTTTAATTCTTCATTCACACAATATATTACTAGACCCATGAAGTTAATAAGATTATCCACATGCACTAAGCTAACCAAGCATATACAGTGTCTTGTATTAAAAGCTTAGTTGAAAAAATGGCAAGAAAAACAGCGTAAGAATTGTCCCAATAAAGACATCAGATTTTGTGTGGATTAGAATTAAGGTAACTTTGTGCCTTATCTCACTTTCCCCTGGCATTGACCAAGTGCTTTGCAATCTTCTTGATGTTTCAGTTGAAGAATCAGGAGAAACTGCAGATGCACTAGGATGACAGTGGAGTGCGTTAGACACCAACCTAAGTCTTGAACGCATGAACTGAATTTCTTTCTTATCATGAATGTTCTTTGCACTCCTGGACAGGTCACCTCCAGAATGGACTGAATGACAAAAATACTTAGCTATTTAATTAGATGAGATGAGTCTACATTCAAATTACTCCCCAAAAGCAAAGTCTTTGCCTGGATAAAACAATGCAAAAAGGCATTCAACTTAATCTGATACATACACATAGCTTAAAATTTCCTCATTTAATATTCATTACAGAATTGAAATCAATAGCAAAATCAGAGAGCTAACTGCCTGCTTAGGAAGCGAGTCCTAAATAATTTTGCAGAGCTGGGCTTTCATTTGCTCTCCATATGTAAAATGTCAGTACTGTTTCACCTCACATGATTGCTGTGAGACAAATGAGAGAAAAAAAACATTCAATATAGCACTTCCATTTGTAAGGTTCTTATGCAAGAGCCCCATTCCCAGAAACGAAGACTTTCACATCAAATAGAAAACACAGATACATCAATTCTGCGCAAATTTCCTACTTAATTTCACACAAGCAACCCATCCAAAACGTAAACCCTAACGAATTATTCAGACCACTAATAAAGATACTGAGAAAACTGTGAAGCTCAACTTGTGATTTAAAAAGGCCTAGAGTTTGAATGTGGCATTACGTTTCATATTATAAGATTATATCAAAGTTTAGCCGTTGTATTAGCTGAATTTACATAGGATATCGCTAAACAATAACTACTTAATTCAAAGGACTACCAGTCATTTTAAGGGCAGGCAGATTCTGGCATTTTTTAAGTACCATCCTTGAGCATTCTGCCTTACCTCCAGAAGGTCTGAAATGTACCTGGGCTTTCTTTAGTGAAAGAACAGAAATTCCGTCTTGCAGAACTGCAGGTTTGGTTACGCACAGCATTCAAATGGTATATGCCTTCACTATTAGAGTTAGAACAGTTACTGACAGAACTAATATACATCAGGTACTACAGGGAAGTAGAGACATTTCATCAGGAGGCCTCAAAGCTGACAGTAGAAAAAAAATGCCTCAAGGCAAAATGTGATTTTTTTAATTTAGCTTTTTTTTTTAAGGGAAAAAAAAAGCGCCCAAGACTTCAATGTTAATACAAATCCCTCTGTTCTAATCTCCTACCCACTCTTCAAGCCATCTGTTCCCCTACATCTGACCTGACCTCTCCTGTTAACTAACCACCTAACCTTCCATTACCTGTCCCTCTTTCTTTTCGCCCTCACAGTTCTGCTTCCTTCTTTTTCGCTCAGTTCCTTCTGGATGCTTTTCTCCCTTCTCCTGCTCATCACTGGGGTGCAACTCAGGAAACAAACAAGTTTCTCTACTTTCTGCCCCTTTCCCATAGCCCTACAGCCATGAGGAGCAACTGCAAGGAAGTCCTGCTTCGTATCTGTAGCCTGGGACAGATTATGCCCAATGCAAATGGAATTTTAAGATGTACTTAATAAAAATTCCAGCAGTCTCTACTGAGAACATGAAGTGAAGATTTTCAAATGCCTGTAACTTAGCCAGTTTGGGTGTTTTTCTTGTATTATTATAAAAGCTGCATTCTATCAAGAGCTCTTTTCCTGTTAGTATCCAAGGCTTTTCTCCAAAGCAGAGCAGGATGAGGATTTCTCAATAAAATACATTAACAGCAAAACCAAACAAAAAAGTCCTTTCTATCAACCCTGCTAAAAAAAAACAATGCCCCTCTTATTTCACTCTGAGAAACGGACTAAGCACTTTATCTGAAGACCTACAAACAACTCAGCCACTGCTCAGCATCAGTATAAAGATTTTCAATTGGATACTACATTAGATTTTAATTACTAAAAAAGGTCCTACAATGGAAAACATTATGCAGCCTTAATAACAGAGTAATCTGCCAGCTACAGCCCTAATAAGCCTTAATTTCAACCAAAATGGATGAGAATGGAAAAGATTCCCATTCTCATCCTATGAAAATGCACACGATTCGTGCTTTTCACAGGAGTCACATTTCATTCATTAACGTTAAACTCTTTAGAGAAGGGATAGACTCTTACTCAACACCTACATGCTTTGAAAAATGAAACAAGATCTCTGAAGTGACAACATTAACATTGCTCCATTGTTAAATGAATCATCTTTTTCAGCAAGTCATCTTTTAAAAACAAAGACTACTTTGAATTCTATCCCAAGAAATGAAATGAAATAAAATAATTACTGTTATCTTAATTTCATCCTCTTGCATGCAACAAAACCTCATCCAAAAGTGTAAATGTCCATTACATAATTTGAGCTCAAAGTTCACTTTTCATAATGGAAAAGTCTGCTAGGTGTCTAAAACAAATAATTTTTTGAAAAAGCTTTTCCATGCTTCTATTTGAAACCGTCAGTCGCTGCAAAGTATGATTTTTACATGATTCGTGTGAACAAATGTCTATGTTTCACTTATAGCACATGCCAAAACGTTTAATGTATATAAGCAACTCCATGTGTCAGCAGACCAGAAGAAATTGCTATAAGGTAAGGTGAGTGCCAAGACAAACTCAGCAACAGTTTCTTTCTTAAAATCCTGAACTATTTATTTTCCTACGGCAGCCACATGTGTGCATGGAAATAATTAACAGGTAAAAGACACAGAAATCTGCACATGACAATTTATCAAAACTTTCTATTAAACTTTCACTTTTCATATGCAAGGCTTAGCCAACCTATTCTGTAGTTATATAGCAAGGAACCTTTGCTTTGCATTTAACACTCTCCGCTTCTATTCTCAGATCTTAAGAAATCCAATAGATCACGCAGCTGTTCTAATATTTACATCTTATGCTTCCAAATGTTACCATTTTATGGATTTTTATGATTTCGTTAAGGAGGAAATCCAAATTAGGTAATAGTCATGCATATTACTTATTTAAATCTATCATTTTGTTTTATGAAACTGTCCAACAAACCACTCAGATGACGTTACCCACGTTGAGACAGCTGAAGAGTAAAACTGCCAAAAATGCACATTTCAAAATTCTGTGGTCCACAGAAGTCACTGCAGTATGATCCTCTCATTTTCCACTGGCTTCAGCAAAAGGTCAAAAACCGAGCACCTATGTGACCTATTGTTGTGGCTTCACCGTAGATGGGTTCCATCTTGGTTTAACATGACTCTGAAGACTTAGCGTCTCTCAAACTCTTCGGGCCATACACTGATAAAATCCACCAACATTTACTGCAGACAGCTGTGCACCTTGTGTTCAAACTTCTACTCAAAAACACTACAGACTTTCAAAGGACCATCTGCAGATCGCCTACATTTGTCTCGCAGAACATAGTTCAAGTAGTACTGCTCTAGGGAGAGCGAAAAATAAGAGTGAAGAACTGAAATAGTTCTTTTCACCCTTGCACAAAACATATGAGTTGTATCACTGCTAAAAGATCCAGACTTTAATCTGCCACTGGTGTCCAAGCGCTTAACTTGGTATTAATGTTTTCAAATGTGGTGCCTTGAAAGTAATTTGCTGGTTTGGTGTGTTTCAGTTGCTGTTGTTATGTGTTTGTTTTTTCAATTTGCTTTGTGAAGGTTTTTTAATGGTTTCCTTAGTTTACATGATGGCACTTCATCTATACACAGCTCTGGCATACCTTAGTTAACTCCAGTTATCTGTGTTTCTGTGGGTTTTCCCCTCCTGAATAGCAGACTGCAGCAAATAAGCTGACTGAAGAAAGGCAGAGGTTCAAAACGCACCAAGGAAGATGTACATGAGACTGCCAAAACATATGCATAGCCCAAGTACTCCATTCACATAGAAGTATACCCAATAAGGAGAACCAGTTCATTGAAACCGAGTAACACAGACAAACATACATCCTCAAACAGACAATGATTCACAACAACAAACTGATTTTGCAACATGTGATATAAAAATTTGAAACTCCACAGTTTCTTCATATTTCTAGTTTTCTCCTTGTGGGGAAAAAAAAAAAAGGCATGAAAATATATTGCTACAAGTTTCCCTAGACTTTCATTTTGGCATCTAATAGCTCAAGGTGGCTTACACAACTAGTATTCAAAAAATGCTTGAAAGAAAAGTACAGTCTGTCTCAGATTTTGTTTTATACGATTGGCAAGCTTTACAGCATTTTGATTCAAAAGCTAGTAAAGTGTCCCAGACAGTAAATCAAAATAACTGCTACTCAAGCATCTCTCAAGTGTATTCATACTTAATCTGTAAGTAAGATTAAGCATTAAGAAGACAGAAGACACACAGCAGACTACATTGATCCTTCAAATACGGAATATTCAGGGAAAATAGAAAAGCTGAAAGGCCCAACCTAAACCCTACTAAGACTGCTGGAAAGGTTGCTAGTTACAATCCTGTCTTCTAAATTCACTGTTTACGCAGGTATTTCATCACGTGTTCTCATCACGAAACAATTATTACAATTACATTTAATTATTAAACCATTATTATAATTAATTATTAAACAATTACATTTAATTATTTGACTATTTTAAAATTATTACAGTAAGAAACGAAAGGAAGCAAATACAGTAATACAAACACACGCTTTTCCACAGTAAAACCCACAAAATATAATCACAATTCCAAAAAACCAACCACTGCAGTTCAGAAAAATCTTTTAAACTTACTGTGTTAGTTGAATCTTCTTGTAAAATTCTATCATATAACTGGATAGCATCATCATACCTGTTCAAAGAAATCATTTGCATTTATTTCTGCTAAGACAGAACTCCTGACTACTTGACTGTCCTTCCAATAGATAATAATCCTCTTGCACTTTTTATACTGAATATATTTAAGCAAATATTATTCATACAAAATTCTCTTGAGAGAGTGCTAAACATGAACGCAAGTATTTTGTGTCACCAAGTTAAAAAAAATACATGGTAATTGCTTCATGAAATACTGTTTCAGCAGCAACTTCTATATTTTACATCAGATTTCTTACTCTCCTGTCTGTCCTCTCTTTTTCCATACCAATAGGTCCAACCATCATATCCCAACTCTCCCAAGAAACAAAAGCCCCCAAATTTGAAAGGCCATCCAAAATAATGACTTTTCACTTCATTGCCGTAATTTAAAACTTCTTGTAAGTTTCCTCTATTACGATTTTATAAAGTGTAAGCAGCTGCATACAGTAAACTGGGGAGATTCACACAAGAATCCACCCCTAGACTATATCATAAATCCTGGAAGAAAATTTTTTCCACCATCACTACATAGGCTTTACTAATTAATTCTGCTATTTGAAGTATGCTCGAAACAGGTTACTCCAGCTGCTATAAATGCTTTAAACCTTCTGGGAAACAGATCTGTTTCAGCCAGCTGTGTACATGACCCAAACTGGACAAATTAAATAATTCAATTCAAACCACATTTGACTCTACAGTTGTTTTGCTATCACCACATAACTAGGGCATACTTTGTGTCTTCTAGTACAGTTTGACAAGTAGTTTTTCAGAGGTAGTGCTGATTGATTTTGATGCTACATATCCCCTTCACA
Source organism: Tauraco erythrolophus (assembly GCF_009769465.1). Classification (NCBI taxonomy): domain Eukaryota; kingdom Metazoa; phylum Chordata; class Aves; order Musophagiformes; family Musophagidae; genus Tauraco; species Tauraco erythrolophus. Next base: position 85,445,991 of record NC_141467.1, on the reverse strand, counting down.
CCTCGGACACCCATTTACATACTCTCACTGCTCCCTAAGCACTACTGACATTAGCACAGCTCAGCTGCCCAGTCCAATTACAATAAGGTATGAGAACATACGTGAAAGGAAGCACAAAAGCAGAAACGAGTAAGTGACTGCTACAGACTTGAGCAGACGTGCTGTAAAATGCTGTACTCACGTTCTCTGTTAGTTGCTACTTTATTAAATGTATTTTCCAAGACTGAACATGATGGCCATAATCCCAGCTTTACAGGGTGAAGTTCAAGAATTTTGATCAGTAAGAGTCTACAGAGATGTCTCAGTCTATGGGGACATTCTTCACTGTTTCCCCTTCCTGCTGGGGAAGGGAAGATCCTTCCTAGATAATAGAAGTCACTTGGAATTTAACAAGAAGTTCACTTCTTTAATTGAAAATGTGATCCCTCCAGCCTAAGTCTCCCTAGGCTTCATCTATAGTCAGTGGAGAGAGACAGACTTCTCCAGGGCGTGGCTTAGAGCACCTGCAGATGAGTTCCCGTTCAAGACAACCCAGAACTGAAGCCTCTTTCTTCTCTGACTTCTGGAGAAAAACTATGAAGATGAAACCTCAGCTTTCGTTAATGTCTCTGCTCCCCTGATATTCCAATCTCAAGGATCTAACCTGACAGAGGCATTTTGTCAAGAATTTTTATGAGCACTTTCTGAAAACTGTGGCTCCACTTCATTGCTGAAATAACACATAATGTTCTGCAGTACTCATCTCCCACAAATGTTTCCATGTAAAAACATCTTCAATGTAGTCAGAGAAGTTTAAAAAAATTCTTCATGAATGTGTATTTGATATAAAATGAGTGTGAAATGTGGAACATCTAGTTGTCTCAACACTGTCCCTGTGGTTGTGAAGTCCACTTATCCACTCTTTTTGATCCAAGTGATGGACATTCATTGGTGACTCTCATCAAATAACATTTTCAAAGTTAATTCTGCAAGAATGTAACGGATTAAGATCATCTGCTAAGTAAATATTTTTTTTAAAAAAAGAAAGCACTTAGGGTTTACTTCTAATTCCTTCATATCAAGACGGCCCAAAAACTACAAATCTCACCACCTCTGTATGCAAAATGTGGCATGGAACAGATTTTCTAGCATTCAAAGGTGCTGGAAGTCCTTCTCAATACCGAAGAGAAGTGCTTTAGAACAGAATGTCGATAACAAAGACGTATCCGAGGAGAATGGTGGACAATAAAGGTCAATCTCAAGCCCTGAGGTCATTAATCTTGGAAAACTGTAAGCTTTCAAGCTGTTTGTTCTTTTAATAATTCCTGTTAAACTCAGTATGTTATAAACCTTCTACAGGATATTTCAAAAAAGTCAGTCTGATTTTTAGGTTCTGCCAATCTACTCCATGTGTTTTTTGATTTGTTTCTATAACGACCTCTATAGATTTAATCCTTTTTAAGTTCTACTGGATTTATCCACGCTCAGAAGACAAGGGAAAAGAGCTGCATCCTGCAGTAATTAGGAGCACAGGAGAACAATGAAGGCAAAAAAACGCTGGCACTGATTTTCATATGCTGCTCTAGCTCTGTGAGATGAAATGTACACCTCACAGACTTTGCCAAAAAAGTGCCTTGTGTTTTACTGTATAATGACTTATGCTGTTGAGTAAGAGATCTTTTTAATCTATGAGATTTGATAGGAAGATTGCAAAAATGTAACACTGCATAGCACACGCAAAAATGCAATAAAAATGTCTAAACGTTATATTATGATCATGCACACTATTAGTTTCTATAAAGAAACTGCCCAGCATTTCTCTGCCATGTTTTTATAGTGCCTGAATGCCTTTATAAGAAATAGCAAGCACTTTTCCAGGCAGAAAGTACTTTTTCTTTAAAAAATTTATGCTTTACCTTTCCATAGCTTCAAATCGCATTCCAGTTAACCGTTTAACTCTGTGGCTCCCAGGAAACTGTCGCCTTAGTTCCTGAAGACAAAACTATACAAATAAAACCAAAAATATTATTGTGAACATAATTATCTACACAGGAGCTGGAAGAGAAGAAAAAAAAAAAAAAAGAGTCCTTGGCTGATAATTCAACAACTTGAAATGGCACTTCTGAGTAAAGGCAAAAAAATTTTGAAATAAGCAATAAAACGTACTGGTACTTTGAAGCCCAGAAACTGAAACTTTGTCTGGTAGAAGACTAATTCTAGGAAGTGTCTTTCATATAGGTCATTTGATCGTCAGACCTTCTTGGAAATAGTTATTTGTCTAGAAAATTAAGCTAATCTTCTAAAACAGTTCTGATACTATTAAAACTTGAAGTCTACTTAGTTGCCTCATAACAACATAAGATTGTAAAAAAAATAATAAAGACAGTAAGAGCTTAAGTGATATTTCTTTAACAAATGGCTATTTCACAATGGAACAAACTATGCTAATACTATGCTCTGTGTTTATTTTTAAAATAAAACTTTGAAATCCAAAGAAAATGTTTGTCACTGGCTTGGGTTGAGCCTGCTGGCAGAAGAGGCATAGCTTCTAACTCCTGAAATCAATGAGACACCTGGGCTGGATAAAAGAAATTCATCACAGGCAGATCTCTCTGGATTAGCAAAAAAGTATGTTTGATAGAGGGACTGAGTCACAACTTCCCCAGCACAAACTAACTCTAACCATATCATGAACATGGCTAGACAACATTGCAAAGTTTGTAGTTGACTCATTATGGTGGGAGGCAGGACAGTTCCCAAGCTCTCAAAAAGACTAGTGGTTTTAATGACATTAAAAGCTTCACACAGAATCCTCCTTTTCCAGGCACTTATTTATACGACTCAGGTTATAAACTTGTTCTTCAGACTCAAGGTTCTAGCAGAGGCCTATCTACATAATCTGTTCCATCTCATCACAGCCACTAGTCGAAGCAAAAATACAGAAGCAAGTCAATAGAAATTAGTAGGTTCCCTCTCCGTTTCTGTAGATAAACAGGTTGCTAGTGCACAGCAAAGAGAAATATTCACATCTCTCCCAGATGCAAAAAAATAGAGAAGGAAGAAAGGAAACAGTAATCAAAGAAGTAATGCTTATCTTCTCTTAAGACTATTTTCATCATGATCATCTTAGTTTCCAGTGAATCAAGTATTAACAGCATTTCATATAGCAAGGCTCACAGTAACACTTTAGAAAACAGAAGTGCATGAATGAACTACACTAGTTGTATCTTAAAAACGTTCTGGACTCAGTAGCACTGAATGTCCCCTTTTTTAAATGTAACTTGTAATCCCGACAATCATTTGTGTTACTGACGACTGGTTCTGCACTATGCCAATAATCCACTTTCGAGATTCTCTCAGAAACACAGCAGTTACAACAGCAAATCTCGTTTGTATGTGAAACGCCAATTTGCAGTTAATTTGCTTTCTGAGTTTTTTAATCACGTTAGTTTTTAATGTTAAAGGTCTGAGAAAGGCAAAGAAATATAAACCTGGACTTCGGCACATAAAACACTGGTAGTGCAAGCACCTGCCAACAGCAGGTGACTGCACTCAAACACGTGTGTGAAAGAACTGGCTGACTGCAGCAGAGGCATGCATTGCACATGGTCGTTCCGTGCAGGACAGAGAGGACAACAGCAAGAAAAAGAGGAAAGAAAAAGAAAAAAACAAAAGTCAGATAAATGACTCTGAAAATCACCTCAGCCTCCTCCTTTGGAGCAGATGAGACCTATCCCCCTAAGCAAAATGCATCACGGCTGTCAAAAGCTCACTGCTTAAAAACCCAGAAGTTCCAAACCTGTTTGTCCACTTTAGGGCTACAGCTGTAGCAAAAAGCTACAGTTTGAATTAACTACTTCTTCATTATAAATCCACCAAATTAAAAAAAAAAAAAAAAAAAGAAATCTAAGTTTCTCTCTAAGCTTTTAACCTGCTTTCTGAGGTGCATATAAAATGTTGCACTCCCTCATCTCAAGTAATAATCCTCAGAGAGCACTGAAACTGAAATTTGAAATCTCTGCCTGGGTTAGTAAAAACAAATAGTGTTTCACAACTGATCTTTCAACACTGGCGCTCTCAACAATTTTGTGAAAGTCTGCCTAAAAAGACCCTGAAAATAAAGACCAAAACTGTTTGAGATAGACATCAGAACACAGAAATATATTTATTTAAACAGTAAGTCTATTTGGTTTTGTTTAAACAGACAGCTATACTACAACAGTATTTTCTTCTGAAAAAGAAAAGAAAGGGAAGTTCAGCGGGTTCACAAGTTCAGAGTGTTGTGCCGTATTTTCCAGTGTTCTCCATTTTACCACCTACATATGGGACGCGTGATAAACTTGTCTAGTTCTGCCTACTTTCAAACTGCCCTTCTCCCAACCACATCCTTTACTCTGACCCTTTGTATATCACAGACCATTAAGTTTCACCCAAGTGACATCACATGAAGCTCAAAGACTTTATGAGGTATTTTGCCATCTGACAGAGAACAAGGCACTGGAAGAGTAATCTCCATTAAAGACCTGGACTCCTGAAAATACCTTGCTTTTTACTTAGAACAAGCCCAAGCTTGCTGGCTTTCAGAGGGCAAGATATAATCATGTTTTTTTCACAGCATTTTGTAATCGACGGATGAAAAGATTATTAAAATTTGCCTGTAAAACACACTTTTGTCTTCTTTAGTTGCTGCCTTTAAAGGATTAGCTAAACTTAGGGGTTTTTTTGTTTGTTTGTTTCGGTGGCGTGTTTTTTTTTTTAATCCAGTGAACATGTGTTACAGTTCTAAATCAACTCATTTTATCTAAATTGTTATTTGTATAATTCAAAAAAAATTGCATACAAATTGGCTGTGCTCAAATATCCTTTAACAGTGTTTTTATCAAGAATCACTGAATAATTTGGATTGAAAGGGACCTTTGGACATCACCTGCTCCAAATCTGCACTTAAAACGGAGCCAGTTTCCAAGTGAGTGCCAGGCCATAACCCAATCCACTTCTGAGCATCTCCAAAGGGGATTCTACAGCTTCTCTGTGCCATTTATCCCAAAGTACTCACTAACCCCATTGTTAAACACTTTTTCCTAATATCTAATTGGAATTTCCTTTGTTGCAGTTTACGTCTCTCGCTCTTGTTTTTCGCTGCACGTCTACAAAAAAAAAGGTCTCCACCTTCTTTACACCTTCCCAACAGTACATATTCAAAGATAGCAATAAAATCCTTTCTTAGCTTACTCAAGACTTAACAAACCCAGACCTTGCAGCCTTTCCTTACACATTATGCAGTCCAGCTCCTCATTCATCTTGAAGACTTGCTCCAATATGTCAATGACTTTCTTTGATGACGGCCAACATGACATATAATATGATATGCATGACAGGATGTTTTACCTCAAAACATTCAAAAAACCAATATAATTGGAGAGGTTTTCAATAAACAAACACTCTCTGTACAATATGGCAATTTCAATATTATTCTTGACATTTAGCCCATACCAGAGTAGCTGTAAATATTTTCATGGCTATTGGAAGAGACATGATCTGTCTAAACAAAAGTTACACATTAGAGAAGCTGGGTGGTGGCAGTTTCTTCCCAGCAGTGTATCTCTCGATAGATACTCCATAAGTCCAAGCTATGGAGTTCAGAACATCCTGTGACTGTCCAAAGAACTATCTGAAAGAGATACCCAGGAAGAAAACTTCAGGTTTGAGGGGAAAAAAATCAACTTGAAAACTTACCAATGCCAAATCATCTCGACTGCAGTCCAGAGCAGCAATCATCACCTGTTCATATATTATCCAAACTGGACACAAAAGAGACATTAAATGCAGATAATTTATTTTTTTAAGATAATGGGAAACACCTACAATGTAAATAAGATTAATTAATTCTGTCTGTATGTTTTTCCTCTTCTAATCCCATGGATCACTACTGAAACAGGGATATTTTAAGAAACTGCTGGAATTAATTAAAAATGCATTTAAGCAATTTTATTGCTTTTAAACAAAGTACCTTTTGACATCTTCAAAGGCACAAAAGCTCTAATTCTCTACCTTTCCTAACATTATAGCTGAAGTCTTCTAAACAGATCCCCATTAGGACTTGCTCTCTCATCAGACTTGAAGAGCAGCCATTTTAGCTAGAAAGAAAACAAACTTCCCTTAACTGTTTCACTGCTGAAAGTCCTACAAACGTTGTCTTCTTCCTGGAGTTTAACAACTTCTCTACGTAACGACAGATTACATTATTTCTATTCTAGGCTTACCGAGCTCTTGAATGTAAAGAACTTAACAGTGTAGCTCCACAAGCTGCAGAAAAGAGAGGTTACAGTGGAGCGAAATATGGAATACGAGTGCTGGAAGTACTAAGTGTTTTGAACTCCTGTGAATCCAATCAGGTGCACTCAATATTTCATAGAATTGAAACAGAAGCAAGTGTCTTCCATAATAAAAATATAAAATAAAGATAACAAAGGCCCTCTCATTTTTAAAAATAGTTTCTATTATATGAATTTCCACTATCTTTTAAAGAAAATACTATTTCTTGCTAAGTATACAAAAGAAGAGAAACAGGCATTAATTTGCCTGTAATCTCTCTTTCCCACTGGAACTATATCTAAGACATATTCTATTATATAATGTATTCATTTTTTCCATTTGTAAAAATACATACATAGACACAGACAAAATGCAGATAACATATACCCATGATTTATATTATGTTTTTTAAAAAATGCTAAATGTAAGAATAAGATAATTTTATAGTGTATGAAATGGCTCTCCTCATTTGATTAAACCGCTACTTTGATACTCTAACCCTAGCACAGGTAAGTGTCAGATACTAGGCAAAAGAACACTTGTAAGAGAATCAAGTAACCAGTCCAGAGGGATGTGTTTTTCTAATTTGTACTAGGGCTTTCTTGTTTAAGCTTAAAAACAAAAAACAAAAGAAGCCAAAGGTCTTATTCCTCTACTTTGAAGTCCCACTCTATAGCTTTACATTACTGATTGTCCATGAAATGACAGCTAGGGAACAGTTTCACACCAAGTTTTCACATAATGGTCCAACTAATAATATCGCAAACTAACAGTTCTAGTAGGTGACTTTTCCATGTTTTCACTGTAGCCTATATCTGGGAAAGAAATAAAATCTAGGAATTCTGGCAGCCTATTAGACAAAAAGTAATATATATTTCATCATCAGTAGACATGGAAAGGCAACACAAAAGTACAAAATAGAGGCTGAAAAAGAGAAAACAAAATCAGATGAGAGAAGTTTTAAAAATTATGATTGTTTACTCACTGTCATCTCCAAGTTTAGAAGCATATTCATTAATTAACTCTTCTCCAACATCCACTATTTGTTCACTGTTTCGGTAGTTTTCTTCCCTCCATTTCCTCATTTTATCACGCATATCTGAGGGCAAAGGAGAGAAAAAAATAACAAACAAAATTTGAGATTTCCAAATAGTAATGGAATGTGAATTTTATTTCTGGAAAATATGCATATGAAGAACGGGTTCAGAGAGCAATAGATCTAAGAAAGTGACTTCTACTAACATTAGAAAACTACAAGAGAACCAAAGATTTGGTGTACCAAATCTTTGAAACCATATCACACAAACTGTGTTCATGCTCTAATAAAATTGATTCAACTTCTAAGTTTGCAGTCTCTCAAGTTAGTAACACACGCAGTAAAAAAACCTTATACTTAGTTATCCAATAAATAAAAAAAAATAATGGACATTACCCATGGTTAAGAAAAATAAGCCGCAAGAGATTTCTCCCAAGTACTTTCACGTTTACATTTACAAACAATACTAAAATTGCACTTCTGCTCCAGGTGAGTAAATTTTCACTTGAAGTATTAGAAAAACTACGACAACTCAATCACTGCTCATGTTTATCGGTGTAAGCAAAACGCTGTGAACTGCCACTGCAGAAAGAGTCTACACGCTCCTATGGAAAGGAGCCTCAAGAAAGCCAGACATGGAAGTGAAGGCTTTCTAGGCCAGGGAAGTGCCCACAGGTGTAAATGTTATCCCTGTTCATCTAGGTAAGATAGAAAAGACTGTTTATTTTTTATTTTTAGCATTAGGATTTTTGTTTCAAGAGCACATGAGCATACTCCTCAAGTCAGCTAGAGCGCACTACCTAGCCTAGGTTTTATTTGTCCTCTGGAACAGGAAATTGCTAAGAATGTGATTTTATACACACGTATACATTTATATACACATAGATGTTCCATATACAAGAACAAATTTTGAGGAAACTTAAGGAAAATAGTTTTCACTACTAGACAGTGGCTTTACCAATATGAAGGTACCACTATAACTGTTGCCAATGTTTTTCTTTTTAATCTTTATAACAGCTGGAAAAACAAACACAACCATAGATCTAAACATTGTCAGTTTTTCTTGCACTTCAAAATGCATAGTTAACATAACTGACAGTTAAAAAATTAAGCACTGAACTTTCTTCCATCTACCTGAAGTGATCTCGGATCACTCATAAGACTGTTATTGTGCTACATTTTGTATTTTGAAATTCAACCAAAACCACCACAGTGTCACATTTCATATGCCTGGGTAAAGTTAAATGTTTCTAGACACATGATGGTCCCTGGAAATTCAAAGTTAGACAGCAAGAATGTGAGAGAACACAAACATTCACAAAAGCTGACAAGCTAAACGCATAAAAATAAATAAACTGTCTGCTTTCTACCCACTCATTTACTTGGAAATTATGAATGCCTCATTTCCAGTGCGATTCCAAATGGAATAGTGTCTGAATTATATATTAACAGAACACATATCTACCATTCATCACTGAAGTACAGCATTTATAGGCTCATTAGTTCTAGAAATACTGAATTTTAGTAAAAGAAGAAAGAAAATGCTATAAACTGCAGCAAAACTTACGCAAGGCTTTTTACAATGTTGTCAAACTTAATGAATATTTTACTAAGAAAGCTATCAAAAGAGTGAGCCAATAATAATTTACGCCTTGGAAGTAACTCTACATACAGCACATAATACAATGTTGGGCCGTAGCAATTGCCAATTTTAGAACAAAAATTGTTAAGGAAATGTCTATTTTAATTACAATTACTGCAGTCACATATACAGGCTGGTCCCAAGCAATCGACACACCTGGTTTAGTCTCAGGTTCTCTTAAATTAGCAAGCTTTGCACATATAAATCAAAACATTAAAAGTTCAAAGAAGCAGATGCACTTGCCACAATGTTTGCTGTTCCCTAAAAACATTGGGAGCAGCAGGAGCAGCCTACAGGAAGCCAAAAGAAATAACCTGTGTTTTACTTGTGTGTCTGCTAAGGCGTCAGTTAATTTGGCTTGAGCAACCAGATCAGAAGTAATCCTCTTATAATTACTTTTACTTCGATTGTTTAGTTGGATCATGGTTTTCAAATCCTCGATATCTGAAAGCACCTGATGAAATGAAGGCAGTCACCCTTACCAGTAGGGACATACATTGCATATTCGAAAACGTTACCTTGACATATAACAGCTGCTGCCACCAGCAGTCACCCAGGGACCCCATAACCATTATCTTTCTAAAGCCTATTTGTATAATTTTTCTTCTGTTACAGACACCAGATCTTCCACCGCACCTCAGCCTCACCCAGTCTCATCTTGCAAAATATAAATCAAACAAAAAAACTCACAAATCCACCCATTCCACAAGCTTACCTAAACCCACAGGGAGTGCAACGTCTTGCCACTGCTCTCTGTGGGTTTCCAGACCCCCAGCCTTACCCCGATGCCTGTCCGGTACCTTGGAGGTGCCGGCAGAGACAGCTCAGCTGGGCACTGCAGATGTTACCTTCAACATAACATAATTCTTGACTCCCTGTCACTCCACGTAGTTTCTAATTCTTGCAAATATGAAGGAAGCAGAAAATATAATGCCATTTTCTACAGGATAATTAGCGACAGTGACCAAAAAAAGGAGCAACATATCACCTTCACCTCAAATAAATACGCTGTAAAATATATTACGCATATCTGCATAACAGCATTTCTTTTAATACCACAGCACCCTGAATCCACATTTGGATCAAGTCCACTGATCAAGACCTTGAAGTTAAATGGAAGGCTTTCCTGCTCCACAGATCTCAAAATACACTTTAAAGCCTGAGACACAGTAACGAAGTAAAGAAAGGAAAATAAAGACAACAGCTCCAACAGTGGAAAACACAGGTACTTCCAGTTATCTTTCCTAACCACCTGCACAATACATTTACCTAACAGAAAATTTAATTATGGTTAAACTCCCACCCTTGTCACAAAGAACCTGAGTGAAAAGCGAAGCAAGGTACAAGCTCTATTTCACTTGTCTCACATTATTCTTCTTCCCCAAACTCCAATCACAGTTTCATCTTTGAGAAATACGTAAGTAGAAACCATCTTGTTCAGAAAGGACTGAGTATATAAAGGACATTTTTCAGAAAAATACCAACCATGCACCTGGTTTCACAGAAATTAAGCATTTTAGAAAAATTCAAGATGAGCTAAATGAAATTCCTTGAAGTGTGTTCCAGTTCTTTGCTAGGGACTAGGTCACAACGCTGCTGGGATGCCCCCACCCATGAAAAGCCTCATTGCACCAGTGACACGTTAAAGTACACATGGAGAAGAGAGAAAAGCCACCTGCTCCGAGAACAGTCTTTGCACGGTCTGTTGCAGGACTACTCATTTTCATTTAATTTTGCATCTCTTAAAATAGGGGGGGAAATATCTAATATTTTAAATGTGTGCTCCTAAAGCAGAGATAGCCCCTTGTACCAAGGCAGATCTTCCCCTACACTCCAACTCTTTCATTTGGACGTAAACTCTAAGCCGCCGGTCTCCAAAAATTTCTCGTTCAACATATCCACATGCAAAACTATGCACTTAGCACAATGCCACAAATGTCCAAGAAAACTCTTGGAAATAGAATATGGAGGTTATTTCTAAGAGCAGGATGTTCACCTCAGAATGAATTTGCCAAGTCCAAAACCAGTAAGCTTGAGCATCCTATACCTGGCCTTTACGTTAGAGGATAAAGACACCAGCTCTGTCACACTCTCTGCCAAAACTATCTAGGGCTAAATGTACAGAAACGTATCTATAGTGCGCGTTCTCTATCCTGTGAAAAATCTGATTTCTTTCCAATCACTGACACTTGAAAACATCAGGAGAAAAAAAAAAAACCAACAACAAACAACGAAATCTCTGGGTTTCGTAACAATTTATGTTCAAGCAAAATAAAACCTGGGAAAGTTCTTTACACAAGTTGATTTAGAGTAACTTCTGGGAAAGCCTAACAGTAAGACCAGTGATGCTCCATACAACTTCCCTTCCTGAACAGTGGGCTGCCTGCTCTGTCCAAGCTGAGCTTCACAACTGCTATACCTTCTCACAAGAGATATAAAAGAACGGGCAATCAAGCTTTTCCCAAAATGCTAAATCAGTCTCATAACATCACAACGATGCAACCAAATATCAGAGCAAAACTACCTACAAATCGACCACCATATACGGTGGCAAGAAAGCCCTCTTCTTCATCCTTACTCGCTCAGTTACAGCACTATTTTCTTCAATACCAGCTGAAGTATTTTCTGAGATTAATGTCATTTGAGCTGAAAAGTGAATACTTCAAATTCCATTGTTTTGCTTCAGCTTCCTACAAAAAAAGGTGCAGGAAAGACAGTATGGGCACTATTTCTGATAGGCACGTTACTGGCATCCGCTAAAATACATCCCATGCGATGTTCCTCCTCTTATCTCCATACTACAAAACCAAACTAATCAATAACCTATGCTTGAGGAATTATTCTATTGCTTAATTATTTCTTTGCAGATAAGCAGTAAAAAAAAAAAAAAACAAAACTAAGATCACACAGCTTCTCTCTGCATTATCTTCTCTACCGCGTAATGTTTGTAACATATGGGATCATGTAGCTAAACATTCCCCCTTTATGGCCAAAATTATGGAGAAGCATTAATTTTCTCCTGATAGAAGGCTGTAATGGGCTCAAGTGCTGTATGAACTCACAGTAGAACACGTACTGCTCACAAGAGAAGAAACCTTGAGAATGTCAGGTGAACCTCAAAAAGTACTGCTTTATGAAAAATAACCACTATGATCAAGCATATGAAAGCTACAAAGACCCAGGAAGCAGGATTGTCGAAAACTTTCATGTCACTTCAGAGCTTCTGGGAGTTCCTCCACAAAGGCTTATCACCAAGTTTTAGGAAACCATCAGGTAATTAATTACCAGGCACTTCAAGAGGTGAACTAACACCAACTGCTGTCCCAACAAAGAGGCCGTTTTCTCTTTTAAGCGCTGTATTAGTATTTTGGGGAAGTCGGGAAGCAGGGGTGGGAGGAACACCCCATCCTCGTCCTCCGGGGAAGCGGGGGCCGGGCCCCACAGAGCGGCGGCAGCGGCTGGAAGATCCCGCCCGTGCCGGCGCTTGGAGAGAGCCCTCCCGCAGGGAAGCTCCCCGCACCGCGCACCGGGGACGGGCACGGGGCCCCTCTGCTCCCTGCGCGATGTGGGGCCGAGCAGAGGGGCCGAGCAGAGGCCGCCGGCTCCGCTTCTCCCGCCGGCCGGCCACCCACAGCCCGCGGAGCCCGGCAGCTCCCAGAACCGCCGGCCGCCTCGCCCTAACCTCCTGCGCCAGCCCTCGGTCCCGCCTGGGTATCGCCACCGCCCGGCACCGGCTGCCCCGCCACAGGCGCCGGCCGGCCCCGGGCCCGCCGCGCAGGTGCGGGTGCGGGCACGGGCACGGCCGCCCCGGCGGCCGGTCGTCTCGGGCTCGGGCTCGGGCTCGGGCTCAGCCCCGTCCGGGAGGCCGCCGGCTGGCCGCGACGTTACCTTCCCAAGTCACGTCGTACATCTCCGACACCTTCGCCATCTTGGCGGCCGCCCACGTGACGCGCCGCCGTGACGGCCCCGGCCGTCATTGGCGGGAGCGCGGGCGGCGTCCCGCGGCGGGGACTGACGCCCGGCCGGCCTCACGCGCCGCGCGCCTGCGCAGTCCCGCCGGTGCCGCCGCCGCCGCCGCGGGGTCCCGTCGCCCCGTGCCGTCCCGCCCCGTCCCGCCCCGCACCGGCGGAGCGGGCGGGAGGGGACTGGAGGTTGCCGGACGCTGCGGGACGCTGGTTTCCGTTTGCGAGCTGCCGGTGCGTGTCGTGCCCCGAACCAACCGTTTGTCCGCGTTTGCTCCCGCCACCCCGCGTGCCGGCACATCTCTGGCGATGAGGCGGAGAAGCCCTGCGGGCGCCTCCAACCCTGTGGCTTCTGCTGACCACCAGTCACGGGGATGGAGGGTTTCTTAGTGGAGAAAGCTCCTGGTTGCAGTACCGTGTAGTTGTTAAGAAGTAAATGTGTCTCCACTGAAGATGTTAAAAAACTGGCGACGGATTTTGAGCATCCTGTATGCTAAAGGAACTGTTTTTTAGAAAGTATCACCAGAAAGTAACTTGTCTGATGTTCAGCTCTGACAACATCTCATCTGGGAAATGCCTCAGACTCCATGCTCAAAATTAATCCCCTAGCTCCATCAACAAATGTATCCTGGTATCGAGAAAACTCTTTCTGTACTTATTGTGTTGCTTCCTCTGAACTAAAATAAAATACTAATTCTTAATACAATCTATGGTGTAGGTACATGACTTTGACAGCTAAAAGGCCTCAACTGGAATTCAAATTGTGCTCTAGAAAGTCTTCGTATGCCCAATTTTTCTTTCCTCAAAAGTGGTCTTTGATCTTCTATGTCACTGAATTGTTTAGACCTTTTATAGCACAGCTGTACTTACAGCTAATTGCACAACACCGGTGTCGGCATTGTCTGAACAGCTCCAAAGACATTTATGTATTTATTCTCATGGTATTCCTATGGGTAGGGAACTATTACTCCTGTTTTACAGGTAAAGGAATGAATGCAGATCCAAAAAGGATTTAGCACACACCTGCTCTGCACATTACTGGGTATCACTGAAACAGCTGAGGTAAAATGAGAAGTTACCTTGCAGGAGTTCAGTGGTGCTGGATTGCTGAGCTAGCTGTAACGCCTAATGTGGGACACAGACAGAACTTTCAATCGTATAAATCCAAAATTTTCATCCTTTTAAAAGCCCTGTCAGCTGCTACATAATGCTGAAGGAACTGAAATTTGAGAAATGTGTGTTTTAAGTGTTTGAAAGGGGTTCAGGCTTTCGGTTCCTTGGACATCTATCTCTGTGCTTCTGCACCTGTCCACAGCTCGCTTTCTCGGCAGGCGATGGTACCTCACAGGCGCTCGGTCCAGTTACTGTTCTCAGTGATAACTCTGATCTCTGCTAGCTAGCTAGATTTAGACTGCTCCCCAGTTATGTTGGATTGCTTCCTAAGACATGTAGCCCTCCACCTGCACTGTAAGAGGAGACTGGATCCTGAAATTATGCACTGTGAGTGTTGCCTGCTGCCGTTTTTCGACATAGTCTTGAATGACTTGCCTAAAATCACATGCGCTGTGTTCTGCCGAGCTCAAAACTGACCCTTCCACTGCATTCCTCTGCTCTTATTGGGGAAGAGAAAACCATCCACAGTCACCAAGAGCCAGGAATTATAATATCCCGTTGTGCCAGATACTGTTATACTTGGAAACAGAAATGGTTTTGGTATTAAGCTTTTTCTTCTTGGAAACTAAACAAGTGGTTTTGAAAGCTGTTTTCTACTGCCAAGGAGCTCCATCGCTTAATTCAAAGTTGAAAATGTTTTGCTAATAAAGCTTAAAATGCTTTAAAAAGGCAATAGTCATACAAAATCTCTTTTCTGGATCTGTCATGTTTTGCTGTTGTGCCACTTCTGCAGGAACCAACCAGAAAGGTAGTGATCCAAATCTCACATAATAATGATAAATGCAAGGTGTTTTGAGGGAACTATTTTAAAATGCAGAAAATTGACCATAAGCTTTTTGTAGGTATCAAAGCTTGTTCTACACATTACCAAATGAAATTAAAAAAAAATATATCCTTTTTCACTCAGTTTCCTATTAAAAGATCTTTCTCATATTATGAAACCCATCAGTCAGTTCAATAATAATTCATTCAGAATTACAATTCAGAGAAGTAACACCTACCAAGGAAGAAGAATGTAAGAATTTTATTTACAGCTTATCAGTACAGCAACATGTGGAAGTCTATGCTGTGCATGAGATATGGGGCATACAGAGAAATTTAGGCTCATCACCTAACAGGATGTTTCTAGAATGTGTCTAGAATCTATTTTAGTTCAGTAATGTTTAGGTTAGTTTAGTAATGTCACAATGGTGGCATCCTCCAACTAGGTAGGAGATAGGAGAAAACAACTCCGGAACAGTTGTGGCGCAAGGAAGAATGTACTCATATAGGATCTGTGTATACTGTGAGTGAATAAAGTCTTAATTTGCCTTCCGTGTGAACCAAATGGCTCATTTGCTAGTTAAGATGGATTTTCCCACTGTGCAGGAGTATGGACAGACTTCATTTTATTCATGGAAAGTTCACAGATACTACTAACTTGTGTAGCGATGGTAAAGTTCAGTCCCAGAAGGTAAATTAGTGGACGAAAAATATAGAAAATTCAAGAAATTTGAATCATGTGATTTAAGGTCTCTATGCTTTAATGTTGCTGCTTTGAGCTTGATCCTACTCGGCATTCATTTATCAATGTTGGAACTCCAGATATTTTCTTACATCAAGTTTAACATTTCCCAACATGAAAGAAAAATAGGTAAGCAAATAAATGAAGAAATTTGCTTTAAGGGATTACTATGAGGAGTAATACAGAGAGGAGAATGTTTTAACACGTTTTTAAGTTTTATCACAGCAAATCACCACAAATAATAAACACCAAGTAAAAATTTTTTAACTCATCTTGAGAAATTTGGAGGTTTTTTCCTTGTCATTTTGACTAGCACAAACTATTATATACTGGAACGCATGTAACAAAGCAGTAACATTTTGAATTTGTAATTCAGCATTAGCGTTTACAGTCAACTTAAAATCAGTTCCCTCTGTCTGACTACCAGACTGAAGGACAAGAGGAGACCGTAGCTGGAGAAGTGTTGTATTCTTGAGCTATAAATCTTCCTGGCTATTGACAGTCACAAATGGAGAACACGCCAGAATTACATCATTCGGCGTGCCATGAAAAAAGACAAAGAGGAGACACTTTCGGAAAGCTGGGGAAAACAAGAAATATAAATCAACTAGAATATTGTGTTCAGCTCTGGAGTCCCCAACATAAGAAGGACATGGAGCTACTGGAACGAGTCCAGAGAAGGGCCACAAAGATGATTCCAGGGCTGGAGCACCTCTGCTATGAAGACAGGCTGAGAGAGTTGGGGCTGTTCAGCCTGGAGAAGAGAAGGCTCCGGGGCGATCTTATAGCAGCTTTCCAGTACCTAAAGGGGGCCTACAGGAAAGCTGGAGAGGGACTTTTTACAAGGTTGTGTAGTGATAGGACAAGGGGCAATGGATTTAAACTGAAAGAGGATAGATTTAGGTTAGATATAAGGAAGAAATTTTTTACATTGAGGGTGGTGAGGCACTGGAACAGGTTGCCCAGAGAAGTTGTGGCTGCCCCATCCCTGAAGTGTTCAAGGCCAGGTTAGATGAGGCTTTGGGCAACCTGGTGTAGTGGAGGATTTCTCTGCCCATGGCAGGGGGGTTGGAACTAGATGATCTTTGAGGTCCCTTCCAACCCTAACCATTCTATGATTCTATGATTCTATGATTGATGAATTGACAAGGTTAACAATCTGCTTAAGTTGAACAGCACTTCCTCTACGGCTTGGTACTCTAAACTGTGCCTGCCAAGACGAGTACTTCTCTCTTGCACAAGAAATGAGGACAAGGAGCAGTGGACCGGAGAGGGCTCCTCTCCTTGGGCAGCAGATGTGCCAGCACTCCCGAGCCATTGGCTGGAGGGGAAGCGGGTGGGGAAGAGCCAGAGGGAGGGCTCGGGGTGGGGGGCTGCAGCTCAGCAGGTCCCTGGGGTGCTGCCTTCAAGGGTGGCGGAGGCCACCGCGGGCAGCTACATGCCCGTAGGCTGCGGCTGAGAGGGTGGGATGTGCCCTCCTGTGCTCACCTCTCCAGCTCCCAGCCCGGTTTCGCATCTCCTCATAGCTGCAGTACTGTGTCATATACATCTGGGGTCTTTTTTGACTGACTTGAAATAAATTGTATTGAAGTTAAGGGAATTACAGCGCTCTCCCCAGGCTGAAGTCTGCTCTCAGAATGTTTTTTTAATGCCCTTTTGACATCCTGACCATTTAAAAATCTTATTTCTGAACCACATGTCTGTCTCACAAAGAATTCTCTTGTGCTTTTCCCCAGTCCTTATTTATTAACTTTGCTCCTTTTTCCAAGTTCTCTCCTTGTGTTCAGCTATGTCTCGTTATTTTAGCGATGTTCCTGAGATGATTTTCTCAGGACACTCACTCGACTTGGAGGGGAAATGATCCCTTTGTAGGGCAGCATGTTTTATTCATGGATACAGTGGTTTGTGTTTCTACCATTAAAAAGAAAGGTAAACCAGGGTGGAAACAGGGACTGGTTATCATACCTGCCGAGGCAAAATGACAGTGACAGCTTGTTGAGCTGATCCTTTCTCACTTCAGCAGAGGCAGAAATTACTTCTGTGCTGTTCCTTGAGCAAGGCATCTCCTCATACAGAGCAAAATAAGAAGCCTCCATTGACGTGTTTCTCATCTCAGTATTAGAGGTGAGCAAATAAAAATAGAGGGACCTGATGTAACTTACCTAAACTTCTAGAGCGAAACAAAGGACTTGACCCCCATTCACGCCCAATCTAATTGTCCAGTTCGAAAGTCATTATTCCTGGTTTTAGCCGTATCGCTATTCGGTATTCACACACTTTTGTTTTATGCGGGGCTTACAACATACGCTGCCGCGTCCTGCTGCAATTAGGGTAGGTTTGTGAGGTGTCAAACTTCAACATTGATTTTCTAGGTATTTCAGCCCTTCTCCTGCCTTGACTTCTTAGAAGCATAATGATAATGTATCTGTCATTTAACCCCTCATTTTTCTTACTAACTGTTCCAGGCTGCTTGGCCAACCTTTATGA
This sequence comes from Tauraco erythrolophus, assembly GCF_009769465.1. Taxonomy (NCBI): domain Eukaryota; kingdom Metazoa; phylum Chordata; class Aves; order Musophagiformes; family Musophagidae; genus Tauraco; species Tauraco erythrolophus. Next base: position 85,427,893 of record NC_141467.1, on the reverse strand, counting down.
GTTTCCATACTGCCAGTTGGCTGCTGTTTTACCAGTCCAACCAATTGTTCTCACAGTCCAAGTCACTGGTTAGAAAAATAGAGTCTGTATCCAAAAGATGAGGTGTGTCTGAAGGAGCTACACCAAGCACCACCATTGCAGTAGTGATGCACATCAGTATTGGCAGCAGCCTCCTCAGCTGCATTTTTTTCTACCAGAGCCATGAGCACACTAAACATATGAAATAGCTCAACTAGGAATCAGAAGAAATTCATTAGAGGGCCAAGAATGCCTTGACTACACACCCTGCTACAGAAACCTGAATTAGATACTTGCTAGTTCACTGTTTGCTTCATCCAGTTCTTCAGCCTGGGGCTTCTTTTTGGAGGCAGAAGCAGGCTAGAAGAGCAGTGGTGGAAAATGGACACTACAATAGCAGGTATCCCTCAGCAAGCACAGAGCTGCGTGCTCCGAACCTGCTCCATGAGATGGCCTGGGGAGGTTCTCTGCAGATGCTTTTGGTAGTGCAGGCTCAGCTGTACCCTGAGCTACTGTGCAGTCTCAGTTTCTGCCCTCTTTGCTTGATTTTGGAAGAAAAATTTCAAAAAGAGGAGAAAGTTTTCTCATGGATTGATAACAAAAACAGAGTTAAGGAGGATTCTGACTTTCCTGGGGTGTCACTAGCTTTGATTTGGGATAGAAACTTCAGTGGATGATTTACACATCTCCCCCACCTTGCCACATCCTTGGCAGCATGGCGGCCAAATGAGAGAAATAACATTTTAAAAGCACAGTCAAGCAGAAAATGCCTCGTAATAATCTAAACTGTGATTCTAATTACCATGGCATTGTTACACACTAGAGTTGTTACATAAGATTTTAAAAGAATATACAATACATCATTACAATCTGCATGAGTGAGTGTTAATGGACTGCAGCTTCAGGAAAAAAAGTTAATCAAAACAAGGCTGTGATTTTGCCTGCAAATAATATGACTCCTTCCATGGAAACTGTTCATGTTAAAAGTCAGCAGCAGAAGGGTTTGGCTCACTTTAAATGCATACAGTCAAGATGTCTATATACAAGCTATTTATCTCAGGTTCAGCTTATACTCAGCGGAGTAAATTACACATTTGTGGGGTGCATCTCTTCCAAAAGTAGGTGTCCAAGGCATAAGCTAAATCACAACCTAAAAGCAACTCTTTTCTTTCCATTAACTGTAAAGGGAATCGAGAGATCTAGCTCAGCTGCAGATGTCTTCATTGACAATGTCTATGTTTAGTCAGATGAATTCTCCTTAGAGGAGTATCTTCTGTCCTTGCTTGAGCCTTGCTACAGCCACTGAAAATGGGAAAGAGGAAACAATGCTTTTAGCAAATCTCTCTCTCTCTTAGGGAGTGAGTCATTAAAGTTCTCAACAAAAAGTTCCTGAGAGACTTCTTCACCCCAGTGATGTTCTTTCTTTCTCACACCATTGTAAAGAAGTGACATTTGCAAGTTTTTATACTTCTAGTAATCAGTGAGTTAAGGAAATAATCATGCCCCCTTTGTTCATGGGTATATTTTGCAGTCACCTCACTTTTAAAAGAGTGTCTTTGAAGAAAGGTCTTCCCTGATGTGAAGTGCCACCATGCTTTGCTAGCCAGGAATTTGTTAAATATTTATGTTTGCAACAGGATGATCAGCTTGAAAGACAGCAATGGAGCCCTGACTAGTGAAAGAGATCTTTTATATCAGCCATAACTGTGTCCTGCTTACAGGAAAATTGCTATCCACCAAGATAGGACACCAAGGGAGGAAAAATGGTGAAGATCATTATGTGCTGTAAAAGACTGCTTGGGCAGATCATGGAGCCTTCGTCACTGAAGGGTATTAAGAACAGACAAAATAAGAATGATTGCATTAGGGGATGGAGTTAATGTTTCTATGACTTCCTGTATTATTGGTATGAAAAAGAAGAAAACAAGGTGCTTTGCCTTCCAGCATTCACCTCTGAATTACCTATCTCGGATATGTGTAGGCATGATAAAATCGTAAAATGCGAACTGTAGCTTTGTAATACTCAAGACAGGACACAAGGGGAAAGGAGGGGAAACTGCATGTACTTAATTTAAAACAAAACACTGAAAGAATTCTTTTCATTTCACACTGAAAGCACATGGGATTTTGTGGGGTGAGCTGCCTGCCGATCAACATGGATATGGCACTGGTGCTGCAGATGGCCAGGGGATGAGCCCTGATGGTCACTCCATGGGTGCTGAAGCAGCTCAGCAACCATATTGAAGGAACAATACGCTGTAGCCAAGGATAGAAAAAAAATGGCTCAGGATTTCCTTACACGTGGAATGATGAATCCCTTCTGTAGTGAACTGCAGCTGGATGGTGTGACTATTCTTCTCTTGAACTTTAATTTTATACACACTTCAGTTTTGGAATTATTCTGCATTTTGGTTTTGCCAAGCCTCATTTGCACATTATTTTAGCATTTAAAAGAAAACACTTGTTTGCTTTTGGCACAGCTGACTGTGGGCTTGTTTAGCTTTCTTTATCACATATTTTGCCAGTTTAATAAAATTCAGTGTTTTGTTGAACAATTTATTGCTGTAAAAGCAATTGCAATGAAACGGAAAGCCTCAAGACATTACTGAAGTATTACAAACCACCAAGCAATATTTACAAGCCTCAGAAATAGCGTTCCATGATCTCAAAATTGCCAGCAGAAAAAGCTTCAATTAAATCAATACTTAATTCAGCAGAAAAATCAATATTTGATACACTACCAGACTTCGAATTTATCAGGGATAACATCTGCCCTACAGATCAGCATCTTCTTCAGTGCAGTATTGCTGCAGTAGGAGCATTTCCAGTCTGCAACATAGCACGTGAGTAAGCAGGTGACTTCTTGAAAGGATAACTATGTGTGGCATGAATGTGAACACATACATCCTCAGAGTGCCATATGGGCTGTATTTATTTGGTGTATATATGCAGAGGAGAAAGAAGTACATGTGTTGCATTTCTTGTAATAAAACAGGTGGTGTTGCTTTTTGTAAAACACTTTTTGTCCTTCTCATGCTTTTCTGGGAAGGCAGAAAAAGTAAGAGGAAAATAATGTGAAGAATTTCAATAACAAAAGGTGCTATAAAAATGCTATTGACCATAAAGTGATCCTGAAAAATTTGTAATTATTATACACTAAAGTTTCAGTGTGACTTTCCTAATTTCATTAGGACTTGCATTGCCTTTGGGAGCCCTTTCCAAATTTTCAAATCAGCTAATGAGTTCATCAATATCCAGATATTATTCCAGTAATAAAAAAAATTACCTCCAGTTTCCCATATGTTGCAAAAAGGTAAAGCAGGTCTCCATCATATGTACAGTGTTTATAATATCGGCATTCATGTGACTCGGGAAACCATGCTTTCTTGCTTCTAGCCTTCCCAGTGGATAATCCACCACCATTCTGCAACCATTACAGGCTGTAATAGTAAGCACTGGGTGGATGCACTTTGTGTATATGTGACTTCTTAAGTCCTGGCAGGAGAAACTAGATGAAATTCCTCAAAATAACAGGAGGCACCTGTACCCGATTGAGAATATTAGTGAGAAAGAATAAAGATCTCAGCTTGGCCAAGGGTCTGTGTGTCTTACCTGCTCCAAATACAGATGTATATCTTGCCAGTGCCTCCCAGGTTGGTGCCCAGAAGCTTGCTCTATGGTCCTCTGGGCTCTTACAGAACCTCTTATGGTTCACTTATTCACTGGCTTCTTTGGTGAAAAGGTAAATAATGAGTGTACTTGTGCCATCTATAACCGTACTGCAGTTTGTAAGCCCTGCTCTCTGAAAGCCAGACTCCAGTATGTATCACTCAGGGGTTAACAACTTTTAAAACAGCATCACAAATCTGTACTAATACACGCAAGGGTTTTTCAAGAACAGACACTAGTCTTGATTGGCTTTCAGGTCATGATCTTCTACTGGCATAAGCCCTCCAGTTTGTATGCTTCAGTACCAGAGTGATGGGTAGACTTTGTAGGTTTACTGAGGGACAGGAGGGACAGGAGATCATCTGGGGCAATGGATTTTCCAAATCTTACATTTTGTCACTGTGCTCCAGATCTTCTGGCCTTGAACATCTTGGAAAATTCGCCAAAGTCTTTCAGCTTCTCTCTGACCATCTGCCTGCCTCACAAACATTTGGTCCACATTCTAAGAAATTCATCTGATGGATCTGTTGTCGTTGCTTCTTACCACACGACTCGTTTTTGTCCTTTGAGTTACAGCACTTCCGTGAATATTTTCTTTAAGATGATACAGTTATTTCACATCTGTTGTAACAGGAACCTTGCCATGGAACTTCCAAAGTGAAGAATAGGTTGTGCACTTTTTCTGGTTCCACAAGGATCCTTTTGCCTGCTGGCCTACTCTTCCGAGGCTTGAAACTAACACTGCACCCACCTTTTGGTTCTACCCTTCTGCTCTCTGCCTCTGCACACCTATTAATCTCTAACAAGGGCATATCCTCTGTAAGGCAGACCTTCCTTTTCTTAGGATGGATCTTAAGATCTGTTTTTTCTATTCTCTCAGCTTTCTGAGCATCATTCGGACTTTTGGTCTTTCTGATGATGTCCTAAATGTCATCATGATTCCTACTTAAGCTGTGACCCTTGACTGTTTCCACCGTATTTCTTCTCTACTTCTTGATACAGAATCTCCTTTCTCTTCCATCTTTTGTTTCTCTTTTTCATTCTACCATGAAGGAAATGCACTAATAATTCTCCTTTTTCTTCTGTGTAGTCCTTCTGGTCATATGATGGGTTATTGTTACCACTCACATATCAGATTTTCAGATCCTCTCGTCAATACATATTGGTAAATCTTGATTTTCCTCTCCTCTTTTCCATTATGTGCCTCTCTTAACTTCACTGTGGACTCCAGACACACTTCTGGATCTTCTTTTCCCTGTTGCCTATCAGATGACCCGATATGGCACAAACTGCTGTTGAATGCTTAATGGTAACTTTCAACCCACAACTGTTGTGTGCAGATAATCTTCATTATCTCTGCAGTTTTCCATATCTCTTCCACTTCTCTAGCAGCTGCTGTCTTCTCTTCTCTGTCTTACCAGTAAAAAACCCACAACAATCACCGCAAAAAACAAGAATCCCCGTCCAGTATTTCCTTCCTTCTATTGTCTGCCTGGCATTGTCCTTAGTTAAGGGACTCAGGTATTGGCAAACTAAGTTTTAAGTTTCTTTGATTCAAAAGAAATATTTCTCTTTGGAAATAAAATATTTGACAATGGCAAATTTAAAAGTTGCAGAGCTTTTCCTTCCACAAGAGCAGTAACAGTGATAACCACATCGGTTGAGGATGAAAATGGACCCCCGGTAATCCAAATTTCCTGCCTGTTCTACGATGAGGCCCTGGTATTACAAAGAAGAGACTTCTCTCTATCAAGGTCCACTCAACTGTCCAACAGAGTTTGCCTGCATTAAGTCCTGAGAGCAGTTGATGAATCCCTATGCACCTATGGAAGAGATCCTGTATGCTTCCCAAATGTGGTATAATTAGTTTCTACATTGCTTACCATATGTGCACAGCCGGAAATCAGAGGGGTATCTACCCTCTTAAACTTCACACCATGCTAAAGTAACCCCAGCTTTGTAGCAGCCAGTTGCAGTAATAACAAATTGTATGAGGTGCTGATATAATGCACTTTATAGCATATACTTCCTTGCAAGCTACTGTACAAATGGATGTATATTATTTCATTTTCTGTATAGAGGCTGATAAATTCCCTAAGAAGCTACCTCTTATGCTTAAACATATCTGCAGGCAGTTCTTTGGTCTTTTGTCACATCTCAGTAGTTTTTGGTAAAGGCCAGTAGCACAGAGTTGAAGTGAATATTATGTCTTTCCAAAACTGTGTAAACTTACATTCAACTTCCTTGGAAATTCGAGGGCATAGTCTCTGACTGCCCTGCTACTTTCATTTTGAGTCCTAAGTAATAAAAAATTAATTACATGAATACCATTCTGAGAGGATCAAACAAATACACAACCAAGACTTACCTAGGTTTTATATAGATTGTGCTAGAAATATGAGTTAAAAATGCACTATTTTTCCTTTAAGTCAAATGATGAATTCTATTGCCTTTTTTTAACTAAATATTTCCTTTGCTTTTTTTTTTTTTTTAATAACTCATTTGCTGTTCCATGGAACTACGATTTTTGGAACAGGCATCAGTGAATGCAAAAATGCGTGATGTGTCTTAGAGAAGGGTAAGTAGGTGTAGGATCTGTAAAAATTAACATCCTTGAAGGACACCAAAATGAATTGCATATGGCCATTTTTTAAATTTCTGCTTCACTCCTCTCCAGGTCTTAAATCATAGTATCTCTGAATGATTGTGAGTGGTTATGAATCTAGACTTACCAGGGCACCCAAACACTTCTATAACCACATAAAATAATCAAATACCTTTTCTCTAACTACAGCTTTTCACAAAAGGGCCAAAGTATAATGGAAGTTAGAATCTCAAGCTGCACTCCAGACCTGCCTCAAACACAGCTTTGACGTCAACAGTCCTTCCTTGCAAAACAACTGCTTGTCTCCCAGCTTCTGAAAGTAAGCTGCAGATGGAAACTTTGACCAGGGAGAAACACAGCTTATGTGCTGAAATTGCTTATTGTAGAAACCCAGAGAAACTGTGCATATGTCTTGAGCCTAGTTCCAGAGGCAAGAGGAAAAAGGTGAATATATACATTTAACAGCCCCTCTCAAGCATAAGAAATCATGCTATGTTGTCATTTACACTCATAACATCTCTTGAAGAACTGGCATCATAGAAACAGAAGTGAGAGCTGATGGCAAGATCACCTATAAATATAATAATAAACATCTGGAGGTTAGGACGGAAAAACCTCCATGATACTCCTACATTGGAATTGCCTCTAGTGAATGAATCACAGGACCTGAACTCAAACCCAGATGCCAGGGTGCAAGAACTTTCTGGTGAAAGACCATGTGTAGAGTGAGAAGAGGGTTATTGAAACTTCATGTTCTTCTCCGGTAATATGAAAAAGCTCATGCTTGCAGGTGATGCTATTTGATCTGTCATATCCTGTATCCTGAAATTCTTGGTGAAAGACCTGCATTTACTGTGAGTTAGGTCTCAGAGGCTGTGCTCTTCAGTGGCCATGCCCATACAAGTAAATCCATGTGCACAGAACAACTGAAGTAAACTGGCATTGAATGGTCTGCATCTCTACTGTTAAACAATCTTGTCCTCCAAAACATGGTGGCCGCATCCGAACTGCAACGGTTTCTGGCCTGTGCCTCTTCCTGAATTGCCCCCCAGAAATTACTTGGGATATTGCTAGCTGGCCTTGGACACAGCCACCTCAGGGACTATTCTGGCAGTTCAATAATAGATGCAGTTGATATCCTGCTCCTGGGAACAGTGCTTGATTTATTCACCTAGATGTAGTCATTGGATACCATCTAGAAGAGTGAATGAGACCACCAGCACATGTAAATTGAGAGATATGGCAGAGATCAAAGGAATGGCAATCAGTTTCTGAGCTCAGATACTGACTGGTGAGTGGCAGTGGATTTGTGACGTTCTTGCTTTTAGATGATCATATGGATCATCACTGTATTATTTTAATTATTTTTTTGAGCATTCGTAGTTTTAATATTTTTTCTGCTTATACAAGCATGTTATAAATCTAAGGGAAAAATTTTCACTTTCAGTAAATCTTTTTTTACTCTGTGACTGATCCTACAAATATTATTTCCAGGTTATATTCATACTCAATGGGCAGAAAAGTAGAAAAATATGTCCTTCAATGTTTAGGGGAATGAATTGGCTATGCTTGCACTCTCAGTTCTCCTAGACGCATCAAGGAGAGATTTGATTGCAAAAGACAAGCAGAATCTGGACCTGTACATGTGAAACAAATTATTTAGTCATCAGCATTTTGCTTGGCAAATAGATGGCTGCTAAAAATAATAGTTGTTACTGTCTTCCCCTCAATTGCACAGTAGTTCTGCAATGAGTACCAGAGATGTATTAGTAAAGCAATTGAAAGTTTTAACCACAGCATTCTTCTCAAAGCTATCACTGCTAGAAACCCCGGGATCATTAAGTGGAAAGGAACAAGAACTTATTCCACTACATGAACCACGAACTATTTCTGGACTAAAAATGTTAAAAAGTTGTCAAAAAAGTAACTACTTTGAACCTCACCATACACAAAGTGTTGTCACTGGATCATTTCTCAACCGAGTAGTTCAGGCTGTTGCTTGAAAGATATTTTACTTCTGAAAATCAGAATGAGATGAAGGGGATTTATCATTAACTTCAGCATCATCTTTCATTTTACTCGGTATTTATTTTGGCTTACATTTACTATCAGTTTAGGTAAAATGTTTTACAATCTAATGACAAACTAGTAAGTATGACCTCATGAAATAGTTGATGTTCACCAGTGTATTGAAGAGATCCACAGATAATATGTGGGATTTATTTGGTCCCGAATTTACTGGACTTGATCCTACTCAATGAATTTAATTTCTATTTCTATAAATTGCAAGAGTTTGCAATATACTGCAATATATTTTTCCAGTAAGCCAGAAGCAAGGGGCGACGTGTTAGTATCACCCAAAGTGTTAATATTAAATCATCTAGAGCCGTACAGTATGCTCTTTTTTACCTCTCAGACAATTTGTATTCCATATTTTTGTTATGAAGAGAGAATATAGTATATTACCAGCACAAATAGTTTCTTAGGTCATCCTATGGATCACACTTTGTTCTGCTGTGATTCTGATGCATCAAGCACAGTTTATGTACTAATGAAATTGTGGAATAATATATTTAGACATTTGCAGGGAGTTCACATGAAATCGTCCAACCCGTATTAAAGTGAGCAATTTTTAGATAAAATGTGGTTTACTGTATGGATACGTCCTGCTAGTAAACAAGAAAATGAACATTTTCATAACTGTAAAATTCAAGGAATGTCTAAATTCCTTAGAAATTACAGCTAAAGATGGTATGAGAGCTGTTTGTAACTCTTTGTTTGTAATTTGTGTGGATTTACTGCTTGTATTTTTACAGACAGTTAATGCTACAAGTTCTTAGCAAACGTAACTGCAACTTTTCTAACCTAGGTCAAACTCAGTATGCATTGATATTCTACCAGTGCCTTTTTACTGTTCTCATTTTCCACCTTTATTCAATAACACAAATGTGTTTTGTTTCTGTAGGAGAGGATCTGCCCAAAATCCTTTGGAGAACCAAAAGAGTATTGACATCCCATGGATGCCAAAAGAAGTTGTACCTAAACGTCTGTAATAATTCAAAGCAAAGACCTTAGGATTTGTGCCATACTTACTTTATTTTACATTCCTCTCTTCAGACTATCAAAATGTCTTGATTTTTTTCCTTCCCTGTTTGAGAGGCATCACCTTTTATTTTTCTGAAGGTTAAAAAATTGTGTTGAAGTAATTTGTAGCAGAGAAAAAGAGCTCTTTTGTCCTCTTAGCAAGTTCTAACTGAACTTCTTTAGTCACAGCTATGAGAAAACTTGGCTGAAGTTTGAAAACTGAGATGCCACTGCAAAATTGACTAGACAGCTATAACGGTTACATTTGACTGAGAAATCACTTCTGAAAATACTCGCTGGACATTTGTCAAGAAGCACCTCTTCACTCATGATCTCACATAGGAAATGGGAAGGGCATATATTATTTATCTGCTGAGTTTGATAAAGCTGAGACTGAAAAAGCAATTGTATAAAGAAGACTGCAAATGCCTCGTTGCTGTATTCAGAACAAATTTCTCCCCCAGATTGTTGCCTTATCCTGGGGGAGAGGGTGGAAAATCTTGCAGGAGCTCAATGCTCAACTACACAGAAAACATTTTAAAAGGTCAGAATGCACAAGACGCAGCGTGGTTACAATATCACCTTGGCCTCATTGTTCTGCCTGTGTATTCTGTGAGAGCAATGTGTGCAGGGGAACAAACACATACCACAAAATCCACACTGCACTGGATGGGAGAGGGGTAATGCTGTGTTTTCAGTTGCAGTTGCTCCATGTTTACAATGCACTTTTGCAATATTTCACTTGTAGGGAACAGATTTATTTGATTTTTTTTTTAATGAAATTTTTTGTTTCATTTTGAACTCTACGGGACACTAATTTGCTATGGAAATTCAGTATCTCAGTTACTCTGTGCATTTAGTAGTTCCACTTTCCAAAATTAACTAGCTGGTGATGCAACCAATAAGTTCCAGCCCAAGAAGCCACTATCACAGGTACAATACAATCAGAGGACTTTGCCCTCAGCTTTAGATTCCTAGGTTTGGAAATCTTGAAGAGTTGCTACCAATCTGTTTTATAATGAATAGTTTGTAAAAACCTTTGGCCCATGAAAAGCAAAGATTTCGTATACATTTTATTTGCATTGGAAATTATTATGAATTTGTGACTGCCCTGTACTTGATGTGTATGTACTTGGCTGAACACCGCAGCTATCAAAGGAAAAGAGACCGCTGTAGTCAATGGCAGCTTTCACAGTCTCCAAGGAGACAAAGCTCAGTTGTGGGGAAACGGCAAAGGTAATCCTCCATGCGTTCCACAGCTGTTGTTCTGAAGGAAATGAGTACATCTTGTGGGTACTACGAGTTATAAAGATAAACTTAGACAACCACAAAAAAGCATTAAAAATTAAATGCAGCCTGACTCCTGTTTCATTTTCCTTCCCGAGGTACACAGCTCACTGTCTGTGTCGGTGTTACCTAACCACAAATAGCCTTCTCATCTTCTGCAAGCTGCATTGCTGTCAAATGATAGTGACGACCCAGCCACACTGTCTAAAGATGTCAGGGGAAGAGAAAAACCAGACTACTACAAGTTACACAGCGAATACTCCTTTCCTGTTACAAATTCTACATTAAATCTAAGTAATTACTTGGCTGCAGTGATACTTAGTCTACAGGACAATGCGTTTACAGGCGTTTAGGAACAGCAGTTTACAATAATGCTTGCATATGGGTTTGATATCTTGTGTTGTTAAAACAAATCAGCAAGTCTAGACTGTAATTTGCTGAAGCAATTTATGGTTATTTCATGACTTTTTTTCTCTAAGTAGAGGTGAATACATTTGACTGTCCTAAGAGGAAGGATGGTAGTGCACATTCTTTTCATTTTAACTGGAAGACTGATCCGAAACAGAACCATTAACATCCTTATTTTCATACCACATAAAAACTACCCTAAACTATTAGTGCTTTATTCCAGTACGATGTTCAAATATTTTGTGAACTGCTGATTATTAATGAGAAAAAGCACTGCAAGTTGGTCAACACTGCTGCAGGCATTTCTTCACAAATTAGTAAATTGAGACTGTCCATACAGTAAGTCAGCAGCAGAACAGAGAGCAAGGACCTGTCTGGGAAACCCTCAGCTGCCTGACATTGTTACTGAAGTCACTGAAGCTGACAGTAGTTGAGGGTTCCCCTTAGCTCTTCACTCCCGGGCTCCTGTTCCAGTAGCAAGGCAAAACAAATGCTTTTTATTTCTGGAAGCATTGCTTTATGACAGACTTGCCAATATTTATCTTCTAGGTGAGCAAATACTTGCAGGTAACTTTCACACCCTGTTTTCCCATCTTTTTGCAAGTCTCACACAGCATGAAAGGCTATGTGAGATGAGAAGACACCATGCTCGTTCTGCTTAGATGTGATTGCATTTCTGAAGAATGTAACATGATGTACAGCTAAATAAACAAAAAATGGGCTCTCTAGAGCTGAGAAATACTTTCCCAGTGAGACTCTGATTTTCTTGTATTGTTCTCCCAGGAAAACGAGTCCCCAGTCCCGTACGGCTGATGGCTGGCTCCCTGCTGTGACGCACCCCCATGCTGAGTCCCTGCACGGATGAAACTCTTTCCAGATCAAAGAGCCAGAGGGGCTGTGAGATTTGCTGTGAGCCTTCACAGAGATGTCTCCACTTTGAAGTTGTCTGTCCTCCAAAAAGGGAGCCTCCTCGAGCAACGTGGACTATAGCTTCAGGGCGCTCACAAGTGAATGAGTACGTTTGGCACTGGCAGTACAGCAAATGGATTTATATTAACTAGTCATTAGCTGGCTCAGAAGCTGAATCAGAAGAAAATGTAGGCTGTATCTTTTTTGTAAAGTTTTGTAAAAAAAGGCAGCAACTTAGCCAACAGAGACCTTTTCATTTGCATGGACTGCAGTCCTTTCCAAAGCTAATCAGTTATTATAATGAAGATCCTTATGGACTTGATAGAGCGTTCTTTTTTTCTTTATTTTTTTAATGCTCATGTAGATGTATATGAATTACATTCTAACAACATACTGTTTAGATTTTTTTTTTATGTATGGTGGTTGTCAAACTGCTGACAGACTTTGAAAAACCAAAAGCATTTACTTTTCCTAGAAATCATCAGATTTTGAATTTACAAGGAAGTATGTCTTTTTATTAAGAAGGTAGAATGGACATCGTCCTTTATTGGTACAAAGTGCCGTAACTCCACTAATGTTAATGAGTTGCTAAACTACCTTGTTTCCATTGGAAGTGAAGGTATGTTATGAAAGATGTAACTATATATACACATTGCTTGTTGACCTTAACCCAAGCTCCTAGATGTCCATCTCACCTTTGCCTTTGGCTTCTAATTTCTATGATTCAGACAAGCATTAGTACATAATTTTGTGGTAGAAAATGAAAGAGTTGCTATTTTACAGAGCACTACATAAGGATCTCACAGAATTGTACCGCGCGTAACTAGTCAAACCTTTGACCCTTCCAGGACTTGGGAGAAAGAGGTTGGATTGGACTTCTGTTCCAAACAGGCTGCAGTTTGTAACAAGCCATCTCATTTCAAAATATTGCTTTCTGATATTACTACACTTTGGGCCGTGTTTGGTTTTACTTATTTTATGCTGCCCATATGGACTGCAGTTTCTCTGTAACCTAATCCTTAAAACATCAGTTCTAAGAAAGGATCCTCCTTCATGTAAAAGAGATGTGCATGTTTATCAAGGTTATCAAGGATCAGACTTGAGCTTCTATAGGCTGGCACTTAGAATTCTCTAAATGGGTAAAAAAGGCTGTTTTGATGATCTAAAAAGGCTGTAGAAAGACAGGCATGAAACTTTGTGATTGCACTGGGGTAATCTACAACTAATAGCTGAGTATATGTCCATAATTATTCAGAGAGATGTTTCAGGTTATTAAATTAACAATCATAAGTGAAAAATGTCCCAGGGCTCACACTGGTGTTTGTACGAGGCCTCTGGCCATGTAAGATGTTTTTGAAATTTCCATGTGCCATTCCAGGATGTGTGTCACGGCCTCTTCTCAGAAGCATGAAGTCACTTGGCCTTTGGCCTTGAGACTTCCAGCACGTCCTAAGAAAGGAGTATCCCATCAGGAGCCATAGCCTGTAATGTCTTCCTCTTCAATTACCGTTCTAGCTGTGCCAAACTACATTAACCCTTACTAAGTGCATATGCTGCCACGCTCCCTGAGATGCCTGTGCTCGGGTAGTCTTCGAAGAGGCTGACTGCAGTGTCCGTATCTGTTGTAAAAGGTAATCCCAGAAGGAGTGATTTCAGTCTCTCCAGTAAATAGTTCATGCACAGAGTCTGGTTTGTTCTTTCATTTTCAACATCTTTTCTATAACACAGAAAGTTTTAAAATGGGATAAAAATCAACTGAATGTGAAGTCCCTACAGTCAAATCAGATGCAGTCCTCTCATACTCCTTTTCTCCTATGACTTCTGTGAACAGTGTGCTCTTCAGCACAGGATGATGACAGTGGAATGTGACTGTGACACCACAACTGCTGACAGTTTGATCAGACCAAAGCTGTTACTGTCACATACAGGATAGCTCTGGGCTTAGCAGAAATATGCATTTAACCCTTTTGAGCCCTGTGCCAGATGGGAAGGTAAAATAACTCTTTCAGTGCCATCACCCTAGTGTTCTCCAAGCAGACACTCCCATTTCTGTGTATATGACAGTCACTGTATCTGGCAAGGAGCACTGTATTTAAACAAGTATTTCCAACTAAAGCCTTGCCTCTTACCACTAAGGGCTAAAGGTATTAGACTTATTAATGTATTCGGAGAAATAGTCTACCTTGCTTTTTTTCCATACTTCTAAACATTTGACAGCATCTTTCACGATCTCCAGTCCAAATGTTGTTCCAAAACTCCCAGCAGCAAGAAAGTGGGAGAAGTCCCAGGTGTCATCCTTTGCCATTTTCTCTGGCAACTCATGTAGAAGATCAGAGAGAATTTATTTCCTAAGAATTTGAAAAACTAGCTAGTACAAAACCAGAAACATTGATTAATGAATGTCCCCGTGTAACACAGGACTTCTCTGTGATTCCACTTCTGCTAATTAGTGTGCAAAATTACCACTTTAAAGCAATGCATTTCGTATCTAGCTTTGTGTACAACATTACATTCTACTTTGACACTGATGTAAGTGCAGAGCAACTATACTGAAACTAATTTCCTCCTGATTTTCACCAATGTGAAAACATGATTAGCATGTCCTTTTTCTCTGAGCCCTTACCTTTCATCTGGAAATTCAGCTATTGCGCCAGATGAAATGACATTTGACTAATGACAGGAAACCAGTGTCAGAAAACCAGCATATAACATACCACATACAATACACGCAGCAATCAATCAAGACTAAGGCATTATGGCAACCGTACTATTTATCACTGCTTGAAACCTATGTAAAACTTTTCCCAGAGGGGAAAAGGGAGAAAGAAGTCTAAATTTTTCACAGGCGTAACTGAGAAAATAATTCATTGCAGAAGGTGTTTTGAAGCACTTTTCTGACTGTGTGCTCATTTCATTTGCTGCTGTTGTTCATCCTTGTCCTGAATATTTGGGATAAGGTGTTTTCTGGCCCACAGCTCTTGGCTGAGAGTGGCCCTCTGTCTCTTCTCACAAACCACATCAAACGTCCATCAGATGCAGCACAACTATCATCTTACACGTTTGTCTTCTTAAACTACTTTTTTCAAAGTAAATACAACCAGCAATCATAAAATAACTATCCCCATTTGCAGCTGTAACTAAACAATGTTATATTATATATTGGATCCTGGAACCAAGTGTTCAGTGGGAAAGGACCAGACCTTCCCGGGCACTGCAGCCACATTGGGCTGTACTGGGCCATAAACCAGCCTGTTCAATCCAAAGATTGTATTAAGCAATTTTGGAAACTGGTAAGTAGGTTATTCTGAACCTGTTGCTGCTTTAATCACAAGAATATATTGCTGGAAAAAAAGAAAGTCTATCAGAAAAACTGGAACTCATCATACAAGCCATCTTCATTCCTTCTTGACGCATATGCTTTTTCAGCTTCTTTTAGACTCGTCTTGAATTCCCTGATAGGGAGATGCTTGGTCCTTCTGTTGAGAATAGCATTTTCCTTGTTCCTAAGAGTTTCACTGGGAAACCATCAGTCCACCCACCTCTGCCCAGCAGAGCCATGGTGAACTGCTCAGAACCACGAGCAGCTCCTGCACCTCCCCAACAGTGATCCCAGGGCTCGTGTTGCCAAATCTCAGTTCCTGGCCTCAGTCTCTGCCTCACAGAGCATTCAGCCAAACTAAAGCCTATTAAAATGGTACCGCACAGATCTGTGCAAACTTCACCCTGCATGGTGTGCACACAGCAAAGAGCTGACGGGGAAAGGCAAAGGGGAGATGGCTGTGCCATGTCTTATGGGCTTTGTAGATAGAAAGTAGCAGCTCTGGCATGTGAAGGGGAAGAATATCTTTTGTTTCTTTCTGTCATTGTAAAGCAAGAGGTTCTTTAAATTCTTTGAGTGGCCCTTTACACCTGACGGGAGAAAGGCAACCACTGAGCCTCTTGGAGGGAGTACCACATTATTCTGGTACTTGCCAAAGTAACTTTAAACTGAAGGAGAACAGACCAGCCATCTGGCTTCTGGTTGACACCAAAAGAGTGATGAGGGGGAAAGGGACAACAGACTGAAAGCAGACTATCCACAACACATAAGAAACATGAAGCAGGAGGACCAAAGAGAGCTGTATGAGTGGCCGCTCTCTGGAGGACTTGAAACACTAGTATGATCACCACCAGACTTTTGGTTCATGTTTCCATGACTTGCAGCTACCAAACAATTTTCAATTCATGTAATGCAGGATTTGCAGGATATTTGGCAAGACATCCCAGTGTAGCTCTTCAATATAGACTCTTGCTGGTAAGTTTGGCTAGTTGGCTCTGCATTGGATGTGCTAGTCCATACCCAGATTCTTAACAGGAATAAACTCTTCCATTAAGGTAGATTCTGCTCCTATACATGTAGTAGTAACACAGAAACATAGCAAACACACTTCAAAGAAGCCTCCTGACTCTTCGTATTGGAAGTGACTCCTGTTCAGTGGCAAAATCTACATTAGATTTGATATGGTTGTTTGCTTCCACTTCTGCTGGGAGGCTGTTCTGGAACTTCACATGGTTGATGGTAAATGTCTTCCTCTGGATGCATAACAAAAAAGCTAGGTTATCTATCTCAATGTTAAGGTTTTGATCAATGCGATAAGTTTCTGGGGAGACAGGAAGAAGCTGATTTTAGTAGGTGACTGAAGAAATAATCCTACCTTGGATATGATTTCTGCAATAGGAATTGAAGGAATAAACATAATCTGATACCAGAACCAAGAGAAAATGGGCATATAACAATGCTAAAATTATAAAAAGAGAGGAGAAAGACATTTGTGGGAAAGATAGCCCTAGACATAAGTACTTCAGCTGAGTTGGTAACTGGAAAAGAGTGCCACAGAAGATTCCTTCAGTCTGGTTTACTCTTCCATCAATCCCTTAGATGTTTCTGTAGTCCTGTGTGCCATTATTCCTTTAACTTGATGGTGCCACTTGCATGTCATGTGAAATACTATTTGAATGCCAGGGCAACTGAGATGCTGGCACACACTGCTGACAGCTGTTGTGAAACTATGAATATGATGTGTGCTACATCTGGTGAGGTTGGAGTGGAAAAGTACAATTTCTCTTTTGGGACTGCTGGGAAGGGTTTACAGTATCTAAGTCCCTTATTCAGTAGATGGACTCTAGAATGATCTACCTGTACAGATACTGTAATATTATAGATTACCTATACAGTTACTACCTATACAATATATACTGTACTACCTATACAATTACTGTAATATTACAGATTGCCTATACAGATATTTTAATATTACAACAGATACTTGTAAAATCAGAGCCAAAGATTGATTCGAGTATTTCTGCAAAGCTCATTCCTTCTTTGTAACCAGGAAAAATGACACAGAACACGAAAGGAGAGAGATGCTTAAATGAGTGAATGAGTTAAATCAGTGAATCAATAAATGATCTAAAAATATTTTTTCATTAATTTTCATGACACAGATGTCACTATGCCAAGCAAGGCATCATGTGTGCTCAAGCTTAATAAAGTCTAATACCTATGACTCAGTGGCAGAAGTGGCAGCTGGCCTCCTGGAAGCTGCAATGAGTAATCAAGGGGTTGTTGGTGTTGGGCTAATGTTGTGGATGCTACCAAGTAAAAGTCTAGTTCTAGTCCTGTTGTTTTACCAAGAGAAAAGTCATTCCTAGACAGAAAGACTAAACTAGCAACAGAAGATACTGACATGACATCTATGAAAGGAGAAGTTTCTTTTTTCCTTTTCTTTTTTTAAACAGAGATGGAGGTGTCAGACTATGGAATAGGAGCATCAGACATAGTGAAGGTACTCTGGATTCCTGAACTAATTCAGGATGATCGTTCTTATCTGAGAACTTCAATATAGGTGGGTACCCAGCACTGAGAAGGTAAGTGCCCTCAGTACTTAAGGGAATCTGATGAGGAGCTTGAGAAATCACGAGGTCACCTGTTTATTCAGACACAAATTTTCCTTTCAAATTAAGGTTAAAATGGCAGACTTTTCTCAAGACTTAAGAGCAACTGAGAGAGCTGAAAATACTTCAGATGAGAACTAAGGAGTTTTTTTCAATTGTGCTCCAGTCATTTAGTTTCATGAGTAAGCAAATGATCACATCCAAGTTGAAAAAAAACAAACAAATAATATTGATTTATTTTTCCCTCCTCTAGAAAAGAAGTCTTAAGGTAAAACCAAGAAATACCTATAGCAGATAGTAACAACACCTGTGGGGAGCATTACATTTCAAACTCATCCCTGACCGAGAAATGTGTAATCTTTAGAAACCTGCTGCCTCTTTCTGCTTCAAATTAACCTTTGCCTACCAAATTCTCAGAGCCTTTATTTGCAATTTGATGCACGATGGTCCATCTTTACCAGGAGAAGAGAAGAAATGCTTAGCCCCTTCCAGCCTAACCCAGGGAATCCTTGGAGATGTGAAATGTTTGGACTGTGACTCTACTTCTCAGAGCAGTGAGTTAGACAACTAAGTTTGGCAGAAGATAAAAACTTCAGCTACATCTTGGCTCTGGAGTTTCTCATTGGCTTTTCTATTCAGTCTTTCCAACTCTATGAATCCTTTCATAGGCTCCTAATGCTTTCGTGTATTATACTGAGGGAAGACAGATGGCATGGTTAGGATTGATAATACCACAATCAATCTGATTTTTTAGAAGTTTGGCCAACACCGATGTCTAACCTTAGATGAGATAGTGAGCACAACATATCTTGGCCAGACTCACTAACTGTAGAAGATTCCATTGCAGTTCGCTAATTTTTGCTACCAGATAATGAAAACTAACCATGTCTAGGATACTCTCTATCTGGCATTGTTGTTTCTGTATAGGAAGATAAGTAACAGCAAGCTAAAAATGAACAGTATCACATAGACAGAAATCCTTGTATGTTTTTGAAACTTTCACTCTGAGTATCCAAGCCTCTGCTGCAGATGGCTTCCACCGTTAGGGCCCTCAATGTCTCCTGGAAATGCTCACTGCAAGCAAACAGAATTGGCAGTTTAGTTCAGAAATAATATAAACATAAGAATTTAGCTTGTTCTTTGCAATCTGCCTTTCTTAATTTTATTTTTCATATAATTTATATAAATTCAGGCAACACAAAGCTAAGGTGTATGAAAAATACAGCTGTAAAGAAATGCTTAAAACCAAACAAACAATGAAATAAACAAACAAACTGTGCAAGAGTCCATTGATGGTAAACAGTAAAGAACAAAACATTTACTTCCTTTTCTGTGGGGATGCAGGAGGTTCATGTGTACATCTATGATGCATAACCAATGGTTTTGAAACTATCTGATTGCCACAAATAAGTGTATATGCTTATGAATGCAAAATGTCTAAATAATTAAAAATGTACACAGTGACATTTTAAATGTCAAAGAAATTATAATTCAGGCTTTCATTATATTATTATACCATGCTGAAGCTAACAGTTTTCTATTACTCCCTGAATAATATGTAATAATCATATGTCATGGTTTGAAGTGGGGGAAGAGATCCGGGTGGCAGAAGCTGCCCATCACACCGGACTCCCATCCCCCTCGAGGCTTGAGCTAATCGGCGCCTCTGCGAATTGCCCTATTTACGTCGGACAAAGGAACTGGAAAGGTGTGTGCCTTTGCCCAGGAGCAAGGAGAAGGGAGGGAGGGGCACGGCCCCCGCTCCCGGCTCCCGGCCGGGCCGGCGGCCCGGGCCGGGCCGGTGCCCGCCCCGTCGAGGATGGCAGTGGCGGAGCCGCTTGGGGAACTCGGGGAGAGCCCCGCTGCCGGGGTGCCCACCGGGCCGAGTTCACCCAGAAAGGACTGAAATCTAAGAGAAACGGCCACACAGATAAGAGGTCAGTGAAGATGGAACGGAACAACGTGTGCCGCGGCTGAGTCCCCCTTGCGAGCAGCCCCTTGCAGCCAGTCCTCGGTGGAGCAAGCAGAGACCCACTCGCAGCCCGTGGAGGACCCACGTCGAGAAGAGATGCCAGAGCCTGAGCACGGTACGCATCTAGAGTCCGTGGGATGACCCCCGCCGATGGGGAGGTGCTTTGTTAAAGGAGATGCCAGAGCCTGAGACTGTTGTGAATCGTGGGCACAGGTCGAGGCGCATTTACGCATCTCAGTCTGTACGGAGACACATTTCAGGTCGACATGACGACCCACGCCGGAGCGCATTTAAAGTCTGTATGATGACCCACGCCAGAGCGAGTGGCTACAGCTCCTTAAAAGCCCAGGACTGGTAAAGCCCGCACATGGGGCAAATCCGATGGGGTAAGGATTTGCCTCCTAGCGGGCAGGATTCACGCTTTCGCCGTGACTAGGGGATCCACTGGAGCAAGGGACAATGGTGTAAGGACTCCTTCTCCTTTAAGAGAAGCGGCAGTAACAACTTGGAATGAACTGACCTGCACTCCCCCATTCCCTGCCCCCTGCGCCACCGGGGGGAGGAGGTAGAGCTGGGAAGAAAAGGCAAAAGGGGGGGAGTGATGTTGGTTTTAAGATCTGGCCTTGTTTTCTTGTTATCCTCTCAAGTAACCATTTTTGTTTGCTTTTCTCTTTGTAGGTAGCTGTTAATAAATAGTTTTGCTTTAAGAAAACAGCCTCTTTTGCCCGGGACCGTGGTTGGTGGGTGCTCCTCTGTTCCTGTCTCAATCCTCAGCTCTTTTATTATATTTTTCTCCTCTCCATTTTACTGGAGTAGGAGCTGTGTGGGGTTTAGTTGCCGATTCGGCCTAACCCACGACATCATAGAATCATAGAATGGCATAGGTTGGAAGGGACCTTAGAGATCATCTAATCCAACCTCCCTGTCATGGGCAGGGACGCCTCTCAACTAGACCAGGCTACTCAAGGCTCCGTCCAACCTGGCCTTGAACACCTCCAGGGAGGGGGCATCCACAACTTCTCTGGGTGATTTATTCCAAAGTCTTACCACCCTCGTACTGAAGAATTTCTTCCTAAAATCTAATCTAAATCTGTTCTCCTTCAACTTAAACCCATTTCCCCTTGTCCTATCAGTGGACACTCTTGTAAAAAGTCCCTCCCCAGCTTTCCTGTAGGTTCCCTTCAGGTATTGGAAGGCAGCTATTAGGTCCCCCCGAAGTCTTCTCTTTTCAAGGCTGAACAATCCAAGCTCCCGCAACTTGCCCTCGTAGCAGAGGTGCTCCAGCCCTTGGATCATCTTTGTGGCCCTCCTCTGAACACGCTCCAACAAATCTATATCTCTCTTACGGTGGGGACACCAGAACTGGACACAGTATTCGAGGTGGGGTCTCGCAAGAGCAGAGTAAAGGGGGAGAATCACCTCTCTTGACCTGCTGACCACACTTCTCTTAATACATCCCAGGATGCGGTTGGCCTTCTGGGCTGCATAAGCGCACTGCCGGCTCATGTTGAGCTTCTCATCTACAAACACTCCCAAATCCTTCTCTTCAGGGCTACTGTCAACCCACTCTGTGCCCAGTTTGTATTTGTGCCTAGGATTGGCCCGACCCAGGTGAAGGACCTTGCATTTTGACTTGTTGAAGCTCATGCAGTTAGCACTGGCCCATTTCTCAAGCCTATCAAGGTCCCTCTGGATGGCATCTCTTCCTTCCCTCAAGTGAATCCACGGCACCACACAACTTGGTGTCGTCGGCAGACTTACTGAGGGTGCACTGAATGCCGTCATCCATGTCACTGACAAAGATGTTGAACAGCACTGGACCCAGAACAGACCCCTGAGGGACACCGCTTGACACTGGTCTCCACATAGACATCGCACCATTGACCACAACTCTTTGAGTGCAACCGTCCAGCCAGTTCTTTATCCACCGAGTGGTCCATCTGTCAAACCCGTGTCTCACCATTTTAGAGACAAGGATGTCATGTGAGACAGTGTCAAATGCCTTGCACAAGTCCAGGAAAATGACATCTGTTGCTTTACCCACGTCAACCAGCGCTGTAGCTTAGTCGTAGAAGGCCACTAAATTAGTCAGGCAGGACTTGTCCCTAGTGAAGCCATGTTGGCTGTCACCAACCACTTGGTTATTTTTTATGTGCCTTAGTACAGCTATCAGGAGAATCTGTTCCATGATTTTACCTGGCACAGAGGTAAGGCTGACTGGTCTGTAGTTTCCCAATTTGTCCTTGGTCCCATTTTTAAAGATGGGGGTTATGTTTGCCCTTTTCCAATCTGTAGGAACCTCACCAGACTGCCAGGACCTCTCAAATATGATGGCTAGTGGCCTTGCGACTTCAGCCACCAGTTCCTTCAGGACCCGTGGATGTATCTCATCAGGTCCCATGGACTTGTACACCTTCAGGTCCTCTAGGTGTTCCTGGACCTGATCTACTCCTATCCTGGGTGGTTCTTCACTCTCCCAGACCCAGCCAGCATCCTCTGTGATTTGGGTGGTGTGGTTCGAGTGGTTGCCAGTGAAGACTGAGGCAAAAAAGTTGTTGAATATTTCAGCCTTTTCCATGTCCTCAGTAACCAGGTCACCTGTATCCTTCCGGAGAGGCCCCACATTCTCTCTTGTTTTCCTTTTTTCTCTCACATACCTATAAAATCCTTTTCTGTTATTTCTAATATCGCTGGCCAGATTTGACTCTGTCAGGGCCTTAGCTTTTCTAACCCAGTCTCTGAGTACACGAGCAACTTCCTTGTAATCATGCCAGGTTACCAGTCCCTGTTTCCATGCTTTGTGTATTCCCCTTTTGTATTTGATTTTAGCCAGGAGTTCTTTGTTTATCCATATAGGTCTCCTGGTGTTTTTGCCTGATTTCTTCCTTTTAGGGATGCAATGCCTCTGAACTTGGAGGAGATGATCCTTGAAAGTCAACCAGCAATCTTGGGCTCCCAGTCCCTCCAGGGCTTTATCCCATGGCATGCTACCAAGGAGGTTCCTGAAGCGGCAAAAGTCAGCTCTTCTGAAATCGAGGGTTTCAAGCTTGCTGAGCTTCTCCCTCTTAGCTGCCCAAATGATTTAGTGTTCAAAATAAAAAATTAAAATATCTAAATTTAACTACAGAAGTTCTGAAAACCATATAACATCTGGGTGCTGAGTAAACTTCAGACCACCCAACGTCATTTGGCCGTTGGTTCAGCAAGTGAAACCTCAGTAACTTCTAGAAGTCCGAAGTAGTACTTAGTATTTCAAAGCTCTTCTGGATGGGGGGGGAAACAGAAAATGAACATTTCATAGAGGTAAAATAGTAATTTTGAACATCCCCTGATATTTATGTGGATAAGAAACAAAGTTTCTTATAAACAACGTATCAAGAATACACAGGGCTCTCATTTAACAAACAATATCTTATTTGCAATCAACAAGGTTTCTCTTCATAAAATGCGCAGGGAATGAAGCTGACTGAGTAGCTTTGAGATATTCTCAATTTTCTTTTCCTACCAGCAGCTTTCACTTAATGTAAAATCACTCTGTGGCCGATACTCAAATACTTTAAATATGTAATTTTCCCCAAACTAAAGTCAAGTTCTTTTGCTATGTCTTTAATACAGATTGATTAGACTGAGTGTCAGAACTCAATTAAGACCACCTGATGATGAAGCTTGCCTGGGGAAACAGCAATGCTAATATTTTATTTCAGATGGAGAAAGTCTTTCTGTTGAGGTTGCACATTTCTGTGTACTGGAATGATTTGGATAGAATTGCACCCCAAAAATCTGAACACTTAACGTTTTGTACTTCTATGTGCTACAGGGCCTTCAACAAGGGTTTGTAGTGCTGTCAGACTGTCCTAGGCTCTACTGAATTTTCTGAAATATGACCAGCATGGAAGTCTATTTTGATGACCACCTTATTCTTAGTTGGCTGATTCTGGCAAGGATTCCTGCGTTTCCATGAAACAACATCACAGGCTTCAAATGAAAATATAGCCTTGAAATTGGAAGTGAACAATGAGTACGACGTAATGCTTGAACAAGATTATGCTCTGGTGCAGCCACAGAAGGAAGTACTCAGTACGAATCACCATTTTAAGCACAACGGTGAAGACTAGTCCGGATTTTCTACAATAACCATCACCAAAGCATCTAAGTGCATCCCAAGTGCATCCTCAGTTGTCTTTATCAAATATTCTCCTCTTCCTTCCAGATCCTGTGACGCTTCACTATTCTGGGCACTGGTGTACCAATGCTGGAGAAGAAAGGGGCATCTCGACACCTTGCCAGCATCTCTGCTGCAAAGGGGATTTGTGGAACAGGGAAAAGGTGGAGAATGTGGCCTCAAATCCTGTATCCAGTGGAGTCCCTCAAGCGTCGGTACTGGGACCTGTATTGTTCAACATATTCATCAATGATTTGGATGAGGGAATAGAGTGCATGGTCAGCAAGTTTGCTGATGACACTAAACTGGGAGGAGTGGCTGACACACCTGAAGGGTGTGGAGAGACCTGGACAGGCTGGAGAGTTGGGCGGGGAGAAATTTAATGAAATACAACAAGGGCAAGTGTAGAGTCTTGCATCTGGGTAAGAACAACCCCATGTACCAGTACAAGTTGGGTACTGAACTGTTGGGGAGCAGCACAGAGGAAAGGGACCTGGGGGTCCTGGTGGACAGCAGGATGACCATGAGCCAGCAATGTGCCCTTGTGGTCAAGAAGGCCAATGGCATCCTGGGATGTATTGGGGTGTGGTTAGTAGGTCGAGAGAGGTTCTCCTCCCCCTCTACTCTGCCCTGGTGAGGCCGCATCTGGAATATTGTGTCCAGTTCTGGGCCCCTCAGTTCAAGAAGGACAAGGAACTGCTTGAGAGAGTCCAGCGCAGGGCCACAAAGATGATTAAGGGAGTGGAGCATCTCCCTTATGAGGAAAGGCTGAGGGAGCTGGGACTCTTTAGCTTGGAGAAGAGGAGACTGAGGGGGGACCTCATTAATGTTTATAAATATGGAAAGGGTGACTGCCATGAGGATGGAGCCAGGCTCTTCTCACTGGCATCCAATGATAGGACAAGGGGAAATGGATATAAGCTGGAACACAGGAGGTTCCTCTTAAACATGAGGAAGAACTTCTTCCCAGTAAGGGTAACAGAACACTGGAACAGGCTGCCCAGAGAGGTTGTGGAGTCTCCTTCTCTGGAGATGTTCAAAACCCGCCTGGACGCATTCTTGTGTGATCTGATCTAGGTGGTCCTGCTCTGGCAGGGGGATTGGACTAGATGATCCTTTGAGGTTCCTTCCCATCCCTAACACTCTGTGATTCTGTGATTCAAATAACGTGGTACAGTGAGGTCAAACAGTTGTTATATGGCACAAGACAGCCTTGAAGAGGGACAAAGTGTGGACTCTAGAGATCCTCAGCTCCTCAGTGATCCCACCATTGCTTCAGAGACATATCCAGTATTCATGGCTGGCTCTCAGTTCATTGCAAGCACTGTGTTTCCCAAAGCCAGAAGGATGATAATACTTGTGGAGCCTTAGAAAAAATATCAAGAAAATACCAATAACTAAACCAGTCACCTTCCCAGCCAATCCTGTCACCTCTTTATGTGTTATAAAATACCCAGGGTTCATTTAGTTAGGAGGAACATTCTGGGTTGATAAATAGAAACCTGAAATATTTGGAAAGTACTGCTCTCAGGAATGAGCGAGTGAGTGTTGCAGGAGGAAGGCCTACAGTTCCGAAAATGCATCACTCCTTGAATGCTACAGTGTGTAGAAGAACTTCGCCGGTTTTATTTTTTTAAATATGCAAGTATATAAAGTGAATTTCTATTTTGCTCTGAAATTAAGCAAAATTTCTTGCATTTTTATATGGCCCTAAAAATTGATTATTTCCTGTAACTGTAAGGGTGTACTGTTTTTAATTCACAAATGTGTGAATTAAGAGTTTTTGACTGGACGGGATATGAAATCATTAATGAAGGATCATCCCTTTCCCAGAACAAAAATGTCAACAGATAATTTTAAAGAATAACTTGCCAACCCCCTTCCCTTCTGCTCCACTTCTTTAAGACAAAATGCATCTTAATTAGTTAGGTTTGATTTTCTTGAGATTGATAGTATTACCATTTTAGCAATTCTCCAGTCATCCATAAAGTCTGCTATGAAGTCTAGACCCAGCTTTACATTGATATGCAGTAAGTAAACAGAACCATATCTTAAAAATTAGAAGAAAATCAGACAGAAAGCGTATACCTTTTGGCTGCCATTTCAGGATAGTATAGGCAATGTTCATGAGTCCTGTAACTGAATATTTAGCTTGTTTTTATTTAACTTATTTTGTAGTATCACAAAATGTGCCATGGAGTCTTTGGTTTTGATTTTGCCACGGCATCTGCCTGAGTAGATCCTTATGGAATACCCTTCCCAACTGAGAACTTAGTAAATCTATCCCAGTCATCCCTAAAGAGAAACTGGACTTTTCCACTGCCTGCACTGAAACCTCAGCACCTCCAGATGTACCACGCATCACAGCCTTCACTTCAAAACAGCTGTCAAGAGCGTGTGCCAAACTCTCAACTGTCGTGCCATACAGGCAGAATCCCACACGACATACAAATGGCAAAATAGAATTAAATAATGGCACATAATACGAGAAGGAAAATGCGATAGAGTTACAAAATGGTAGCGGTCATGCTCACTGACTTTACAAAATTCAATATTTCTCTACTCGAGTGAGTTCAATACCAGGCAGTTCTAAAAATCATGAGGTTAGGCTGTAGCTGCATTTGTTGAGAGAAGAGTAACTCTACCTGCCTAACGTATTTTAAGAAAGGTATCCTAAAATTTACCTGGACTGTTAACTTGTCAATAAAATACCTGTTCCATTTAATTTAGCTGTTATTTACTGCGTATATAAAGCTCTTCTGTTCATGAGTGATGAGGCATAGCATGTAACTCACGGCCTTCACATTGTGGTGTAAAAAAACCCTCAAAAACTGCGTTTATATAGAACTTGGAATGATTTCATCAATTACTAACACTCTTCCTAAATATAAGTAGAATTTTAGTTAGTAGTGTATTTGATGAGGCAGATTAAGCTGACAACTTTCATTAGTCAGACATACAACCATTGTAAAAATCTTCCAAACCCAAAGGTTAGTCTTAAGAAACTAGACACTGATGCTGGCAGGTTCAGAGATATTTTTTCAATTTTATACAACAGTTCATCTGTGCCATTTTAAGTGACTCAGAAAGGAATATACTGAAATATATACTGATCGCCTGACACTGAAAGAGGCCAAATAATAAGGAAAATTTAGATGGTCTTGATCAAGTGGCTTTATTTCTCAGATGCTATGACATCAGAAGCAAACAACTTGAACTGAAACTCAGGTAAATACTAGGAATTAAGTTTTGCATTGGATTTTGAAATAAACACTATCATGAAAATGGGTATTCAAGAAATATATTGTGAGAATTATTTCATTAAAGATCTATATGACAAAGCGTTTCATTTTGTGTAATAGCACTGTATGTTATTAGTTATACGGTATCAAAGGAATTGAGGAAGAGCCCTCTCAGAGGACTCTCCAGACATTGCCTGATCAAGTCAAGCCAGATGATCTAATAGTCCCTTGTGACAAGAGCATTTATAAATCTATGAAAAAGATTTAATAAAATATAAGACCAAAGATGATCTTGTATTTCTGATTCTTTTGAGCTTTAACATTTTCCCTCCCCCCGCCCCCCCATTTTGGGTTTATCTCAAAGTAATTCAGCTTTTTATTTCAGATTTTCTTGTATATGTAAGCACACTGGTTGCACTGTGTTCGCTTTCCTGTTGTTATTCTTGAATTCAGTAACCTGTCAGTCACAATTTCTACTATGGCAGTGGTTTAAGTATTTAAGCTTCTTATATGCTATTTGAAAACTTAAATAAAACATTTAAAAGAAAGTATTGGAACACCAAGATCCATCAAAATTCTATTTTATATGAATACTGTATAGATTTTGGCCTACCTCCTCATTGTACAACTGGCATGTTTTCTTAAAAACTTTTCCCTTGTTCTTAAATCAGAATCCTATTAATTCTTCATGGACATAATGACCTGCCAGGTTAGCTCTAAGTAATGAGATAATTTGATTATTATATTATTTTAGGTATGTCCTGATAACTGATAAATGTAGATACCATCGCTTATTATTTGCTTCCTGTTAATGTAGCCTGTCCTTTTATTCCTGCCAAAAGGCACTTATCTACTTGTTCAAAGTGAGAATTATCCATGTGCCAATTAGCTACTATTTCTTGAGTGTCACTCAAGTAATATTTCACTC
Source organism: Tauraco erythrolophus (assembly GCF_009769465.1). NCBI lineage: Eukaryota > Metazoa > Chordata > Aves > Musophagiformes > Musophagidae > Tauraco > Tauraco erythrolophus. Next base: position 85,399,675 of record NC_141467.1, on the reverse strand, counting down.
TTTCAATATTTCCATTTTTTTTATGGAGTATCACTTACGTTGGTCAAGGAATTCTGAACAGGCTTTCCTAATGTCATGGCAACTTTTCTATTATAGGTCATCTAAAACTAACAGTGTAGTTGCAGGGTAGCTTTGCCTTTTTTTCTGTTTTTGAAAGATTGTAGTGACTATGTAAAGCTAATACATGGTCTGGGCATCTGTGTGGGTTTTTAAATTAATTTGGGGAATATTCCACGGTAATAAGAAAACTTGCATGTTCCGATGCTACTAATGAATATCACTTTAAGAATCTATGAAAAGAGATGGGCTAAACTAGTTTTCTTTTGCTCTGTATCCACTTAACAGCAACAACAAGCACTCAAAGGAAATTGTGCTTACTTGACTTTTGTATACCAGTTTCACAGACCCAAAGAATTATGTTTAAGTGAGCTGCCAAACCTGGGTTTGGTGCCAGCCTGAGCACTCTTGGTTCATCACCAGCTGACTTGCTGCTGCAATTCTAATTCTAATACCAACTTTCTTGCTATACCCTCACATTTCCTTAAGAATGAGATTCCACAGTCACTGCCACATAGCCACCTTTTTCAGGGTACAAGCCTCGGTTAAAACATGCCTGGAAAAGACTGTAGCCTACAAAGCACCCTAATATTCACCTGAGTTTCTACCTGTGCTTATAATCTCCAAGAGGTATTGGAATCACTAACTTCTTACGGGTATCTGCATCTAAACTGACAGCATCCGCTGTAGGCTGACACTATCCCAATTGGTTTCCAGCAGAATTCATGCCAGTGGGCACAGTCTGGATCTGATTTGGAGGATGGTGATGGAAATAGGGATTGTTAAAAACACTCCATTATCATATGGTCTGGTAGTTGGCTACAGTGCTGTTCTACAAACATGATTTAGTACAGATGTTTCATTTAAACTCTAGGTTTATAAAGGTACACATTTTTTCGGTTTACTCTGATTATAACCACAGTCTACTCCTCCCCAGTAATCAACTGCTAGAATTTGTCAAATGTTGTCATTTAATATGTGGGTCACTTCCAGTGCTGTGTTTGTTGCATGGAATGCTCCCCTTCCATAGAAACAGATGTTTTAAGTTAACAGCAGAAAGAGCTAAACAAGTGCATGTGAAGGCGCAGTGCAAATAATGTGTTTCATTTCTGTTATTTATAGCTGTCCACAGCTATCTTAATTTTTTTTATTTGAAAATTATTAAATCAATTACAAGAAGTTTATTTGCAGATACTGCCAAGAATGATGCATGCTAGGCAACTGCTTCTGGGGAAATGCGTCTTCTTCTGGGCCATTACAGAGGCATTTAAGTGAAGTCAATGCATTTCTGAAAGACTACAGTATGACAGGGTTTACACACTGAGCCTCAGAGTATATGCAGAAAAAAATTACCCTTTTTAGATCTCCCAACCCTTCTGGCAGATATGCCAGGTGGCAAGGCCGGTGGAACTAGTACTTAATTCCTCAACATATTTGAAAAGGGCAAGGCCAGTGGAGATGGTTAGAAGAAAGACTCCAGGGAGGGGGCTTTGGCTGGAAAAAGGCTGGGCTGAGAGTATGGGTTTGTTCCTTCTTTCAGTTTGATCAAATGAGCCATCTGTGAAATTCTTTGCTCGTTTAAACCCTACCTGACTAGTTTCAGGTCACTGTAGGAACTACTGATTTTTATAACAAAAGTGATGCTTGCAAACAAGCCATACTGCATACTTTCCAAAACACACAGACAGAATAATTCAGAACAGTGCTGTAATATTCCACATCCAAGGCAGATCATGTAAAGAGTGAGCTGCGTGCAACCAAGGTAAGGGCTGATAGTTGATGTTGCCTAACGTCATTTCCCAAACAAATCCCTCAATTTCTACACTTGAACCGTGGGCAAGGCTGAAAGTACAGCCCTGGTTATTCCAAAAGTTCATTGTGTTCCCCTTCACGGCCCACCCAAATGCCCTGGATGTGTACTCCACCCACCTATACTAGGGTTTCTATGCAGAAGACAGAGCCAGGCCAGATGAGAGAAATATCTATGTTTGGAAAGCTTCTGCAAATGTGGGACACAAAAGCAGTAAACAAATCAAATGGGATGCCAGACCAAATGTGTTCCACATTTGCAAAACTAACAAAATTGAGTCAGGAAGAAAGGTTTATGTGTCTTCTCCATGTACAATCTTTCCCAAGGTACGTTCTTTCAATCCCCCCAAAATTAAACCCGGCACAGACAGCAGCAATATTTGTGAGTACGCAGCATGAACCAGATGCATTGCAAAGCCACTGACAGCTCCACGTGGCTTGGCACGAAACACAGTTCCAAGGCCTGAGCAGGTGTTTCCTCCCACAGTCCTCCTCCATGGCTGGGCACGCTCTGAGAAACACGGACGTGCCACTGCACGGCACTGCTGGAAACAAGTGTTTGCACCACACCTGCCACTTGTGGTGGACCCAAGCTCAGGAGCCTGACCAGTAATGTCTTCCCATGAAACTCTCAAATCTCTGCCCCTGCCTATGAATTTCTGTGCGGGAACATCTCCAGATCATAGAATCATAGAATGGTTAGGATTGGAAGGGACCTCAAAAATCATCTAGTTCCAACCCCCCTGCCATGGGCAGGGAAACCCTCCACTACACCAGCTTGCCCAAAGCCTCATCCAACCTGGCCCCAACACTTCCAGGGATGGGGCATCTACAACTTCTCTGGGCAACCTGTTCCAGTGCCTCACCACCCTCTGAGTGAAAAATTTCTTCCTTATATCTAATTGAAATCTCCCTTCTTTCAGTTTAAATCCATTGCCACTGTCCTATCACTACACACCCTTGTAAAAAGTCCCTCTCTAGCTTTCCTGTAGGCCCCCTTTAAGTACTGGAAGGCTGCAATAAGATCACCCCGGAGCCTTCTCTTCTCCAGGCTGAACAGCCCCAACTCTCTCAGCCTGTCTTCATAGCAGAGGTGCTCCAGTCCTTGGATCATCTTCGTGGCCCTCCTCTGGACTCGTTCCAGTAGCTCTATGTCCTTCTTGTGTTGGGGACTCCAGAGCTGAACACAGTATTCCAGGTGGGGTCTCCCAAGAGCTGAGTAGAGGGGCAGAATCACCTCCCTCGACCTGCTGGCCACACTTCTTTTGACACAGCCCAGGATATGGTTGGCTTTCTGGGCTGCCAGTGCACATTGCCGGCTCATGTTGAGCTTCTCATCCACCAGCACTCCCAAGTCCTTTTCCTCAGGGCTGCTCTCAATCCATTCTCTGCCCAGCCTGTACTTGTGCTTGGGATTGCCCCGACCCACGTGCAGGATGTTGCACTTGGCCTTGTTGAACTTCATGAGGTTCACACAGGCCCACCTCTCCAGCCTGTCACGGTCCCTCTGGATGGCATCCCTTCCCTCCAATGCTTTGGATAAGTCCAGGTAGATGATGTCAGTTGCTCTTCCCCTATCCATCAATGCTGTAACCTCATCATAAAAGGCCGCGAAATTAGGCAGGATTTGCCCTTAATGAAGCCATGCTGGCTGTCACCAATCACCTCCTTATTTTCTACGTGTCTTAGCATAGTCGCCAGATCATTTCTCTATCCATGAGAATGACCTAGGGAAGGTTGCCTCCATTCATGTTGGTGACTGAAAGTCTCTTCGAACATCTTTTTGAGGAACTCGCCAAACCATGGGAACCAACGCACGTCTGTTGGACTGGTTACACAGCATCTGGTAGCTCCACAGTTGGGTGTCCAGCAGGTATTCTACAACAATAGGAAGCAAGATGCAACTGAAAAGCATACAGGCAGTAAGGGATAGAACTGCTGTTCAACATCAAATTTACATCAAATGTTAAGTGTAAAAAGTATAAATTACTGTGAAGTTTGTCCAAAGATTCTATTAATTCATTTTTCTATGAGAATCTTGACGTGACAAAAAATCGCTTGGGGCTATTCATTAAAGGTGTGCTTTAGCACATCTTTAATGACAGATTGGAATTTTCAAAAGTTGGGAAACCTAGAAAGCTCTTACAGCTCTTTTGAGTGTATTTAAAATGAATATTTAACATCTACACATAGTAAGTGAGCACAAACCAATCCAACCCTGCAATAAAGAAAAATACTCTCTGCTGATGTTTTAAAATCCTACTCTTTACACAAAAATAAGTAAGTCATCATGATTTTTTGGCAGCAGATCAACATGAAGATATCTTCAATTAATGTATTATACATTAAGGGGTATGGGTATATTATTTATTCACTAAACTCAGCCCTTTCCCTGGCTGCAAGTTTTCTACAGAGCAAGTGCTATAAATTTATTTTCAGTTCATTTTTTTCTTAAGATTAAATAGTCAATTTATGGAACTATTTACATAAATGAGGGTAGTCATTTAATACTTGAAATTTAGAATTTCATTGTCCACCTGAGTCAACTATCATTATTTTGAGTCTTTGTTGGATAACTTAACCTTTATAAAGTGGGCAGAAGGGTCTCATTAATTTACTGGGACTTTTATTCATTCAGAAGTCTGGTTAAAGAAGGAAGATGTATTACACTAGAGCTGGATAAGCAGATTAAAGGAATACTAGGGCAATACATGTTTTTCTTGCTTTCTTAACTAATAAAATTATTTTCCTATATATATGGTCTTCGTATTTAATATATGCTCTCTTCCTCAACAAATGAACCAAAAAACCATATTGCAATAAAATCCAACTGATTTAGTAGACCTCAAAATCCAGAATCCTTTTTATGCATCACATACGCACAGTTTTGCCTGCGCATTATGGTCACATATATCTTTCTTCCATTGATATGGTTATTTGCCATAGAGTAAAAGTCTGGAACAAAGATTTGAGGATCCAACTTTAAATATCAATGAGAAATAATCTTACTCTGTGACATTAGGTGTGGCCTCTTCCTGCTTTTCTTCCTATTACACCCATTTTCTGTTTACTAGCTAACTAATCCTCAGGAGAAACCTAAGAAGTAAGGAAAAAGTCATGACAAACTTACAGCTGCTACAGTGCATCGCCCACAGCCCGTCACCCAAAGCACCACCTCGCAAGTACTCACATAAGTGTTTAAAAACAATATGTGAATCAGTTTGATTTTCCTCCATTACTGTATTTAACACTCATTTGCTAAATTGCAAGATTCAAGACTGCAGGTACTTCTGTCATTCCCCTTGAACCCTCTTCACACACCCCAACCCATATAGCTCTTAAAAACATATAGTTACATTAATTGGGACACTACTGCAACCCATGGGTAGATGTGCTTATATGCTATAAACTTATTAATTTTGTTAAAACCAATGGAATATCTAAAAAAAAAAAAGTAAACAAAAAATGCAGGACGAACAGTAAAGTCAGGTGAATTCCTGGATAAAAGGTCTTAAAAATCCTAGTTTTGTTTTCTTCGGGTGTTTTACTTTTCCCAGATAAAGGTTTTGTGTTCTGGAAAAACGCGCTTGTCCCAGTGCTGCGTGCTGAGCCCTGCCAGCCCAAGCACCCCAGCCCCAGCACCCCACCTCCCCATAGCAATTCTCTTAAAACCCAAATCCTCACTGGATCTGCAGAACTGTCAAATATGGTAGTGGTGCAGTTGCTTTGGTGGGAAGATCAAGGAGTTAATTCACAAGAGGTAGAGATAGATTAATGCTTTCTTAACTACCTAAAAAGACTGAGGAAAAAGGGATTTTGTTCAATTTCTGTTTAGAATTTCAGAAATAATCTCATCTATTAAAACCCATGTGGAGCTAAACGCTGTTTCGTTGAAACTGTCATATCTGGGAAAAACTGAATTGGACAAAAAAATCCATAAAACCAGTATTCCAAAATCAATTGGTTTCATAGAATCATAGAATCATAGAATGGTTAGGGTTGGAAGGGACCTCAAAGATCATCTAGTTCCAACCCCCCTGCCATGGGCAGGGAAACCCTCCACTACACCAGCTTGCCCAAAGCCTCATCCAACCTCTCTACAATTTCTCTGGGCAGCCTGTTCCACTGCCTCACCACCCTCAATGTAAAAAATTCCTTCCTTATATCTAATCTAAATCTCCCCTCTTTCAGTTTAAATCCATTACCCCTTGTCCTATCACTACACGCCCTTGTAAAAAGTCCCTCTCCAGCTTTCCTGTAGGCCCCCTTTAAGTACTGGAAAGCTGCAATAAGATCACCCCGGAGCCTTCTCTTCTCCAGGCTGAACAGCCCCAACTCTCTCAGCCTGTCTTCATAGCAGAGGAGTCTTTCTTCATGCTAGAAAGCTGTCATTTAGAGGGTATCAAGATAGCGTTTTGTGATGTTATATTTGGTATTTTATTTTACCTTATTTTATTATGCCTTTTTAAAAGCAGAAGAGTTACTTTACATTTTCAAAAGCTTCAAAGATATCATGATTAAGTTCATGTATAATTTTCAGTGAAACATCTTTTATTTCCTAAGCCAAAAGATCTTGTGTTTGATAATGAAACAGTTGGACACATGGATATTGCATGTGCATAATATGTTACCATTACTGTACCTGAATAAAGCAAAAGTAAATATTATACAAAAATGAAAATTAATATAATACAATGCAAAAATTATTTTTAAAATTTACATCGATTTTTACAATACCTTCAATATACTTTTCATTAAAGGAAAATTTAAAGGAAACATTTCAATATAATCCAAAGCAACCCTTCCAGATTTTGTGAAAAATTTCTGCTCACTTCTATAGGGAGTAATGAGGAAATAGGCTTAATTATTAATCCCAGAATTAGGAGATGTGAACCATCACTTCTCTTTTATTATTTATCGGGCAATATGAATTCCTGTAAATTGATGTTAATCACTTTTACTTCATGAAAACAGTATAAAATGATAAAATATATAAAAATGAAAAATATTGTAAGATAAAACTGATGGAAATATCTCAACTTAATATAACTTTTTTCCTAAACCTTACAATCTGGAATTTCTGGGGTTTGTGAGAAATTTAGAAACATCGGCAATTTTTATTATATTTCTTCTGGGAAACTCCTTTTACTTGTCTGGGCTACAATGACTAACTCAAAATTCCACTGAGATGCCAAAATGCCAGTTTCCACTGCTGGGAAATTAAAGCTCTAACTTTCATTTGAAGGATCTTTGGCTTCCGCCCCACTGAGGAACCGAGACCTCAGCGCCAATCGCTCACCTCTCTGTCTCATTTTACAGAAGTGAAAGGAAACACTGATTTCTTGATGCATTTTAGCTTAGGATGCTGGTGTTCAGGTATTAATCTGATCTTTGCTTTCATTTCCATGGCTGCAGAGAAATATTTTATCCTTTTAAAGGAGTGGACTAAATGCTTTTCTCACCCTATTTTTTGATCCAGCCACCTGTGATTACATCCGTAATCTTTTAAACTCCCGCACAGTCTTTCCCAGCACAGCACGACCCAGGAGATGGCATGTTCTCCTGGCTGGACCACGCAGCTGCAGCCCACAAAGCACTTCCGAATGCTTCTGAGCAAAAGGCACCTTGTGAGATGCGAACAGCAATAGGCATGAATTTCTCTGGAGTGAGAACACGGGTGATATCTGAAATGACATTTGGAACTCCATTTGACAGGCAGCTCACGCCGTTACAGCGAGTACCCGCTGCGCACAGGCTCTGCCCAGGATTTTCCACAGAAAGTACCTTTAGCTGTATTATCTACGCAAGATGCATCATTGCAGTTCTCCACCAACAAAATCAGAACGGCAGCTCAGCTGCTGCTGGCTGTCCCCAGACATGTCTCCTCTATGGTAAACTCGTTCCGGTCACATTCTTCTCGCAATACTGATGAGAGCAGCAGCAGTAGGAATTGTCTGGGCCGTGGTCGGTCACAGACTCCAAAAATCAAGCAAAAAGCAAACAACTCCTTCTCGCATCTAGGGTTGAAGTGGGAACAGAGCTATGTCCAGGAACGCAGATATTTTCCCACGTTGTTTTATCTCTAGTACACTTGTATCAATGAGCTTCTGTTTCCTACGTGAAATCAGTTCCCCAAACACACAATTCCTATCCTATAGCTCTGCTCCTATATGCTCTTCTTTCCCTCCCCAAGAAAAGAATGTATCTGTACCAGGAGCTTCCACATTCTCTGAGCCTCGTTTGCAACTGCTGTCAGTGGCCACTGACGTAGCCTAGCAAGCAGTCTCCTCCTCAGGAAAAGTATGTTCATCTCCTGTTTGACAAATCAAAGCGTCTTCCTCTGGAATTAAATAACAAAAAGAATTAAAACTGAATTTTGCATTGAATTTTACAGATTGTATTTTCTAGTTGTCTGTTCATACCATGATTCAATTTTAATTAAAATCTTGCAAGGTTTTCAGACATTTTTTTTTCCTAGAGAAATGTAACAATAATGTTAATTTAAAACAAATTTCCTGAAATGTCTTACATTTCAAATTCAAAAGAATAATTTCAATGAAGAGAAGTGGTTTACTGTTTTAGGAACATATCACCCTGTGTTGATAAACAAAGGATTCAATGAAAATGAATGAAAACTGAAAAGATATGAAGTGCTCATGGATGCAACATAACTTCACTTCCACAACCATCATCCTGAAGAAGAGCCAAAAGGAACCCAGTAGGATTCTCCCAAGCTCAATAAGCTTTAGATTAAATCAAATTAGGTATGAGTCAGAAGTTCTTCATGCTCACTGCAGAGCTGATTTCTACGCTTCATTTTCCCACGATAAAAAAATTTGGTTTGTCTTTGCAGACTCACAGGACATCTACTGGAATCGAGCCTACGGAGGGTGAGGAGTCAGCAGGTCTGCAAGACAACAGCATCCCAGTGCGCTCATCAACATGATGGGGGAAAGGGAGATCCAGGAAAACTGCTCCCGCTACAAAAAGGGAAACGCTGCAATCCCCCTTTACTCGCTATGGAACATGGCCACTGTCCTTTCTGTCTTTGAAAAATAAAAAGATTAATCAAAAATGCTATTAGTTTTTCTGATAGTTATAATGATCTTTAAATATGCTAAGGTATTCTGGTTTCATAATTTTTCTTAATTCCTGTGCAAAAATGAATTACGCATGTGCACTTGGAGTAACTGGAATTATCCCACTGTGCCGTTCCAGGAAAAGGCAATTTCCAACAAGTCGATTCAATGTCTGACTCCTCTTTTTACCTGGTTTGGGGGAGTTAAGTCTATCCATGGGTTTTGCTTGCTCTGGTAGTTCGTCGCATGCAGAACCCAGTGAAATCCCCTGGCAGGTCCAGCCCTCCTTTGGAGGAGTTGGCCAGGGAAAGTCATCCTTCCCGCCAGCAAGGCACTGCCTGCTCTGCCCTGCACTTAATGGCCTCGTGTAAAATTCAGTAGCTGTCTCAAGAGTTCAGAAAAAAAAAACGAGGCTTCCATTTAACAAAGCAATTTGATTACTTAGAAATCAATCCCTTGCTAGGATTTGATAACTGTAACAAAATTTCCTACCAAATTTGGCAGAACCTCTACTTCAATCCATCTATAGGCAGGTGCTTAAGCCTTTGTTAAATGAAGACTTGAGGAAGACAGTGCCTGCGTGCTCTTCTTTGGGAACGCTTCTAAATGGGTTTGCAGCCCCTTACATCTTTTATATCGTTCCCTAAATCAGAACTATCTGCAGAAAAAAAGAGGAACGATGAAAATATCTCATGCTGGAAACTGTATCCAAGCCATATTGTCCTTGAAGAAGATTCTGAAGTTATATATTAAAACTAAAGTTTCAGTTTTTTAGAGGAGTCTAAACCTTGCCAGTGTGCTTCACACACTACTCCTGGAATGCTTGTTGTCTCCAATTTATTGTAAACGTGTTTCCTGCTTTTGCTTCTTACATGTTGGAATCCGTGGCTTCTTTTTTCCTTTTTGTATTATTAGGCATATCTATGTGGGAAAAACCCTTGTATATTTATAAGTTCTCCCTCTTCTTTAAGATGCCATCATTTTGGTGGGGAAGAGGGTTATTTTAAGAATGGGAGATAACATAAAAGCACAATTCCCTTTCATCAGACCTGTCTCTCTCCCTCACTAGCTCCTAACTCTGCATCTAAATCATCACTATCCTCCACATCTTGGAATAAATGTTTACAAGACATGCCTGATGGGCATGCAGAGTCAGCCCAAAACCTGGGATTTAATGATGCACATAGATTTTATGCAGAGACAGATAAATTTCACGAGAAATAAAAGGCAAGAGCAAACCTGGTGATCTGTGTATTCCTTTGTACACCCTGGCTTGTCTCAGTGCAGCAGATGGAAGTGCACATATTTAGATTAACACCTGCGATATATTGGTGGGTAAAAATTTTGTAAAACATGCTGAGCAACACTTAATTTGTTCATTTTTCATTCAAGGTAAAAACACCCCGGTCTATAACGCACTGCTAATGGAAAAGCTGTGTTTCCAGCGAGACACTGTATTTCTCAGTGAGCCCTCGCATTCCAACATTTTTTGGTGGTCTAAGCACGAAACGTTAATTTCCTCAGAGAGTTAGAGGTTATCATGCTCGGGCTCAGCCTCCCGAGGTGCAGTTCAGCGGTGCCTCCCTCAGCCTTGCCATGAAGCAGGAGCTTTGCTGGCAAAGACCGAGGCACCAGGAGATGCTGAGCCGCTGGCAGCTCGCCCTCAGTGGGGAGCCACTTGCAGCAGTGCTGCTGCGGAGCTGATCACACCTCCTTTTAAGCACAGGGCATAATAATGTTGTTTTTCGTGGAATTATGAACTATTAAATCTGCGTGACATATAGATGAGAGAAGAAATGTTCACAGGCCCACTGTAATTTATGAACATGTGGTGCACAGATGTTACATGAGATTTGTCTTCCCTTTACTTTTGAAAATTTGGATTACGTTTTCTCTCCTTCTCTCTCGTGTTCAAACTGTACTCGATGCTTTATTAGATGTCCCAGCAGGGTAAATGGATGATTAATAATTGTCGATGACAGAAATTTGGTTTCTATAAGCTGTGGAGTGAAAGATAAATACGATGGGAACAGTCCTACCTATGTATGACAACTAAGCCTCTTTAAGACTGTGTTAGGGTTACCCATGATTTATGAGGATGTCACCACTGTCCCTAGATATGGAAAACCTCTTGCAATTCCTCTTATTGTAATCACCACTTTTTCTTCAGAGGCCTGGGGGAAAAGTATCCCCCCAAAAAAGAAAAGAAAAAGAAAGAAAGAAGTAGTTAACTTTTTCAGGGTCAGGAAATAGTCCGTAAACCCCCAACTCCTGATAGTAGGACCATTAGAGCTTCCTTCAGAGCCATACACACTCTGTGCTGCCATCTCTCAATTAACCCTTGAGAACAAACTCAAAATGAGACCATGGTGTGCATGTGCAGGATCCAGGGCTGAACTATGGGTTCAACGCAGACTCCAGTCCCCACCTCACTGTTGTATTGTGAGGAAAATCAAAAAGACAGTTCTGGATCCCTCCTGAGCAGAGGTGAGCTATGCTGTCCCCATCTGGATCCTGGAGAGCTATATGCCAAGGTAAAGTTTTGCTTCGAGACCATTTATTCTGTAATGAGAAGTGGCTGGCCACAGCAAGTGAAATCCAATTTCCAGTCCTTTAAATTAAAGGAAAAGATTTTTAATGGATTAGGTAGGTCGATCGACAGGAGTAACTCAGAGCAGTTGACAAGCTGAAAGCCTTCCCTCATTTTGAAGTCTATCGTATTCTAAAATACAAAGTCCTCATTTGCAGAAGTATACCACTTCTGTATCTTCAAGTTATATTTGTTGCATAAACAGTGAAAAAACCCAACAATTTTCTTAGTAGTTCTTTCTAATTTCTTTAGATCTTCTAAAAAATTGCATAAATGTTGCCATTGTGGTATAAATTTGTTTCTGATATCAGCTCTTGATAACTGCAGAACCCTCAACAGAAATGGAAATGCTATAGGCAAAAGAGTATACCAGACAGGAATAGAGACAAAGGAGAAGAAAGGTTGAAACATAACCAAGGGAAGTCAGCTGTAACAGTTGAAAATAAGGAAATTTGCCTTACAAATATATAACAACTTATTTCGTAACTATAGTAGTACTACATGTGCTAAAGAAATTTCAATCTATTACTCATTATTCTATAATAAAGGTCCCTTTTGATATGTAAGCAACTACTGATGTACTTTTCTCACTCAAAACTTGTGTTCTGCAAAAAAAGACGTTTTCTGGAAACTTTATTTTCTCCAGAATTTAAATAGTTAAAAACTACTACAAATTTCTCTGACTCTTACTGTTACAGTGTCATCTCCCTTTGCGTCTGTAGGAGGACAGAAACTCTCTGCTTTTCTGCATCTTTCTTCCATGAAATCTCCTTGAAATTTTGCTGAGTTAAATTTGCATGTAGAAAGAGAAGGACTCCTTCACACATACGGTAATCAGTCTGGGAAATGCACCGCTACAAGAGATTATCTGCTGAAGAACCAGAGTCGAATTGTATTTCTATAAATTATTCTTCTTAATTAGTAATTATGCATATTGACAAAAACCTCATCTGGTTTTTGTTTCAAGACAGCATGCGGCCTGATGAAGGGTTTTTAAAAAAGCACAGGAAGACCACTTTCTGTTTTATGAAGGAAATATCTATCATGTTAAGGTTTGGCCCTTCCACTGTTGCTTTGAGTCTCAAGCCCATGTACATCTGAAAACCTAATGCAAGACTGACTGAAAGCACGGTTAGTCTGAAGGGACAGGAAGGGACTGTACGCTGCGAGAGGCTCGAATACTCTGCATCAACATACTGGCCTCCTCTTTCTCCAAGACTTCAGAAAAAAATAGCAGATTTATATTCTCCTATCTGCCACTTTGATCTGAGCTGCTGGCAAAGCGTTCCTCCACAACAGTGTGAATTACCAAAAGCAATAGAAAACTCCTCAATTTTAATTGGGTTTGGAACAACTTATTTTAAACATCGCTAAATTAGCTTTGATTTGGACCGCAACTTCACTGTGGACAGAAGAAATGGAAAAGTTAGAAATGGGGAACCTGTGCCAGATGTTCCTATGAACCGTCAGCACTGGTTTTGTTCCGAAACCCCACTGTGTCCTGCCAAAGTGAAACGACAGCTCTTAATTGCTTCAGCAGACAGACGAGCCCGAGGTACAGCTCCACTCGCACGGCGGCTCCATGGTTGGCAGGAGGCCTTTCAGGGACACCCAAAACCACCAGTTTCTGAGAAAAACTAGTAGGAAAATCTTCTAGGCTAAAAAACGGGATATAAAGCTCTTTTAAATCTGATCTCAGTTGCTGCTAAAGGCTCCGAGAAGCCCTGATGCCCCGGCAGCGTGTTGCTTTTGTGCTGCTCAGGCTGCAGGGAGGGTCCTGGCACTTCCCACCGGCTGTGGCAGCTCCTCCACAGCCTCTCTCGATGGTGGCAAACTCCTTCTCTTGTGAAGACGTGCGACAATCACTGTCGTGATCTCAGTTTTGAACCAGGGTCTCCAGAGCTGATGTCACTGGTACTTTCAGCTATGCAGGTACCTTTCTTCAGCACTGCCTACAGCAGAACGTCTTTCATCTCTGCCCTCCCCTCGGCACAAAGGGGGACTGACAGAGGACTGCACAGAGGATTAGAACAATCTCCATTAGGAAAAAAAACCCCAAACATAATTTCTTACAGGTGGGAACAAGTATGTTTTAATTCATAGATGCTTCCCTCTGGAGCAAAGCTCTCAGTTAACAGTCTGATGCAGAATGTGCCTCTGCGCATTTCCACGCTGAAGGAGTGGAGCAACTCGACTCGACCCAACCCGACCTGACCATCCTCCAGCGGTTTCCCGGTGCTGGAGCACGTGTGTTTCGGGTTCAACAGCGTGGGTGGAGGAAGAAAACCTTCTGAGTTTCTCCAGCTTCCAAAAAATGCTGACTGGCACATTCTCAGACATACAGAACAGTAACCTCCTACCTTCCCAGAGCACTGAGCGGATTTTTGGTTAACTTCTTTTAGGATTATCAGTAGTTTTCAAGTCAGTGAAAAGCAAGAGAGACAGCTGCCTCTGTGTTTTGGCTGTGCTTAAAATTTTCATACCTCCCACAAGGCTGAGATGGATGTTCACATTAATTCTAGGTCAGTGGGTTGAAGACAACGAAAAAGTAGATTGGATAGGTTTGGAGTCTTACCACCTGTGGTGGCTCCCATGAGGGTCTTAAAATCACTTACCACCTCTGAATTGCATTACCTTACAGTCTAGTCATAGGCATTATCTTATAGTCTATAGTCTTATAGTCTAGCTCTGTAGGACACGGATAGCTGGAGAAGTGTACTGGAAGGAATTCATGCCACCACAGATGTCCAGGTCAGTCATGCAGTGTAGGACATAGAACACATTTCTGCTGTTCCACACATTATTGCTGTAAAACCCATCTCTGAGAGCTGACTGACTGTGTAAACGTGCACATTGACAACACAAAGTAACAACACATTAGTGTTACAGATATTGACAACTTGCCCAAACCCAAATCTAGATTTCTTTTCTGGTTCTCTCTTTTAGCCATAGCAGAGACAGTGTAGTTCTCCCAGGTGGACCAAGACAACAGATAGTGCAGGTTTCTCCACAGAGGCTGACAGATAGAGGGACAATGGTGACTAGCATTAAGCTATAACAGATAGCAGAGTTCCTCTGGTTTTCCCTTTTTTTTTTTTTTTAGCTACTGATTGAACAGTGTTACAGTTCTTTTTTTCCTCAGTAAGCAGCTTAAAAATAAACACTAATTAATGAACAGTAATCCATAAAGATAGCAATGAATTCTTCCAGATATTTTTGATCATCTCATAGTCCCCCCCAATAAAGTAGAAGAAACCATAAGAATGAAAGATGTAAGGAATGAGTGGTTAGCAATATATTTTGGTTGTTAGTCTTGCTTTTGGAGTCTGGCATGCAGCACCGCTGCAGAGAGAAGACCTGTCTAGTTGGACCACTCACATTGACATAAAATAACTTGGACTGAGATGTAGAGGAGGATCTGAAGTAGTATCCCTATTAGGTACAAATCCCACTCACAGTTTCTGTTTTTAGTCACCCCCCAGAATCTTCAGGTTAGTAGCAAACCATGAGGTGTGAAAGAAAGAAGAACATATATTTTATAACTACTAAGGATAAACGGAGCTCTTACTACCTTATGTCAAAAGACTCATGCATAGATTTCAAATATTCTTTCTTTCTCGGTTACATTTCAAATATGCTGCCCTGTGCAAATGACAGGGAATAAGGAGACAAGCTTTCTTGTTTCCCCAGTTCATCTGAGCTGGGTGCAAAAATGAGGCTCTAAAAAGCCTGACTGGTTCCAGCTGGATCCTACAGAGCCTATGAAGGACGAGTTCCTCTTAGGCAGATTAGAGGAATGTAAATTCTTCTTATGTCATGACAGTGACAAGCACTCAAAGCCCCTACCATTGGGAAAAGTTGTGGAGGGCAATACAAGAGCACGTAACAGAGAACAGAGGAATTGTCTTAGGGGGAAAAAAACACAATGTACTAGATGTACACAGAGTGGACTTCATCAGGAAAATTGAGAGAATCATATCCCATGAGCTACTAGAAGGCGGACTGGGCAAAGTAATGCAAAATACGCTGTATTGAACAATCTTTCATTAGGAGCAGGAAGGACACAGTGAACTATCAAGTAATTTTTCTTATTAGGCACGTCTTTTATTGCTTTTGAAAATAAACTGGCTTGCCAGATAGATCCTCGCTGTCGGACAGAAAGAGCCTCACATTTATAGTAACAGTCCACAAAGAATGAGTCAATGGGGAATCTTTTGTAAAATGCATTTTTGACAACACTTTGCAGTTTGAAATGTGTTGCTTTTTATTTTATCTTTCATTATCAAGTACAAATCCAAACTGTAGCTTTTAATGGCAGGCACATTGTGTATAATTGAAGCAGTTTCTTGTAAATATGTGAATGTATTTAAGCAAATGATCTAAGGCATACTTCTCACAGCAGATGACAAAAATGAAAATAAATATAATCCTGATCTAAACCAGTGTGTGCTCTCACACTATACACTTACTGGGACTCAGTTTAAAAGTGTTTTGAAATATTTCTTTCTCTAATATTTATTTAAATGGAAACTTTCCTAACTGTTAATGGCAGATATTGCATGCTTGTGGTGATAACAAAAATGGCAAATTTTCTGTTTCTGTGAAATGTCTCATTTTAGCGTTTGGAAAGAAACACTGTATTGTAACGCTGAAGTGGAAGCCTGTCAGTGACACGAAAATATGAAAGAAATTTAATTGTTTCCATAATTCCTTATTTGAATTAAATCAATCTACTCAGACCTGTAACCCCTAAAAATCTGAAAAAGCTGCAGATGTTACAAAGTAAAACCGTTTGTGGTTCTCTTGATAGCAAATCTTATGAAATGTGGACCGACAGGCTTTACGCAAGCATATGAGATACAAAATAGTAGATCTTTTAATTTAACTCTGATAGCAGCTTCCAAATATCACCTGTAAATATTTCAGCAGGGACAAAAGGTACTGTCTTTTACAGATCTATATACAGTATTTCATTAAAAACAAAAGCAATAACCTAGTACACTCAATTATAATATAATGCTGGCAATGACTGCTGCTCCATCCAATATTTTCTTATAACATCTGTTACTTTCTCGATTGCCCTGAATTTCTCCTCTTGTTTATCAAAACCAGGCCTGAATCAGTTTGGTTTATTCCTCTCTTCAGACCAAGGAAGAAAAGGTAGTATAATTCCCACTAAAGCTTGGAATACACTTTCTTTTGTACTAGCAAGTATTTTCTTCTTCTAAAAATACGATGTTTATCCATCGTTAGAGTTTGTCGTAAAACAGAAACTCAACTGGCAACACTGAGTAAAACCACATATCCGAACCAGTTCCTTTACATCTGCTTTTATTTCTTGGATCTCTTCAACCTTGCTCAAATTTCAGCTCCACATACCAAGTAAGCATGAATTTTGCAAGGGATAAAGCTATCAACCTGCAGGAATAGGCAGAGTTCATCAGGAAGGCTCCGAAGGTACTGTCTGAGAGGTCAACATAGACATGATGAGGCTCTCCCTGAGCATGCTGTCATGCAAGGCGTCCCAGCACAATGCATCCGTGAAGCCTCTGTGAAAAGGCAGCTATAGTGCACTAATTATGGATAGTTTACTTTCACAGTTATAATTTGACTAGTATTGCTAACTAGTAGCTAGTCTATTACTAATAGTGTCACAGTATCACAGTGAAATGAAGCATGTTATGGACTTAATTTCTGGATCATCTTTTCTTACATGTCTGAGGAAAGAGGCATCTTTAGAAAGGAGTTAAATTGAACAAAAGTATGACCAAATAACCTGAATCCATCAGAAAGAGGTGTACCAACTTTAGAGCTGACTGTGACCAGTCTTCGTACAGATGACTAGCTGGACAAAGGCGGCTGAATGACAGGTCTGAGTTTGTACCAAGCACAGCAGTCCCATCACGCTGGACAAGAGAAGAGGGGTGACCGTGCCTGGCACACCGTGCAGATTAATCCATGAGGTGGTGGGAAGATTTAGACCCTAGACAGAATTCCTCCTTGAACCAATAATGCATGTGCTCTTCACACTTGACATACTTGGACATAAATCCTTTCTCCATCTCATAGAAAACCAGAAAATGCGTTTTCTGAGCAACTGGAATTCATAGAATCATAGAATCATAGAACGGTTAGGGCTGGAAGGGACCTTCAAAGGTCATCTAGTCCAACCCCCCTGCAAGGAACAGGGATATCTCCAACTAGATCAGGTTGCTCAGGGCCTCGTCCAACCTGGCCTTGAATGTCTCCAGGGATGGAGCATCCACCACCTCTCTGGGCAACCTGTTCCAGTGTTCTACCACTCTCATGGTAAAAAATTTTTTCCTAATATCCAATCTGAATCTACCTCCTTCTATTTTAAAACCATTACCCCTTGTCCTATCACAACAGGCCCTCCTGAACAGCCTCTCCCCATCTTTCTTGTAGGCCCTCTTGATGTACTGGAAGACCGCTATAAGGTCACCCCGGAGCCTCCTCTTCTCCAGGCTGAACAGCCCCAACTCTTTCAGCCTGTCCTCATAGGAAAGGTGCTCCAGCCCTCTTATCATCTTCGTGGCCCTCCTCTGGACCCTCTCCAACTGGTCCATGTCCTTCTTATGTTGGGGGCTCCAGAACTGGACGCAGTACTCCAGGTGAGGTCTCATGAGGGCAGAGTAGAGGGGGAGAATCACCTCTCTCGACCTGCTGGCCACGCTCCTCTTGATGCAGCCCAGGACGCGGTTGGCCTTCTGGGCCGCAAGAGCACATTGCCGGCTCATATTGAGCTTTTCGTCCACCAGTTCTCCCAAGTCCTTCTGCTCAGGGCTGCTCTCGATCCATTCTCCGCCCAGTCTGTATTTGTGCCTGGGATTGCCACGACCCAGATGTAGGACCTTGCACTTGGCCTGGTTAAACTTCATGAGGTTGGCACGGGCCCACCTCTCCAGCCTGTCGAGGTCCCTCTAGATGGCATCCCTCCCTTCCAGCGTGTCGACGGCACCACACAGCTTGGTGTCATCGGCGAACTTGCTGAGGGTGCACTCCATGCCACTGTCCACGTCACCGACAAAGATGTTGAAGAGGGCCGGGCCCAACACGGACCCCTGAGGGACGCCACTCGTGACCGGTCTCCACTTGGACATCGAGCCATTGACCACTACTCTCTGAGTGCGGCCATTGAGCCAATTCCTTATCCACCGAGTGGTCCATCCATCAAACCCATGCCTCTCTAGTTTAGAGAGAAGAATGTCGTGCGGGACAGTGTCAAAAGCTTTGCACAAGTCCAGGTAGATGATATCCATTGGTCGACCCTTGTCCACCGATGCTGTCACCCCATCGTAAAAGGCCACCAAGTTGGTCAGGCACGATCTGCCTTTGGTGAAGCCATGTTGGCTGTCACCCACCACCTCCTTGCTCTCCATGTGCCTTAGCATGGTTCCCAGGAGAATCTGCTCCATGACCTTGCCAGGCACAGAGGTGAGGCTGACCGGCCTGTAGTTGCCCGGGTCCTCCTTGTTCCCTTTTTTAAATATGGGGGTTATGTTCCCTCTCTTCCAGTCATTGGGGACCTCGCCAGACCGCCACGACTTCTCAAATACAATAATTCACATATTAGAATCTCACTTTTCTGCTCTGTTCTCCTCTAGTCAATTGAAAAAAAGAAATGTAGAAGAACCAAGGAGAGAAATAGGAGCAGTTGAAAAAGAAAAGTGCTGTCATGACTGTACAATCAGTTGCTGGCATTTACAAAATTCCATGTATTCAAATTCAATATTTTCCATATGAAGATCATCACTTAACATTAATGCTGAAGCTGTATGGAGGATAGGGCTCCTCTTCCAACAAATAATTTGCAGATACAAGAACAAGTACAATCCCTGCCCTGAGGAGCTTGGAAATAATATCCTGCTTGTATAAGTTGAAATAGAAAGGTGTTTATTTTTACTACAATAAGTGCTTAACAAGCAATGACTAAACCAAAATTATTATTTCAAAAGGATTTAATATAATATTGTAATTATCCCAATGTTTATAGAATTGAAAAAGGCAGGAACTTTTAGCTACTAAATAATGACAGTCTCGAATACTTTTATTTTTTCTTTGGAAAATTCAAAGGTTTGGTATAATGACATGCACTTGTAAAAAAAAAAAGCAATTGGACAGACGAGCTCTTCCCTTACAGGATTTGGCCTAGAGGAGTGTAAACAAACCAGCACTCTCTTCAGGCAATTTACACCTACTGGCCTCCAGAAATTTATATTGTTGAGGAACTCTGGGAGTTTTACTATGCCAAATCAGAAAACACTGCAAGTTATTTATGAGATCAGCAAAGACACAGTAACCACATAATAGAGTATATAATGTAGGAATACAGAATATCAAAAGAAACACGGAAAAAAAGGGTCAGTATCTGGAGCCAGGAAATAAAAGTGCTGTGGAAACTCACATACTCTTTTCAGGTAATTCTTATCAACATGAACACTGAGAAGCATCCAGCCTTCATTGTCAGTCAACTCGGGCTACATCTGGCTCTTGAGAAATGCTACTGTGTCGTCTGCGTAGCTCATTCATGGAGTACGTGATACTCACAGAATATCCGCGAATAAGGAGCTACAGGTGCGTTGTTAAGTTACCGACCAACGTGAACGGAGTGCATCAAGGAAGAGATTCATGACAAGTGCAGACACACGGAAAGACAAAGAAGCGCTGTTTGGAAAACGCTGCACTACGGGCAGCACAGAACAGCCAGCGTGACACAAGCATGAAGCGCAGCCAGGACTGGCCCCACGCGTGCCACGCAGGGAGCTGCTGGGCTCCCCAGAAGCCAATCCCGGGCACTTTTCCTTGCTGCGCTCCTCTGTGAGCCGTACAGGAGTCTCACGCACACAGGATCTGCTCCCGTGCCTGTCAGTCGGGGCCTTTACAGGATCTCCCATCCCACAGAGGAGCTCCAGCATAGACAGTATAAAAGAGCTGAAAGAAAAAGAGGAAAAAACCCAGAAGAGAAAGGAGTACAGAAAGGAGAGGAAATCACTGCTTTAATCTACACCACATGTACAACACGGCTGAGCTACAAGCTCTAGGGAGTCATAACTCTGAATATCTTGACTTTTGTGTGTTTAAAATCTCAACTATAGCATTACAACATGGGTTGGGTTTTTTTTGCATTTAATTTAATTTTTTTCTTTGGGGAAAAAGAAAGTATGCTTTACCATACAGTCAAAGAGACCACATGATGGGCAGTCAAATAAATATCATCCACACATTTATTTGCATGATTAAGCCATCAGACAGTCAAGTAAATGGAATGGAGTGCATTTATTTGAATAATCTCCAAGGTATTTGGAGGCACATATATAAAATGGGGACAGCAAGCCATAGCTCTTCATTTTCTCATTGTTTAAACTATTGCAACTCTAGAGTAACTCCTCTGAAAAAAGTGTAAAATTGATGTAAGAAAAAATTGATATACATCTGAAAAACCTCTCCACTTTCCCCATCCTCAACCTACACAAAAAAAAATGCTGATTTTAATTCTTTACGAAGTGCGAGATATATTACAAGTACATGTCTAGAGAAAGTTCAGTGCCCCGGTGGTTAACTAGATATCAAACAAAAGATCGTATTGGTATTGTGCCCATATATTCTTGCTCTGTAAGCAGATCAGGAAGCTAAAACAATTTCCAAAGAGATAAAGAAGAAACGTGGGTAAGTTTCTCACAACTCCAAGCTACTCTCTTCTTCAAAAGCATGTAACATCTGCATTGTGTGCTCTGGTTTCTCTTTCAACAGAAGACAAAGAAGACAGTATTGGTACAGCAGACACTCGGTATGGAAGACCTGACATCCACAGTACACACATTTTAAGGGTTTTTTTTTGCTTCTATCTTGGGTTTTTTTAGAGAATTCTGGACTAACTCCACAGACTAAATGCTCTATTGTGGCTGGAGTGCATTAAATGTGCTCTGCGAGTCTATATTCCAATTTAGTCTTATCTAAAGGAATCTAGCCCATAAGCTCCAAAACTACCCTACAATAAGAAGCAAACCACAGTCAGTAGGGACAATCGGGAGTTTTGTTTCAAAAGTGCACTCCTAATTCACACTAAAATGTTAACGTAGGCATGCCCTGTGAAGGAGAGGAAAGATGACTTAAGTTGATGAACTTCTACATTTTTCTCGAAGTAAAAGAATAAACCTCAGAAAAAGCACCCTGTTCTCACTTCTCCCATGGTGTGGACAGATTAATGCACCTACAGCTGGGAAAACTTCAAGACATAATTTTGGAAATGTTTCCAAGGAAGTGCATATGAATTCAGACGTTACTTACAGTCCTTTATGACTCAGGCCTTGGTATGATGCTTAGTCATGAGTCTTGTGTTTAGGAAGTGATGACAGAAAACATTTTAGTATCCAGAAGCATCCAAATACCAAACAGATCTTATTTTTACCATCTGAAGCAATAATTTCATTCAACAATGGTGAGAAAAATGGACTGGGTTTTGTTTTAAATCAATAGTGATGGCAATCCAGTACAATATTACAAATCACAGAAGTTGAAAAAGTGTGAAAACTACTCAAAGTGATGATTCTAAGCAAAGAGATGTCATTAAAAAAGTTGTATCAAGCTAGGGAAAATATTATTTAACTTTCTTGTGCGGCCTTAAGGCATGCAGTATATTCCTTATAGGGAGGTTCATGACCAAGGCCATGAAAACAGAAAAGGTCATAACTTCCAGTATTGGTGAAATCTGGTGATTTATAGTGGAAGCACTAACCGCTCCAGAAATCTGCCCTGGGAGCTGGCTATTCTTCTTCGTATCATGCAATACCCCAGTATGAGATCATATCTTCCAGCAGATGAACTACATGGGGACCTCCATGGACACATCTACACTATGCTTAGCTCCATGTCAGACTCCCAGGTAGGGGCCACCTGCCCACCTTACTCTCCAGCTTTCCTTTGGAGAAAATCAGCTAGCTCCCTTCAAATCAAAGCACGAGGGCAGCTCTGCGGATAGCTCACTAGCAACTGTTCCCAAAAGACAACACGGGCAAGCATGCACCGTGTTTGGGTCCTGCTCAATGTAGTCATCCAACGCTATTGAAAATAATCCCACATTCCTCTCTGTCATACACCAGAGCCTGCAACACATAACTTGAGATTGATATAATGAAATCACCATTCTAGCAGACTGAAGTACAATCCACGCATTACACTTTGATTGGAAAAACACATAAAAGATAGCAACTTGTAGGGCCACCACATGAGACTCAGAAAAACCAAACACTATGGATGTGACCAGTCTGTTTCAGAGTGCAGTAGCCCTGGAAAACATCTACGTGACCATCCTGCACCAAACTGTGGGACAGGCACCGTGGTCTACAGGAGACACATCTCACAGCATAAATGTACCAAGAGCATCTTAGTTTCTTTACAGAAAACTCCTGATACCTTAGAAGTTATCTGAGTAGAGCGAGATGGATTAAGCCCTTTCTTGGATCTGTAACCGTAGTGGCAGAAACTGAAAGGTATTTGATGGTTATGTCACCATGTGCAGTCGTGTGAAGGAGAGACAACCGAGATGCTTCCAGAAAAGTTAGCACAGCTCCCTAGAGGAGCAACAGATGACTTTCAACAGACCACTTCTGTAGCACTTGAACCTGAGCTACTAGACAGGAACTCCTATAGAGAGGTTTCCAATAGAGAGGGTCTTCTATAGAGAGGAACATCAGCTATATGGTGATGTGCCAAAGTCTAGCAAGCAAAGCTACAAGGCAGGGTGGCGATTCTGGGGCCAGGTGGCTATAAATTGTCGTCTCTGGCACCAGGGTACCAGCTTGGAAGCCTGTGAATACAGGGTGAGGAATATTGCTTTCCCATGGCAGGCAGGAAGTGTGCATCCATCAGGTTCACTGGCACCTTTTGGGTGACGTGTTAGAGGTTTCAACTCTGACAGAGCAAATAGTATAATACAGAGATTTATTCATAGAACCATAGAATGGTTTGGGTTGGAAGGGACCTCAAAGATCATCTAGTTCCAACCCCCCTGCCATGGGCCCGGAAACCCTCCACTACACCAGGTTGCCCAAAGCCTCATCCAACCTGGCCTTGAACACTTCCAGGGATGGGGCATCCACAACTTCTCTGGGCAACCTGTTCCAGTGCCTCACAACCCTCAGAGTAAAACATTTCTTTCTTATATCCAATTTAAATCTGCCCTCTTTCAGTTTAAATCAAATTCAAATACTTATGTCTGTATTCCCACTGAGGACTGACTAATATTAAAACCATTACAACTAATAATAAAAGTTTAATCCTGAAATGAGTGGGACTTTTGCCTCAGTAGCGATGGACTCCACACTATACTACCATGCGCTTTTACAGATAAAACAGCAGCTGCTGTGAAAATAAGAGCGTTCTTTGGCATGAAATGAAATTAAACCATGTTGAAAATATTTAAAGCAATACATATTACCATAATAAACTTTGATTACTCTATCACATTTTCAGGAGGGATTTCATTAACTCCCTCTGAAACAAATCATATCAGTCATCCAATAAAAGTTTTAATGATCAATCTAAATTGAAAGTGAACCAAGCCATAACTTCTCCAGATCCCTCATAACTACTCACAGAGCATGATCTGCTAGTTATCCCTGAACTGTAAGCTTAACGTATAGGTTTCTACTTTGAAAGTGTCTGAAATTCAGTAGACATCTATTCCAGTGCAGTTTTAAAAACCTCTTTGCAGCTTCTTGCTGAAGAAGCAAAAATTCAGTTGCCAAGAAGAAACGTCAAGGGAGGGCCAAACGCAAAGAGAACAAGAAAAACATTTTTTGCAACAATTTCAAAACCCAACACTGTTGTTGATTGCACAATTAAGGCTTTACCTAGCCAGTACTTACAGTCATTTAACTTCACTGGTGTGAACCTGCAGCCAGTTAAGCAGATCCCCTGTGGCAAGCTGTGACTGAGCTTTACTCAGCGGGGCACCGCCTTGAGTCTCTCTCCTTTAGTATCAATTTTCATGAAACGTGCAAGACCTTAATAGTTCTGAGACCTGTAATCCTCAGTCAAATTTGGTTGAAATTGGCTACTAGGTTCAGAAATTACTAAAGGACTGTCAGACAAGCAGCTGGATAGATGGAGGAACAGAAGAGCAATATAATTGAGTAATTTGTCTTTCCTCATAGAAACTGTTTAAAACAAAAGGGGCACATCAAAAGTAGGCTGTGAATTACAGAAAAAGTTCCTAGTGATATTCCTATTTGATTATCAAGAGTCTTCCAAAGAAGGTGGTGGAAATGTCATCTCTTGAAACCTTTCAAATGTCACTTGACAAAGCATCTGTGAACACATGATAATAAATTACCTTGTAGTCAGAGCATTTTTATAGAGAATAATTAAGTATCTTCAGTAGAATTGGTAGACCATATAGACAGATGGTTCCTTGTCATCTCTCTCTTCATGTGAGAAAATATATATGCATACCTATATAACAAAGTTCATAAAGGTATGAAACAGTTTCTAAATGAAAATCTCCTTCAGTCAATCTTAAGATAAGAAAAAAATGTCACTATATCAGAATGGAAACCCATAAGGCTTAAAAAGGACACTATAGGTGTTAGACTAAGTATTTGTCCCTGTTAGGCTGTTTCTTAAACTACCATTTCAAAGAAATACAATGAAAACAATTGGTTTTACTTCACATTTGTATCTGAATGACTCATCCTCAAAGTCAACCTGATTATATGTCCTCCATCATTAATCATTCTGAGGAAGAACAATCTTGAGTATCTCCTCAAAGCACATATGGATAGCTTTATTGAAAAGAATGCACTCCGGCAGTTAATAAAAATCTCTTTACTTGTACAACTATCTGCCAGTGTTCACTGCATGTACACTTACAAAAAAAAGAACATCCTTTACTCAGTCTCTCTGTCAATACAAACCAAACTAATTTCCTTATGAAGAACCCAGTTCAAATTAGTTTCTCCTCAGTATCTTTATTGTTAAACGTAATCTTTGCTGAAATTCCTCATCTAACATTTGGAGTTGTGTTTCATTTTATTTCACAGACCCAACTACAATCTTCATCCGCCCTGAGCCCCACAGTGTGCGCAGACATATGGTGATGAGATTTGGTAATGTAAATGCAACGTTCATTACAGGGTCACTGGATGGGAGGTGGTGTTAAGCTTCTGGGATCACAAAAGCTAAAAGCATGATCATGTAGTTTATTGCAAAAAGGCTCAGAAACATTCACTGGTATGTACACTCACAGAGCCATAATACATACGGGCTACATTAAACTAGTATTACCAGTCCTTTTAAACAAAGGCAAAAAACTCTTGAATGCCATATTCATACGTCAGTTCTTATTTTCACTGTTTTATTTTTATATTCAGCTTTTTATTAACAGCAAGGGCAAAGAGAGAAATCAGGGAATAATACAGCACACACACAAAAGGAAATCCCAGCTGACTGCTCACTGGTAAGCAAGAGAAAACATTTGCACTTTTAGGAAATTTTTAGATGGCTATACAATGCTGTGGGGTTTCAAGGTGCTCAGCTTAGTAGTACCTACAGGTAGGACAGGTACTACTGCTTTCTTTAAATTAATGGAGTAGCTGAAAGATAAAGTTTAAAAGTCTAAAATTGCTCTTAAATTCTTATCGAAGTTAGCAGATAAAAAAGTTTATCTGTTGAAATGTGAACATCCAGTCGAGGTCCTGGGCAATGGGCAAGTCAATGGGCACTGTGCGTTTTCAGCATCTTTAAGAAAAATTGGAAAGTTTTCCTTATAAGCCAAGTATTGGTCCACAAGGCAGAAGTCTAATCCTGCTCAAGTCAATGGTAACCTCCTGCCTTCAAACCTGCCCGTCAGTTGCAACATGGTCAAGATTTCATGGGCAGATTTCAGAAGAGGGTTCACAAGCTACAGAAGCCACATCCTTCTGGGTTGAATGAGCGCTCAACTCCAAAAGTCGGTTTGATTTCAGAGCTTGACAGAAAGCTGCACGAAAACACAGAACTGTCACCGAGGACAGAGGAACTCTACAGTGAGAGTTGCTTTAATGTAAATACGCCTGGAGAGAAATTTTTTTCTTCCTGACTCAATGGTAACATCAGAAAAAGTGCATCTAAAAATCTCTTCTAAGAGAAGTTAGACTTAAGGTGTCAAACTCAGGATGCTGTGGCACCTTACGCTGGGCTTCAGAGCTGGCCACTACTACTCAAGTTCAGCTCCCGAGGCCTTTCTGGAATTCAGTCATTTGGTGTTCTTTCACTGCTGAAAACCACCACAATGATAGTGCCAATAACTTTGATAATGGCTAAGGTGATTAGAGCACTTAGAAAGGATGGGCAAGATGAAACCTGATCCAGGACTGCTCTCCTATGTTTCAGCATGTAAGTTGCATTGAAGTTGTACTCGAAGCACGTAAGAGTTATTTTGCAATTCACCCTAAGTTCAAAATCACATTCCCACAATCACTGAGGAAAGGGCAAGTATTAATGCTGCTTTGGGAAACGTTAACCTATGCCAGGATATACACTGGCCTGAAAACAAGAAATATGCCACATCTAAACACATGTGGCAAGCAAAGACAAAGAGCTTACAAAATTACAAGATAAAATCAATCTGCAAGATGCTTCTTTCTACTATTCCACTTTGGGTAGACTCTGTAGATGCCTGCTGTAAGCCTGGCGCTGAAGGGCTGGTATCCTCTAGGAGATGAGATGCTCATTTCTGTGATGTTGATAAGATGCAATTTTTCACAGGGTGCTAGATCTACTGCATTATTTCTGGGCTTTGAAAGGCCTTTTGAAATACTGGCAAGTGCTTCCTATGCAAATATTTCTGCTTTTCTACACGGATAACTTCGGATCTCTAAATCAACTGTTCGGATTGATGAAATAAATCTGTATTTGTCATACCGCATTTCTATTTCATAGATAAGGAACATAAAAGCAAAAGGTGATCAATCAATCACATATCAGATGAAAAATTCTTGCAAAAGTTTGGTCATAGAGTTGTACCTTATGGCATGATTAGAATTGATTACACGTATATGCAGTTGGCACAAAAAATGCAAAATAATATTGAGTAAAAAAGTTTATCTTGGTGGAAAATTTTTTTGTGTGCTCTCTTCTCTCAACCTATGAGACAATTCCCTTTTTTACATGATTTGAAATACATCAGGAACATTTTAATCCTAAACCAACGTACTCTGAAGTTAGTTATTCCTCTTTTGTAACATTATTATCAACATCTGCAGAAACAGAAGGATTTTCCTTGGAATAACTTTTTTCGTCAATGAAGACTATCACACTTGAGCACATGGATTTAAATGCATGTTAATCAGTCTTGTTCACACTTGTTCAATGACTAGTTCCACTAAAGTGAATGAACCAGGTACAGTTTCAGCAATATCTTGATCCAGAGCCTAAATACTCTTAATCTCAATATAACTAATGTAAATAGAAAAATATACTGTGCTACAAGTAGTGAAATCTGAAACATAAATACACTGAACTGTATTCCAAGCTAATTTGAATTCTGTGCGATCAAAAACTGGAAAAGTGAATTTCATTTTAGTGGACTAAGGTGGCATGCTCTTGTTCATGAGGCAGCATGTTGAATCATCCCTTACTTCCAAACTTGCAATTTTAGAAGTGGACCAAGTAGTATTTAATTACAGGTCTGTTAGCAAACCTTAAAAGTATACTAAATTATGAAGGGACGGAATAGCTAATAATACGCATGCAAATGTGAAGACACCTTGTAAGACAGTCTATGGGTGTTTTGCAGTTTGCAAATTACGGTGTATTGTAAACTCTGGAACCCCACTATCTGCACAATGTTCTGCTTTGAGCTGTTTCATACGAGTTTCTGGCATCAAGACAGGCAGCCAGTCATCTTATTGGTTTATCTATGGAAAACAGATATTCCCTCTGTTTATGTCGACACTGTGTAAATCAGCTTGAACATTTTCATTAAATTTCATCATTAAATTTTGTACCTACCAGTTGAATGTTTCAAAATCTACATCCTGTTATCCTCCAGCAGGGCAGAGCAATACAGAGATGAAAAGAAAATTTAACTTCTGCAACCGCAACAGCTACAGCCAGCCAGTTTTTATTTGAGCTCAGAGTATACAGCCATTGATGACATTTTCAGTATTTGTAGTAACAGCTGCGATTCCTACACATATTTTGCCAATGGGAGGACAAGCACTTTCCTCTGAGAGCCTGATCATGCCTCCAAGACGCTGTATTAGCAACATATGCATCTTTTTAAGGGAGCGGAGAATGCCATTTTTGGTACAATCTTGACCTAAACCCAACAGAGCAAGGCTCTTAGGGGTGTGATTTCAAGCTGCACTACCCACACCTTTCCCCTCAGTCATGTATTAGATCTTTACTTCACCACTATGGGAGAAGAAGTATGAAAAAGTTCATTTCTGCTTTTCCATTTCTCCTGATTTCAGCAGTTCCTAAAGCCTGATACACAGAAAGGTCTTACCACAGACTGATTATAGGCTGTTTGCCAGAAAGATGAAAAAAGGTATTTTAAGCTTCATCAACCATATGGATATATCTTGCCTTTTTGGAGGATGTACTTTTCCCTGAGGATTTCCAGCATTTTCAAATTCTACTATATTAAGTAGAATTTATAATAATTTCAGATAAATTTGACTGTGAGACTCAGCACATAAGTCCATAAAACTGACAGTAATTGTCCGAAAGTGCCAAGTTCTTTGATGTTCAATTTCTTTAACTTGCATCATTATATTTTCAACTGTGGATATATTAGATACCAATTATTAAAAAAAAAAATAGAGTTTAAGGTTTGTTGCACACGTGATTAGCTGCAGTCAAATTATGTCTTGAAAAAGCTGGTTTTGTCTTTATGTCTCATGGCTGAACTGTAACACTGACATCCCCCTCCCACCCTCAACACACACTCATGTTTTGCAACCGTATCTTCAAGTTCTCCTTATCTACTTGTATTTGTTTTCTCTTGGACAGGAGACAAAGCTCCACATCTTGCAGCTAGATACATACCTGAGGGGCTGGCTAACATGTAAATGTTGATCTACTTGTCTGCCAGGAAATCCAGCTGAAAATCAAGTCTTTCTTTCTCTGGCAGATGAACAAACAGGTTCAGGGGCTGTCTTCAGTCCCTGGAACTACTGCAGAAGATTTTCTCTTCTGGGACCTCTACCCTACTTTTAAATTTGACTGAATTTGCCTGCAGGTTAAACGAGTGTTACAAAGGGACTAACAAAGGTGCCTGTGGCATGATCACAGAAGCCTTACTTCCTCAATGAGCTAGTTTAAAAACTGACTTGCACCTGATCTCAGAAATTACTACATGTGAAGTAATCGCTGTTGAACGCAAGAGTAACGGTTCATCTCAGTAGTTAAACTAAGGTTTTACCAGCTCATGCTCATACAAGGCAAAAGGAGGTGGCTCTAAGTTTTAACAATCTCACCACCTCACAATTTCCACTATTTCATATCTTTTAAAGCCAGTGAAGCCCACTGCAAAGGGTTCCACAATGGGATGTCAGTTCAAAGCTCCAGAAAGGAATAACCTTACACGTTCGAAAATCCTCCTTCAAGTCTTCCCTATCCATACCTGAAGGAAGAATGGGATGAATAGAACAAGATGTTTATGTCTTGTACAGTGTTACTGAAATGTGTAAATTAGAAATTTATCTTAAAATAGATTGTCCTGAAAATGTTCTAAAATTTAGATAGAAAAGCTGAAAGTTAAAAAACCAATAAAAATGTATACCACATAATGATAAGCACCCTTAAAACAAAGCCCTCAAAACCTCTAGAGAAAAATATATATTCAGTGCATTCATCAAATTTAATTCTTCAAAATGTGTGAGCTCAGAAATGTCAAAAAGTGGGAGTGGAAAATACCAGTGTTAGAGAATCTAGAACGTTATCTCCCAATAATCTGCAATAGAAGCAGCAGGTTCTTGTAAAACCAATGCTGTGCTCTTGTTTGTGTGCCATGTAAGATACGTGCACAGCAATGACGAGTGCCACAAATAAATGTTAGGAAAAACTTGCAGTTTCTATTATTTCACAGCAACTTCAGAACACACAAAGAGCAAAGGATCAGTCCCATCATCTTTACATTCTTTAGCAGTGTCATCATTAACAACATCTTCAAAGGAGATGCTGGCCTACCCAACTCTATTTCAGTCCCCGAAAAGTCTCCCTATGACTTCCAAGAGAGTTGGGCACAGTTCTATATGAATTATATTTCCCTTGTAGACTGATTTGCATTTTATGTCCAAGTTAAATAATACCAAAACCCCTAAGAAACACAAAATTTCCTTCAACTTATGTTCTGCCCTGCCTTTATTCCCCAAAAGCAATCCTGAGTAGAGGCATACAAACGTAATGAACTAGTTTTTATAAAGTTTTGCCCATCAGTGAAATGTTTATTATCTTTTTTTTTGAAGTAAAACCAGTACAGTCATTCAAAACTGAAACTTGGAAACATTGCTGGGAAGCTAGCTACTAAAAAGTCTACTACAGAAACACCACCAAAAAAAGGAAGAGTGGTGGGAGAGAGCAACTGTCCCATTAATTTCCACAATGAATACGGACAGGTCAAAACCAACACTGTAGCATGGAAGTAATAACTGCTGATTTATTGCACATCACCAGCTTTTCCTGGAGGAACACAGAGGACAAAATTTGCAAGCCAGTTGTATTTTTATTGAAATATCAGCAAGACATAGGTATAACTCAGTAGGGCTGCAGGAACGTAGTCTCATTGGATCAGCAATATGTGATACAGCACGTGGACTTCAGGAACAGCCGTACATATGCACAGCCTCCCCCATTCCGCCCACTGCTGCATTTGGCATCAAGACAAAATAGAGGGTGTTGGCAAAGGCAAAAGAAGTTCAAGAGGAAACCACAGCGTCTCTAAAGAGCAGATACAAGGCTCCTACAAACAAGTGCATAGGCACAGGCCATCCACAGCAGCAAATACATGGTATAGAGTACACATGCATCCAGCAGATGCAAATCTTCTCCCACATGTGAATGACAAAACCTTCCAAATCGTTTCCCCACTTGTTCTGTTTTGTTCAGGGAGCTCATCCTTTTCTTAGCAACAAAACTTCAACATAAAGCTCCACTTACATATGATCACAAAGTAGTTTACTGCTAAGAGTAATACCTGAACACATAAAACTCCTCTAGTTTAATTAACAGGAAGAAAACCGTGAGCATCATTTGCTCTCTTATGTAACTGCACATGTATAAAGTATCTTTAACCTACACAAGGACAGCTATGACAATTACTTTTTACTTACAGTGTATGCCATTGCTTTTAGATTTAGATGTGCTCACAGTATTTGAAATGTAATGCAAGTATATTATTGCTGTGGCCGTGTCGTGCTTCCTGACCAAATTTCCTTAAAATGTGATGCATACACTCGAAGACTTCCCTTGCCTCCTCCAGGGATACATTAAATATCTTGGGAACACACTGCCCCAAGCAATGAGTTTTTTTCCAGCATCCATATACAAGAATATGTCCCAGAGTTTTCACTAGCCTCTGGATTTGTTCCCAGAATAATTTCAGGAAATTTCTAGGCCTTACTTACACAGAAAGCTTTTCTAAAATACTCTTTGGGAATAAACTCTAGAAACAGATGGATCACAAACATTGAAGCCCAGCAGGAAAAAGATTATTAGCAAAGTCAGCATTTACACACTTGTACTTCTTCAGGACTTTTTTAAAAAGTGATGAGTTATTAGTGAAAAAGATCATCCATTTCGGTCTTCTGAACACTCCCTTAGTTATATCTGTGGCATCCAACTGTATTTGTCTTGACATCTTCATCCTGCTTACCTTCATGACATTTCCTGAATTTGAGCAAGTGACACAATGCTCTGCCTCGTTTCATGAAATAAATCATTAAATTTCACATCACTTTCTTGTCAATGTGAGAACAACAAACTGATTCTTGGAACAAAAATGTGCCTCTTGTACTTTTTTTAAAGGAATAGCCCTTAGAGATGCAGTGAGTGGGCTATTCCAGAAAATGAAGTGGCAAAAGAGAGAGAAGTCAGTGATGAATCTCAAGGTCTATTAATTTCAGTTCCCTTAGGAATTGTACCAGCTGTGTTTCGCTTGACATCACAAAAGATAGGTGTGAATTATACTCTACTGGACGTGAATATGGAAGCATATTGAAAAGCAGTACTGTTTTAATTAGATTTCCCAGTTCATGCCCTTTGAATCAGGTTTTCTTCTCTCCCACATACAATGTTTATCAAAACTTTTCAACACTGGAAAGGATGAAAAGCTTTTCACTCACAGGAAAATAGACTCACTAATATTTGGGGAATAGGTCTTTGATTCTAAAATATTTCTAAAAGGCTGTAACAAGACGTGATTTTTTTGGAGTATCCCATATTAACATAAAGTGCTTATTTACTACATTGGACTTCAACTTACTCGGTACCCACAGTAATTTCTTATTTACATCTGGCATAACTATGGATCAAAATTTACATGGAAACATCTGCTTGAACATAACTGCACTTGCAAGCATTCTCTCCCACTAATATTTAAACTTTTATCTCAAAGTATTCTGAGACAAACCATTGATGTGTAGCTAAACAACTTGGCAGTCAGGAAAAGAAATATTTCAACAATTGTTCAAGTTATTGTTGTCTCAGCACAAAAAAGCCCATACTCACTTTATGAAAAATATTACAACATCTCTAGAGTGTATAAAACAAATTGCTTTTAATGCAGCAGTTTTGGCTCATATTAAAAGCATGTGGAGATTAATTTCTCTCTTTTTGAAGGTAAAAAGAATTAACTCTGCCAACACTTAGAGGGAAAAGTTCTAATGCTCTTAAGTACTCCATAAAAACACACAGACTCCAAAGTTATCTTTTAGCAACAATGTAGATATCATGTGAAATGCTACACATATTACTAATATTTTAAATTTATGTAACAGATTGTTTTTTGCAAGCTTTCAGGCACAGGCAAGAAATTTAATTCCTAATTTCATTCTAAATAGGTCCTTTTAATAAACCAACATTATCTCTAGGATACAATCAACTAGTTTGATCTGATATTAGAAGCAAAGTGTCAATAAATAAATGCATTTTTATACTGTTTTGCAAATGAATATTGAATAGAATACTGCCACCTTTTGGCTAATCTGGACTTTAAAATGAGACTTCTCTGTAAAACTTCTAAAAACATTTGACATCTAATGATTATTCTAAAGAACTCAGTATGTCAACAGGCTGTTATGCTTATCATTAACATATTGTTGATGTAAGAATAAAACTTTTCATACTTAATTGCATAGTATTATCCTATTATTTCTCGATAATGAGCAAGCACTTTCACAAGGGCTTTTGTCTTTAGCAGAAAAGCAGCAGGCACAGCTTTGACATCAAGCTAATGGAATCACTACTTCACAATCATGGCAATTTCTCTACTGCCTAGAGTAAAATACTAATACTTTTGTGTAACTCATACACTGAACTTCATAAATATTGATTCACTAACTGATTCTCAGAAAATTCTTACTTAAGAATTGTTGAGTCTTATATTAACATACAAGCATTTTTAAAACACAGGTGAAGGGCACGCAAGTCTTTCAGCAACCTCCAAAGAAGAGCTCTAAAGTCTCTTACCATGAACAAATGATGCCACTAGAAAAGGCAGTGCAGAAGAATACAGGGTCTGGGATTTGGGGTTAATCCTTAGCAAGTGTTCTAAGTCACTGAAGAGAGATTCTCCCAATTGTGAGCTAATCAGGTTTCAATTTAATTCACTTATGCTAAATAAATTAAAAAAGAGGATTTGATCCATCTTTAGGGAAGAGTTTGCTGATTAAAAAGTTCGGGACAACAAGCACTCCCTTTTTCGTTTCAGTATTTGTTTTATGAATTGGGGTGACTGGCTGTCAAGCTATATGGAAGGACTATCACTTACCTAAGGGCTACTTTAAATCAGACTCTATAAGCTTACAAGTTTACTGTGAATTCAGCTATTTTAACCTTCTGGTTTTGCATTGTCAGAAAATAACTAGTAATTCATGAAAAAGACAAAGAAAACCCTAAATTCCCCTAATTCAAAAGAAAGGTTCTTACCCAACTCCCTGTAAAATGCTACTATCATAGTTAAGTAGCATTTTGATACAATCATGCTTTAAAGAACATATTAAAAAACCAATACCCACAACTCATTTTGCTACAGTAAGGGCAGGGTTCTTGTATCAGCCTTTCTCCTAGTATTGCAAATACTTGATACAGAAACTTTATTAAACCATATCTGAGTTAATCAGGGGGAATTCACTTGACTGGAAGCTTAATTTCCATCTACAAGTATAACCATTCGAAATATACAGAGACAAGGACATTTTGGAATTGCAAGGCATCATTTGCATTTAGAGAACAAGTAGTAGGACACACAATTCATACACTTTTAGCCACACTAGTTTCCCCTCTTAAACCAATCCTACTTAAAATACCTGCATTTTTCTGAGTTTTGGCTATTGGCACAGGGAGTTTTTACACACAGACCATCCTAATTTTCTGACTCAAACTGTGCAGGTTCAGCTTGAAACTATACAGAAAAATAGTTCTTCATAACTAAGCAAGTGTATAAACAATTTCACTTTAGTCACTTTTCCCCCCATATGTTCTATTCAAAACTGGTTTTACCAAAATAATCTGAAAAGGACAACTAGTAATATTTGCAAACAACTTGTATTTTGGAAACAAAATTTTAAACAGTATTTTTGACATATAACCTTCACTAACCTTTACAAATTTGCCTGTAGGGATAAAATAACAAATGACTCTCACAAATGGGGCTTATTAGACTCCTAACATGGCCCTTCAGGAAATACAATTTCAGATTACATCAGCAATTCCATTTTTCAGGGCCTAATAATTCAGCTTGAAAAAGATAACCAACAAAAAAACCAAAACAAAACAAAACAAAAAACTCACACACACCTTCCCTGTGGGATGAAACTTAACACATAACATCATGAACCAAAGTTGCTTCAACAACTTAAAATGTGTCACAGTTTCATAACAGTTTCTGCACCTCTACGTAGCTTGTGATGCTTGTATTTCTGAAACACAATATTGTAAAACATCAGCATAGGCAACTGAAATGTTTTCAGTGTTTTGGGAGGGGAAAGGAAAATTGGATCTCTTATATTTCTTTAAACATCTTAAAGAGACTTAGCATAGTGGGGAAAATGCTGTGCTGTTGCAGGCAATAATATTATCTGTTATGCAAATGCTCTGGTCCAAATTCTATATCTGTTTCTGATCCTCTAAAAGCCACTGAAATAAGTTGATCCTTTCCACTGCCTTCAACAGGTTTGGATCAAACTCTGAAAGATTATACCATGCCACAGGAGATCAGTCTACAAGGATATGATACCAGACATTTAGAAATACCAGTCTTGTTAGGCAAGGAGGGAATAATTACTGAGATCTAAAATATCATATTCTGTTGACTGAAAACGCCAATATAAATTTTGCAGATCGATACTGTATTATACCCACAACAGCAAGAAAGGAAAGTCAGCTTTCCCTTCACGTTCCTTGCTGAGGCTGCATTTAGAATGGGGATTCTGAGCCAGTTCATACTGGGAGAGGCAATCACAGCATCTTAGTCAGTAGCTACTCTCCTTTATTGTCAAAGGAGAGAGAAGACAACGACCACAGGGTGAATTTAATAATTTGACAGGAGTGCCTACACCATTCCTCCTCCCACTGCTTGTTCCCAAAGCAGCCAGCTGGGTTTTCATGTATTGTAGTATCTGCTACAAAGCCTGAGTTAAGCCGTGGACTCAGCAGATCGATGTTGATAACAAGTTAGTATCTTCACTTCAGATATACCTTTAGTCAAAACAATTTCTCCTCACTGCTAGTTGCATCTTCCCTTTTTTTTTAATCCACTTCTTTAACTTTCTTGTTATAAAATCTTTCAAGATGCTCTTAAAACTAAATTTGCTGAGAGTTCAAACTGTCCAGGCCATACGGTACAATCAATTAACAATGAGAATAGAAGAGTTGGAAAATGTGAGAGTACCTGGCTCTCAAAAA
Organism: Tauraco erythrolophus; assembly: GCF_009769465.1. Lineage (NCBI taxonomy): Eukaryota > Metazoa > Chordata > Aves > Musophagiformes > Musophagidae > Tauraco > Tauraco erythrolophus. The sequence goes on along the minus strand of NC_141467.1, from coordinate 85,363,012 downwards.
CCTTAGCACAGAGCAGGTAACAAATTTATAAAGGGTGTCTCAAAAACAAGCAAACAAAGAAATCAAACCCAAACCAAACTTTGCCTGCTCAATGTTGTCTACACCCTACACCCTTCAGGAGCATAGGAGAGTACCTCCTACCCACCTGTGCTCTGCTTTGAACGTATTGAGTTCATCTCACATTTTCTAAGGCAGCAATCTCTCTACTGTTGCATCTTCCTGCCTCTTTGGACGTGTCTAGACTGCTCTGCAAGCTCTGTGGTGGCTCTCGGTCCCAGCCTCCCAAATATCCAGACACCTGGATTTCCTACCCAAGGAGAAAAGTGCAGGTAGACCTCCTTCTGATATGGAAAAAAGATAACAGGGTGCGCGGGGAGTACAAAGCTCTTCATGAGCATAAAGAATTTGTTTCCTTTTCTATCCATGAGCTACTGACCGTGTTTTTTACGCCTTACCTATCTGTAATACTTCAACTCATGTCCTGTTATATGACTTGTTACAGCAAATGTTTTATTTGCTCTTTCTCTTACTCATTTTTATCCCTATTTGGATCTGCTGTACCATCTCCCACATTGTACCCCACAAAAATTGTCCTCAGTTTATTTCTTTGAGCTGCCTTTGCGTAATTTATTATCTCCATATGATCTTCTAGTAATATTCTTACACAACTTTATCTCATGTATCAATCATCCATTCTACATATTGTCCCACAATCATCACAATGAATGTAGGCTACTGCAGCTGTGGAAGAACAATGCCTTCAAAGACAGCTCTCAAACAAAAGAAGAGAAATGAACATCTTCACCACAACCCCCACCCCCGTGAGAAATAATGCTTTCCACTGTCTTAGACTCATTACCGACTGGAGGCCCCTACAACAATTAAGTACTGCAAGAGACCAGACTGAGGTCAGATCTCTTCCTCTTTCCTTAGTTCTGCCACCAATCTATTGTGCTAGCCCTGAGCAAGTCTTTATCATCTCCCTGCTTCAATTTTCCTCCTCAACAAATGCGCCTAAAATGTTATCCCTCCTGGAGAAGTTAATTTGAGATGAGTACAGGGAGCACTGTAAGACTGGAATGTTTTTCTTGTAGTTAGCATCGTGACTCAGTCCACTTCCCATGGACAAAGCCCAAGAGCAGTGATGGCTTCCTTTTGTATTTTCAGGCATCTTTGGTGCATTACTGTTGTAGGGGGGAAAAAAAAAGTTTAAACATCAGCAGGCAGCTGATTACTCGGGTCTATACCTGCGTGAATGTCCGAACTTTTGAACTCTCAGGAAGGCTGCTGCTTCCTACCAGCAACCAGTACAGTCTGGTTATAAATTCTGATAAAACCAGCACTAAAGAATTGCAGATAGCAACTCCTCCAGTTAATACAGAGACAGAATCCCAAGTAGGAGGCTGATCATGCATTATGTTTCTCCACAGACTACTCGAGAAAATAAGGGGCTGGGGGCCTCAAAGAAGGGTTCCCTGAAAAGATACGGCTTTAGAAAGAAGAAAGGAGCCTTGAAAGAAGGCGGTGAAAATCCCAGCTGGAGGAACGATCTTGAAGATGAGGGAGTATGAGTGGAAACGACTGCCAGGGGGTGCTCAGGGACCTTGGTCTGCAGCGCCTGAGGCCAGTAACTTCGAGCAGCAGCATGACACAGTCCAGCAGGACTTTGTCCCCAGTCTTCACGGAGCAGCAGTGACCTCCCTGCTGGGAAGGGAAGTCAAGACCTACTGAACATAATGCTGGGAGGGGGCGAGTGCACGTGAGATAATCTAGTATATATGACAAGCTCTAGTCTTGTTGGTTCTTGAATAAATCCAAGTACCCAGATCCACTACGGGCTGTTGGTTACTCTGCCTTGCCCATGAACATTACAAGCTAGTATCCTGAAGCCTGTAGCAGAGTTCCACCCTTTTGGAGCAAATGCCCTCTGTTTGACACTGATGCACAAGTCCATGGATGTAGTAGACTAATTTGAACACAGCTTTCTTGTAGGACTTGCCATGATGACTGTGACCATCATCACTCAGCAGCTGTATCTACAGTACTTCTGAAGACAGGTACAAAAAAGGCATCCGAAGGTGAAATATCCCGCCTGTATTTACACATGCTCGTACAATGTCTCCAGATTGCCCTTAAATCCGCGCCACATACCCCAGAGGGCTCTCATAGCAAAGGCATCTACTACTACCTGCAAGTATTCACCACCACCCTTTCCCAAGCTACGCAATTCTGCTACTGCAAGCAGGCAGCACTAGGCTTGCCAGCCCCACTCCTGTCCCATAACAGAATGGGCTGCGATCTCTGACACCCCATCCTCCATGTTACTGGGACCAGACTACATCCCAATTAACAGAGCAGGCTGGCAGCAGAGAGATTTATGAACGATGCTGAGAAATGACAAATTATTTCTTCAGCAAACGCAGGTAAACGCGCAGCTGCCCCGGAACCATCTATTTAAAGGGCGCTCCTGTTTTTAATTGTAGGCTCTTCCTAAGACACCCGAAACCAATGTCCAGACCGTTTTCTCACGGCAACACTTAGGGTTTGGAAAGAGGAACATTCTCAGCTTATTTGCCACACCTGCCTTCTCCACTTGCCCAGACAACCCCAAGCTCTTCTTCTCTTTAAATTTTGTCTTGCTGCAAGAGAGTAATACCCCATCCTTCTGGGAAGTGAAATGAGATATTTGGCAACCCAGGCAAGGGTGCGCAGTGGGCTGGTTTATGAAAAAAAATTATGTAGATGGGAAAATAATGAGAAGTGGGAGAGACACAGCTTCCATCTGCTCGGTTCTGATTCTGAATTGTTTTCTGATGCGTTCTAAGCTTTTGGACAGGCCCACCACCTGATATAAAGCCATGAATTTTGAACCTAAAAAAGATGGGACATGTGTCAAGCATTAAACACCTCTCTTCCCCTGTTTTTCCCCTTAAACTCTTGGGGCAGCTTTCTTGAGCATTAACTTATTGTAGGACGGATCTGCCTGTCTATTTGTGCTCCAGTTAGAAGGGCTTTTAAGAAGGTTGTGCAATGTTTATGTTAAGAGCTGTAGACCTCTGGATCAGAGCTGAATAGTTCCTAACGAACCTAGAGAGCAAGCAGGGTATGCACAGTGTTTAAATTTGGGTACTAATTTTGCTCAGCTATTTTAAAATCCTGTATTTAGAAGTCAAATTTAAGGTTATGAATGTTACATATTTGCAGCCTTTATTACCGCAATATGGTACCCATAATGTACTGTAATTACTGAAAGGAAGATGACCAGTTTCATCAGTCGGATTTCAACAACGCAGTAACTAAGTAAAGAAGTAACAAAACATTTAAAATATAATAAAATAAGAAAACACAACAAAAACTAATTCATCACAAGCTAGTAAACTTCTGCAGGCACTACCTGACATACATGAATGTGACAAAAAATGATTTTACCTTCCCTTACCTGGAAAAAGCTCAAAAAAAATAATCTTCTGTTTCAGGAAATGCACCCACTTGCTATATAAAGCTTGCAGTTTGCAACCCTTACACTAAAGTCCTCGTGAAACAAATATCCTCTCAATTTTCTATGTATTAAAAGGATTTTTAAAACATTTAAAAATATTAAAACTTGCAGGTAAACATCTTAAGCTAAAATAGTTTCAGGTCCTGTTTCCTGAACAATGAAGAGAGGAGTGAGTTTTTAAAGCCACAGTCAGAAAATGTATCTGAGACAAAAAAAAAGAACACAAAACAGGAATAGAGGTCATAAAACTGGTTGTAGCCACAAGTTTAATAGCAAATAAATAGCTGTGTCACCTTCAACTCACATTTTCATGTACTATCATTCCACAAATGTTTAATTTTTCGTATCTGAAGCTAAACTGATCCAATGGTCAAGGACCAAGAAAGAAGATACAATAAGAGCCGTTTGCTCTTCATCAGCATGTACAGTTCTTTCTATATATAAACTTGTAAAATAATATTCATTACACAGTATTGAACACTGATTATATTGGAACTTTTTCATAATAACCTATTATGTTTCACCAAATACTTTCTAGAGATATAACATTTTAAAATATTTCCCACTGGGAAATTTTCCTTTTTCCCCCCCTCGGTCTTATCTCTTTTCTTTTTTTTTTTTCTTTTTTATAAATCAAAGGAACGTCTTCCTAATGTATTTCAAGTTACCTAATACAATTTATTGTACCCCTTATCATATAATGCTATTCCGAAAAATAACTTTAGAACATGCATATTTTGAAAAACCTCATTTGTTTCTCTGATCTTCAGTTCAAGAATACTTGAACTCCAATGATTTTCCTGTAAATCTCTCTCCTGTGAACAACTCGGGACTGCAATGCAAAGCTGGTTTCTTTCATGGTCACCCATCACCACCAATAACAAAGAAAGACTTGAGATTAAATTATGCCCTTCCTCACTGATTCCAATACTCTGGGATAAAAAGCTTTACTTACAATTTCCTTTGCCTTGTTTTGTATATTTAAAGTACACTATGTCATACTTACAGAGCCAAATTCATTTATTCCTAAGTAATCCAACTAAGCTCCCTGAAGTCTTCTGTAATTCTCAGATCTAGTTCTGCCTTCTAACAGGCCTTTCAAGTCTCTCTTGAAAGTACAGAACTGGACAAGCTGGTAACACTGAAGATGCATTTGTTATTTTCAAATCCAATTAGACTTTCTCTCACCTTTTCTTGTTACTGTGACCAACAAAATCAAAATTTTACCACAGAAGTGGAAAGATAAGGATTATTTCTGTGTAATTCCTTTCTTTTGATATATTGTATTCTCTTAAAAAAGCAAAGCAATAGACTAAAAACAGGCTCAAAGCCACAAGTTGTAGGAGTTTCCTTGGAATTATAATTCTAACTCTATCATGTCCCAGTATATTCCGATACATGATGTAGCCTTTAAGAGGATGTCAGTCAGCAGAGACATCTACATGTGTAAGAGATTAAACTCTCCAGCCTTTATTCTGACAGGTATTCTATAATTTTAACCTATGAGAAAGGGATTTTTCCCCACAAGTGGAATGTACACATAAACCCCCTTTCCTTATGAAATAATCTCCTTGTTTCCTCTGCTCTTCTTCACCTTTGTGGAGGGGGGAAAATAAAAAAAAAAAGTATTCCATTAACCTGTTTTACAAAAAAACGAAGTTTAGTTGAAACCCTGAGAGAGAATGTATTAGAACTGGCCGATTTCTATTCAGATGCTCGCTTGATTCAAATTATTGGTGAACCTTGCAACACAACAGAGTTCCATAAATTGTTTGAGTCTTTTCAAGAGAAACATTTCCAAAATACAGAAATTGAAAGTTGGAGACAGAGCCTAACACCACCCACTGGAAAAGTACAATCAGGTAAGTGCTGCTGCCCTCAACTTTTTAATGTGGTCATCCTTTCAAGTGAGGAAAATCTGCTTATACAAGTTCTACTAGTATAAAGGCAGAGTAACTCCACTGATTTAATTATCATTTCATTAGACAAGTTCTTTACTAATATCCTTGCACCAGAAAAAGTGTGTCAAATAATTAAGAGTTTTAACATGGTACTTCCATTTTGGAGTCCTGTGTTTTCTCATTTTTCTTCCCAAATACTTTAAATAGCATATCAACATAGTCATCTTCTATTTTACGATGATTCACTGAACTATGATATACACTTAGTGTAAATTTGATTGTTACACAGAAATAGTTGACAGCAGTGAATTCTTCTAGATGTCATATTCTTGATTTTAGGAATATTTTTATTTTAACAAATGTAAACACATTTATGGAATGTAGGAGTTAAAATTTTTTTTCAGATGTAAACAAAGCTAGAAGGAAAAAAAGAAATATCATTTCTGAATTACAAATAGCAAAATGAAAAAAATAACATAAGATTTGAATGATACAGTCTATCTTCTATGTCAAAGGATGTGGAAGAAGTTAGTAAGTTCCATTTCCCTTTCATAATGTGAGACAGAAAAGTATTTTACTATGATTTCATAGTGATTATTTAATTCTAACAATTTGAAGAATGCTGGATTCCTCTGCTGTGTTAACACTAAGATAAATGACAACCAACTATGTAAATGTAATCCTTTAGCCGAAGTTCCTTGCTATTTAAGAACTATGAAATCAAAAGAGCCAGCCCCAGCGAGATACATTCCTGTTGATTTTCTTAAGATATTTTTCTAGATAATTCTAGCCAAATTACTTATATTTCATGAACCAATCTAGCAATCTTAAGTACATTGGTACTTCAGAATCTTAAGTATAGCGGACTGAATTTCCAGAAGGAAAGCACTCCACTAGGTTAAAGCACTCCAGCTTCAAGTCTGGTCTATGCCAAACAAGAAATTTGGCCTAGAGGTTACTACGTCCCATTTAATTCCTCAAACAGGTGTTTGTGCAGGAGTTCAAAATACACTCAAATTTCCAGTTATTCAGTTAAGACTGTTTTGCCATGAAAGCTTAAATGTATTTTCAAACAATTTTCACCAAGAGGGATATAGCTATTTCACTAAATAATATGGCTAAAGCAGTTAGATATGCTTTTGTTTTCTCAGAACCGTAGTCCCCAGCGCAGAGTATCTTCCGCTTTGGGAATTTACCACAAAATGTTGTCCCGACAGCTCCTCTTGGCACAGTATTGTTGTAATGGTCTTTCCACAAGGCTCTCCCTAGCTAGCTCTTTACGCCTTTTCACTCAATACGGTACTTGTTTCTTGCAGACAGTCACTCATCAAATAGAACTGAGCACTGCACAGCGTCTTGGATGCTTCAGCCTTCTGTTACTGCTGAGGGCCTTCCACTGGCAACTCCAGTCTGCTTTCCACTGGCAGCTTTGTAACCTAACTGCCATAAGGAGAAACAACTAACAGTGAGTTTGAACAAGCCCTGGTGAAACCCACATAGTTATTATGGAAAAAGTACTATAGGGGGATAGCTTTCACCATTAGAGATGATGCATGCCATCAGTGAAACGTAGGTACAATATAGGCACCATTTAAGGGAAACGATATCTACAATTACTGTGAAAAATATAAGGCTGTCTTGCAGATAAAGAGTTTTTTTGCACAGCTGATGTTCTGAGAAAGCGTTACTAATAAAAAACTACACACATCACAGATTTCTATAAAAGTGTTAATAACTCAGGATCATGAGAAGAACTGACTTCGTCATCCTGCATAAATACTTTTTTTTCCCTTACAGGGCACCTTCTACTAATCATTGAGTTGCTCTGAAGACTTACCTCTAAAACCAGCCTGTCACATCCTTAATTCTGTAGCCTTCACATCTTTCTGCTAAGTTAGGGAGAACATCACTGAAGCCTGAAGAATGGCTTAGTAAATGTACCACCTCCTTCTCATTTCCCATTTACATTTAAAGCAAACCAACAAACTAATCTGTACTACATTAACTCACTATTCAGCATAAACAGCTACTGTAGCTGCCACAGTGAATCATATAACTACAGACTATGTGTAAGCAAATGATTTATGCTTTTGCTCAGGGAAGGAAAAGTTTCCTTGTGACAAAGGCTTGAGTCATGCTTTATGTGAAGAGATGAGGCTTGACTCACTAGAATCAACTGTATGTTCTGACAAAAATCAACAGAAAACTTAGAAAGTATAAAAGTAAAAAGTAGTTTTTATGTCTTTTAATGTTCTGGTGAGTTAACATCATGGTGAACTTGCTATCTTTCTTACTCTGGCTACAAGAAACATCCCGGTTATCATCAATATTAGTGATTCCCCTGTTTCTGTTGCTAAACTTAACAATACGTTTCCACAATTGCTTGGATTTCACTGCGTAAGCCACTGTCCACCAGCATCCCGGCCTCCTTACTGCATCTCATCTCTCACGCCCTCACCACTAAGCTCAGAACCACAGCCAACACAGACCCACGCTTAATAACTACTTCACTTGGTGACAAAGACAATTCAGGCCCCCCTCCAGTTCCTCTTTATCAAATTAGATCAAGTCGAGCTCCCGCACTGAGCGCGAAGCGGCGGGGCTGGACTCACGCCTACAGACTGCTCCAAAACACTGTTCGCAGAAACCCACCGCTGCAGAAACCAAGCTCTGTCAAGCTGACCTCACCCCGAGAGACGAACCCTCTCCGAGCGCTCACAGACGCGCCACGCCGGCACTTCGCCCAGCCCGAGGCGCGGGCAGGGCCGAGGGGGCCGGCAGGGCCCTGCCTCAGCCCCATCACCCCGCGCGCCCGGCCGGGCCCCGCAGCCGCCCCAAGGAGCGGAAACCGGCCCAGCGCTCAGCCCAGCCGTCCTCTCCACACCGAGGCAGCAAAAGCCTGAAGCCCCTCGCCGAAGCCCCCTCTGCGTCCCTTTGCCGGGCGGCCCCGGCCCGCACCGCACCAGCGGTGCCACAACGACTCGCAACGACAACCGGCCCCGCGCGCAGGCGCCGCCACCGCGTCCCCGTCCCCGTCCCCGTCCCCGCCCCCGCCGGCCGGGGCGGGCGCGGCCGCGCATGCGCGGCGCCGGCGCACAGCCCCTAAGAGCCGCGGCCGCGCGCCGCCGCCCCGCGCGCCGCCGGGCCCCGCCTTTCTCTTTTCTTTCCCGTCGCCAAGATGGCGGAGTACGACCTCACCACCAAGATCGCGCACTTCTTGGACCGGCACTTGGTCTTCCCGCTGCTGGAGTTTCTCTCCGTCAAGGAGGTACGTGGCTGTCCCGGAGGTAGGAGAGCCGGCCCTGCGGCTGGGGGAGAGTGGGGAAGTGGCGGGCGGTGTCGCCAGCGGCCCGCGCCTCTCGTAGGCCTGGGCGCGGCGTGGCCGTCAGTGTCTCCTTCCCGAGGCGCTGCGCGGCTGAGGCCCGGCCCGTGAGGTGAGCTCGCTTCCCAAGGGGGGAAGGTGGGGAGAAGCGTGCCGGCCGTCACCGTGAGGGAGGGAGGCCCGGGCCGAGAGGAGGCCTGGGGCAGCCGCTTCCTGCGGCGCAGCTCCCGGGCTGCTCGTTCGCGAGGCACAGGGGCGCTCCTCTTTCCCCTTCCTCACATTTCTTTCCCTTCCCCGTGTTTGGGGGAGAGGGAAGCAAAAGCTCTCCCTCACAGCCGTGGTTCGTTTTCTGCCTGCTTCCAGCAGCGTGAGACAGCCCTGCTCAGCTCTGCGGCCCTTCTCGCTCGTGTCGCCCCTCGGCTGCGGAGTTGCAGGGCGGTGCGCGGGGAGCAGCGTTGCGAATAAACTTTAAACCGTTATCACACATACAGAATAACACAGAATGTTAGGGATTGGAGGGGACCTCAAAGGATCATCTCGTCCAATCCCCCAGCCAGAGCAGGACCACCTAGATCAGATCACACAAGAACGCATCCAGGCGGGTTTTGAACATCTCCAGAGAAGGAGACTCCACAGCCTCTCTGGGCAGCCTGTTCCAGTGTTCTGTTACCCTTACTGGGAAAAAGTTCTTCCTCATGTTTAAGCGGAACCTCCTATGTTCCAGCTTATATCCATTTCCCCTTGTCCTATTATCGGATACCAGTGAGAAGAGCCTGCCTCCATCCTCATGACAGTCACCCTTTATATATTTATAAACATTAATGAGGTCCCCTCTCAGTCTCCTCCAAACTAAAGAGACCTAGCTCCCTCAGCCTTTCCTCATAAGGGAGATGCTTCGCTCCCTTAATCATCTTTGTGGCCCTTTGTTGTCATCACAAATTTATGTTTAAACCAAGTGTTAGTCCCTTTTAGTGCTATAAGAAAAAATTATGGGTTTTGTTATGTTACTACGAAGAACCCGGTAATGCTGGAGATACTTTGGTTTAGATTGATGAGAGTTTAGTCTAAAGTGACTGAAGCACTCATCTGATGCATTTTAAAATGGAAACAAAACGTGTAGAATTATATAAGCTTTGAATTTAAAATAAATACTATTTTAGGCTTCAGAAATGAATCAATTAAGCATGCATACATGAGACAACTTGACCTAATCAGTTTTCATGTCTAGTACGTGGACTTTTCTCGACGTCCGTTATCTTGGGGGTATTTTTAGTATTTTGGCATTTGTAAATCAACTCAAGTTAATTAGAGTTATTATTGTAGTGTTAATCTTGAACAACATGCTGTTCAGAAACAAATGAAACTTTTGCAGGCTCTGTATCTGAGATGTCCATAAATGTAGTGTGGTGAATAGTAGTACAGCCTTCATGTGAATGTGTTTTTGAGGTATACTCTAGTTTAGGCCCCCACCTACATCTCAAAGACTTAATAGCAGTTTATAACTCATGGCTAAATTATGGGGTAGGAACTTTAAAAAAAAAACATCCAGTTAAACAAGCTGGACTAAGTTTTCTCTTGTACTGTAGACCTAACAGCATATTTTAGAATAATATGTGCTACCATTGTTATAAGTTTGATTTTGCGTATATCTTTTGAGATCTACTTCAAATCATTTGACTAGTCTGCACCGTTCAGCATGTTGGTTTATGGAAAATATTTCCTACTTTGACAGAAGAATCTGACCAAGATCTTACATTTTTTGTCTCTCTCTCTACATATATATGTATTCATATATGTATATATATATGGGGTTTTTTTTCCGAGATTTTTCATGTTGGATTTTTTCCCATGAATTTTAATAGGAATTACTATTCCTGTTAAAGGAATAGTAATCTAAAATGTTACTTGTCTTCTAACCAGTCTTTGAAGATCCTGCATTAATAAACAGCAGGAAATCACGCTGGTATCTTGCTAAGATTGGAAGTGTAAAGAGGCTATATAGTTAAAGCACACTAAATGACAGCTGTGAGGTCTTGCAAAGCTGTGAGATTTGATGTTTAAAACTAATTATTAGACATGAATAAACTGTACCATGAAGGTAACTACATGATTACGTGGAAGCTGTTTAATGGTATTCAAGAAAATCTATTAATTCCTATTTCAGATATACAATGAAAAAGAACTACTCCAAGGAAAACTGGATCTGCTTAGTGATACCAACATGGTGGATTTTGCTATGGATGTGTACAAAAATCTTTATTCTGATGAAATTCCACATGGTAAGCTGCTCATGTACATTTAAAATTTGTTTTATATCCTTTGTATCTAACCCAATAAATAGCTAGCAGTAATTTGCTTGTTGCACTCAAAAACTAGAATATTATTTAACTTCAGCCTTAACAAACAGTTTGCAATACCGAAACAAATAGAATTTCCTGATCCTGGGAAGTTTGTTGTTCTATCAGGAACTTAGTCTTTGAGTGATGTCTGAAGTATTTCAGTGCTAATTTGGTCATTTCCAGCACTTCAAAGATGTAGTCTAATAGAGTTGTGCTTATGACGAGGCTTTGGGCAACCTGGTGTAGTGGAGGGTTTCCCTGCCCATGTCAGGGGGGTTGGAACTAGATGATCTTTAAGGTCCCTTCCAACCCTAACCATTCTATGATTCAATTTTTCATCTGTCAGATTAAGCACTATTGCACAGCAATTTGGGGTCGCTAAACTTTTTCTTTAAAGCATCCAGTATATTAAGGCTAGGCTTCCGTTGTAAGCAGTTCCATTAATGACTTAGATATGCTGGTAGATAGACCTAGGCATGCTGGATTCAACGTTTTGACCAAATCTTTGATGTGCTAGTGTTAGATGTTGTTGTTTATGGGTGTATATATACAATGATGCATGGGACTGATAACAAATAATGAGAACCACAGGTTTTCACTTTTGTAATCTAAGAAATAATTGTTTTGATAGCTTCATCTTTAGGTTACTTATTCTACTGATTAAAAAGTACAGTTTTCTATGAAAAGGTCTTAACTTACTCTGAGCTCTTTCTGGTATGTGTCATCTTCACGCATCATTGCTTATCAGAATGTGTGTACAGACAGGTTCTTTTTATTTGTGGAATCACTGGCTTTGTTAGAAGACTTCACTGTTTTAAATACTCAGTTAAATTCACTTACTCTGTTATACTTAGAAATGCTTCTGCCCAATTTATAGCTGCTTTTGTCTTGTCTTCCATGATATCAACTTAAAATTACACAGCCAGGAGGTGTCCCAGGAAAACATTTTCGTACTCTTACTAATAAGTCAGCTGAATGGTTTTTCTTTAATCTGTTTCCCCTTCCTCTTTTATAATCTCAAGATTCATCTGAAGTTGGAGATAATTTCTCCTTATTGGAACACTTCCTATCAGGCAAGTCATTCTTAGGTTTAGGTTGGGTCACCATTATGGTGTTAGCCACTTTGGACCTCCTTTGTGTGTGTGTAGTCAAATCACGAAGAGATGTCTGATAGATTCACTGTGGCCTGGAGTGTCCTGGTGTGTGGCTCACTTTCACAGTTTCCTGCCTACTGTTCTCTTCTGGGATTTGGTCTTGGCTTCTCTGATCCCACATGTTTCTTGGCTCATATAGCCAGTCTCAGGGTGCTACTGTTTTTTTACTTAGGGTTTTTTAAGCATATAGGCTTTTCTGAATTTTATTTAAGTGTTCATTTGGTTGCACTGGTAGCACTTGTTGAACAAGTTTGGATCTGTTTAAAATAATCATCCTAAAGCTGTTAGTTCTAATTCCTAATGATTTTTCATGAAAGGTTTAATGTTCTGTTTAAGCATGCATGGTGTTCTAAATCATAATTTTGCAGACTGAGCTACTTTAAATACTTCCTGTCAGTTTTCTAAAAATGTGCTTTCAGCACCTGGTCAGTTAGAGGAAAATCAATCTTATTGGCATCATAGCACCATTTACTTTTTTTCTGAGTTTATTTGGAATAAGTGAACTTCCTTAAAAGGCTGTTTCTCTCTTAGTGGAAGCCTGAAGACACCTTGTCAAGTACAGACTCAACTCTAGCTCTGCCTTCTCTTCGGTGGCTTGATTAGAACTCCACACAGGAGAAAAGGAACCAAATGCTTTTTATTAAGTTAATGAATTGTTAGATACCTCTGGTTTTGTGACTTGACTGAGAGGATAAGCGAAGTAAGAATTGGGAAGACGTGTTCAAATGTGCTGTCAGTACCATGTAATTACAGGTTGGTTTCTGTAACAACTGAAGGCATTACATTAATTTTTTTTTGTTTGTGTGTTTAGCTTTGCGTGAGAAGAGAACAACTGTTGTTGCACAGCTGAAACAGCTTCAAGCTGAAACTGAACCTATTGTCAAGATGTTCGAGGATCCAGAGACTACAAGGCAAATGCAGTCCACTAGGTAACTTCTAACATTGTTTCGCAGGATGGCTTGTTGGTGCCTCTTGGGTGTTGATGATATATATATAAAATACTCTGTGGTGACTGGAAAGACAGACATTTTTATTTCCAGTCAGTATTTTAAGTAGTGCTTGTGGTTAGGTAATTGAAATCACTGGACGCAATTTACTCTTTTCAGTGTGTTTACCTGCTGTGTGTAAGGCATCTCTGTTGTTCTTAATGTTCATGCATCAACTGGGGTCAAGTGACAGTTGTCATGCAGTGCAGTCAAATCACAGCTGAGATTGGTTTTGGGTAGGTTGGGGGACTTTTTTGTTTTTTGAAGGAAGTTTTTTGAGGGGAGAAGTACGGGCTGGAGCAGTTCAGATTATCTTTTTTAGGAGACCATCTGCCCTCTCTTCCTTTTCTGCCTTCCACAGAGGATTATGGAGTACTGTCTTTCTTAGTCAGGGAGGTCTGGTGGATAAGCAGGATAAGCATCCTTTCAACCTCATAGCACACATTTCTTTCAGGAGTCCTGTTGTTCCTCTCCTTATCCTCCCCCACCCTCCCGAGCTGGCCATCTTCTTGGTATAAGATAGTATCATAATCTTTTAAAATGTGTCTAATTTGTTCTCACTTTGCCTGTGGGAGTAATCAAAGTAGAATGAGTTTGTCTTTGTGTTATATCTGAGGACTGAGAGGTTTTTTAGGGTTAAGCCTGAATTAGGCCCTCTGAGAAAGGGTTCAGCTGTAGTCATTGAGGAAGTAACTGAGATGCAACAGAGCAGTGGGTAGGTATTCGTTTAGTGTAAGTTACTGCTTGTTGCCTTTACATAAGAAGCATTGTTACTACTGTTGTAAATGTGTCTAACCCAACTCTGGAATCCCTTCCTCATTTTTACCTGCTCTAAGATTTCAAATAGAGCATACCGCATCAGATAAAATACCTGTGGCTCGACTTGAAGGTGAAGCCTGTACTTGGATTTATTGTTGGCAAGCTATATGCATCTACTGAAGTGGAAGACTAACACTGCTTCTGGAATTTTCTTAGAAAAGCATTGAATGCACAAACTCTTTTTTTCTGGTCTGCAGAAGTCTTCTTGATGAGAGGTACCTTTGCTTGGGAACAACCACCCTGAGGAAAGTAGGTCTCTGAAAGGGAAGGAATGTCATTAGAATCTACTCCTTGTTTAGTGTGCAGATTATCATCCTTCCCGCCCCCCCCCCCCCCCCGCCCCCGGGCCAGACTTACTGAGAAACCTAGCGAACCTTTTGGCCTATGTGGAGCTGTGTTTTCTGTGCTCTGTGCATTGTTTTCAAAATTTGTTGATAGTCTAATTTTGAACTTGGTCAGTGCAGAAATTGTGAAGTGCAATGCTTTGGGTCTCAATGTGCATGTGAAACAAGATGTCAGTAGAAATCATGAAATCTGTAAGCTTTCCAGCACTACAGAAGAAGCAGCTATCTTCTGTTCTGATATCACCAGAATGTACTTAAGCTTCTGCTGTAGAAAGCATCATTAGGCTAGCTAAGCCACCTTTATATCTGATTTCAGCATGGATATTTATGTCAGATAATTATATTAAGAATTACGTTTGCTTGTGACTTGAATGGCTGTACAAAGCCAGGAGCCACTCGAAACCTTTTTGAAATATAGCTTTGAAAGTGAAAGGCCCAACTTGTCTTAGCTAACTGCCTTGAAGTTATTAAGTGGAACTATGTTAATTTTAAAGGAAGGACTTCCTGATAGTATCACAATTCTGTTCAAATCAAATTGAACTTCTGATCCATAATGTAGAGATCTTGTTCAATTCTTGTTTGCCTTTAGCTGTTTTTTGTAATATTTGGCCTAGAAAAAAACCACCTTGTTTCAATTCTAAGTACTAGCATTTCTTGGGAAGTGTGTTCCGTTACTTGACCTTTGATCCCCAGAAGTTGGTCAGTAGTACTTATTCCAAATCAGAAACACCCTGTTTGAAAGCAAGAGATACCATCAAAAAATGCATGGAATATAACTTACCTGATGCTATAAAATATTACCCCTATTACTTAGCAAGTTGTTATGCAGCAAGTTTTGTTTCAGAACTGGTAGATCATTTTTCCATTCAAAATGTCTGGAAACTTGGCAGCTCAAAAATATGGACTTTAGTTATTGGCTCAATGAAAGTTCTAATCCAAATTGTTGGAGTTATACAGTAATGGGGAGAATTGGGTTGGAAGGTGTTAAATCTATCGAGACCTGAGGAGTGCTTTATATAGTAGAAAGCAACTTTTGATTCTTTTACTTCTGTGTATCTCTGCTGGTGATTTGGAATCTGTCAAATTTAGAGCTGTGTATTATCAGGGCTTTAGACCACTACTTTTCATAGAATCATATAATGGTTTGGTTTGGAAGGAACCGTAAAGATCATCTAGTTCCAGCTTTTGATCCGTAACAGTGCTGTTTGGAACATCAAAGCCTGGGAAATGGTAGATGATGTGTAAAGGAGACTTTGCAAGTGGAAGTTATTTCAAGAACAAGCCAGAACACTTCACTGTCTTTTTTCTATGCAGGTATTGGAAGACATTGACTGTAAAATTGTAGAGGAACAGTCAGTATTCCTCATTTTTGAAGTATATTCCTCTGGGAGAAGCCCATGAGATTTTCATTGCTTCCACAAGCATTACTGGGGATTATCATTCTTGGCTACCTTGGAAATGTGTTGTTTACCTGTAAAATCTTATACCATAAGTTCTAATTAAACAAACTCACAGCTTTGTAGTCAGTTGATTTCAGAGTAAATGGGGAAGTTTTCCCCTCCATAGACTTTTACTGTATCTTTGTCCCGAGAGAATTTATAGCTTGGTGCTCTCCTCTTCAGTTAGGTCTTGAATACATGTTCTATCAAACATGACAGTTCCAGGAATTGTCCAAGTCATCTTTATCACGATTGAATGCACAGAAGAGATGAAGTGGAGGGTAGCTGTGGATATAGAAGCGTACCTGGGGAGTGGGGCGGCTGGAGAATAGAGAAAACATCATTAATTCTTTTTCTACTGTAGAAGGGCAATCATAGAATCATAGAATGGTTAGGGCTGGAAGAGACCTCAAAGATCATCTAGTTCCAACTCCCTGCCATGGGCAGGGACATAGAATCAAAGTGCTGAATTGAAAATACTTTCTATTTATGAATACAAATTCAACTGTGCTTCTTGTTGCCAGATGATTGCAGCAGAATTTAAATGGAATTCTTATTGCATTGAAAAGTTGGTATGCTAAAATTTCACTTTAAGAGCTGATCAAGATCCATGGCAGATACTGGATAAAAAAAATTATTCCCCAAGTTAACTATTGCTAAAAATTTGACAGATATCTAGAGTCCTGTGGTTGTTAATATGAGACTTACTGGTGGTAGGTAATCTCATGCTTGCCTGCTGGAGGTTTGAACTTTCCTTTGATCTACATAATATTGCTTGTCCTCTTATTATCCATGTTAAATAAAAAAAGCTTCAGAAATGTGATCATGTGTGAATTAGATGTTTAGAACTTACTAAGTATGATTACTGTTCATAGTTGTGTATTCTTCAGGCATTTGCTATGGTAGAGGTAGTCTTGCTAACCACTGTGTCCCAGTGCTAGCAACGGGATAAATTTCCTTTTAATTCTATTTTACTCTAGTCTTTGCCGTTATTTTTTTGTTGTGTGTTTTTTTTTTTTTTCCCCCCTGTCTCCTGTTAAATTCAAACTTCTTGGCCGGAGTAACTGTTGTGGAATTAGAACACAAGGATGGTAATAGCTCTAAGTCAGAGTTGAACTTTCATACTGAAAGCTAAGGATGCTATCAGATTTAAAACAACGTCCTACCAATTCTTCACCCTAGATATTGCTGCAGGTGGCATTCTTTGTTTAAAATTATATTAATATGAAGATTTTGAAACTTCTTTGTGACACTTTAGGAATAGTTGACTCTGCAGTTGCTTTTGCACAAGTGGAGGAATATCACTTAATTTTATACTCTATTTGGATATTTTACTCAACACCTAAAGGTTGCGTTGCGTAGCGTGTTGCATGGTGACAATCAGTTTTGTAAAAACAGCAGTTTTTATCTTTTTATTATAGGGACGGTCGGATGCTGTTTGACTATTTAGCTGAGAAGCATGGCGTAAGTGTGTTAATTCTTATATCTGTTTGAATTAAGTTCTAAATATCTCCATCCAGCCCCCTCCATAGCCAGCAGCTCTGAGCAATTATGGACTGACTTTTTGGCCTGTCCCATGTCGATATAGCTAACGAGCAGAATTCCTAATGTTAATGTCTTTTATTTGAATGCCTTTTAATTTTTATAGAAACAAAACCAAAACTGGAGCTTCATGTTAGCTGCATCCTTGTAACCAAGGTGTAATACTTTGTAACCGAGGTGTAATAATACTTTGTAATACAGAATTTCACCTTTTTTTCCATTATTGGTATAATCTTTAATTCAGTGGCATGGGTTAAGAGTTAAGTTTTCTATTGTCTTTCCTATGTACAATGTCTTTCAAAGAACTTAAAGACTTCAAAGGTTACTTTACTATTAAAATTGGCTAGTAACAGCATTTTTTTCTTGTGAAGTGTTGGGTTATTTTTCTTTTCAGTTTAGGCAGGAGTACCTAGATACACTCTACAGATATGCAAAATTCCAGTATGAATGTGGTAATTACTCAGGAGCTGCAGAATATCTCTACTTCTTTAGAGTTCTGGTAAGTTTTGGATGTTTGGTTTTGGGGTTTGTTTTGTGGTTCATTTGTTTTTAAATGAAATACTTAGACCAGTAAGTTTTCTATATTAATTCTTAAAATACAATATTTTTGAGCTTTTTTGATACAATTACTGTGCCCCAAAGTTGAAAAAAATTGTTAATAATAATCACTGACTATTCTGTTATTGTTAAACTGAATTCAGAGCTGTCTTTTAAATTTGTAAGTCTTGTGGTGGCATTTAGTTAAGGAATACATTTACAGTGAGGAAATAAGTATCCTGGAAAAAATATAAAAAAAAAAACCCAAAAAACAGCAAAATTAATACTTGTTTTTGTGCACAGATGTTATCAACAGTAGTGAAAAGCTTGCAGGTGGATTGAACGTAATTGGTGGTAATGGTGAACTGCCAGCGTCTTATCTGAACTCTCATCTGTCTTGTCTTGAATTTTGTGATGGATTTAAGAGTACAAGTCATCTGCCTAGGAAATGTGAACAGCTTAAATGAGAATTGTAGAACTAGAGCCACTGTCTCTGAAGCAATTCTTTTCATGCTGTTGTAATTCATATCATTTGTTAATGGTGGGAGTGAATTTTGAGAATCAAGATCTAGTGTCTCTTAAGAACCTCAACACAGTAAATTTATTGTTGGTGGTCAGTGAATGTGCCATTTTACGAACAAATGAAAATTTAAGGTAACTGCTTGAAAATCCAGATACTGCAGCTGTTCCAGCTACAGTATCTAAAGGCAGTTATTCTGAACAGCTAGCTGTAACTACGTGATTTGGAACCAGCACAGTGTGTGTGAACCTCCTCAACTAGAAGTATGTTAAACTGGTTGCCTGGAAGATAATGGCTTCTGAACTGTGTGTCTCATTCTCAGATATATGGAGTGATTGCTGAAAGTATGTGGTGGTTCGTAGGTTGAGGTCTGTTTCTTGCTGTCTATTTTCTAGTCCCATCTAAAATGTTCTTACAGTTTCTCACATACTGCTGCAGTAAATAACAATAATTCCTGTGAGTGACTATAAAGAAGCAGAACTGGGAAATATATCTTTAATCAAAATAGAGTTTAAAGTAGGAATGAGTTGAACTCTTAATCTAAATGTTAGTGATAAAACTGAGTTCTTCTGTATGGCTTTCAGTTTTATAGGTACATTCCACATGCTGAGAGGGAAATAAGTTACTTATGTAGGTTTGTGAGCAACTGTCCTTAATTCGTCATGCTTTAGTTCTGGGCTTAGCATTACATTCTTTTATGTCAAATAACTAATTTCAAAAAGTGGTGGTGGTGTGTTGATAATAGCTTGGTATAGGACTCTTACTACTAATTCTGATGGGAGAAGATTTGTTTTAAGTTCTATGTGGTGAAACATAACCTATGAAAGAACTATTGTCACTAATCTGAGAACAAAATTCGACACTATGAATGACCTAGTGTAATTCGTTCCTGTGTAAAACTAACACAGCTTGACCTTAGGACTGCCCTTCCAGGAAGTAGACTCTACTGCAAAGTTGCAGTTCTGCTGGACATTTCTGTAGGAAGTATGCTTTTTGGCACAGCATTAGCAGAAAGAACTTTTAGTACTAGCTTTTTTAAGTTGGCTACCTGCTGTCACGAGTTCTTTAGGAACCTGCTTTGTAATAAACTTGGTTTAATGGTTTAGAAGCATTTTTATATGGTGTTAAAAAAACCATCAAAACCACACCAAAAAAACCTACCACTGTTAGTGCTCAGTCTTTTTTTTTTTTTTTTTAACTGCAGCAACATGGAGCTTTGTCTTTGACAAGATTTTTGTAGTTTCTACTTTAGGAGCTTTACTACTACTTTTTTCTTCTGTTCCTAAATTGCTTTTTTTTAAAAAAAAAAGTACTCCATTTAGAAAGATAGGCCTGTGCAAATTTGATATATTGTAAATTAAGAATACTGCCAGAAAAATATTTTAGAAATAAGCAAAAGTAAATAATTTTAAAAAATAAAATACTAAGACTATGACTTTGTTGCTGTTGTTGAAAATAGGTTCCAGCAACAGACAGAAACGCTTTGAGTTCTCTGTGGGGAAAACTGGCATCTGAAATTCTGATGCAGAATTGGGATGCAGCCATGGAAGATCTCACAAGACTGAAGGAGACAATAGACAATAACGTAAGTAAAATCTTGGTCGTGTTAGTAGGGTGAGAGGTTAGAGGTGTTTGTATTCAAGTTTTGTTATGAATCACTTGCAGTCTTGTTTAGGAGTAGTTTAGTACCTTTTCATTACATACTTTTTTAATCATAGTGGGAATGGCGAAGGGTGCTCATGAAGAAATAGTGAAGCTTCCTCTCAAATTACTTGCTTTTCTCAACACATTTGAAAACATAGCTGAGAACTTTTAAGGTGTTTCCGATAAACAAAAAAACCCCGAAGTATTCACAAGAATGAGTTTGAGAGCAAAGTATCATTGTGTCAAATTGATTGCTTGCTTAAATTTCAGATAGTTGTACTATTAATTTTCTGTAAAGAATAAAGTGCGTGTAACTAAACTATACTCTTCTCACATGAAAATAACACTTTTGACAAAATGCAAGACAGCTTGTTTTTGGAAATAGTTTTCAGCCAATTCAGCTTCCTCACCAGCTCATGAGTTCAGATGAGCACCAAGAACATGAAGGGAAAGAGTGGGGTCGCAGTACTGATTCAGAGCAACTGAAGTGATCAAGGACCTCTCAGTCTTCCTCTCTGCTCATGGGGCTTCAATGGCCATACCTGAAACATGAGTTTTACTCTCCTGAACCAGAATCCCGAAAAGCTGCTTGGTGTTTTGTTTTGGTTTCTTTCCCCCCAGAATAATTTTTATCTATAAAAATGTGTGTGGCAGATAACTAATGTTAACAATTTTTTGTCTCTAATTTTTTCATCTTTATGAACCTATATGGTTATAATAGACTATTAAATTTGACTTATTCTTTAGAATCTTAAGATTTTAGGATAGAATCATAGGAGTTAGTTGTAATGCTCTTTGGGGTGATTATTACTTGCTATGTCGGGTCATTCTCAACTTGTTTGTAACCTATTTGAAGTGCTGCTGAAATTTGGAGCTAATACAGACACTTAGAGCTGAATCCTTATTTGTGCAGTGTCAGCTGGTTTAAATGAAGATAGTTACATTCATATTCCTTGGCTGAAAGTGATTCTGGTGTTTCATGGTTGTCAGAGCATATTGCAAAAAAGCTCTTGTGAGGCTTTAGAGAGGAAGGGAAACTGAAAAGCTGGAGAAGTCAAGTAGTTCATCAGATCACATCTGAAGACGGAATACAAGAAACGAAATTCAGGATTAGAAAGGGAAGTAATAATGTACGTTAGTGTGGCAGTCTTTGGAGAACTAACACCTATGCTCTTGCTATAACAGATTACAATTTCAGCAAATAATTTGGAATATAGTATTGGAAAATTTGTCTTGGTTTTAACTTTCAGCAGATTTATCTGTAACAGATGACAGGTTAAAAAGCTGGAGGTCAAACTCAGCCTGAGAGGGATAACAGCTAAAAGGACCCAGTGGCAAATCACAAGTTTTTTAACAATTAAAGGTTTCCATGCATTAGTATTCATGCAAACTTCCTGTGTTTTATTTGACTTAAACCAATGTTATGTTTTCTTTTAGTCTGTCAGCTCTCCGCTGCAGTCTCTTCAGCAAAGAACATGGCTCATCCACTGGTCTTTGTTCGTGTTTTTTAATCATCCTAAAGGAAGAGACAATATCATTGACCTTTTTCTCTATCAACCACAGTAAGTCGTGTTGTGCTATGTTGGGGTCTTTAAATCAAAATGAAGGCAGATGATGAATATGCAAGCTTGTAGAATGTTTTTTCAGTCCAAAGTCCAGAGCCATTTCAGAAGGTCTAAAGATATTAAAATTTTGAATATCTTTTTTTCCAAGCCTTTTTTTAACTTTTATGTATAATCTGCTTTTCTTCATGGTTACACTTCTCCATCAAGGAGAAGGGGTGAGGGGTGGTGAAGTAGGAAGAACTAACTGATTTTTTTGTGGTGCTGGGGGGGGGGGGGGGGAGGGGGGGTGCGGCAGGTGGGATGAAATAACTGTTTTTGCTAGATTACCAACTTCTACCACATCTTTTAGGGCTCTAGGGGAAAGTGTTGTTCTATTTTGGTTTTACAAAACCTATTTAAGAAGTGTTCTTAAGGAAAATCGTGAGAAAAATAAAGATGAAAATTGAAACACTATAGCCATTTGTGAGATGACTGACTTATGTGTAGATCTAGGAGATTAGAACAGCTAGAAAAAAGATCACTAGGGTGTTCCTTTTGAAAGTGCTTGTAAATATGGGCTGATTTATTGGAGAGTTAAATGGGAAAGTTGCAGGCTTAGATGACGATGTGAAAAAGTACCTCCTGTGGTTTTGTGTGCCTGTGCAACACAATTGTGAAATCAGTGTAGCTGACAGCTGAGGCCAGTGTTGACCTGAACTCAGCATATGGACTGTTCCTTTGCAGTGCTAGCTCCTTTTCTTCTCTTCCTAGTGCACTGCTGCCTTCTCTTCTGCTTGCTTCCCTCCCTCTCTGTCTGAAAGATCATCACAAGATTAACAAAACCAAATCATCCTTCTATGTTTGAATAAATGGTCAGTCATAAGCCTTGGTATTGTAGTGCATAAAAGGTGTATAAGCTATTTGTCATGAATATACTGTTTTGATGCACAACTGCCTTATATGAGCTTTATCTGGATTTTTTTCTTTTTAGGTATCTCAATGCAATTCAGACTATGTGCCCTCATATCCTCAGATATCTGACTACTGCAGTCATAACAAATAAGGATGTTCGAAAACGAAGACAAGTGCTGAAAGATCTAGTCAAGGTTATTCAGCAGGTAAGGACTGAAAGATCTGATATTTTCTGTCATTTTTTTACTGAGACATGGTAGTATCTTTCTTTTATTAATGTGCCTGGTTTAGGACTTATATTTTGGTACTCAGTTTCTCTCTTAGAACTAATTTTTCACTGTGAAGTAGAATGCATGTCAGTCCATGGGAGGACAGAATAATTTTTTTTCTCCTTTCATGTCAACAAGCAAAACGTGTGAAATAGAATATGCACTCAACTTTGCTTTTTCTTCTGTATGATTAAATGCAGAAAATTGAGTGAGATATGTGAAACGGCTTTGGATCTGATTCTTCTTTTTCAGCCATCCCTATGAGGGATTGTTGTATGGATAGGCGATCTTGTTTGCATTTCGAAACCACTGAACTATGTGCATTGTTTTGTGTTCATGTGTGTTTTCTTGAAAATGTTCCTGTTGTAAGTGTTATATGAGGATGTAGACATGGACAAGAACAATAAAAATTGTGCTTGAATAGCAATCAAGGGGATTAAAGCAAAGATTTTTATCTGGAATCAGCATGCAACTTGTATACAAACCATCATACTTCAAACGTTTTTTTAATAATAATAACATATTGTGAATAATAAACTATGATGTATACGTGACAATGCGGTTATTACAAGCTAGCACCCAATTACATCCACTCCAAGCATGGGTATAACTACCTATGCGAAACACAATGAATGCGAAGATCAAATTTTAAGCATATCTTAATCTGGTTTTAGGCATTAGCATTCACAAAAGAAGTAGTGGAAGTGCTGAAGTGTTAGACTCATCTCTTGTCTTAAGCTAAAACCTTATTTTAGCATTGAACTTATATGAACTTCTAGTATTTGAAGTAAAGTAACACTTTACAACTTTTTTTGCTTTTATTTTATCTTTTACAATTGGTGTGATTAAAAAAAGGATGACTAGGGTGTTCCTTTTGGAAATACCAACTCTGGCAGCTTTGGTTTTGAAATATCTGATAAGAGATTTATTTCTTAGTGCTTCTCTACCGTGTGATTCATTATATTATATCATGAAGTGGTAGAGATTTTACATATTTAAAAGCAGTTCAGACAGGATAACTAGTGACTTGTCTACATAGGAAAAACAAAGCACTGGGTGATTTGTCAAATGTTATATGGTAGGCTGATTGCCCTACTAACAGGTAGGGATTGCTAATACTTGCAGTACTGTTGCAAGTATTGAACTGGCAGGTGAGCAGTTTGTTGTTCATCTCTGTTAAATTTAAAAGGTGATGGATCCAAGACTGTTCTACTTAGTGGATGTTAATTATGTGGTTAACAAGTACAATTTTGATATAAAAGAACTTCTACCTATAAAACTGAATTCTAAATCTAAATAATGAGACTGTAAATACAGTTCCTTGGGGAAGAAAAAATATCCCCCCTGCCCCACCTCTTCCCGGATCAAAGTTATCTCTTAGTAATTCCCTTGATTTGATGGTGGTTTTGTATGCTAAAGGAGATATTGACAGATAATTGAGATAAGCTGTCTTAAAATGTACATTAGAGACATGTCAGAGGAAGTTTAATTACATCTTAATTTACACAGATATATATATAGATCTGATGTTGTTCCTGCCTTGTAGTTAAAGTTGAGTAATTCCTGTAATGCCAAAAAAAATTCAACCATTTTGTATGTAGAAAGTATCGTTTATGTTAGCTATGTTGTCAGTGTAAATAGAATGATCCTTCAGTCTGAATTATGAAGCATTTGGCCTTGAACTGGTCTTTGAAATTAGAATTTAGGAAAAATATCTGTTCTGCCATACTTTAAGAAACTTGGAGGTTTTATACAGAAACATCTTTAGTCTCTGACATTTTTTGAACTCAAAGATCGCAGCACTAAATGCTGAAGGTGAAACTGTGCTTCTGGTTGTTTAACTGTGCTATTGGGGGTGGGAAAAAGAGCTCATTTATTCAGCTTTTATAAGAGCAATTGGGAAGTTGCACTTAAAATATTAAGATTATATATTGACTTGTTTCCAGTATGAAATTTTGTTTGAAGAGCATAAGGAGTACTTGAGTGATCTTGTGGCCTTGATTTCTAATATCGTTCCTAATTTTTTTGACAGGAGTCCTACACATACAGGGACCCAATCACAGAGTTTGTAGAATGCTTGTATGTTAATTTTGATTTCGATGGTGCACAGAAGAAGCTGAGAGAGTGTGAAACAGTAAGGTTTACGACATTCACAAAGCTTTTCTTCCTTTAAGTAAAGATCTCTAAAATTCACAACAGCCAGCTAATTTGTTTGAACAGTTGTCTGACTCCATTGGCGAGGTTTTCTGATGAGCTTTAATTCATGAGTGGGGGGGGTTGAGTGGATGTTTTTTGGCAATTCATTTTGCAACACTTAAGACTTACTGTAACCATATAGCTTTAAAATTCTATTTAAGCAGTTCTAGAACAATAAGTGAATAGGTAATCATGCATTTGGCTGAGCTTCAGCTTTTCCATTAGTGTTTTGAGAAGGGCTTAAAGAAAAGCTTGGATTTGCCTTGTGTTGTGGAAGGTACTGCATCCTGGAGTTGTAATGGTGAAAAGTATTGTGAAATAATATTAGCATAGTTAAATACGTGTTCTTGGAAAATTCATAGTTAATCTACTATGAACAGTTAAAGGTATATAATACTTGGGTTGACTAGTGTAAAAGTTAATATTTCTAATTGCTGAACATTAGTACTAATTCTTGGAGCCTCTGGTTTGACTTTCATTAGTATTAGTCACCGAATTGGGTAAATCAAAGGCTTATAATAATCTTCACTGCATAGGACTGGTGGTCCTGTAATCTGAACTCTGTAGACAGACTTGCAGTACTAAGTAAGCTGGTTTGCATGGTAAGGAGAATGCTCATCAAATTGCAGAGTGAGAGAGGAATCCTACAATATGAGCGGACAATTGAAACTTACGTGTTGGAGGGATCTTCAGTAGAATGATGACAGCTGTAGACCTTGTTTTCTTCTTGAGTCAGACCTTGGTGATCATGTTAGCATGCAATTTTAATGTAGCAAGCTGCAGAACAATGAAAGTTTCTGCTAAATCTGTAGCTTTTCCCCCTCACCTTAGAATACACCGAGAATGTTTTTTAGAAGAGCTGTTCACTGATGTTGCTTATTGATGGTATGTACCAGTAAATTACTACTTCCATGTTTGTTCTCAGTGTTCCCTTTCTCCTTACACTTGCAGGTGCTTGTGAATGATTTCTTTTTAGTGGCATGCCTTGAGGACTTCATTGAGAATGCCCGTCTCTTTATATTTGAGACTTTTTGTCGCATCCATCAGTGCATCAGCATTGGGTAAGATAACTTCTTAGTACAACAGTTCAGGAAAATCAGTCATGGATGACAGTTCAACAAACAGTCTAAACTTTAGTGAAATATTCAGTCATCAGATGAAATGAAAATCAACTAAAATTTAATTGGATAGTTGTCTTTATAGTTTTATATATACCTATAATGTAACATACTTGAATTACTTTAAAGTTGAATTCTTGTGGGTAACTTTAAAACAACCTCTCTCTACCACCTCCACCCCATAAAAAACCAGTACTTTCAAGCTAAAACTTTCTCATGATGTCAGGTTAGATCTTTACTGGATTTAATATGAACTCTGATACCCAGTGTCACCTAAGTCTAGGTGTCATAATTTGGAGCTCGGTTCCTCACATATTGATACAGAGTGGTAATGTTAAATAAATACAAATTGCAAATACAGCGGTCTTTTCAAATGGATCAGCACTGTTGTCTCTATTGTAGAAACTAGGCAGGAAAATGTTGTTACGCATGCTTGAGATCTCTTTCCAGTTGGTCTTTGCCGCTGTTCCTCATGTTTCCACATCTCTTAAATTAAAAAGGAAAGAAGTGAAGAACTCTGAATGCTACAAAAATCTCAAGGGTATAGAGAACAGTGCAGAGATCCTTGAGACAGCAGAAACCAAAGCTGTTAAATTGATCAAGTTCAATGGAGTCTTGCTACCAGCTTGCATCCAGAGCTAATGTATCTGTCTGGTCCTCTGAGGAAGCAATTCAGTGCTGCTTGGTTTCAAAAGAAAAGGGCTTGAGAGAAAATTGTCTTAGAGTTTTGCCAGCTCATTGAGAGGGTTACTTTTTTCATGGATAGATATAGTTGGAGAAAGGGCAAAGATTCTTACTACTTTTAATATCTTCACTGTGTGACACATTTGTCTTCAGTGCATTTGGAAAACAATTTTTATCCTTTATATCAAAATACTCAGTTCAATGTAAAAGGCAGACAGTGAGTTTGAGCATTTTCATCAGCTGTGGTGTATTGTGTTTTAAGCATAATCATAATAGTAAACTGAACTGGATGCTGTGGACAAAGCTTCCGTACTTATGTTCATTTTGATAAGGAGGCTAATACTTTATCTAAAATCACTTTAAGCAGGGTACTACACATTTAAGTATAAAGGGGTTTTGAATAAGTATCTGGAAGAAAAAATGTAAATAAAGTTCTCTTTGGGATGAGTTTTCTGAGGAATATAAAACCGTATAGTGTTTTACTCTTTCTAAAAATTACTTTTAGTACTGTGAATACTACACATAATCAAGCACAAGTTTTTAATGAAACTAGATCTTTAAGCTTTTTTAACTCAAATCTAGATGTCTTTCTAAGAAGCCTCCTCCAATCAATGAGTAGAGTCTCCAGAGGGTGTTTCCCAAGTATGCTTCAAGTCTCTCTGTCAAAAGATGCTGATGAGCTGTGGATAACATACCAGTGATTCCTTACAGCAAAACCAGCAAACTTTACTTAACAAATCAAGGTCTATGATAGGTGGTTGTCTGATTGTCATTTATTTGGTGTCTGTTACTTATTTCACAGTTCATACTTTTTTGTGCCATATGTGGTATTTCAAATTACAAGAGAAAATGCTGTAGTTGGATCTGCTTGTTATATGTAAGCTATTCATAAATAGAGGTAGCAGTGTCATTATTTTGTGAGCATTATGGTGTGTTCTGAGGCAGATGATAAACTTTGAGTTGAGATACGTATTTCAGATTGATGTTCCTACCATGTGTCAATTCAGGTAACTGCATATGGAATCAATTGTCAGTAATGAGATTCTTTTCAGTAGGTCAGTGTGTTTTAAATGATGGAGGTAAGCCTTAATTTTCTGCACAACCTGCAACAATCATTAGATTTGGACTTAAGTGAGGTGCATACTTATTTCCTAGTGCATTTCAGGCTTCTTTTTGGAGGAATTAACCAGTCAAAATGCTTTTAATTAAAACATATGACAGAGGCATATTTCTTGCATTTCATTGTTCACAAGTGATTTCTACTGCTATTCCTGGAGTTGAAAACTCGTTGGTTGTACCATAGTGCTTGATAAGTTACTGTTTAATTATTCAGAACAAATTTGAAAACAATTAGTGTAGAGGGAAATCTGCTATTCTTTGTTAGGTGGAAGACAGATGGCTTGTTTAATACGTTTTTTCAACTACGTACATCTGTTAGGCAGCTGACGTTTTTCCAAAGGATGTGGTGGCTTTATCAGTTACAATTTAAAAATTTATACATCCCAAATTCTGCAGTTAGCTTACTGTTTGAAATGTCATGTTTAATAGGGAAGTAATAATGAAACTAATTCAGAATGTGTTTTGGTTAGTCTGATATACCTATATTTAATTGAAGAGCTGAATACACTTCGTTTTTCTTTTCTTTCTTCTGTGCACAGTACAAGATAAGCTTGTTTATATATAAAGTTGTGTGGAGTTCAGTAAATGTGCCTTTTAAGCAAAGGAAAACTTAAATAGCATTTGCTCTAGCATGACCCAAATAAGTGAATCTCCTTATAAAATAGAAGGACATACTTAATCTAAAGAATGGGTTTTGAAACTACTGTTGGGAAACTAACCTTTGAAATCACCTGTTGCTTGAAATGGTAGGCAGTATTCTCTAAATATTAATAAAATTATTTCATTGTAACTCATGAATTTTTAATGGATTATAGTGGGGATTTTTATAAACAGTGGTAACCTAGAATACAACTTTCTTGCTTCCGTTCCTTTGTATTAATGGTGCTAATATTTATTTGTAAATCTGAATGTGGAGGATAGCGGGTTTGTTACATAATTGTAATCAGGATAGGTCTTCACTGTGTTTGCTCTGGAAGGATGGAGAATGCTTTTTTGGCTGTGTGTTGCTTTATCAGGCAAGTACCTCTGTGTTATACATCCAGGCACTTCAGGTGGTGCTGACTGCTTCAGTGTAGCCTGCAGGAAGACCCTAGAATGGAAGACAGTTGCCACAAGTCCTGAAATAAGGTTGTCCTTTGCATCAAAGGTGTAATAAAGTTTTAGATTTTTTAGCACAGATATCTTTATTTTGGTAAAATATAATGGTTATGTGATACCTTTGGTTATTTTATATTAAAATTTTAAATCCATGTAAATCTCGAAGCTAGAAGTTGAGATAAAATAGATTTTTACATCCCTTTTTACCTTGTCACTTTCATTCTGTGATTTGTAAGTTTTTCAAATGCACATGCAGAAAAAAGAGCTGTACAGAGATGTGCTATTTCTGTCATGTAGCTGCATATATGCTATGTGTTCATATAGTATATCTTAATTTTTAAAAAGCTCACTTCTGAAGAAGCTGAGCTAGTGAAACTTAAGCATAGTATCTGCTAGGTGGTGTAGAACACCTAACAGCTTCTGGCTTGGAATGACTCTCAAAGTCTGAGGCCTCTTCCCCTCTAAGTACACAGGGACTTTAAGTTAAGGAAGATGCAAAATCTGAGTGCTGTAGGTCGGAAGGGACCTCTGGAGGTTATCTGGTTCAATCCTGTGCACCGAATTACAGCTGAGCAGGACCCGCTGCAATGTTTCATTGTGCTGCTTAAGGCCTTATCTAGTTGTCTTGACTATTACCGAACATAGAGGTTCCATGCTTTAATACCAAAGGTAGATTGCTTAATCCCCAGTGTAGTGGCAGTAGCCATTCTTGTGATCATCTGGAGGAGGAACTATTTTATCGGAATCCTATTGATGCTTCTAAAAAAGAAATATGAGAATTCCCCTAATACACATACCCCTTAGGCCATGTTCTTTTGGTTTGAAATTTATTTAGTTTCAAGTCACATGCTTAACATCACTGATTCAAAGATAGAAAGCAATTTGTAGCTTATTCCTGTGGTAATACCTCTCTTATTCTGTCTAGATGACTGATGATTCCACAAGAATTTACATCCATCTTCTGTTCTCTTGTCTACCTTAACTCTCTACAATTGCTAATTCAACCACAGATTAACAGGTCTAGTGGAACAGTAGCAACCGTGGTTGGATTCTACTTCCCCTTGCTTTGCCAAACTCCAGATACTTTGTTGCCTGTTTGTTGTGTTGTTTCACTGCAGTGTGTTCAGTGTAAGTCCAATGTGTTGAGGGTGTTTTTTTTTTTTGCTGTTCACCTCACTTTGTGATGAAAAATGGAATTTACTTTTTATAGCTGGGAAAAGAGCAAGAGATCAAGAACGTAAGGAGAGAAGACTGTATAAGCTAGACTATAGATAGTCTAGCTAGGTGGGCGAGGTAATAATGGATATACAGTATTTGCTTAACACTAGTAATCATCAAGAGAGGAAAGAGCTCTTTCAGCTAGAGAAAAATATGTTGATGCAAGATGCTGTAAAATGGTGAGAAATTGACCTCTTGTGCAACTTGACATAGCCAGCTGTCTTTTTGGTCATATCTGTAGCCCTTACCTCATGTTTGTTACCTTATTCTGAAAGCTGATGGAATAATGAGCATTACAAATGTCCTGTATGAGCCAGCTGCCAGCAGGAAGCTAAAGGAGTTGGCTGCAAAGCCACAGGAAACACCATCAGAAGGAATTATTCCTGGACAAGAGTGCTTGTTTAATAATTTTTCTTTCTCTATCCTCCCTCACAATCCCTTCTTGAAATTGCAAGAAGCTTGAGCATAGTGTATGTGTCACATCTTCTATACTAAACTCTTGTCTCATGGCTCTTGTTCCTGAAACTTCAGGGTGAAGTTTATTGCAAAGTAAGCTACTGAGAGACACTTTCCTTGACTATTTAGTCTAAACTTTCATGACTGCTGACTGGATTTAAATAAGAGAGAGTTGGGGCTGTTCAGCCTGGAGAAGAGAAAGCTCCGGGGTGATCTTATAGCAGCTTTCCAGTACCTAAAGGGGGCCTACAGGAAAGCTGGAGAGGGACTTTTTACAAGGGTGTGTAGTGATAGGACAAGGGGCAATGGATTTAAACTGAAAGAGGGGACATTTAGATTAGACATAAGGAAGAAATTTTTCTCTCAGAGGGTGGTGAGGCAGTGGAACAGGTTGCCCAGAGAAGTTGTAGATGCCCCATCCCTGGAAGTGTTCAAGGCCAGATTGGATGAGGCTTTGGGCAAGCTGGTGTAGTGGAGGGTTTCCCTGCCCATGTCAGGGGGGTTGGAACTAGATGATCTTTAAGGTCCCTTCCAACCCTAACCATTCTATGATTCTATGATTCAGTTCATTTGTACTCTTTACAATGATGGCTGCTGTGTTATGTTGTAATGAGATCACTTGACTGACAAGTTTCCAAAGAGTGTTTATGGAGGCAAAGTTTAATAGGAATATATAAAAATTTTGAGGGTTGAGATTTAAGTGCAAGATGTAGTTCCAAACAACTAAGTATATACTTTCAGGACGTGAATTCCTAATTTACATTTTCCCAGCGTAAAGCAGTGGGGGTGGGAGATGTGCAGGAGTGCACATATGTAAGCTTTAGAGTCACTTCAGTCAAATGTAAGTGTGCTTCCCAGGTATGTGATATTATTGAATACAAGTCTTGGGCTGTGCTAAACTTGGTGTTGACTTAACTTGCATTCCCTAGTCATGTTTACCAACACCAGAGGGATTGTATTTCACCTTTTGATTAAGTCTGTTTTCTTTTAGCATGTTGGCAGATAAACTAAATATGACTCCTGAAGAAGCGGAAAGATGGATTGTCAATCTAATTCGAAATGCGCGATTAGATGCCAAACTGGATTCAAAGCTGGTAAGACTGTATAGATGGATCCAGGTGAATTGGTCACATTTTTCATTAAATTTATTTTACCTATTCAGGAACAGTGAATTCTAATTTTTGCTGTGTTTCTTTGCCCATAAAGTGTAGTAGACTTCATTTATTCTTTTTTGACCCTGTCTGTAAGATGATTTGTGAAAACTCGGAAAGCAGAGCATTAGATTAACAATCACTTAGAATGCATATGCCTTTAAATTTGCTGTATCTTTCCTATTTTTAGGGCCATGTAGTCATGGGCAACAATGCAGTTTCACCTTATCAACAAGTGATTGAAAAGACCAAAAGCCTCTCTTTTCGTAGTCAAATGTTGGCTATGAACATTGAGAAGAAATTGAATCAGAGCGGTAGATCTGAGGTTAGTATAAGTTATGTTTTATGAATTCCTACTACCTTTTTTTGTGGAAAAATATTTAAATAATTCTTAACCTGTTCCTTAATTCATCAAATGTACTTCTAGTTCTGGCACCAGCTATTAAATTAAAAAGATTTATTTTCTTATAGTGGGAATTAGACAGTGATTCTCGTCTTCTTGCATATCTTCTCATCACTAGATATTCCTTTTTTTGCGTGTGTAACTAAGTGTGTTTCTGTCATTATTTGATTCTCTAATTTCTTTAAATGATCCCCTTCACCACCTGAAAAGGGCTAGTTTTGAAGGGTGACACTCATAAAAGTAGTTGTATTACTCTTTTTCAAGTGGGTTGTACTTGAAAAGTCTATATATTATTGAGACAAGGATGAATGATGCTTAAGACTGGAACGTGAAGGAGGAGTTCTGCAAAACCCTGTTAAACCCATTTAATGAAATACTAGAGAATATAATTAGGTCAGCCAGAGACTTAAGTAGAGCTAGTGAAAATATGGAAGTTGGCAAGATCATCTGGTCTTGCCTCTGTCCACTTTACAACATGGGAAATTTTGTGAGAGAGAACAACAGTGTAAGGTAGATGACTCTGAGGTCCACTAAGGACCCAGCCATACATACTTAAAATGAAAAAAAACCAAAACATGCATTAAAAGAACTTAAAGTTTTACTAGGCTTCCTCACTGCTTGGCTGAAATATTAATAGAAGTTGGACACACAGTGGTGGATTAGTTTATTCTGTTAAAGGGAAGCCACGTGAAACTTATGTGATATTTTCCTTAAAAAAATACACCTGCCAAATTATATTTATTTTGGAGTCTTATGGAACTTTTCCTCTTTGAAACTGCTAACTTGGGGGACTGAGGTTGTACAACTTAATTACAGCATGTATTTCTGTTATATCAACACTTGCTTTAAACTTGTAGGGTATCCTTTACTGATTAACAATATTGCTGCTAATTAGCCATATATCAGTATTATAAATTTTTTGAGTAATTTCTCATAAGTTTCAGTAACCAACAGATAATATAGTAATTTCTCTTCTATTGATGCTTATTTATTTATTTATTCTTTAGGCACCTAACTGGGCTACTCAAGACTCTGGCTTCTACTGAGATACTTCTGCAGAGAGGGGGGAAATAAATTTTCATTTGACTGAAAAGCACATAAATATGTAACTTTTTTGAGGAAAGGTAATTGTGTTCCATGTAACATTATTTGAATAAAATTGGCTAATTTTAACAGTCTGTGCATCTCTAACTTTTTTTAGATACTTAATAATGTTGTATAGGGGCTTTTTAGCATAATGGGGTTCCGAAGCCTTTTGGATCACAGTTTGCAAAATTTAAAGTGTTGATTGTGTTAGATTTGTTTGTACTGAAAGATGCTGTTGCTCTCAGAGCTGTCTTGAGTTTGGGAATGTGGAGTTATGGTAATTTATTTCTATTGCAAATGTCAAGCATAAAACTAAAAGCAAATGGGACAAATGGTTCCCCACCAAACATTTGGCCAAACAGAAAACTTTTTCTTCACTTCATTGTTTTTGTTTGTCACAGAAGGAAGTTGGTAGAGTGAAGGCACGTGTAGCCTATGCCTTTTATGAAACCTAACATAACCTACATGTGTAATCTACATCTAGTTTGGGTAGACCTGTGTGCTTATGCTTCAGAATTTTTCCTATTCTAAATCTCATTTTTACTCTTGCCCAGTTTTGGAAGCTTTCTGGAGCAGAGTTTTTTGTTTCAGGGGGTGGGGGGGGTGGGAGGGAGAGTCTTTCCAAAGGTCTGGCTAATTTGCTGGGTATGGTTTAAAGCTTTTTATTTTGAAGTCTGAGGTTCTTAAGATTCACGATGCAAACATGAAGCAATAAAACCCTGTATTGTTCAACTATTGTAGTTTGAAGGGGTTTTTTTTTAGGTTTCTGGCTTTTTTCAGCCCATTTGTCATACATTCTGCAGTGCAAAGGTGCTAAGGAAACCCAGGGAATTATCATAGTACCTCTAAGCCCCATAACACTCCTCTTGTCCAAACACCTTGTGCTGCACAACTGTTTCTGCCTTTGAAGAACTGATCTTCTCATATTCACATTGTTTATTGTGCTTATTTTTAGTCTTACGACTGTCAAAACAGTTGTGCTGGCCTAGCAGATGGAATTTAAGAAGCGGTGGAAGCTACCAGTTAAAGGTAGATGGTTACTTGACTATCTACAACAATGCGAAAAGCTGGTCTACAGTACAAGGATTCACGTGTAGGTTTGGTTCCTATGATGGGAACAAAGAGACTGAATCAGAGCTGAAGTTAGCAAGTTGACTTTGGAGAGCAGAGTTTCCTAAGGCTGAGCATGCTTTTTATGCAATGTTTCTTATTGTTCCTCAAGCTTTCTCTCAAGAGATTATTCTAAAATGAGTGTTTTGGGGCTGTAATGACACAGAACAAATCTACAGTTTGCAATTTAGTCAATCTAGATTGTGTAATAACCACGTTCCCTGTTTGATAACACAGGGAATCACAGAAGTGCCGTTGTATAATAGTTAAAGAATTTTTAAATGAGACAAAATTGGAATGTTGTTTGTAAACAGCAGAGAACTGGCCTTTCCTTTTGACAGGAAGAATTTACTTAAATAGTCAGATCTCATCTCGGGGTCACAATACTGTTATCATAGCTTTCCATTCTGTTTTTCTGTTTTTTCATCTGTCAGGTACACACACATAGATACGTGCAGATTGTTCCACTGCTTAAATTCTGAGTAGTTTCCCTCAGATATTCATATAACAGATGTTTCACTGAACAGTTTTGAGGCTTGAGAATTTTTTTGCCATGTGCAAACCTTAAAGGAAAACTTCAGTTCAAAATGGTTACAGTACCTTCTGTAAATGGATTGTGCATCAAAATGTTGTGTTGTCCCTACACTTGATTCCTGCACTAACAGGCTACTTAAATTTTGTAATTACATCTTAATGGGCTCAGTTCAGCTCACAAAACCCCAGCACTTCTACATTCACATGCAGTAAATGATCATGACTCTTTTTTTTTTTTTTTTGATGCTTTCCTGGAAGTTCAAAGTGTGAAGTTTATTCAGCTTGTTGTAGATATAAAGCTAATGCTTTCATGGGTTAACTTTTGTTTCTTGGAGAGGGGTGGTAGATGAGGAGTGTCTTGGTTTTGCACTAGCATTTAAGTCCTGATACAGTGATCACTGGAGCCACTGACTTAAGTACCCAGTCAGATAGGTTTCGGAACAGGAGTTCAAAATGAGGATTCATAATGAATTTCCAGAAAAGACATTTGCTAGTCATTTCACTACAGTAGAAATCATAAAAATTCAGAGCTAACTATATTCACTGGTGATATCTCAGGTACCTGCAGGTATGTTGTGCGTAATGTTTCCAATTTTCTGAAATTCTGATTTCAGATAAGGGGTTTTTTTTAAACAAGTGATATATTATTATTTATTATGTTTGGAGAAGAGTGTGTGTGTTCTGAAGCCTATCTGCTGTTATGCAGTTAGGGTAACGTTGCTAAAATCATTCTATTAAATTGCACAGGTCTCACCTGGTTTTGATGGGTGAAAGGAGAATGCCTCATTCCAGTTGTTGTATCCTGTGGTCTATGAAGGGCTTTAGTTCCTGTTTGCTCTTTGCTGAAGTAAACCTACTGTGTGCTTTCAGTGGCCTAGTAAAAATTTAGTCCCCTATTTTTTTTTTTCTGTGTGTGCCAGCACTGCTATTCAGAGAGGAAAGTTTTGTTGACCCTAAATCTCAAAGTATGATCCCTCTCATGGGATGCACATGATGGTGCTGTGACAGTGCTCTGCCCTGCCGATGCTTGCCCAGTGGCTTTTCTGCATGGCTGCATGTGTGCTCAGCAGAGCCTGTTGCCATGGATATTGATAACATCCCGTCTTCCCTGCATGGTGAACCTAGGATGTCTTCACAAAATAACCAAGTTGCAATGCAATTACACAGGGAGGGGAGGGCAAAAGAGGAAAGGCAAAGCGTGTCCTCAGCTGAAGGATGATGCTGGCCAGAGAGTGAGTTTGCAGTAGGTTGGCAGAAGATGAAACTTCAAGAATGACAACTGTGAATTCTGTCATAACTTTCCATTGACTAAGCTTTAGCAATCTCATTAGTAGCAATATTCTATAAACATCCAAGAATAGTTGTTCTCCTTTTTAAATTACATGAAGATAAGATCCACTTTGTGCCTCTTGTTTTGGCTTTGCTTTTGCAAATATTTTCATAGTAACTGCTAAAAGAAGCCCTTGGAAAGGGGAGGGGAAGACTGTGAGGAAGACTGTTTTAAGACTTCCAACTTTCCCTTTTTTTTATTTTTCTTGGAAGGGAGAAAGACAAGAAAGGTGGAAGATGGGGAAATCTTGTACTTTCCCTGCTGCAAGAACTCTTTTTGAAGAATGTTGGCTTGTTTTTTTCAGTAAACTTGTTGAGCAGGTACAATGTTACATTGTCAAGTTTCCTTGTTTTGTAGAAAAATAAAGATTTTCTTTCTAAAGTTTAAAGAGAAAACTTGTTTAACATGTAAAGCTCTAATTCTCTGGGCATTAAAAAGTTTTGTTTCTATTCTTATTTAGATAAGATGTGGTGTTATGTTTGTAATTTTTTAAATAAAATTTTTAATAGTTTCAATAGATGTCTTCCCAATTCCTGTTCAAGAAACGCCATCAGAAGTTAAGCCTGCAACAGCCCTTCAAGGATCTTTAATTAAAAGAGGAGGGGAGTGGGAAGTGGAACTATGCTGGTTCTGGTAATGGGTTCCTTTTATAGCATGTACCAGTGGAAGAATGGTGTAAGGAACTCCTAATCTTCTCTGTAATTAGCTGATAATTAATTATGTGACCTTTAATATCCAAGAGGACAGCAAAATCAGATGCCTGTGAGCTGTATGTTAAAATAAAGGTTTAAACAAAATCCCACCAGCAGCTTGGAAAGGCAGATGTATTATTCTCTACTCCAAGTCATCCAAGACTGTGCTCTGTCAACAAAAAGCACTGACTGCTGGAGTTGTAAGTCAGAACCAGGAATAAGTGAATAGAGGAGGTCAGCGGAAAGCACTGAGAGCACAGCGTTGCTGAAAAGTGGACTTGGCTTTCCTTGATCCTTTTGTAGCTGTCAGCAGGGAATTTGGTATATGTACTGTCTTTGTAAATAAACAAGATGGCAACAGATGGATACCTACCTCCTTAGAGCAAAATGATGCAGCAAAGAAGTGCTCAAGGCCAGGTTGGATGAGGCTCTGAGCAACCTAGTGTAGTAGAAGGTGTCCCTGCCCATGGCAGGGAGGTTGGAACTAGGTGATCTCTGAGGTCCCTTCCAACCCTAACCATTCTATAACTTCTGAGGCCAGTGGGTAATGGCATGGTATGCTGATTAGTACTGGGAAAAGACTGCCAGTAAACTATACAGGAGATGCATATGAGCTCTCTGCAGCTGGATTCATGAATTCAGTGTCCATGGAAAGGATAATAAATGGCAGCAGGAGCAGAGTTGTGAAACTGATTAATTACCATGACTGAGCAGCCGGCTGATGGGCTGTAAAATAACTTTCTTTACTTGTATAATGCAGTCCTGATAAAGCAAAGGATGTGAAAATGCCAAACTGCAAGCCTCCTAATGAATGTTTTCATTTTGTAGGAGAGTGAGCAACGCTTTGCAAAGAGCAAAACCATCTTTGACTTATAGGTATCCAAAGACACTTGCATGAAGTCGTTCAAGTGGTTTCTTAGCAGCCTGGGCTAGGGAGTAAGCTGTGTCTCAGCATCTTCCTTGACTCCACACACACCTTTGCATTATTTGTTTCTTGCTCAATGTAACATCAGTGATAGGGCATTTTGAATTCAGGATTAGATTTTTGGAAAAGGAGAAATAATTTTTGTGTGTAATACAGGAAATCTTTGAGTTTTGAGCAGTATACAGAATAGAGAGTGACCTGTTTTTTTCTTTTCTGCAGGTTTATTTTTGACCTAACTAGTACTGTTCGTTCAGTGCCATGCCTTTCTTACTGTGTATGTAGGAAAAAGCTTGTTTCAACTTCTTTTCCTCTCCCTTCCTCGCTTCGTACCACCTTATCCCCCAAGGATCTGAAACTCTCTTAGGGCAGACAGCTTCCAAGGCTTTGAAAATGTTTATCGGAAATTACTAGTACAAAAAATACAATCCAGTACGTTGTATGATTTGAACATAAAGCAAGTGTTACCAAGAATGGGAAAAGTCAGAGAATTTCTGCAAGGCTACAGAAGGTTCAAATTAAGTTAGAAGAAACAAGGACACTCATCTATTTTGGCTTTCAGCATGATTAGATATTAGTTTCTTGTACAAATTTGATTAGTGTTTTTGAAGAATTTACAGTTTCAGCTAAAATTACTTGCACAGCTCAAAGGTACTAATAATTTGCAGCACCCTGCCCCACCAAGTAAACTGAATTTGTGAGAGGTTAAACGCTTGTGATTGTTGAGGTGTTACTGGTATGTCCAACTGTAGATTGAGGAACTTAATTTAGACAACCACATTTTTTCAAATCTTGGCTATGTTTTGCAAAGTGCCGTAGAAGCCTTTTGGCTAAAAGGTGCTTTATTTTGATAGTACAGTGAAGGAATACCCCTGATGTGAAATGAGCTTTCTGTGTTAACTTTACTCAATCTATCTAAAAAAACTATCCGACTACATCTTGTTATATAATTTATCTATCAATCCTGTCAAAAAGAAGAGCTTATGTTACTTGGAGGGCCTTCATGCCAATTCCGAAATGAAAAGCAATGCGCACTGCCAGTACAGCAATTGCCTGCAGGCTTATTGAATTTCGTTCTTCACTCCTACTCACCACCAAAACCAGCTCAGAAAATAAAGAAAAATCTCCAAAACGGAATTTCGGGGGGGGGGGAGGGGGGGAGTGGGAAAGTAAAATTATGTTAAAAATTATTAATGAGCTATACTATATGTGCTTTACTCATGTATAGAGCCACACTGAGAGGGACTGATGAACACGTAGGCAGAAGGAACCACAGAGAGATGTATGTTGTGTTTGTTTAAGCCCACGTATTCCAGTACCGCACCACATTCTCTTCATCTTCACTTGCTTTACAGATTCTGAGTTTATCCTGTGGAGAGAGCCAACACAGCCCTCCTCTCTTTCACCCCCTCCATGTGTTAACTCTACACTTGTGAGAAAAGTAAATAGGATGTAAAAGGATATCTATCAGCTGGCAGGATCCATCTGTTTAACTAACGGTGTCCATTGATTTGTGCAGGACGCATCAACTCAAAATCGCCAGTTCCAGAGCAGCGAGGAATCAGACACGGTATATTCCAACTCCCCCTCCATGAGTTTTTCCAACTCTATCATTCTCAAGCTGAGTATGGACTCATGTGAGGGAGTAAAGATAAAGGATGCGGAGGGAAGCCATGGAGGGAAGCTTCCACTCCAGGAGAATGTTTGAAAGGGATGTCCAAAGAAACAGGACATAGCAAGTGGAGGAGAAGCCTGGGGAAAGTACTAAGACTGTGTGAAACAACGTGAAGCATGTTACCGAAAGAGAGAGAAAAGTTGTCAGCTAAGAAGATCAAAAAGTACTAAGCAAAGTTAAGAGGAAGTTAGAGCAGAGGTGCAAACAAAATAAGAGTTGTTGATGGCAGTGAATATGGGGGAGAAGTGTTAAATTTGCATCCATGTATGAGACTTGTCAGCCAATGACACTGATTGAAATGTAATTTCTAAATATCTGTCGGTTTTAGTTAGTGGTAATGATGGGGATACGAGAGCTGGACAAAGCGTAGTGGGAAAAGAAAGAGGATAAAATAGGCTCTGATGTTTATCTCTTAATTTTATCTGTTTTCTGTGTGTTGGCTCATTAGGAATCCTGCCTGCCTGCCAAAAGAGAAACCATTTTGGGTTTGCATAGTTGCAGCCATATCGGGGAAAAGAGATACAGTGTCCTCCCTGAAAAATTTTGTTTTCTCTCTAATGTAAGATAAGATATTTTGGGCACACTGTGCTGTTTGCATGAAAATATTACAGTTGAGGAGTTAAATGGCAGAAATAGAAAAGGAATAATAAGCTTGAGGAAAGTAGTCTGGTTGGCAGCTTATTGGAGGTTTTGGTTAGTAGTTATAACAATCCAAAGGCTTCTAGTACCACAAGCGTCTTTATTTTCTTTTTGGTTTATTTGTGATGAGAGAAGAATGACAGAAAAGATCCAATTTTAAATTTCCAACATACTTACATTTTTTTTCTCTCGTGTTTGGAAGGATGATTTATTAAGTGACACTGAAGCAGGCCTGCCGCTGGGGGAATGGCACACTGCAGCTCTTGCTATCCATCGGACAAAGGCTCCAAGCTAGAATTTGCATAAGAGCTCTTATACAAAATGCCACAAATAAATAGCATGATATGGGGATGGCTGAGAGCAAGAAGTTGCAGCAGTCCAAACCCCCCAGAGCTAGGGGAGAAGTCTGGCTGAATGGGAAGAGAATACTTCCCATACTGGGGCAGCCTGCCAGGAACCATAAGAATCATTTTGTTATTTCTAGATTGATCTAAAATGAGGACAGAGCACAGTTGTTCCGAGCGCTATAGGTGGCTTCTGTGTCTTGATGCTGTCAAACGGCCTGGAATATTGAACTAGAAATGTAGCTGTTGTGTTAGGAGCTTCCAACCCCAGATCTGCTTTCAGGATCCTTCCACAAGCCCTTCCAGATGCATCTATCAAACTGGTGAATGGACAAGGTACAAAGTTCACTGAAGAATCAGCACCTTAAGCCAATTCTTTAGATCCATGTGATCTACCCATAAAACTTTTCGTAAATAGCTGTGCGTGAACAGGGCTTGGACAATCTAAAGCTTTCATGGAGCTAAGGATGTACTCCACAAAAGAGTTATGTGACCCGTACCAGCTGGAGTTACCTGATGTAGATACCAGTAGCAGTGAGGATGCTACGCTGCAGGACTTGGCGCAGATTAGGAATCTCAGGAAGGTCTCAGTGTCCTTAGCAGGTGTGCACAGCCCACGGTGAAGTCCGTATCATTGGTGCTCCTCTATTACCTGTCTGCTGGCTTGCACTTGCAGCTTCACTTGCAGCACAGGTTTAATGTGTGTGCTAAAAACTACAGCAGTGTTAGGATTGCCCTGTAAATATCAAAAAGGACATGCCATGGCTGCTACAGCAGTATTGTCCTGGCTTCACTGGGCGTTCTCAAAATTGTCTGTCTGGCTTTCAAGTGAACAGCATAGCTAATTTACCTTTACATCTGGCATCAAGTCTATGGGAGGTTTCCAGCAACGTTTCCTTGGATCCTCTAAGAATTAGAGTATGGTGTTTTCTTGACTTTTAATTTTTGTTTTCAACCATAACGCTATTGTTGAAGAAACCAGAAGGAAGAAATGTGTTAGTTAACACACGAGTGTTGGTTTAACAGGCAGAAATATGTAAGAACAGTCAGGATTCATCCATCTTTCTTTAGCAAGACAGTGCCATCACAGTAATCTGGGAATCTTTTTGATAACTGTTACACCATTTGTCACCAGTAGAATCCCTGTGTGATCCCACGGGATGTACTGGTG
This sequence comes from Tauraco erythrolophus, assembly GCF_009769465.1. NCBI lineage: Eukaryota > Metazoa > Chordata > Aves > Musophagiformes > Musophagidae > Tauraco > Tauraco erythrolophus. The sequence goes on along the minus strand of NC_141467.1, from coordinate 85,321,295 downwards.
ATAGAAATTCCTCCTTTTGCTTTCAGGTGCCTACATCTAAAATTTAAACCTGCAGTGGCTTCCACAGCTGCAATCTAACCCTTGAGACTTCTGAATTCCCCACGTGGCTTCTACACGTGTATATCTTTTGGGGGGTAGAATTTTCCCAATGTTGCGCATGCAGGCTGGGCTTTGCAAGAGCTGGCGGAGTGTTCCTTTGCCTGCTGTGCACTTGGCATCCATCCTGCGTGGTGGGCACTCTGAATGCACTGTGAGACCTGGTTAACAGGAAAACAAACAAAAGACGAAGAGGGATGTATATGTGCTGTATAGCCTGAGCACATGCCTGAGGCACTCAGCGGCAGGCTGAAGTCCCTCCTTTTCCTGATTTAGAACAAGGATTTGAACCTCAATATCTCTCCTCTTAAGAAAGCATCAGGGTGGCTTTTCCTTTTTCTGTTTTCATGCTTCCCAAATGACTTCTGGAGCAGGTCTGCCCCAGCAAGTTTGAGAGTTGTTCCCTTATAATTGATGTTGAAGTGCTTTATTCAAAGCAAACCAGCCATCTCTAGGAGAAAGGAGCCAGTAACCCAAAAGCGAATACTTTCTGTACCTCGAATAGAAAACAGTGCAGTTTATGGAGAGGTTTTGGTTTAACCAAAACTCCCCAGCAGTGTAAACAGAGTGACAAAGTGGATTTATTTTGACTGAGATATCAGCTAGTGGTATCTGAGACATATGAGATATCAGCAACGGGAATCGTTCTCAGCATAGCTATGCTAATCGCTGACTTCAGGTGCTTGGCTCAAAGAGTAGCTTTCTTCTACGATTTGTTTAAACAATTTACACAGTATTGCAGGATTTTTCTTATATGTCCACAGTCTCACGCTAGACATGTATGACATAGATAGTTTGGGGTTTTTTAATATATATACATGTATATATATATAGGGTTTTTTAACTAAAAATATTCAATTATTTTCATTAGCTGCTCTGGCATGTTTTATCTGTTAAGGTACTACTCGCTTTTATGAAAACTCTGTTTCCAGAGTATCTGGCTGGAAGATTTAAAAAGCAAATCATAAAACTCAATAAACTTCTCAGTCAATATTGTACATATTACAGCATCAAGTGCAAAAACAGTTGCAGACAATTTGGAATTTAATTCAAAATGCTGCAGCTACCTCAGCCAAATTTCTGATGTAGTATAAGCAGACTCTACCAGGTTAGGTGTTAAAATAATATTTGTCATGTAGTTTTGATATGGCCTCTGTTCTGCTGGATCTGGGATTGTATGTTCATGACGATTTATCAGCCTGATTAGATTGTCCACAACCAGGCCCAGATCTTTTGTCCTTGGAGTTCCTAAGCAGTCTCAGGCCTGTGTCCACTGCACTTGGCCTTTCTGTGCCAGCTTAGAACAAATACCATTCATTTCCTCAGTTTGAGAGAGGCATGGACTTATTGGAGTGAGTCCAGTGGAAGGCCATAAAGATGATTGAGGGACTGGAGTATCTCACGTAAAGGAGAGGCTGAGAGAGCTGAGACTCTTCAGCCTAGAGAAGAGAGAGCTCAGGAGGATCTTATTCGTGTGTATAAATGAATACCTGATGGGAGGGAATGAAGAAGAGGGAGCCATAATTCTCAGTAGTGCCCAGTGACAGGATGAGAGGCAATGGCACAAGATAAATTCAATCTGAACACAAAAAATCACTTTTTTACTCTGAGGAAGGTCAAATACTAGTGCAGGTTGCACAGAGAGTCTCCCTCCTTGGAGATATTCAAAAGCCATCTGGGCAACCAGCTCTAGGTGTCCCTGCTTGAGCAGGGGGCTTGGAGCAGATGACCTCCAGAGGTCCCTTCCAGCATCAACCATACTGCGATTTTGCCATAATCCCCTTGTACATGAGACAGCTGAATGGAAATGTGCCAGTACCAAACAGTGCAGCTTGTTCATATTTAATTAAAAAATACAACAGGACCATGCAGCTATGCCAGACCTAAAGTCAGAACTTTAGCCCCAGAACTTACTAGGAGTGCATTCTCCAAGTCTGGCATGATATGCTCTGTCTTGCCTTGGATGGAGGTCGAAGATCACCACTAGTACCAACCACCCACACAAGGACAATAGTTGGGAATGTCCAAAATAAATTGCTCCCAGCAACTACAATATGAGCATGATCAGGATCTGGCACAGGACTGGCCAATTCTGATGAAGGTCTAGAAGAAAGTTTGGTTTGATGGGTTCTCTGGAGACAGAGGACTATCCTACTTCTGTTGTGAACATCTGAGTCATACCCTGGGCATGAACATGAACGGAAGGGATTCTGAAGGAATCATCTTCATTCAAAGGTAGTTTGCATTTTGCATTTCTCAGGATGGAATCACAATATAAGAATGACATATGACCAGAGTGAGGGAGTGAGAAAACCATCAGTGCTATGGAGAGGTCAGCTCTTAACTCTTGCCAGCAGTTTCATGCTTTTACTCTATTGCTACTGTTATCACTGGTAAAAAAAGATGATTTGGTGTTTTCCCACCTCATGAGTTTAGGATAAGCTCTTCAAAAGCTCTCCTCCCTTTCCATATTCCTCTTTAACAATGGTTGATTTTACAGTTGTGAGTTGTGATTTTCCTTTCTTTCAAGTGCGCTGCTGCCGGCTGGGCAACAGCTCCTGCTCTGGGTGCCCTCCGCAGCCAACGCTGTTAGCCTTTCTCCAGGCCTCTTCCCAACAGGTGGTGAGCAGTTTGGATAAAAAGCAAGCAGGACAGCCTTTCCTGACAAAACTGGGTGTTGTGACCCTGTCAGCCTGGTCTCAGACCTCTTCTGTGCCCACTGCTTTGTGCTCCGGGCAGATCCCATCCAGGCACACGGTGGCAATCCTGAGAATTCAAATGCAGGCACAGACACAGCAAACATTTCTTATTACAAAAAGAAGAGTATGGGACAACTAACCTAGCTAGGCTGGTTTTATATGCCTCTCCCTGCCTTTCTTTTCCACCCTCTCCCTGCAGACGATCATAATTTAAGCATCAAACATCTGACAAAACACCTGGAGTGACAAATGTGAGTTTTAACCCACAGTAGCACAGCGGTGTCCACCTGACGTTTCGCAGAACAGCAGCCGCCTTGGCTGACCCAGCAAGCGGGCACTTTGCTGTATCCGTGTATCAAGTGATACTAGGGAAGCAGACACCAATGCAAAGCATTTCGGTCTGGGCGCCCTTCAGCTTGGCTGACGCGGTGATTTTCCTGTCCTGGGGGGTTCCGCCGCAGCCCGAGGCTGCCCAGGTGTGTCAGGGTGTGGGAACAAGGCTCAGCCAATGCTGCTAGTGCCCCTTTGCTTTCTGACTGTTTTCTCATGCTTGACTTGTGAAGGGCATTTTTTAAAAGTCATGAAAGGTTAGGTAGCTGCAAGCCAGCCATCCAGAGACCTCTGCTTCCCTCACAAATGCCCAGAAGCCGCCCTGTGTTTGATCAACGGAGCTTCTCAGGAAATTGCTGAAGGAGTCCCGGTGCAGGTCTCGGTTGCCTGCAGGTGACGTTAAGATCCAGGGTGGCAGGGAGGCAGTAACTGGTGAATGTACGTGTATATCTTTTGGGGGGTAGAAGCCAGAACCCGAGGCATGGCTCTTTCCTAGGCTGTGGGCTCCTTTCTTCTGCTTCTCTTTAGTCTAACAAATCCTGATTTCCTTCCTGCATGAGGGCCCAGCTGCCACGGGGATGGTATGGATCACCTCCTGCCCACCCTGCCTTCCCTTTCCGATTGCCTAGGATACATTGAGAGACATAGGTTATGGTATCGTCAGTCTAACGAGGGGTAATGCTCAGACGTTGAGTAGAATGAGCAAACTGTCACTGGCTGTATCTTCAACAAAGTCACTGCAGCTGTGTTTTGGAAGGAAACCATCCAGAGATTTTCTCAGGATGCGTCTGATAAATCACACTGACAAGGCTCGGAGGATAGGCTGAAAATACTGATACACGTTTCGTGCTTGTTTTAGATTTAAGTTTCAGAATGTTTCTGTCAGAGAGGGTCTTGGCTTTCCACATTTGTGGGTTTGAGGTAGAAGCAAAGCTCTGTTCCTCCAGGATCTTTGAAATCGAGGTAAATGATGCCAAATGATGAGTTCAAAGCCTCCAGGTGAGAAGCAAGCCAAGAGAGGTTTTTTTAATTATTGTTATTTTGTTTTGGATTTAGGTGCATCAATTTAGGTGAAATTTAGTTGCAGACGTTCAAATACGTTTCACTTGATTGATCTTTAAAGTTCTTCAGGGATTTAGCCCCTAGTTTCTATCCCATATATATATATGGTATAAGGTATCTTATCTTTTCCTAATATTGAAAAAACATCTCAAGTTTTGAAGGTGACGCTTTGCTCAGGGAACAGCAGTAGCACAAGATGAATTCACTTTTAAAAGTCCCTTGCCTGAAACCATCCCAGCCACATCCCTCAGGCTGGGCAGATAAAAATGTGGATTTTGATACCGCAACAATTGCTTACAGTGCAAGATGCTGTTCCCCAGAAGCACTAAGCAGTGGGGAGTGGACTTAGGCCCAGTGTTATTATTAGTTGTATGTACCAAGCCAGCTATCAGTCAGAAAGTATTCAGCTGACAGCTGTGGGCCAAACCAGGACTGGGGTGAAGGAAGGTTTGGGGGTGTCATGAGGGCATTGCAGATGATCAGTAGCTGTTTTCAGACTGAGTCATGTGATTTGTAATATTCCCTTTGTTAATTGTCATGCTGGCTAAAATCTCAAACCGTGTGTTTTCCCCAGAGAGAGGAGCTGACATTAAATAATGATGAAAATCATCACTGAGGTCCAACCAATCCGAAAATATCCATTAAAGTGATGATAAAAACTTCAGTGTTGAGTTGAGGGAAAGCAAAGTGAAATATATGTGTTTGGCATGGTCTCGCTTATCCTCCTGCTTTAAAGGGCTCAGTGGAGAAAACAAAAAGAGTCCAAAGGAAAGTAGAAATTAAAGGCGGACAATGTCTTCAAGATTACCATATGTATTATTCTGCCAGCACAGGACTGAGTCCTTTAATACTTATTTAAACCTCTCAGTCCCTGATGAGCATGATTTATGGGCTTTCTTCTGATCAACAGAAGATAGGCATGGTTAAAGTCTAAAGCTACTTACATACTGTGGTTCGTGCTTTTGGCTGCAGATGTCCCCTTCTCAGCCCCCGGGTATTGTTGAAATGGCAGGCATCACGGTTTCTCTGCCCGATTTTCTAACTTCATCTCACTCTGGAAAAATGATGAGTTTAAATTTGCACTTTTTTTTTCCCTTATGATTTAACTCTGTCTTACTATAAGAACAGAAATGAGTCAGGTTTTTGTTCCAGAAGAAAGGTATGATACATCTTTCCAAAACTTGCAATGAAGCAAAAGCTGGCAGTCAGTTTCCATCGTGATTAGCAGGGCATAGAGCCCAAGCAAAACAGGATTCTAGTGTGGCTTATGCACTTTTTGAAATTAAAAGCTGTATTTTGTGGCTCTCAAGTTCTGAAAATATGTCTTCAGATACATCTGTGCAATTCCTCTGACAAAACTGAATGTAAAATACTGTTTTCTGGTCCTTTCGCTGAAAACCTTCGTGTCGGTCCTTAGATGTTTGTTGCAAGACGATGAGCAGGGCTGGCATCCTGAGCGCAGTGAGATCATAGACCCGGTTCCTATTCGTGTCACTATCTGTTGCTCCTTTTGTGTAGGATTATCTACTGATTCAGGCTTCTTTCTGAGCTGGACTAAAGGAGGTGACAGTGTTTCAGAGAGAATTCTCAAGAGTTCTCTTTTAATTTGTTTTCCTGAGCTTTGTTTGTTGGATGTATATGACAATGTGTAATCAATGATGTGACAGTGGAGAAGCATAATATTCTGCAGATTATAAAAGTGTCTTGAACATATGCTTTTATATTAATGCAGGCAATTTTACTTCTGAAACTCTCTGTAGGTTAACTACACAAATTGTTAGGACTGTATCTGAGGATTCTTAGCTGTCCAAAATTCTTTTAAACTCATTTATTATCATTTGGCAGAGATACTTCTTGTATATTCCAACAAATATTGCAATAGCTTTATTGCTAAATAGATACGCAGGAGAAAGCATGTGCTTAACATCACAACAGTTAACACTTGGCCTTTATTAACGTTAAGTAGTAAATGTCCCTAAATTACACTTGGAAGACATCTCTAAAACCAGTTACTAAACTAGAAGGTTATTTAGACAAGATGTGGAATATAAAATATGTCTGTGCTGAACAATGCTTCTGTTACAAGAAAATACTCTGCAAATTCTGACAATTCAATTTAAGAGTTTCCATCATATCACTTTCCTCTTAATAAGGGATCATTTTGAGAGCCACTTTTGATTATCAGTGCTCATGGTGGTAACAGTTCTGTGTTTTCAGGTGCTCAATCATCTTTGCTCCTCTTTCCTTCTGTGATCAACAGAAACAGTGGGAAAACAAAGTAGGTGTCTCAAAGAGATAGGCCTAATTTTTTTAAAATACCTTATTTTCACTATCTTATGTGTAGGTGATAAAGAAACAGAGGAAGTGCAAAGCAGAAATAAAAGCTAAACATACATTTAAAATATAATATAAAATATAATATATATACCATATATAAGTATATATATGCAAATAAACATAGAAGTATATATATTCACTTATAAAAGGCAACCTATAAGAAGATGAGGTGCACAGAGAAAAGCCAAGGGACAATGGTGCAATGGTCGCAGTTTGCAATAAGGAAAGGTCTCTCTGGATATATGGAAAAAATTTTCACCGTGAGAGTGGACAAGAACTGGAAGAGGTCACCCAGAGAGGCTGTGGAATCTTCCGTCTTGAACATTTTCAAAACTCAGCTGGACAAGGCCCTCAGCAACCTGACCTAACTCTGAAGTTAGCTCTGCTTTAAGCAAGAAGTTGGACAGACGATCTTCCAAGGTCCCTTCCAAACTCAGTTACTGTATGATTTTGTGTGGGTGGGTTTGTGTGTGTATGAGAGATGAAGCAGTGATTGCGTAAAGCTTAGGGCAGAAGATGTAAAATCTGTGTAAAAGTATGTTAAAAGCTATGTAAAAACCAGTTCACGTTTCATCTTTGCATTCCACAGGTCCTTGTGAAGCTGCTTTTCTGAGGCCATATTAGACCAAATTTAAACTCATACATACGTGTTGCAAACCTCTACTCTACAGTTAAGAGTGCAATGAAAAGTAAAAAGAAAAAGCCTGAACTGAGTTGGTATACATTAATTTTTTAGTCATATTTTCATCCATATGGTGGCAAACTGAAATCACCCTTCTCCAAAAGAAGTGAGTTATCTGCAGCTGCCAAACTGGAGTTTGAACTCTCACCTTCAGAACATGACATCCACACATGAGCACACTGGCTCTTGCACACTCCAAGTGAAGTACGGTGTCCACAGCTGGCAGGCAGGCACTGGTTGTCTTGTGCCAGTCCAAATCGGGAGAGGAGGATACACGTAATTTGGAACACATTTTTCTTATTACTTTTTCTCTGTTTCTTTTTTTTTTTTTTTTTAACAGAAAGAACTGGAAATTAAACTCAAGAGAGCTACAAAAGTTATTTTAGAGATGTTACCCCTTCTTTCCATTTGCTTCTCTGAGCCCTTAATGAAAACACACAGCTTTAATGAATTTGTTCTTCTTCAGGCAAAATGCTCATGGATACTGCTGGAAATGTTGCATGAGCAAAGCCTGCACAAGCAGGTCAAAAGCTGAGGATTTTGATCATGTTTCAGAGAGGGAGGAGAGTCAGAAGGGAGACAATCTTTGATCCCCTACTCAATATGTAATATAATTTAGTTGGATTTGCTTCTAATCACAGTCTCTTAATATCTACAGTCTTCCTCCATAAGACATTGGGTATTTTTGCTGAGACAAGACATTTTTTAAAATTAGCCTAGTCTGAAATCTCTGTAGCCCAATAGAAGAATTCAGGATAGTCTCGCTTCATGGGTTTTACACAGATAATAATTTTTAAAGAACATCATAGCTTGAAATTAAAAATGGAACGATTGCTTCAATCATTTTATTGTTTCAAACCAGAGACAATTTTATGAGAGGTTTTTTGTGCACTGTGGATATTGCAGAGGTACTAGGTGGCCAGCCAGGGTTTGAAGGGAAGCTACATGGGTGCCTAAAAGGTGCACAGGGCAGCCTTCTCACCCTGTTTTGGGAGCTTATGGTTTTTATAGGGTTGCCAAATCATCCAGCTTGGCAGGGACCTTGGGAGGTCCCTAGTGTGACCTCTTGCTAAAAGCAAGATCAGCAGAGTTCAGAGCCAATTGTTCAAGGAAGGTGAGTCCACAGCTTCTCTGGGCAAACCTCTTCCAGTGATTATTCATCCTTACAGAGAAAATTATTTTCTTTATAGCCAGTGCAAACCTCTCCTGTTTCAGTGTATGCCCTCTGTAAGGGTCCTGGCTCCACCTGCTCAGTAACCTCCTTGTAGGACTGGGAAGGAGCTCTGAGGTCTCCCCAAAACCACCTCTTAAGGACAAACAAGCCCAGCTCCCTCAGCTTTGCCTCATAGGGCTAGTGCTCCAGCTCCCAAACACATTAGTGGCCGTCCAGTGGTCTTGCTCTGATTTTGGAGAGGCTCAAAACTGGGCACAATATTCTGGAATTAATATTATGATTTTAGATCAAATTAATGGATTAAGTGTATTTTAAGAATTTAAAGGAGGTAAAGATTGACTAGGAAATAAAGAGTTGGAAGCTGCATTGCGTATAAATTTAATTCTTTTTTGAAGCTTAGATATAAATCTTACCAGAATGTATCCTTTCTTTCACTGAAAATAAAGATACATCTTCTCTACTTCAGTGTAAAGCTACAAAAACTACATGTTATTGCTGAGACCCTGTGCTTAGGAAAGATAATGACTTCAGTCATTAAAGGAGATGAATTGCCCAGCTATAAGAATAGGGAGAAATTTATTTTAAAATAAACTTTGGTATTGTTCGTTTCAAAATGTGTCTCTGCTACACGATGAAGTTAGGACACTTACAGATCACATCCTGTGGAGCCCAATAAACAATGGAAAGGTTCAATTACTTCATATTGCAAAAGCAGTAGTGCTTTGGCTTTAACACAGCTGAAGTGTAGAAGGTAAGATCTTTTACAGTCAGTGAAACCTCTGTGGAGTATAACACATAAAACTGAATTTTCAATGAACAGAACTCTAGTTCTATAAAATAATATGTTTTCAGAACAGTGTATAATGAATCATCTCAGCATTGTTCAAGTGCATTAATTTGGCTGCTGAGACTTTTGAGTAACTTATCTAAACTACCCCCCTTCCCAGCTATCCACACAGCTAAAGCTGTTGCCCAGACTCTTATCATCTGGTATTTCAGTCATCACCACATCATCTTGTCAGGCCTGGACTAACGTGTTCTTTCTGTGACCATGTCCATCGAACACACTATTGCTCAGATAATTTTCCCAGTTCCTCACCTTGACAGAGTCCCCCCTAGAATGTGCTCAGTGTTCATTAGAGCCCAGGGCTGCACAACGGTACATGCCTACAGGGAATTCCTCTCTGTTGATTTCAGCAGGACTACTGAAGCTAAAAAGGTCTAGCACATCCTACAGAACTCATCCCAGTACTTTTCCTTCCTCTGCTCTTCAACCTCTCAAGCTCCCTGACTCTTTTCCCTCTGAGCGTAAACATGCTCTGGGCTCTGCACACGCTGTTTTGGTTTCTGAGCCACTGACACCATTCCCAAAATCTTTAACGACTTTTTCTTAATCATATCTCAAATTTACATTCGTTCTTCTTCAGTTTTCAACCATCGTAAACAGCTAGCTATGTGTTTGAATTCTTGTTCTCCATCAGCTCTGTGGTTCATCTTGTTCTTCTCAGCCTATTTTTTTTTTGTTGTTATCTTTCCTTCAGAATCTCACCCAAAGGTGATCCTCTGGTGAACCTCATTCACCTTCCAGCTGCCTGCCAGATGCTGGCTGGTCTCTTCAATGTACCCCTTCGTTCCTCCCTCTACCCTTGACCTCTGGGTAGTCTTCTCTGACAACACAAATTCAGATATTATCTTTGTAATGGTGACTAGTTATCATCTGAGACTTACCTGCAGATTTGATAACCAAACTATATCTAGTCTATACCTAGAAAGAAGATTCTTTCCATGTAGCCTACTTTAAAACATGAATTTTCCATCCACTGTAATGTCAAAACTGTCATCCAGATCCTTATTGCCAAATATCTTGCTTTTTCAACATCATATTTTGTGAATTTAAATCCAATCTAGCCTGCTATCTAGCATTGTATTTCTGGCCATTAAATTTGATTGTAATCATAGAATCATAGAATCATAGAATGGTTAGGGTTGGAAGGGACCTCAAAGATCATCTAGTTCCAACCCCCCTGACATGGGCAGGGAAATCCTCCACTACATCAAGTTGCCCAAAGCCTCATCCAACCTGGCCTTGAACACTTCCAGGGATGGGGCATCTACAACTTCTCTGGGCAACCTGTTCCAGTACCTCACCACCCTCAATGTAAAGAATTTCTTTCTTATATCTAACCTAAATCTGCCCTCTTTCAGTTTAAATCCATTGCCCCTTGTCCTATCACTACACACCCTTGTAAAAAGTCCCTCTCCAGCTTTCCTGTAGGCCCCCTTTAGGTACTGGAAAGCCGCTATAAGATCACCCCGGAGCCTTCTCTTCTCCAGGCTGAACAGCCCCAACTCTCTCAGCCTGTCTTCATAGCAGAGGTGCTCCAGCCCTCTGATCATCTTCGTGGCCCTCCTCTGGACTCGTTCCAGTAGCTCTATGTCCTTCTTATGTTGGGGACTCCAGAGCTGAACACAGTATTCCAGGTGGGGTCTCACGAGAGCAGAGTAGAGGGGCAGAATCACTTCCCTCGACCTGCTGGCCACACTCCTTCTGATACAGCCCAGGATACGGTTGGCTTTCTGGGCTGCCAGCGCACATTGCCGGCTCATGTTGAGCTTCTCATCCACCAGCACTCCCAAGTCCTTTTCCTCATGGCTGCTCTCAATCCATTCTCTGCCCAGCCTGTACTTGTGCATGGGATTGACCCAACCCATGTGCAGGACGTTGCACTTGGCCTTGTTGAACTTCATGAGGTTCTCACAGGCCCACCTCTCCAGCCTGTCAAGGTCCCTCTGGATGACATCCCTTCCCTCCAGTGTGTCCACAACACCACACAACTTGGTGTCATCTGCAAACTTGCTGAGGGTGCACTCAATCCCACTGTCCATGTCTCCAACAAAGATGTTAAATAGCACTGGTCCCAGTACCGACCCCTGAGGAACACCACTCGTCACTGGCCTCCATGTGGACATTGAACCATTGACCACAACTCTTTGAGAGCGACCATCCAGCCAATTCCTTATCCACCGAGTGGTCCATCCATCAAAACAACGTCTGTCCAGTTTAGAGATAAGGATGTTGTGTGGGACAGTATCAAATGCTTTGGATAAGTCCAGGTAGACAATGTCAGTTGCTCTTCCTCTATCCATCAATGCTGTAACCTCATCATAGAAGGCCACCAAATTAGTCAGGCAGGATTTGCCCTTAGTGAAGCCATGTTGGCTGTCACCAATCTCCTCCTTGTTTTCTATGTGCCTTAGCATAGTCGCCAGGAGGATCTGCTCCATGATCTTGCCAGGCACAGAGGTGAGACTGACTGGCCTGTAGTTCCCTGAATGCTCTTTTCCTTGCATACTTCCACTCATTTGTCCTCATAATAGGAAGCATAATGCGCTTGATTTCTCTTTGAAAGCACTTCTTGCCTATTGTACCTCGTGTGATACTGAGTTTACCTCCAATCGCCATTTGATCCAGGATGCAAGTCTCTATCATTCAAACTCTGGATCTTTCATACAAGTCATAGAAGTGCTTTCATACCATCTCCTTAACAGCCCATCATGCTTGGAAAGACCCCTTGATAGATACTCAAAAAACCCCGAATTATATACCTTTAAAATTGTCATAGCTGTGATTCCTACCGAAGTCTTGAAAATGCCACTTGCCCTCAGCCGCCGGCCTGTTACAGACCAATGAAGTCTCGCTGTCTGCAGATGTTCCCTGTCAGCTGTCTCCTGGTGTAAATCGCGTGAAGTAGTGCCAAGGAAGTAGCTGTGCCCTGTACTATGCAGCATGATAGGATGCTAACCCAGGGCTAGTGCTGCCAGATATTCCGTGGGCTGCCTGTGGATGGTCAAGTCTGACTGGCTCAAACTGGGTGTTGAAGTCCCAGTCAGCTCCTGAACTGTCGACTGCAGGCCGCAGAGCTGGCTCCCACCTGGGCTACTGCGTCTCTGGTTCCATATAGGAAAAACTCAGTGCTGAGGCTTACTCCTGCTGTCAAAGGCTAGGAATTTCACCTGGAAATGCTTTCCTCGTATTTATTTTCCAGGTCTGGGAGACCTACAAAGGAGCCCAGGCTACCCTTCCTTAAGAATTGAGGAAAGGTCCAAGACCTGTTTCCCCTGAAACTCAATACTACACTTTGAGGGACCTCAGTCACCTTTAGTGTCAGCAGGGCACCTGTGTGAAAGTCTCTTTATACTTTTACATATTTCAGACACAAACAAAAATGGAGATGTATTGATGGGGAGGTTCTGATATCACTATTTATGCAAAGGACTCCAAGACTCATCTCCAGATAACTGTTGTAGACTCAAAGCCCCATGACTATGGGTTTGTAGATGAGAAAACAGTAAAGGACATGAATTCCTGGGGTCCTCAAAAAGGTGTAGTTAACACCTCTGTTTGATTTCCCCTTCCTCTTGTAGTCTGGTATCTCACTCCCTTGCATTGTAGCGTGGGAGGATCTGAGGGGTGGTGGTACGCTTCTTATTTCTGCATCAAAAAATCATAACCACGTAGTCTAAAGATACTGCTAGTACAAAACGTCTCAGTCTCAGCTGTCTATGGCACACAATCTGCCACATGAAGTTAGAGTGGATATGGGGACTACATGTCTTGGAGAACTCCAGCTGCCAGTAAACATCCACCACTAAAATAAATTATGGCCTCTGTTGCAACAAGTTTTATATATATATCTCCTTTGGAAAGTTTCACTGCAAAAGTAGATTGGGGAAAATGAAGACCACAAACCACATATATACATGCCTGATTTTTTTCAGTCGTTCCCATAGAATCCACTCCAAATGCACTTGGAGACCACTGCCACTGAGCTAGAATGGCCTTGACTGACCTAGTCCTTAGGTCTGTGTTAATCAGTTCATAGGTCTCATCTCTGTAATTTTTAAATCATGACAACACTGAAAGGTACAGGTGCTCCGTGTAACACAGTGGGATCTCACACACTGTAACTCTATAATGATAGTTATAAAGATTTGACATCAGAAGATATTCTTATGTACTGTAATGTGACTTTAAAAAAGTATTTACATTTCATACTAGCAGTTAAACTAATATAGCACTACCACTGTACAGTAGATAAGGGTAAAGAACCCAGGGAGTAAAGCACTGTTCAAGAACTTGGGAAACTTAAGACCAGCTTTTGACACTGTTGCATACATCCCTTTTGGTTTCAGGAAAGTTATTTATTCTCTTTGTAATGTGGTATTCTGTCTGGACGCTGAGGACACTGATGCTTCTCTGCTTCAGGGGAACATTACACTGACAAATACAGTCAAAGGTTCTGAGTTCTCAGGATGGTACGGTAAACACCATACAGTGAGACTTCATTTATCTATGGTCAAATTGGCTGGGTCACGGATGAAAAGCCAGCTTGGATCTAACAAAATTTATTAGCTCAGGCACAGAGCCACGTGAATGCAGTTATGCTTTTTCTAGGGCCGGCTCTGCTCTGGAAGGAGTACATCTGCTTTTGTGAGAACCTAGCTGGCTCCATCCTGAGGCAGCTCAGGTATTTCAGCACCACATTCCCACAACCAGAAGTATCGGGAAGCGGAAAGGAGCAGAAACACCCAGCACAGAGCCAGCTTGCATCCAGCTGGGTTTATGAGACCCGGCTTTGCACCAGCTGTGCCAGACCCACGCTGGCTCCTAAGCTTTTGCACCTGCTCCGAAGTGCCCCAGGTCCTATGGGGCTCATTAGGTCTGGCACAGCAAGTCCAGCACCAGGAGCCATGGTCTGTCAGTACCTGCAGTGCTGGGGAGCAGGCTGTTAGTGAGGAGCAGAGAAATCAAATGCCTCTGTGAGGTCAGTGTAGCTGGTGCTATGAGGAATTAACAGACTGTCCTGCATCAGAGCTAAATTCACTTGGAACCTCTTGGGCGCTCCCTTGTTTCGTTCATTATCTGTACTATTATGGTTCCCGCGTTACCAGCTCTACAATGCCTTTGTCAAGCAGAAATGAGGCTAGAAATAGCTAAAAATCACTTACTAAAGTTATACTTTAGGACTTCAAGAGCCACCTTCCCAGGACAACGAAAGTGGCATTTCAAAGAAGAGGCTTTGGAACGTGCAAGATCAGATCTTCGGAAGGCAGAAGAAAACGCGTGAAAAATAAAAGGATCAAGGTCCTAAAGGTAGGAATGAAAGAAGGAAAGAGAGTTAATTATCAAACACTGCGAGAAGAAAGAAAAAAAAAAGGAAAAAAAAAAGGAAAAAAAGACAGAAGCGAGCAGGACAAGGTTTCCCAAGGCTAGAAGCAGTACAAAGAAACGACGAGGAGGCTTTGGGGGGAGACGGAGAAGCCCGCCGAGGAAGAGCCTTCTGGCAAAAGCCTCAGCGGCTCCCGGGGCGAGGGGCGCGGGGCGGGCGGGCGTTAGGGCCCGGCGGAGGCGGGGGCGCGGCGCCGGGCGGCGCTAGGGCCGGGCGGCGGGACAGCCCGGACCGCGGCACCACCTCCGTGCCGCGGCCCCGCGCCGCCGCGCATCCCCGCCGAGCCCGCACGGCACCGCTGCCAGCGCCGCCGCCGCTGCCCCCCGGCTGACAGCCCCCGCCCCGCCGCATAAAAGGAGCGGGCGGAGGTGGGCGGCTGGGGCAGCGGAGGGGACCGGCGCGGACATCGCCTGCATGTGGCCGGGAGCCTCCGCCGCCCGCCCCCCCGAGCCCGCGCCCCGGCCGCCGCCTGCCCGCGGCGCGGAGCCGCTTTCCGGACCCGGCGGCGGGGCGGGATGACCACGGGGTCGCGCCGCGGAAGGTAGCGGGGGGCGGCTTCGCCCCGCCGTGCCCGCGACCTGAGCGCCTGTGGGCGGGGTGCGCCCCTGCGCCGGGATAAATAGCGCTTTCCCTCGCCTGACAGCCCGTCCCCGGGGCGAGCGCGGATGCCGAGCGGCAGCGCTGCTCCGCTGCTCGCGGGAAAAAGTTGAGGCTCTCGGTGACTCTGCTCTGGGGCGCCGCTCCTGCCCCGACCGGGGCTTTTGATTTTTCTCTTTTTGTTTCCCGGGGAGAGCCGGAGAAGGGGGAGGACCAGGAAAGCCAGGAGCCCAGCTTTTCCCTCTCTGCCTCCCTGCAGCGCGGGGGAGATGCTGGAAGCGGCTGTGAGTTTGAAGCGCCCGAGAAGGGGAGCGAGAGGCGCGTGAGCTCCAGCCGGTCCCCGCGGCAGCCGCTGCCCCGCGGCGCTCCGCCGGCTCCCTCCTCGCCCGGGGCCGCTCGCCGCTCCGCACACAGCCGGCCGCCGCTCTCCGCCGCCGGAGGAGGCTGCCCAGCACAGCGGCCCAGGATGCAGTTTCGCCTCTTCTCCTTTGCCTTGATCATCCTGAACTGTATGGATTACGGCCACTGCCAAGCCGGCCGCTGGAGACGCAGCAAGCGAGGTGAGTAGCGCCGCCTGCTCAGCCGGGACACCCGCTCGGGGCAGCGAGCAGGAGCGCTTGCGGGGCAGAGCGGGGACTGCCGGAGGGCTGCGTGCCCGTCCGCTTCCCGCCGAGGAAGGGGAGCTCTCCGGCAGGTGAGCCGCCTCCGCGGCGGGGCTCGTGCCGGCTCCCCGCCCGCGGGCTACGGCGGGAACGTGGGGCGGCGGCGAGCCGGGGGCCTCAGGGCCGTGCCGGCGTGGCGACCCCTCCGCGGGGCTGCCCGCCGCCCTCCTGCTGGGGAGGCCGGGCCGGGAGCGGGAGGAGCGGCGTACACGTGAGCTCCGATGGGAAAGGACCGGCTGGAGCGGCGCGGCCGCTCCGCGACCCGCGTGGGGCTGCCGTGGACGCAGCCGTCGAGCGGTAGGTGCGAGCCCCAGCCCCCCGCCGCGGCGGGGTGCTCCTCTCCCGCGGGGCTGGCGGAGCCGGGGGTCTCGCCGGGAGCTGCCCGCCGCGGGACAGGCGTTGCCGGCAGCCGCCACCGGCTCCTCGGCCATTTCGGGGGCGCCCGGCCGGGCCGCAGCGAGCGGTGGGAGCCGCGGGTTCCGCCGTGGTACCTCGTCCCCGGTTCGGAGCAGCCAGGGGGTCGCCGTTAGCCCCGGTGGTACGGCTGGCGTGTCTGTGGGGCGGACTTTGAGGCTGCTTTTCCGTGGTCCATCCCTTGAGTGACCCTGTTTCCGAGGCAGAAAGGCGGCTTCTCCCCTTCCATCCCGCGGACGCCGGGCACCCCGGCCCCGCCGTGCCGCTCCCGCGGGGCTCGGGCGGCTCAGCCCGCGGAAGTGCCGCGGCGGCGGGGCGAACCGCGCCTTCCCCGGCGCCGAGGGGATTGCTGTGCCGCCAGCTTTTGCTCAAAGCTCGCAGATCCCTTTGGGGGGGCGGGGGGGGGAGGCGGGAAGAGAGAAACGGTGCGTTAGGGTTAGGTTGTTTTCCGAAGATGCTGTTGTCGGGATTACCGGAGTTCGGGAGTCGGAGCAGTGAAATGTACCAGTACAGCACCCATGTGGACGAAAAGGTTAGTGCAGCTCTTTTCCAGCTGTCAGGGTCGGCTGTAGTTTTTTGTTTGTTTGTTTCTTTTCTTTTTTTTTAGTAGTTTCAGTATAAAATGTTGTTATCCACGTACTCTGAATTATTTTGCTGTCCCTCTTTCTATTATTTTCTCGGCCATGTCTCCCCTCCCCATTTGTAAACTTAGCTGAAAATCAGGTGGCTCAGCTGCTGAGAAATTTCTATTTCTGAAAGAATTGCACTTTTGTTGCAATTATTTGGAAGGGGAGGGAGCTAACATCTCCAGTGTTAAGCCGGTACGAACAGTAATAAAACTGTGAAAGGAAAATAGCTTGCACTCCTGTGCATATGTCACCTTTGGAGTAGGTGCAAATAAACTTGTAAAGCAATTTAGTGTAGATGTTTTTTCAGCAGATGGTTTCCAGAATTTAATTTTTGCGTGTGTGACTAAAACGATAGCAGTCCTTTAAAGTGACCAGACTATCTGTGCTAACAAAGGGTATACTGTGTCTTTAATTAAATGTGGAACTACTTAGAGTGCTGGCTAGACAGCGGAGGGTGATAGTGGTATTTCTGCTTTACAACGGAGCTTAAGGATTGCATTGTGGGAGCACTGAAATGAATAGACATCTAACTCGAGTTGTGTGAATTGTCCTTCTACAAAAACTTAAGCTGGATTTAATTGATCTCATGTTCGCTGATTGATCTTAGACCAATTGTTGTGCTAGTTGAACAGTTGGCTTTTCCAAAGGAGATTGATTTAAATTAGTTTTTAGTTTAGTTATGGGATAAATAACGTCAGTATTGACAGTTGACTTACTGGCGCTGTTTTGTGCTATCACCTCAGGGTTTTGTTTTGTGCTTGGAAGAATGCAGTCTTTTTCATTTCATAAGTCTGAAGAAGTAAGCATAGCCAGTTCTAAGCATTGAAAGCAAAATCTAAGAATGCATTCGAATTATAATAGACATTTGCCATGACACATGCAGTCTGAAGTAATGCTTTCGTACAGGTCCCAAAATTCCAATAATTTCACAATTTTTCCATATCCCATCTGCAAATAATCAGGCACTCACTGTGGGGTACTGGCAGTTAAAATTTCTCTGGCATTCTGTTTTGTCTGTTACATGATCTCAGATGCTCCATAATATCATTTTCTTAATGAAATAAAATTTTTGGCATAGATTAAGTCTCCTGTGTGGTAAAAATCAATTGCATTCGGTCTGGAATTATGAGCAAATATCATGTGTAGATGATTTTTTTTCTTAAAGCAGCTAAATTTACAGTAAACTTTAAGTATATATGCCTGTAGAGGAGTTTGCATGGATTTGTAGCTGATATAGAATACTCTAGTAAACAAGAGTTTAGTAAATTTGCAGGGACGTTCCCTGATTTTTTTCATTCCCCTTCCGCTTTCAACCCTTTCCCAAACCAAGGTGTGCAACATTGCTGTAGAAGCATAACGAAAAATTAAGGGTTAGAATGTGGTTCCTACCTGGCATTGATTTGTGTGGTGTTAATGTCACTTCATTAAAAATTATGCAGTAAATGCATTACAATCAATAGATTCTGCTAACTCCAATGCTGCTCGTAGTTACTTTTGCAGCTCATTGACATATTGCTTTGCCTAGTTGGCTCAGAGCAGAACCTTACTCCCCTTGAAACACCCCAGCAACTTTTCCCTTTGGAAGTCTCTGTTCTGAGCAGGTAATTATGATTACTTGTATTTCCTTCAGAAGGTATTCTAAAACATATGTAAGGGTTACATAGCTTAAAGGTCATGGGTGGAATCTCACAGCTGCCTTAGCCTAATATCAAAGCACCTCCTTTCCGTTTCTTGTTTAATTGTATAACTTGATTTTTCATTTCTCTTGGATACCTACTTGCTCGTTTATTTCCATGAAAATTTTTATCTTTTCTTCGAATTTCTTTTTAGCAGTCAGTGTAAGATGAGCAGCTTCATGTCTTAGCATTTCACTGAATATCACAGGGTGCATGAAAGACCAGTGTTTTTCCCCTTGTCTTTGAGACATGATAAAATCAACTGTCCCAAAGAGCACCACAAATCAAAATGGGAGTATATAGAAATGAAGACTGTCAGGCTGGCTTACGAGGGGGAGTGACGATATTCTGCAAAAGCATTGACAGAAAAGAATACAGGGTTCACTGTAAACAGCCATCAAAAATTAGATGCTAACAGAATTCTCTGAGGTAAACAAAGTCACTGTGGCAGCAGTGCCTGCATCAATGGGAAGACTTAACCATAGTGTAGAGAGGCTCTCTGGGTTGGTGAGACCAATGTTGGAATAATGAGAGCTGTGAATGGGACACATTCGCACTGGGAAATTGGAAGTTACTTATATCCAAGAACTCAAATAAAAACTGGATGTGGAGTACTTGTCTTTCCATTGAGTTCATATTCAAGGAGTGTGACAAGAGCTGAGGTGCATAATCATCTCCTGGATGCTCACACTCTGTATTAGATGTACATAAAGAAAGGGGCAATATGTACATGAAGAAAGGGGGCAAAAAGGGTGGATGATCTACTTAGGGATATGGTTTAATGGGGGATTAGGGACGGCTGGACTGGATGATCTCTAAGGTCTTTTCCAACCTAGAAATCTATGAAATCTATGAAATATTTGTGTCAATGAGTGAATAGTAAGTGACAGTGGTGATGTCAAAATATCCACAGATGGAAATAGGAGGAGTGCCTGGGAAACGAAATTTCTCCAAGTGTTTCTCAGAGCTCACTGTAGCTCTGTGTATGGCCTTCATAGGAGTGTATGCATATATGGAGGAACATAGTGTTAAGGGAGTGGAGCATCTCCCTTATGAGGAAAGGCTGAGGGAGCTGGGTCTCTTTAGCTTGGAGAAGAGGAGACTGAGGGGGGACCTCATTAATATTTATAAATATGGAAAGGGTGACTGTCATGAGGATGGAGCCAGGCTCTTCTCAGCGGCATCCAATGATAGGACAAGGGGAAATGGATATAAGCTGGAACATAGGAGCTTCCGCTTAAACATGAGGAAGAACTTCTTCCCAGTAAGGATAATAACACTGGAACAGACTGCCCAGAGAGGTTGTGGAGTCTCCTTCTCTGGAGATGTTCAAAACCCGCCTGGACGTGTTCTTGTGTGATCTGATCTAGGTGGTCCTGCTCTGGCAGGGGGATTGGACTAGATGATCCTTTGAGGTCCCTTCCAATCCCTAACATTCTGTGATAGTAGCTAGAATTCAGATTTAATTGACATAATCTTCATGATAATGTAAGATGAGAATCTTGACCACAAACCAGTTATTAATATAGGAAGCTGTTACTTGGATTTTCAACTAGAAGAAAAACCTGTTTAGATATTTGGGATTGTGATTTCGCTTTCCTAACTA